>NC_050497.2:8423257-9623257 GCF_012460135.2 Molothrus ater | reverse complement strand
AGCCAAGCCTGGGGAGAGGAAGAGGGACAAGGACAGAGATGCCAGTGTTGGACACGTTCCTGCAAGGAGGAGCCCCAGCACTCGGAGCATTGGCACTGGCCAGGGCTGTGCCAGCATCAGTGTCCTGGAGAACAGCTTTAAGGAAAAGAATCTGCAAGCACCCCCAGATAAAAGCATCAATCACGAAAGTTTATTTTAGGGAAGTATCCAAAATAATTGTATTTTAAACCTCCGTGCATTTGGCAACAGATAGACCTTGGAACAAAGTTTCTTTAAAGTGGAAACTGGCCACTAGTTGGACACTTAAATAGGAGGTTGGTTTGGACATGTTTAAATACACATTTAATTTTTTTTTTAAAAACAACTTTTATATAAAAACCTGTTGTCAATTGTACAAAACCTTCACAGTAGAGGCCTTGCAGCAGCTGTTTGTGAGTGGTGGCAAAGACCTTTTCAGACAAGGCTCACCCAGTGAGGTAGGAGAATTCTTCAGAGATGGCACCTGAGGGCTCCTCTCCAAGCTGTGGATGTGCTTTGGGCTTTGCTTTTAAAGTGAAGCCACTTTTCAAGTAACCTTTGTACCTTAAACCGTTACAAAAGAACATTTTTGTACCAGGCTGGGGTGGAACCAGCTGTCCCCGAGATTCAGCCACGGGGCTGAACAGTAGAACCAGGAAAGTTCCTGAAAGACCAGGGATGGCAACAATTTATGCAGCAGTAACTCCATGTCCCAGGAGAGCTCCCAGCAGCTCTCACCCAGACTCTTCTGCACAACACACAAACCTAAAGCAGAACCAAACCTAAACCTAAACCAGCCCCAGGAATGCTGTCCCTGGGAAGGGACAGTGTGGGCTGTGAAGCCACAGCTGCCCCACGGCCCCTCAGCCTTCCAGCCACTCGTGTCTCTGGCAGGTTGGAACTGGCCTGAAGCCACATCTCACCTCTGGCCTTCACCGAGAGATCCCCTGGGAGCTGGAACGCAGCACCGGCGATCCCAATGCGCTTCCCGGGCTGCGGGGGACCTGGAAAAACCCCAAAGCACCGTGAGGAAAGCTCAGCCTTTCCAAAGGCATCAGCTACTGCCAGAGCAGGGGTAGGGGGAGATCACCACCTTCAGAAACCCCTGCCCAGCCTAGCAGAGAGGCAGCACAGGGCTGTAACAGCTCCCAGCGAGACAAGAACCATTAAACCCCCAGATGAGAATCCTGGTCCCAGCAGAACCTTACCTGAGCTTTTGTCACGCTGTGAAGGGATCCCAGGCTGGGGCTGCTGGCCAGGAAGGAGGAGTCTGAGGCCGTGCTGTTGACCAGCTCATCCAGCACCTGCAGCTGGCACTGGAGGCTGTGCAGGCTCCCGGCCGTCTGCCGCTTGCCCTGCAGCAGCACCTCGGCCTGCTTGGCCATGCAGCGCCGCAGCTGCGCCTGCAACACACGGCACGGTCACAGGGGCTGGGCACACGGGCTGGGCACACCAGGGTGGGCACACGGCACAGTCACAGGGGATGGGCACAGGGGCTGGGCACACCAGGGTGGGCACACGGGATGGGCACACCAGGGTGGGCACACGGCACGGTCACAGGGGCTGCGCACACGGGCTGGGCACACCAGGGTGGGCACACACGGCACGGTCACAGGGGATGGGCACACCAGGGTGGGCACACGGGCTGGGCACACGGGCTGGGCACACCAGGGTGGGCACACCAGGGTGGGCACAAAACGCATTGGCAGCACTGTGCAAAGTCAGCCCTGAAGGCTGGAAGGTGCAGTCTCACAGCACAAGCAGGGGGCAGTGGGTTTGGGAGTTATTTTTAAATAAGCTCCATTTTGATGGCTGTGTTCTAACAGAGCCTGGACCTTAAGGTGATCAGGGTGGTGCTGAGCTCCTCTGTCCCGTTGCTGATACACCATAGGATGATATAAATGAGAGAATCTTGTTGGGGTACTCCAACATCCAATTAAGTGCCAATTAAAGTTACTTATCTTGCTACAGCCAGGCTTTTACTGCTCCCACCCAAGGCTCCTCTCTCTGGTCATTACAGAGTGGATTTGCCCGAGCTGGAGGAGGATCCCCACTCCCCCAGGTTGTTCAGATCATGTTTGGAAGGGGCCCAAGGGATGTGAGGGGCACAGATGTGGCACCTTGAGCCTGTCCTCATGCTGCTGCAGCTTCTCCCGGCGCGCCTCTCCCCGCCACTGCTCATCCTTGGGGGAAAAAAAGCACATTCAGCCAGAGGGACCAACAGAGCACCAGGAGCAGCCACTTGCCCAAAGCATTTTACCAGTAAGAAGAATCTGGAAATGTTGAACTTTTCTTCCAAGGAGAGGAGCTGTCTGTCAGCAGCAGTGAAGGGAGCAGGCTCTGAGTTATCACACTCACACTGCAGGCTCCTCTTTCCTTCCAATGATGCTTCCAAATCTTCCAAGGGGTCTGGAGAAGATGAGCGTGAAGATTTAAACCCTGTCCTAATCTCATTTTCAACCTCCAGGTTAAGCAAGGTTGCTGCACTCTCCATTTCCCTTTGTCTCTCTTCCAGGTCTTGGGTTTTAACCTGCAGCACAAAACACTTGGGTTATACAAACACCAGTCTTTAACCTAAACCTGCCTCACACTCTGACCTTGCAGGGCCTTCCCAAAAGCTTTCCAATTGCCAACAACATTCTCTTCTGTTTTTAAAGGACTTCACAACAATTTCTAAAGGGTTTATTGAAGGACTAGAAGAAGTCAGGCAAGGTGAATCACTTTTTAATTTAAATTGAGTATCTAAAGAAGAAAAAGCTGGCCCAAGCTGGCACTGGCAAGTTGTTAAATGCCTGCTGAATCTGAACATTGCTAATATTTAGTGATTTGCATAAATGACAACTCTAGGTGTATTTTCAATCCTGAGTACAGGAGGGAGATTTAAAACCAACACAAAATGAGCTTGGCTGAAGCCATGAACCCTCAGCCCCCCTGGATGTGGCCCCCAGCTGTCCCTGGCTCTGGGGGTGGCTGCAGTCCCCCCTGACTGTGGGGGACAAGCTCAGCCATGGCCCTGGCACCCTGCAAGCTGCCCCCTCCCTGCTCCTGCTCTAGGGAAGTGCAGGGAGATGCCTTTTACTGCAGCACCCACCACACAACAGGAGCTCAGAGACCCCTGACCCCTGTGAGGCAGGAACAGGAGTGACCTGGGTGCTGTGCAGCACTGGCAATGTCACAGAGGGGTTGCCTCAAGTCTGCTCAGGAAGTTGTTGCATTACTTTGTTCCTCCAATGACAAAATGGGTGTTCCATCATTCTGCTGTTTGAAACAACCCAAACCCCCAAACTTTCCCCACTCAGCAAGGACTTACTTGCAGTTTGCTTTCAAGCTCCATCCTTTGCATTTTCTGTGTTTCTTTCAGATTCAAGATTTGTTTTTCTGCTTCTCGCCTCTCTGACACTATCTGACCTTGAAGTTGCTTTAGCTCAGACTTGGAGACCTCCAGTTCTTTCTGAAGACACTGTATTTCTCTGTCTTTTTGTTGCAACTGTAATTCTTTTTCTGAGAGCTGATGTTCTGTAAAGAACATTAAAAAAAAAATCCTGATTAGCAAAACTTATCTTGGCCCACTATATACACAGCAGATATTTTCCAAACACCAAGAACCCAAACAAGATGAACAAAAATATTTGTTGTGCCATTAGCCTCAGCCCCCAGAGATGGTGGCAGTTCATTTGTGCAATGACTCTTACTGCTTTTTTTGATGGTTTCTTCAAGAGCTGCACACCGGGACTCCTCCTTTTCCAGCTTCCCCAGGTTCTCCTCTGCCAGCCTGACTTTAGCTATTGCCTGCTCCAGTTTCTTGTGCTGATCTGTTAGCTCCTTTTCCAACAGGATTTTCTGATCCTTCACTTTAGCTGCACATTCTTCCAGTTTTTTCCCTTCACGTTCTGAGTTTTGCTTGAGGCGATGAAGAACCTGCCAGAAACCCCCCACACTCTGAGCTTGAACCAGCACCAACTCAGGGAGAACAAAAACCACCACAAGAGCCATGAGAGAAGTAAAACCAGCATAAATTGCAAAGAACTGCAGTCTAACAGTGCCTACTGACAAAAACTGTTTGTCAATTTTTCTTCCCTCTCTCATTTTCAGAACAGCTCCCTCAGTTTTCCTGTTGGGTCACCCTTTGCTGAAACTCCTCACCCAACCCGAGCTAATCTGGCCAAACCAATCTGTGCTTTTGTGATTATTTGTAAACTCGCTCCTCAAACTTTTTGAACTATTTTTAAGGTCTGGAGGAAGTGAGGCAACTCAGGGCGCTCATTACCGCTTCCTGTTGGGCGAGTTCTGTTTCCTTCTCCTCAATCTTTTTCTGGAGCTGCTGCAGTTGGCTCTGCCTCCTCTTGTGCCTCTCCTGGCATTCCTTACGTTTCCTTAAATACTCTTGGATCTCTTCCTTCAGGGCTGCCTGCTCCCTGAGCAGCTCCTCCTGCTGCCTGGAGTTGTTTTCCAAATCCTGCAATGGAAAACAAAAGCACATGGAAGGAGGAGCTGGGAATAGGAACCAGCCCCAGGGTGAATCAAAAGGAGCCACCAGATAAAGAGCCAGGAGGTGCTGCTTGGTTGGTTGTTTTTAAATGATCTTCTCCCTAAGAAGGAATAAAGCCACTCCACACTCAGCAAGAAGAAGGCAATAAAGCAATCCCTGCTCTCAGCTCTGCAGGGCTCTGGTGTTGAGCTCTGCCCTCATGAACAGGTCAGGAGCAACAACAGACTCCCAGAGTGACCATAAGGATGGGTTTCACTAAGACCAACCTGTTCCACAAGGTGCAGCTGCTGCCTCGCGTCATTCAGTTCTGCTTTCAGTGTTTCCAGTTCTTCCTTTTTCCCTAGAAAAGTATTTGGTGACAAGAATTTTCAATCAGCAGTTTGAAATGCCAATACACAGAAATTCTCTCTTTTCATGAGCAAAGAGTAAGACAAACACAGTTTATGTCCATCTTTTCAACATGTTCAATTCTTTCTGCCTATGGACATGTGAGCATGCTGAATGTTTAATATCAGACAGTTCAGTTCAAGTGTGTCTTTGAACAGAATTTCTCTTCAAGTGTATCACTGCTTAAACCCCAAAACTGATCTTTACCTTGGAGATCCTCCTGGACAGCAACAATCTCTGCATTCAGTGATTTCTTCTGCTTGTTCAGTAGCTCCACCTCCTGCTGCAGGTTCTTAACATCCAATTCCACTTTTTCCATGTTGGACAGAGCAGTTCTGTTGCTGTCTTCAGCAGCAGTTAAGTCTCTGTAAAATGGGAATCACATTCTTGGTTAGTTGGAAATCCTTGGTGAGGACTTAAAAAATGTCAGTGAAACCCTTGAGCAGTCAGAGCAAGACAAATGGCCTGTTCCAAGATGCAACACTTTACTTTTTGTAATATTTCTCATGGCATTGCAGGATATAACAAATGCTGCTGATTCATCAGCTCCATTGCTGAATATTTTTTTAAATCTGCTGTAGAGAGGCTTCAAGCAAAAGCTCCACAGAACATAAGAAAATGCCTGCTCTGTATCACTGGGCACCTCAGAGTTAGAGCTGTATTTTTAATTACACCACACAGACATTCACACACTTCCCCACCCCTCCTGATCTCTGCAGAAATAAATGCCTGCACCTTTTGGTTTGTGACAACCTCTTCTCCAAACTCTGGCGTCCTCCTCCAGCCTCTCCTTGTCCCTGCTCAGAGCCTCGATGCTGCTCTGCAGAGCCCTCAGGTGGGAGCTCAGCTGCTCCTTCTCCTCGCGGTCCCTCCTGAGGAGCTGCTCCTGCCAATCCACCTCCCCCTGCTGGCACTGCAACAACCTCTGAGCATTCTCCAGCTTTAACTTCTCCTGGGGAAAGGAAAAGAAAGGAAAACAGGCATGGTGAGCACCACATTTCTGTGGTCCAGAAGCAGAACAAGTACTGACATCCTTGGCTGCAGCCAGAGTGATTTGGGTGCATTCAGTGGAGGAAGGTGACAATAAAATGGTTCCAAGTCCTTGGGGACCTTTTCAATGCCAGAGATCCCCCAGCTGAGTTAAACTCCTTCCACACTCATTGTTTGGAAGTGACAGGATCCAGATAAAAAGACTCTGAAATTCCTAAACCCAGCACCCATCATTCTACAGCCCCAGAAGAGCTTCTGTGCTCTCTCTCTCTCACATACACCAAAAAATCCCATTATTTTAAAGGGCCTAGGCAGATTTAAGACTTTTCTGTGATAAGTTGAAATCAGATTAGAAACTGATTGATTTAAAAGTGTCAGGACTCTGTTACCCAAGGCTTAAGAGAACCACAGATGTCCCAGTTCCTGCACCAGCCACAGAGGCATTTCTCACCTCTAGAACAGCCACCTGGGTCCTTTCCAGCTCATTGACCTTCTGCTCATGTTGGAGTTTCAAACCTTCCAGGTCATTCTTCTCAAGCTCCAGCATTTCCAGCACATGTTTCAGTTCTAGGGAGGTGAAATAAAGAGCAGTTATTGGATTAGGATGAGAACTAAAGAGCTCTGTGTGCTCCTTCCCAATCTGCACAAAACCCAGTAAATCCCAGGACACACCCATCTTGTGCTTGCTGATTTGCCCAAGTACTGCTTGAAGATTTTCCTCCTCCTTTCTAATATCCTTCTTTAGGACCAAAAGCTGTGCTCTTCTCTCATTCATCTGCACATCCAGTTCATTCTTCTCAACACTAAGCTCTTCCAGAAGTACTTTTATTTCCTGTGAGAATGTATCAGTGTTACAAGGTTACAAGGAACACCATTCTTTGCAATTTAAAATTAATATTTTCTTTGAACTGAAGTTCTAAATATTTATAAAATAATTTAACAGTCTGTCATCAATATTGTGGTTTAACAAACAAAAAGTACAGAATATTTAAGTAAAGGTCTTGTTTGCTGATGATTTAGAGTAGTAACTCTGCAAAGATTTTGATCTCCAAATCTTACCACAACATTGTCATTCAAGTGAATAATAGGCCTTAAAACAAAACCAGACAAGAAGCTCTCACAAAAGAAAATAAACCACAAAATCTAATTAGCCCTGATACTTGGTTTTGATTTCAGCAGGGAAGTACAGAATCCTCTCTGTGCAAACAGGGGATGGGGACAGACTGGGGCAGCTGTGCTGTGTTTTACACACACTGATCACACTGACTTCCTTCAGCAGCTGCTCCCCAGCAACAGGAAGTCATTCACAGACTTATATTTAATGTAACTAAGCTGTGAGGGGACCAATTCTGTAAGAGTTACTGGAACTGGGGAGTTCTTCTTTGTGCATCTGGACCAAGCTTTTAGTCACACAAACCCATAAAATTCCATGTTCTATTTCTCAGTGGGTCTAGGGAGGGCACAAAAAGCAAAACTGATTTTGTGGAAACCTCCTGGAATGTTTGTAGGACTTCAAGTCTTTTGCTACAACGATTTGAAAACTCATTTGGGAAACTTGCCCTTAATTGGAGAAGCTTTTCATGTGCTTCAGTCTCTCCATCTCGAAGAGCTTCCTTGAGGTCACCTTTCCTTTGGGAAATGCAGTCCTGGAGGCCATGGAGCTCTTCTGTTCTTTGAGTCACCTGCTGCTCCAGGAACAGGAGCTCTTGCTTCTGAGCAGAAATCTACAGTGGAGAAGTTTAACAGAAGAATCAGTGCAAGCTTTTGTTTTTGTGGCTAAACTGTGAAAAAAACCCACACGAAAAAGTGCATCAGAGAGCCTGGGATCATAACTGTGAGACAAAGGTTAATTCTAACAAAATGGACAGCCCAGGGTTAATAGGCCAAGCCTCACCTGATCTTTCAATGTTTCCAGTTCAGTTTTCTTGCCCTGGACAAGGTTTTCTGCTTCTCTGATGATCTGGAGATGCTGGCCCTCGTCCCCTTCTGCAAGTCGGATGTCACCTTGGAGCTTCTGAAGGCTGAGAGTGAGGATTAAGGCAGGAGTCAGCAGAAGTGAGAATATCTTGGGCAGTGACTCACTGGAGGAGGACATGTTTAACTTCATACAGTCCATGGTAAATTGAAAGTCCTCACCTTTCAGTCAGCATTTCTATCTTCTGGTTTAATGACTGCAACTCAGAGTCTCTTGCAGCCACCATTTTGTTGATTTCCTTCAAAATACCTTCTTGTTCCCTCTTAAGCTGCTCCAAACTCCTCGTATCTGTCTGTAACAACCTAGAAGAGCATTTATGCCTTTTTATATTAACATTTTAACAGCTCTTCCTCTCCAAGAGCAGTGTCCTGATACTGGAAAGATCCCAGTCCTTGTCCTCACCCCGTGAGACGCAAACCCAGAGGAGCACCCAGGCTACCTGAGCTGCTGAGTTGCTTTCACAACTTTGGTGGCTGTTTCCTGAGCCCTCTGCTCCAGCTGCTCTGCCTCCATTTCAGTGCAGGACAAATGGTGTTTGGCACGATTGTACTTCTGCAGAGTCTTTTTAGTCTAGAGCAAAAATTGAAGATTGAGACAATACATTTCACCTCATGCTGCATTTGCTGTTTAAAGGTGAGCTCCTGGCTTGAATATTCCACCTCAGCCTTCTCCCTCTTTCTACCACGAACAACCTTTTCTCCTCTCTTGTCCAGAGCAGGAAACCTTCCTCCTCTTCAACAAGGACTGAACAAGTTCTTCTAGCACAGTTTATTTCCCAACTTACTTCCATACAGAAGCATTTTAAGAAGTTCCAGGTTACCCATGTGAGAATAAACTGCCTAGACAAACAAAACCACACTCAAATCCTTCTGCCCTCAGGGCTTTGCCTTCCCTCACCTTGCCCCGGGTGCTCTCCAGTTCCACCTGAGCCTCTGTGAGGAGCCTGTTGGCCTCTCTGAGCTCGGCCCGGCGCTTCAGGAGCGTTTTCTCTGCACACTCAATCTCCTCTGCAACCTCTTCCTGCTGCTGGAGGGACTTCTCCAGCTGCAGCTCTGCAAGGAGGCTGTCGGTGTAGCCATCAGTAAAGTCCCTGAAAGGGTGGAATTAAATACAACATGGAATTAAAATACAAAGATGCCAAAGATCTGGGAGCCTGTTGAAGTTCTAGACTTGGGAAAAGGATGAGGTATTTGCACAGGCTGCCTTTCAGTGCCCGTTCCCACCTGTGGGTGCTCCGTTTCTGAGCTGCCTGGCGCAGATTTGCCACTTCACCTTCCAGCTCTGCCCTCTCCTGCTCCAGTTCTTCAACATTTCCATGCAATCTTTCCACCTCCCTTCTGTATTTATGCTCAGCTGCCTCTGAGCATTTCTCTTTGTATTTCTGAGACTTTAAATAGCACACAGTGTCTTCCAGCCTTGAGACTTCACTCTCCTGCACACAGAGAACAGAACAGCACAATCAGGATCCATTTTCCAGCTGAGGCCTCCTGACACCCAGGAGCAGCTCCAGCTGGCAAAGGCTGCAACCAGATCCAGACCCTTCCTAGCAGGGAGCTTTTCCTAGAATACATTTGTCAGTCAGCTCCCAAGGGTCCCAGCTGCAGCTCTGGCTCTTACCAGGTCCTGATGCTCAGGCACGTTGCAGAGGAGCACTCCCAGGGGAATGAGGGGCATGGTGAAGTTTGGAGGCAGAGGGCCACAAAGTGCCTGGGATCCCAGAGGAGCTGGGCCATGGATGGTGGGGCCAGGAGCTGCTGGAGCTGCAGGAGCGGGGCCAGAAACCCCCACACCCTGAGGGGCAGGGGCCCCATCTGGAAGGGCTGTGTAAATAACTGTGCCCGGGGGTGGCACAAAGGGAGAGCCTTCAGGGACAGGAGATCCTGCATTCCCTTCACCATCTTCTTTTGCTCTTATTCCTTTAAAAGAGATAAAACCAAACATGTTACTTTTAATAACTTTTCCAGTAGAGATAGTCTTCAAATGCACATTGTAAATTCTATGTAATTTACAAAAATGTTGCTTAAACAAAATTATTCAACAGTAATAAATATTTATATTCAGAAAAAAAAACCAAACAAAAAACAACTCTCTGTGAACTCTAAGCAAGCCCATCTTTAGTCTGCCCCTAAACATTCTGAGACTGACTTACCTTTGCCAGAATTTGCTTTGTACAACCTATTTCTGACTGGTGAGTAAACCCAACACCCTTGGCTGGGCAAGTCCTCCCTCCCACAGGGCGTGTCCTGAGCATCCCCTCTCCTGGCTGGGGATGTGCCAGAGCACCCCAAACACACCCCAGAGTCTTTGGTGCTCTGGGAAGCAGGAGTTGAAGCCTAAAGAAAAAATACAGCATGTGTTAATCTAGAAATGATAAATCATGGCAAATAAAGGAGTTGTTGTAAACATTCTAATGATTTTTCAGAACAGGTTACACTTACTCTGCTGTCTCTCAGTTCTAAGCATGATGCTGCTTTAGAAGCACTGAATATATTTTAACAGTATTGGTTTTAA
The DNA here is from genome assembly GCF_012460135.2 of Molothrus ater. Classification (NCBI taxonomy): domain Eukaryota; kingdom Metazoa; phylum Chordata; class Aves; order Passeriformes; family Icteridae; genus Molothrus; species Molothrus ater. The sequence goes on along the minus strand of NC_050497.2, from coordinate 9,612,887 downwards.
ATGCAGACAAATATTCTCGTGGAAGAAATGTTTGTCTGCAACATCTCCTTTTATCCCTTACCTAAATGGATTCTCAGCAGTGCCCCCTGAACAGTTCTCTCACCATGGGATGGACCTGGGCTCCCATCAGCACAGTAAAGGTAAAGTTCCCTTTACCAGGGAACATTTGTGTGTGTTTTATTTCAGTATTTCTCCTACATGCCAGCCAATGTGTGTTGTTAAATTTTCCCCAAACCTACTAAATTTATAATGCACTTTCCCCCACCAAGGGCTTTCCACAAGGAAAACAACCCACAGCAGGGTTTTTAGTCCTGACCTGTGATGAGGGCAGGTAGCACCAGTATCCCCCTCTTTTCAGGGGCTCTGCTGTACTGGGGCTGTGATCATTCTGCTGCAAGAGCACATTTCTGAGGGCTGCAATTTCATCCTGTAAGGTTTCAATTTCATCTTTGTTACCTGCAAATTAAGCACAATTTTAGAGTCAGCCAAGGCAAGTAGTTAAATAAATACTGCATTCAACTTTTCCCTCAATGTTATCCAGTTCAACTGGAACTATATTTTTAAAAAAATGATTGCTGAGGGAAACAAACTAAATGTGATCTATAATGACAGGCATACACAGGGAGTTTGGTGGTTTAAGATTGTGGAAATACAAGCTCAGATCCAGGTAAGTGCTGCTCATTTTCCTTACACAGAGCTCTGCCAACGTCCTGAGCAGTTTAAATGGAATACTCAGCACAATCAGTGTTTCCTAAAGAGCTGTAAAAAGTGCAAACTAATGAACATTGACACATATCCTGTATAAACCTGTACAGAGGGTTATTCTCAACACTATTCTCCAGATTCAAACAGTGAGAAATGGGGAATGACAATCTTTTGTATCCCTGTCTGTCTGCAAGAAATGGAGAGAAAAGAGAAATTACCTGTCCCAATATTATCCAACAACCATTTCAAACGGTCAATCTCTGCTTTTTGCTGTTCCACAGCCTCACTTAATTTATTAATTTCAAACTTCTGAGTGTCTGATGCAACAGTTTTCTCACCAGCTTTCTCCATTTCCTGCAGAAGCTATTGGAAATAGAAGTTTAAATCACAAAAAGCTCCCACTCAATGCCACAAAGCTGCTCTTCCCATGCCCTCATATGAGGGATGCTTGGGTGAACAGGTGATGGATGGTTTTCCTAAAACTCAGCTGCTCCAGGCAGTGAAGTTTTCACTTTGTTCTGGGGCAGGTGTCAGGGGTGGGAAGAACACTGATTTGGGACAACTTGAGGGGAAAAGGGCAGGCCAAGAACCTCTAAACATGACATTTCCAGAAACTCACTGGTGTTTTATCATACAACACAGAGCAAACAACCTACTTGCTCTTCCTTCTCCTTCAGGAGTCGTTGTAGCAATTCTCTTTCTGCTTCTGCTTTGGCAAGAGCCTGGGAAGCACGAGCTGCCTCAGCACAGAACTCCTGGGCTTCCTCAAGCTCCTGAAATGGAGATTTTCATTTGAGCTGTAGTTTGCAGGAACGTTTCTCAAGCTTGAGCTGTGCCATTGTGAAAAGTTAACCATTGAGAAGCTGACTGCTCTGCAACTCCAGACACATGTAAAATACTGTTTCTCCTTCAGCTTCACAGTATTGGTACAGAGGAGATGTTATTACGTAGCCAAAAGTGCTTCCCAGTTTGAAAAGGAGTTTCTAGTCCTTTCTTTTGTTTTTCTGGCTTACAGAACAATGAATTATCTCTTGTTTGCCTTTCAGTCAATAAGAGATGAATGATCTTCCCCCTCCCTTTCCCTCCCACAGCAGGAACCTGTCCATACCCACGTTTCCTCCCTCATCTCTGCGCCTCAAACTCTGCCCAAAGCAAGAGCTCCTGTGCAGCTCAGAACAATTTAGAAGAAAGCTCTGAAGCTCATTTGAAGGACACCAGCCCTGCTCCCACTGCAATGGCATTAACAAGCAATTAATTAACTGCCCATGCTGCCTGACCTCAGCTCTCTCCCGGCGGATCCTGAGCACAGTTCCCTGCAGAGCCTGGAGCTGCTTTGCAGCGATGGAGAGCTCGGTGGCTGCCAGCCTGTCTGAGGTGACCACTGCTCTCTGCAGCTCCTTCAGCTCCTTATCCAGACTCAGCACTTGCACCTGTGCCCTGGCATCTTCTCTTTTTCTCTGAAAGCAGAGAAATAGACTTTTACAATGTACCTTCATCCTCCCCCCTACCTCATTTCATATTATTTAGAAAAAAATCTAAAGTGAGGACAAGTAAAATTTAAGGAAAGGCAAGATGTTATATTTAACATTTGTGTTCCTATATGTGTTGTTTTAGCTTAAAAAGCAAAAATCCACAAGTTTTTGTTTCTCATTCCTGAGCAATCAAACAGTGCACAGACCTGCCCTCACCCATTCTTACCCTTTTCTCTAAATCCTCCAGCTGAGCAAGAATGGCCTCCTTTTCTTCATCTGCCTCCTGGAGCTGCTGATCAGTCAGGCCCTGAATCTCTTCCATGCTCTTTATTTTTTCATGTAAACGTTGAATTTCATTCTCTAACTGATGCACCTTGTTCTTATTTTGCCTGTTTTCAGCTTTAACCTGTAAGTAAAGGTTAGAGTAAGTGGCCACACATTTTTTTCCAATCAAAAGCCACTCTGTTTTAATTATTTAATTAAATTTCTGGGAAATGCAGTTACCAGCATACTTTGCATCAAAACAGAAAGGAAAAGTAACTACTGTGCCACTGTAACTGTAATATTTTAAGAGTGCCCCAGTTATTTTATTACAGGTATGTATAATGATCTTTCAAGAAGGTTCAGAGCTGTATTTTTCTAGTGGTCATTAAAGTCTTTGTTGCCTCTGAGACAGATCATTGACTAAATTCCAATTCACCAAACAATCAGGTAAAAATCAGGAAGATATTAATGAAAAATCAAATCAGACTCCGCTGTTACACAAAGGACAGAGCACAGCAAAGCTTCATTGAGTGAAACTTGATCCTTCAGCTGCAGGTTACATTTTTTAGACCAAGCTGAAATTGTCTCACTCTTGCTTGTGTTGTTTGATACATGCCTGTCTGTATTTCTCCTGTATTTCTTCCAGTTTCTCCTGCTGGGATATCACTTCTTCCTGCAACTGCCTCTGTCCAGCCCATGCTTTCTCTTTTTCCTTCTGTGCATCAGCAAGGATGTCATTGAATTCCTTCTGCAGACTTGCAAGGTTTTTCCCTAAAATATCAGCTGAATTTGGACACCTGAAAGGTTCCAAGACAGAAAACAGTGATTTTAAGCTGTGATCCCAGGTACTGAAATCATGACTAACAAATAGTGCAAGTTTGAGAGATGCTGTGTAATTCATGCAGGTGAGGTTGGAAAAGCCCTCTGAGTTCAGCAAATCCAACCACTCCCCCAGCACTGCCAAGGCCACCACTAACCCCTGTCCCCAAGTGCCACATCTGAATATTTTTTAAATCCCTCCAGTGCTGGTGCCTCCACCACTGCCCTGGGCAGCCTGTTCCAATGTCTGGCAAGACTTGCAGTGAGGAAAATTTCCCAGATATTCAATCTGAACCTTCTCTGGCACAACCTGGGGCATTTCCTCTTGTCCTGCTCCTTTCACATGCTCAAATCTCACACTGTACTTTTATTTCACTCACGTCATCTCTCCTGCTCCTGTCTGTAGCCTTTTCCTGAGTTCATTTACACAAGCCATGACATCCTCAGGATGAATTAAGTTACCAACTGCATGGTTTAGTTGATTCTGGAGATCTTTAAGCTGTTGTTTTAGGAAATTATTGTCTCCCTAAAAATAGACCAAAAAAAAAAAAAATCACACAAATTAAGCAAACAAATCCACAAGTGATAAAAGCTAGGATTTTAAATACACCAAAAACTTCACCTGCAATTGCTTGAACTGTAAATGCAACTTGTAATTTTGCTGTTCCTTTTCTTCTGCCAGTTGTGCTTTGGTCTGAGCATTCTCTAACAGTTGTCTTTCCTTTTCAAGTTCATCCTGCAGGGCTGACAGCTCCATCTACAAAACCACAAAACCTCCACATTAATATCCCCACTCCCAACCCCAACCTGTCACCCAAACACACAACAGATGCATTTCTTAAAACAGTAACAACATGACAACACCTCAAAAAGATCCAACAAAACAACCCCAAGCAAACCATCTGCACCTTGCTTCAAAGCAAAGTTCTAAATCCCAGCAAACTGCCTACACCAGCAGTTTGTGATTTGGCTTTGGGGGTGAGGTGTCCTGGGCTAACAACTCTGGCAGACTAAAGCTCTGCTCTTACCTGGCTAAGTTGTTTCAGTCTTTCAAGTTCTTCTTTTTGCTGCTTGGCTTCAGCCTCTCTCTCTCTTAATTGAGCTTCCAGCTCAGCCTTGTGGGTGCTGATCTTCTCCTGAGCACCTTGCAGGGACTCATTTATCTCCCTCTGCTCCTGGAGCAAACTCTCCAGCATTGCAATTTCCTGGAATTTAATACCCATTTTAGAAGGATGCATATAGGAGAGCCAAATTTAAGAGTATTTGCCTCCCTTCCCTTTAACTCAGGAACTGCATTAAAACTGGAAGGGGGGTGGCACTTCTACCTGCAAGGTCAGGCCAGTGGTGCCACTGACTGTCCAAAATCCACTCCCAGGTTAGAAAGGGGAGCTGGAAGTGAAACAGAGCTGTCCCAGGAGCTCAGGCTCACACAACACTCATCAGGATGCCAGACAGCTCTGGGTCATTGGCTGACAGGACAGACCCCAGCTGCTGACACACACCCTAACCCCTGGCCAGGGTCAGAGGGTTCACTGACATCCCCACAGAGTCACTGCAAATCCATTGCAGTGATGTCTGCAAGGTGAAACCTGCACTTTGAGCCATGTCTCACAAAGCACAGCTTTACTGCATGTCTCTTACCACTGGCTTTAAAGGCCAGATTCTATTCTTGAGGTGTGTGGGCATCTCATCATGTTACCATATCAGAAATTATTTAGTCCAAGGAATTGTGCTCTCCTAGTCCCAGTCTGATCACCAGCTTATTTTTCTCCAGTTTATTCTTAGATATCTAAACTTGGGAAAAGAGGTATTAAGCCTTACTTTTCTCATATTTTCTGCATCCATGGCAACCACTTCCAGGTTGTTTTTATCCTCCTCCAGACCTGCCAATCTTCCCAGCAAAGATTCTTTTTCCTTCTGCAACTTCTTACACTCCTCATTGGCCTGTTTTGCCTGATGCTTCACACTCTGCAGGTATTCCTGTAGGCCAGTGATAATACTTTCCAAATCCCTTTTCAGTGCTTCATTTGTTGCTATTTGACCTGCAGGAATGCAAAATGAATTGGAGGTAGTTAAGAAGCCACATTTATTTACCAAGCAAACCAAACTGCCTTCCTTCATCATTTCAAATGTTTGCCACTGGAGTAAGTGAAAACAAGTACCTGGAACTCAAGGAGAAAAGATTGGTTTTAAGGTTAGGATTCCCAATATTACTGTGTTAAGCTGACCACTGGAAGAGTTAAAAGGAATTGCAGCTCTTTGTGCATTCCTGCCCCTCTTTCCCAAGCAGGTAGAAGCGAGGTGAGCACACAGAGTTTCCTTCACATCATTTAAGAATAGTTTTTTAGCCCTTTTGTACCTATTCTGTATTTCATTTGAGCAAAGATAAACAAATCAATCCTCAATTCAATTATCATGTTGCCCTAAGTAAAGAAATGCCTCGAGACAAAAATTAAAGTTTACCATCAGTGAGCTGCTGCTCCAAATCCTTGATTTCCTCAGTTTCCCTGGCAATCCTGGAGAGCATCTCATCCAGGCGAGTCTCCAGCTGCTGGCAGTGTTTGTTCATTATATCCAGGTGCTGCTCTTTACTTGCTTTTTGAGCTTTCATGTGAGCCTGTCAAGTAACAGAAAGGTAAAGCAGGGCACCAGCACAGATTTAAAACATCAAATTGGGATTTTGTCCCAGTTCTGCAGTGTCCCACTACCAGCAAGAAAAGCCACAAGCCCAGCACACACCGTGGTGCTTTGGGGTTTGTTACTTGCTGGAATTTTCCCTCAGTCCTGCCCCACAAAGGACCCCAGATAAGCAGCAATCTGTGACTACCAGCATTGTCTGCAGGCTCCCCCCTGCCCAGGCTGAATAAAGCCTGCATTTATAAATTAGTACTCATGGCTACTATCTTTCTTCCTGCCTTTATATTTTGTTCTACCACTTCCTCTCTCAGTCAAGAACAAACATGATTTCTCCCAGAACCTTTAATCCTGTCATCCTGCATTGCCCTCACAGCAGATGATGCATTAGAACATGTCAGGTCAGCACTTGAATGAAAATACTCTGAATAAACAGCAAGTTGGGTCAACTTTACAGTTACCAAGTAAATATTCCTATGTAAATCTTATTTTATTAAAATATTTCTGACCAATACATCACACAGCTCACACAGACTCTGGCAAGGACTTCATGCATTTACATTAATTAACTGATTGCTTCAGCTGTTTACAAAAACTTGGTTATCAACAGAATAAAGTGTTATTTCTTACCAGTGTGAAATTGCTCAGAAACAACTCAAATGTCAGAAACTTGGAAAAATACAGAATTATACTGTCATGATTAACTGCATGTTTTTCTTATTGCTCAAAAAAATAAATCAAGCTAACAGCAGAAAATTTAAATATGAGTTCTCAGAAAAAAGATCACTTACAAAGTTGCTTCCATAACAAAAGTAAATGGGTAAAACCAAAGCTTTTTGTATTTTTAATGGATTAAACCGGAAGTTAACTTAAACATCCATATCAGCACAGTTCAGCTTATCACCTTGCTAAACACAAACTGCCCTGCAGCCTTCAAAACCGAAATTTCAACAAGTAAAACTCGAGCCGCTGCCACTCAGCCATCTTGCTGCAGCTGCCGAATGGCACCAAAAATGCAGTTTTTAAAAAGAAACAAAAAGCCACAGGTCCCCGGCCACTTACAGCTTTGCCTTTGTCTTTTCTTCCTGAGACAGCACTTGCAGAACGCCCCACCCCTGAGCGGGAATTCATTTGAATAAAGCACCGGGAGCTTCGGCACGGCCGGGAACTGAGCGGAGTCTCCGCGGGGCCGGGGCGGGGGCCGGAGCCGGAGCCGGAGCCGCCGCCCGGGCTCCGCTCCCGTTCCCGGTCCCAGCCCCGTTCCCGCCCGTCCCGCACGGCGTTTCCTGTGTTGTGATTCGAACCGAGGGGCGGCCGCGGGAAGGGCCGGGCCCGTTCCTGCCCGGGCTCCGCTCCTGTCCCCGAGCCCCGCTCCTGCCCCCGGGCCCCGCTCCTGCCCCCGGGCCCCGCTCCTGCCCCTGGACCCGGCCATTCCCCCGGGCCCCGCTCCTGCCCCCGGGCCCGGCCATTCCCCCGGGCCCCGCTCCTGCCCCCGGGCCCCGCTCCTGCCCCCGGGCCCCGCTCCTGCCCCTGGACCCGGCCATTCCCCCGGGCCCCGCTCCTGCCCCCGGGCCCGGCCATTCCCCCGGGCCCCGCTCCTGCCCCCGGGCCCCGCTCCTGCCCCCGGGAGGCTTCCCAGAACGCGCTCGGCCCTTCTGCCACCCAAGAGCCGAAGAAATTAAGTTTAAAATACGAAAGGAGCATTTTAAACAAGTGTGTGCGTGCCTCTGCTGAAAACGGAGCCAAGAATAAAAATACTTTCATTTCTCACTTAAAAGCACCCAGCTGGCTTGAAAAACTTTCGTTTAGAGATACAAGCTTTTAAAAAACACTATTAAAGATAATTCTGTTTCATTTTAGTTTCATTTCTAGAAGTGTTTGCTGTAGCTGAGCACAGGTGTAACTCAGAAAAAGCCCTGCATCCCTGCTGGTCATAAAGTTAGGTGGGAGCTCGGGCTGTCCTTGGCACCCCAGCCCCTGGAGCTGTGACCTCTGGGCCTTGCTGATTCCCTCAGGACTGGAGGTGACAGCAGAGAAAGGCTGGATAAGCAATGCCACACACAGATCCTTAAAAACCTTTAAGGCCAGACTCCACAGAAAGATGCAGGAAGGATTTCTTACACAGAAATTGTCTGCAAGGCTCTGCCCAGTGTGTTTGTGCAAAACAAAGATTGAGTTCTTACTGTGCTCTACAGCATCTGCTGGGAATATGAGTTGTTCAAGTGTTTTACCAAAGCTGCTTGGTTTGGTGGGATTTTTTAACTTTCAAATCATAAGGTAATGACTTTGATAAACAGCAAAAGAATATAACTCATTAAACAGGCACATGTGAATGGGCACCTGCTAAAGCTGCCTTTAGTCCATTGCACAGAATATAACAACTTCAGATTCTGGTTTTACTTACATGCCTTGGATCCTCAGGATTTACAGAACCAAGAGAACTCTGCAAATCTTCAAGCTCTTTTTGATTTTTCCCTATTTCTCTTTTCTGTTTCTCTATTTGTTTTTCCAGTTCTAAGGTTTCCTTGCGTAGCTCCTGCAGAATTTGTAACTTTTCACTCAGTTTCTGTTCAATTGCTTCCTTGCTGGCCTGGGAGAGGAGACTGCATTAGGATGTTGAGTGGTTGGAAACAGAGAGATGATCAGGAATATATTTAACATTTAAATAAAGACAATCCTGGTCACTGATTTTCAGGCAAATTTAAAAATTAAAAATAGGAACAATTGATGACAGTTGAAGAAGTGGAAGATGCTGTTTTAGTTTAATGGTGATAAATTAATTCTTGCTGCCAATTCTGTAGCCACATTGCTTATCAGCTGCACAACTCAACCTACACAGCACGTTCTTCCAAAGGGTTTGGGGAAGGCAGCAATAAATCAGCAGCAACATGGAACAGATGCCATTAACTGCATACAGCTCCAACAGCTGATTTATGAACAAGCTCTCTAAAACCTGGAAGATTTTTCTGATGCTTGACACATGGATTTATGTCCGTACAGTGGCCTCTTTATAAGAATGGGGAGAAAAAGTTGTATTTTCTTACACTGCTTCAAACTCCTTCCCTTGCTCTTTGTGGAAAAACTTACTTTCTTCTGAGCCAGAGCATCCTCCAGTTGTTGCAGTTCCTCTGTTACTTTCAGCACTTGTTGCTCTGCGTCTCCAATTTCACTTTGCAGTTCTTCTAATCTTCTTTGTGCTGCAGACGAAAGAAACCCAACATAAAACCCACAAAATACATGATAATATTATAATATTATGTATAACACTGACACACAGCTGTGTATGAATACATTAATCAGGACAGCATTGACACCCTGATAATCACACCTAACACATTCTGCTTTCTCAGAAAAGAAGTCCAAAGTTTGTTTACAAGTTCAACACAATTAAATTCATGCATCAAACCTCCCTAGAACTGTGTTTTCAATAACATGTAATGCTCTCATCCTGAGTTATCTTAAAATAACAGCAGTAAGAAACTGCAGTACCAAAAATACATCAAGTCCAGTGTTTAAAATCCCAGCACTCCCAGCCTTTGACACACTGTTTCTATTCTGATGTCAAGCATGTAACCACTGGAATAAACCACACTGCTACACATGTTTTTATCGTCATTTAATAAAAAAAAAAAAGGTTCTACCTGAATTAATCTTTTCTTCCTTATCCTGCAGTATTTTATCGAGACTTTGGAGATGCAATTCCAGCTGGGGTTTCCTACAGGAGTCCTCTTCCCCCTGCTGCACTTTCCCAAGCTGCAGCTGCTGAGCTTGGTCAGAGATGAAGCCTTCCCTTATGAACATATTTCTTTTGTACCTGGCCTTGCCAATGTAGGGACTTTCACCAGGTACATTATCAAGTTCAACCTCCTGAAATGCAAGAAGCAGAGTCTTTATCTCAGAACTATGGCTGCAGCCAACTCCTAGCATACATTTAGCTCTCTTATCAAGCATAAAAAGGAAAACCAATTTGAAATTAGAAGAATAAGAAGAAAAGAGATTATACTTAACATTTTTGGCCTTGAACATTGTTATTTTAGAACGGAGTTAAAACCAAACAAACCCAACTGAGGTGTGCCCAGTTTGTTGCAGATGTCTGGAGGAACTTTTCCTTAGTATATTAAATTTACTTAGGTTATATTTGGTACATTACATTGTTGCACCTAAGTTTAGTCAGACATAACTTAATTGTAGTCTATGACTACTGATCTTTACTTTTCTTATGGATTTCATTCTGGCATTTTTGTTTGCAGGTATGACAAAGGTTGGGCCTTTAATAAAGCAGTATCTATTAGATTATAGGAAAACTAGTAAGGTTTTTATTTTCCAAGTTGAAGAATCAAGGGAAACAGCAATAAAAAGATGCACAACTTAAAAATTATTACCTCTGAGGGCAAATAATTCAAGGGCTCAAATTTGACATCGATCTTGTAAAAGGCCAGCTCCTGCTCCAGCTCATACTGCTTCTGGCAAGCCCGGGTCAGCTCCACTGTCTTCTGCTTCAGCTAAAGAACCACAAACCCAGTGAGATCATCCCCTGGAATTCACTCAGCCCTGGCACACACAGTGCAGCTCCACAGAGAGCAGGGCACGGCCCCTAACGTGGGAACAAAGCTCACAGCACAGCTCAGGATCAAGGATATCACAAAGGGCAATTTTACAATGGTGACTAAGAGGAGACAAAAGCCCCACAGTTAATAGAATACAAATGATCACATGAAAGGCCTTTTAAATTTATGTACATCAAAGTGACAAGTTTATTTTTAAATGTAATTTAGGATAAAACAATAATTTGGGTATGATCCTTCAGCAAAATCTAGGCCAAAATAAGAAATATATTTACTGCTACTAGTGAGCATGAGGGCTATTAACACTAATGATCTGTTAAAAAACCAAAATATCTCAATTGTCAAGAGTACAAAGTCTATGTATTTTATTTTAGCTTAACCATGTGCTAGATTGCTTTTGAGGTTATTTTTAAGTAAAGGTCCATCATGTGATTTCTTTTCAATCAACTTTTCACACTGAATACCTGAAGGAGAACATGCAGCACAATTCCAATAGAGAGTGGAAAGCAGAACTAATGGAGGAAAAGAAATAGAACAGGGAAGGCTTAAAGAAAGATTTCAAAACCTGATAAATGTCATGCAAAAAATTAACTCTGTTTCAGAGAAAAGGGGGAAAAATAGCAAGAAAATTGTATTCCAAACCAGTGAATATAAAATCTCACTAGGATACTTCATAATAATGTTGCTACTTCAGGGAACGTGCAAATACATCCTAGAAATAAAACCAACCATGCAACCCAGGGGCACAGTGGGGCTACCTTGAGTGAGGAACAAAGGCTCTGCAGGAAAGGGACTGTGACAAACCCAGACACCAGCTAAAGGGAGACAGAAGTGAGCCAAGTTTGTCATCCAAAGGAGAAGAGTGGGTTCAAGCTGCAAAGCATTTGCTGCTAAATCTCCTTATACTGCAAACTTCATTTTAGAAGCAGACTGCTGGTGAGTGTGTGTGTGCTCAGAGAAACAGCTGTGGAAGTACCAGGTATGAGAGTCTGAAGGATACAGTTTTAGAGGACAAGTCTAACAGGATAAAATCCAAATATTAAGTTCCCATCAGGTCATTCACAACCCAGCACTCTCTGTCAGTAGGACTTTGCCTGCATTTTATGGCCACCAATGGAAGAGACTCTAACACAAGACTTCAGGATGATGTGAATGAAATGGAGTTAAACTGGTGAGCATTACCCAAAATAATAATCAAGGGCTATTACTGACATACAACTTGTGGGCACATCTTGTTTTTTGTGAAAATAGCAATTTCCTTCCTTACTGCAGCAGCACCTCAGAGTCTGACCAGAATATATTCTCAATATTCCTGAACATCTGAATATGTTCAGGATATTCAGAACATCAGCAATTCAGCAGCTTAACCTTTCACCAACAAACAAAATTTTAAACAGAAATACATAAAAAATTACTAGAAACAAAGAAGTTACTACAAATCACAGGAGTGATATTGACTGCTGCTTCCATATACTCAACTTTTTCCACAAAAAGAATATTGAAGGGCAATAATCACTTTCTAAAGAGTTGGAAGTCTCTCAGTTTTAAAATGAAACCTTCAGTCACTTGAACTCCCACACTGACATTCTGAAGATTTCCTTAGTGCCAGGGATTATCTTACCAGCTCATTTTTGGTGCCCAAGTCCCTCTGTAGCTCATCAAAGCTTTGTCTCTGTTGCACAGCCTTTTCCTTTAGTGACTTGTTGAGCTCATCTTGATGCTGAAGTTGCTCAAGCACTTTGGTCTGGTTAAGTTTCACGCTCTCCATCTCCTTTTTTGTGTTTTCCAACTCTTTTTCTAATTTTTCTATCTCTTCTGAAAAACAATATCAGAGAAACATTCCAATAGAAAAATCTTTTCCTTCTCAACTTAAATTCTGTCTCATTCGCTTTAGATTTCACAGATTATTACCCAAATTAAACCTCTCCAGAGCTTCCTGCCTGTCATGGTTTGTCACTGGCTGTCCATCCAGGTTTTCCAGTGCCCTCAGGTGGAATATGGTGTACAAGCAGTAGTGAGGCAGACTTGCAACTGGGTTTCCAGCAAGGAACAGAGAGGTCAGATCTTGCAGAGGCTTTAGTTTAGCTATATCATGGAGCTAAATAAATAGAGAAACAAAGCAATGATTAGGCATCCTTCTGAGAAGAATTAAACCCCCAGGAGTGAATTTCTGATTATGTAGAATGTTTTATGATAGGTCTGTGTTAAAAGATTTATTTTAACCTTTATGCTAAAGAATAATCTCTAAAAACCTACCAAAAGACACAATATTGTAACTAAAGCCACTTCTTAAAATCAAATTATTTCCTCTATAAAAAATGCCACTGCAAAGAGTGTAAACGCAATCAAGCTTTATCTTGGAAATATCAAGATACTAAAGCCTGTGGATGAATAACCCCCAAAAAAGTCAGGCCTTCCCAAACAACATAACACAGGTTTGTATCTTCACCACCTGCACAAGAGGAGTTTCTCTGATCAATAACTTTATGAGGCTCCCAACTGCTGCATTTCCCAGCAGACTGTGTGGAAAGACACCCAGCAATGACCCAGAGGAAGTCAATCAGTGTAAACCCCCAGCTCAGGCTGAGCAGTGCCTGTTTCTAACCAGGATCACTTACTGAGGACACTTGGTTCTGTTTCAAATCCAGGCTGCGCAGGGATCTCAGTTTCCTCCCTACCCACACAGGAATGTGCTCAATCTCATTCCCTGCCAGGTTCAGCCTCTGTAGGTTCTGCAAATGTTCTATGCCTTCAATTTTGCTGAAAATGAGAAGGAGAATGGAATTTGTCATGAATCACAGCAAATTTGAAGTGAAACTGAGGCAATATGGATAAACTACAACAAAATCTGTCACAATGAATTAACCAAGAGATCAGCAAAGCCATTATTTAGTGCCATGGACAATTGAAATAAAATGACACCAGCTTACTTACAAGTACTAAATTAAGACCAAAAATCATAGCACAATTTTCTGCCATTGTCTCAAACTCATTACTTTTGCATGTCTTCATTTCAATATTAACAATATTTTAATGTGTGCTAACTCCATTTTAATCGGCAAAATTTGCTCTTTCTCTCACGAGAACATAATGGCACAAAGATGAATCAAAATACAGTTGTTCTGTGGGTTTTTTTCCCCCATAAAAAGGAAGGACCATCTGTAAACTGACAGCATGAAGAGCTACATTTTTAGTGTTTTCACTAAAACTATTGAGGAAACCATGCTAGGTTGTAGTTTACTTGAGCATGAACATAAAGTAAACCATGAGTATTATAAGAAAGTACAGCAGGACGTGCTCCTGTGACTGTGCTGGTTTTTGGGTACATATGAGCTGTAAATAACCAAAGTGTGAAAACAGAGCAGGAGCTAAAAGCTACTTTGCCCTTTTCAATTCCTGTTGAGAGAGGAAGTTGTGTGAATGCAATGTGTAGAAATGAACTCTGGGGTTTTACTCACTTCCCATTGTAAATGTCTCTGCTGAAATGGCAGCCTCCCTGCTGCAAAGGCAGTTCCACAATAGTAAAAATCACAATTCATTGACAGGAAAATAAAAAGTGATGAAGAGTTTTGCTACTGCATGAACCATTACCCTTCAATGCTTTAAACAAGACACCAGGCTCTCAAAAGAGTTCAAAGGCAATTTAGGGAATTTATGGCCTGCCTGATCAAGCCCATTCAGTTTCCTCTCCTAAAAGAAAAACTTATTATATTACCTGTAATAATAACCAGTAAAAGTTTAATTAATTTTTAACGCACTTAATTGGGTTATTGCTCTTCATACCACTCTCTGTTGTGGTATCTGGAAACTTGCACTTCTGGCTTGGTTTCCAAGGAAAACAAATTAAACCCCAGCCATGTACACTGACAGCACTTCCCAGAACTATTCATGCTTCCAATACCTCAGAGCTTGAGCTCTTTACAGAGACCTCAAAGCCTCTTAGTCTTGACACAGAGCTGGGAAACTCACCTCAAGTGTTCACTCCTGGGAGAGAAATCAAGCAGGAAAGGAAAATCAGCTTTACAGACCCTGGGCTCCCCAAAGCCTGGGCTGGCTCCTCTCACCTGATTCTGTTGTTGGACAAGTTGAGCTCACGCAGCTTCAGCAGTTTATCCAACTTCTCAATCTTCTCTATTTGGTTGTTACTAAGGTTTAGCACTTCTAGTTTGTAGCACTTTTCCAAATTTTCTATGTACTAAAGAACAGGAAATCCCTTAGCATAGGGTTTGGGTTTTTTCAAAAGAGAAAAGCAGCTTTCTATTAATCAAAAATACCAAATACTCTAATATTTTATTAATCACAGTTCATTGTGGTATTCTATAACCCCACTTTAGGTACAGTCTTCTACAGTTTTGGAAAGCTGGATTTTAAATTTACAGTGGGCTAGTTTTCATCTACATCAAAAGCAACATGTTATTAAAAAAAAAAATCCCAAACCAACCAAATCCAGAACCTAAAAATTCCATGAACTAATCTGTTTTAAGCATCATTCTAATGAGCCAATTCTTTTTCTTTTGCTCAAGTCTCAACTGCCTTTTTTTCAACAGAAGCTGATTGCAGAACTAGGCTAACAGAATTAGATTGTGCTGTTTACATCCACTTAAAAATAAGCCTAATAAATGCTAATTATTCAGAACTTAGTTTAATTTCCAGTTTTTTTCCAAACACTTACCTTAAATTTCTTGTTCCCATCCTTTGGGGAAGAAAGATTCAGTGAGCTTATACAAGCCAAATTTTGCTGTTTTGACAGACCCTTTATAAGGGGCTCAGTTATGTACCTAACCCCTGGGCTAACACCACGTTCACCTGAAATTAAACAGAAAGGATTAATGATTTTTATTTTTGCTGTTTTCTTTCCACTGAATACTGGAAAAACATTGAAAATTATCCCCCCCCAGAAGCATTTACAGGAAGGAGTAAAAGTCTCATTATTCTCCCCAGCTTTCATTACTCCCACTTCCACATTTGTGTTAAAAATAAAATAAAATAAAATTAAAAGATAAATCAAATCAAAATTTTCAGGCTTCTTTCCAACAGATCATACATCTTTAATCACACTGGCTTTTAATGCTTGTGGTATGTGCTTGGATAGCAGTATTATTGACTATACAATACCTTTCTGAAATTTAAAAGCAGCTCCAACATTTTCTGCTGGAATCTCCCACTGTTGGGCTCTCTGCTCCATGCTTTTGGCAGCTGCTGGAGGGGTCTGTTGGCCAAGACGTGGACGTGTGGCACCAGAAGTGACAGGTGACATTGGCTGAGGTATCAGGGATCCTGGTGCTTGTGGTTTTCTACCTGGAACTTTCCTTACAGAGCCTTTCTTCATTGTTCATTGCCAGAAATGCTGGGTATCAAATGGCAATACCTGGAAGAACTGAAACAAGTATCAGTCTGTGTAGAAAGCTAAATCTCAAACGTTTGCATGACAACAAAGGTGCCACAGAGGCTGCCAAAAAACACATCTCCAATGGGTGCCAGCTTCCAGTTTTCCTGGCCTTGGGAAGAATTTTACCTTTATACTCCCACCCTTCTACAGCACAGCCCCAGGGACTGATGGAGCAGCTCTGTGTGTGCAGCTCATCTTCCTCCTGTCCTGCAGGCTGTGCTTTACACAAAGCCTGCCAGCTCTGGAGATTCTCTCAGCTCAGGCTAACAGAGCTGGCAGGGACACAAAGAGAGGATTGGATCCCAACTGATCCCAAAGCTTGAAATCACCCACTTTGCAGTAAGAACAAATGCAAGCAGAAAAAGGCAACCAAGATAAAAAAAAAAATAGAATCAGTCCAGCACTGGCATTCCCAGAGTTTTCCTTTCAGCAAACAAATTATCCTGTGACTGCCTGGGAGATTCCAGAGAATGTTAACAGAAACCTCCCTCAGGGATGAACACATTTCCGCAGGGATAAGGGCAGGAAAAGTCATGTAATCCGTGTGACAGAGCCCTTGTAGCAACCATCTCCAAGGGACAGAGCTTTACTAACACCTCCACCCACTGAACAAGGAGCACATTTTAAGACATTCTTTAAGACAAAAAAGGTCTTCTGTGAGGGGAACTTGGAGCTTTGTGAGTGATGACACTGTGCCTTAAGAATATGTTCTTCATTGTCATGGATTTTTTTTCCTCCGAAATTGGAAAGGAAATGAGGACAAGGGAAGGTGCGGCAAGAAAAAGGGCCACTGTTTTCTATCCATTATCTAGAAACACAATTCACAGAGGATCAGGACAGTGAGACTGGAAGGCGCCGGAGAGGGAAGAAGATGCTGGCGCGCTACCGCAAAGCCACATTGGGGCGTTCCTCGTGTTCCAAGGAGCGCAGTTCGTGGTTTCACCGCTGCTTCCTGAGGACAGGGCTGTGCCTTCGCAGTGACAGCCCCGGGGATCGGGGCCCCGCGTTCTCCCGGCCACCATCCCCTCCCGGTCAGCGGCCGCGGGCCGGCCCCCTCAGGCCTCCGCTGTGATTACCTGCGTTGACATGGTAACGCCGGCTCACCGCTCGCCGCCGCGGCACGGCCGGGCAGGGCGGCCTCGCAGCACTCCCGAAGGATGGCACCGGTTCTCCAGGCAGCTCTCCGCCGCCTCCTTCCCCTCGGCAAGCGATCGCCGCCCGCACCGCCGAACCCGGGTGCTGCGGCTCCTTTAAGGGCGTTCCCTGAGGGGCCGCCCCGCCGCCATTTTGTCCGGTTCGGCGATAGCGGCGGGTGCGGCTGGGGGGCGGAGCCTCACCAAGCCCCGCCCCTTCGCCCCTTCCCGCCGCTGAGGCCCCGCCCCCGCCTCGCCATTTCCCGCCGCGTCCCCTCAAGGGGAGCCCTCAGGGATTTGCGGTAAATAAAGCTCAAATCACTGTACAATGTATAAACAAGAAACCCAAATCATTGTATAAGTGTATAAACAATAAACCCAAATCATTGTATAAACAATGCAACCTTGAGGGGTGTTGGTTTATTTCAAATCCGAGCCGCTGTATCAACAATAAAACCTACTCTGCTGATAGGTGTTTTATCCTTATCTGTACTCTGTGTGTGTGTCAAGTTAGCATCTCACTCAAAATTGCATATAAAAGGACTTTTTGGAAATACGGAGTTTATTTACAGTTATAAACGCTGCATGTCCGGTCTAAATCACAGTCATTTTCACAGAGGTGTGTAAATAAATCTCTTTTAAGACTTGGACTGTGTTAGTTCAGCATCTGTGTAAGTGTGAAATGCAGGGCTGAAAAAACAGTAGGTTGTGTCTCTGAAAAATGTAGAGAAGAAGCAGAATCAGATTTAAAAAATACTATTTCAGGTTACTGTTAAGAATTTTAAAGCATTTCTCACTGTCCTTCACTATTTGCCTTTTCATTTACATACCACCCCATTGCTATTTAATAATGCATATGTTGGCCGCTCATTTCAATAACGTTAAGCATCCTACATTTTATTAGCTTTTATTCAATTATTGCTTCTCTTCTAGTTCTTGCATTTGGTGAGAAGCTGACCTTTCTGTAATTTCACTTTTTATTGATCAGAAACAGTTTTGTAAATGCTTTTCCCGTAAAGGTTGACCACAATATTTGTTTAAACTTCAGCATTCTTGCACAACTTTATTTAACTTTACCTAAACCCATTTTTCGAGGTGCTATCCTAGATGCCAGGCCTGCAAAAGTTTTGTCATCAATGGTTGTGGGGATTTTTTTGCAAATTTATTCAATTTTTTTTTGCAAAATGCTGTTTAAAATGGTGCATGTTGATATATTGTGCCCTAATATTTCCATATTGCAGGTTTTATTTGTAATGGAAGTGGTCAGAAAGTTGGCATAATCTAGAATACAAATGGCTAAAAGAAATTTGTGAGGGAAAAGTTATTTCGAAACAACAAAAAATAATGCTGGTCCAAACACATCCACACATTGTTTGATATAACTCAAATGTTTTTTTGCTTCAGACACAAATTTGAACTCACTTAAATTATAAAAAAAAAATTACTAAGGACAAACTGAATCCGTCTTTTTGTTTGTTGGGGTTTTTCTACCTCTGAAAATTATTTTATTGTGCAGTTATCAGAAGGGAAGTGAGGACTGACACAGGATTGCTGTGGACACACTGAAAATTGAAATCCTAAATTTAAAAAATTGCTAAGTTTGGCAGTTCTGGCTTCCTCAGGGAGTGGCAATGATGTTTTAGTAAAGAATGATCTGCCATTAATTATTAACTGTGGGTGAAATGTGTTGGCATTTTTGCTCAGCCACAGCAGAGGCTGTTTAACCCACCCTCATTAACATCTATGGTTTGCTCTTGTCCCAGACACAATGGCTATTTTAATATATTTTATTGTTTTGCTATTTTCTGGAACGACTTTTAGCCAAGAGAAAACGTAAGTAAAAGCAAATACAGAATTTACCGGAAATGTTACTTGATTGTTGTCCTCTCTTTTGGGTAAATAAATCCAGAATTTAAGTAGAGCCAATACAAAGGGCACTATCCAAATAGGATTTTAATTAGTGTCTTACAATAACCTGATTATCCTGTTTGCTTTAACACTCTGCATGTAACTGAATTCTGAAAGGGAAGTAAGAAATCTGAAAAATTAGAAAGAAATCTGTTATTGTTTTATATTCTGTGTACAGATATGTCCTTACAGCACCAAAGATCATCCGAGCTGGGGCCTCTGAGAAAATTGTAGTTCAAGCTTTTGGTTACCAGGAGGAATTTCCAGTCAGCGTTGCCCTGAAAAGCTTCCCAGATAAGCTCGTTGTGTATTCGTCTGCTTGGATCTCCTTAAACCCAGCCAACAAATTCCAAGATGCTGTAACTTTAACAGTAAGGAATTCAGACCTTTCTTGCACTCTTTTTATTATCACATTTAGGCTTAAAAAAAGATGAAGTTTCAGTAAGTTTTCAGGTGTTTAAACTGGGGAGGAAGGGCTAATGCCCCAATTTTTGGTCTGAAATTGAAATTACGCTGAATAAAATCAGTGGAACAACACTGAGGTTAAACATAGAATCAAACCATTTTAGAAACATTGCATAGCTTTAAAAATAGAGAGAATCAAATCAAAGTACCAACCACAGCAGCAGCTTTGTTGTGGCCAGGATTCATCATGTGCATAAATGGAAATCTGATAATTGCTACTATTGTGACCTCATTACTTGGCTTTGAACTTTGCTGGTTTAGTTCTGGGCATAAATAAAATGCAAAATTTCCAAATATCTGTAGCTTAATACTCCAAACATTCCTCTACCGTATAGAGGTAGAAGAAGCAAGAAGCAAGAATAAATCCATGTGAATATTGATATTTTTATTTAATGATACTCAACCACAGGGTGGTAATTACTTTTCAGATACTCTTTGCATCAAAAAAATCCTGTAGGACAAAATACATGAAAAATATTTTAATAATCTTCAAAAACCTTTATTTCATCTCCCCCAGGTACAACCAGCAGATTTGCCAAGAACAGATACTTCAGACAAGTATTTGTATTTGGAAGCTGTTTCTCCACATTTTACAAGATTTAAAAAAATTCCTGTTTCCTATGAGAATGGGTTTCTTTTTATTCATACAGACAAACCAGTTTATACTCCTGATCAGTCAGGTAAATTGCTTATTTCTCATGGCAGGTATTTAATTTTAAAACTCTGCTGACTCTGTCAAGGAATTAGGATTTAATTGTTCTTCAAGCTCTTGGTTGTGTTGCATTGCCATCAGCTGGTACTGAATTTTTTTATCAGCAGAACAATACTTCGAATTATTTGATCATACTGGAAAAGTTAGTCACTTCTCCCTGCCCTCCTCACCCTAAATTACTAATTTGTGGCAGAAAGAGTGAAAGATATTCCTGGGAGTTTGTTAAAGATATCAGTAAATTGTTTGGTTGTTTTGATTTTGAGATTGCTGTAATTCTTACAGTGAAAGTCAGAGTTTACTCTCTGGATGAAGAACTGCAGCCAGCTTACAGGGAGACTGTCCTGACTTTTGTGGTGAGTTGTAATTGAATTTAGTATTAATATTTTGTACCTCCAATAACAAATAAAGGTAGGTAGGTAGATGGGAAATCAGTATTGCAGTCAATGTTTAATAAAACTCTTAGATGTTTTTGCAGGTAGCCAGACATCTTTTAAAAGATTCAAAATTGATTTTGCTAGGTTGGATAGAGGTTTTTAAATCCCAGATCTGAAGTTGTTCCAGAATAGAAAAAAAAATTATCTTTAATATCTGGACAAAGGATTGTTAAGGGAACTTTAATAATGTATGGGGTTTAAACTGTTTGTTTCATTTAAGATATGAAAAATAATCTGTATCTACCATATTTTTCAGCCTTTAACAATTGGCTTGTTATTACTGTAATTTTTTAGCTATTTTAAGCATGGCTTTTAATTGGTGAAACTAGAGTAAAGTATTTTATCAGAATGTCAGTCTGAGTTTTTCTACAAATATTTATGTTTTTCTGCTTTGAAGCTCTTAAGAAAAATATGTTATGGCCAGGCTGCCTCTGAAATCCCCTCTGAAGGATGAAGATTCCCCTTTTAATAGAACAATCTGTAACTGCTCATTCTGTCCTCTTATCATTTCAAGGATCCTGAAGGAGTAGAAGTGGATATTCTGGAAGAAAAAGATTTTACTGGAATAGTTTCTTTTCCTGACTTCAAGATCCCTCCTAATCCTAAGTAGATTTATTTAATTTTTTTTGTGAATTATTAACATTATAATGCCTTTTTATAGTGGCTGTCATAGAGTGGTTTTGCATGGAGAGCATGACTTGAAACTTGGAGATTTCTAACATTTCACATAGGGTGGAATCATGATATAAACAGGGACCTTATGGCAGAGTGTTCTCCTTAAAGAGCAGAGAGTGGCAGGTTTTTCATGCTCAATTAAAAAAGAACATTAATGACAATTAGAGCTTTCTACTGTAGAGATATAAACAGTGAGAAAGACCTGGGGATTTCATATTTCATATGTGTTTCATACAAATCACCAGCATTTTCCCAGGAACAGCAGCATTTAAAAAAAAATCTGTTCAGTTCTCCTTTTAGTCTTGAGAGGGTGCTGAAGCATTGCTGAGATGGCAGAAGGATGCTAGCAGGGGCTTGAGAAACTGGTTTATAACTGATTTTAGTGCTTTCAAGTAAGTGTCAAATAGTTAGTGATGTGTCAAAGAGAATCTGCTCAAAGCAGGCCCTGAACACCTCAAAAAATCTGGTGCAGAATTTTCCTCTCATAGAAATTATTACCATCATTATCATTAATTTTCATCTTCAAAACTGTTTGATTGTTGATATTTCATAGATACGGAATTTGGAAGATTAAAGCCAAGTACAAGAAGGATTTTATGACCTCAGCTATGGCAAAATTTGAAGTTAAGGAATATGGTAAGGGGTGCTCATACTGTGAACCTGCATTTTTAGTGTTTTCAAGAACTCAAACCCCTTGGAATGGTCATGATTCTTCAGTGGCTCAGCACCTGTGGCTTCATGGGTAAAACACCCCCCAGTGACCTTTTTTCCACTCGATTTGCAGCATTGCCAAGCTTTTCCATCACCATCGAGCCAGAGAGTAACTTCATTAGTTCTGATAAATTTGAGAACTTCAGGATTGTTGTGAAAGCCAGGTGAGGAAATTTGCCTTGGAATCCTGAATATTTTGTGTCTCCTCTTCTTTGACCTGAGGAATGATTCTCTGAGTCCAGACTTTTCCTCTTTGCTTTCCTCGAGGAGCTCTTTCATCAAAATCATTTCTGCTGTGTAAGAAATCTAAGAGACCTTTCTTAAAATTCTCTCAAAGTGATTGTTTTTCAACAGAAGTCTTTAAAATACAGACATTTGTTTTCCATCTCTTGCCTAGGCAATTACTCTTCTTCAAAAAGAAATGCTTTGTTGCAGCCATTAAAGTGATCTTAAAAGCATTTATATTGTTTTATTCTCAGCTATTTTTCCAACAAAAAGCTTCCCAGTGCTGATGTTTTTCTTCGTTATGGAATAATTGAAGAAAGTGAGAAAAGAATGATGCCTCAGGCAATGCGTGTAACGAGGGTAAGAAGCAGCAAATCAAATTTGTGTAGAATTCACATGCATAACTCAGGACTGATCCAATCCCACTGAAGTTTTTCCATTAAATTTGGTGAGAGTAGGGCCTCAAGTTGTAATTTGCATCCACAGCTCCCCAGTGTGGACTTTTCCTGTATAAGGCTGTCATCAGGGGCAGAGAAAGGCACTTGGAAATGAAATTCAGAGGCAGCATCTGAGACAATGGCATTTCAATCTGCTGCAATTACTCTCCTGGCCAAACTGTGTGATTAAAATGGATATGAGATAACTTCAATGCTATCTATTACACAAGAACTGAAATCAAATGGAGACAAGCAGATCAAAATGATACTGATTTATTCTGGGGAGTCTGTTCTACACTAATTGTCTCCTTCCCTCATTTAGTGAAGATATCTCTGTGTTATCCCCACCTCTTGCTGAGCCTGCACACAAACTTTGCAATATGTGCCATTGGTTGATTAATTTAAAATAATTTTGGGGAATAAAGAATTCTTTATTTTAACATCTCCACTCTTTGATTTCCTCTGAAAATAGACAGTGAACAGAAACACACTGAATCTACATATGGTCTAGGTATTATTTCTAAATTATTGACTATAAAGTGATAATTTCTATTTCATTTCCAGATTGAAAATGGAGTTGCTAGGGTCAATTTTAACAGTAAGAGAGCAGCAAGTTCTATAGGCTTTGACAGTCTGGAAGCACTGGATGGCTCATATTTATATATTGTGGCATCAGTGTTGGAGTCTAGGGGTAAGTTGCTCTTTAACTGAAATTTTTCTTAACACTTCTGCAAATGTGAACAGAACTAGAAAAGAAAATTGCAAGGCTGACTTTCATAATATCAGACTTTCTTTAGTACTCAGTTCTTCTTCCAAAAGCTTGTAAGGAAGAGCAGCCTGTTCTCACTGTAGCAATGGTTAAGGATTAAACTTATTTTCAGCTATTGTTCCATGGGTGCTGTGTTTTGTCAGGTGGCCTCAGTGAAGAGGTGGAGTTCACTGGAGTCAAGTTTGCTGTCTCTCCTTACAAGCTGAGTTTGGTTGCCACTCCTCTCTTTGTGAAGCCTGGACTTCCCTTCTTCATCAAGGTCAGTTCCCAGGAGCAGGGGGTTGCACATTGAACAAAGCCCCATCATGCACAAGCCTTGTCATTTTCTCTCTGTATGGCTGATGAACACACTTTCATTTCTGTTGGCTTGTACATCTTCTGACTCCCTGTTGTAGAAGCAGCTGAGCAGCTTGGAAGACTCTTCCTGAAAATTGTCACCATTTCTTTGTCCTGATGAACAGGTGCAGGTGAAAGACCCCATGGATGACTTTGTTGGGAATGTCCCTGTAACCATCACTGCCAAATCCTTAAATGATCAAATGGTTGAGACTCAGTTGATATCAGAGGATTCAGAATCTGGGAGAAGAAAAACAAGCACCAGTGATGGAACTGCTTTGTTTGTTGTTAATATCCCACCAAACAGCAGAATGTTGGAGTTTCAAGTGAGTTAAATTGTTCCATTAAATTATTTCTTCAAGGGTGCAATTATTTCTTTGAGGGTAAGGTCTTGAGCTGGCTTCTCTTTTATTAATCCCTCTGAACAACATATTGCAGCATGATTTTAGTATTGTCATTGCTTGTTTGCTTAGGTATCATTCTGTACTCAGACTATTCAGACATTTCATTATCTTTCCAGGTAAAAACTGCAGATCCACGTCTTTCAGATGAAAACCAAGCAAGTAAAAGTTATGAAGCAAGAGCTTATTCATCCCTGAGTCAGAGTTATCTCTATATTGACTGGGCTTCAAACCACAAAACCCTGGAAGTGGGGGATGTAATAAATATTAATGTATATCCACAAAGTCACTACATTGATAAAATACATCACTACAGCTATTTGGTGAGTAACAGATGTTTCTGCATAAAATATTGAATTGTAATTTAATATGGATGGTCATGGATGAAAAACCTCAGCAGTCAAGAACTATCCTCAGCATAGAATATGTGCAGCTCAGGCAACTGCTTCCTTTCAGATACAATCTGTCAGCTTTATAGGAAAAAAATAACAGTCTCGTGTTTAAATTTTATATTTGTATGGTCTATTTTTTTAAAAATTCTTATCTGACATTGACTGCGATTGAGGACAAGTAGAACTGGTCTCAAAAGCTATTTCAGAAGGTGAAAGTAGATGAAGGACAAGAAGTGCAGAGACAGCACTTCTTTTTAGTGGAAAATAGAAATTCAAATAATTACTACATGTGAAAAATAGACTGAATATAAAGTTTGACTTTTTTATTCTCCATCATTCTTTTAAACTATAGATCACATCAAAAGGGAAGACAGTGAGCTTTGGAACTCAGGAGAGAATGAAGGATTTGCAATACGACCATCTAACTTTACGGATAACCCAAGAGATGGTTCCTTCTGCACGCCTCATTGTTTACTACATAGTCATGGGAGAAGGAGCTGCAGAGTTAGTGGCTGATTCAGTTTGGCTGAATGTGGAACAGAAATGTGGGAATAGCCTTGATGTGAGTAGCAAAATAGGCACTGAAATTTGTGGGTGTGCATTCCTTTTATGGTCAGATTTTATCTTGGACTTACACAAGTTCTTTAACACTAAAATGATTCTAGTAAGTGTCTGTCATTAACTGGATTGATTTCAGAACAATGTGCTTTCAAAATTACCAGTCTTTGTTTTCAATTTATAGATTAAGCTGCAGTCAAGCAAAGAGACACTGAAACCAGCAGATGTTGTATCACTCACCATAGAAACCCAGCCCAATACCTTTGTTGCTTTGTCATCTATTGACAAGGCAATATATGGAGTCACAGGAAGAAGGAAGAAGGCAATGGAAAAGGTGAGGTAGCAGCCAAAAAAGAAAATCCAGTTGCTCTTTGTTTCATTTCACATGCAATAACTGATACGTGTCATGCACTCATCCAGCCTGAAAATGGGCAGCAGAGCAGTTCAAGGCTGAGTGAATGTTGTTTGTTTAAATCTACAGTTCAAAATTATTAAAAGAACCAGTTTACAATCTTTTGAATTCCAGTAGACATAAATTGTGGTTTTAAAAGCAGATCTGAAGTTTCTCATCAGAACTCCACAGACCTGGCCAAAAATAGGTTGCAGCAGAGAGCTCCTGGCTGAAGGAGCCATGGAGAGGATGATGATCTCCTCTGTTTCACAAAGAGCCTTCCCAGGCCGTGTTCTGGAGACATCCTGGTAGCATGGCCCGTGTGTTTCTCCTCAGATCATGCTGCAGCTGGAGAAGAGTGACCTTGGCTGTGGGGCTGGGGGAGGACAGAACAACATTGCTGTGTTCAGGATGGCTGGGCTCACTTTCCTCACTAATGCAAACGCTGATGACTCCGAGGAAGCAGGTACATCCCTGTGGTCCAGGCATGGAACTGTGCATTTTCTGAAATGTTCCATTGGCATTCTCAGTTATTATCTTGGAACTCACAGGGGTGCATACACTGATGGTTTTTAAGGGGGGAAAGCATCTTGTGGAACAGTTACTGTAATCAAAATTAAAATACCTCTATGTAATTAAAACAGCAAACATAAAAAAGTTTCATTCATTTGGAATGTGATCTTGTGGAATTAAGAGGACAATTCTACAACAAGAAAAGTTCATGTTGTGTGTACTTTTTTATTTTTCTGGACAGGTGAACCTTGCAATGAAGTGTTAAGATCCAAACGATCTGACTTCAGGGAAAAGATACTCAAAGAAGGTGTTACAAATATTTCTATGTATATCATTTTTTTAAAAAATCACATCCATTTGGAAATAAAAACTTCATCTCAAGGAAGCTAATTGTTTTATTTTTATTTCAGTGGCCAAATACCGAGACCGAGAATCCCAGACATGCTGCAAGGCTGGAATAAGAGCTTATCCAGTCTCTTATACCTGCAGGGAGAGAGCTGAGAAGATTAAGAGCCAGAAATGCTTTTCTGCATTCATAGATTGCTGTGAATTTGCCAACAAGCTGCGGCTGGAAGAGCCAAACAAGCTCCTGATATTGGCCAGAATGCGTGAGTATGAGAGCTCTGGGTGTCCTGCTCCAGCAGAGCAGGGGATGGAGAGGTGATGGAATCTATAAACCCCTCCCTGGTACCTGGCAGGGTTGTTCCAGACAGAATTTGACCACTCTCCCCAAGTTTTAGTTAAATATCCTTGAGGAGGGCAGGAGAGCTGTTCTTTATTGTATTCAGCTCTCTGTTCTGTTCACCCACATTTAGAACAAGCAGAACAGCAATCAGAGACTATTTGAGAGTAAACATCAATGCCAAATTTGAATCCTTTGCCCAGGCCAGAGACAACCACTGGATAACACCTCAGGAAAGATCTGTGGGAGGGTTAAATTCCTTGTCTTCCATTATCTCCCTATAATTGCTTGTTAACAAGGTGATCTGTCAGGATATTGGACAGGTATTCACATGTGTAAATATATGAGGTGGGATGAAACAGATTTTTGACTGAGGGTATTTTGATACCTTTTTTCTTGTACCAGGGTTTTTTTACTTGATTTATTTATGTTCTTCAGATTTTGAGGCTTTCTTGGAACTGGATGAGGCACAAGTTCGTAGCTACTTCCCTGAAAGCTGGTTATGGGAAGTTCACCAAGTTTCTTCAAGGTACTGCTTTTCTCAAATCAACTTTATGGAAAGGAAGGGGTGAAACTGAGGTAAATTGGGTAACTTAGTTGTACCTGAGATGTATGCTGAAATGGAGTCTTATCCAAACAAACTATTCCTGCCATGTTCCTCTCCATGTGCTGTGTGGTGCCCAGATTGTTGAGTCATTTTTCCTTTCACTTTGGACCTTGCTAAGTACCAGCTCCTGTGAAATCAGTTAAACCAAGTTTATTCAAACCAAAATCTAGAATTCCTGTGTTCTGGCTCAGAGCTTCCCTGAGTCTCTCCTATGGTGTTGCTGGTGATGAGCTGTGCTGTTAACAGACAGTGATTGGTAGTGGATAAATGTAAAACCACTTTTAACACAGGTCCAAGACTCTGTCTGTCACCTTGCCTGATTCACTGACCACCTGGGAAGTACAAGGTGTTGGCATTTCAAATAAAGGTAGGTCCTGCAACCCAGCTAGTTTGGAGCTAAAGGATCAGGAAGCTTTGTAGACTCTCTCAATGAGTTTGACACTCATGTTCTAAAATGTTCATTTTCTGGTTGATAGGGAAAGAAAACAAAAATATGTATTTTAGGGAAAGTAAATCACTTCATGTCATGTCAGTGTCAGGGGCTGGGAAAACAAAGCCTGTCTTGTGTGTGACAGGGGCTCATAGAGGATAAGAAGAAGAAAAAATATTGAGTAACTCTTCCCTGGAAAACTTTACATTGTCTTGTTACCTGGAGCTCAGGTATTTGAGATTTTCCAAGAGATTTGGTAATCCAAGCAGAGAATTTCTTTGGGAAGAAGAAACTCGAAGAACCTGGATGAGGTTCAGGTCAGCTGGGGTGTGAGGAGTTGTGAGAGCAGCTTGGATGAGGAAGCAAAAACCTGGGAACTTTTAAAAAGCTTGGACTGCTCAAAGTACACACTGAAAAATCATAAATCATCACTAAAGTATGTCAAGACCTTTTCAAACTTGTTTGTCACAAGGGTGGATGAGACACTCTGCTTTCATGTTTTTAATTCTCTCAGGTATTTGTGTTGCTGCACCTTTGGAAATCCAAGTTGTGAAGGATATTTTCCTGAGCATTCATGTTCCTTATTCCGTGGTACGAGGGGAGCAAATTGAGTTAAAAGGATCTGTTTATAACCATAAAGCCTCTGCAATTAAGGTAATTTGTGTTAATGAGTCCTGCAGAAGGATTGAAATAATAAACTAAAAAAGCATTTTTCCTGGGAGTATTCAAGATAAACAACAGATCCTTGGATGGGATTTCTTCAGTCCTTAAGGCAGAAACAGAGAAGTAGCATTACAGTAACAGAATGCTCAGTACAGGATTTGATATTTCTCTGCTATCGTACCTGCCATGGAAATGAAACATTCAAATCTCTCCACCTTTCAGTACTGTGTTAAAATAGCAGCTGGAAATGGAGTCTGTACCTTTGGAGATTCTGCAAGTGCAGGCTCGAGGATGCAGAGCTGTAAATGGAAGAATCTGGATGCTGGCTCTTCCTCAGCAGTCACATTCCGGATCCTCCCGCTGGAATTGGGTCTTCACACTGTCAACTTCACATTGCTGAGCCCCAGGAACAGTGAAATTGTAGTTAAAACTTTACGTGTCGTGGTAAGGGAAAAAATCTCCATGTTTTTAAAGCGTTTTTGAATTTCAATTAGGGTTCAATTGAGTCAATATAGAATTTTTGCTTTATTTTAATATCACACAATGTTCTTGAATTCACTGAGGCGTGTGCAGTGGAAAAAGCAATGGCTGAGTATTTGAGCACACTCATTTTTAAACCTTGATTATAAGAACTGAAAGATTACATGTATAAAAAATAGATTAGACTTTGTAAGCAAGGGAGAATACTTGATTCTTAGTTGTTTGGTTTGGATTTTCACTGAAACACGATCTTTTCCTTTCCTAAGGTTTAACTTTAATCTTGTGTTAAATTTTCTCAAGAATTGTGTGAGCTAGAACACTAAAATTCATGTGTACAACATTTATGTCAAACTACAGAAAAAGAAGGCAAATATACTGTGGGTTTAACCTGTTGTTTCAGCTGATATATTTGATTAAACAAAAATGTTTCCATTTTCTACCTCTTTCCTGATAATGATCCCAGCCAGAAGGCGTTAAGAAAGAAGTCCATGCAGGTTTCACTTTGGATCCACAGGGTGTTTATGGTAAGAAAATTGATGAAGTGTCTTTGTGTTACTTTTTCCTGGTCTTGATTCTTGATAATCAAGTTTTTCATAATGTGAAAAACTTGGAGTTTCTCCTTCCTGAGATATTGTAAATATGTCCTTTCCCAAGGATTTCCTGCTTTGGCTTAAGGGAACTTGGATTAATTTCTTAAAGGAATCTTTAGATATATCTTTTAGTGTGATATGATTGTAAGCTTTCCTCAGCTTTATTAATGGGGATAGAATATGTTCTTATTTAACCAAAGAAACCACAAAGTTTAGGTCCAGATCAGATTTTTTTTGGTAACAAAAGAAAGATGAAGAGTTTTCACCTGTTCCTTTTCAAAGCTTGATGTTGTTTGCCTGTGCATTTGGGAATATTTCTGCTTTTCAAGTTTTGGTGTTTTGGTTGCTGAATTCTCAGTTGTAACCTTCAATCTGTCAATTACAGCTGAATCATCTGTTGATTTAGATTGTGCAGTATTTTTTATATATATATATATATATATATATATATATCTTCAATTTCAGGTTTAATCAAGAGACGAGAAGAATTTCGATACAAAGTCCCGCTAAATCTGGTCCCTAAAACACAAATTGACAGAAGTGTCAGTGTAAAAGGTAAATAGAAACTTTTCATCCACTGCATATGTACCTTTCCTCCTATTTTGGATTAAATTCATCTGATTTATTCTTTTTCTTTTGAGACAAGGCTTTGCAAGTCCCCTTTAGTGTAGAAATTCAAACACTTCCCAAAGAATGGTTGCTCACAGATTCTGCCCTTGGATTCGCTTTCACCACCCGTTGTTTCAATCAGTTTTGGGGCTTTTCCTTGCACAGGACACCTTCTGGGTGAAGTGATTGGCACGGTGCTGAGCCCCAGAGGGCTGCAGATGCTGAGCAGCCTGCCCAGGGGCAGTGCAGAGGCTGAGCTGATGAGCATTGCCCCCGTGTTCTACGTGTTCCGCTACCTGGAGGAGTCGGACAATTGGCATCTACTGGGCCCTGAGACCCTGAGCGCCAGGACCCAGATGAGGAGGAGGATGAAAGAAGGTAGAAAAATCTGCTGCTTCTCTTGCTGCAGGGTTGTAGAGGTCCTTTGCTGAGTGAGAAGGGTGGTACATCTGAGGGAGCGAACATGATTCTCATAACTTCCCTTGTGCCTGATGTATCCCTCAGGAATTGTGAGCATCTCGTCCTTCAGGAATGCTGACTGCTCCTACAGCATGTGGAAGAATGGGCAAGCTAGCACATGGTGAGCTGAAAGGGGTTTGGGCTGGAAAAAGCCTAATTTCATATTTTCAGTAAGCACCAGACAAGAGTGCAGTGGTAGATTTAAGCAGTGCTTACAACTCTGAGTAATATCTTTTGATTTGTTGGTTTCACTTGCCAAACCTTTTCTTTGTGTCCCTAATTCACACCACAACAACCAAGATGGCTTTGGGATGGAATGAGTTCATACCCTGAAACATGGGAATTGATCCTGGTTTAAAATTATTTCAGTACTTACTGCCCATTTGTTAAGTTAAATTTAAAATTAACCTTCATTATCCCTTTGAAGTAAATTTGTGTGTGCTCTCTGCAGTACCTGCCAATCTAAACAAGCAGCATCTCTTTGCTTCCCTTGGCAGGCTGACAGCTTTTGCTTTAAGGATCCTTGGACAAGTGAATCAATACATTAATCTTGATAAAATGTCTGTTTGTGATTCCCTTCTGTGGCTGATTGACAACTGTCAGATGTCAGATGGGTCATTCCATGAATTTTCAGACTACCAACCAGTGAAACTGCAGGTATGAAACCCAAACCTTTTCTGTGCTTAGGCAGTAGAAGCTGAAGGCACCAGGAGATAAAGTGTTTCGTATTTTAGGTTATATTTCATCAAAACACTCATTCAAGACAACTTTTCTCTTTATTCTAAATTCATTTAAAGCCCAGCACAGTCTTGCAGACCTTTTTGTTTTCCCACAAAAAGCAGCTGCTTGCCACTTCTTAATAATCAGAAAAAGAATGTTTAGGTTCATTTCATAATCTAATAGTCCTGGCCCATGAATAACTTCATATATTTTGGTTTCTTTTTTACAAATGAGCTGTTACCTTCCAAAGAGTCAATGTATTTTCAGGTTTAACTAAGCTGATAGTTTTTACAGGAATTTCTATTTGTTTCCACAACTTAACACTGAGAAGTTCTATTATTTAAATGAACTTTTACTTATATTTCCTTATTTTTATTATTTGGTTTTTGTAGGGTACATTACCTCAACAAGCTAAAGAAAAATCTTTGTATCTCACAGCATTTTCTATTATTGGAATTGACAAGTCAATGAAAATATGTCCCACTCAGGTAAACATTGTTTTTATTTCTGCCAGCTGGTGTGCTCTGCGCTTCTAATTTCTTCCCTTTTCTTTAACTTTTTTTTTAAAAAGTCAGGAGTTTTTTTCAGTTTCACAGATTTCTTTGCTTTGTTAGTCTTTGTCTTTCAAAGCCAGCAAAAGAACGACAAGGAATTTCAGGATTCATTATAAGCTATTGTAGAAGACATTCTCTATCTGTATAGTCCTGACAGAGAAGCTGTGTTTCTGTAGGGTCAGTGTGATGGCTGTGAGCTGTAAGCTGTCTGTGTTTTCAGAAAATCCACGATGCCAGGAGCAGAGCAGGGGATTATTTGGCGCAGAACGTGCAGCAGGCCCAGAGCCCCTTCACCACGGCCATCACCGCCTACGCGCTGGCCCTGCTGGACCCCAACCACGGCACAGCTCGGGAAGCCTTCTCTGCCCTGAGGAGAGAGGCCTTTGTCATAGGTACTGAATCCATTCTGCCCCAGAGAGGCCTTTGTCATAGGTACTGAACCCATTCTGCCCCAGAGAGGCCTTTGGTGCAGGTACTGAATCCATTCTGCCCTGAGGAGAGAGGCCTTTGGCACAGGTACTGAATCCATTCTGCCCCAGAGAGGCCTTTGGTGCAGGTACTGAATCCATTCTGTACTAGAGAGGCCTTTGGCACAGGTACTGAATCCATTCTGCCCTGAGGAGAGAGGCCTTTGGCACAGCTACTGAATCCATTCTGACCTCCACAGGCCTTTGTCATAGGTACTGAACCCATTCTGCCCCAGAGAGGCCTTTGGCACAGCTACTGAATCCATTCTGACCTCCACAGGCCTTTGGCACAGGTACTGAATCCATTCTGCCCCAGAGAGGCCTTTGGCACAGTTACTGAATCCATTCTGCCCCAGAGAGGCCTTTGGCATAGGTACTGAACCCATTCTGCCCTGAGGAAAGAGGCCTTTGGCACAGCTACTGAATCCATTCTGCCCTGAGGAGAGAGGCCTTTGGCACAGGTACTGAATCCATTCTGACCTGCACAGGCCTTTGGCACAGGTACTGCTCCATCCCCACTGCCCTGCAGAGAGATTGTCACAGGTACTGCTCCATCCCCACTGCCCTGCAGAGATTGTCACAGGTACTGCTCCATCCCCACTGCTCCTGGCCAGTCCTGTCCCCATCTGTACTCAGCACTTTGCAAACATCAGAGTTTTAGTGTAGGAGAGTTGGGTTTCCATGCCTGGTAGGTGCAGAGTGAGCTCCTGCCCATCCCTGGCCCTGGGTGGGCAGTGCCTCACCTGGTGTTGCAGAGCTGCTGCTGGGCTTGCACCTGAACCCTCTTTGTCCTTCTGCAGGTGACCCCCCCATCTACAGGTTTTGGAAAGATGCTTTCAAAGCACAAGAGCAGCCAAGCCCCAGCTCTGTCACTGCACAAATGGTTGAAACCACAGCCTATGCCTTGCTCACTACTTTGCTGAGAGGGGATGGAGGCTATGCCAAGCCCATCATCAAATGGCTCTCTGAAGAACAGAGATATGGGGGAGGATTTTATTCAACTCAGGTGTGCTTTTACATATTTTGTCCTCATTCTTCAAGTACCAAAATCTGAAACATTTTTTTTCCATCCCTGGACATTCCAGGCCAGGTTGGATGGTGCTTGGAGCAACCTGGTCTGGTGGAAGGTGCCCCTGGAATGAGAGGGGTTTAAGGTCCCTTCCAACCCAAACCATTCCATGATTCTGTGATAGCAACATTTGAAGAGGATAATTCAATTAAATGACCATACTGCCAACATCAGAGTCCTGTGTATGGGATTAGTATCAAGTGGCTCCATTGCCATGATATTCTTGGTCTCTGGGAAATCTGACTTCTCTTCATTAAAATAAACTGAAATTTTATAAATAGAATCTCTGGAGTTAATTCTTTATGCTTGGTTTCTGACAGGACACTATTAATGCCCTCGAGGCCCTGACTGAATATTCCCTTCTTGTCAAACGGCTGCGTTTGGACATGGATGTTAAAGTGTCCTACAAAAATGGTGGAGCCCTAACCCTATTTAAACTGACAGAAGACAATTTCGTGGGAAAAACTATGACAGTGAGTGAATAATATTGCTTTAAAAATGGAAACCAGAATGCTTAGCATCTTGGTAAATTTAATATATTTGAATATTCATTTAAATTTAATATTTCTGCAGAATCTGTTATGGATTTGAAATATAAGCAAGACAAGCAGATCAGCTGACCTGAATTGTTGCTAATTGTTGCTAATCTTTATTATTAATGTGCAACTTTTGTTCCTCTCCAATTCTTTAGGTACCTTTGCAGGATGATCTCTATGTAAGCACTGGCAGCAGCACTGGCATAGCTACAGTAAATGTAAGTATGCAAGCAGGTTTTTGAATGGAATTTCTCTTTTCTTAATATGCTGTGGTTTTGCTCAAGAACTCCCCATTTCTTTCTATGCTGATAATTTATTGGCTCTGCATTGCTGGTATTTTTATATTACCAATAAACCAGACTTGTTTCTATTCTTCCCAGTGTGAGTTTTTACAGTTTTATGCCAGTTTTGAGGATTGTTTAATGCTGCTTCTGTTTTGTCTGATTTATTTGTGTGTGTGCAGGTGAGGACAGTGTATAACACCATTGGTACTTCTGAAGAGTCCTGTAACTTTGAACTGAAGATTGTTCCCAAGAGAGATGATGGTAAAGGGTTAATATAATTTTAAATGTTGCTACTCAGGTCAGCGCAAGGGAGGGAGGGGAAAAAATCCTGGATTTTTATGAGTGTGTTTTTGTTAAGAAAGAAATAAATTCTGCCACTTTCTAAATGCAAAACTGGAAAAGAAATAGCTAATAGCTTATTGAGCCCTGTTTAAAATGATTGCCTTTTTGTGAATAGAATTAATATTTACTTTATTTCTGTTGGGTTCATTTTAGTCATTTATGGAAGAGTTTTTACAGGTGGGGGAGTGAGAAAAAAGAAATATCACGGGGAGTGGGAGAGGTTCCAGTGAGTTCTACAAAGTACTGAGAGTTCTAGTCCAGTTACAACAGGGGACAGAACCAAATTCTGAGTTTAAACAATATAAACACACAATAAACTACATTAAACCTTAAAGCTGTCATTTCACCTGAATTACCAAGGAGGTAAATGTCATTTGTTTGTGGCTAGATAATGATTTCCTATAAAAATAGCCACCAAAACAATGTAAAGAATTACCTTGCAACTGTGAAAATGCTTTGTGAGAGTTTTGGGCTACTGCTTCTGGAGAGTTCTGAAATTCTTTGGCTCCACTTGCCACGAACAGGTCGCATAAAGAGAGAGGGGGAACCCCTGGGGCGCCTGGAGGCCTGTGCAAAGTGAGTGAGTGAGGGGTTTTATTAATAATTCCATCAGCTCTCCTGATCTTTTCTTTCTGTTTCCTCACTGTTATGTGCATGTGTAAACAGAATTAGGGCCAGGG
Organism: Molothrus ater; assembly: GCF_012460135.2. Lineage (NCBI taxonomy): Eukaryota > Metazoa > Chordata > Aves > Passeriformes > Icteridae > Molothrus > Molothrus ater. Next base: position 9,577,807 of record NC_050497.2, on the reverse strand, counting down.
GTCGTGATCTCTGTGGGGAGGAGTGTTCAGGTTATATTTGGGCTCTCCTAGAACATGAGCATTAAAAGCTTCTTCATGCATGGTATTGGCAGAAATCTGAATGGATTCTGCTGGACTGTTTTGCTTCATTATGAGTTTACTGGGGCCTAAATGTTGACAGAGTTTTCCTCAGTTTTTTTCTGGGATCACATTCAAATAGGTCTGTTTAATTGCAGTTATAATTAACTAACACTGGCTCTAATCTAATTCAGGTACAGGCCCAGTGCCAGGGAGCCCCGCTCGGGCTCTGCTCATGCTGTGATGGACATAGGGCTGGTCAGTGGAGTGGAGGCCAATCCAGAGGATTTATCTACTGCAAGTATTCAAGAATGGTTCTTCCCTTACTGCCTTTATATGACAGAGCTGCAATATTTACTGTTCTTTATCTTTTTCTGTGCCCTGCAGCTTGCAAGTGGAGTTGATCAGCTGATAGCAGATTATGAGATAAAAGATGGGCATGTTATCCTGCAGATAGACTCTGTATGTTACCCCTTTCCTGACTGTAAGCACTGCTTTTACTCTTTGGAATCATTTGGCCTCCTTTAGAGCTCCTTAATTCACGTGTCTCTCAAACAGGTGCCAGCTCACAAGTTCCTGTGTGTTGGCTTCAGGATCAGTGAGCTTTTCCGGGTTGGAATGATGAACCCTGCCACCTTCACTGTGTATGAGTATCATGCTCCAGGTATGTGTTCCAGCTCCTCACATCCTTGTTTGCCTTTCAGCTCTGTACTCTTCCCAAAGAATTACACTTTCCTAGCTTTAACAGATTTTTTACTCCATTTTATTTGAAGCTCGTGTGACTTTTGCCTCGCCAAGTTTCAGTGTTGACATCTTAGACATTGATTTTCTACATGTATTTTTTATTTCTTTCTGGATCTTCTAGACAAAAGATGCACCATACTTTATAACCCCTATGGAGATGAAAAACTGGTGAGATTATGTGAAGGAGATGAATGCAAATGCATGGAAGGTAAGCTTTATTTGAAGATGCTTTTTTCATTTTACTTTGTGGGAAAATGCAGTGTAGTGCTTTGAACAAAGCCACACTGAACATAAGGAAAAAGTCTCCATAACAACACAGCTGTTTCCCCTCCAAATTTTACATTAAAAAGAAATTTAAAGCTGTGTGCAGTGTGTACATGGAAGTCTGACTGGATTAACTCTGGTGTTCGAGGTGTATTTTAAATATTCACTGTTCCAGCATGCAATCCCATACTTACAGTGTTGCTCAGTTAACTTTCCCATGCAGGATGATGGAAATGTATGTTTTCTTTGGGGACATGTGCTGGCATTCTCTTACCTCTGCCTTTCCCTTTCTCCTCGTAGCTGAGTGTGGTACAGTCCAGGAGAGACTCGGGGGGTCGGTGACTGCTGAGAGCAGGAGAGAGGCTGCCTGCCAGGGGGACACTGCTTATGGTAAGGGGGCTCCCACTGCCTCTTCCCTGCTCTCAGATGGCTGAGACTGGGGGCTCCCACTGCCTCTTCCCTGCTCTCAGATGGCTGAGACTGGGGGCTCCCACTGCCTCTTCCCTGCTCTCAGATGGCTGCTTGCTCTGGCTGCTGCTGCTGCACAGCATCTTGTTCACATTACAGCTGTAGTGCTTGGAAATTCGGTGTGGCTGCCAGTGGCATAGAGTGATGTAGAGAAAGGTGAGCTCTGCCCACAGCTTCCCTCAGATCTGGTGTTGATGATTTTCAGGATTTGGTGGTTTTTACGAAGGTTGAGGGCCATTGGTTGTTTCTGTATGTGGATCTGAGGATGATGAGGATGGATAAGGCAAATGATCCTAAGCAGGCTTTGATTAGGCTGGGATGGAGGGTGGTGACAGTTTTGGTTGCTGTTAGTTGTAGGTTGGCCAGTCCTTCTGGGCCCACTGCCTCTTTCCCTGCTCTCAGATGGCTCTTTGCTCTGGCTGCTGCTGCTGCACAGCATCTTGTTCAAATTACAGCTGTAGTGCTTAGAAATTCAGAGTGGCTGCCAGTGGCATAGAGTGATGTAGAGAAAGGTGAGCTCTGCCCACAGCTTCCCTCAGATTTGGTGTGGGTGGCACTTCCCAGTGCTTTCTGCCCCTGTAACCATTGCATTCCCAGAAATCAGGCTTGTAAAAAAACAAAATTCTCCCTCTGAGCACCTCTGAGACACTCAGGATGCATGGCAGGAGCAAGGAATAACCAGGTTCTGCTTTGTGTCTTTCTGCAGTTTATAAAGTGAACATCTTATCTCGCAGTGAGGAGGGGTTTTTTGTGAAGTATTCTGCAAATCTTCTGGACCTCTACAAAAGGGGTGAGTTCCATGTTTCTGCTCCTGGGAGAAAGGAGTTGGAATGCTCTTGGGCACTCACTGTCTTACCTGTTGGGCCTGTGGAACTGAAGCTGATGTTCACCCCTTTGTCCTCTGAGTTTAAGCATCCCATATTTCCTTAACATTATTGTAATATTAATTTTTTTTTATGTGCACAAGGCTTATTTACCATTCAGATTTAACTGAAAAATCTTTTACAAGAGACATGTTTTATATAATTAAATTTTCCTGTTATAGAACAGTGGCAAAGAGATCCCCTGGCTGTGCAGTACTGTAGAACATTTTAGTGTTTTCTATCTAATATATGAATTACTGGAAATTCTTTCTGGGTAACTGTCCACTTCTTGATTTTTTTTTTGGTTGTTTTTTTTTTTTTCAGGGCAAGCTTTTGCTCAAAAAAGTAATGAAATAACCTTTGTTAAAAAGAAGACTTGCACAGAAGTTGAATTGAACCCAGGAGAGCAGTATTTGATCATGGGAAAAGAAGCCCTAAAGATAACCATTGGTTACAGTTTCAAGTAAGTCATTTACCACCAGGATATGCTGAGATTTAATCTTAAAGTGTTTGTATGTAATAATTCTGGTGAGGTACAGAATTGATTTACTTTTGAAAGTATTCAACCAGCAGGCACACAATGTGGTGTCAGGTGTGCACACTTCAAGAAGCAGGATTGTGAACACAAAGCCAGCACTTCCATATTGTATTTTTTTTTCTGTTTGACATTTTCCTTCCCAAATCTTAGCAGCAAATGATAATTTTCTGTTGTCTGCTTAGATTCCAGTACCCCTTGGACTCCAGCACTTGGATTGAGTGGTGGCCTTCAAATACAGCCTGTCCATCCTGTCAGGAGTTTCTGAACACAATGGAGGATTTTGCTGAAGATCTCCTCATCAGGGGCTGTTAAATCACTTGGAGAAGTTTTTAAATTAAAAATCCAGATCAAATCCCATTGAAAAGAAGAAAAATCCTCACCTATTTATTAATTCTTTTTGACTGAACACTCATTAATAGTTTCCATGAAAAATTATCTTGGCATGCATTTTATAGCAATATTATTGCAGCAAAGTAATGCTCAAATATGATTTTTAAGCTTGGATGAGAGAATAACACAGAATGGTGCAAAGACATTTGAAGTCAAAAGAGTTGGATTGACTGCAAAAACAAACATGAAAAGCACTGTCCTGTCACTAAACCCAAGTCTTATCAGAACATAAATATGTGCAGCCACTTTGTAAGCTCTCTGTGAAAGAAACTTCATTCCTTAGCTTTTCCTTTTGTACTCTTTTTTTGAATCCCTGCATTTCCATTCCTGACAGTAACTGATGCTGGTTTTATGCTCTGCTTTCTTGTTAAAAAAAAACAAACAAAAAACCAAAATTCTTCAATTATATGTGTGCCTTTATTATTTGTGTTTTAAGACACAGTCAAATGAATCAACATCTCCTGTAACTTAGGTGGATTAAAACAAAAGTTACTTTGCGTTTGATGAGTGAATTTGACAGTTAAAACTCTTGCCTTGCCTCCAGGAAAGTGGAGGATGAAAGGCCAATTTTCCTGCTCACAGCTCCTGGCACAAATCACCTTGGTTCCCAGTAAAAAGAGAATTTGATACAAAGTACAGTTGCACACGTTTTTATTTGTATTGAGGAGATGCCCAAAAGCAGCACGTCCAAGAACTTTAAAATTACTGTTTTCCCTCTCTCTTAGGAATAGCTCAGTCCAGGACATTTAAGATGTGGAAAGAAGATATTCAGAGATGATGCAATTTTTAATTTTGGCTCTGTGAGTATTTGACTTTTTTTTTTATCCTCCAAACTTTCTAAGAAGCACAAGAAGCTCACACTGTGTCCAGTAATAGCTGGATATAAACTCAAACTGCAGGGAGCTGTACATGGAAATGCTCAGTGGGGCTGTCTAGACAGGCCACCTGTAAACATTTCTGCTTCTGAACTGGTGGCTGTGTATTGTCAGTCCTAATTTTCTCTTTAAATGACAGGAGCATGTCTTGTTTTCACAGGTGACTTGTGGCATTTCTCTATTGATTTTTTGTGAGCCAGACTGCAAAAAAGGCTCCTGGAGGCCAGTTATTTAAAAATGACACATAGAAATGCTACTCCTAAATATCAAATTGCAGTTACTAGTTAAAAAAAATCTTTAATTTTATTTGTTATCTCTGTTTCTATTCAGAATTAACTATCCAGTATATCACTGGGATCAGCAATATACTTCAAATGCATGTATTTAAATTTGTACAGATAATTAGCCACGTGTAGGATGGAGGTGTGCACAGATCTCAGTGTCAGGAAGAATTCCCTTCCCCACGTGGCATGGCTTGACTTCCACAGCAAAACCACGTGGGGGAAAGGTATATCTGTGTCTCCATCTGCTTCCACATGCAAAGGATGTTGGCAGATTTGTGCAGCACAAGAGAAGATGGAAGTGACATGGGAGTGATTTTAGAGCTCAGTGCCAGCCTTGGTGCCTCATGGTCAGAGAGTTCTGAGGCACCAAACAGCCCCCAGGATTAATCCCAGCAAACATGGAAATTCTTGGAATAATCACTGCTTAGGTGACTCATCTGTATTATGAAATGGAAATTATTTCAAAGCACATTCTGTCCTTCCAAGCTTGCTGTGGATTCTGGACACCAGAGCTTTTCTCTCTGAATTGTACACAGTGTTTTTCTGTTCCTTGCTTGTTTGTGTCTGTGATGTGCAAGTCTCCAAATGTTCCAGCCTTTGAATCCCCAGCCAAGAGCTGTAGTGCTTCCAGAAAAACTCCAATTTCCCTGTGCCACTGCTGCAGTGCTCCCAGAGGCCAGGCAGTGCCAGGTGCCTGCTCTGCCTCCCTGCTGGTGAAGTGGCCCCAGAACTGAGTGCTCCTGCCCACGTTTATCCCCACTTTTCCAAAAAAAAAAAAAGGATGGCTGACCTTGCCTGCACAGATCATCTCAAAGCAGGACTCTCTAAGGGCAATTAAATAACTTTGGGCATTATACTTCCATTCCTTTTCCATATATTTCCCTTTGAATAAGGAAACTCAGCAGATGCCATCAAATGTGATTGTCCCTGGGTACTCTTGGCAGGCCTGAGTTGGTTGAATTCCAGAATTACAACAAATCTAAGGGTTAATACTGTGTTATCCTTTAGCTCTTTTAAAAATACCTATTTCTGTACATTTCCATTTGTATTTTACTGGTTTTTAGACAGCTAAGCATCACAAAATGAACTCATTTCTCTTTTCATTGCAACCAGAAATTAATCTCAATGACCCAAGCTGGTGAGTGACTTGAATAGCCCAAATTCCAGCCTGTTATGCACAGTGACATGTGAAACTCACACTTTGCTCTGGGCTGAAAGCTGCTGGGCTGTGCCAAAGAGCTGTGACTAATTTAGGGAGAGAGCCAAAGGGTGCCTTTCTCTGGCCATTGTTCCCCAAGCAGGGAAGAAGTGATTTTGTGTGCAGAATCCTTCAGGACATGCCACAAGCCCTAGGTACTCTTACTCAGGCAAGTGCTCTGCCAAAAATGGTGTGGAATTAGGAATACCTGGCAATTTTAGAGGAGGAATGGTAAATGCCTATTGCAGGTTAGTGTCATTACTAGTATTACTAATATTATTACTGTTAATATTACTTCTGAATAGCTCCATAGTGACTGCCACAATTCTCTCCTGGCTGACCCCAACACATTTATTAAATACTAGGAGGAAGAGAAGAATGCTCCCATGAGCTAGGAGGGTGCAAGCCCAATTTAGCACACAATTTTTATTTTGTTATGATGCTCCACTCTCATCTGAATTTATTTGGAATGGGAGAAATGTTCACTTCATCACAGTGAGTTTGTTCAGTGCATCTGAGCAATGCAAAGCCAGAACATCACACCCAAATTCTTTTCTGTATTTGCACAGCAGTGTGGATGTTCAGTGTGGGGACAGTCCCTCTTTTGAGTACACAGGTAGAGCAACACAAAATCCTTGAATAAAATCCTTGGTAAGGTTCCTTTCCAGTTCAAAACTCTTTTAATAAACAGTATCAAACCCCCATTTCCACAGAGGAGGAGCTGTGCAATCAGCTGGCAGGGGTCTGTAGGTCCATTTACAGAAGGGGTGTCAGGAGATGAGGGAACACAGGGTAAGGAAATCCATCTTTTCTTTTGAGTGGAGATTATTTTGTAATTTTAAAAAAATCACTGTCTGGGAGCTGCCAATTTGGTGTCCATCCATGGTGGGTTGTCTCACTTGACCCTGCCTACAGAGGCCTATTTTCAGCCTGTGTAAATGTTAATGTTTAGACATGTCTCCCAGAAAAATGTGTTCTTAATCTCCTGCTGAATTCTTACATCAGAACACACAGAAGTTTAGCATGGCTGTCAGTTATTTTCCAGTAAAACACCCACCTTAGAGCAGTTACATATGCTTTCAATTTTTAGGAGATTTAATGATGTTTTCATCTCTAATTAGGAGAAATATCTGGGCTTGGCTCTTTCATTCTCCTGGGAAGCAAGAGTTTGCTTTTGCCAATTCCTGGATCATTACAGAATTCCAGTCCTTGTGTTAAATTTTGCTTTTCAAGTTCTGAATGAACTTGGAATTTGGATACATGTTTAAGCAGCAACCGATTTCCTGGAAAATACTAAACTGGATTAAACACCACAACTCTCATAAAAAGAACATTCAAGTGTAGAAAACAATAGCAGAGAGATCCTGAGTAAAAATTGCTCTATTCAGCCCTTTCTTTTCTATCCCAGGAAATATTTGTTACACACAGGGGGTTATTTATAAACTGGTTATATTTACCCACATTCAGAGCTAGAAGTCACGAAATGCAGATTATTCCTAAGGTGCTGTGGCTCAGACTATAATTCCTTTGTTTATTTGCTACTTGACAGCTAAAAGGGGCAATTTCTTTTACAGACAAAGTAAACAAAAAGTTATATTAGACACACTTTAAATCAGCTGAGATATTAAACCCCCAAAATTGGGATTTACAGTGGAAAATCTATTTTCTCTTCAGGGCAGCAGCCCCATTGATGCCAGTTTAAAGGACTCCAGAGCACACAGAGGTTCAGAGCTGGGTTTAGTGCTCTGAGGCTGGTTCCAGGGAGCTCTGATATGGACAATTCCCAATATTGAATTGTCTAATTTGGCTTTACAGCAGCACATTGTTACCACTGGCAGTTCCCTGCAGTTTGTACCATGAGGAGCACATCCTCAGCTAGAACAAATCAGTGGCATTGAAATTATTTTGGAAGGAGCTACACTTGATATCTACATCTACAGATAGAGGATTTCTTCCATTGCAGCACAAAAAAGCCAGTGGGAAAATTGCTTTCCAAAGAGGAAAGATGTCAGGAGCACCTCACCCATCCCCACTGAAGGATGCACTGTGCCAGTTTGTACCTGCTGAAAGGTGAATTGCAAAATACAGACATCAGCTGAGGTGTTGGTGACAGGCTGGGCCTCAGTGGCAGCTGTGACTGAAATTGCTCCTTTGCTGCATGGCTGATTAGCCAGGTTTCCTTCATTACTTATAAAAAGCAATATGCCATAAAAATGTCATTTTCACTGCTTAAATCATAAAGTTTTCCATTAAAACCTTCTGCCATAAGGTCCTAGAGGATATTCATCCCCAGGCTCTGACAGGGAGGTAGGAATGGGTGTTCATTTCCAGCAGCAGTGAATTCCAACAGTTTGAAGTCACCAATCTGTGTAATATTAAAGGGTGGGCTTTTTTCTAAGCTTCTGTTTTGGTCAGGAGTCTCAAAAACAAGGTAGGATCAAAAGCTTCCTATGGAACCATGAGGGATCAACTTAATCCTTGACATAATTTAGCAGGATTCCATGGATTTATACCAGAAACTGGGGGGTGTACCTAAACCTACATGAGCTCCTGCCCTGTGTCCCTGCTGATCCTGCCAATCCCCATGCCCAGGACTGAACTGGGATTAGTCCCAGCCCAGCAACACTTCCCAAGGCCTTGAAACAAGATATTCATGATAAGAAAAGCTCTTGGATGTGACTTTAGAGAACCAGATTTAGGAAATGCTGCATTTCCTTCCAGTCCATGTCTTGCCCCAAGGAGCCCCAAACTTTGCTTGTGCAACCTCAGCACAATTCCTGCTGCCCTCCAAAGCCAGGCTTTGGCTGTTTTGGTTTCTCCCAGGCTTTCCCTGAGCCTGGGCAGCTGGGGACATTCACTGTGTGCCTCCTCCTCTGGCTTTGGGGTTCCAACACCCAGTTTGTGATTCAGATGTTGGACGTGGAGATACAAGTTCTGTTTCCTTGGCTGGATTCCAAGGACACTGCTGGAAACATGTCTGGGATTTTGGGCTCTTGGGTCCCATCCCTGGCACAGCTGCCAAGAGGTCTGGCCTCGGGAGAGGCTCTTTTCATTCAGGAGTTAAGCACTTACCTTTTTTCCCTATTCCCTCTTTTACCTGCTTTCCCCACTTCCAGCTGTAATTTTTCATTCAGGCTCCTCCTATGCTTAAAATTCATTTTCCCTTCTCCTTGAGAATCCTCCTTAAAACATCTTGGTTTGTGAACACTCAGGAGTTTTCCTTCTTGCTGGAGCAGTGTTTTGCTGAGGGCTTTGTTTTCCCTTTACAACGCGGATAAAGAGAATTTTGTTTTCCCCTTGTGAAACCTCAGATAACACTTGGAGCTTCTGTGCTCCCTAGGTGTGTTGCCCATAAAATACAGGTACAGATAGACATGTCAGTGGTGGTGTGGAAATTGCTCAGGATTATGAATCACACTGAAAAATACCATTGGAAAGCTGAGCCTGATGTTGTTAGTCACTCTGCAATAGCAGAGGGAATTATGGGCTCAGTGGAGGAGAGATGCAAGTTAGTGCAGAGTCAGTCTCTTTCTGCTTCTGACATGTGGAAAACATCTTCAAACATCTTTATTTTTCACTGCTATTAGCAAAATGAGCAACTTCTGAAAGGGTTAAAGGAGTTTTGCCATAACCTTCACTTTCCCCTCAGTTCTTGTCATTTATGAGAATTAATTAAGATATTAAATAAATCTGATGTTTCCTTTTTCTGTTTCCACTAATTAGTCCCAGTCAATCAATAGAATATCCACACTTTCCCAGCTGGTTTAGAATCAAAAGATATCTGAAACTGACCTTGTTTTTTCATGTCACATCCAGACTTTGGAAGAGTGTTCTGGCAGCCTTCCCCGTGGGCACAGCTCCCGTTCCCAGAGTTCTCTCCAAGGCATTAAGAATGGAAAGAAGCAGCTCAGAATTTTCCAGTTTAGCTCAGGCTTTCTGTACATTAAGAGAAACAGAAGCACAACCACAAGTACAGCAGAACCCTTCATGTGGCCAGGGAGCTGAGCCTCAGCTGGGGAAACTGGCACAAAGTGCTCCATGCTGGGCTCACACACTGCAGCCCACGCTTGTCCTGCTCTGGGGGACAGAGACTGGGGCACGAGGCCACCAGGGAGCTTCTCCACATGAGCAAGATCTGCCTGGTGGCCTAAACTCAGGGGCAGCCTCAGAAACCTCTCAGTGAGTTACTCTGAAATGCTCTGGCTTGTAGGAAACCATCAAGGCCACTGTGATAGAGAGAAACACTTTTCATTTTCTCTCTGCTCTTCAGGGTGATTCCTTGGCTTGGCTTGTGGAAAATGCTTAATGAGTGATTGAAATAAGCAACACACATAAATATATACATAAATTAAGTGTCTATTTTTGGGTGCTTTTCTGCTGTCAAATGCTGGAGAGGTGTTCCAGAGCATCTATTCTTTGGAGGAAAAAATTCCTATGATAATTCTGTCTTGCAGAGAATATGATCTGGGAAAAATCCTGAGGCAGAGCAGGGATGAGGAAATTAAAATTGATTCCTGATGTCTCTTTGAGAGTTACAGTCCAGATTTATGGAACCTAGTGGGAAACTTCCCTGCTCTTGTAATGAGGGCTGGGCTGGTCCTTGGGGTATCACCGTAACAAAGCAGAGCTACAACTGGTAGTAGGCACAGACAGATAAAACTGAAACATGTAAAAAGATTTAATTAGAGACAGGAGGTTGAATTGTGGCAAAGCTGTTGAGTTCACCGAGGATAACAATAATCAGATTTAATGATTCTTCTTTTTCTAATCTTGAATTGGTGGAACGTCCCAGACACTGTGTTCCATTCAGAAAATAAGTAATAGTGTGGAAGTTACAGACTCCTTCACACCAGAGCTCTGACCTGGCAGAAATCTTGACTTGAAGCACTGAGCTCCAGTTCCTAGAAGTACTGAATCTCATGGGCACTGGATTTGCTTTTACTAGCAAATTTTCCTTCCTGTGTTTTACTAATTTTTCAGGTTTTTCTAGAACATGTGCACATTTCCAGCTAATTTATACTAATTGAAAATCATGTTTTCAATCAAAGGAGACATCCCTATCTTAAACATCTCTCTGAAATGCAATTCTCCTTTTGACTACAGCCTTTAAAACCTGGAGCATCTGAGCCTAAATTCCATTTTCAATGTCCTAGGAAATTTGTAGAATTAAAAGTCTCAACACCTTGGCTTGTTTTAAAAAGGTGATATTAAATATAGGAATATATTCCCTTATGCACTTTTTCCCTAGGGTATAAAATGGTCATTCCCCCTAAATAGTAACACAGTGCCCTGCAATGCTGAGCACTGCTGGAATGGCTCTACAGTAAAACTAAGCTTCAAATTTTAATCTCTCTCTGAGCCACATCCTGTTTTCAGTTAACTGATCTCATATGGGGGAAATTTACCACAGGAAATCTCTCTAGTTTGGAAAGTACCAAAACCTTATCTTTAGTTTCTTTGTGTAATTCAGCACCTTTGGAGACAGAGGTGCAGCAGAATCACAGAAACTTTCAAAAAGTCTCAAAGCCAGAGGAAAGGAGTGAGGTAAGGGCACAGGGAAGAGGTGGAGCTGCCACTTCATCCCTGAACCTGACCCTGTGGTCATTCTAAAATTAACATCTTACACCTCTTTGTACCCCCAAAGTTGGAAAAACCACATCCAGAAATCTTTCAGTTTCTGAAAGAGGTTTTAACTCACATCCTGGCAGAAACCGCCTGGGCCAAATTAACTTAGGATGAATTTTAACAACCCAAACAAGGGCAAATGTGTCAGGCCAAGGCCTCACTGGGGCTGTGTCACACTTTCCTCTTAGCTTTGAGTTAACACCCAGCCCTGATGATCTGAACTGCAGATCTCCATCAGATGAGCCCAGAGAGGAGGGAAGTGGAGCTGAGGTGTCTGTTGTGTCTGTCTGTGCACACCCAGCAGGGGAAGGTGCCAGACTCAGGCAAACGCTGTGTGAGGAATCCCTCAGCAGCCACACACCCACAGAAGCTGCGCTGGTGCCTCCTGCCAGGGCAGCGGTGCACAGCCAGCCAAGCACCCAGGGAAACACCTCTGCTTTTCATTGTCGGTGCTCAGCAGGGCCTCACCCCCGGGGATATTCCCCACAAGGAAGGGTGAACAGATTTGCATGTACAACTCTTTTTCTGACTGAATCCTCTGTCAGAACTAGAGAGGGTGGCAGGCCGTGTCAGGGCTGAAGAGAATCTCCTGCTGATAATGAAACTTTGCTTTGTAGAACCTCCCCTGCACTCTAAGAAGGCTTTGCAGCCATTGCTGAGCTCCTGTGTTTCCCTGCTGTGCCATCCCGGGCTGCGTTGGCGGCTGAGCCCCAGCGGGGCTGCCCCGCCGAGGTTTCCCGGAGGCTCCGGCGGCTCGGGGCTCCCGCACCGGGCAGGGGCTGCCCCGAGCAGCCGGGGCCGTACGGGGATGTCGGGCTCGGGGCGGGCAGGGCTGTCAGGGCACCATGGCACACCCGGCACGGCTGCGCTTGCAGGAACCGGCCGCCACATTCTCCATTTCGGCGGCCCGGGGGAATTCGCCCGGCGGGGCCTTTGCCCGCGCAGTTCCCGTGCCCGCGGCCGGGACGGCGCCGCTGCCCCGAGCAGGGGAAGCTCCGCTCCCGCCGGCCCCGGGGCGCGGCTCGGGCTCCCCGCTCCTCCCGGCCGGAGCGAGGCAGCATCGCCGACAGCCGGCCCAGCCCCCGGCCGCGGCCCCGGTACCGCAGTGAGAGCCCGGTACCCGCGGTGAGAGCCCCGGTTCCCGCGGTGAGCGCCCCGGTACCCACGGTGAGCGCCCCGGTACCCGCGGTGAGAGCCCCGGTACCCACGGTGAGCGCCCCGGTACCCGCGGTGAGCGGCCCCCGGTATCCCCGGTGAGCGGCCCGGTACCCGCGGTGAGAGCCCCGGTACCCGCGGTGAGCGCCTGCCAGGGCCCGGCGGGCTCAGGTACGGGAGAGGCGGGGATGCGGGGAGAGATGGAGGGGAGCGGGAGGGATGGAGGGATGGAGAGGAGCGGGAGGGATGGAGAGCACCGGGAGGGATGGAGGGGAGCGGGAGGGATGGAGAGCACCGGGAGGGATGGAGGGGAGCGGGCCCCGCTGCGGGGAACCGCCCGCGGCCCCCGGACACACGGGCCCGGTGCCCGAACCGCGCCCCGGGAGCGCCCGGAGGGCAGCGGGGGTTGGCCGGGGCTCCTGGCCGCTCTCGGCCCCAGAGCCGGGGTGGGCTCCGTGCCGGGGCCGCGCTCCGCGGCCCGGGGGAGCCGTGAGCGCCCCGTCCTCCCGGCACCCGCTGGAACCCCTTCAGTTCCATGGCGTTTGTGCTGCCGGCTCTAACTCAGGGCTCTGGCAGGCCGGGCAGCCCCTGCGGTCACTGCCGAGCTCCCGCTCCGATGCTGCAGAGGGAATTGGCCGAGCCACGCCATGGAAAACGCTGCTGGCTCCCAGACAGAGCCTCCAGCCCGGGCTGTGCCCTGCCCATCACGGCGGTCACACCGCCAGCCCGGCCTGCCCACGGCAGCCTGCAGTCATTTATTTTCAGATTTCTCAGTCAGCGTGACTGCTGGTAATACTGAAACAGGTTATGGTGCATCAGTGCTGTCATGGTGGGAAAAAAAAAGCCTTAATGAAGGGGTTATTATAATCAAACTGCACCGGTTCCCTGCGTGAAAACCTTCCTTGGACTTTCCAAAAAACACCAGAATCAATTTTGGCTGCATTTCCAAAAATATCCCACGGCACAGCAAACCAAACCGAACTGAATGTGCACAACACCTTGGCACATGTGGCTCCAGGTGGGCCTGGCCAGAGCACAGCATCAAGGGCTTGTGGCCTTGGGATTTCCTTTGTCATTTCACCACAAGTCTTATGACTTCGGGAAAGTCACTGTCAACACACCAGCTGCTCAGTTCCTGTGTGCATGAAGTGAAATCACGAATTTTGAGAATTGATGTGGTTGGGGATTTACTGTGCAGAAACAATCCTGTGCGATGAGGACTGATGGGACTGTAGCTCATCTTTCTATAAGCTAAAAACTCTTGAAAGAAAACCCCAACCCACCCTTTTTAGGACACTTTTAGGTCTATTTTTGTGTTGTGTTTGAGGGAAATTTTAAAGGTGCACAGTAATTTCCTGCTGGTGGCAGGTCAAACCCCACAGTGACATTTGGTCGCGCCTGTCACTGCAGACCCAGCCGAGCGCAGCGAGGTGACTGCTCAGCCCTGGGGCTGCTCGGGGGCTCTGCTGCATCCTCCCACATCCCAGTGAGTGTGTGCTGTGTTGGAACACCTGGATTTTCTCTCCTCTCGGCCAGAGCTCGCTGAGATGGCTGAGAGCAGCCCCAGGAGCCTGCAGGACCCCCCCAGCTCTGCCCCCGATGAGAACGAGTTCCCCTTTGGATACCCCACCAGCATCTGTGAGGACGTGCCTGGGCAGAAGTTCCTGTGCAGCAACTGCCACAACATCCTGAAGAAAGCCCTGCAGACACTGTGTGGGCACAGGTACTGCTCTGCCTGCCTCACCTGGATCGTCAGGTAAGTGCTGGGCTGTGCCCAGGGGCTCCCTGGCCTGCTGGCATTCCCTGCTGCCAGGAGTCTCCATGGGGGCTGCAGGATATTCCCTGCCTCCTCCTTGTTCTGCCATGGGAGTCTCTGAGGCCTGATGGAGTTTTTCTGTCTGTGATAAAATCATTCTGACTTAACCTCGAAGGCTTCCTTGGCACTTCACAGCCCTTTGATAAAGGATGCTATGGGGTTTTGGTGAATATAATGTCATATATATCTGTATCTGTCTGGCCAACATGGGCATTTTCTGTGTTTTAAAAGACTTCAGTTTTCACATTCTCTTTCCTACTTGGAGCTTTTGAATCATTCATGGGATAAATAGCTTTACATCTTTATTCCTATTTATGGTTCAGGCTGCCCTTATTTCCCTGCAATACAGATAAGATAATGGGCATAGTCCTGATCTTGAACAACAGAAGAGCAAAACTTTTTTGACACCAGTGTTTTTTCAAGAATTGGCCTTTAGTGAACAAGGACTATGGATTCTGAGTGGAAATCACAATTTTCATGGGTTTATTTGTGGCAGTGCCTATACAGAGACCTCCTAAACTGCAGTGCACCGTGGGATTGGTATTTATTTATTTTTTCTTTTACCAGAAACAATAAAAATGCAATTTGCCAGAAATGTAAAGAGGAAGATCCCAACACTTTAGGTGAGGAAAGCCTATTGGCAGAAGACAGGGTAAGTTGTAGTTCACAGATCATTAATTTATCAATAACCATTCTCTGTAGTCATCATTGGACTGGAGTTCAGAAGGGAATAATATAAAATGCAATAGCAGCTGATAGTTACACATTTTAACTTAAGCTTTAATAACTTGGATTTCCCAGAGTTTTTGATTTTAAAAAGTGTAATGGCAGCCTCAGGACTTTCCAAATCCAGGTTCTGCAATGTAAAATCCCAAAACCTTCCATATGATTAACTTTTTATTGTCTCAAAGTAAGTGGTGCTTTCCTACTTGTAATAATGTGTCTTAACTGTTACTTATTATCCCCAGGAAGTATTTTAATGGATTTTCCAACCTCATGGTTTCTTGTACCCTTCAAACATGAAGCCGAACATAATAATTGATACAAACTATGCCCTGGCCAATGTTTCATCTGTAATTTAATGGTGCAGATCTCTTCTTGTGTGATTTTCCTGGCAAATTGCTGTGTTGTTCTGTATCCCAAATGCAAAGTGGGCCCTAAGGCCCAGTCCCAGCCTGTCCTTTCCCCTCCTCTCTGATTACACGCAGGGATATCAACAGACACATAATTTGTCTACATTTTTGGGGGGAAATGAAAACAAACAGGCAGCTAACAGTGGCATAAAAGCCAAAGTTTAGAAAGCAGCAAAATAATGGATCTGCTGCTGATGCCGAACTTGGTGATATCCCAGAAAAAAACCCCAACTAATTCTCCGTTCTGGAATGAATTTCCCAATGACAGATTTCCTGCACAAGTGGGTGCAGCTGAGCCCTTCTGAACTTTGCCTGTCAGTTTGGGGTTTCTCTGCTGTGGGGTTCTCCCCATGTGCCGGGAGTTTCTGCAGGTGTGGTTTGGGAACTGACCCCACCCGGGGCTGCAGATCATTCCCCACAGATGCTGGGTGGATTTTCAGGAGCATTGAGATGTGTTTGTAAATACTATCCTGCCTCTATTTGTAAAGCTTTCCCCTCCCAGTCCTTGCTCTGTGTTATTCCGTGTGGAATCTGCATTTCTCTGCACTGTGTTTACCTGCAGACCACCCAAAAATGCCTTTAACTGTGGCAGGGCTTCTTCCCGCGCCAGGATCCCTATTTCAGTGCGAGGTGTAATATTAAAGCGAGCAGTACTTCATCATTACATAACAATTGTACAATTCCTCGTGTTAGAATAACACAGTAATCTCTGTAGTGCAAAGAGCAAACCTCTCTCCCATCTGGTTCAGGTTTTTTTAGCACTCGGTGCCTGCTAAATGGAAGCAGCCCAGATCTGAGCAGTGCTCTCGGTGCAGAGACTCCCAAGTGCTCGCTGCAGCACGTTTAGGAGGTGTTAATGACCCCGATAATGAAATGCATTCATTAGGGGACCCCACAGGCAGGGTCCTGTCGGCACATGGCTGCATGTGAAATATTTCAGGCTCCTGTGAAAAGAAATGAAAAATAAAAGCTGTAGTTGGGCTTATTTTCGGTAAATTAATATCGTGTCAAATAAATTATTTTTGAGTGCTAAGAAATAAATTATTTCATAATTATTTGGGCTTCTACTACACTAAGATTAACTTGGCAGGTTGCAGAGTCTTATGCAATACAGTAATTTTTTTTAAAAATTAAAGATTTATCAAGGTGTGGATTTCTACCACCCTGTTCCTATTCCAAGGATGCATCCAAAAGTGCTCTCTGACCAATGTTTTTTTATTACTTTGTTTTCTTTCCAGGCTTTTGGTGATGCTGCCATTAATAAAGAGATTTCTGAGCTCAGAGTCCACTGTGTGACCCCTGGATGCAGCTGGTCTGGTATCATGAAAGATTTTGAAGTATGTTCAAAGAGAGTTTATTCAGATGAATATGGGGTGGGGACAGAGAGGCAATGAAACCAGGGTATCAGCAGACACAAATTAATGCAATTAATTAGAATCAGTGTCAGTATTGTGATTTATACCAGTGTTTTTGTCTAAAAAAGTGCCATTAATCTATGGAGATTAATGTGCCATTAATCTATCCCTGCCCATGGCAGGGGGTTGGGACTGGCTGATTTTTAAGGTTTCTTCCAACCCAAATCATTCTGTGCTTCTGTGATTAACTTTAGTGGGGCTTTGGCCAAATCCAGAACATTCTGAATGAAACTCACATTGCACAAACTTAAATCAGTTTGATATTTTATCCAGTGGTTCCTTGTTATTTAAATGCAAGGCTGCTACAAGCAGGTGGTGACAGGGTAGTTCAGTCTCCAGGACACTGTTCAGGCAATGTCCTTGGCATGTTTTATTGGAGAAATAATTCCCTCCTCTGTCAATGTATTGATTGTATTCATCATTCTTTTCAGACTGATCTCAAATGCCTCAGTTAAAATGTTTATTTAAATGGGCAAGATTTGGCAAATCTGAGTAATGAATACAAGGGAGAGAGCTGGGACCAGGATCATGTTGTTTTTAAGCAAAAGCCCTAAGGGGCTTTTTAAGGGAGACCTCATGTTTGAATTCACCAAATGTAGTTTGCTTTTGGTTTTGGTTTTGAGATTTTTTCAAAATTAATAATTAACAAAAAAAAAAAAGCCCCAGTAAAGCTGGTGAATTTTTCACCAGTAATCTCAGTAACTTTGTGGGGTAGGACTTTACCCAAGCTTAGAAGAAATGCAGATCAGAGCCCTGGGCTGCCAGAACAGAGACTATTTATAGATAAATGTGAATATCTATTTATAGATAAATGTGAATGAGCACTTCACAGGTTGCTTTATAACTTTGTACTTCCAGGAGCATCAGAGTTTATGTGAATATGCTTTGATCCCCTGTCACACTGGCTGTGGGCACGTGGTGATGAGGAGGAAGCTGGCAGATCACTTGGAAAATGGATGTGTCAATAATGTGACAGTGTGTCAGCAGTGCCAGTGCAGCCTGGCCAGCTCTGAGTGCCAGGTGAGAACATTTCTCTCTCAAATAAAGGCTTTTTATTGATGCTTTCAATGATCTGTGGTGCCGTTTTCCCATCCTGATTTCGTTGCACCCAGGGAATATTTAATTTTCCTGGGTTTGATCATTTTCCCACACAAGCTTTGGGGGGAAATGGATGTGATAATGTGCTGGGGATGTGACAAAGGGCCCTGGTGCTCCCCTGGCTTTGGGCAGCCCAGGTTTCAGCTCCTGCCTCAAAATGAATCCTGGTGTGAGGCAAGAGAAAACCAGAAAAGCACAGACAGCAGCAGGAGGGGATCTTGAAAGTGGCTGAAGTTTGTTCAGACTAAAACTACCCACAAATGTGTAGGACAGGATTCTGTCAGATATTATTTCTATTAGATCTGACCAGGTGCAAATCTCCAAATTATCAGCAGTGTCCACAGACCAGGAAGATCTCACCCTGAATCTGCCACAAATATCTCAGTGCCCATTCAAACATATCTGCTTTGTATTTTTTTTTTTATGTTATTTGCTCAAAACAATGAATATTGTTCCCTCCAAATGATTTCAAGAGGATAATTGCCAGCCTTGCAGTTGGGCACGGTGATTAAAGACCCACAGGAGAGGAGGGTGTGAATATTTCAGAGATGTAAATAGTTCTGAGTGTCCAAAGTGTCACAAATTGGTGCTTTTCAAACACTGAGCTGAGAGCTTTGTAAGGAAAATGAGTCCTCCTGGGGTAGGAATGGGCTGCTCTGCTAAAATCTGCTCCTTGGGCAGTCCTGGCTGCTGAGAATTTTAAACTTTCTGTGCTGAAGGCCACAGACCCACAAGAAAATTCTGTATTTGACCTGAGGCCGTGGAGAAGGCTTCCAAAATGGATTGATAGCACTGGGATTCCAGGTGTGGAGTTGGATTAAAGTGTGGGATATCTCAGGGCGGGAAACAAGCGCCTTCAATCCCGACAGAGGAACAAGTGCCTTCTGCCTCAACAGAGGTAGAAAAAAGAAGCCAAACCAGCATTGCTCATCCTTTAGTGACCTGCAGAGAGAGGAGAACCCAGAGCCAGGCTCATCCTGCCAGTGCTAAACCCAAATCTGAGAGCACCAGGAGGTGGCAACAGGGATTGCTGCCAGCCCTGCTGGGCTGGGGCTGCAGGGGAGCCTGAGCCCAGAGCTCCTTTCCTCCCACTCAGCCACCACCTCTTTGATATTTTGGTTGGGAAACCTTGGTAACCGAGCCGGGGGTTGGCCTTGAGGTGGGGCTTTTTCTCGGCCTCCTTTAGTCCGTGTAGAATTCATTATCTGCTTTAATGAACTGGCACCGGGTTCAGCATTGTGATTATTTGTGGGTATTCTACGTGCCCACAACCCTCTGGGAGAAAATAGTAAATTTTGGGTGCTGCTCTTGCTCTCTTCATTTTATTCATTCAGTTTAAGGTCTGGTGATTTTTTTGTATTGCTCTAGTTTTAAATAAACTTCTCTCCTCTGAAGGAGAGTCCCTCTCCCCCTCAAGAAATTGGTGAGCTGGAGGAGTAAAAGAGCAGAAGAAATGAGTAAGATCACTGGCAAGATAAAAAGTGTTAAAAAATGAGTTAGAGAGTGAGAAAACCCCGTGGCTGCATTTCTGAGAACTGAAAGGGAAACCTCAGAACTGGTGTGCAGGGGAGCTTGTGAGGATGAAAGCCACCCCCTGTGCAGAGTGAGGGGAAAGCTGGCAGTTGCTGTGTGAAATACAGATATTACAGAGCCAGGGGCAGGGATCACTTCACCCTTCCTGCAGGCAGAAAAGGCAGGAAGCTCCTGCGAGTGTGGTGCGTTTTCTGTAGCACATCACGAGGGAGAATTTGGATTCCAGCCTCCAAAGTGCTCATGGCAGGATGCAAGAAGGGTCTGCACATTGAGCAAAGTGTGTGGAGTCAATGCAGGAAGAGTTTATATCTGAGTTATATTTGAATTTGAATTTATATTAGAGTTTCCTGTGCTGTAACCTGTTTATGTTCATATATATATATATATATATATATATATATATATATATATATATATCTGTATATTTGAATTTCCTGTTCTGCTGGTCATTGTTGCTTCCTGTTCTGTAACTCCCTGCTTGTCACTGCACGTATGTGAGTGCACATTTTTGTGTGTGTGCACATAACTTGAACCTGGCAACACCTGCACATTGCCAATCTTGCATCCAATATCCCAGGGTGACCTTTAATTCAATAATTAAATAACGTACTGATTTTTTTTTCCTTGTTTTAATGACAGGAGCATTCATGTGAAGGCAGTTTATGCAAGGAACAAAAACCTGTGCAAACAGAAACATCATCAAAGGAAAAGGTGGGTGAAAGATAAAGGAGTGCAATGCAGCTTTATTTCAATTAATAAAATTATCTCTTGTTCATTTAGATTAAATAAACACCTGAGAACATCCTCAGATGCAGCAGTTGTTTCTGGCTGCTCTTTACATCCCAGCAAACCCTGCTGACTGCCTTCCCTCCCCTGCTCCCACAACTACCTTCAATAATTATCCTCCCAATTAACCTTGTAAAATGGGCAAATATTTGTTTCCTCTCATAGCTTGAGTGAGAGCCACCTGACCAGGAGGTGCTGTACAGCATTGCCAGCATCTTTGTCAGGAATTGGCTGCTCCCTGTGCTCGTTAAATTGTGTTCTGTCATTCTGAGGTCTGGGAGATGGGCACCTCACTGCCAGGCTGTGTGCAGGACACTTGCTCTCACCACACTCTGAATTGATTTACCATCCATTTCCAAAGCAGCTTGGGCACTGGAAGCTGTGGAATTACCTTGACTTGAATTAATCTGGTCTATAGCTGCTGGGTTTGTGGCTTTTGTAGGGAAATAAAAGAATTCCCTTCAATTGGTTTTGATTATTTCCTCTG
Source organism: Molothrus ater (assembly GCF_012460135.2). NCBI lineage: Eukaryota > Metazoa > Chordata > Aves > Passeriformes > Icteridae > Molothrus > Molothrus ater. Next base: position 9,557,078 of record NC_050497.2, on the reverse strand, counting down.
CTTTTTTTTTTTCCCAACAGAGCCACTCTACATCCTCAGCCAGCAAGGATGGCTGTTGTTTTTCTGAAGTTGGCTGTGCATTTAGGGTGAGTGAAACAGGTCCCTTCAGGATGCTCCAAACCCTAGTTTGGACATTCCCTTCAGGGAGGTGTCTCCCAAAACAGAATCAGCACTTCTGCTGCCAGGTGATGGAGCTGCACCTGCACCCTGCAGATTTCCATCTCCCAAGGTGCTGAAGGGAGGCTGGGGTGGCCATGGAGGGGACAGTGACAGCTTTGTCTCTTCCAGGGAAGCAAAGAGAAGATCCAGGAGCACGAAAAATCCGCGGTGGGAGCCCACATGCTGCTCCTGCTGCAGCACATGAGGCACCTGCAGGGATCCCTGTGCCCCAAGGGCTTCTCCCCACGGCTGGAGCTGAGCTTGAAAAGTGCAGGGAAAAGCACCTGTGAGCTGCAGATGCCAGCAGAGCCACAGCTGGACTGTTTCCCTGCTTCCTCTGTCCCTGGGGATGAGTCTGTCCTGCAGCAGCTCTGTGAGGGAGAAGGTGATTTCTGAGCTGGAAAATAAGCTGCACGTGTTTGAGAACATTGTGGCAGTGCTCAACAAGGAGGTGGAGAGCTCTAATTTGGAAATCCTGGCCTTCAGGAGACAGAGTGAGCTGGACCAGAACATAATACGGGGCCTTGAGCTGAAGGTAAAAATGACAGCAGGGATTGTCTGGGTGCTTGTTCTGTACACAACAAATGCTGGCACACATCAGGGGAGCTGGGCTAGGGACCAGAACAGGAGTCTGAGCTGTGGAGGGCTCAGTTCTGGACACATATTCCAGGATCCTTTTGTTGTTTGATCCATTTTCAAACGTGGATCTCTAATATTTGTTCTCTAAATCCACGTTTAGGTAGTGAGATAGTCCTGAGAGTGTTGAGTGTTAGTTTGCCTGATCAGACTGTGAGCAGGCAGCAGAGCTGTTTAATTGCCTGATCCTCTCACAGCAACATTTTGCCTGGAGGCCCAAACAACATCTCTGGGTATGTTTTGACATATTGCTGTCACTTAGAAAGGAATCAAAGCAGAGCTCCCAGAACATGAGGACTCCAGAAGGATGCAGCCACCCCTGCAGCACAGCCTGGAGCAGGGGGAGGCTGAGGACTGGATTTTTCTCCCAGATTGCAGAGCTGCACCAGTGCCTGATGCAGAAGGATGCAGGCCTGAGCAGCCTGCACAAGAGCCTGCTGTTCTCTGAGCAAGCCTCCTACGATGGCATCTTCCTCTGGAAAATCACTGAGGTGGGCAGGAAGCTCCAGGACTCTGTGACTGGCAGGACAGTCAGTTTGTACTCCCCAGGTAAAGCACAGGATGGAGATGTGTGTTCACAAACCCCAACCCTTCTGAATCCCCCCCCCCCCCATTTCTCCAAAACTCTGCTCCTTTCTGCTCGTGCCACAGCTCCTTAAGCCAAGCTGCTGTTTGTGCAGAGATCTGTAATCCAGGGCATGGGATGTGCTTTTCCAGAGGGCTGTGCTTTAGTCTGGGCTCTCATCCTGCCCTTGGTCCCCAGCACAGCTGCCTGCAGTGGCTCCATCCCTCCCAGCCCTCAGCTGGTGCCTGCTGGCACCACGTGGCTGCAGCTCCTTCCCATGTGGGAAGTAACTGGATTAGGTAAATTACACTTGTGTGGCTAATAAAGGTCATTTTCACCAAGGTTTGAGGCACGAAAAGGATTCCAACCACTGGGTTTTCATTGCTTGTAATCTCCAGGGGGTGCTGATTTGTCTGTTCTCCTTTCTGTGAGAGCAAACCACGTCTGTCACACATTGCCTTTTCCCATATGCCAGAACACACATTATGCCTTATTTTCCCCCCCGAAACAGCTTTACTAATGAAGAGTTCTGATTTTCAGCTTTCTACACTGCAAAGTATGGCTACAAGGTGTGTCTGAGGGTGTACCTGAACGGGGATGGGACAGGGAAAGGAACCCACATGTCCCTGTTCTTCGTTGTCATGAAAGGAGATTACGACGCTTTGCTCCCGTGGCCCTTCAGGCACAAGGTAAGAAGGGAAACCTTTCCACATCTGATCCCAGCCAAAGGTGACTCTTTCCCTGGAGTTTTGTGGAAGCTGAGTGCTTTTCCACATCCCTTTCCAAAGGTGAGGAGCTGCCCTGCAGCCCTGGGTAGTGATTTGTCTCTGACTGGAGTCCCTTGCAGGGAAAGCTGCTCCTGCTGATATTTGAGAGTTTGCCAGGCAGGATTTTCACCACCAGAACGTGGTGTTTGGAATATTCCAAACACCTGATTTGGTGCCTGAAGGCATCACAAGGGTGAGGTGAGAGTCCCACTTACAGAGGTGCCACAGATGTCTGATGTGATCCTGGGCTGATTTTTCCCCTAAGTGTGATCTGATAATGGCAACAATGGTTAGGAAAGCAGTGAAACCATGGCAGGGCCTGACCTGTGCTCTGGCACTTGCCTTTGTGGGGTAATAATTCTGTAAACCTTTCCTATAAATAGTTTTACTGCCAGCTAACAGCCAAAAAAATAGAAATCAAAGTTCCCAATCCTCACTGTATTAAAAGATTGTTACAGATCTTTCATATTTCAAGCTATAGAACAGTGAGTAAATAAAAGGGGTAATGAGGTGGGGATATTTAGGCTGTATCCTTTACATATTTGTGCATGGGCAGCTGAGCTGTTTCTTCTGATTCCAAAGCACAAAAACAGAATAAATGCAATGACTGTAACCAAACCCAGGGGCTGTTCAAGTTGTCAGGAGAGAGACACTTTGGACTGTGCAGTTCTCTACCAAGGAATAATTCCTTACTTGATTAATTTAATTTCATTTTATGGGTAGCAAAGTTTTAAAAACTTCATCTGGGAGTTCACATGAACCGACCTTGCAGGTTGGAAACCTTTGTTACAGTTTGTATTTAACTATCAATGGAGCATCCAGCTGCTTTTGCAGCACTTCTGTCCCTGGTTTGTTTTCCACCCCAGTAACTCCTCACTGCCACATTCTGTTTTTCAGGTGACGTTTATGCTGCTTGACCAAAACAACAGGGAGCACGTAATCGATGCCTTTCGCCCGGACCTGACTTCTGCTTCCTTCCAGAGGCCAGTGAATGAGATGAATGTGGCCAGTGGCTGCCCCCTGTTCCTGCCCCTGGCCAAGCTGCAGTCCCCCAAACACGCCTACGTGAGGGAGGACACACTTTTCCTCAAGTGCATCATAGAGACAAATTAGCAGCTCCTGAAGCATGGCTGGCCTTTAAAATAATTAGCTGTGATAAAACATCGCATTTCAAAACCACCCACCCCATAAACAAATGTTTATCAAAGTTTGTTTGGGAAGGAACTGGATATTCCGTGTATTTTCCTCTATTCCACCTTTCAAATGTTCTTTCAGGGGTAGAGTACTGGAGTAATTTACCTAAACAGATTATGCTTTTCCTCTCTGTATCACTTTGACAAGTGCTGTATTTATTACAATCATTGATATTTTTCTTATGATTTTATTTATTTCCTAAATAAAACTCACTAACTTAAGAAAGGCTTGGTGTTTTATTTCACTGTCAGATAGGAAATTGAGCAGCTTGGAGATGTTACAGAAACAGCTGAGCTGTGCTACACTTTTCCTTCCTTGCTGTTTCCTTTCCTTATTTCTGGGGAAAGGGAGATCCTTTTGGAAATGCCCAGAACATCTCTCTCTATTTCCCTCAAACCTGCCTGGCTGGGAGAGCACTTCCAGGCTCTTCAACAGAGCCCACAGAGAGAGCTCAGTTTGAAAAAAAGACGGATATGGATCAAATCCATGCTAAATAAACAAACAGACACGAAACCCGATGCCCGAGCTCCTCCTTTCAAAGGCACAGCCGGCAGAGAGCAGCCGGACCTCAGCCTGATCTGCTCTGACTGAGAGCACCCCAGGCTCTCTCCCGAGGGCATTTCCAGCCCTGGAGGGGCTCCAGGAGCCCGGGCTGCCCTGCGAGGCTCGGCCGGAGCCGGAGGAATCCGCGGTTCCCCTTCCCAGGCTCGGGGCTCCGCTCCCAGCCCGGCCCTTCCCGATTTTCCTCTCCCAGACCCTCAGCAGCAGAAGCGTCTCGATGAGGAAGCGGCCGGCGCTGAAAGGAGCTGGAATCGGGGCCGTCTCAAGAGTTCTCTGATCCAGCAAATCGTTTCTGTGTGATTTTGTCTGGATCAAAGCAGACGAGGCAGAAAAATCACGGAGACTTTGAGGGAGTTAAATCAGCAGCATTTATTCTGTGTTTAATGGCCAGGTTGGCAAAGAGTCAAAATGCTCCTACAGCTAAGACGGTCTGACATAGTCAAGGACAAGGTTTGGAGGGATTTTTAATTTTTTTTTTATGGACTAATAAAGCTAAAAAAAAAACCACCAGGCAATTTTTTGGCTTATAAGCCAGTTCAGCCCAGAGAAAGAACTCCAACCTTGCACATGATGGCTTGAACTGGCTGTGTTGGTCACTCAGGTGGCTCCAGTGGGGTTGGGACCCTCGGAACAGAGGGAAGAGGGGAATGACCAACTTGTGGGAGCCACTCCTATTGCCAGGGATGTCCCGTGGAACCGGCTGCTCCTCCGGCTGGAAGCGGCCCCTGGGAGCCGCTCTGGGTCGCCCATCCTGGGAGCCCCCGGGGCCAGCGAGAGCCGCTGCCGCAGATCCGATCCCCGCGCCAGGCCTGGAGCTCCCGGGAGCTCCGTGTTTGGGTTTCCATTCAATATTCCTCGGCTTCGGTCTCCAAGGCTACACGCCAACATCCAACCCCTCCTCCAACTCCTGTTTTCAAAGAAAGAAAAACACTGTGAAAAGAGGCTGCAGCGATTTCTGGGCAGTTTTCAAAGCAGAGGCAGCGCTGGGAGCTGCTCGCCCCGCTCTCCCCGCAGGCTCTGCTCCAGCCCGGGCCGAGATTCCCGGGTGCTCCATCCCCGTGAAAGAGGGAAAGAACCTCCCCTCGGCAAGGGCAGGGTGTGGGGGCAGCGAGCAAAAGGTTTTAAGGAAAAAAAATATGGGAGTTTGGAGTAGTTATCTACACGGGGCTTCATTCAAATCCTACTGCAAAAGCTGGGTTTTTTGGGAATTCCATAGCCCTGCCCTGCAGCTGGGCTGGCCCCACTCGCTGGCCGAGGAGGGTGTGGGGCTGCCGCCCTCAGGTTTGGCCGCTTTTGGGGCTCTCGTTCATTTCTGTTCCCGTGCTCACAGAATAATCTCCTTTTACCGGCCGGGTACCCTGCCCTGCCCCATCGTGGACAGCGGGGCAGCCTCGGGTGCCGAACCAGTGTCCAGCTGCTGCAGCTGCTGTGACAGCCCCAGCACCTGCCAGGGACCGCCATCCCGCAGTGCCACAGAAATGGGATACCAGGGCATAGCCAGGTGGGTGTGCAGAGGAGGAAGAGGAGGATGAAGAGAAGGAAAGAGGAGAAAGAAAGATGAGGAGGAAGAAGAGAAGAAGGGCAGCACCCAGTAGCTCACTGCAGGCTTGCTGGATGCTGTGACAGAAGCACCTGCAAAGAAACCAGAGTTAAATGTTCTTTACGTTGCTGTAATTATGTTACTAGAAAATAGAGAATACATCTCGAATTCTGGGTGGGTTTTTTTTTCCACTTTTGTTGGAGACTTTTGTCCCAACGCGATGTTCCCGTGCTCTCTCTCCGTGTGGAAGGGTTTCAGTCAGGTTCTCCCTGCGTTCACCCCCGGCGAGCTCGATCCAGCTCTGATTTCCGTGTCACTCCATCCGCATTCCTGCGGCGAGCGCCCAGCACGCTGCGAACATCGCCCGCGGGGCCGGGAGGAGGGAGCTGCTCCTCCGGTGCCCCCGGGACAGGCTGCGACAGGAACGCTGGCCCGGGAGCGCAGCAGTCCCGGGCATTCCGGGCAAAGGCAGCAGCCCCGGGGCACGGAGCGAGGAGCGGGGCTCCTCCGAGGGCTGTGGGTTATTTTAGACCCGAGGTGACTCACACCGATCCCGGTGTGACTCACGGGGAGCTGGGGCCCGGGGCTGCTCAGGGGCACGGCACACTTGGCACACGCGGCTTTTCTCACGCAGCCCCGCACAGGGAGCAGCGGGGCGGCCGTGCCCGACCCGCGGCTCGGGGAATCGCCTTTCCCGACCCCTCCGCAGGTGCAGCACTCTGACACCAGAGTTTTGTGGAAAAGTTTGATCAAATAAATGAGTCCCGAGTGCCGGGTGCCGAAAGGGAGGCTCAGCCCGGGCCGTGCCGCTCTCCCCTGGCGCTCGAGCTTTGTGACACGTCTGAGCCCCAGCTCCCGGGGCCGCATCCATCACGGGCAGGAAAAGCCGAATGGGCTCTGCTTGGCCCAGACCCCGCACTGGGAATCGGCTCTCCTATGGCCCGAGCAGCCTGGAAAACATTGCTTTTCCAGCATCGCTTTCCAACAAACACCGAATCCTACAGATTTCTTCTTGGCACCGACCGAAGCATTTTTACAGCGACTGATTTTTCTCTGTGAGATTCAGAGAAAGGCTGAAAGGCTGCTCCCGTTTCCAGGAATCCCGGCGAGCACAGGTCGTTCCCTCTCGGGGCAATGCTGCGCAGGCACTGCCCGCATCCCACCCCCTGCCCGCCCCCGGCCCCGGGGCACCGGGGGAAGCCCTTCCCCGGCCGCAGCCACGGCTCGAGGGGACAGGCGGGGACGTCCCGCGTGTGGCAGAGGGTGACGGTGCCTCTCCAGGGGCGGTGGGTGCGTGGCCGACCCTGGGTGCCCCGTCCCGGCCCCGGCGATGCCGCCTGCGCTCTCCGGAGCACCGGGATGTGCGGAGCCGGGGTGCGCCCTGCCGGCCCGGCCCGCTCGGTTCCTATCGATGCCAGTCCATGCCGATCGGTCGGTGCCAGTCCGGTCGCTGCCGGTCCGTGTCACGCCAGTGGGTCGGTGCCAGTCCGGTCCGGTTCGGTCCGTGCCGTGCCGGTCGGTGCCGCTGTGTGCCGTGCCGTGCCGGTCGGTGCCGTGCGGTGCCGGTGGGTGCCGCGGGGATGCGCTGCGCTGCGGTGGGACCGGACCCGTGGGAGGCGGCGGGGGCGGCCCCGCTAATTGCATAACCGGGACGTCAATGCCGGCGGGAGCGCGGGGGAAGCGCGGGAAGATGGCGCCCCGCGCCCGGCCCCCGCCGCGCCCCGCAGCGCCCCGGGCCCGCGCCCCGAGCGCCCGCTGAGCGCGCCGGGGGCACCGCGGTAAGGGCGGCACCGGCCCCGCCACGGGCACCGCGCGGGACGGGCGGGACGGGCGGGACGGGCGGGCGGAGGCGCCGCGGCCGCCTTTGAATGAGCCAATGGCGGCGGGGCCGCGGCCGCCGCTCGGGGCTGCCCGCGGCCACCCCCGGCAGGTGCCACCGGGGCGCGGGGGACCCGGCCGGACGGTGCCGCCGCTCGGTACCGGAGCGGCGTGGGCGCTGCCGCACGTGTCCGCGGGGCCGGGGGGAGAGCGGCGGGAGCCCCGGGAGGGCAGCGGCGGGGGCGGCGGGAAGCGCGGGGCTCTGCGGGAGCCCCGGGGGCGCGGAGCGGAGCCGCGGCCGCGCTCGGACGCGCTCCCACGCGGGGACCCGGCGGTGTCGCGGCTGGGGAGCGCCGGGCTCTGCCGGGAGCGAGATCGCTCTGCCCGTCCCGGGGCTCCCGGCGAGCGGGAGAGTCCTCACGGATGGCAGGGCCGGGCAGGGCGGGCTCGTGTCGCGATCCGCGGCGCCGGGACACGCGTGGTGCCGTGAGGCCACACGTGTGGCCGTGACGGGAGCGCCAAGGGGAGAAAAGTCCCTTTCAAGTCGTTTCCGTGGTGTCCTTGGGGATCGCAGCTCTGCTCTGGGTGGTTTCTCTGCCTCCTGCACCCCAAACCTCGTGGCGGTGACATTTGGCCGCCTGGGTTCGCTCGCTGTGGGTGGTGCTGGCACATCCCTGCTCCCGCAGCAGTCCCGCTGGTTTGGGAGCCCGCAAAACTGCGCGGAAATCGTGATTTTAAAATCACAGTACATTTAAAGCTTTTATTCCTTGTGTGCCCCATCCCAAAAGGGAACCACGCGGACGCGTCTCGCTGCTGTAGGAGCCTGTTGGGGGTTAAATACCTCTCGTTCACCAGCAGCAAAGATTTTGGCTGCTCCCTGGATTTCGCGGAAAGGAACGGTCTCAGCGGCTCTGCTTTGCAGCGTCCTGAGCCCCTGCTGGCGGGGCTGAGCCGCCTCCGGCCTCGGTCCTGCCAGGCAGAACGCTCGGGGATGCTGCGCCCGGCCGATGCCGTGCCGGGAGGGCGGGTGACAGCGTGTGACAGCGTGTGACAGCGTGTGTGTCCCCCGCAGGCTGTGCCGATGGAGGGCACGGAGCTGAGCCCGCTGATCCGGGATGTGTACGCGGCCGCCGGCCGTGTCCCGCAGGCAGCGCGGAGGGGCAGCGGCTGCCCGGAGCTGATGGTGCGGCTGAGCGAGGGGCAGTACGTGCTGTGCCGCTGGACAGACGGGCTCTACTACCTCGGCAAGATCAAGAGGGTAACGTGGGCACCCCCGGGCAACGGGAGAACCCGAAGAGGCGCCGGTGCCGTTCCCCGGCTCAGCTCGTGGTTCAGGGGGTGCTGGCCTGGGCTGCAGTGTGTCCTTGGGCGTTTTGGGTTTGCATCCTGCCCCGGGCTGTCGCACCCCAAACCCGAGTGCCCGCAGCCCCGAGGGACGGGATCAGGCACCAGGGAAAGCAGGGAAGTGCTGGGAATGGGAGCTGACCCACAACCGTTGTTCTGCTCTCCTCTGGCAGGTGAGCGGCTCCAAGCAGAGCTGCCTGGTCACGTTCGAGGATAACTCCAAGTACTGGGTCCTCTGGAAGGACATCCAGCATGGTGAGTGTTGCCCCAGCCCCCCTTTCCCGCTGCGGGACCCTGCCCGGCAGCGCGGGGACGCGGCTGTGCCACCGCTGCCACCCTGCTCCCACAGCCGGCGTCCCCGGGGAGGAGCCCAAGTGCAGCATCTGCCTGGGGAAGAAGTCGGGCCCCAGGAACGAAATCCTCATCTGCGGGAAGTGCGGGCTGGGTGAGTGCGGGTGTCCCCCCACCCCGGGCCCTGCCGTGCCCGCCCCGGGCGAGCCCAGCCCCGCGGGCTGATGCCGGCCCCTCCGCAGGTTACCACCAGCAGTGCCACATCCCGGTGGCGAGCGGCGGCGAGGGCCCGCTGGGGACGCCGTGGTTCTGCCGCCGCTGCATTTTCGCGCTGGCCGTGCGGGTGAGTGCGGCTGCCCCGCGCTCCCGGCTCCGTGCGCGGCCCCTGCCCCGCACAGGGGACAGGACGGGGTCCCGGGGCCGCCCTGCTGACCCCAGCCCTGCCTCTCCCGCAGAAAGGGGGTGCCCTGAAGAAAGGAGCCATTGCCAGGACGCTGCAAGCCGTGAAGATGGTGCTGTCCTACAACCCCGAGCTGCTGGAGTGGGACTCCCCACACCGCACCAACCAGCAGCAGTGCTACTGCTACTGCGGGGGGCCCGGAGAGTAAGGGCAGCCTGAGTGTCACCAATGGCTTTGTGGGGACAGCAAGGGCAGCCTGAGTGTCACCAATGGCTCTGTGGGGACAGCAAGGGCAGCCTGAGTGTCACCATTGCCTTTGTGGGGACAGCAAGGGCAGCCTCTGTGTCACCAATGGCTTTGTGAGGAAAGGAAGATGGGGTCAGGGTGGGGATGTTTGATCCCAGGCTCGCAGGGCACTGCCCTGGGGCCAGCAGCTCTGCTCCCCATGCTGCCTCTGCCCTCTGGGTCTCTGTTTGCACAGAAACACGAGTTAGGGACACACTTTTTCCCCCCGGCTGGGGGTCTGTGTCTGGGAGGGGACTGGGGCAGTGGCTGCCACACGCTGCCCTCACTGTCACCGTTCTGTCCCTGCCCAGGTGGTACCTGAAGATGCTGCAGTGCCACCGCTGCCGGCAGTGGTTCCACGAGGCCTGCACCCAGTGCCTCAGCGACCCCATGATGTTTGGGGACAGGTATGGCCCTGTTGGGTATGGCTGGGGTGGCTCCAGGGGGGACCACGGGCACACCCCAGCTTTGTGTCCCTGACACATCTGACACTGCCATGGATCAGGTGGCCCTGTCCCACAGAGCCCCACTCCCCCTGGCCTTGCTGTCACCATTGGCCCTGTCCCAGCTGTCCCATCCCTGGGCCCTGCATGGCTGTGGATGTTCCTCACCCCCAGCCTGTCCCTGGTGTTTTGCAGGTTCTATGTGTTCTTCTGCTCTGTGTGCAACCAGGGACCAGAGTACATCAAGCGCCTGCCCCTGAGATGGTGAGAAATGGGCTCTGCCTCCTCTGGGATGTGCCCTGGTGGCCCTGGGACACTGGGCTGGCTGATCCCTGCAGTGCTCAGCTGCCAGCCGTGTCCCACCTCTCCCCAAAGCTCAGGGGATGCTGTCATGGCTGTGGTGTCTGCTGTGATGCACCTCTGGGCTGGGCTGCTTCCCCTGTGAGGTGTGGAAGGTTCCAGTGGTGGTTTGGGAGGATCTGGGAGCTGTAGTGGCACTGGCAGAATGGGGCATGGTGGTGGCACCAGGGCTGCTGACCCTGTGCCCCTCTTTGCCGCAGGGTGGACATCGTCCATCTCGCCCTCTACAACCTGGGCGTGCAGAGCAAGAAGAAATACTTTGACTTCGAGGAAATCTTGGCCTTTGTGAACCACCACTGGGACCCTCTGCAGCTTGGGAAGGTACAAACACACCTTGGGTTGGGCTGGAGAGCAGCCATGGGAGTGAGAAATGTCACCCCAGCTTGTGCAGCACTCAGCACGACAGCTCCTGCTCCAGAGGAGTTTCCTAATCCCCTTCCTCTGCGCTGGGATTTTCCTCGGTGGAGTGCCAGACCTGACACCTTTCCCGGTGGGAGCTAGAGCTGGGGGAAGCACTCACACCACAAAACCTGTCCTGGGGCAGGACGGGGCCCTCCCCGAGGGTGGCACTGCCAGACCCGGGTGGCTCCGGCCGCTCCCTCCGCCCCTCCCTCGCTGCCCGGCCTCGGGCAGGAGCCGAAAGCGGAGTTCGGGTTCCCCCGTCTGTTTGGATTTTGCATGAGCAGGGCGGGCACTGAGCCCTGCGTGCCCCTGTCCCGCAGCTCACGGGAACCCCGGTCTCGGAGCGCGGCCCCCACCTCCTGAACGCCCTCAACAGCTACAAGAGCAGGTGAGAGCCGGGCGGGATGGGCAGGGGGGATGCGGGATGGGCAGGGAGGATGCGGGATGGATGCGGGATGGATGCGGGATGGCTCAGGATGGATGCGGGATGGCTCAGGATGGATGCGGGATGGGCAGGGAGGATGCGGGATGGATGCGGATGGGCAGGGAGGATGCGGGATGGCTCAAGATGGATGCGGGATGGCTCAGGATGGATGCGGGATGCTCCCGTGCCAGCCCCGCTGAGGGCTGAGGGCTCTGCTCCCTCCCCTCCCGTCCGCGCCCAGGTTTCTGTGCGGGAAGGAGATCAAAAAGAAGAAATGCATCTTCCGCCTGCGGATCCGCGTCCCCCCGAACCCCCCCAGCAAGGTGCTGCCGGAGAAAGCCCCCGGCGAGGGCGAGAGCGGCTCCTGCGAGCTGAAGAAGAGGGGGAAAAGCAAATACGCCCATAAGGAGAGGTGAGCGGCCCCGCTGGCCCCGCGGCAGCATCAGCAGCAGCCCCCAGCTCCTGCCCCTGCCCGAGCGCCCCTCACTCACGGCCTGTCCCGTTCGCAGCCTCCTGCCGCGGCAGCTCCAGCAGCAGAAGCGAGCGCGGCGCAAGAGGGCCAAGTTCCTGCTGGAGGATGCCATTCCCAGCGTGAGTGCTTCGCCCCCTCCTCTCCGCCCAGGCCTGGGCTGCCCGCAGGTTTGAGAGCTCCTGTCCTCGCTTTGGGCAGTGTCTGAGCCCAGCCGCCTCCAGGGCAGCATTAACTCCCGCTCCTTTGGGTGGCCCCGGGCAGGGGGTGCCAGCCGCGGGGTGTGGGCAGCACCCCTGTGCCAGGCAGTGAGGACTGAGCTTGTTTTTGTGACAGAGCGACTTCACCTCGGCCTGGAGCACCAACCACCACCTGGCCAGCATCTTTGACTTCACGTTGGACGAGATCCAGAGCCTGAAAAGGTCTGTGCAGCCAGAGCAGGGCTGTGGGGGGCAGGGGCGCTGCTTGTGCCAGGCTGGGGGTGATTCTGCATCCCAGCCTGTCCCGTCCCACCCCATCCACAGTGCCAGCTCAGGACAGACGTTCCTATCAGATGTGGACTCCACAGATGCCACCAGCACCTCAGGCTCGGCCACCACGAGCCTCTCCTACGAGTCCAGGTGAGGACTGTGCCCCTTGGCCCCTTCTGGAGGAGTCCTGCTGGCATGGCCAGGGGGGTGAGGGCCTGTGTGTCCCCTCTTCATGTCCTACCCTGGAGAGCTTTCCCTGCCTGTGCCCCAAAACGGGCTGGGGGTGCCAGAGTGGCACTTGTGGGGGTGCAGGATCGGAGCCGTCAGTCCTTGCTGGGATCCCCCAAATGGGAGGGAGCTTTCCTGGCTCCCTCCAGAAGCCAGCCCGGGGGGACACATTCTGGGTGCCGCCCTCACCCTGCCCTGTGCCCTCCCCGGCAGCCGCAGGACCGTGGGCAGCCGCAAGCGCAAGCTGGCAGTGCCCGCCTACGCCTCGGGGGCCAAGAGGAGAGGAGGGGGCGAGCGGGGCGGGCAGCGCCCCGAGGGCAGCGAGGCCCCGGCCGGCCCCGACCGCCCCGACGACGGCATCGACAGCCACACCTTCGAGAGCATCAGCGAGGACGACTCCTCGCTGTCCCACCTCAAGTCCTCCATCAGCAGCTACTTCGGGGCCGCGGGCCGGCTGGTGTGCGGGGAGAAGTACCAGGTGCTGGCGCGGCGGGTGACGCTGGAGGGCAAGGTGCAGTACCTGGTGGAGTGGGAAGGCACCACCCCGTACTGAGCCCCGCCACCCCCCGAACCTCTCCCGGAGCCAGAGCAGAGGAGATCGGGCTGCTGGGGAAGCCCGAGGCACAGGAGAGGCGCTGGTCCCTCCCCGCGGGTGGAGGCAGCGCCCAGGCCGGCAGGGCTGCCCAGGAGTGAAACCTGAAGCCCCGACACTCTGGTTTTTTTTAATGTTAACGATTTTTAGTTCCTTGGCTGTGTTTATGCAGAGCGTGGCCCAGCCGTGCCCTGCTGATGCTCACAGAGCACTGAGGGGTCCGGCCCTTCCAGAAGGGTCCCCCTGGCACAGCTGGAGCAGCTGCTCAGGGGGCACCCACCCCCTGCTCACACAGAGGGACCTCGGCCTGTGCCTGGCACAGCCTGACCGAGCAGCCTCGAGGGGCTCCTGCTGCCCAAACACCAACCCCTCCTCATCCTGGGCTCCCAGAGCTGCTCGTCCCTGTGCCCACGGGAAACTGGGGACAGCTCCCGGGCTTTTCCACCTCATCCTGAATCCATTCATTGAAGGAATGTGGTTTGCTTTATATGGAGGAAAATGCCCCAAACCCAGCCCAGGTGTGGCTGCTGCAGCCATGGGCAGATGGGCTCTCACCCCACAGCCTGGACTGAGTGTGCTGCTGCACCAGCTTCATCTCCCTGCTCTGACAATCATGATCTTGGAAGAGATCATCCAAAAAAAATCCTCCTTTGCCTTAAAACCACCATGGGCACTGCACAGAGCGGAGCCCAAGGCCTTTGTTTCTACAGGAATCTTGACCCCAAATGTGCCAAACCAGCAGACAAACCAAAAAAGGCTGAGGAGGACAGGGGGGCAGGGGCTGGACTGGGGTCCCTGTGTCCATCCCTGTGGCCTCCTGGCTGTGCCTCTCTCTTAGTGCTGATGTTTGTGAGCGCTGGGCTTGATTTGTCTGCAGGAGAGAAGGAGCAGCCCCTCCTTTAAGAAAGCAATACTGCCAGCTTGGGCAGGAGCAGGGCAGTTGGCTTTTTGAAAAAGATTCCAGTATCAGATAGATGTGTTAGATTTTTATCCTTTAGAGAGACAGAGAGATAATTTTAATGTCCTCCTCCTCTCTCCCCATCCCACTGTGGCTGTCCCAGGGGATGGAGGGTGGGCCATGCTGGGCTGGGGGGTCCTGTCCTACCTGTGCTTGTGGGATCTCCTCCAGAGCAGTGTCCCTGTCCCTTTGGGAGAGGGGCTGCCAGGTCCCCCCATCACTGGCAGGGAGGGGTCCAGCAGCTGGAGAACTGCCTGTCCTGCCTTAGCTTTGTCCTTGAAGGATCACTTCAAATATTTCCCTTTCTTAGTGCCTATGGAGCCCTTCCAAGGGGCTGCCAAGAGCTGTGCCAGGGCTGAGCAGGGTTGTGCCAGTGGGATGTGCCAGTGGGAGCACCCACAGGACCTGGCCCTGGCTCCTCTCTGCTCCCTCTCTGTTCCCTCTCCTCCTCTCCTGGCTTCTTGCAGAGAATTGAATGTGGAGCCTTTAAAAGTATTTTTGTTGCAGAGTATATTTTGCATTCGCTGTAATAGAGATTATAACAACTCTGTGCACCTTCTGATTTCTGAGTTCAGGTTGCTGCTTGTAAGCACCTCTCGTTATACCCGAGTTGTAATTAATATGTCTGATGTACAATTAAAAAGGGAGGGTTTTTTCAAAGTCACTGTTTTTTTGTAGTGTGAGGATTATTGGGTTGGGGTGCCCAGGGCCCAGCACGGGCTGTGCTTCTGGGCTGTGTTCTGTGCCAGGTGAGGTGTGCAAGCCCAGGACAGGCCTTTCCTCCTGCCTAGGTAAGAAACTCCCATTCATTCCCTTCCCAGTCACATAAATACCCCAAAAATGTCCCTTAAGTTATGTCCCAGAAACCACGAACATGGGGATCCTTTTACAAAGCTCAGCTCAGGTGGGGTAGGGACACAGAGCCAGGGCAGTGCCATGGTCCTGCTGGCACCTGGGCTCCCCAGCCTGGCCCACCCAGCTCTCCCAGCTCCCTGGGACAGCGAGAGCTGAATCCTAATGGGCTTTGCTGGGCTTTGCTGGGCTTTGCTGGGCTTTGCTGGGCTTTGCTGGGGTTTGTTGGGTTTGCTGAGGTTTGTTGGGGTTTCTCTGGGTTTCTCTGGGTTTTTCTGGGCTTTGCTGAGGTTTGCTGGGGTTTGCTGGGGTTTGCTGGGGTTTGCTGGAGTTTGCCGGGGTTTGCCGGGGTTTGCCGGGGTTTGCTGGGCTTTGCTGGGCTTTGCTGGGTCTTTCTGGGTTTTTCTGGGCTTTTCTGGGTTTCTCTGGGCTTCTCTGGGCTTTGCTGGGCTTTGTTGTGTTTTTCTGTGTTTTTCTGTGTTTTGCTGGGCTTTGCTGGGCTTTGCTGGGCTTTGCTGGGGTTTGCTGGGGTTTGCTGAGGTTTGCTGGGGTTTGCTGGGTTTTGCTGGGCTTTGCTGTGTTTTTCTGGGTTTCTCTGGGCTTTGCTGGGCTTTGCAGCTTCCCCGGGCCCTGCAGGGCTGAGCCGCCGGGGGAGGGGAGTGCCCGGCCCGTCCTGCGGCCCCGGCCAGGGCACATCGGGCAGGATGCTGGGGGCCAGGCAGGGTCAGGGCTGGCTGTGGGCACACACGGCACTGCCAGGCCACGGCTCCCGGCTGGAATTCGCTGCTGACAGCCCGAGGCAGCCCCGAGTGTCCTGACAGGGGCATCTCCGCATCCTCAGGCGCAGCTTTGGGTGCAGGCAGCTCTTCCCCAGCTCCTCCCGCGCCGGCTCCGCGCTGCCCAGCGCTCCCGGGGCAGGCAGAGCAGCGGAGCTTTCCCAGTTCCCGAGCTCCCGTGTCACAGCAAACCCCAGAAGATAAAAGCTGCCTCGGCGCGGCTCCCCAGAAATGAGCCGCTCCCCAAAAACGAGCAGCACTTCGTGCCTCTCAGTGCCGTGGGACGCTCTCCTCCATCCACCGGAGGTAGGCAGGGTTCCCTTGGTCGATGGGCAGGCTGATGATCTCGGGGATTTCAAAGGGATGGATGGATCTAAAGTGGAAACAGGCGCGGAGGAGGAGCGCAGTCAGGAAGCCGCTCCAGCCCTGCCCGGCCCTCCCGCACTTCAAAGCCCCCGCGGTTCCTTTTTGCCACGTGGGAATTTCGCTCTGAGTTCGGGTTTACCGCAGACTGCCGGGGCCTGGCCCCAAGCTGAGAGTGCCCCCCGCCCGGGAGCTGCAGGAAATCCTGTCAGGGAATGATAACCCTGCGAGGAGGAGAATCCCTCCTCGAATCCAGCCCAGCAGTTGATATTTCTGCCGCCTTTTCCTTTTTGCTGGTGCCATCTCTGGGGTTTTCTGGCTCGTGAGATACAGCAGGAGCACTTAACCCCTCCTGGGTGGGATGGGGCTCAAGGAACCCCCAAAGCTGGAGCAGGAGGTGACAGCCTACCTTGGATGGGACACCCAGTGCTCCCGTGGAGCCAGAGCCTCACCTGACGTAGTTGGACAATTCCCCTATTTTGGACGTCCTTGTTTTCACCAACTGTGGAGAGTAAAAAAAACCAGAACAAACCCAAGGGAGATGTGAAGGGATGGAGGGGTCCTGGTGTGCAGCTCCACTGTGCCCACCCAGCACGGCCAGGGTGTGACAGGAGCTTTCCATGCACAGCCAGGGTGTGACAGGAGCTCCCCAGCACAGCCAGGGTGTGACAGGAGCTCTCCACACATGGCCAAGGTGTGGTTTGCCCAGTGAGGTGTGCAAGGCCATGATCCCAAACCCAGTAGGTTGGTGCCACCCTCCCCAAACCTCCCTGCAGCCCCTTTCAGATGGGGCCTTTTGCAAGAGGGATTTTTGTGATGTAGGGAATGATCACTTACTAGCAGTATTTCAGTGGATTCTTCCAGTTCCCCTTTCCAGAAATACCTGGATTTAAAAGAAAAAAAGCTCTGCTGCAGCCATGCCAATGCTCAGGTTCCTTTCCCTGCTTGGCGCTTTTTGCACGAGGTCATTTCTTTACAAAGTGGCTCAAGAAGCATTGCTGGCCCCAAAACTGCTGAGCAGATTGAGTGAGCACCCCAGATTTATGCACAGGAGTCTCCTGCAGAGGATTTGCCCAGGGGGACTGGCAGGGCAGATTGGCTGGGCCTTGCCTGCAGGGAGGCTGAGCTTTCCTCCTCTCTTTCCCTGCAGGAGAGGAGCTGCACTTCTCATGAGTCAGATGTGACCTTTGAAAACATTTCCGCTGCCAGGAGCTGTCCTGATCTCATCTGCCTGCAGGGGAGGGCTCCGGGCAGGGCAGGATCCTGGAGCAGGATCCAGCTGGAGCTGCAGGAGCAGCTCTGCTCTGCCCCTCTGGGCTTGTAGGACATGATGGATCAGGGGAAGAAGGGAGTTACTGGGTTTGCTCTCTGGGTTTGTAGGAAGTGATGGATTAGGGGAAGAAGGGCATTGCTGGGTTTGCTCCTGTGGGTTTGTAGAAAGTGATGGATTAGGGAAGAAGGGCATTACTGGGTTTGCCTCTCAGGGTTTGTATAAAAGGATGGATTAGGGGAAGAAGGGAGTTACTGGATTTGCTCTCTGGGTTTGTAGGAAATTATGGATAAGGAGAAGAAGGGCATTACTGGGTTTGCTCTCTGGGTTTGTAGGAAATGATGGATAAGGGGAAGAAGGGCGTTGCTGGGTTTGCCCTCAGGTGGGATATGGGTTTGCACTGTGGGATCCCCTCCTGAGGAAGCTGGGGTGGGATCTGCTCCTCACTTCTGCCAGGGGGTTTCTAAGAGGAAAAGCTGTTTTGGGGCTTTGCTCTTGAGCCTCTCCAACAAGTGCAGTCCCTTTGCACGGACAGCTGAGGACACCTGCAGAGCAGGGCTGGGCCTGGTCCAAGGTCAAACCTGCTGTTCTTCCTGCCTGAAAAAGCTGCTGCATTTTGCAAAAGCCTTTTCTGCTCCCTGTTGGGCTGCTTTTTAGAGTCTCTACTAACAGGCACCACGTCCTCAGGACCACAAACCCTAAATTGCTGGATGTCTGTGTAGCCAAGCGCCCAATAAATGAACGAGCCCCAGGGGCACTCAGAGCATCTGCCCCCCTCAGTGAGCTCTGGGCACAGTGAGGCTCATCCCCACCATCTGCAACAACAAACACACCCAGCAGCCCTTGGGAACCCAGGCCTGTGTCCATGCCCTCCTTCCCTCCCTCCCTCCCTGCAGGTTTGCTGCTCCCTCGGGGAATGCCCAGCACTACTCACAGGGCCGAGCTCTTGGGCAGGATGCTCACACAGGCAGCCAGCCTCTTATCCATGATGGCCCTGGGGGACACAGGAGGGCACTCAGTGCCAGCCCAGCCCACAGCTCACCCCCAGCCTCGGGGACATTCCCTTCTCAGCTTTGACACTGGAGACACTGAATTTTGGGTTACTTATTACCCTGGGAAAACAAAGGTGAACTTTGGCTGGAGAGAGTCCAGATCAGGCCCTCCTGGGAGGGCTCTGGGACGCTCCCTGTGCTCAGGAGGGACTTTGGGGGTTGCTCCTGGCTTGGAGGACCCTGCCCAGTGCCAGCCCCTCTGGCTGTGGGGTCACCAGGGCAGGGGCTGAAATGTGGGACCATAAAAACCCAGCCTGGGTTTGTCTGCCCCTGTCCAACTGTGCCCCTTCCTCCCAGAGCAGCCTAAATGTGCATCTTAAATTAAAAACATCAAGGCTTTTCAACCCAAAATATCCTAGAAAGCTGAAGGCCAGACAGATTCCCTCCCTTGGGCTGCCTCCATGAGTTGAGGGCTGGTTTGTTATTGCAGAGCTGCTCAGGAAGAAGTGACCCCTCAGAGATTACAGAGCACTGAAGCAATCTCAGGGAGGAGTTTTAGAAGCAAGGGGGCAAATGTTGTGTTTGGTGACCAGAGCAGAGTCTGGCCCTTCTCACAGAGGTGGCAGCTGTCCCTCCAGGCAGGGCACCAGTGACCCCCCCCTTGGTTTGCTTCAGCACTGGTTTGGGGGGACCATGGCTGGGGAGAGGAGCACCCCAGGAGGCTCAGGGCTGTTTGCTCCCACCATGTGCAGGCAGTTCCAGGCATTCAATGCTCCTGGAGCATCTTGAGTTAATCTTTAGAGCAACAAAGTGCAGCAGCACGAGCAGAGCCACCCCTGCTGTGCCTGTCATGTCACACATGGCACAAATCAGTCTGGATTTGCTGCCTGCAACTTGCAGTTCCTTTAGCACAGGAACCTTTTGGTTTCAGTGCTCTGTCCCAATAAATCGAGATCCTGAGAGCCTGAACTTGGTCCCAGCAGGCTGAGCAGCAACAAGAGGCCACCAGGGGAACAGAGAACATTGTGAGAAGCTGAATGTGATCTGTGGAAAATGTCTGCATAATACATGATAGCTTTGGGTTGGGTACTTAATTGTGTGTTTCTTTGCCCTGAAGTGAGACAGATGAAATATTAATAAGCAGAAAAGCAAAGAAAATGATAAACACGAATCTAAGGCAGCAGTGGGGGCTGGCGGGGTGCTGGGCAAGTTGGGTGAGGTGCAGTGGCCAAGGGGCTCAGCTCCTCCCAGCACAGGCAAGAAGGTCTTCAGATGCTGAATTCTACCTGCAGCTCTTCTGCTTTGCCAAAGCTTGAACCCTTTTTTGTGGGGTGGAAAATTTCCTTGCAGACTGATCCATCTGAGTGAGGGCTCCACTGAGCAGTGCAAAGGAAGAACAAACACAGGAAAAGGAGTGGGGGAAAATGAGTGTAGAAGCCCTGTGTCATCCCCTGCAATCAGGGCTCAGTGCTCCCGGTTCCAGAACAAAGGAATAATTACTCCACCAGTAAAACCACAACCAAAGTACACATATCTCAGCACGGGGGAGTGATTTATCTCCTCTCCCTTCCCTGCAAGATGAGGAACAAAGAGGGGAAAGCATTTGCAAAGCTGTTAAGATGAGGCATTTTCAGGAACTGAGGCTCTTTTCACCAGGTACAGTTGCTCCTTTTTTTTATAGGAGACATCGAGCAGAGCAGACATAATTCTATTTGAATTTCTCAACACAGTTGCAGTATTTAAGGTGACACAAACTCCCTTTCAGTAGCCTGTCAGTTCCTGAGCATGTCTGGGAGCCCTTTGCTGAGATGGAGGGGTTTTGGCAGCAGCAGGAAAACAGCACAGGAGGTGTTGCAGGAAACTTCATGGTCCATCATAAACACTTCCCCAGGCAACACGGGTTCAGTTCTTTGAACAGACCATCCATTGAGGCAGGGACTGACAGATGTGTGAAAAGAACTCTGCATGCAAAATATCACCCTAAGTGTCTCATATATTAAAAAAGAAGAAGGGAAAAAATGGAGGAAAAGCCCTCATTCCCTGAAGTTTGCCTGGTGAGCAGAGTGGTGCCTCAGAAGTGTTTGTTGTTTTTCCTTTATTTTCATGTCAGAGCATTGTGCTTGGTCTCTCTCTATAAATATCCCCCCTGGCATTTTGTTGTCTAGAGAGGAATAAAGACTGTGGCAGACCAGAGAACATCAGGTTGGAGCTTAATCCATCTGAGAACCCAGAAATTCAGGGCCATGAAAACGGGTCTCAAAGGTGCAAGGCAGTGAAATGCACAGAGAATTGTTTGCTGTTACCATGGCATTGACTCCAGAGGCAAATGTCAGCTTTCCTTGGGACAGAGCAGCTCTTGGCAAGGGCTTGTGGTGCGCTCAGTGGAAAGGAGCATGGATGCGGTGAATCCCAGAATGGTTTGGGTTGGGAGGGACCCTAAATCTTATGTCACTGCCACGGTCAGGACACCTTCCTCTATCCCAGTTTGCTCCCATCCCAATGTCCACCCTGGCCTCCAACCCTGCCAGGGATGGGGCAGCCCCAGCTGCTCTGGGCACCCTGAATTGCCAAGGCCAGAGGGACGAGGAGAAATTCAGCTCCGTTGCAGCCCCTGCAGCAGCCAGGCAGGGGCGGCGTGGCCGTACCTGGCGATGTCCCTGGCGATGTGCTCGTTGAGGCAGGTGACAAAAACCACCGAGTGTGTCCCTGGGACGTAGCTGCCCGTGACAGCCGAGTGCAGCTGCAGAGCCAGGCCCCGGAGCAGGGGGTGCAGGAGCACCAGCAGCGCCAGCACCTCGGAGAGAACACCAGGGGTGGTGGGAGGTGAAATATTGCACTTGGGAAAACAGCATTCGCATCGTCTGGGGCTGGAGGGACATTCCTCAGCACTGCAGGAACCGGTTAAATTGAATTAACTAATTAATTAGTTGAATTAATTCAATTCAACCGGTTAAATTGGGTTAAGGTGAGGGTGCACAGGTGAGTGCATCAAGGTGAGTGCTCCTAGGGGGATATAAATGGAGCGCTGCTGGAAGAGTCTAGGGGCTAAAAATACAGCTGAAAGTAGCTGCACTGGAGTAATTTGCCTCAAAAGGTGACCTCTGGCATTGTGCTGAGCGTTTACCTGGGCTCTGAGGTTAAAGGAGCTCTGTGTGACTGGGGAGAAAATGCAGAATTCAGCAAGTGTGAGGGTGCCCCTCCTAGAGAGCCAATCTCATGCTCGGGGCAGGAGAGGGGCACTTTTGAGGCTGTATCAGCCCAGGCCTCGACTGTGGGAGGTCGCCCCCAGACTTGTGGGGGTTCCAGACTCCACCACCCAACCACAGCAGCCAGGACTGGTTTTCTGCAGGAGAATAAGGAGGTAAGACGTGGAATGGGGAGGTTAATCTGGAGTGCTGAGGAGCAGCTGAAGGATGGTGCCACTCTGGGCTGCAGCAGTGCCTTCCTTTGTCTTTTGTTTTGTTTTTGACATAAACAGCATCTGGCCCTGGTTCAGCTGCAGTGATTTAAAAAAATGCTAAGAATATATTCCTTTTCCCCCCTTATTTCCACTCTCCTTTTTCCTCTGATAAACCTGCCATTACAGCACTAATGTAGAAATCTCTCCTTTTATTTTTTTTCTTTTTTTTTAATTGAATTAAAAATCTCTCTTGTCACCACAAAGCCAGGAGCTCGTTCCTATTTGGAAAATGACTGATTGCTGTATTGCTTGTCTCCTCTTTCCCAATCCATTTGAGAAAATATTCTTTATTACCACAAGACTTCTCATCATAATTTTTAGAGCTCCTTCTGTGCTCCTTTTTTCCCACTAAGCCATTTAACAAATATTATACAACAAATCCCAGAAGCTACTCAGTGAGTTACAAGCCAAACAGAGATGTGCTGGTGTACCTATTTTTCCAGATTAAAATGTAATCATGCTCCTTGCTCGGGGAAAAAAAACAAACATCCAACCTGTTCAGCCTGATGATCATTAATCTTCTTGTAAGATGTATGTGCATGTGATGAGGAAATCCCCAGGATCATTTGTGATTGAATATTAGTACAAACATGAACTCTAAGGTGGTTTTTTTTTCTGGTGTTTCCCCCCCTTTTTTTTATGAAAAGGAAGATTTTCCACCCCTTTTTTTCCAGAATAATTGTATTTGCTAAGGATGGTGCAAAAAGGAGTGAAACATCAGGATTCCTGGCCGATAAACCAATTAAACTCATGATTGCCAATATCCTGAAGTGAAAAAACTGAAAACACCCCTGTGAGGATTTTTAAGAAGTTCACTGAAAAGCACAAAATGCCAGTTTAGTGCAGAGAGACTCAGATTTCTGTAACACTTCTTCTGGCTTTGGCGAGCTATAAACTGCTTTAGGTTTAGAATCACCCTGCCAGAACTTTTTGCCTAGTTTTGATGAGCTTCCATTAAAAATCCCCGACTGAACACAACTTGTGGCAACGCTGAGTGCAAAAAAACCTGAACGTTTGCTTTTCTCCCAGCAGATACAGGGAGTCCCCCCCCTCCTGCACGATGGCTTTGGGAGAGCTTTGCTAACAGAGGCACAGACAGATATTGCCATGGTTGCTTGGCGTGGGTTGGTGTCTGTTGTGCTCCTCAGGGAGTGTCCCATGTCCTGCATCCCCACCCCAGAACCATGTCCATCCTCAATCCACCCCTGTGTCCATCCCAGCCCTATGTCCATTCCATTCCTCCGTCCATCCCATCGCCGTGTCTGTCCATCTCTGTGCCCATCCACCCCCATGTCCATCCCCGTGCCCGTCCATCCCTCCATCCCCGTGTCCATCCATACCCATGTTCGTCTATCTGTCCATCCCCGTGTCTGTCCATCCCCATGTCCCTCCACATGTCCGTCCATCCCCGTGTCCATCCATCCCCATGTCCGTCCATCCGTCCGTCCATCCCCGTGTCCATCCATCCCTATGTCCCTCCCCATGTCCATCTGTCCGTCCATCCCCGTGTCCATCCATCCCTATGTCCCTCCCCATGTCCATCCGTCCGTCCATCCCCGTGTCCATCCATCCCCACGTCCCTCCCCGTGTCCGTCCATCCCCACGTCCCTCCCCGTGTCCGTCCATCCCCACGTCCGTCCCCGTGTCTGTCCGTCCGTCCGTCCCCCCGCACTCACCAGCAGCGCGGTGCCGCGGCCGGGCCGGGGCCAGCCCTGTGCGGCGGGGGGCAGCGGGCAGCGCTGCCTCGGCCCCTCCATGCCCGCCGGCCCCTCCACCCGCTGTGCCCGAGCCGGGAGCGCCGCCGGACAGCGCCACCGGCCCCTCCTCCTCCTCCTCCTGTCCTTCCTCCCGGCCGGGGCCCGCCCGCTGCGGGCCAGGACAGCGCCGTGCCCCCTCCTGCCACCGCCGCCTCTGCACCTGCCGGCCTGGGGGGACAAATATGGGGGCTCGGCACCCCAAAGTGGGCACAGACCCCTGAGCTGGTGCCAAAGTTTCCAGGCTGTCCCTCCAGTGCCAGCCCCGGAGCCCTCCCAGCGCCGTCCCGGTGCTCTGAGACGCGCTGACCCCATTTATCCCCTTTGCTTCCATTTCCCTGTCTATAAAATTGTTATTTCCTCAGATTTCATCTGTTTGGGGCTCTCTGGACAGAAACCGCCGGGCAGGGGATGAGTCCCGGCGGTGTTTGTACCCAAAATCTCCTGGGGGCAGAGCCGAGCGCCGTTTGTCCCACGCTGTAACTTTATTGTCCCCCGTGTAACTTTTTACTGTCGCCCTGTCTGTCCCCAAGATCTCTCACAGTTCCCTCCTCGCCAGCCCGCAGGACCCGCCTGTCTGTCACAGATTTATCTGGGGGATGGAATCCTGCGCAGAGCTGGAGGCACAAAGTTACAGGAGTTATCTGACAGCATCGGTTTGTTTGTAAAAGGTGAGAAAATGAGGGGGTGAAACGTTCTCCGCACCGGGAGCTGTCCCGGGCAGACACCGGGATGGGACCGGCTGTTCCTGCGCTCTCGGGATCAGCGCTTTCCCTTCCCGAACCACATAAACGCCGTTTATCGCAGTTTTGCCAAAAAAACGGCGACGCCGTGCACCGACCTCCGCCCCCGCTCAGGGGATGGAGACCGGCCATGCCGGCGGGACCCCGCCCCCCTTCTCATTACCGGGACCCCGCCCCCCTTCTCATTACCGGGACCCCGCCCCCTTCTCATTACCGGGACCCCGCCCCCTTCTCGTTACCGGGACCCCGCCCCCTCAGCGCACAGCCAATAGGGCGGAGCCAGGGGGGCGTGGCGCGCGGACATTTTGTTTACATTTTGCCAGTCGCAAAGGGCGCCCTTAGCAACGGCGCGGCGGTTGCTATGGGCGACCGAGTTCTCGCGATATCCCCGCCCGGCGGTCGCTACGGGCGACGCGACTTCTCGCGAGACTCGCGGGAGAGGGCGGAGGCGGCCAAGATGGCGGAGGCGGCGGCGGAGCTGCTGGAGCGGGCGGCGCGGCGGGACGCGGCGCTGGAGGAGCTGCGGGCCCTGCGGGTCGCCGTGCAGGCCGTGCCGCTCGCCGCCCTCCGCTCCCGCCTCGCCGAGCACCACCTGAGGGCGCTCTTTGGCCTCCTCGCTGTCAATGACCGGTGAGCTCTGGCGCGGTGCCGCGGGCCTGCCCGGCCCCGCTGCTGTTCTCCCGGAGCGGGGTGGGGGGGGAGGTCCTGCCGCCTCCCCGGCTCATTCCTGGCCCTCTTTCGTGGGCGGGAGGTGGCACAGCGATGTTCCTCTCCTCAAGGGCTCGCTTTTCTCTCCGTCCCGCCCAGGGAACAGGTGTCCGTGTGTGTTTCCATCCTGGAGAGGCTCCTGCAGGCCCTGGACCCCCTTTACGTGATCCAGAGCCTCAGGGAAGAGCTGCAGAAGGGCCTTTTCCACCCCGATGACTCCGTGAAGATCCTCACCATGTCCCAGGTACAGGCTTTCCTCCAGGAGGAGGGGACGGAGCTCTGGGTTTGTCCCCATCTGCTCTTTGCTGCCTTTGTGATAAAAACAGGAATTGTGTCCTGCACTTGTGCCATTTGGGATAATTACTGTGCACTGTGTATAATGCTTTGTGATATGTCAATAATAATGTTCTAAACTACGTCCTGACAAAAGCAGGTTGTGATTAAAAGTTCTGCCACATGTCCTGGTTAAAGCTTTCCAGGCCAGCAGGTGATGGAAGAATTAAAATCAACAACATTTTGATATTCAGGATATTTTACACTATTGTGGAAACACCAAACAGGCTGTGGGAGCTTGACACTTGCTGCGTTAATTTCAAAGGAGAGGATTGTTGGATGTTGTGGTTTGGGGTGGATTTCTAGAAGTTCAGCTGAGAGCAGCTGCTCAGTGTTGTCCAATTGAGTTTTGATCCAAAAACCTCAATAAATTGTGACTCTGGTTTCTGTTCAGCTGTTCCAGTGCTTGAGTATCCTTACAGTGGGAAGGAATTTGTTCTCATGTCGTTTTCTGTGTCTCTTTGATCAGGTTGGGAGGATTGTTGAGGACTCAGCTGCTGTCCCAGAGATTCTGCACAGCCCTGAGCTGATACAGCAAATCATAAACTGCATTGGTGGGGAGAAAATAGCAGTGGCCAAAGAGGTAAAGGTGCCTTTATTGTCCCATTCCTCTGCCAGCTGAGGTGGTTGGGTGGCAGTAATAATGAGCTGTCATCAGTGAAAAGTGAATTATAATTAGAATTGTCTAGCTGTAGTTAAGTAGTTAATAAAGAACTAATACCATATAATCTTGGATTTTCTTCTCTGTGTGATTTGTTCCTTTTTAATAATGTGAAAAATGCCAGTCACTTGTTTTTAAAATTTTAAAAGTTTAATAGTAATAAAATAGTGATAAAAATAGTAATTCAATTAGAGTAATAATAATTTGGACAATTTGAATTAGGACAGTATGAGATAACAGAAACAAAGAGTTACAGACGGCAGCACAAGCCTGAAAAAGGCCCCACGTTAACAGAGGATTAACCCTTAAAGCAATAACCTGTTGCATATTCACACATCTCATATATGATGCATAAATTCCATTCAAACACAGGATTCTGTCTGGTCAGTGTCAGCTTCTTCCTCTGAATCCTGACGGGAAGAAGTTCGTTTCTCCTGATAATGGAGCAATAAATTCCCTTTCTCTGAAAGATTCAGGTGTGCTGTGGCTGCTATCTCACTGCCAGTCCTTTCTTTAGAAAAAAGTCTCCTACATAGCACAGTTTCTATTTTAACATTTTGTAATAACCTAAAACTACATTTAACACACTACTTAAGGGAATTAATACAGCATTACTTTCTAACACAACACCTGTAATATTCATTTTAATATTTGCGAAAAGCCAATCATAAAACAGGCATTTTTCACAATAACAAGCTCCTGTTTTTGCTTGCAGGCCATCAAATCTCTGTCCAGGATAGCCCAGAGCCAGGAGGGGCTGGAGGCTCTGTTTGGGAGCAGCTTGCTGGGTGACCTGAGGAGGGTCATGGCCACGAGCGATGTCGTTCGCTACAGGGTCTATGAGGTACAGGGCACCTCCTCTGCTGCTCCTGCTCTCAGCCTGGCTTTTACTGCTTTTACATCATTGTTTCTCACTGATTCACCCACTTTCCTTCATGTCTGTGTTGTACCCAAACTAGAAAGGAGTAGGGAGATGACATCATGAGAGCCCCCATGCTGCAATAACTCCTCTTTCTCATTTCTTGGTGTAAAGGTGTGAATTGCTGCTCATTTTCTAATTTGTGGTGCCTAAGGCATCAGAAGGGCTACACAGAATCACTAAAGGCACCAGAAAGTATTTGTTTCTCTGAAAATAGAAGTAAAATAGTTAACTGTAGCCTCTTGACTTATGGATGTGAAGTGCTGCTAAGAGCTTTGGAGAGATGCCAGCTGTCAGTCTTGAGACGTTTGGCAAGGAGGAATAACACAATTTAATCATTCTAGAGCTTAATGGGGATAGCACAGGAGGAGCTGATTGTGAATACAGATCAAATGCATGTGCTGGAAACTTGGAACTCCTTATGAAGTTGCTTCAGGCAGACATTTGGGTTAATGATGAAAATGTGATTAATTCCATATTTAATATATGTAAGGGTAATTAGCACAGAAGATGTATTTGGCTGTTGCAGTGAATTATAATGTTTTTATAAACTGTCCTTTTGCTTTTATTTAGTTAATTGTGGAGATTTCATCAGTGTCAGCAGAGTCTCTGAATTACTGTGCCAGCAGTGGGTTAGTGTCTGAGTTAATTGGGGAGCTGACTGGAGAGGATGTGCTGGTCAGGTATGTTGCTGAGTTTGCTAAGGACATTTCCACCATTGTTAAATCTCTAACAAATGTATTTGTGTGTGTTTCTGTAAAAAGAAAAACGCTGTACCTGCCTCTCCTTAAACTGTCTTGGGTGTCAAACAGTTCATACCTTAATGGAGTGATAATTACCGTGTGTAGCTGCAGCAGAAACACTCAAGCTCTTGCCCAGATCTAAAGCTATGAATGAGCTGAACTATTGGGATCGTTTGGGTTTCTTTGCTAGGCTTGTGTCTTATGGGTGTGGTTTCTTTTTCTTAATCACTGAGTGCTTCGAGCCCCACTCAAACAAACCAAAATCCCTGGGTGTTTTTTCGGTGTTGCAGGGCCACGTGCATCGAGATGGTGACAGCGCTGGCCCACAGCCCCCAGGGCCGGCAGTACCTGGCCCAGCAGGGAGTGATCGACAGGATCTCCAACATCATCCTGGGGGCACAGTCTGACCCCTTCTCCAGCTTCTACCTGCCAGGTGCCGCCTGAATTCCTCCTTGCCAGGCTTTGCTGCTTGGGTTAAATTGGCAGCACTGCCAAGCCTCTCTGCTGAAAGCTCAGGGGAAATTTTGGAAATTAGATTGTCCCTCAGCACTTTTTCAATATCCAGTATTGTACGTATCCAGTCTGAAGGATGTTCCTCAGTAAGATCTGGGCAGGCTGTGCTGTAGCTTTAAAGTTTGTGTTATTGTAGCCTTTTTTAGGAGTACAAACATCATGAATTAAGCAACAGTCAAAATATTTGGCTTGTTGCTTAGTTCTGTCTTTATTTTGAGCTTTTTACCAACACTATTCAGCCTTAATACCACATGTTTAGGAACAAATCAGTCTCACATTAATGTACATTTAATTTTGCCACTGCTGAAGTTGCTGTTTTCCCACTCAATGCTTTTTTTGGTCTTGTTTTCTCAGGATTTGTTAAATTTTTTGGCAATCTGGCTGTTGTGGACAGTCCCCAGCAGATCTGTGAGCGCTACCCTGTCTTTATGGAAAAAGTCTTTGAAATGGCAGAAAGTCAGGATCCAACCATGATTGGAGTGGCTGTGGACACACTGGGAATCCTGGGATCAAATGTGGAAGGCAAACAGGTTTTACAGAAAACCAGTTAGTATCTTCTTTATTTAATAATACTTGATAATATAAGAGTGAATTGGTTTGGGGTGATACAGAAAGGAATTGAAAAAAATATTCACTTACCTAATGAATAAATTTATAATGTAACTGTTGGGTAACTGTATTCCTGTAGAGATCTGGCTGAATTAATTAAAAGCACTTTGTTTTTGTTTTGAAAGGAAGTAGATTTCAAAATCTCTTAAGCAAAATAGGGCACCAGGCCAAGAATGCCCCCACCGAGTTACGGCTCCGGTGCTTGGATGCCATTTCATCCCTGCTTTACTTGCCTGTAAGTTGGGCTTTTTGTCTTTGGTTTTTCTTTGAATCTCCAAGAATGGAATCCTCACACACCTGAGTAACTGTGAGAGACATTTTGCAGCCTCTAGGTTGGGTGGCAGTTGTGCTTTCAGTGTTCTGAGCCACTGATTTACCGGTTTGAAATTGCCTGATTGATTTGCTAAAGGTTTGGGTTTGTTTGTAAGGTGCCAGGTGTTCTGAAATGTTAATAAGAGATGAAATCAAGATTTCATTGATGAGGGAGTGAGAGAAAGCAGGTTCATATCCTTGTGCTCAGAGAGATGGGGCAAACTGCTCCAGTCCCTGTGGTCTTTGGATCCAGGGAACTGAGTTAAGAGTGTAGCTCTAAAGGGGTGATTAAACCATTTGAACACATCCCAAAAACCTGAAAGCTTTTCATAATCCTAATCAAACTCATTTCTGTGATTTATGCAGCCAGACCAGCAGACAGAAGACCTTTTAAGAATGACTGAATCCTGGTTCACATCCTTGTCCAGTCAGCCCCTGGAGCTGTTCAGGAGCATCAGCACTCAGCCATTCCCTGATCTCCACTGTGGGGCTCTACGGGTGTTTACTGTGAGTGCTTTTGGTTTGAAACATCAGGGGGGGACTTGTGGTGCCATTCAGTCTCAGATTTATTTATTTCTTTAAAGTGAAGGAATTCAGCTTCTAGTTGAAGTGGTCAGAAAAAGTCCTTTTTCCTCAGGCCCCACTTGGCTTCCCGTTTTAAATGATGCAGCAGACACATCATGTCTGTAATGCTAATTTTTTAATAAATTGGAGAGGGGGGGGAAAAAGGCAAGAGCTGTGCTCTAAGGTGCTGCCTCTCTAGCAGAGGCACTGCTGTGATAATTCCCTCAAAACTTTGAAGATAAGCTCTGAGCTCTACTTGTTCTCCAGTGTTAAACCCTGCTGCTTGATTTGAGTGGTGGTTTCTTTCTTAATTTCTCCTGTTCCTTGTCCTGTACTAAAACCCTACTGTGTAACTGCTTTTTTAAAAATGTTCCCCCCACCTCTCACATCTTTTGTCTTCCTGTTCAGGCCATTGCAAATCAGCCATGGGCCCAGAAGCTGATGCTGAGCAGCCCAGGGTTTGTGGAGTACGTTATGGACAGATCTGTGGAGCCTGACAAAGCTTCAAAGGATGCAAAATACGAACTGGTGAAGGCCCTGGTGAACTCCAAAACCATTGCAGAGATCTTTGGCAATCAGTACTACCTGAGGCTCAGGGCTTACCTGCTCGAGGGCCCCTATTATGTTAAAGCAGCTTCTACTACAGCTGTGGAAGGAGCAGAATAATGTCCTTGGTGTCTGGGGTGCCCCTCTTGCAGAACACAGTCCTGGCACAGGTGTTGAGGTACAAGGTGTAAAAACTCTCCACACTGGAGGTGTCTCTTTAAAGGAGTGTGAAGATATTTTGACTCTATTTGGAGTGAGTCAGGAGAGTAAATTAAAGGTTGTTTGGTATTTCCCCCTAAAATGTCATGGCAGAAGTTCCCTGTGTGCTTCATGAGGCAGGTAACCCAGGTGAGCACTTAGCAGCTGCTGACTGTGTTTTATTTGGCAGAATTTATCAGTGTTTGTTTAAATTGTTCTTGGGTCTGGATTTTCTATTGTGTTTTATCAGTAGGTTACAGTTCAGTTAAAAAAAAAAACCCACCAAAACACCTCAAGGTTTGTAACCTCAGATGCTGCCATAATTTATATTCTTTTTTAATTCCTTTTTTTACCTGCCAGAGTTGGCACTTGCATGGAGCACTGTGTTCTGTCAGAATCCTGTTGCTGAGTAAGTGACACTGTCCACATGAGGGAGTATGGACTGGATTCTCTTGTTTTCAACTTGCTGGATGTGAGTCTTGCTGGAATAAATAATCCTAAATATTGTTTACATTTTCTGCTGAGGATTTAAAAAGAAAAAAAAGAAGATTTTAGCCCTTTTAAAAACAAATCATTGCACTCTGTAGGGATCAAACCCACCAGGGAGCTTTGTGTCCCTGGTTGGCCGTGCTGTGGGGTGGCAGCTCAGTTTAGTGGCTGGAGCACTACAAGGCTTCTTCAGAACCAAATCTTGAATTGTTTACACTATTTTTTAACAGAGAGAGAATTTTTTAAAGTGTTGAAGAAATGTGGTATTTTAGTTACCTGAGTTAGATCATTGAAAGGGATAAGAACATGGAGCTCTTGTGTGAAGGGAGTGGATGAAGTGGGAGTATGGAAATGTGGCATCTTAGGAAGTTGGAATCTTCTTTTGAAGACGTCAGAGCTGTGGCAGGGAATCAGGAGTGGCTGGGCTCTCCATGGCATGTGGTGTGTCTTTGCCCATAAACAGACCACAGGCTACTTCCTATCAAAGCTTTGTATTCTTTTTGTTGAGGCAGAGCAGAATAAAACAAGAAATTACTGAGAATAAAACAAGAAATTACTGCTCTGGGGCTTCTTTCAGTCAAGTGTGACCTGTGGGGAGTCCTGCCCCCGTGTCCCTGTGCTGCCAGGGGAAGCAGCAGGGTCTGTCCTGCAGGAGCTGTGGCTTTGCCTGTGGGAGGTGGAGGTGCAGCTGGCATTGCCTGCCAAAAATTGCTGCCAGGAGAGCTCAGAGGAGCTGGGGGAGATCCCTTTATGTTTGCTAAGCTGTCTAAATGCAGGTGAGGTGCCTTGTTGCCCAAGATGTCCCTGAGTTGTCATCCTGCATCCCAATGCTGCTGCTTTTACCCTAAATGTGCCCAATAAAGATCTGCCAGTGAGAAATGCACTGCAGTGTCTCATGGAGCTTCATGGATCCTGCATCCAGCAAACACATGAAGGCACTAAAAAGGAAATAAAGGAATGCACAAGTCCTTAGCTTGCTCTTGTTCTGGGCAGTTCAGCTCTGTTATTTTAGGTGGCTTTGTGTGCTGGTGCCTCTGTACGAGCCATATGCTGAAATGTCAGTAAAAGAAATCAATATATAAACCTGTTCTGCAATTCATGAGCCTCTTCCATGTGTGTTTTCAGCTGGTGCTTTTGAAGGCTACTCTGTGTACTGAGTATTTAGCATCTGCTTTGCATGGTAGATTTGCCAAAGACAATATTTTAGAATGTGCAGAGATGCCAAACAAGGGGATTTTTTTATGTATACACATATGCTTTATTTTGTTGAGCTTTGAGCTCAGAGTTGATTGATTAATTGATCACTTTCCCCTTATTACTCAGAGGCAGTTCCCTGGCCATGCTGTACATTGCCATATGGATTACATGCTGCTGCTGTATCTGATATAAATGACAATTTTGAAGTGTGTTGTTTTTGTCACCCCCCCCCCTTAAAGTAACAGGTGGAAATAATTGAGGAAAACCACAAAATGGAATGCTGGAGAACTGAGGTAACATGCTGAACATTTGGTTTAAAAAACCCAAAAATCCCAAACCAAACCTTGTAATTTGATGGATGTTAACAAACAGCATTACTTGAGGAATTTCCATGATGGCTCAGTGTCTGTTCCTGCTGGAGCTGCTCTGTTTCTCTCTGAACCAGCCTGCTCAAAACCAGCTCCTTTTGTGGATGGAAAGCTTCCCCTTTGTTCCAGAATTCTTTGGAAGCAGGTGATGCCTCACTCATATAAAAAAGGAGTTTTGAAGACTCAAAAATCTGAAAAACCATGGATATAGACAAGTCTGTTGGAATACTCTTTTTTACTTCCATGCATGCACTTGTAGGTACTTAGAGAGGCAGAGGACATCCAGTTCTGCTCTGTCACCCTGTAACAGTGAGAATTCATTTGCTGCAGAAGGGAAAAGAGCAAACTTTGGGAGGGCATCCTTTGTACTGAGTGTTAACAGGATAACACAGCTGATGAAAGAAAATCCAGCCTCTTCTTGCAGGAGTTAAACATTAATTGACAAAATGAAGGAGCTCATTTTTTATCCTATCCAAGTTGAACTGTTTGAACTTATCAATGTAGGTCAGAACCTTGCAGGACACCAGGCTGTAGTAGGTTTCCAGTAAGGAACAATCCTCCCCATCGCTCGTTTCCTTCCAGTCCTTAAATAGCTCGTCCTCTCTCATGTCAGAAGAGGTGAAAATGAATTTATAGCAGCAGGGGTTGTAGCTGATGTGCTTGTCCCCAGCGAAGCGGGAGCTGTGCCTGGCACTGATGCCAGCCCTCTTGGCACAGATCCCTACAAAGGCAGCGGGGGGCAGTGCCAGGGGCACCTCCCTGGCAGCCACGAAAACCTTGCGAGCCACGTCCTGGGACATGAGGAAAGCGCTGCCGTGGCAGAAATCCGGGTAGAACTCCTGGGGGTACTGATGGACGGGGACAAAGCCGGGGCTCTGGGGGTCCCTGTCAGGCACTGCACGGTGAACCACCCTGCCCAGGTAGATGTCCTCCTGCTGGGTTAAGCTCAGCAGGTACCCAGCCAGGCTGGGAACACCCACAAACACGTCCTGGGCTGTGTGAAGGATGTACCTGGCACGGGGACAGGAAATCACCGTCCACTCCACGCTCATCAGCATCTTCTGTGTCTGTGTCTGGGGGGAATCGAGGAAACTGCCTTCAATCATGTCTCTGTGCCTTTGGGCCTCCTCCTGGATCTCCAGCTGGGTGCTTGCTGAGGCTGCCTTCCCTACAGCAAACACAGTGAGCACCCTGTAACCCCTGGAGGCCGAGCTGTTGCCCCAGGTCTGCCTGATGGCGTCGCGCCTTGTCCTGTTCTCCGGGCTGCTGCAGACAACAATGAGCAGAAATATCTCCTGGTTGGAGCAGGTCACTGCACTGCTGCTGGTGTAAGAGAGGTTGGCCTTCAGAGGATCCAGATCCAGCTTCCTGGCCCTGTCCCTGATTTCCAGAGCCTTTGCATCGGTGTAAGAGAGAGGCAGGGAGTGCAGGAAGTATTGCTCCAGTAAATCTGCCCCAAAGAGCAGCACGTGGAAGAGCAGCACGTTGCAGAGGATGAAGCACCACTGGTGTGTGCGGAGCCTGCAGAGCGTCAGCTGGGGAACAGCAACGTGGACACTGAATTCTGCTGCCTCTCAACCCAGAGGATTTCCCTCAGTTTACAATATAGCCATGCAAAGCAATCACAGCCCCTAGACCGTGGTCTTTGTATTATTAGTGAGGCTTTTTTTCTCCTAGAAACTTAAGAAATCTACTGGAGGCACAGTGAGATCCCAAACTGAGAAGGATGTTACCGTGTTGGAAGCTCCTCTCTGTGCATCCATGTGTGGAAATACTGAAATATAACTTAGCTATGAATAATTTTTGACTATTTTTAACCTGTTACTGAAGGCTTGAGGTGCCCCTTAATAAGTCCTTGAAGGAGAACTTTTACTATTTGGCCTGACACTGCCCTATGAGAGCTGTCAGGGTTAGAATCCAGAGGGAAAGGCCGGGTTGGATGGGGCTTGGAGCAACATGGGAAAGTAGAAGGGAGTGGAATGCAATGATCTTTAAGGTCCCTTCCACCCCCAATCCTGTGAAAGCTGTGAGGGGCTGCAGCACTTACCTGCATGGTGCTGGGAGCTGTCCCTGCAGCAGAGGCTCTCAGGGCAGTGTCTCCTGGCTCTGGCTGTATCTGGGTCTGCAGGATCCAGTTACTGCCCAGTACCTGCAGCCTGTGGCTTCCACCCTACCTGCCTGGGCACGGGAAAGATGATCCCCAAGGCTGATCATGTTGCAGGCACATAAAACACAAAGCTAACAAAACCCTGGCCTTGCCCTTCTTTAATTTCTGGCACTCTGAGGAATAAGTGAAGCAAATGCTGGGGCTCACTTGCTCAGAGGAAGCCCCTGGTACTGCTGAGTCCTTGACCTGCTGGCCCTGGGCGTTGTGTTTGTCACAGCTGTGCCATTGTGCTGTTGGTCCCCCAGTCTGAGGCAGTTGCTGGGCTCTCTGCATCTCCTGAGCTGGAGCTTTGGGGTGGGAACTTGTGGGTTTGCCTTGTGTGGGGTGACAGAGGCCACCCCGAGGCCGTGGGTGCTGCTGGGCCCTGGGGCTCTCCTGGGCA
The DNA here is from genome assembly GCF_012460135.2 of Molothrus ater. Classification (NCBI taxonomy): domain Eukaryota; kingdom Metazoa; phylum Chordata; class Aves; order Passeriformes; family Icteridae; genus Molothrus; species Molothrus ater. Next base: position 9,522,253 of record NC_050497.2, on the reverse strand, counting down.
GGCTCTGCCTTGGGCTGCTCCATGTGTTGCTGTTGGCTCAGCCCTGGCTGTGCTGGAGCCACGGGGGCTGGGGAGCCACAGGGGCCTGGAAGTGCTGCAGGGGGAAGTGCCAAAGACACCACAAACAGGATGGAGCTGTCAGCAGGGGACAGTTGGCTTTGGCAGTGGGGCTGGGGAGCACTGAGGGGAGAGGGGCTTTGGGATCCCGGCAGGGCAGGGTTGGGTGCTGGCAATGCTGCTGTTTGAGGGGAGGGTTGGGGTGCTCAGCCTCGTGGGAGCTCCAGCCTCCTTGGGAGAGCAGGGAGATCATGGTTTCTTTTTAATTCTGAGATTTCTCAGAGGTCAGGGTGCGTTTCTGTTCTGCATCCTTGGGTGAAAGGAGAGCACAGTGCTGCTCTGGTTTGTCTTGGCTGGACCATTGCAAGGCTCCCTGCAGCATCCTCAGGGCAGCCTGGATTAGCCCAATGTCCCAGGGATATGGAGAAGAGCTTTGATTTCTGCCTTGAGGGGTCCAGGGTTAATCCCCAGCTCTGGCTGAGCTGCTCAGCTCTCCCAGCTGTGTTGATAGAGGGAACAGAGGAATTACAGAAGCAGCCAGGTTCCCAAAATCTGCTCACAGCTTAGAAGTGCATCTTACCCCACTGAAAAACCCCAAAACACTCACACTGTGCAAGTCCCAGTGTGGATTTCTGCTTCAGGCTCTCCAAAAAGAGGGAAAACTTCCCCAGGGCTCATGTGGCAGCTGGGCCACAGCTTCATCCAGCCCAGCCTCACACTCTGCAGTCCTCACAGAAGTTGTGCTTTGAAGCTGGGTGAGCTGTCAGCACGGGAAGTGTCAGTTAAATGTGTGCCCTGAAATAAAAGGCTAATAAGGGAAATTTTTTTCATGTACAATAATTCAGCCCTGCAACTCCAGATACCCATTCTGGGGGAAAAAAAAAAATCCTTCTTTGAAGATATTCTGTCTCCAGCTGAATAATTTAATTAGCAAATAAATACCAGCGTTTGAAACATCTTACATTAAAAATGGAATATCTTTAGACTAATAAAATAATAGTAATAATAAGCCCCACGTGTGTATCATCCCTGCTGCAATTAGGCCCAGCGTGGTGCTGGCAGCCCTGCTGAAGCCATTCCTTTAGCACTGCTCTGTGGTGGCAGCAGCACCTTTGACACCCAATATATAAAATTAACACTCCTCAACCCCAGCCAGGGCACAGGCAGCTCCTGGATGTGGGTTTTTATTTATCCTGGTGGAGTCCCACTGGGAGAAAGCTGAGGAGCAGCAAGGCAAGGACTGCTGAGGGGGAAAATGAGGGAGTCCCTGAGCTCCAGGAGGTTTGCCTGGGGGTGATCCCTCCATCACCTCTAGCCCCAGGTTTCAGGCAAACACAACACCAGCAGCTCACGTGTGACCTTATCTCACTTTTCAGGAGGGTGAAGTGAAGCTCGTTTGGGGAATCTTCACTCCCAGGGAGATCCAGGAGTTTCCTGGAGAGGAATGAATGCAGGACCCTGGAATGGCTGCAGTCAGGTCAGTGGGGATGGGAGCCCTGTTCCTAAGCTGCATTGAGACCCTGCATAGTCCTGGGGGTGTAAATTAGGCAGTCAACCAGGAGAGCAGATTTTCCTGAGCCACAGGGCTGGAATTTGCTGTCTGTGAGATGTTTTCACATTTTCATTAAATTTTATGCCCATGAAAAGCCTCATTACAGGAGCAGGGATGTAACACTGAGCAGCTTGAGCTGTCCTAAAGCTGTGAGTGCTCAGACTGAAGGATGTTTGTGTTTGTTTTTTGGAGAGCACTTATTTTGTGATACCCAAAGGTCAAAGCAGAGCTGCCAGGAGGGTGGTGGGAGATGCTGTTGAGCAGGAGGAGCTCAGGGCAGGCAGTGGGTGCTGCAGGGGAGCAGCCCAACCTGCAGCTCCTTAAAGCATCTAAAGCCTCCTGGCTTCCCTCCCAGTGCTGGGAACATTTGGAAGGGGGAGCAGAGCCTGGCTTCCCTCAGCTCTGCTCCACTTCACTTTGTGAAAATGCGAAGGCTTTGGATGACGCAGCGTTCTCAGGAGATGGAGCAGGAGAGGGGGGATGGATGGGACTGATGGGTGGGGAAAATCCAGTGAAAATCAGGTTTCCCAATATGAATTTGTTCAAATGTGCAAGCTTGAGCTCAGCCTGCCCTAGATGCTCTTCTGGGCATCCTCTCTGTGCCCACCATGGTGCCCATGATGCTCTCAGGCTCTTCCCAAAGCCAGCTTGATCCCCACAGGCAGGTTTGCAAATTTTTACTTGCTGCCTCCTGCTCCAGGGCCAGCTCAGAACCCCTCTAGGAACCCCCCTGGCACAACATCCCTTTCCACAAGGCTTTCCCTGTGCTCTCAAGGATTCGCTTGTCTGATTCTAGGGCTCAGAGATGCCCCTTGTCAGCCCAGCAGTCCCCAGCCAGGATGCTCTGGGAGCACCAAGCACTCCCAGGTTTCCAGAGTGTTTTGGATGCTGCACAAAGGATCCCCTTTATTCCAACCTGCCTTTTGCAGCTTCACCAGCACGCACAGACCTGAGAGCACGAGGGGCTGCAGAGGGACCTGTCTGGTTTTTAATAACAGCATCAGTTGCAATAAATAGAGATGGCTGTTTAGGTCTTAGTCACCTAATAGCAATGTTTGTGCTTGAAGACATGATTCAGCTCTTGCAGGCAGTTCTTCACCTCACATTCTCCATGGGGTTTGGGAAATGATGGAAGAAGAGGCTTTGTAAGAGTTCTACAGTGTGTGTTTCACTTGTCATTTGATATTTAATGTCCCTTTGGGCATTAAATAAAAGTAGGAAGCTGAAAACCGAGCCAGCAAACCTGAGCACTGACACAGCAGACAAACATCTCTGTGGCTCCCAATGTGCAGATGAAGGTGTCTTTGCTTCTGATTTAATGGCTCAGCTGATGAGACTAAATCCATGTCTTTATAGCCAAGCTTCCTGCATTCTTCTTTTTGTTTTGCATACATCAGTCTAGGAGTTACAGAGCTCTCTCCTTTTTTATGGTAAGTTTGATTATTCCTTCTTGAGATTACTGACAGCTTTGACAATTCCCTACCTCTGCATTCCTGGGTAACATTCCTGGGTAACGACAGCCTCAGCCCCCTGTGTGTTCTGCAAGTGCTGCACTCAGCCTCGGGAACACTGAGTTTAACAAGAGCTGAGTGGAAGGAGCAAAACTTGTGTGAAACGCTGAGTTGTGAGGCCACAGGGCCGAGCAGGTTCCCCAAGGGCTCTCCCTGCCAAGATGTCAACTTGACACTAAAGCTGCTTACTTTGCAGTGGGCCTGAAGTTTCCTTGTTGTTATTAATTCTCAGACTGTGCCATGTGAGTTGCTTTTTCGATGGTTTTTTGGTGCTTTTTGCCTTGTCCTTTCATTCCCTGCAGGCTGTATCTGTGCCTGGCAAATGGAGATTCTCACGAAATTCATTTGACACGCACAACATCCGCAGCGTCGGAGTCTCGGCTCGGGCTCTGCTCTGATTAAATTCACTCCACGCTCTGACAACATTTCCAGCTGGGAGCAGATCTGGTGTTGCTGTTCCTGACGCCTGTGGCTGCTCTGCCCTGCACTGGGCATTTCTCCTGCGAGAAATGGGAGAAGTTTCAGCTGGAGCATTTCTCCTGGGCACCTCCTTGCCCTGGGGTGATGCACCCAAAAAGGCAAAGCTTGCCCAAGGTCGTGGGGGGAAACAGGAGCTGGATGCAGCTCCTGGGGCTCAAGTGATGCCCCAGCCCACCCTCTCCAGGGGCTGGGTGGATCCAGCTGTGCTCCCGGTGGTGCCCCAGGGCTGGGGAGGGGCTGCAGCCCCCCAGGCATGGCCGAGGCTCCCGCTGGTGGGGCTGTGCCCATCGCCCTCCTGGCAGGGGTTATCAGGGGGTGCAGCAGGACAGGGACCCCCCTGACACGAACCCCTGGAGCCCTGTGCATCGCTGGACACGATGATGTGCTCTGTGCATGACGACTTTCTCTCGCTCCTGCCTCTGACTCATCCCACTGGTGCCTCCCACAGGTTTATTTATTGTTCTCCCAGACGCAGGAACAGCAGAGTTGAGTCTCCCTGCCCTGTGCCAGGCCCCTCCTCGGGCAGCTGGGCTGGGATCTGTCAGAGCAGCCTTCAGCAGGGCCTTCCCCTGCTCCCAGCCCTGGGGGTTCTCAGACAGGGGCTTTGCCTTCCCTGGGAGCCCCCCTGTGCTGCCCCCCGAGCCTGGAGAGCAGAGAGCAGAGAGCTCTGTGTTCACACACAGCTCCCAGCTGTGGAAACAGCACTCAGGGTGTGCTGCTCATCCCCTGCCCGGGCAGAGAGCAGCTCCGGCTGAGAGAGTGCTGTCCTGCCCAGGGGCTGGCAGGAATGTTGGGGTGCAGCCCCTTGCAGTGTGTGCTCTCCTGCTCAGGGAATGTTGGGGTGCTCAGGGGCTCCCCAGCTGAGCTGTTGGGACTGAGGGAATCAGGACAGCAGCCCTGTAGTAGGAGGTACATGAAATCTTTATTAGTTGTGTTTTGTGACAATGTCTGTTGGGAAATGAGGACTTGCAGCATCAATAGCATTGTGGGGAGTGCTGCAGCTGGGGGCAGGAAGGACCAGCTCAGCCCCATGCCCCAGAATTCTGAATGACACCTTTGCTGAGGGCACTGCCCTGCCTTTCTCTCTTGGTTTCAGGGGTGCAGGGAATTGCTCTGTGCTGGAGCTGGGTGCTGTCCCCATGCCCAGAGCTCTTTCCTCGGGCAGGATGCCACCAGATTGCTCAGCTTGTCCCTGTGGTGGCATGAGCAGCTGCTTGTGGTGGGACTGGGGTGGCACCAGTGTCAGGGGCAGGCAGAACCAGTCCCACTCTGCCATTCAAACTCCAGCGTTTGGATGGGGATGTCCTCTTCTTCTGGCTCTTTCTCTTTCATTTTTCATTTTTCTCAGCATCTGACTGTTTTAAATAATTCCTCCCCCACGCCTGTGTTATCACCCAGCATGTCAATACGCTGCTGTGCCACCCACCCCTCTCCTCGCCGAGCTGCACGTTGACACTTTGCACCAGATAATGTGAGGCAATTAGTGAATGGAGAATAACCTTCCCACTTCAAAGCAGGATGGGCTGGGAAGCATCACACGGGTGGATTGCACGGGGAGCATTAATTGCTTTTCTCTCCAGTGACTCCTGGTGTAGGAGAGTCCATATGGAGAGAGAGGAGGAGGAAGAGATGCTGCGGGAGAAACAAAGTCTGCGGTGCTGGGGAGAAGCGCAGAGCCCAGCGCATCCGAGCGGGGGCACTTCCCTCTGATCCGAGGGCTGTGGCACGGCGGGGGCAGCGGATCCGCCTCGTGCCCGTGGATCCCACGGGCCCGTGCGAGGGTGGGGGACCCGGGCTCAGCGGGTCGGAGGGAAACCAAAGCTCTGTGAGCAGCGGGACCCCAGCATGGCTGGTGTCACCTTGCCTGGGTGGCACTGAAGCGCTCGGGTGACTGAGGTGGCGCTTTGCACAAAGCACGAGTGGCTGCGTGGCCGCTGTGGGAGCAGTTCCTTTATTGGGGTATCTGCTCACCAGCGCAGCGCCGGGATCCCCAAAAATGGCACCACAGCGAGTTACCCAGTGCCCACACAACGGCCTGGGCTCGGAGAGAGGAACGAAGAAAAAGGCAAAAAGGAGTGGAGTGGAGCCGAGCGGGGGCAGAACGCGCTGCCTGTGCCGGGGGCGCTCAGTGGAACCTGCTCGGAGCCACTCACAACTGCGAGGGGACGCGGCCTTGGGGCACCTCACATTTGGCCACATCATTGCTGGTGGCACCTCCTGGCACATGGGGCTGAACTTGGCCGGGAGGCACCTTGGAGCCCATCCCGTTAACCCTTTCCTGGAGGCGGCCGGCTCGTTTCCAGGCTGCCCGCGCTGTGCCTGGCTCGGGGCCATTCCCCAGCGGGGCCGTGTTTTTGCAGCAGGGCCCCCCGGGAGGATCAACGCTGCCGGCCCGGCCGCGCAGCACGGCGCAGGAATGGCCGGGGCTTGGCCGCGCTGTTGGCTTTCCGCACAACCCCGAGCGAGGCGCAGCAGCGCTCAACACAAATATTTGTGTGGGTAGTGGAAAAAAAAAATCCGACCAAATAAAAAAAAAAAAAAAAGGAAATAAAAAAGAAAAGAAAGGAAAGGAAAAAGGAGAAGAGAGGAGAAAGGAAAGGAAGAAAGGAAAGGAAAAAGGGGAAGGGAGGAGAAAGGAAAGGGAAAATGACGGGGAAAAGAGAGGGGAAAAGGAGAGAAAAAGGAAAATAAAGCAAGCAAGCCGCCCGAAGGTCGTGCTGACAGAGGCCAGAGGCGAAGGGACGCGGCCCGGGTTGCTGTCCCAGCCCGGGGGTGGCGGGGGCCGGGGCGCGGCCGGCGGAGGCAGCTCCGGGGGAGGAGGCGAGCGCGGCCGCCGGTGCGCGTTGGGCAGAGCCCGGCCCCGCCCGGTGCGGCCCCGCCCCGCCGGTCCCGCCCTTCCCCGCTCATCCCGCACCTGTTGCCGCCCGCTCCCCGCCGCGCTCCCCGCGGAGCCGCCCGGCCCCGGCATGCGGAGCTCCCGAGCGGCCCGCGGGCTGCCGCGGCGGCGGCTGCGGGGCGCGCCGTGATGGGCGGCGGGCAGCGGCCCCGGCAGCGGCCCCGGGACGGCGGCGCTGGCTCTGCCCGCGGCCGGCAGCCCCCGGCCCGCGCCCCCGGCTCTGCCCCGCCTCGGCGCTCCGATGCCGTTCTCGGGCGAGGAGCGGAGCCTGCAGGGGATCTACAAACCGGCCGAGGGGCGGCCCGTGCGCTCCGAGTGCTACACCAACCGCTCCTTCGTCTACGACGATGGCAGCGCCCACAGGTACCGGGGCTGGGGAGGGTCCCCGGGGCTGCCGCCGTGGGGAGCAGCGGGGCCGCTGCAGCGCGGAGCAGCCGGAGCAGCCCCTTCCCCTCCCGGGGCAGCCCCTTCCCCTCTCGGGGCGGGCGGGACGGCCGGTGGGACCCCCGTGCCCCGTCCCCTTCGCTCTCCCCGTGCCCCGAGCCTGCAGCAAAGTTTCTGCGGCACTCGCAGCCCCGGCCGGGTCCCTGTGCATGCCCCTGTGGGCAGCGCCTCCGGAATGGGCAGTCGGGAGCTGCCTGGGGATGGGGAAGGGGCGCTTGGAGACCCCCGAGCAGTCCCATCCCTCGTGGGAAGAGCGTCCGTGCTGATCCCTCTGGGGGTGCTCCGGAGGGTGAGGGCTCGGCAGGGCTCGGCTGGGCCCTGGAGCCACCCCAAAGCCAAGGGGCACCCAGGAAAAGGCTGCATTCCTGTAGGTGCTGCCCAGCCCCTGCTCCATTTCTGGGCTGGTTTTGTGCCAAAGCTGCCATGTCCAGTGTGAGGGAGGGGCTGCTGTGTGGAGGGGAAGAGCTGCTTGAGATCAGGGGGACTCAGTGCCGCCGTCCTCTTGTGCCTGGCAGCAGCACCTGTTCCTCACAAGTGGTCCTTGCCAAAGTATCCCCGTTTTTCCTGAAAAAATGCTGTGTATTATCATTGTTCTGGTTAAATTTACTCGTGTGGCTCTTCTGACTGTCACACTCATCCCGTGCCAGCTGAAGTGTGCAGATGAGTCGTGTGTATCAATTCGTGTTTGCCAGATTAGGACCTTAGCTGGGTTTGTGCCCTGGGCTGCCCAGCTGGGATTTTTTATGCCTTCATCTGCTCGCCATGATTTAGGGAAATGATCTTTTATTTCTAAAAACCTAAATGAAAAAAGAAGGAGCACACTGTTCTTTAACTCTCAGTACATTGCCACTGAGGTGGGAAATTAATAAAATAATTGAATGTTGTTTTTTTAGGGTTGAGACCCTCATTACCTTCTCTCTGTCAGTGACACAATGTCCAAGGCTCCGTGGTGCCTCAGGACCCCCATTCTGGGTGACACCGTTGGGTTATTTTGGGCATAGCAGGGTGGCTGCAGAGCACAGCGCTTTCCCCGGCCCTCAAACTGCCTCATTTTGCAGCTGTGCTTGATGTGTCTGCAGAAATGCCACCCTTGAGGGGGTTCTTGTGTCTGTGAAGATCAGGGATGGGGTTGGAGACAGCAGCTCCTGGAGATTTCCAACCTCAGCATTAGGGGAAGATGAGGAGTTGCTCCTCATTACTGACACCACAGCCCTGCTAGGGATGATTTATCCTCACCTAATGCACTAAAAATCCTTGCCCAGAGATCCTCCTGCCTGTCTCTTTCAATCTGGACAGAGGAACTTTGTTCCCTATTATTGCTCTGCAGCTCGATGTGTTCCTAACCCCCTCAGGCTCCGGAGAGGTTGAAATGCCATTGCTTGTCTTGCCTGCCCTTGTGCTCAGCCCTTTGCTGCCCTTCTGGAGATATTAAACAATCTGCCTGGAGCCCTCAGGACTCTGCAGCTTCCCCAGCTCCAGCTCGGAGCAGACTGGTGTCTAATGCACTTTTCCAGAGCTGATCAGCTGGAGAAACTCAATTGTTAGAGACAGGCTAAAGAGAAAGGGCAGAGCAGGCAATGAGCACCATTAGACCATCCCAGGGGGCCCTGCCTGCTCTGCTCTTTGCTTTCCTCCTCTGCAGCTTGGGCTGGGGGCACAAATCCTGTCACAAATGGTCACCCACGTTTAACCACCTGCTGCCTCCCAGCCCCTGCCTGCTGCAAGGGCTTCTCCCTCACCTCCCATGGGTTTCCCCTCCTCTCCAGGTGGGGTTTGTGCACAGCCCCAGGGCGGAGCAGGGCTCTGCAGCCCAACACCATCTCCTTGTGTGCTTGCAGGTGTGAGGGCACACAGGCAGAGCTGTCACCAGAGATGTGTGTGAGGGATGTGAGAGCCAGGGTAGAGCAGCAAAGATGCAGAACACATCCACTGAACCTTCTGCTGAGTGCTCAGGGGACCTCAGCTGGGCTGACCCTGCTGAAATAAGTGGGAAACTCAATTATCCCTTCACTTAGCAAATCTAGAGCTGGCTTAAAAGCTGTTAAAGAGAAATTCTGTCTGCTCGGTTTCCTGAGAGTGGAGAAGTGCGTGGAAATGTCTGTGAGCTTCCTCCTGGCCCTCTCCATAAAGGGACAGTGATCCTGAAAGTCCCTCCCAGGTGGAAAGCAAAGGGTTAATTGTAAAAGCACTTGAGAGTTTGCTTGGAGAGTAAATACACATTTCTGGCACCCGGAGGGTACAAAGAGCCTAAATTTCGCTGTCCTCTGTCGTGGGAAATGTGGGTGAATGTTTGCACAAGGATCCGGCCTGTCACTTCGGGGAGCTCAGGATTTCCCCCGCCTGCCCATGTACGGGCACGGTGATGGATGGGCAGCCAGATGGAAGAACTCACACAAAAATATCCTGCCCGAGGCCGGGGGCCGGCGGGAGAGGCAGGGATGGGCGGGAGCAGGTTCAGATTTCCGTCCTCCTGCTCCCATGGCTCGGCTGAGCAGGAGCGGCCGGAGGGAGCGCCCGGGGCTGCCTGGAGCTGCTGCTGGGGGGCCCATGGCTCTGCCCTAGACGTACGTGCCTTTTCTCCTGTCTGCTCTTTGGGGGATCTGTGGTGGCTGCTGCTGTTTGCAGGCCGTGGGAGCAGGGGTTTGGGAGCGGGGCGTGCAGGGGAGGGGAGTCCTGGCTGCTCCGGTGCAGAGAGGCTGAGCTTAGGGCTGGACAGAGCAAACTGCCAGCCTCGGGGTGTTCCTGTGGGATGGCAGCTCCAGGGGGCTCTGCTCGGTCCCACCTGGCTGGGACAGGGCTTTTGGCCCTAAAATTCACAGCAGGATTTGGAGAAGTGGCAGCCAGGTTAAAAATGCCCATAAGGGACCTTCTGCCACTCTGGTTAAAGCCTCTGCCTGAGTCCAAGGGCAGGAGAAAAGAAAAAAAAAGCACTGATTAAATGGGATTCTTGCTAAGTGTGAGCACTCATCCAGGTCCAGAATGGCTCTCCTGCTCATCTTTTGATGAATCCAAGGAACTGTCTCAGTTTAGCACAAGGATGGTCCCTGCAGCTGACAGCCTGTTGTTGTCTCTTAAGTTTTCATTTTTCTGCAAAATGGATGAGAAGATGCTTCTTTGGCAGGGCTTCCACTGACCCAGGCTCTGTAGCTAATTAGTAATCAATTCCTCCAGGCATGATTACTAGCTTGGACATTTGTCAGCTTCCAGAAAGTCAGCCATGTGGATTGCAACAGCAACTGTTGCTCTGGCTGCCCATGGGCATCCGGGCCTTGCTGTTCCAGGAGAAATTGCAATGGGGAGCCCTAAAACACAGGGCCAAACATCCTGTGTTTTCAGGGTGTTTATGTGGCAGAGATGAGATGGAATTCTGCTCTTGTTCCCTTCAGATGGTTAGGAAAGGGAAGTGGGAGGCTCTGGACTGCTGCAGGGGAGCACCCACCAGCACACCTGGCTCAGTGGGAAGAGGTTTTGGGAGCCTTCCCCACCATTCTGTCCATAAAAGGAGCCCAAGTGTGCTGAATGTCCTCCTCAGGAGCTGCCCTGGGGCTCTGGCATGGCCATGTCACCCTTCACTGGAGAACAGCAAAGTAGGTCACTGCCTGTGCTCAGGGCTCTTTCTGCTCTGCAAAAATATTTACAGCATCTCTCTGGATCCTGCCCGTCCTGCAGCAGCGACCTCTCCCTGACCCCACGCCTCGTTCCCGAGTGCTGCACGCAATTTGTTTTGGAGCCTTGAGCGTTTCTCTTGCATCCCTGCCAGGCTGGGCTGGAGTGGGGAACATCTCATTCATCCTTCTCATGAATCAGCCAGGCCAGGAGCCAGGAGAGCTCCGAGCTCAGGTGCCCCTGCCCTGCTGTCCCCTGGCAGCGCCTGGTGACACAAACTGCAGCAGGGGAGCTCTGGAGGGAGCTGGGGAAGGAATTGTTCCCTGTGAGGGTGGGGAGGGTGCCCAGAGCAGCCCCTGGGTCCCTGGCAGTGCCCAAGGCCAGGCTGGATGGGGTGGGAGCAGCCTGGCACAGTGGGAGGTGTCCCTGCCCTTGGGAATGAGGGGATTTAGGGTCCTTCCAGCCCAAACCGTTGTGGCAGGGACTGAGGGCAGGAGGGAGCAGCCCCTCCCAGGGCTGGAGGCTGTGCCAGTGGCTGTGCCAGCCTGGTGGATTCCCTGAGCATTCGCCTGTCCCCTCCTGAAGCCATTGGCACTTTCTGCTCCCACAAGGGATGGGAGCCCTGTGCTGTGACAGAACATGCTGCTGCTCCTTCGAGCTGCTGCCTTCCCTGAGCTCCGGCAGCTCCTGTGATGCTCCTGCTCCCTGGTTGTCCTCTCTGGTTTTATCTGCTTTTCATCACGTCCCTCTCCAGGCTGGAGACTCCTCCTGGTCTATTTGGCCTTGCCTTGCACAAATCACTTTATAATCCACAGTCACCTCTGGTGCCCTTCTCTGTGCTGTTTCAGCTCTGAGGAGGGGAGCCAGGAGGGTGTGTGACTCCATGGTGAGCTTGTCTGGAATAAAAATCCTTCCCTAAAATTTGGGGTTTTGATCACCTCTGAGAGGGGTTGGCTTTGTGGCATCTTCTGCTGTGGCTGGCTCTTTCCTGAGTGTTGATTTGCAGAGCTCTCTGTGTGCAGGAAGATGATTGCTCCCCTCTCCCTTTGGATCAGTTGGAATTTATTGATGCTAATTTTTGTCTGACATTTTATCACGAGGTCGGTCAGTGCCACAGGATCTTCCTGTTTGCAGTCTGGTTTTGGTTTGACTATAGTGCATAATTTGCAGTCATCCCCATCCCCTCTGAAGCCCTGCAGTCCTGAAGAGCCTGGTGGGACCCCACTGATGTTTGCTTCAGTGCTCCCCTTCTGTTTGTCTCCTGCCTTCCAATCTCCCTTCATCCCATCACGTCCTGGCCCGGCAGGTGTGGTGACAAACCTGCCTCTGGGGGCTTATTTCTGCAAGACTTTGTGGTTTTCAACAGAGTGAAGAGACTCTTCCTCCTCCCACATCCCTCTATTATTTTCTGCTTCCATAGCAGGGACTGTTCTGCAGGAGTCTGGAGCATAAAGAAGTTTTGTCCCTCCATGCTCCAACCCTTGCTGCTTGTAGCAGCTTGGGGCTGGGCAGAGGGAGGATTTTCCCAACAGTTCATTAGCAAGAATTAGCACTTTCCCCATCTTGCAGACTTTTTATTTTCACATGAGCCTGAAAGCTGCTGACAAATGTGGCTGAGGATGTCATGGCTTGGGGTGAGGGGAGTGAGATACTGCCAGGATTGTGTCCCTTGGGATGGCACAGGCAAGAGGGGAGGCTTGGCCATTGGCTCTCAGGAACAGCTCTGGAGGTCATGGCAAGGGAATTAGTTGAATAATCTGTTTAGGTTTAAGATCTGTGGTGGTTGGTTGGCGTGGATCATGAGCCTGGTGTTGTCCCTGCAGCACCCTGTTATGAAAGGCTGGGTGGTTTTCCTGAGGAATCTGGTGTGCACAGCCTACAAAATTCCCAGTGGGACTGGCAGGGCCTCCCTGAGGGAATATTTCTCCAGCAGTGAGTCCTGGTTCCTTCATCTCTTGAGCACTGGGGTTGACTGAGCTTTTAGAAGAATTTGTGTGTGCTCCCAGGCCACCCTACAAACCCAGGAGGAGAAAGGGGTGATGTCCTTGCTGGGAAGGGCTGGACACTGGAAATCTGCTCCTCAGCAAAGAGCTCCCACAGCAGAGAGGGCCTGATGCAGTCCACAAATAGCCTGGAGAGGGCTGAGTCAGGAATTTCCTGGCAGGGCTGGTGACCTTGGCTCTGCAGGCTGGGTCTGCTCTGGGTCTGCCCCTTCTCCCGAGGCTGCTCCTGGAGGAGATGCTGGGAATGAGCCCTGGGAGCCCAGGGACATGGGCTGGGAGCAGAGCTGTGTCCTCAGGCAAGCACGCTTGGGATGTTGTGCTGCAAGTGCTCCGCTGAGCTAATTTGCATTTGATTTGCATATTTACAGAGTAGAATAGGCTGGTTGCAAGTCACAGAATCACAGAAGGGTTTGGGCTGAAGGAACCTTAGAGGTCCTGCAGTTCCAGCCCCCTGCCATGGCAGGGAGCCTTCCACAGCCCAGGCTGGCTCCAGCAGACCTTGCACTACTCCAGGTTGGTTTTTCTTGTTAAAGAGATGAGGAGGCCCCAGCCCAGGCCTGAGGAGGGGGAGCTGCTCCCCTCACCTGCCAGGAGCCCAGGATGGGCAGGATGAGCTTTCCCTCCCTCCTTTTCCCCAGAGTTATTTGGGCTTTGCAGTCCCCAGGGACACCAGTATGGCCTGTTTGCCTTTGTGCCTGCTGGGAACCAGCTCTGCCCTTCCAGACAGGATGCTCTGGACTGAGGGGATGCCTGTGGCTCACTCCCACTGGATCTCTGCCCCCCTGGCAGGACCAGCGCTGGAAAATTGCTCTGGGGCTGGGGATGCTGAGCTGCCTCTGCCACTCACGTGCTGCTGTGGTATCAAAGAAAAGGGAAAGAGGTTTCTCTGTGGGGCTGTGCCTCCTGTGAGCCTGTCACACACAATGCTGTGTGCTGCAGGCCAGAAGGGATGGGGAGGTGTGGGGCTCGATTGCTGAGGCAGGGCTGTCTAACGAGGAATGTGGCTCTGGACCTGGAAGGTACAATTTCTACTTCTATCTTCTGGAAAATAGCATTTGCCAGCGGGGGAAAGGCTTGTGGAGCTTTGCACTGACTCACTCTTCCTGTTCATTTTCCACGTGAAACACACAAAATGCTAATTTCTGTGTGAGGCCTGTGGTGCTAAATTGCCTGTGCTTGTTGGATGGATGGATTTGTCACAGGGCTCAGCTGCTCTGCACAAGTTCTGAGCAACAGCAGCTCCTGACGTGGACAGTCCAGCTGTCTGTGGGGATGGGAACTGGGATGCAGGAATTTAATCCGGGAGACTTTGCACATTGTGAGTGTGTGTAGAGATGGGTGAGGGTGTGCTCTGCAGGTCTGTACCCAAACCAGGGCTGGAGCCAAAGCTGCTCAGGCTGCAGGAACGATGGCTTGGGTTGGGATGGGCCTCTTCACATCCTCAGAGCTCCTCAAACTCTTTGAATCAGGTCTCAAACCCACCATGGGCCACTGTGGCACCTCTGAGGAGGGACAGGGGATGAGGGCCTGGGGCTCGTCCTCAACAAGGCAAGAGAGGGCCAGCAGTGACCTGGCTGCTGCTCACAGAGAGAGGAGGTGTTGGCAGAGAAATCAGCTCTGAAATGAGCACCCAGACCCTGCCATGGGGCTGTCCCTGCAGGGCTGGCAGGGGGATGTGCTGCCTCCCAGCCTGGCTCCAGGGACCAAACCCGGGTCCCCACACGTTGCAGCCACTAGGAGACCCCGCAGGGATGTCACTCAGAGGGGAAAGAAGCCCCAAACCACCAAGAGAGGGGAGAACAACTGTAACCTGGTAACCAGAAGAGCTGTGGGAGGAGAAACAAACACCAGATGATTGTATATATTTAAATAACTATAGGAAAAGAAGGGGCAGCGTTTCCTGTGTGCCTTGGCTCCCTGGAGAGGCTCGGGGAGCCTGGTGCTGGCTGAGGATGGATCAGGGTGCAGGACCAGGCTCTGCAGCCATGGCTGGGTCAGGGGAGACAGGACATGGAAGCCCTTGCTGTCCTGGGGCTCTGGAGAGGTGTCTGAGCCCCTGAGTGCAGTCCAGATACTCATCCTATGATGGTCTGGGCCAGCGAAGAGCAGCTGGAGGCTCCTGCCCAGCCAGTGCCCATTTCCTGCCCAGAGCTTGGGCTGTGCCAGCAGACTGTGTCCTGTGTTGGTGCCAACAGCGAAAGGTCAGGCCCTGTGTGTGATTCTGCTGCCCTGTTTCAGCCAGGGATTGTCCTTTCCGTGCCCTCAGAGGTGACAGGAGGCACAGCAACAGCTGCCTGGCTGCTGCAGGGGCTGCTGGCTCCCAGCTGTGAGGGGGCTTTGCCTGAGGAGGGGGTGTTGGTGCTGGACACGGGGTGCTCCCATTCCTGGCAGCACATCCAGGCTCCCTGGCCATGCTCCTGGGGAAGGATGGACTTGGAACAGATGGTGCCAGCAGGGCCTGCTGCCTCTGGCTCCTTTTGCAGCTTGGAGTGGGAGAGGAGAGCTTCAGGCTGGAGGTTATGCAAGAACCTGCCCCAAATGTGGGTGCACCTGCTCTGTTTGCACAGCCCTGCCAGCAGAAGGAGAAGATCTCCTCCAGTAATTCTGGTGCTGACGGAGCAGAGGTGTCCCTGAGAGCTCTGGGGCTCCTGAAGGTGCCTGGCAGGTCTGGGCAGCTCCATCCCACAGCAGTGTGGGCTCTGTGGTGGCCCTGCTGGTTTGGGACTGGTTTGTGGTGGGAAGCAGGAAGGTGCCCTGTGGTTTTTGGGGTGTGCGAGGAAGCAGAGCAGGAACTCAGGGTTGTGTCCTTCCTCTTTTTGACAGACATAGCTGCAAATAATAATGGAAATCCTAATCTCTATTACGAGAAGCTCCCTGCCTGTGGATTTTCCTGTGAGCCAGAGCTGCCTCTTGGATCTGGGGAGCTCCAGGAGTGCGTGGCCCTGCAGAGCCACCCCAAGCTCCTCCTGGGCTCTCTCTGGTTCTGTGCTGGCATTTCCAGCCCAGGGCAGGAGGAGGCTGAGCCCAGCCCAGGCTCAGGGAAGGATGGAGGGAACTGAGGCAGGCGCGGCTCTGGGCTGTGTGCGCCGAACCAGGCAGGGCTGGCTCTGGGTCTGGCTGGGTCACACAGGGCTCACGAGGCTGGGAAGGGCCCTGTCCCCTCCCCAGGGAGCTGCCCAGGCTGGGAGGGAGACGCTGCTGTAGCTGAGAGTGAGGAGTGTGGAGGTTTCCATATGCTGATGGCAGCACGCTGTTTTAGTGGTACAGGGTTCTGGAGGAAGGAAGGAAAGGGATGATAAAAATAAAGCTGCAGATCTGTATTTAGCTATAAACCACTCCAGGATTTTTTTTTTTTGGTAGTATTTGAAGACTATGCAATAAATGAGCTTGTTCATGATTTTTTTATTTTGTACCACTACAGCTTTGAAGAAGTAGCCAGGTTGCTGTGGCATTTCCATAGCTCAGGATCCCTGTGTTTGGGAGGAGAGGTTGTAAATCCTCTGTGCCAGTGTCAGGGGATTTGTGTGCTGTGCAGGAGCATTTTTGTCCAAGACATCAATGTACACTATCTCAAAGTCACTGTGCAATTGATAAAGACATCATGACAAACAAGCAAATGCAACATTTCATGTAGTGAGGCTTCATCCAGAATAAACAAATGTGCCAAAATTTTAAAATTCTGAATGATTTTGTATGCAAGAGTAAGAAAAAATGCATTCAAAGTGTAGCTGTTACTGCCAATGGGAGAAGAAGCTCAGATGCAAATAGCAAAAATTGTGTTTCCAGAGCTACTGATATAATTGGATTTTACTACAGATTCTAAGTGCTGATAAAGGACAGTGGTGAATATTTGCTTTGTTTCATGACGTGACACATGATCTGAGGCCAGGAGAGATGGATTAATTGAGTTGGAAAAGAATCACGTGGAAATAAAAAAAACCAAACAGCACCCAAACCCCAAGAGATGTGTTTGATATCCAGGAGAAGGGCTGGGAACAGCTGTGAGCATCCACAGCTCCCACAGTGGGCAGGGTGAGGATGGCCCTGCCTGCCCAGGAGCTGTGGGTAAAGCTGCCCTTTCCACATGGCAGGCAGTGTGCCCAGGGCTGTGCAGCTCAGCACTCCTTTAAACAGGCACTGGATAACCCCTGGAGAGCACTGGGTGTGACAGTCTCCTTCAAACACAACTGCAGTCACTCCCATTTGGAGCCAGGCACCTGCCTCCCCGCTTTAAACCGTGGTTATGAGAAGAGGGTGGATAATTTTTAAAAATTGCGTTTTCTCACGCTGAAATTTGCCTTTCAGAGTGCTGTCCTGATGGCCTAGAAACAGCCCGCTTTTGGCCTCATTTATCATAGTTAAGCTCCAAGAGGAAAGGACTTAATTGTGGCTTTCTTTTTCTCTCTTTTTTTTTTGTGCTTAATGTTAGATCGTCCTTTGCAACACGAGCTGGAGGTGGTCAGCAAACCTCAGTGTTTATATCAGTGGATCCAGAGGGAGTGCTTGAGTTGACAGGAGCTTGGTTTGATTTATCCTGAAGACCAAGTTTTGGATCAATGAGTAGCATAGAATAACCTCCCCAGTGCCCAGGGCCCTGCACAGATGCATTAGTCAGTGCAGAGCCCTGGCTGCTCTGTGCATATGGCAGCTGAAAGGAGCTGAGCAGCTCTGGGGGGGACAGAATTAAGTGGCAAATAACAGCAGTGAGAACCATCTGAAGCGCTGAGGGCGGGCTGGGCTGTGTGCTGGGGCTGTGCTCAGCAGAAATTCTGAAATCCTGCATGCTGACTGCTCTTCTGGAAACTCGGGAGCAGCAGCTGAGCAGGGCTTTGGATCTGCTCAGCTAGGAGCTATTTACAGGGCTGTGAGGTGGTGGGGAGAGAAGAGGATCTGAGGAGCCTCAGCTCCCATCCCTGCAGCAAATCCCTGATCTGTGCTCAGTGCTGGTTCAGGATCCAGCTGCTGGAGGCTCTTCTGCCTTTGCTTGTGCAGGATATTCTGGAGGCAAAGCTGTGGGAGGATGCTGGGAATGGGTTGGAGAGGCTTTGGAGGAGACTCTTGGAAGAACATCAGACAGGAGTTGGAGCCTTTCAGCTCTTGGCTGCCTCCCACTTCAGTTACATGTGAGGGACAAAGAATCAGCTCAGAGGCACCACAGCTCCTCTTCCAAGCCCTGTCCTCCCCTTTTCTCACCAAGAGTCTGTGAAATTGGTGCTCCTCTCATGGCAGGGATGAACTTCACTGATGGAGCCCAACCAGACAGGATCAGGACCTGGGGTGCTGCCTTTGGGGTCTCTGCAATGCGTGGCTTTGCTGCTTTGTGAGGTTTCAGTTCAACCCCAATCTGCTGTGATGGGTGGCTCGAGCTGATGTGGGCAGCGGGGGCATACCCACGTTCCGGTTGGTAGATGTGCTTTGAGAAAAGAGACCAGAGACAGCCCTTAACCCCCTGAAACAACCTCCCGAGGGCTGGCTGGGCTCCATCTCCTCCCTGTGTGTAGTGGCCACATGCAGCTGTCTGTGAGCCACCACCTTGGGTCCCTCCCAGGCACTGCCCACCCCCTGATGGAGCCACGGCCATGCCAAGGGGTGGGTGATGTTTCCTCCTGGCCATGGCCATGCCGAGGGGTGGGTGATGGATCCTCCTGGCCATGGCCATGCCAAGGGGTGGGTGATGGATCTGTCCTGGCCATGGCCATGCCAGGGATGGGTGATGGATCCTCCTGGCCATGGCCATGCCAAGGGGTGGGTGATGTTTCCTCCTGGCCATGGCCATGCCAGGGATGGGTGATGGATCCTCCTGGCCATGGCCATGCCAGGGATGGGTGATGGATCCTCCTGGCCATGGCCATGCCGAGGGGTGGGTGATGGATCCTCCTGGCCATGGCCATGCTGAGGGGTGGGTGATGTTTCCTCCTGGCCATGGCCATGCCAAGGGGTGGGTGATGTTTCCTCCTGGCCACAGCCATGCCAGGGACGGGTGGTATGGGTGATGTATCCTCCTGGCCACGGCACTTGGCAGCTGGACAGGCGACTGACTCATCAGCCTTGGCAGTTTCTCATTTAATCCCGGGGCTGTTGGGATGATTTAAGTGCCATCAGTCCGGAGAGGAGGTTGTGCTTGAGCTTCTGCTTCCAGCACGGCTGTGGAGCCATCGCCTTGCCTGCCTCCCATCCCCACTTTTCGCCGCGGGGGGAGGCTGGGGGTGGATCTGGGCTTGGCTCTCGATTATCTTGCGAGCACTTTGATTTCCTCCCGGCGATCGGGCTCTTCCATTGGCTCCTCTTGCTCTCCGTCGCTCTGCTGCTCGCAGCCGATGTCCTGAGCCCGGCGCCGCTGTGCGGGGCGCTCCGGGGGACCCTGCCCGCCCCGCCGGGCGCTGTGCTGAGCGGCGGAGCCCCGAGCCACCCATGCCCCCGGGGGGAGCGCTCTGCCGGGGGGGCACCGCCTGCCCCGCAATGTAACCGGGGGTGCGGGGGGGCGCGGGGCCGGCCCCGGAGGAGGGGCAGGGGCGGGCAGGGCAGGGCCCCCCGCGCCCCCCCATTGTCGCTGTCCCCTCTGTCTCTCTCTCCCGCAGGCTCTCGTCGCCCGGCGGCTGCGGCGGCGGGGACGGCGGCGGGAGCCGCAAGAGCGGGGTCATTCTGGACATCGCCTCCCTGAAGATGACGGAGCTGGAGTCCGAGGTGCTGCCGCTGCCGCCCCGGTACCGCTTCCGCGATCTGCTGCTGGGGGACCAGTCCTTCCAGAGCGACGACAGGTTCGGGGCACACAGCGCGGGGACAGCGCGGGGACACCAACCCGCCGGCAGGGACACACGGACCTGGGGCTCTGCCGGGGCTGGGGGGACACACGCGGGGTGCGGGGACGCACCGGGGACAGCTGCGGGACACCGGAGGGGACACGGGCGCGGAGCTGTCCGCGGTGCCGCTCCCGGCGCGGA
This sequence comes from Molothrus ater, assembly GCF_012460135.2. NCBI lineage: Eukaryota > Metazoa > Chordata > Aves > Passeriformes > Icteridae > Molothrus > Molothrus ater. Next base: position 9,502,763 of record NC_050497.2, on the reverse strand, counting down.
GCTCTCCGCGGTGCTGAGGGCGGGAGAGGCCGCGGATGGCCGGGGGTGCCCGGAGCTGCGGGCACTGGGATGCGCTGGAGGATCCGGCGGCGTGTGGCACCGCTGGGGTGTGCGGGTGGAGGCCGCGGGTGCCCCGGGGTGCTGGATGTGCCGGGAGCGCTGCGGATGCACTGGGAGTTGTTGTTGGGTGCACTGGGAGTTGTCGTGGGTGCACTGGGCCAGCAGAGCTCTGTGGGCACCTGGCTGCGTCCTGGAGTCCCACCAGGGGCTGGCAAGCAGGAGAAGGGACTGATGTCTGGGGGAGGTGTGGGATAGTGAGGGGCTGGTGGAACTCCCTGCGAATTTGTGTGGAATTTGGGCTGACAAGCATTTACTGAGGAGGGACGGCTCCTCCAGGCTGCCCTTGGATGCTGTCTTGGCAGCAGGGTGACTCTGGAGAGCTGCTGGGGTTGTGGTGCTGCTCTCCCTTCCTCAGGATGACCACAGGAATGGCCTTTTTTGTGCTGAGCACCGTCCTGCTGTTCCTGCCTGGCTGGGATTTATCCAGTGAGCAACAGAGGGAATGCCGTGGGTGGCAAGAGAATTCCATGGGCAGAGCAGTTCAAGCGAGAGGAACAGGCACTTTCCCTTCAACTCTGCTCATATCATAAATACCGGTGCTAATGGGGAGTCAGGTGTTTATCTTTCCCTACCAATTAATTCCATGATGCAAACAAAGAGAGATGTAATTCTTGTTGGAGAAAACCTTTCAATTACTGGTTAGTCCTTGACTAGCTGCTGTGTGCCTGCTACACCTGCATCAAGGTTTTTTGTGCATTTCTCTTAAGAGATAATTTCTTTTTTTTTTTATATGTACAAGTATCATAAAAAAAAAAAAAAGGTGAATTTGGCTTTGAGACTGTGAATGTGGGTTTTACAAATGTTCTCTATAAGTGTTCCTAACTTTTATCGCTGCATAAAATCGGTCTGGCTCAAAAAAGAATCTGTGATCCTGGGGGTTTTAAAGCCCAGATTTCCTTAGCAGACACTTAAACATTAATATAGTTTTATGATACTGAGTGAGAAGTTAACAGGAAATTCCTGCTGCAGAAAATGTCTGGCTTTCAGAATGGTTGTGATATGGCTCATTTGGTCAAGTTTGAAGATTTAATAGTTTTCATATTTAAGTATTTGGAAGGATCTGAAATAGGGAAGATGGCAAAAGCAGCAGATTGTGTTCTTTATGTATTTCTCTGGTTACACCCCTTAACCTTCATTTTCCTCTAGATTTGAGTCTTTCTGATTCAGCATCTCTCTTTAATTTTAATGTGGAGATACTCTGGGTTGTTTTGTTAATTCATTAGCCCCATTTCTCAAGAATTCATTAGCATTGTTTCTCAAGATATCTCAGTTTCACTGGCTCTGTGCTGTTTCCTTGAGTTATTTGATTTCCCCTTCATCTGGAAAACGCTGATAATTTCATTGTGTGGGGGCTTGCAGATCTCGAGCCCACGTTTGCTGTTCACTGGAGTCCACTTGACTTCCCTGGGAGCTGAGATGAGCTGTGGGCTTTGGGAAATGTTGCTGTTAGGCCTAAATTCCAATCCAAGTCATTAATAATCGTGGGACCTTGTGGCTGAACCGAGCTTGCTGGAGTAATTATGACTAGTTCATTAGCCTGCTCCAAACCCACTGAATCAGAAGCTGATTTAGGAAGAAAAAAAATGAGAAGCAGAAAGACTTTTTGGCTTTGCTGTGCTTGTGGATGATAAGCAGCTCAGAGCTGTGCTTTGAAGGGCTTTGTTGCAGCCCTGGCAGGGATGTGCTGAGGAAAATCCCCCCACAAACTCTGCAGGGAACCTGGAGGGGTGGAACAGAGCTCCCTGGAGATGTGACACTGAAGGAAAGCACCCATAATGCTGAATATCTCTTTTATTTGTCAAAGGAATGTTTAAAACCAATGTCTCAAAGGTCTGATTTTGAACATTACCCTGGAATGAGTGTGCTGCTGGAAGTGAGGAGGTTTCTGGGGTCAGCAAAGACTGAAAGGGTGAGAGGCCAAAGGGGAGCCTGGGGTTTGCTGCTTCTGGAGAGTTAAAACTGCTCCTGCTGGAGATGAATTAGTGCATCTTCATCACAGGGGATGCTGAAGAGACACCAGCCCTGGAATGAGGTAATGCTGGAGCTTGAGGAGATGAGAGCTCGTTGGAACAAGTAGGTAATTAGAGAGCTGTGGTACAGCAAGGGGAGAGAGTGGGTCCAGATAACCTCTGAAACAGAAGGGACTAATCAGTGAGTGTGAGGTGGGATGGGTAAATTAGGCTGCTCCTAATTTACTTTTGTTTTTGGGATGTGAAAGGTGATCACAGTCGATCTGAGCAGGGCTTGCTCTTTGGCAGGTGGACTGATTGACAGGAGAATGAAATAACACTCATTCTCCTGTGGTGGATGCAATAAATTGGCCAGGAAGCAAATAGGAAATGGCTGGCTGGGAAGGGAATGTGGGAGGAAAATGGATTTGTGAGACAGAGAGAGAAAAGCCTAATGACAAGCAAACCTAGAGTTGTCAAGCCCAAGAGCTCTTTCCAGGATCATCTTACCATCTTCAGAGCTCACTGCCACGAAGGGTGGAAGGCTTTGGGCTGAGCTGTGTTTAAATTCTGGGCTTGACATTTCTGCCAGGCAGGTCTCTGGGCTGGAGGAGCAGGGTTAGGTGTCGTTCAGCTCAGGATTCCCAGAGGCTACAAGCAGCTCTCAGGGCAGGAATCTGACTGCTGGGGCCTGGGAGGTGATTTCTGCCATGGGGAGGGAAGGCTCTCTTTGGAGCCTTGCAGTTGCCTCTGTTGTCTGGCATTAGTCCTGCCCAGTTCAGAAATTTCCTTCCCATTGGAAGGTGCTGTCAATGCCAATACTGGGAGAAAAATGGATTTGTTCTGCTGGCTCCTGGCAGTGCTGCCTTTCTTATCTCACTGGTGTTTTGTGGCCATGAAAGCACCCAGAGCCTCTGCAAAGGCAGAGTTTGGGATGTTGAGCCTGTGACAAAGAGAAAGTGAAGAACTGGGGGCACAAACCCTGCTGGGGCCTGGCTCCCTTTTCACCTTCCTGGCATGGGAACCCTCTGGAAATGGGAATCCTCTGTGCCAGGGAGCTGTGGGAGCAGGGCCAGGGGTGCTGGGGAAGGGAGCAGGAGCTCAGCACAGCATCCCCAGGGCTGGGGCTGCCCAGGCTCCTGTTCTGAAGGGATGCTGCCAGTGCTGATTAAAGGCAGCTGAGAAAGCACATCTGCTGGATGGATAAATATTGTTTCACACCCCAAGCTGTGGCATCCCTTTGATGTTTGCTGTCCTGGCTGTGGCAGTTTTTGATCTCCTGCATTTCTCTTTTCTTGGACAGTGCTGACAGCTGGGTTGGGGCATGTATAAAAAAAGCCCATTAATAAAATTAAACTGTATCTCAGAAAAGTGTTCATTAGGAGCTTATTTGTTGCCTAATTTGAATAGTCTGAACACTTTCCAGAAAATCATCGTCAGAAGCCACAGTCCTATTTACAGGAGCGAGAAGTAATGGATGTCATTTTGATTAAGTGCATTTTTCTGAGGCTAATTATCAGCAAAAAAATCATTTTGATGGATGAGATTGTTTGGAAAAGCTGCTTGTGCAGAAGAATTCAGAAACTTCTCTATAAAATTTTAACATCTCCTATTTCAAATCAAAGATATTTTGGGTGTTGCATAACCAAGAAAAGAGGATTTTGTCAACCGAGGCCAATTCTTTTAAGTTTCTGCTTTCAGTTTTTTTAGAGTCTTACAACTTCTTTGTCTGTGATCTGACATCTGGTCTTTGTCTCTAATTTGTCACTAAGTGGTGGCTCTAACTCTTAGGTCAGAATATGCTTGGCATGAGCAAAGTGAAGTGCTGCAATATCAGCCTTGGAGGATCTTATCCCTGCAGTTTTCATGCTAACATGCCCCAAGTGAGCTCCTCATCAAAATGCATCATTACATTAATGGAGCTGGGGAGTTTTGTGTTCCCCAGGCAGGTTCTGTGGCTGAGTCCTCACTTCATTGCTATTTGATTTAATGGGCAATTTTCCTCGTTTTATTTGGAAGATGCAGATGCCAATTTGAAAATTCCAATTTGTATCCAGAAATTAGAGACATTTGTTTCTCTGCTGGTGAGGTAATGGCCAATATTTTAAATCAGCGCACAGCCTGCTCAGGCTGTCGCCTCTGTGCCAGGGAAGGTTTGTACCTGGAATTAGGAGATTCAGCTCTGCTGCCTGTGTGCCACAAAATTCCCCTGGGGGAGGCTCTCCATCCCCCAGCAGTGTGACCCCTTGCTTGTAAAGCAGGATGGATATTGTTGCTAATATCCCTTCCCCCAAAAATGGTGTTTAGACCTATTTCCACCATTCCTGGGTGCAGAAACTCTCAAGGGGCAGCTCAGTGATGATGCCTGAGCAAACCAAGTAACAAATTGAAGGTGCTGGGATCCCAGACGGGAGCTTGGGAGTGCCTGTGTGTCCAGCAGAATTAAATTGCTTCTCCTCTGCTCCTTCCACCTGGCAAAGCAAAACCAAACCAGTTATTAATCAGATTAGGCTGTTTAATTAATTAAATAATTAGATTAGGCTGTTTCCCTGAGTCAAGGCTTTATCAAGGAAGTTTCTGTGTGACAGCACAAGCAGGAGTTTGCCCCTGCCAGCCCTGCATGGTGTGGGCACCTCCTCACCCTTAACAGGGGCAAAACCAACAGATGCTGCCCCTGGATTGCTGAGCGCAGCCCCAGGTGGGACACACCAGCATGAGGAGCATTGGGAGCCTGAGGCAGATTTATAAAATTGATTTGGGTTTTCTTGTGTTTGCAGAACTTTTTGATGATAGCATTCTTAATTGAGGTTTGTTTTTCCAGTTGTTCTGAAAGGCTGCAGGGATGATTCCCAGTGCTGTGGCTTAATTGCAGTGCTGCTTGGAGTTTTTTAATTGATGTTTCCTTGCAGATATTGGTGTGGTCTTGTCTCTTCGTCTTCAGGCAGGTACCCCTGAACATTGGCAGGAGTATTAGGAAAATTATGAAAGTAATAGAGCAAAGAAGAAACACAGTTCTCTTGTAATTGTAACTATTATTTTATTTTAAAAAATGGCCATTGCTTTTTTCCAGGGATATTGTTTTCACTGTCAGCAGTGGGCCCTTGCTTGCAATAAAAGAAAGTGCACGTAGCAGGCTGGTGGAATGAGCAGAGGTGTCCCAGGAGTGCTGCTGTGTATGGCTGTGCTCTGAGGAAAAGGAAGAACAACATTGATTTTCAGTTATTTAGTGCAATTTAACACTGTGGGCTCAAATTTCCGTCCCTCCCTGGGGTGGTTTTCTTTTCCCACTTATTTACTTTCCCTTTGGTTCCTTTTCTATTTATTGGGGGAATGGGTTTGAAAGAGAAAACAGCATTTCAAGGTACCTGAGTGAAGGGAGGAGCATGGGCAGGGGATTGGTGAGGTGGGCACATTCCCCCGGGCTGGTGCTGAGCTCACTCATTTGGGCAAAATGAATTGGTTTACTCCCCTCAAGCAGTCGTACAGGACACACTGCAAGTCCTAAATGAGAGATTTCCTGGCAGGCACAGTGCAGAGGGCATGAGAAATGCTGGAGTCCGGGCTCCTGCTGTGGTAAATGGGACAAAGCTCCTTGCACGTGGTCTTGGCGTGGCTCTGGAGCCTGCTGGGGCATCTCTGGTGGCTCCTGGGGTGGCCCTGGGGCGTCTCTCTGCCAGGGGAGCTCCTGTGCCACCTCAGCCTGCTGGGAAAGGGCAGGGGCAGCTCCAGGGGGAGCCAGGGGAGAAACCTGGCTGGGTGTGAAAGCTTGGCAGGGCCTCCAGCACAGGGATGTGCCAGGGGTGTGCACACACCACGTGCTGTTTGGCAGCACAGCAAGGCCCTGTGCCTGCAGGAGTCCCCAGGAGGGCTGTGCAGCTTCAGGTGAGGCTGGAAGGTCGGGCTGAGCCCCGAGCTGTCACCACTGCTGCTGTAGTGACAGCACCAGAAACAACTTGGCAGCTGTAGCTGTAATTGCAGAGAATGCATTAAATTTTACTGCTGTGTTTTCCCACCACCTTCTCTCATCGCAGTTGCATCTTTGTTCCCAAGGGAAATAATTTATTGCTGCTCTGAAGGTGTTGCTCACTGCTTTTCCTGTGCACAGCATGTTCAGTGCCTGGCAGCTCAGGCAGCCCCCTCTTGGGGGACACAGAGGTTCCTGTCCCTCTGTCCCAGCCCTGTGGTGATGCCAGCCCTGCTCAGGTGTGAGCTGCTCTCCCTCAGACCCCTGTGTGGCTGTGAGGTCATCAGCAGAGTGAGTAACTCGGTTGATAAGTGCATGTTCCTGTGAGGCACCTCACTCATTTTATTGTGGTCTGTGCAGCAGAGGGGCTTAGACAGGAATAAAAGGCTGGAATTTGAATCCAAGCACCTCTGGTTGTGAGAAGTGCCACCAACAGACAGGAGCAATCCTTTTCTATTCTGGCCCTGCTTACTGAGGGAGACGAGAGCGCGCTGCCAGTGGAGCCCTGCAGCGAGCACAGATTTCCCTGCCATGCTGCATTTGCCTCTGCTCCACTGGCACTTGTCTGGATCCAGAGCAGAGGTGGAGGTGTTCATGTGCAAATTAAATCCCTCATCCTGCTCCTGGCTGCCAGCTCAGAGTGGCTCACACTGGCTCTGTGCAGGGCTCCTGCCAGCTGCTCTCAGGTTGCCCACCAAGGGTTGGCAGTGCAGCCTCCCAGTCCCCAAACCTGGAGATTTTCTCTATTATCAGTCCATTAATTTGCTGCATTGCTGCAATTAAAAAAAAATTATCTTTCAGAGAGTTTCTAGTTTAGATTCTGCTGCTCCATCACACTTTTTATCAATTAACAGCATGGAATTTCATCGGCTCCGTGACCTCATTTCCTCTCTTTGTGAAGCTTTTTGTTGCCATTTTAGCAAATTTCTGGCTGCTGTTTTACTGCAGGGAGAGGATCAAAGTGCAGCCTGCTGGAGCAGGCAGGTCCCTGTGGTGCCAGTCTGACTCTGCTCTCTGTTCTGTCCCCACAACCTCATTGATGTTTTAAGATCTCCCCTGCACAGCCAGAGGGCTGGAAGGAGGATTTCAGGGTTGCAAATCCCCTGGCAGGTTCAGCATTTCCCCTTTAATTATTCTAGGTAATAAATAATTGATAACGAAGAAGTTTGTGGTGATAGAGTTGAGATGCAAGGCCTTGGTGAGAACAGGAATGCCATGGGTGTCAGCACGTTGCCAGCAGATTAGAGGAATGTTTTCCAATGTTCAACATTTTCCAAACTTCTCAAACTCAGCAAACCTGTCCTTTAAAGCAAGTAGTGGGTGAAGCAGTGCTTGGAAGCATTTTCAGAGTTATTTTCTGTCCTAAAACTCCCCCAGCCATGTGGTGCAGGGGCAGACGTGCCCTGCCAGGGCCATCCGTGGTTCCTGGAGGAACTCCAGGAGCTCAGAGCTGGCTTTGCCTCTTTGGGTTGCACTGGGGCCACAATTGCTTGGTCTTGCTTCTGCCTTGCTCCAGACAGACCATCTGCTCCTGTCCCTTCAGGAGACAGCCTGGAGCTGTTTGCTGGCCATAGAAATGGTGCTTTGTGAGAGGAAGGTGGGGAGCAAAGTTTGTGGATGGGCACAACACCTCGGGGCTGGGACACCCCCAGTGCCATCTGTGGTCAGTGCCAGCGTGCCGGGTGCCAGCCCTCAGCGTGGGGGTGAAGGTTTCTGCAGCCAGGTGTATTTTCTGCACTGGTGTTTTCCCCCATGGAACGGGGTCCCTGTAGCCAAGGAGGGGGCACATCCTGCTCGTGCTCTGCCATGCCCATGGCCTGGCTGAGTTCCTGCCTGCAGCAGGTGGGTGGGAGAGCAGGGATGTGGAACACCATGGACAGGCGACCATGGGGGGCTCAGAGCCAGGGGAGGGAAGGGAGGAGGAGGGATGTAGGGAGGGAGAGCAGCACACTGTCCACGGCCAGAGGGAAGGGAAGAAGGAAGGAGGGATGTGGGAATTTGGAAGGAAGAGGGATGTGGGAAGGGAAGAAGGAAGGACGGATGTGGGGAGGGAGAGCAGCACACTCTGCCCTGCCGGGGGTGGGTGAGGTCAGCAGGGTAATGTGGAGTGAAAGAGCCGTGAATTACCGGGGGCCGTGACTGACTGAAGTGTGGGGACACAGCCAGATGTCCCTCCGTGAAGCTGGGAGCTTCAATCACGTCTTTCCTTCGTGGTTCTGCTCTTTGGATGAACGAAAATCTTGCCTGAGGTGAGCTAAGCAATGGTGAGGGGTGGGTTTGTACCTGTGCTGGTGCAGAAATATCCTGGTTTTCTCCATGGAGCTGGGCTCTGGTGAGGTGCTGGCTGTCCTGTGTCACTGTGCCCTGGTGTGTGGCACACTGGAGGGCTGGAGCTGGAGCTCCTGGGGCTGCTGCAGGGTGAGGAGCAGGGCCAGGACTCTGCCACAGAGCAGGGTTTGTGTCCCTGGCCAGGGTCTGGGTGTCACATGGAGGGATGGAGCAGGGGCAGGTGTCCCCTGTGCTCTGCTCCCCTGCTGCTGTCACTGGGGGTGTCCATCTCGGACACAAACTGTCCCTTGTGTGACACCTCTGCCCTAGCCCTGGGGCTGTCGGTCTGTCCCTCTCTCTGCCCCGCTGCCTGTGCTTTGCTGGGCAGGCTCTGATGTCGCTGCTGTCACCGGTTCCTTTGTCGCGGGTGGGTTTTGCTGCTGCTCTGCCATCTCACTGCGGCGGAGCCCTCTGGAGGCCAGCGCACACATCACTGCCGTCCAGCTCCACAAACCCAGGGAAAATGGCATTTTCTTGTTCTCTCCAGGACCCTCTCTTGTCACCTGTCTTTGAGCTTTTGGTTGTAGCTTTACATAAAGCTGGCTGCTGTGGCGTGTTTGTCCCTGAGGTGCTGGGTATGCTGTCTGCTGGGTCTAGGGGAGTGAGGAGTGGGTCTGTCCATGTCTCCTGTCTGTGCAGCCACCCACAGGCCACTCTGCCAAGGCTGGAAGTTGGGATCCTTCACCCAGGGAGGGTCCTGAGGGAGGTGCTGCCATCCTCCTCTCTGCACATCCCAGCTCCTGGAGTTAAACATGGATCTGCAGGTTCCATGGAACCCCAGGTTCCCTCAGACCTGGTCCTGCTCTGCAGAGGGCTGTGGTGAGTTCCTCTCTCCAGGATGGGTTTTGTCCCTCTCCTGCACCGCGGGGGATGGACATGGCTGCTGTGTGCTCTCAGCCTCTGCTTCAATAGCAGGATTCTCAGAAAAGCTTCACTTTGAGGTGAGGCCAACCCCAAGCCCGCCCCGTGTGAGTGAGTGACCATGACTGGGATTTGCAGGGGTTTGGGTGTGGATTTCTTTGGGTGGTGACTCCCCTGCCCTGCTCTCTGCTGCCTGTGGCTCCCAGGGGAGGTTCCCCAGCTCATTCCCATTCCTGGACTGTTCGGGCTGGTGTTTCCCCAGCCCATTCCCATTCCTGTCGTGCTGATGTTTCCCCAGCTCATTCCTGTTCTCGTTCCCATTCCTGGACCATTGGGCTGGTGTTTCCCCAGCTCATTCCCATTCCCGTTCCTGTTCCCGTCAGGCTGGTGTTTCCCCATTCCCATTCCTGTTCCCGTCGGGTGGGTGTTTCCCCAGCTCGTTCCTGTTCCCATTCCCGTTCCTGTCAGGCTGGTGTTTCCCCAGCTCGTTCCCATTCCCATTCCCGTTCCTGTCGGGCTGGTGTTTCCCCAGCTCATTCCCGTTCTCATTCCCATTCCCATTCCCATTCCTGTCGGGTGGGTGTTTCCCCAGCTCATTCCCGTTCCCATTCCCGTTCCTGTCGGGTGGGTGTTTCCCCAGCTCATTCCCGTTCCCATTCCCGTTCCTGTCGGGTGGGTGTTTCCCCAGCTCATTCCCGTTCCCATTCCCGTTCCTGTCGGGTGGGTGTTTCCCCAGCTCATTCCCATTCTCATTCCCATTCCCGTTCCCGTCGGGCGGGTGTTTCCCCATCCTGGAGTGCCAGGGCGGGGCGGGAGCGGCAGGGAAGCTGCGGGAAGCTGCGGCTGTGTTTGGATTCGGCGGCTCTGCCGCGCTTCCTGCAGCCCACGCAGCCTCCAGAGCAGCCGAGTGCGGCTCTGCAAATTTAGCAGCTCCCTCCAGGCAGGGAGCTCTCCTCTCTGGGCCGTGGGCAGAGCCACGGAGCTGCTGCGCGTGCCTCATTCCCCGTGTGTGACTATCAGCAAAGTCATTTCTTTCCTTGAGATTTGCTGCAAAGAGTTTCTGGCTGTAGAAATGGACTTTGCGAGAGCCCCACGCCCTGTGTGAGCCTCGGCCGTGGGGCAGGGTCCCTGTGGCTCCAGCACAAGCTGGGGTTCGGGAGCAGCTGGAGCTTGGTGGCTCCGTGCAGGTACGTGTCACCTCCCTGGTGGCAGCAGCTGTCAGGGAAAAGGTCTCCTCTGTCTGGGAGAGAGCAATGTTTCTGAGGAGCAGGTGGTGAAGATGTTCAGCAAATGTCAGCTTGAGACCTTGCCATCCTGTGGGCAGGAGTGACACTGCTGAGAAATGTGTTATCCTGTCAGAAAGCGGCAAAAAACGAAGAGAAAAAAAAAAAAATCCCCCGGGGAAATGTTTACGAGCGAGGCAGGGCTTTGCCAAAAGTGGGCGTTTTTCCAGCACGGAGCCTCGGGAGCGTGAGCTCTTGGAGCAGTGGGAATCCTGCTCCAGCTCACACCACTCTGTGTGCCTGAGCCACTCTGCCTCGGTCTGAACGCCTCAGTCACTGCCCTGAGCTGTTTCATTTGAGAGTGGCATTTTCACTGAGGCACCGTGTTGGTTTGTAGGTGAGCAAAAAGCAGTTTAAACAGAAAAGGATGCTGCAGATGGGTACCAAACACAGCTTTTCAGAGCTAAAGCACTGCCAAAAACTCCTTTCAGATAAACTCTGCTGGTGGTGGCATTGCAGAGACCCAGAGACACTCGTTTGCCCAGTGTCCAGTACCAGTGTGTGAAGTGCATAATTGCATCTGGGCTGAGAGCTCCATATGGGAGTATTGTTGAAAATTTTCTCATTTAATGAAATGGGTGGTAATTGGCTCTTAGAAGGGAGTTTAATTGGAATAATTGGCATGGACACTCATGTTAATTTAGTTTGGTGTTTCTAATGCACAGTCACGGTGTTTGCTCAAGAACAGAAGTGGGGATTAGGTGCTGCCCGTATTTCTCAGCAAGAAGTTGCAGCTGGGCTCTGGGAAGGCATTTACTGGAGGAAGCTGTTCAGTTACTGTTCTTGAAGTTGGATTTTGGAGATGGATTTGCTTCATTACCGTTTGATGCAATCACACCCACGCTGCTGAGAGTCGAGGCCTCCTCTGACGTTCAGTTCCCACTTCAGATGATTTGGGATTGGACTTTCTGCTCTCCTGGAGCAGCTCCAGCTCCTTGGCACAGGGACATCCCTGTCCTGAGGTGCTCACACACACACACGTGTGCAGGAATGTGCTCACTCAGGAGACAGCACACCAGGAAGGGGAAGTTCATGTTCTATACCCAGCCTGTCATCCCTGCTTCTCTCAAGCCTCTCAAGACCCATCAGTTCCAGGTCAGTAAATCAGCACCATGAGGTTTTTCTGTGTGGAAAAAGATTTTACCGTCTCTTTCCAGCGTGGAGATGTCTCAAGCTGTCATCTCAGAGCTGCTGTTCAGGGACTGCCATGAGCTGGAGGCTCTGCTGCAGGAGCTGCTGCTCTGTGGGGTCACTGGGAGTGTGAGATGGTGACACAAAAGCCATTACAGCTCCTCAGCCTCTTCCAGAGCTGTAGTTTAACAATTTTTTTTTCCTTTTCATCTTCCTCCAAAATGCTTTTAAAGCTCAGTATTGTCACTTTGTTTGGACTCTTCCCACACAGTAACTGCACTTAGAACTGTCCAGTGCTGATGAGGAGATTTATTGCCAGCAGCTATTGTGTGAAAATTGAGAGGAAAAACAATTTTCTGGGCAGCTCTTGTTAGGCCTCTAATGGGAAATATTTCTTTTGAGCTAAGAACTTGTAAATGGTTTTAGTGGTGGATGCTGTGCTCTGTGCCTCAGGAATGTTCAGCCTTCCAGGGTTCAGCAGCACAAATGTTTCTGCTTGCAGACATGTGGTGACCTCACCGTGCATGCACAAGGGCTGCACTCCTTCCCAATGGTGAGAATTTAAAAAAACCCCAAAAAACCTCTGACAAAGAGCAAATCTTGGACCTCGGAGCCCAGGGAGTGAGGATTGGATTCCAGCAGGAGGCAGAGAGGGGATGGATGTTCCTCTCTGCAGCAGGGAATTGTGAGGCTGACAGCAGGGGCTGGGTGAGTCCTGTGCCCTTTTCCAGTGCTGTGCTGGGTGTGCTGCTGGAATTTCTGTTCCCTTTCAAAGGAGCAGGATTCACAAGGGGCACAGTGAGTGCTGCTGTTCCTGCACGGGTTGGTGCTCACCTCAAGATCCTCTTTGGGACCTCATGGCTGCTTTTCCTGAGAAACTTTGGGGAGCTGGAACAATTACCCAAACTTTTAGGGCCTTTTCCCCCCCTCTGAGCTTTTTGTGCTCTATTTCCCACAGGCAGATTTTAGGGAGAGAAAGGAGTACAGCTGAACATGCTGGTGAAGATATTAATCATGATATAATTCAATTTTAATTCCATTAGACACTTCTAGTGATCAGGGAGTTTCTCACTTGCTTTAATCGACTCTTTTCCAGATGATGAAGCTGCAAGCTCTGGCACTTGTTATAAATGTCTGTTTATTAAACCATCCTTCCTCCTAAAACCCTCTGCCTGGCCAGGATGGATACAGATGGAGAGGATGATGTTTGCAGTTCAGTCTTTAAGGAGACCCTGTGTCAGAAATTGCAGCCTTCTCTTTTTCATTTTTTGTGTCTTTATGTGAGAGATGAGAACAGGCCAAGGCATTTTTTTGCTGTGCTTTTTACTGTAAATGTTCGAGGCAGCCAAGATCTGTGAAACAGCATTTGCTGTCACACCAGCTCCTGGAGTGGATGTTCCCTTTCCAACAGAGGATTTGGTCATGGCAGTTGAACCAAAAGCTGATGGGCAGATAAGGGCAGTGCTGGTGGACAATTTAAAATCCTTTTGTGGCTTTAGTTCACCTTTGGCTCCTGCCCTGGCTGGGCAGGCAGCTCTGACAGGTGTGAGGCAGCTCTGGGGGCAATTCCAGGGCTTTTTGTGCAAAACTTCAAAACAGGGACACAGTTCACACATCCTTGCCTTTTCCTTTTAATGCCTCGGGGCTGACCTCTGCTTTTGGCTGGATGTGGAAAGAGAGATGGTTTTTGTCACATCCAGGACAGCACCTGTGTCACTTGGGCATTGCACTCACCTGGCTGCAGGTGACTCTGAGCCCATGCCCTGGCTGCAGGGGCTCCTGGCTCACAGCAGAACCCCCGGCTACAGCAGGATGTTGATGGGTAAGCAAATCTTTCCTCATTGAAGTTAAAATAAGAAACGTTCCTGGAGATCAATGGTCTGGTACAGCCCCCTGTTCTCGTCCTGCCCACACAGCCTGATGAGGCTGTCACAGACTCCATGGAGTTCATGCCTCATTTCTGCAGCACACTGTGAATTCCTCTTTAGGGGGACTTGCCATTTTCTCTGTCTTATATAATGCATCACAAAAAGAATGCTGAGAGAAATGAAAAAATGTATGGGAAATGGTACCTGGCATCATCCAGCGACCCTGCGGAGGGAAGAAAATGTCATTACCATGAGGCATAATTGGCAGTGCTGATGGAGAGCCCCAAAGCCAAAAGTTCTTCTTTGAATGTCAATCATTTTTCTTGGATTTTTTTAGAAGTTTTATGGAAGTTTTTAGATGCTAAAATTCTCCACGTTTTTCAGCAGAAACCCTTAGCACCATTTAATAGGCAGACACTGCTCTGCATCGCATTGCAATTCCAATACTTTAAAAGCAAAGAACATCATGCAAAAAAAAAAAAAAAAAAAAAAAAAAAAAGAACTTGGAGTCCTTTAAAACTGCAGAGTGGGAATCACTCTGGCATTTTGAAAGTCCCTGTGAAATTGCTTCCTGCTGAGCTCTGCCAGGGCTGTTTGCAGCAGCAGGAATGCCATGCTGCGGTGCCAGCTCCATCACCAGCTCCCCTCGGGCACTTTCCCAAATTCCAGAGGGGATCATGAGAGGTGCCACGAGGTGCCTTTGCAGCTCTGGCTGCCTGTCACATCCCCTGGGAGAAGCTGGGGTGAATCCCGGGGGAGCAGGGTGTCCCCTGGGCTGGGTGTGATGGAAAGGGGCTGTGGCTGCTGCCTGTCCTGCCCTGGTCACCGAGGGTGCCCAGAGCGCTCCTGTCCTTCCCCAGGTGCTGTGCTGGGATGGAAAGGTGCCACAGGGGCTGCCTGTCCTGCCCTGGTCACCGAGGGTGCCCAGAGCGCTCCTGTGCTTCCCCCAGGTGCCGCCTCAGCCCCTGCAGCAGGAGACCCCAAGGGGGAATCCTGGCCTCGAAGGCACCTGTGGGGCTCAGGCTTGGGAGAGGCTGGAGGGACAGGAAGGGATTGCCACGGTAATTCTGCCACACCGGGTGGATTTTCTTCCCCTCCTGTCCCACAGCTCGGCCTCTCCTGCCCCGCTCCTCCTGCGGTACCCAGGGGCATTTCCAAGGTGTTTTCAGATTCCCGGTGGGAAATCGCTGCACAAATGCTTAAAGCCATAAACATTTATGGTGCAGAGATCATCCCTGCTGGGAGGCAGCAGCTGCTGGCAGGGGAGGGGTGTGCTTTGGGCTTGGGGGAGCCTGGAGCCCCCCCAGCTCCTCCTGGAGGGGTTTGGGTGCTGCCCTGGCACCTCTGCTCCTTCTGGAGGGATTTGGGTGCTCCCCAGCTCCTCCCAGCCAGGTTTGGGTGCTGCCCTGCTCCTCTCCAGCTCTTCCTGGCTGGGTTTGGGTGCTGCCCTGCATCTCCCCAGCTCCTCCCAGCCAGGTTTGGGTGCTGCCCTGCCATCTCCTCTGCTCATCTCTGCCTCCCTCCCCGCCCTGCTCCTCTCGGGGCTGACTCACGCCTGCCCAGCCCTGCCTGGAGCAGCCGGCGCTGCTCCCATTGAACCTCGGGAATCAGAGAGTGACCCCGTTATGTACTCACCTGGAAAAGTGACTTGGCCGTGCCTCATTGCTGTGCTCTGCCTGGAGACGTCTCATGCTTCCCTTGCAGATGTATATTTAGATTTTACCCGAGGGCTTTTAAATTTCCTCGCTGGCTTGAGCAGCTGCGACAGGTACACACTTACCTCCCCTTATTTCCTCCGGCCATTTCAACCTGTCACCGGCTTTGTGAAGGAGCAGGAGGGGATTGGGAGTTACTGAAGCGCTTCAGGGTCTCACTGCTCTGCTTGTGAGCCTGTCAAATGCACCCAGGAGCGGGAGCAGTGGCTTTGTAGAGAGGTTTGCTCAGCAGCTGCTCGGGCGTGCTCCATTTCTCCTTCTCCCTGCCAAGCAGTCCTGGGTTGCCACGCTGGGTTTGCAGCTTTCCTGTGTCGCTGATGAGCCACACTCAGAGAGGGGAAAAACGGCTTTGCAAAGGCTGCAGTGATGACAGTTCTGGGATTCAGCAGTTATATAAGGGATGCTCTGGCTTAGGGCAAGGGGAGCTGCCCTCCCTGCTCCCCCCAGCCCAAAAGAGGGGCTCAGTTTGGGAATCCCCTCCATCCAGCCCAAAAGAGGGGCTCAGTTTGGGAATCCCCCCCATCCACCTGCAGCCAGCAGGGCACAGCTGAGCAGTGGAGCAGCCTCGTGGCTCTGGGTGGGAGGGGGATTTCGGGGCACTGCTCCTGTTACTGGGCACTTTCTGGAGTCCTGGGTTCCTCTCCTCTAAACCCTAACATTGGAAGTTGTTAATATTTGGGATGTTAATGCAGAGTACGCTGGCAAGAGGAGAAAAATCAAAGGCTTTTCTGGTACCAGCCCGTCCCCCTCTGGGCTCACAGCCTGCTGCAAGCTCTGGATGTGTTTTCTTACTTTACATAATTTTTCCATCTCTCTCCATCAGCCCAGCTCTTCAAAGGCTTCCTTCTGTTTCCAGCTCTCTTGCAGCTGCTAAATACATTCTCATCAATGCTTTCCGAGCTGTTCCTCCTTCCCCAGAATTCCGTTGCTCCAGTTTATTGCAGAACTCTCCCAAACTCTGCCGAGGAGCCGCTGGGTGATGCAGGAGCTGCTGCCTGGAGCTCTTTGGTTGTGCTGCCTGGTTCAGCTGCCAAGGCTAAACAGGGAAAGTGAGGGAATAAAACACAGGCAGTGAATTCTGCCTGTGCCATGCAAATCTTCCTGGTGGTCCTG
The DNA here is from genome assembly GCF_012460135.2 of Molothrus ater. NCBI lineage: Eukaryota > Metazoa > Chordata > Aves > Passeriformes > Icteridae > Molothrus > Molothrus ater. Next base: position 9,486,431 of record NC_050497.2, on the reverse strand, counting down.
TGACCGTGTTCCCAGGGGTCCGAGGATGAGGGAAGAGACGAGGATCTGACTCCATGTTTCAGAAGGCTTGATTTATTATTTTATGATATATATTATATTAAAACTATACTAAAGGAATAGAAGAAAGGATTTCATCAGAAGGCTGGCTAAGAATAGAAAAGAAGGAATGATAAAATAGGCTTGTGACTCTCAGAGAGTCCGAGCCAGCTGGGCTGTGATTGGCCATTAATTAGAAACAACCACATGAGACCAATCCCAGACCCACCTGTTGCATTCCACAGCAGCAGATAACCATTGGTTACACTGGTCCCACTTGGCCAAAGGTTCTGTGGGTGTGTGACGGTGTCAGTGAATATTGGTGTTCCCCCGCTCCAGGCTCTCTCCTGGGGGGTTTGTTTGCTTTGCCAGGATGCCAAGGACCCCCAGAAGTGCAGAGGGGATGGAGCAGCCCCCCAGGCCCACCGTGGTGGGAGCTGATCCCACAGAGATCCCTGGAGGTGAGTCCCCTCCGAAGGCTGGGCTGGCTCTCCGGAATGGAGAGAGGGAATTTGGGATTTTGGCAGCAGCACTCAGCCGAAGCGCTGTCCCAGCCAGATGCTGTGATGACAGAAATCCCTGCAGTTTGTGAACTTCTCCTGAAATGCTTTTAATGACAGTTTAATAATAACACTCAGTGCTGGGTACAGAGCTTCTCACCCCTGGAAGTGCAGGGCTGTGTGAGAAGGGTAAGGACCATTATCCCCCCTGTGAGCAGGGGGAATAGCTGCTTTTATTTGTGAGCCTCATTAGAACAAGTGGAATTAATCAACTTTTCATATGAATGGCACTGCTTTTTAAAGACAAACGTCAGAAAGGAGTCCTAGAGGGCTCCAAGTGGTGCAGATCCATCTGATGGCTTCTCAGGGAACTCGTCAGAGCCTGTGGTGAGAGGCATTAACCCTGCCAAGGCACAGGGAGGAGGGGACAGAAAGGCAAAGCAGGGCACAGGCTGGGTTTGCTGTGCCCTGGGTGCTGCTGGGTGGGTGTTTCTGACCCTGGTGTGTGTTATTTGCCCTGCCCTTCCCCTCTGCAGCTGCTCAAAGCCCCATTGCTTGGGAATGTTCTCCTACCTCTGATCCTTGGTGCTCTCTGTGTAGTGCATGGAGAAATTCCATTGAAATAATTAATTCAGTCATTGATTAATTTCTTAGTGGGAGGACTCAGAGGCCATAATATCTTCTTGTGAAGTCACTGAATTTTGGGGTTTTTCCCCTCTTCTCGGTCCTGCTCTACCTCCCCCTGGTGCATCCTGGCCCTCTCCAGCCTGCAGGGAGCCCGGGCAAGTGGAGGCTTGTTTTGGCTGTGACAGTAATGGGCAGTGAGTGACCAAGGCCTGGGAGTGCAGGTGGCAGAGTCCCTGAGATGCTTTCAGTGCTGCCCTGCTGCTCACAGCCCATTACTGCATGGAGTCACCGCCAGGGAAGCCAAAATCCTGGGAAATCCTCCCAATACCTTTGGCACTCAGCTGCAGGGAGTGGGGAAGGCAGGACCCACCACCCTGGGGACAGGAGATCAAGGGAGGACTGGTGTGCAAGTGCTTTGAATTGCAAAGTGTGGCTGGGGCATCCTCTGGCCCTGCCCTGCTCCAGCAGCACCTGCCCCACAGATCCGTGTCTGTCCCATGGGATCAGCCCCAGGACAGCCCCAGCTCACCTGGATGCCCCACAGATCCATGTTTCTCCCATGGGATCAGCCCCAGCTCACCTGGATGCCCCACAGATCCATGTTTCTCCCATGGGATCAGCCCCAGCTCACCTGGATGCCCCTCCTGGCACTGGCAGGTAGGAGTCACCCTCCACCCTGGCTTTCTGCAGCCCCTCAGGAGGGATTTTATCCTCTGTGAATTTTAAATTTCACCTTTGGCAGAGCCCTGCTGGCTCTCCCAGCAGTGCTGAGCTCCCGCTCCCATGCCAGGGCCCTTCCTCTCCAAGCTAATGGAAAGAAAATGGAGAGAAGTTTTTTATAATTGACTCAGGATCAATAGGTAAAAGTATTTCCTAAAAGCACTTTTATTAATAAATACCTATATAAATCCCTTCCCAGGCATCTGCTGCACATTGCAATATCTCCAGTCTGAGTTAATCAATGTATTGGTGTTTTCTGTCTGACTGTGAAAGGAACTGGAGCTCCTTGGGTTCAGCTCTCTCACTGACTGTAATTCCAGGAGCTGATGGAAGTCAGAATTCCTGGCAGAAGGATTTGTTTTGTTGGGAAAAGAGTTCCCTGGGGCTCTCTTGAGCAGGGTGTGCTGTTGGGGGAGCAGGTGGGGGGATCCTGGCTGTCCCAGAGGGCTCTGGGGGTGTCCATGCTCCCCGTGTGTGTGTGGGAGCAGCTCTGGCACTGCACAGGCATGGAAAGGCCAAGTTCTGCACAGAGGAAGAGGATGAAGCACCAACATCTTTAATTTTTTTTCTTTTTTTTCTTTTTGGCAAATTTACTGTTTTCACTGAGACAAATGTCAAGAGGAAAAAAACATTCTGGTGAGGAAGCAGAAGCTCCTTTTTCTGTGATTTTAACTTCCCATTGGGATAGGGAACGATTAGTGAACAGAGGAAAAAAAAATCAAATCTTTGAATTTCCTCAGAAGCATGGACATTTGCAGGCAGTTCTGCTGCAGAGGGATGTTCCAGTGGTGTTTCCTGTGGCTTGCAGTTCTGCTGCAGGGGGATATTTCAGCTGCTGTTTTCTGTGCCTTGGCTGCAGCATCCTCGCTGGGATGGGGGGTGGTTTTTTCCAGGGCTCTGCCTGAGCCTTGGCAACCTCCAAACCTTGGCAGCTTTTGCAAAGCAATTTTGCAGAGTGCCTGGTGACAATGTAGGGCATTCCCTGGTGGCTCAGGGGCAGGGCTGGTGCATGTGCACTTCGTGAAAAACACCCCAGCAAGAGGCTGTGCCAGGCAGCTCTGTGCATTTATCTGAGCATTAGTGGCCCTCTGAAGTTTATTGAGCTGATAATGTCACGCTGTGACATTTGTTGGGGTCCTGAAATACAGGAGGTGTTTCTGGCAGTCATAAATTACATGGGATCTTGTTTTTCCTCGGTGTTATTAAATAAAGGGAGGTCAGGGTTGCTCTGCAAAACACAGAGGGGCCATGCAGGGAAAGGTGATTTTCCTAGAGCTGCTTTCCAAGGCTGTCCAGGGGTTCCTGGAGGGATAATAATGAGCATTAATGGCTTTTCAGCTCGGGGTCCCTGCAGTTAACATTTTATTTGTATGAACACAGCCCCTCCTTGGAGCAGCAGCTCTGGTAACATCTCCTGTGAGCTTCTGGCTGCTCATGAGCACAAGCTCTTCTTCCAAAGTGTGTTTTCCCACCCAGGTTACTCCTTGTGGGTTTGGAATGATCTTTGCAGAGCTGATTCCTTTTGAGATTTTAAAATACATTAACCTGGCTTTCCCTGAAGAGGTCCTGCAAGCTAACACTCTTGGGTTGGGTCTCAACAGAGCAGGTTTGTTTGCCAGAAAATGGGAAAAACTCAACCCCTTCCTCTATCATCAACTACTTCTAATGGACAGGGTGATGCTTTATTATTAATAAGTTGGATATGTAAGTAAAGGGAGTTTTGGCAGCCAGGACTGAAAGCGGCCTGGATAAAAGGGAGAATATTTAACAGTGCAGTTGCTGTGGATTCAATTAAGAGCAATGAAGAATCTGCTTCTTTCTTAATCTTGTTTTCTGAAATATTATTACCCCTGCAACTGCTGCTCAGCAGTTCCCAGCCATGTCTCCAGCCCCCGGCACAGCAGTGGTCTCTGCATTATGGAGATGCTGAAATGAGAAATCAGCACTTTGTAATGGGCTCTCAAACTAAAATTAAACATCCATTTCCTGGCTTGCAGTCAGATGGTTGGCATTCAGCCGGCCTGGGAGGTGCTTCTGGACCTGAGGAATTCTGATTTGGGCTTTGCTGTTCCCAAGGTTGTGTTTGGTTGGTTTTGCCCCCTGGGAGGAGGTGCTGCTCAATCAAGGAGCTCCACGTGGAGCTGGCTGCTGTGTCCCCTGGGCAGAGGCACAGGGGATGTGTCCCTGCAGGGCTGGCTCAGGTGACAGCCACGGCTCTTTCTAGGAACAGGCTGAGCGCCCTGGGTGTGCTGCATGCACGGGGCTGCCTTGGCTCAGCCTCTGCCTCACCCCTGCTCCCACTGCTCTGCTGGGCTCCGGGTCCTCAGGTGGAGTGGGGAACGCCCTGCCCTGCTGGGAGAGGAGTGTTTGCTGATGGAAGCACAGCACAGGAGCTGCTCTGGCTGCTCAGGGCAGGGCTGGGGGCCCCAAGTTGCCCTGGAGCATCATCCAGGCTCTCAGAGGTTCTGCTCAGCATTGAACACCTCTCCTCTCCCCAGAAAGGGAATGGTTGCTCTGACCCACAGCCCTGGTTGCAGTTTCTCATGGCCTGGGGTCAGATCATTCCCCTGTCTCTGGTTTTCCTCTCTTGGTTTGTGATTAAGTGCTTGACAGAAAAGGCAACGTCATGGAGAGGCTTCTGTGGGCCTGAGTTCCTCACAGGGCTGAGTTCCTCACAGGGCTCAGGATCTGAGTTCCTCACGGGGCTCTCTGTGCTTTTTGTCACCTCCTGCACAGCACAACTATGACAGGAGGGTTTATATGTTCTGTTAAAATCCCCCAGGTCTTTCCCTAATCCCTCTCCTGTTCCTGCTGCTGTGTGAGGGCATTAGTGCTGAGATGAATAACTTAAACCTAACCCCCTTTCCACATCTAATCTCAAGCCTAAAATTAATGTTCTTCTGCAGTTAGGAATACAATGGAATGTAGAATTCATCCAAAAGGAGACACATCTGTCTCTTTTTGGATGAATTGCCCCATCCCAGTGGTTCTGTGGTCCAGGAGGATTTATCAGGGCACACCAGCCAGAGGGATGACAGATTTTATTTGGTCATAACAGATTATATTTGGTGTTTGAGGACAACACCCCCAAGTAAAGAGATGTGGAGCAATAAGTTGAAGAGTCTGAATCAAACCATGAAACAGAAAGGAATGACTTGGGTGGAAAATTAATGTATTGAGCTAATGAATCATTTCAAGGCAAAACAAGAAATTAAATGTGTGCTGAAAGCTGGCACATTAAGAAAGGGGATGTGGGTTTTTATCCATTTTGCATTTGAAAATGCAGAAACAAAGTAGGGATGGTGAAATCCCATTAAGAAATAACACTGAGAAGGGAAACCAGGATTTGTTTAACAGGAAATGGGGACTTTGGGGACTGCCTTTGTGCCATGGGGCAAATGGTGGCTGGCTACTGATGGTGGGGGAAGAGCAGAGGGCAGAGCAGCTCCTGGCAGAGGCAGGAAGCAAAGGACTGCCCTTTTGGCCTTTTCTTCCCAGCATTTGGCACAGGATGGTGATTCTGGGTGCTCTGACAGCCTGGCAGGGGGTGGAAGGTGTGGTTAGGGCATGGAGCCGTGCCAATGGGAATTGTCAGCGTTTCATTCTGAAAGGAAAGGATTGGATCCCAGAATTCCCATCCAGGGCAGCTCCTGCCCTGCTCTCCCAGCCCTCTCACAGCTGCAGGTCCCAGGCTCTGGCAAGACCCTTCCAGTCAATGCACTGACTTTTTGTACAAAAGCATTCAAAGAAATCCTGTGGTGGAGCCTGACCATTCCCATTGGTTTAGGCCATGACGTGGTGACCATCAGTGAATTTATTCTTTATTTCCAGCCTGCAGAGGGGCAGCCCTGCCCTGCAGTGGGGCTGGGCCGTGGGGCAGCCCTGGTGTGGTAGGCTGGCACCACCTGGGGTGGGGCTGGCACGTTAGGGTGACACGGCAGGAGCTGGGTGACGTCGATGGCGCTGTGGTGACACTGCTGTCCATGGTGCTGAGCCCTGGGCCCCACCCAGGCTGTGGCACCTTCAGGATGCTTTTTGTTCCTGCCTGCCCACAAACACAGCAGGAGCAGCTCTGGGATGGTGGCATTCCCAAAAGAGGGAAGGACACAGGACTCTTTCCCTGCACTCCTTTCCAACCCCACGTGTGCACTCAGGGGTTCTCTCCAGCTCAGCTCTCCCCTTGCCATGGTGAATTCCCTTTCCTGTTGGATATCTTGAGAAATGGATGCCAGGAGTGCTGAAGGGGCAGCAGCTTTTGCTGTCACCTGTGGAGGGAAAGGTGAGTCAGCCTGGGCCAGGTGACATGCACCTGCCTGGCCAGGTGAGCAGGAACTGAGCCCTGCTGGCCCCTCGGGGGGAACAGCAGGAGCTCCTCTCTGCTGGCTCCCAGCATTCAGGAGGGGACAGAGCTCTGCTGCTGCACGCCTGAGAGAGCCAAAGCTGCTGAGGGTGTTCCCTGGCACGCAGCGAGCACGCTGCTCTGTACACAGAGGGATAAGATAAAATAGCTTCCTCCTCCTCGTGCTGCTACCAAAAAAACAGCAATGGGGAGAGAAAATAATCCTCCAGCCCCTGCCCTGCCCGTGGTGATAAAAGCTGTGCAATCCTTCTTTTGGCAGAGTCAGGCAAGGCAATTTCATTATTTAGCAAACAAAGCCTTTTCAGAGATTTCTGCATCGTGGACGTTTTCTCGGCGGTTTTGCACCAAATTTGTTGCGGCAGCAAGGCCAGAGAGTTTGCCTTGACTCCCCTCACTACCAAAATAAATGCACAGGGCAGGATTGTTCCACTGAGCAGCCGTGACTGGGGAGAGAGAAGGAGGAAGGAGATGGTACGTGCCGACAGCTCTAAAGTGATTGCGGTGAGGATTGCTATGTATGAGAGAGTTCAGGGGGGAAACAGGAGCAACTCTCACAGGCAGCCGAGGCTGGCAGGATGGCAAGAGCCAAGCTGAAGAATTCCCCTTCAGAGAGCAATTCCCATGTCAAAACCGTCCCACCAGGCACGACAGAAGATGTGCACGGGGTGAGCCCCTTGTTACCGTCTCGGAGGATGGGATCCATGGGGAGTGATGTCGGACAAAGGTATTGCAGGGCTGCTGGGGAGGCTGGGGGGGGAAGGCAGCACCTTTTCTCTTTGAAATGAGAGGGAAAGGATTAGTGCCTCCACGGGCTGGAGGGGTGGTGGATCAAATCCTATGTTAAAGAGCCACGGCAGCTCTAAAGTTGTGTTATGAAAGAGGGAGCTGGAGCAGAAGGAAACCAGTTCCTTTAAATTTTTTATAGGTGCTTCTTGATTTTTATTTTTTTTTTATATGCCTAAAGCATGTCTGAATGGCAGACTGAGACCGTGGGGCTGCCACACACCACTGTTAACTTGCAGTGCACCTTCCCTGTGCAGCAGAAACCCCGAGCTTATTTACACTGCTAATGCCACAGTACCCACTGTGCCTTAGCACCATGTTTGTGTGGCAGGGGAGATGCTCAGTCCCCCATCTGAGCAATAATTCATTTGTAACTGCAATAAAAAAAAAAAAATGCTGCCATAGGAAATGCTGCAGCCTCCCTGCAAGCCCAGAGCTGAGTGTAGAGCGAGGAAGGAGCTGTTTTTCAGGAGGAGGAGGAGGATGCTCTGTGCTGCACTGGGATTTCAGTGATTCAGAAGGAGCCAGGTCCCCTAGTTACGATGAGGATGCAAATGTCGCTAATTCAGCTCTCATTCTGTTCGTTCCATTTTCTGTTCCATTCTTTCCCACCATCTCCCCAGCCTCTCAGCCCATCCATGCTGCTCACCTGTGACTGTGTACTGTATGTCTTCCAGGATGTCATTTGCTGCAAACGGGCATGGCAGGGAGGCTCCTGCTCAGGGTGGGGGGAATTTTACTTGTTTGAGGCTCTAGGCTGGAATGAATTAATGCCTCAGCTCCTGCCTCTTGGCATGTCTGGGGGGAGGGTGGCAGGGAGCCAGGAGCAGCAGCTGGGGAAGCCGGGGAGGGAGGTGTGTGCTGGGGAGCGCCGGCGTGGCCGCTGCCGTGCCGGGCACACGCTTCAGTCTGCAGGGCTGGGAGGCAGAGCCCTGGCACACTGAGCACCTGGGAGTGTCCCTGGGGTGGTGTGACAGTGCTCCAGGTGGCTCCAGTGCCGGGGCTCTGGTGGGCAAACACTGGTGGGGCACTGCCTCTGAGTCTGCCAGGCTCACACGCGTGGAGGCTGAGATGGGCATCGTGGGGTGCAGTGGGACTAAATCCCTGGAGCTGGTGTTGTCTCAGAATGTTTTGGCAGTCTGGGTCTGCTCCCAGTGCTGGTCAGGCTGTTTGTGGTCTGGTTTTGTGCCTTGCTTTCACTGCTGTAAAGAGGCACCAAAGCTGGGGCTGTCCTGGGAGTACCTGAATCTCTGAGGGCACATCCTGGGCACCACTGTGGGCAAAGCCTTTGGGGCAAGACTGCTTCCTCTCTGTGCTCTCCCAAGTTCTGGGGGTGTCCCCCTCAGGACAGGGTCAGTGGTCAAACCAGATGTGTAGGGACCAGGAAAATACAACTGGGAGACTGCTACAAACTCATCCCTCTGATCAGCACTGATTAAACCTCCAAGAGAGGCTTCTCCTCCCTGGCACCCAGGGGCTTGGTGGGTTCCTGCCCCAGTCCAGGGGACCAAACCTTCATCCCAGGGTTGATCCTCCTTGTCTTTTGTGGGAGCACAGAATAAAGTAGGGATGCTGCAAGGATCTGGAGGGCAGCAATTCCAAAAATCACATCACCACAGTGTTTTGGTGGATCCTCAAGAGAAGGTCGGTCCCAGGGCTGTATAAAGACCCAATTCCCTGGGTTTCACAGGAGTTTTAAGTGGTTTGCTGCAGTCTTGTTGTGAGAGGCTGCTGCTGAGAGGTGCAGAAGTTGGTGGAACACTTTGACACCCCTGGCAGCCTGCGGGGTTGGATTCCCCACCCCAGGATCTCCTCCTTCCCTGGGCACTGCTGCCCAGCCACGAGCTGGCAATTAAGGTTGAGGTTTCTGCACTTCTCTCCCCGCGCTGCACCAAAGGCAGGAAGATGGGTTTGGAAGGGATGAGCAGTGAGTTTGAGACGCTCTGTGTCTCCCAAAGCCAGACTCCAGCAGCATTACCGACTGTCCCTGGGAGCTGGGAGTGAATTCCCAGGTGCAGGTGGAAGGGGGTGTGCGCTACAGGGTGTTCTCAGGATGCAAATGATTCCTCCTGATGATTGAAGCCAGGGAAATCTATTCTCACCTACTTGATTTACCTCCTTACTCCGTCTCTGAGTCACTGCAGCATCTCAAAGCTTTTAGGGGTTCCCAGTCAAAACAGGAGGAAAGGATTTGAATTCATCCGAGGGAAAAACCACTCCACAGCTTGGCAGCAAAAAGGGGAATTCAGGGCTGCCCCTGGGCATCCAGCACAGGATATTTTCCTGTGTCTGGTGACCTGCAGGTGGGATGGGGCCAGCCCTGGCTGCTCATGTGGAAGTATCCTCCAGAAAAGAGGCTTGGAGCTCTTTCTGTGTGCCAGGGATTGCCGTGAGTTGGGGATGGAACTGGGAGCCTCCTGGCCATGCAGAGCGGCTGCCTGGGCTCTGAGCCTCCCCTGGCACCAGGTGAGAGTGGCTGGAACCAGCCAGGAGAGGCTGAGCCTCCTCCCTGCCAGCCAGGCTTTTCCTGAGGCAGGTTTGTCCCTTGTGCTGGGGGATTGATGGGGAAAGGTGTGAGGGGAGGCAGAGCTGCACAGAGCACTCTGTGCCTGGGAAGGAGCTGCTGGCAGGGGCAGGACAGGCAAACATCCCTTTGGATCCCATCTCAGGGGCAGTGATCTCCCTGCAGGACCAGAGCTGTGGGTTTAAAAACACAAACAAAGGTTTTTACGAGATACCCATGTCCTGTTTGTGCAGCTCTGCTGGAAGCAGGGGAAGCTCTGGCCACTGCCTGTCCTGGGGCACACTGAGGGGCTCCGGAGGGATTGCAAACATTCCCCTTTGCTCTCTGGTTTGGATGCTCTGGCCCAGCCCTTGGCAGGGCTCTGTGTCCCCTCTGGGCCCCCCTCAGCTGCGTTTGTTGAGCTGCTGAGCTTTGGGAGGAGGATTAGCATTGCAGAAGAGCTGGGCTTGGACAGCACCTGGAGCCAGACTGGCTTTAAAGCTGTCCCAGCTGGCTCAGGACCAGCCCTGCTGAATTTTGAACATCTCACTGGACATTGCTCAGCTCCTTTGGGTGCTGGGTTTGGTCGTTCTCAGGTGAGTAATTGTTCCCTTGCTGATCCTGTGCCTGTTCCCTGTTGTCCTTTTGCTGCGTGTCCCACAGGAGCCTGGCTGCTCCTTTCCCCTGGGGCAGCCCAGGGCAGCAGCTGGATCTGGATCCTTCCCTCCCTTCCTTTCTCCTTCACTCTGCACACTCCCACCCCCCAGCCCTGCCCTGTCTCTCAGTTTGAGATATTTTTGGCAGGAATAAATGGGACTCTGCCTCAGCCCTGGTACAGTCAACAAGGTGCTGGAGTCTCCTCTGTGGAAGGAGCAGCTTTCTGCTAGGCTGAGTTTGATGTGAGGTTCTTGGAGGTAAAGCACTCCAGAGAGGGAGGAATTCACCCAAATGTGTCTGAAAATAGAATTTCTGAGCGATGGATGTTTGTTCCCCCTCAGGGCCAGCCTGGTATTAACAAACGGGACTTGCTAAATGTGTTTTTTTTTGCCTGACACTTGCACACAAATGAACCCCAGAGAGGCCCAGTCTGGCCAGTGCAGCCCCTGCAGCCACCCAGTGCTTGCTGGAGCTCTCCAGGTGAGGCTCTCCACGGGACACAATTCCCTGCTGAACCATTGCTGTGCTGCAGAATTCCCTCCTGCAGGGACAAAAAGTCAATTTATTTATTTTTAACCTTTCTTTAACAAAAGCTTCTTCCAGCAAAGGCCTTTCAGAGCCCTCTCTGTGCCCTCAGCAAATGCCACGTGCTGGTTTGCAGCCTCAGCTCTGGGCGAGGGGGTTCTGTGCAGGAGAAATGCTGTGCCAGGGACATCCCCTGTGTGGGGTCTGCCCACCCCTGCCCAGCTCCAGCCTGGGGATCTGATGGGTTCTGTTCATGGAGCTCTTTGCCTTTGATGTGCTTTGTTCTGCTGTGCTGGGCAGCCCTGGCTGGGAGGTGTTTTGGGGGTGTTTTTGGGGTGTTTTTGGGGTGGCTTTGGAGCACTGGGCTTTGCTCTTCTGCCAGGCCAGGGAGGTGCCCAGGCACTGCTGGCGCTTCTGGGCATCTCTCTGGGGGATGCTGGGGGTGTTTTCAGGGCAGGAGTTGGGCAGGGGCTCAGCTATGGGGGCAATGTGCAAATGCAGGGGTCCTGGTGATCAGGACACTGTCCCAGACCCCGGTGACAGCGCAGGGAGTGGCAGCCACCATCCCTCACTGTGAGCAGAGCCCTTCATCAGCACAGCTGATTCCTGCCAGGGCTCAGGCCTGGCTGCTTCTTCTCCTGCCCTGGGGCTCTGGAGCTGCCCCAAGGTGCTGGAAGGGCCCTGAGCTCTGCTCATCCTCTGGCCTTGTGTCCTCTCCTGTGCAGGGACAGCACGGCCATGTCCCAGCCAGGCCCAGCCCTGAGCTCCCTCCAGGTTTTGGAAGTGTTGTGGCTGCTCCTGTGTGTGGTGCCCACCTCCCAAAGCCCAGGCTCACCCTGAAAGGGGACAGACCCAGAAAGGGTTTGCCCTGTGGGCACGGGGCAGTGCCAGCCCCGAGCTGGGTGCTGGGGGAGCAGGCTGAGCTTTGGGAGGCTGAGCTGGGTGCTGGGGGAGCAGGCTGAGCTTTGGGAGGCTGAGCTGGGTGCTGGGGGAGCAGGCTGAGCTTTGGGAGGCTGAGCTGGGTGCTGGGGGAGCAGGCTGAGCTTTGGGAGGGCTGAGCTCTCCTCCCACGGCCCTGGGGAGCTGCCAGGATCTCGGTGCCCTACATAGCCCTGACAGGCAGCCACGATCTCACCCAAGGATGCCACGCTCAGCACTCGCACTTGGGCTTCTGCTCTGGTTATTTTGGGATCCTCGTCCCCATCAGGTCCCATCAGGGCACAGGGGCTGGCATGTTCCCTCCATCAGGGGAGCCTTTCCTGCTTGCTGTAAGGGTGGCACCCCTCTGAGTGGGCCATGGGGGTCTGTGGCACCTCAGGGTCTCACATCCCACCTCCAAACTTGCCCACAGTGCTTCCCCCACGAGGATCAGTCACTGGGCAGGAGTGCAGGCACTCATTTAGCTCATTAGCAAGGGCAGGGAGCTGTGTACCACAGCAGCCTGAGCATCTGCAGGGCCTTTTTGCCCAGGCTTGGCAGTGCCTGCCCTCTCCATCTACCTTGTAGCCAGGTGGGATCAGTCTCTTCTTGCAAGAAACAATCCTTGGGATCAGAGGAAATGGCCTCAAGTTGTGCCAGGGGAGATTTAGGTTGGATTTGGGACAACATTTCTTTACTAAAAGGGTTGTCCAGCCCTGGCATCCATGCCTGGGGGGATCTGAATGATGTGTGGCTGTGGGGACGTGGCTCAGTGCTGGGGGTGAGGTTTGAGGATGGATTTGATGCCCTTAGAGGTGCTTTCCCACCTCAGTGAATGCGTGGCTGATTCTGGGAGAGGCACAGCTCTCTGGAAGGGCCTTAGAGGCCAGGCTGGCCCCTGGGCTGGGATCAGCCTGTCCAGCTGCAGCGAGGCTGCTGCGGCTCTGGCGCTGCTCCTGCTGCTTCCCAAACTTTGTGTGAGCTGTGAGCTTCCTTTTGCAGAGGAATGCCAAGGAAAGGAGCTCCTGTGACTGAAGCAGCAGCGCCCTGGGAGGCAGCTGAGCCCACTCCTGCTGAGCTCTGTGTCCGTGGGGCTGCTCTGGTGGCCCTGCCTGTCCCTGTGGCACCTCTGCAGCTGCTGGTGGCTTTTCCCGGTGCCACCAGCACAGCTGGATGAGTTCCTCCACACCAGGGGTGCTGAGGCTCAAACCTTTCCCTGGGGCCATCCCTGCTCATCCCCCAGCGGGCAGGGGAGCTGCCCTTCCCTCCCCTCTCTCACAGCTTTGGGAGCAGACCTGTGCCTCTTCCTCTCGCCTTCCCCTTCCTCCTGCTCGTTCCTGCTCTCCCCCTCTTTACTTTCTTTTTTCATCTCCTCCCATCTGTCCCTCTCACATCAGGCTATTTTGGGCTGAGCTTCTCACTGTCAGGATGGTAGGAGCCGTGGTGCAGCTCCTGTCTCTAGAGGATGAGCTCTGCTCTGGGGAGCCTCCCCAGGCTCTTACCTTGCTTGGCTCATCTTCACCCCCCTGCCCTGACCCTGCCTCCAAGGCATTTCCAGAGCAGGGTGAAAAGGCATTAAATCACTCCCAAAGCCAGGGGAGAAAGTCATCAGATTTAATACCTTTCCACCTCGGTCTGGAAATGCCTCTGAGCCCTGCAAGTGGTTATTAAAGCAGCCTGAAGCCAGGAGCAGTGTTGGCAGGTCATTACTTGTGTCTGTAACTTGCAGAGGCTTCAAGTCAAGGCATGAATGTTTTTGTTTATTTGCTTGGCAAGGATGGCTGTAAATTGAATAGGAAATGCACCACCAGAAGTGAATTTTTAATGCTCTTCATTTACCAAAAGTTCAGGAGACAGGGGGGGAAGGAGCAGAGTTTGCTGGGAGGGAGCAGGGACCTGTGTGAGCTGGGCTGAGCTGCTCTGTCCCTCTGAGCATCCTGGAGCACAGGGACAGCATTAGCCCCCAATTGTCTGCATGAGGCACAGGAGATAAATGCCACCCAGATCCTGCAGTGCTCTGGCAGAGGCCAGGGCCATCCCTGGGTGCGGTGGTGACAGCATTTCCACAAGGGCGGCTTTGCAGCTGGAACTGCCCTGCCCCCTGGAGAAAAGGGAGCTGGTTCTGCTGGCCCAGTTCTTGGGGTGCTGTGCACAGCCCTGCCCAGCTCAGGGGCCCCTGCCTCTGCTGGAGCCAGAGCTGAGGAGGCAGGATGAGGTGGAAGGTGCTGCTCAGCCTCCAGCATGGGTGGGCAGGTGATTGCTCTCTCTTTTACATAAGCCAGCTTTATTATGGCTTTGTTCTAATAATAAATGTGCCTTTGTCTCCTCACCTTCTAACAGAGCCTTCCCCTTTTGTCAGAGGCTGGAGCTTGAAAGGTGGGGGCAGACCTGAAGCAGCCAAGAATTTCCTTCCCCCCCCTCTGCTCCTCTCCTTTCTGCCGCCCTTCCCTGCTCTGCTCTGGTGCCTGGGAGCTGCAGCCTGTGCCAGCCTGGCACGGTGGGGGATGCTTGGCAGCACCAAGGAACCTCAGCTTGCCCTGTGTGGGGACAGCTCTGCTCTCCCAGCCCCTGCACCCTGCAAAGGTCCTTTGGCTGCCCGTGCTGTCGCTGTTTTCCATGGGAATGAGATGAGCTGAGCTTTGTCTGCTCTCACTGAGGCAGATCTGGACGAAATTAAAAGGTCAATTTGAAGTAGATTATCTAAAACACATTAAAAGCCAGAGTAACCTTTCTGACTCCATTAAGTGGCTTAGGTTCTGTAAATCATAAATCACTGTTAAAGAGGTTTTGGGATCTGGAAAATGGCTGTTTTCCAGATGAGATTTGGAATGATTTTTGGTTTTCTTGGAGAAATCTCCGTATTTTCTCAGCAGCTGGGCTGTTGGTGAGAATTTGGGTGCCTGGTGGGAAGAAGGAGAGGTTTCAGTGGGACACCTCAAATCACTTCTTCCCTCTGTGACCAGCACAACAAAGTTCACTCATTTGGGAGCCAAAAGCACCTTTTTGTAACCAAAAAAAGGGTTATTTTATTGCACGTGCTTTAACCACAGCACAGAGTGGCCAAAGCCACCCTTGGGGGGGGGGTTCCTGTCTGTCCATGACTTTGGAATCCCTTTTGTTGCTGATGCCTCCATGTGAGTGAGGTGTTAATTGTGGCTGATTCCGGGACAGGCACAGAGCCCACGGATTTGGGGGAGGACCCCGGTTCTCCAGAACCTTCCAGTCCTGCAGGACCCCACTGATCTGTGCTGGGGTTGCTGTTTTTGCTGTTTGGCTTTCAGGAGGGCTCCTCTGCAGCTGGAATCAGCTCCTGTTCCCCCACCCTCCCCGGCTGCCAGCTGGCACCAGATGAGCAGAAAACCAAATAATTTGCTGATTTTTTTTCCCCATAAAGATCCCTGAGAGGCAGAAAAGGCCCCTGCTCCAAACCAAGGGCAGGAGGGGCCCGAGCAGCCCCTGTGCTAAGGGGGATAATCCAATTGAGCTGCAGGGACATTGCCAGCCCAGGCTCCTTCCCCGGGCTCTGCAGCTGCACAAAACCCAAGATGCTGGGCAGGAATAAATGCCAGGGCTGCTCCAAGGCACAGCTCAGCTGCAGAGCCCCCCCCAGGGCTCGTTCCTGCTGTGAGAGGTGGCACAAGAGAGCACTTTGGTGGGAGTTAACTTAGTGCTCCAGGAGAAAGCTGGAAATGAGCAGGGAAGAGGGGAAATGGCAGCAGGGAGCAGGGCAGGAGCTGAGCCCAGGGAAGAAAAGGCTCTGGGGAGATCCTACAGCAGCCTCCAGTAAAAAGGGGCTCCAAAAGAGCTGGAGAAGGATTTTGGATAAGGGTCAGGAGTGATAGGACAAGGGGGAATGGCTTCACACTGACAGAAAGCAGGGCTAGAAGAAATATTGGGGAGAAATCCTTCCTGTGAGGATGGCACAGTGTGCCCCATCCCTGGGAATGTCCCAGGCCAGGTTGGACAGGGCTGGGAGCAAGCTGGGATGGAGGAAGGAGCAATGAGCTCCTCCCCAGGCTCTGCACAGAGCAGAGCCCAGGAGTGGGAGCAAAATAAATCCTGTCCCAGGGAGGCTGCTCCTCGTAGCTGAGGGAGGGATCAGCTTCCTCTCGGCTTGCATTCCTGCTGAAATGTGGATTTATTGCTTTTATTTAGTTTGAACTGTGCCGGAGTGCTGCGGACTTGTAAAGCAAAAGCAAAATGCAAGAAAAATCTTTATGGTCTGCAGTGGCTCCTTCTTGGCTGTGATATTTCTCAGTGTCCCTGGCTCCCAGTAAATCAGGAGAGGAGGGAGGGCACTGCTGGAACAGGGAAGGGCTCAGGTAAAGATGGGGACTCATCCCTGGGTGTCTTGGTGGCAGCATCGTTTTCGCAAGGGGATGTTTTGCTTTGCAGCTGGAATTGCTGTGTTGGATAGCCCTGTGCTGTCAGTCTGTCTGTCTGTCTGTGGGATGTACAGTACATGAGCCCAGGCCCTTTGCCTTCCACCCACTCTTGTTTTTCTCTGTGTTCTTCCTCCCCATGCCTTGACCCCCTCATCCCCCTCATCGTTCCTCTGTTATTTGATTTGATTTTAGGTTCATTTTTTGCTCCATTTTCTTTCTCTGCTCATCCCTGGTGTCTGTGAAGCAGCCCAGGAGAGGCACAATGCTGATTCCTGAAAGCACCAAACCTTCACAGCCCAATTTCTGTGCACGGGAGTGGCCCCCATTAGAGGCAGAGCAGCGAGGCCGTTTGTGAGAACCCTTTAAAAAACAAAAGGCATAAAACAGGCACAGAACCTGGTTTAATCCACAGAGCCCAGTCCTTGAGGGGCTGTAACTGGCAGAGCAGCACAGGGAGCTGAGCAGGGACACGTCCCAGGCACGGTGTGACCTTGAGAACTTGGCTGGCCTCTGGTTCTTGTGGTGCTGGCACTGCCAGTGGGGACATTGCCAGTGGGGACATCCCTGGTGGGGAGAGCCCTGGTGCCACATCCCTGGTGGGGACATTTCCAGTGGCACATGCCCAGTGTCACAGCCCTGCTGGGGACATCACCAGTGGGGACAGCCCTGATGGGGACATCCCCAGTGTCACATCCCCGGTGTCACAGCCCTGGTGTCACATCCCCGTTGGGACATCCCTGGTGGCACAGCCCCATTGGGACATCCCCAGTGTCACATCCCCGTTGGGACATCCCCGGTGTCACATCCCCGGTGTCACAGCCCCATTGGGACATCCCCGGTGTCACATCCCTGGTGTCACAGCCCCGTTGGGGCCGTGCTGGGGCCGGGCTTCCCTCACGCTCTGTGTGTGCTGCTCTCGCTCGTAGGCCTCACGCCGAGGATTTCAGCGTGGATTCCTCCTTCTCACAGTAAGTTCTCTGCCTGCATTTCCCGGTGCCACGGGGAGGGACAGGGGACCCTGGCCTGCTCTGGGGTAAAGCTGACCCTGCTCCCCACAGGGCAAAACCCCCTTGGACTTTGGGGTGTTTGGAGCATGTGGTGAGCTGGGTTTTTGGGCAGCGCCTGCTGCTGGGAGCAGTGGTTAACCTTGGCTCTAATGAATGTGGATTAAAGTGGATGGTCCATCCATGGAAGTGTTCCAGGCCACGAGGGATGGGGTTTGGTTTCTGCTCTAGTGGAATTGGTTTTCAGTCCAGTGGAATTGTCCCTGCCCATGGCTGAACCAGGTGACCTTTAAAGGTCCCTTCCAACCCCACCCATTCTGTGGTTCCACCATGATCCTGCTTTTAAGGGAGCTGATAAACACAAAATTTGTCCTTTACTGCTCTGGGCATCCAGGAATTGTGTATGGGAGCAGCAAATCCTTCAGCAATTCCCACCCTGGGGAGGATTCCCTGCTCCCAGGGACAGACCACTTGTGGTGGGTTTAGACACCACTGGAATTTATTTACTCATTTCCTGCTGTGAGATAGGATTAGGAGTAGGGTAAAGCAGGCTCAAAACTTTAAAAGGGTATAAAGAAAACTTCATTAACAGTAACTAAAAGAAAGGATAATAAGAATAAGTTTATTGAGGAAGAATTGAGAGCAGCAAATCAGCAATTATCCATTAATGATGAGCTCCATGCACAGCCCTAATTAAACAATGCAGATTCATCAGCACGAGCAATTACAGGAGCAGACTCATGAGTGCCACTCTCCAATGTTGCAAAAACAAATAGGCCAAAGGGAGCACAGCCTGCCATCCCATTGCTGCTTCCCTTTTGGAGTTTTAACCTTTAGTAGAAGTGTAATTATCTTATTTTGGAGCAAGTGGTGCCACTGCCCAGCCATGAGCACCATCCAAACCTTGGATGGGAGGTGCTGCCCCATCCTGGCAGTGCCCAAGGCCAGGTTGGACAGGGTTTGGATAATGGAAGGTGCTCCTGCCCACGGCAGGGGGTGGAACTTTAAGGTCCCTCCAGCCCAAAGTATTTTATTATCTACAGCTTGAAGCCCTGAGCGTGTCCCTGTTTCCTCCAGTGTTTGGTTTGGTGCCTGGAAATGAGCTCTGCAGCTGCTGGGAGGGATTACAGCTGCCTTCAGGGAATGAGGAATCGATAAAAATCCCATTTCCATTGCAATGTCCTCCCTAATAAAAATTATATATATATATGTATAAAAGAACTAAAAGTCAAGCAGGAGATTTCTGTTACATTTCCTCAGGCCCATGGAGCCCTTTGCAGTCTGTGCCAGCCCTTGTCCCCCTGGCACACTAGGATGAGTTCAGGGCATGGTGAGAGATAAATGGCCCTGGAGGCCAAACCTACTCTTGGGCAGAGTTTTTTCCCGTAGTGACTGCTTGGAATCTGCTTTTCATCCCCAAAAATACAACTGCAGCATTACTGCTGGAGCCAGGATGACATTACCTGCACCCAGCTGGGTTTAATTTGCTGCAGAGTGCTTGGCAATATCAATTCTTTCTTTGGGCAAAAAAATCACACTCCATAATAAAGCAGGAGGTTTTTTTCTGATTGATTCCCATGGTAAATGCATGAAGCCTCGAGAAACAAGGGCTTGAGGGTCAAGGTGTGCCACAGCATCCTGGCTCCCTGGGCAGCGTTGGTTGATGTGGGACTGGACCCTGCTGGTCATGGTCTGGGATGAGCCTCAGCAGGGAAATCATTCCTGGTGCTGCAGGGGCCAGGAGGGGCAGCTGCCTTTCCTGGCAGGGTTGTGGCAGTGCCATGGTGGCTGTGATGGTGGCATAGTTGTGGCTGTAATGGTGACATGGTGGCTGTGACAGTGCCACAATGACTGTGGTGATACCATGGTGGCTGTGGCAGTGCTGTGGTGACTCTGACAGTGCCATGGTGGCTGTGATGGTGGCACAGTGCCATTGCCATGGTGGATGTGACACTGCCTGTCCCAGGCTGGTGTGGGACCTGCTGAGCTCCTCGGGGCTGGGTGCTGCTGTGATCCCTGAGGATCACCTGGGATTCTGGGATGAGGGGGAGAGCAGCTTCAGTGCTGCACCTGCTAAGGGATGTGGGATGAGAAAATTCACTGACAGTGGGCAGATTTGCCCTGCTTGCAGTATTTGGCCTGTTGGACCATGCTGGCCCTGCCAGTGGTGTCCCCAGTGCTGTCCTGTCCCTCCCCCAGCACCTGAAATCCCCCCTGAGAGATCCCCCCCTCTCCCCTTCCCTCCATGGATCAGCAGCGTTGGCAGAGGGGCTCAGCCCCCAAAGCAGGCACAGCCAGCCCCAGCTCCCCATCCCTCCCTGCCTGTTTTGTGCTGTTTTGTTTAAAACGTGCCCCAGATTCCCGGGAGGAGCTGCCGCAGTGGGAGCGCTCCGGGTGCTCCGTGGTCCCTGAGAATCCGAGACATCCCCGGCTGCAGAGCCCTGGGCAGGGCTCCATCCTGCCAGGAGGGTGAGCCCAAGCATCCCCCAGCCCGTGAGGGACCTGGCAGAGCAGGAGAAGCCCCTGGAGCCATCCCTGCCTGGGTTTGAAGCCGTTCCTCCTCCTTTGAGTAATTGTTCAATTACTGCGGGGGCAGCTCTGCGCTGCCTGTGCTGCCTTTGGCAGGCGCCCAGGCTGTCTGTGTGCACACAGCTGCTCAGCAATTCCCATTCCTGTCCCCAAACCCTGCTCTGGGAGCTCTCCTGGGCAGGGCTGGAGCTGTCCCATCCTCTGCTCACTGGGGATGGATGGAGGATGGCAAACACAGGGCACACGGCTCGCCCGTGGCACCCGTCTGGTGAAGGCCCTGTGTCCAAACACCATCACAAAAATGGTGGGGGAAAGGGAAAGACATCCCAAAGGGAAGCAGGAGGGCTGGATCTGCCTGGGAATTTCATCAGCAGGTACCTGAGCCCCGGCCTGGCAGGTTCTGTGGTTCATTTGGGAAGGATTTTGGCTCTGCTCAGGTTCCAGCTGGCACCGGCTGCTCCCGGCGCTGAGCGAGGGCTGGAGGCAGCCTGGCCATGGCACGGTGCCCTCAGAGCATCCTGCACAGCCTCCTGGGGCTGCTGGGAGAGGAAATGCTGCAGACCTGCCCTGCCAGCCCTGCTCCTCTCCTTCCTCTGAGCTGTGTCTGGTACCCACAGCCCGTCCCCAGGGAGCCCAGCTGGGCCAGCAGCACATTTCTGTAATTCCAGCGTGGTGCAGCCACATTTTCTGTGGGTTTGATCTGTGTGGGTTTGCACGGACGGTGCAGAGCTGCCAGCTGAGCTCAGCTGGACTGGAGGGGCGAGGTGGGGTCTCACTTTCACTGCCTTGGCAGAGGTGGCTGCTGGCACCCATCAGATTGGAGATTTCTGGGGTTTTGCTGGTTTGGTAGGTACTTCCCCCCAGAAAAAATTCAGAAGTCTTGTTTGCATCCTGCTACATGGTGGGAGAAATTCCTTGAGAAGCTTCCTGGGACAAGAAATCCCTGTATGGGTTCGTATTTTTTGCGTTTTCCTCCTTTTTATGAGAACTGCCCCAGCTCTGGGGAAATGGAAAGGCTGGAGCAGGGGCTGTGCCCCTCTGTGCCTATTTTAATGCTGGTGGGCTGTGATGTGCTCCTCCTGCCCTTTCATCCTGCACTTTTCTGAACAAACTATTGTGTCTTTTTTTGGGAACTCATCATCTTACAACAAATTGCCTCTACTCTTAGATTAATAAAGTACAATAAATAACCGAGCGAAGAAAACGAAGTCGCTCAGGCATTATGAAGTGCATAATAGCAGTAATTACACTTCCAAGCAGAGGGCTGGAACTAAACTTGTACCAGCATCGTTGTTTGCATGGCCTGGGGGGGGTTCAGTGGGGGCAAGCTGGGGGAACTGTGGAGCTGGGGACCCTTGGAGTGGTCTGGGATGAGCTGGCACCAGGATGGGGAGGATGCTCCAGGTGGGAAGGATGCCCAGCCATGGCAGCAGGGAGGGGACACTTCGAGCACCCCATCCTGGCTGAGCTGCTGTGAAGGCAGAGCTGTCACGGTGTGTTTTGGGGTGGTGATGATGCAGTCAGAGTTTTGCTTGATTCTTACTCCCAGTTAACTTCCTGACAATGAAATTAAAGGGTATGTTTTACACGATATCATCTCCTTCCCTCAGCTGGAAATGGAGTAGGAGCTTTGATACTTTGGGATGGTGTTGCTGCCTGGGAAGTGCCATCCCTCATTCAGCTGTGGGGTGTTGGATTCACCTGCAGAGTGGGGCCCCCACAAAGATCTGGGGCTCTGCCTCGGCAGGTTGCCTGCACAGGAACATGTTCACTCCACATTCTTTTATTTCCTCATCTCTCTGCAGTGTTAAACACCCTGTTCCCCCCAGTCAAGACATGGCTTTTTGTTGCTTTGTTGTTTTCCAAGTGTTCCTTCCTCCTGCAGCCATGGGATGGATGAATACGGGGGCCACTTTATCACAGAGAGTTAGATCTGATCATTTAGTCCTTTTATCCACCAGCAATTACAGTCATTGTCTCGAGGTGGGCCACAGCTCTACAGATCAGTGAACCATCTGTCTGATGGCAGAGATTTATTCAGCTGTTTGTTGCTTTGATCCCAGACAAGTGTCTGGCAGAGGAATCGTGCTCCCTGCAGTCTGCAGCTCCTCAAGGCTCTCAGTCCTCAGGGGCTCTGATGAATGGGGTGCTCAGCGCTGCTGCCGGAGCTGAAAGCCAGCTCCCAGCACTTCCTGGCCATTTTTAATAAGGAGAAGGAGCAATTATCTCGTGTGCAGCATTGTGAGCAGTTGTGACAGCTGATTTATGCCCTGGCACAGAAAAAAATGATTTGCGGCGTCTGGCTCTGGAAAGGATTAATTTCAGGAGGTGTAAAGGCTGGGCTCTGAGGCTCTGCATTGAGGCTGTTTGCTCCTCAAGCATCGTGCTTGTAAACTCTCCTGCTCTCTCCTGCAGCGGGGCCTGGGGCTGTCCCTTCTCCTGGTGACACCAACCAGGTGTGGTGCAGAGCCCCTCTGGCCCCCTCCCCTCCCCTTAGCCCAGCTGGGGTGGAGCCCGGGATGGAGATCTTGTGAAACCCCTTCCCCATTTGCTGCCTGATCAGCCGGGCATGGATGTTTGGTAAATATTCATCCCTCCAGCCCCAATAAATCAGGATCTGGTCGGATCTGGCACCTGCGGGATGGGGTGGGATGGCAGCGATTGTCACCAGGACTTTGCTGCCCTCGATCTCTGCCTGGGCTGGGGAACACACCTGACTGATGAGGGCTCGGTGACCTCTTGCCAGCATTTAGAAAAGGAGCAATGACAGGAGCGCTTCCTTAGCCTTGCTGAAAGCAGCCAGCGGGGGAATCCACGGCTCTGAACTCCTCTGTGGCCAGCCAGGGAGGAGCAGGGTTTGCCGTGCTCGGTGTAAAGCCGGGACAGGAGGAGCCGCTGGCGTTTCCCCGGCTCTCGGCAGGAGCAGCGCCAATCCAGGGAGATGGATTTGGCTTTGCAAAGGGCTGCGGGCCATGAGAGAGAGCCAGGAGGGGCGGGTGAGCTGAGCTGGGACTGCTTTACCCGCACAGCCTCCTTTACCTGCAGCATCCCAGAGCCTGCAGGGGCTCCCATGCAGCATCCCAGAGCCTGCAGGGGCCCCCATGCAGCATCCCAGAGCCTGCAGGGGCCCCCATGCAGCATCCCAGAGCCTGCAGGGGCCCCCATGCAGCATCCCAGAGCCTGCAGGGGCCCCCATGCAGCATCCCAGAGCCTGCAGGAGCCCCCATACAGCATCCCAGAGCCTGCAGGAGCCCCCATGCAGCATCCCAGAGCCTGCAGGAGCCCCCATGCAGCATCCCAGAGCCTGCAGGAGCCCCCATGCAGCCCCGGGGAGGTTTTGTCCCATCCCTGGGATGTGGGGCTGGCCGAGGGGAGGCAGGAGAAGCCAGGGGAGGCGGGATGGGAATTTCCAGCCCCACCTGCTGCTCCTCCCTGCCGGATGCTGTCAGTGCCCTGGCAGGTGACGCTCTGCCCTGCCTGGAGCCACCACCAGTGGCCCTGGGTGGCAGGCAGGTGTTTGGAGCTCGTTGTCAGCTCCTGGGTTTTTCTGGAATGACCAAGAATGGTATCTTAGCAACAAAGGGAAATTTTCTCCGTTTACAGCGGAATTGGGTTTTTTTTACAGCTTCCATGCTGATTGTTTCTCCTCCCCAGGCAGAGCAGGGCACGGACACAGCCAGGACATACTGGGGACACTGGGGACATTGTCTGTGCCAGCTCCTGCTCTGCTGGAGCAGATAAATGGGGAGAGGCAGCTCCAGGGCTGCTGCTCTTCGGGAGGTTTTGGCCGCTCTGAAGTTGTGTGAAGGGGGAGGTTTGTGTCTCTGCTCTCTGGCTGTGTGTGAGCCGCAGCCAAGCCCTGGTCCCCAGCAGAGCCGGCCCTGGGGGGGTCACATCGGCTGCTCTGGGGGTCCCTGGGGCTCCTGGCTGGTGATGCTGCTGGTTGGGGACTGTGGGGACAGCCGGGAGCCCACCCGAGCCGGGGTCACTGTGGGATGTCAGCGGGGTCACCCAGCGGGGATGGGGGCACAGGGGGGCTCCCAGGGGCTCTTGGGGGGCTCCTGGGGGTCCTGCCCGGCCACCCGGCCACCCCACTGACGGCCCCGCTGGGGACTCTCCCCGCAGGGTGCAGGTCGAGTTCTACGTGAATGAAAACACCTTCAAGGAGCGGCTGAAGCTCTTTTTCATCAAAAACCAGCGATCGAGTGAGTGCTGCGGGCACGGGGTGCGAGAGCCGAGCCCTGCCCGGGCCGGGAGAGCCGCGCTCCGTCCTGCGGGATGAGAAGCCATTGCCATCTGCTGGTGGCCCTGTCCCTGTGTGTCCCCAGCCCTGGGCTGCCTCCTGCCCCTTTGCTGGCTGTTGTCAGCTTGGTTTGGGGGTGCTTTCCGTGGGGAGGAGAGGTTCCCTCCCGCTGTGAGCGTGTTCCCAGGGGCCCGAGGATGGGGGAAGAGACGAGGATCTGACTCCATGTTTCAGAAGGCTTGATTTATCATTTTATTATATATATTATATTATTTTATGATACATATTATTTATTATTTTATGATATATATTATATTTAGTATATAATACATATATTATATTATATTATATTATATTATATTATATTATATTATATTATATTATATTATATTATATTATATTATATTATATTATATTATATTATATTATATTATATTATATTATATTATATTATATTATATTAAAGGATTTCATCAGAAGGCTTAGCTAAGAATAGAAAAAGAAAGAACGAATTACAAAGGCTTGTGTCTTGGACAGAGAGTCTGAGCCAGCTGACTGTGATTGGCCATTAATTAGAAACAACTGCATGAGACCAATCACAGATTTATTTGTTGCATTCCACAGCAGCAAATAACCATTGTTTACATTTTGTTTTTGAGGGCTCTCAGCTTCTCAGGAGGAAAAATCTTAAGGAAAGGATTTTTCATAAAACATGTCTGTGGCATCCCACCACCTCTGCTCCATGGGGACAGCCACAGTGTGACAAAGAGCTGGCTGGGAGCAGGGGGGTGTCAGGGAGCCAGCGTCCCCATCAGGGACCAATGTCCCCATCAGGGAGCTTGGCTGTGCCTCCCTGAGGCTCTGGGGACAGCCAGGGCAGGCTGTGAGTTACCTTCTCCTGCTCCAGCCATGGGGATTAGTCTCCACTTGACTAATGGTGTTTTTATTTTCTTCCTCCGAGATGTCATTAGCTGTCTGGAGGGGGCCTGCTTGTTCATTTATAAATTTGCCTTTTCTTCTCCCGCCTGCATCCTGTTGTCTTGCTAAAAAGCCGGAGTGCAGCACACCAGGGTGCCTATGGGGAAGTTTTTAATGAAAATGTGATGTATTTATCACTTGTAATCTGAGTAATAACCCCATGAACTGGCTGGGGAGGCAGAGTGGATGAAGCAGCAGCTTTTCCTCACCATCCCTGCTCCTGCAAGGTGATGTGGTCAGTGCTGCTCTGCTGCTTTTAGGTGGATGCCTGCTAATGAGGGGGATACACTCCAGCAGCTCCTCGTGTCTCTCTCACATTTTTGGGGTCAGCAGGGAGCTGGCTCATGGTTATTTATCTCTGTGTTGCCTCCTGTGTCCGTGGCACTGGGCAGGGCACGTGGAGCTGGGCAAAGCCTGGGCAGCGCTGCTGCAGCTCCCTGGGGGATCAGGGGGCTCCTGTGCTGTGGGGCTGGGCTGTGGGGCTGCTGGGCTGTTTGGGGGTCTGTGGGGATGCCCAGGAGTGCTGCCCCATCCCTGCTGCCCTCCCACAGGCCTGAGGATCCGGCTCTTCAACTTCTCCCTGAAGCTGCTGACGTGCCTGCTGTACATCGTGCGTGTGCTGCTGGACAACCCCGAGGAGGGCATCGGCTGGTGAGAGCGGAGAGAGAGAGAGAGAGAGAGAGAGAGCCCTGGCACTGCCCCAGCCCCAGCTGCCCCCAGGCTCCCTGGGGCTGTGCCACGGCTCAGGATGGGTTTTTCACCCCCCACAGCTGTCGATGGCAGGGGGCTATTTACAGATCTATTAACAGACCACGAACAGGACAGGACGGGGCTGCTGGGCAACAGTGCCTTGAGCTGTTTTATCTTTCAGCATCACTCTCTGATTATGACAATGGGAAGATGCCAGCAGCTCACATCCCAGGCAGCAGACACAGAACTTAATGTTACAACTCACTTTGTAAGCTTCTTGGCCAATAACACAAAGCAAAAGCATGTTGATAGTAGCAATATGCTTTTTGCTTTGTGTGATTGGTAAAGAAAAGCAACAAGTCTTTTTATCAGAGTCTAACTGTACAGTACTAACAGATTTTTCTCAAATTTTTTCTTGTTTCTCTAGGAGCTTTTCAAATTTATCTGTACGTTGTGTCAGATGATTTTTTAATGTTTTTCTTAAGGCATTGACTTGTATGTTAGTAAAATGTTGTGGAGAAGTGAGCTTACTGCAAGCTGTTAGCATCTGTGTAACAGTTGGAGGCTGATCAGGCAAAGTTAAAATAATTTTTCTACTGACCTATCTCATGGCTGCTGCTTAGCTCTAATCACAGTTCTGCTGTCTCTGAGGCCTGCAAAAACCCTCTAGTTTTGTAGATTCCCACACACAGCTGTTTGAATTGGGGCTTTAACAAAACTTCCCAGGCTGGAGGCCCCTGCTCACACCCCGTGGATGGGTGTGGGGACATCTATTGAGCAGAGCATGGTGGAAAAATTCAGGTCATGTTCATTCCAAGTTCTGTCTGACTCCGTCAGGGGCTCAGCGTGGCCTTCAGGCACAGGGAGAGCTCAGCCACTCCAGGGCATCACCATGCAAATATTTTCTGAGGGCTGACACCCTTGAGGACATTAACACCAAATCCCATTTAAGCACTTGAGAGGGAAATACGGTGTGCTGTGTGGATCCTTGAGGTGATGAATGATTCCACACATCAGCTTTGTGCTGGCTTTCAGTATAAGCCTATTTTTAATGTGTCCTTGCTTCGTTTAGCTCATGTACAATGTGATTTTTTTCCCCCCAAGAGCTTGGATAATTGGCGATTTGATTTTCTCCTTGAAAAGGCTGCAGACTACCAAGCACATCTGCACGTTCTGGAAGTGCTTCCAAACCTGTGGGAGCGAAGCAGGACACGGATGCTCATCCTTGAGAGCTTCAGCACAGCTGCAGCTCAGGGAATCCCATTTTCCTGAGGGAGTGTGGCAGCAGCAAGGCTGGCCAGAGGGAGCAGATCCCTCCCAGCAGGGCAGGCAGAGCTCAGCTCGGGGCTGCTGCCTGCCAGGGTGCTGGGGGCACAGCCAGCCTCGTCCCAGAAGCTGCAGCTCAGCAAATTGTGCTGATTGTAACGTGGTAATTCCCAGTTCCCAGCTCCCTGCAGCACCAGGGAGAATCAGCGTTCCTCAGCATCTCTGGTAGGGCTGAAGCACCTGAGGGGTTTTGTCCTCCAGTAATGAGATGTTCAAGGCTGCCTGGGGGAGACTTTTCCTGTGCAAAGCCCTGGCTGTAGGAATCAGGGTGTCTGGATCCATGAAATGCTGCCAGGGGGTCAATCCCAGCATCCCTGTTCCCCCCTGACTGCTTTTCCCTGCTCTTTCTCCCCAGCTGGGAATGTGAGAAGCAGAATTACACAGCCTTCAACCAGTCCACCAACATCAACTGGTGAGTGGGAGCTGCTCAGGGCCCTGGGTCAGCTCTGCCGGGCTGGGGGAGCAGAGCGATGGTGGTGGCTCTGCTGGCAGCTGCCTGAGGCTGTTTCTTGGTCCAGGGATGTGGAGCAGCATCCCAGAACCAAATCCATTGGGTGCACCCTTGGGAATGGCTGAATTCCAGTGCAGGGGCTGCTTGAGCAAACCGCAGGAGGGAGCAGCAGCTCCTGAGTCAGGGATGGCCTCGGGTTTGCATTGGGGGTGGTGAAAACCCTGACAGCTGAGCTCAGATCCCCTCTGGGTTTCTTTGCAGGTCCCACATCTTTTGGGTGGACAGGAAAACCCCTCTGTGGGCCGTGCAGGTGAGCAGCCCTTGCTGGGTGTGCAGGAGCCCAGAGGGGCTGGGCTGGGGGCTCTGCCCCACCCGTGGCTCCCCCAGGGGCAGGGGGGGCTCGGGGGGCTCCCATCACCTGGACAGAGCCCTGGAGCCCCCCGTGTGTGTCCCTGCAGGTCAGCATCGCCCTCATCAGCTTCCTGGAGACCATGCTGCTCACCTATCTCAGCTACAAGGTGAGAGCCCGGGCCGGGAGGGCTCAGCCTCCTCTGCAGGAATGGATTTCTCTGGCTGGAGCCCGCTCGTCCCGGCAGGATGCGTTTGTCTGCTGCCTCTGGATGTTTTCCTTTCTCATTCCCCCTCGGGCTGCTGGGTGTGCAGAGCAGAATCTCTTCTTTTCGTGCTTCCTCAGAGATTCGGGGCTGTTCAGTGCAGGCTGGCTGTTCCTAGTGTCAGGCTGGCACATCCCAGGTTTCCCGAGCTCGGCAGGGTCGCTCCTCTCCTGCCTCTGGAGCGAGTGGCACCGCTCCAAGGAGAGGCACAAGCTGACTCCTTCGGACCAAAGCCGCCTAAAATGGCCAGAAAAAGTGACCGGGACAAATGGCATCTTCTCAGGGACCAGGGGAGGGCTGGCAGCAGGGGCTCAGACCCTGTGTCACCCCCTGCAGCTGTCACTGTCACTGTCACTCTCCATCCCTGCAGGAAGTGTTGCTGTCCCCCAGCTCTGGGTGGCGGCAGTGACAGACAGACAGACAGACAGATCTAGTGGCTGTGGAGAGGACTGAGGAGTTTGGGAATATTTCCTGCTCCCAGCGTGCCTGCCACCACCACTGCACCTCTCCTGTGCCGTATTTCCCTCACCCAGCAGGCTCCGTGGCAGGGTGGGAATCACTTCAATTGTCCTCTGGGAAGTTTTTAAGGTTATCTCATTTTTTCTTTGGTTTGAATTCCTCAGGGGAACATCTGGGAGCAGATTTTTCGCATTTCCTTCATCCTGGAGATGATCAACACGGTGCCGTTCATCATCACGGTGAGTGTGTCCTGGTGACATTTAAAGCAGCTCTAAGTGTAGTAATTGCTGTATTTTGGTGATAAAATGAAGACAAATGGGTGTCTGGCCAAGTGGAATTTTAAGGCTGGCAGGAAATTTTCCCTTCAATATTTGACAATTTAATGATTTTCTCTGGAGTGTTATCCCAAACCCCATCCTCCCTTTCCAGCTGCTCTGCTGCAGCCAGGGAAGCAGGGCCCTGTTTGGTGGCAGCTTCTGCTCAGCTTGGGGTTGAATCCTTCCTCAGAGGGAGGATTGGCTGCTTATGGCTCCATTTTTTAAAAGAACGTGGATTTCTCTGCTAATAACCCTTGCTTTTGTAGATATTCTGGCCTCCTTTGCGGAATTTGTTCATTCCTGTGTTTCTGAACTGCTGGCTGGCCAAGTACGCCCTGGAGAACATGATTGTGAGTGGTCCCTTTTGTCCAGCTCCTCAGGGTTGTGGAGGGCAGCAGGACTGGGAGGGGACCCTTGGCTGCCCCCAGCTTTGGGGCAGGATTTGGAGCTTGGTGTGTGCAGGATGGGGAATGCCAGGCTGGGAATGCCAGGCTGGGAATGCCAGGCTGTGACCAGGAATCCCTCAGAGTCCAAACCACAGTGACAGGGGTGGTTGGGGTGAGGTGTTCCAGCCATCCCCTGCTCCCACTGGAGCTCTCAGATCCCAGACCTGCCAGTGGGAATGCACACCCCTTCCCAAGGGCTAAATCCAGGCTTGCCCTTCACTGGGGAGGGCACTGCTGGAGCCAGCAAGGCAGCAGTTGGTCCCCCCAGGCTGGGTGAGTTGGTGGGAGCCCTCCCCTCTCTCCCCAGAACGATCTGCACCGGGCCATCCAAAGGACGCAGTCAGCAATGTTCAACCAGGTGCTCATCCTCATCTGCACCCTCCTGTGTCTCGTTTTCACGGGGTGAGTGCTGCTCTCCAGTTCTCTAAACCCCCCTCCTGATCCTGGGAATCCAGCTGTGCCCATGCCCCCTCGGAATCCAGCTGTGCCCACACCCCCCAGAATCCAGCTGTTCCCACCCTTGGAATCCAGCTGTGCCCATCTGGGGCAGCTGGCAGAGCTGGGCTCTTGCAGGGCTCACACCTTCCCCTGCTTTGCTCCATCCCCAGCACTCTGAGGGGCTTTCTAAGCCAAACTCCTGATCCTGCCTTGTTCTAGGGTTTGATCGGGGAGTTTTTAGTGAGGGTGCAGCCAGAGGCAGCTGGGGGATGTGGACACGAGGGCAGGGGCAGCAGCAGCTTCCCCCAGGGCCAGGTGAGGGATGGCTCATGCACAGGGATGGTTCATTCACCAGAGCCCATCTCACTCCCAGGCTCCAGCCGAGCTCTTCCTCCCCCACACCTCACAGCTCCTCAGGTCATTTGTGTAATCGGCCGCTGGGGCTCCTGCTAATTAACTGGGCCCTTTCCCTGCCATTGCCAGCATCAAGGGTGTTCCTGTGGGCAGGGGAGCAGAGCTCATCGCTGGCTATTTAGCTCTGAATTAGGCTTTGAATTCTCCTCTGGTTCCCTTGCTCTGGGTTTGAGGCATATTAAACCATTTAGTTGCTGAATGGAGGGGAAATGAGGCTTTTAGGCTCATGAGTTTTTGGCAATAAAGACGATGCTCTGATGTGGGTGACTAATGCTATTTCAGAGCTCAGTGGTGCTCCCAGCCCTGCTGCTGGATGAGTTTGGGGGAGGAGGGAAGGTACATTTTGGGCCCAGCAAGGTTTGGGTGACTCTTGTGTGAGCAGGATGGCTTTGAGCTGCAGGTGTGTGGGGCTCTCCCTGCCGTGACGGGGCTTTTCCCTTCCAGGACCTGCGGCATCCAGCACTTAGAAAGAGCAGGTGAGAAGCTCTCCCTCTTCAAGTCCTTCTATTTCTGCATCGTCACCTTTTCCACCGTGGGCTACGGAGACGTGACACCAAAGATTTGGCCTTCCCAGCTGCTGGTGGTGATCATGATCTGCGTGGCCCTGGTGGTGCTGCCTCTCCAGGTGAGACCTGCACAGCCTGAGGGCGGGGAGGGGCTGCCAGCCCTGCCCTGGGGACATCAGCTCCGTGCCCCCTGCAGTTCGAGGAGCTGGTGTACCTGTGGATGGAGCGGCAGAAGTCGGGGGGCAACTACAGCCGGCACCGCGCGCAGACCGAGAAGCACGTGGTGCTGTGCGTCAGCTCCCTCAAGATCGACCTCCTCATGGACTTCCTCAACGAGTTCTACGCCCACCCTCGCCTGCAGGTGAGCCCCAGGATGGGCTCACACTGCCCCTGTAGGATACTCTCGGGGTCTTTGCTGGTCAGAGTGACCTGAGATGCGTTAGAAAGTCTCTTTTCCCAGAAGGAGTCGGAGCTCTTCAGTTCTCGGTCTCAAGGTTGTTTGTTGTATCTTATCTATAAAATTCTTTCTCCTGGCCTGCCAATGTCCTCTCAGCAGGACAGTTCCAGGCATTCTGCTCACCCCTGGGGCGGTATTATCTTTTTATACTAAAAACTCTGTGTACAATATTTGCAATTACTTTGCAACCTATCACCTATGTTAGACAGTGAGCTTCTACTCTAAACCAATCCCAAAGTGCCACCATCACAGCAGAAGATGGAGGCCAAGAAGAAGAAGGAGAAAGGCTGGACATGTCCAGATTCCTTGTCCCCTGAGCCCCCTTTCTAAAACCTCTGTTTTTGTAAAGTGTTTTGCCAGGAGCAAGAGCACCCAGCACTTGGCTTGGTTTTTCTTGGTTTGTTATTTTGCCTTTTATCAAACCTTTTTGTTTCTAACGCTGCAACAGAAGCCATCCTGCTGATTTTTATGCTTCCAAAGGTAGCTGAGCTATCCTGAGTGTGTTGCAGACCTCCGAGAGCTGATTAGACCTGGCTGGAGGAGGTTCCTATGGCAGTGGCCTCTCTCCTGCAGGATTACTACGTGGTGATCCTGTGCCCCACCGAGATGGACATCCAGGTGCGGCGCGTGCTGCAGATCCCCCTGTGGTCCCAGAGGGTCATCTACCTCCAGGGCTCTGCCCTCAAGGACCAGGACCTGATGAGAGCCAAGTGAGCAGAGGGACACTGTAGCCATGATATTTTCTGAAAAATCCCCTTGCCGGGATCTTTCCTCCTGAGAAGCTGAGAGGCCTCAGGAACAAAATGTAACCAATGGTTATCTGCTGCTGTGGAATGCAACAGGTGCATCTGGGATTGGTCTCATGTGGTTGTTTCTAATTAATGGCCAATCACAGTCAGCTGGCTTGGACTCTCTGAGAGTCACGAGCTTTTGTTGTCATTCCATTCCTTCCTTTCCTTTCAAGCCCACTGAGGAAATCCTTTCTTCTATTCTCTTAGTATAGTTTTAATATAATATATATCATAAAATAATAAATCAGCCTTCTGAAACATGGAGTCAAGATTGCTCATCTCTTCCCATGTCGGGGCTGCCTGTAAACTTCCACAGGACACCCTGCACACTCCAGTGACAGTGTCACCCCAGCCTGTGCTGGGCCTGGGGGCTGGCTGGGTGTGCTGCTGTTCACAGGGGTCCCAGCATGAGGGAAGAGATGAGAATCTTGACTCCATGTTTCAGAAGGCTGATTTATTATTTTATGATATATATTGTATTAAAAGAAAATGATATATTGAAACTATACTAAAAGAATAGAAGAAAGGATTTCATCAGAAGGCTAGCAAAGAAAGGAATGATAATAAAATTTTGTGACTGCTCACACCCTTGACACAAGTGGCTGTCATTGGTCATCAAGTAAAAACAATTTCACATGCTGGGTAAACAATTCTCCAAATCCCATTCCAAAGCAGCAAAACATGGAGAAGCTGAAGCTTCCCAGGAGGATTTTTCATAAAATATGTCTGTGGCAGCAGGGGCCTGGTGGGGTGGGCAGTGCCCAGCCTTGTGGGCCCTGCAGCTCATGGGGTCTCTGCTCTCTCCTGGCAGGATGGACAATGGAGAAGCTTGCTTCATCCTCAGCAGCCGGAACGAGGTGGACAGAACAGCAGCTGTGAGTCCCGCCAGGGGTGGGCACGGGGCATTTCCCAGGCAGAAGGGACTGGGGTGGTGTTGGTGTCACCTGTGCCTGGCAAGGGAGGGTGCTGGGAAGGGGCTGAGTGCCAAGGGGAACCTTGGGGATGCACAGAGGCATGCACAGCACACTGCTGGCTGAGCCCCGTGGGCTCACCTTCCTTCTGCTGGTTTCTCATCAGTGCTGGGTTTCAGGGAGCACCAGGGGCAGCAGGAGCCCTTGCTGTACATCTCCAGGGTGGCTGGGTGCTTTGCAGCCCATCCCAGGTGTAGAAGCCTTGGGGAAAAGAAACCATCAACTAAGAAACTGTCAACCAAGCAGCTCTCATTGCTCTTGTCCCTGTCCAGGATCACCAGACCATCCTGAGGGCCTGGGCTGTCAAAGACTTTGCTCCAAACTGTCCCCTCTACGTTCAGATCTTAAAGCCAGAAAATAAATTCCATGTCAAGTTTGCGGGTGAGTTGGAGCAGCTGCACAGCAGCTCTTGGTCAGCTGGGAGCCCTCCTGGACTGGCAGGAGGAGGAAACACCCAGTGCCCAGCACCACCCCAAAATGACCCCATGCCCAGGCACTGTCCCCCTCCCCTCCCTGATGGTCCCCTCTGCCTTTCAGATCACGTTGTGTGTGAGGAGGAGTGCAAATACGCCATGCTGGCACTCAACTGTGTCTGCCCTGCCACCTCCACCCTCATCACGCTGCTGGTGCACACCTCCCGTGGCCAGTGAGTGCTGTCCCTCGTTGTCCCTCGCTGTCCCCCGCTGTCCCTGCCCATCCCTGCCCTCCCCTACCCTGCCTGGGCCTGGAGGGTGGCAGAACTGAGGCCTCTGAGCTCAGGGGAGAGGGGTCTGGGATGGCTCTGGGGAGCCCAGTGGGCTCTGGGATGGCTCTGGGGAGCCCAGTGGGGTCTGGGATGGCTCTGGGGAGCCCAGTGGGGTCTGGGATGGCTCTGGGGAGCACAGTGGGGTCTGGGATGGCTCTGGGGAGCCCAGTGGGGTCTGGGATGGCTCTGGGGAGCACAGTGGGGTCTGGGGCCCCCCTCCAGGTCAAAAACAAAAGCCCATTTTGTAAGAGGACCACACCAGTGCAGCTGGGCTGGGCAATGCCAACTTTGCAGAGGCTGGAGGTAAAAATATTGTATTGGCACCGTGCTGCTGGCAGGAAGGTGAATTCACAGCAGCCCCAGCCCCTGCAGGGTTTTTTGGTGGGTTTATATCCGGCATGGCTGCAAGGAGCTCTGCCAGCACAGGAGAGCAGTGGCGTGTGCCCTGCACTCCTTGGCCAGTCAGAAATGTCTGAATTTTGGGTAAAGTGCCATCAAATCAGTTATGAAACATCCTTGCCAGATGCCTCTCGCCCCGTGCTCAGGGCTGTTTGCCAACACGGGCTCTGCACCTCCCCCTGCACTCTGCAGGGGCCCTCGTTAAATAAAAAGGCACTTAAAGCCCAAAGTGAGAACGAGCTCAGCCTGGGAGAGCACCAGCAGCCCGCGGCCATGTGTCACTGTCACCTCCCTGCTGTCGGGCTCAGGGGCACCTCCAGAGATTGTTGGTGCTCTGCCCCGGGATCTGGCTGGGGTTTGGGGACCTGTGTCAGAACCAGGGGTCCCATCCCAGCCTTGGGGGTCCCATCACAATTCCAGAGGTCCCATCTCACCCCTGAGGGTCCTATTCCAGCCCCGAGGGTCCTATCCCATCCCTGGGGGTCCCATCCCAGCTCCAGGGCTCCCATCTCGGCCCTGAGGGTCCCATTTCAGCCTTGGGGGTCCCATCCCAGCCCCGGGTATCCCATTCCAGTTCCAGGGAGCCCATCACTAGGGCTCCCATCCCACCCCTGGGAATCCCATCCCAGCCCCGAGGGTCCCATCCCAGCTCAGAGATCCCATCCCACCCCTGGGAATCCCATCCCAGCTCCAGGGGTCTATCACAGCTCCAGAGGTCTCATCCCACCCCTGGGAATCCCATCCCAGCTCAGAGATCCCATCCCACCCCTGGGAATCCCATCCCAGCTCAGAGATCCCATCCCACCCCTGTGGGTCCCATCCCAGCCCCGGGGGTCCCATCCCACCCCTGTGGGTCCCATCCCAGCCCCGGGGGTCCCCACTGACGCCGCTGCTGCCCTTGCAGGGAGGGCCAGGAGTCTCCGGAGCAGTGGCAGCGGATGTATGGGCGCTGCTCGGGCAATGAGGTCTATCACATCCGCATGGGGGACAGCAAGTTCTTCATGGAGTACGAGGGCAAGAGCTTCACCTACGCCGCCTTCCACGCGCACAAGAAGTGAGGGCAGGGGGCTCTGGGCGGGGGGATCTGTCTGTCTGCACGCCTGGGCTCGGGGCAGGGGCTGCTGTGAGGGTCTGTGTGGGGGACAGAGTCCCAGAGGGGATGGATTCTCCCCAGATGGGAATGCCCAGCCCCTGCTCCATCCCCCCAGGTACGGTGTCTGCCTGATCGGCATCCGCAGGGAGGAGAACAAGAGCATCCTGCTGAACCCCGGCCCCAGGCACATCATGGCAGCATCAGACACCTGCTTCTACATCAACATCACCAAGGAGGAGAACTCTGCCTTCATCTTCAAGCAGGAGGAGAAGCAGAAGAAGAAGGGCTTTGCGGGCAGGGGCAGCTACGACGGCCCCTCCCGGCTGCCCTGTGCACAGCATCATCGCCAGCATGGGTGAGTCAGGGGGCTCGGGGGGCAGCAGGGGCCACCACACCCCCCTCCATCACCTCCCCCACCTTTGGGTTTGTTTGGGTTCATTTGGGTTTGTTCCCTCCCCACATTTGGGTTTATTTTTGATTTGCACTCTCCTTGCCACGCTCCCCCCCCTCCCCAAAAACCCCTTTCCACGCTGTCTCCCAGCCATCTCACCAGTAAAACACACATTTCCTTGCACTCTGCCGTGCTCTCAGCAAGCTCAAATATCATTATTAAACCTCGTGATGCCCATTATCATTAAGGGTATTTGCATAAATGCCCCAAGCCTGGATTTAGGCCCCAGTTATTTCCAAGGCTGGAGGAAGAAATGCCGTGGGGCACATCCTAAATCACGTTTATGGTTCCCAAGCTGTCGTTCTCCCTGCAGCCAGCAGTGCATTTGAGCAAGTGAAAAATACCATGAGTCATTACTTCCCTCTTGTATCTGGGGAGAACAAGTTTTGGAGGAGCTGAGCCACACGAGCACATTGTATTTCAAGCAAATAATTTATGTGTTTGTACTCCTGAGCAGCAATTTGCATAGATTATCCCCCAGCAGGCCTCGGAGCGCTTTGCTGAGCGCTGTTTGTCACAGCTTTCCTCTCACAGCTCCACTCAGAGGGACCTTTGGCAGAGGTGATGAGAGGGACAGACAGACGTGACGTGAGTGCCAGCAGGGCAGTGGTGTTTGGCAAGGCCAATGTCTGGGCTCTGCTTCTTGGGACACTCCATCAATGTGTTTGGTTTTTGGAAGCTGCTGGAGGACAGGATGAGCAAGTCTGTCTTGTTGAATATTAGGAAGAATTCCTTCACAGAAAAGGCTGTGCACAGGGCAGTGGTGGAGTCACCATCCCTGGAGGGATTTAATCACCTGTAGATGTGGCATTTGGGAACATGATTTAGTGACAGGTTGAGAGTGCTGGGGGAATGGTTGGATTCAATCTTAGAGGACTTTTCTATCCGTAAGGATTTTGAGATTCTAAGGCCTGGAGCTGCTCAGGAGAGATGTGGGAGGTTGGTGAGGGCATTGCTGCCTGCCTGCCTCTCCCTGGGCTGAAGGGACATCCACAGGGAGGGCAGTGCCAGGGCAGATGTGGTTCCTGACCTGGCTGGTGTCTCCCAGAGCCCGTGAGGAGCTGTAGGCAGGGGTTAGGCTGCAGGACTGTCCTCTCAGAGGCACATCAGCATGGCAAAAACTCCTGCAGAGCCTGGTTTGGCAGTTCAGGGAGCAGCAGGTGGGTGAGTGGTTCAGCTGGCCATGGAGCTGTGAGGGGAATGGAGAGAGACACAGCCCCAGGGACAGCGCTCTACTAGAGTAAGGAAGGCTACTGCAACTAAGATTGGAAGGGCATGGGAGAAGGCTATGATGAGGTTGATTAAGAGAGGGTAGTTAGTCATGGGAGATGGTTTGGGTTAAGCTAGGGAGAGGATTTGAACCTCTGAGTTAAAGGACTTAAGCCTTTTGCATTTTCCAAGCTCTGCCACGCTAGCTGGTCCTTTTCTTGGAGTTCCTTTTCCTGGTTCCTTTTCTGAGCCCTGGGGAGATGCTGCACACAGGTGGAGGCCACCAGTGGGGGCTTCACCTGCGCTCCCCGTGCCCACCAACAGCTGAGCATCATCTGGGCTGTCATCCCCCGTGCAGGGCATGGGGACAGGAGGCTGTTGTGACATTTCCCCCCCCTTAGAGCGTGTTTGCCTGTGCTCCCTCCCCGGTCTGTGTCCAGGTACAGTGGCCATGGACCTGCAGAACACCGAGTGCCGCCCCGCCAACAGCAGCAAGCTGGCCCTGCCCGCCGAGAACGGCTCGGGCACGCGCCGGCCCAGCATCGCCCCGGTGCTGGAGCTGGCTGACACCTCCTCCCTGCTGCCCTGCGACCTCCTCAGTGACCAGTCCGAGGACGAGATGACGCAGTCGGACGAGGAGGGCTCGGCAGTGCTGGAGTGAGTCGCTCTCTCTTCTCTGTCTGGCTCGTTCCAGTGGGACCCAGTGCGATTCAGGTGCCTCTGGCTCATTGTGGCTGTGTGGTCACCAGTTGTTGTGGTGGTGTTGGGGTCCCCAGGGTGATGTGAGAGATGAGAATTGACTCCAAGTTCTCAGAAGGCTGATATATTATATTATATTCATTATATTATATTATATTATATTATATTATATTAATCATATAATATCATATCATACTGTACTATATTATATCATATCATATCAACTACATATATAAATATATACTATATTTATTATATTATATTATACCATATTATATTACATTGCATTACATTATATTATAATTATATTATACCATATTATATTATACCATATTATATAATACTATATCATACCATATAATATTATATCATATTATATTATATTAAATTATATTATAATTATATTAAAATTATATTAAAACTATACTAAAGAATAGAGAAATGTTACATTAGAAAGCTAGAAAGGAATGAATACTAAAAGCTTGTGACTAGCCAGTTCCGACAGAGCTGGACCGGGATTGGTCCTTAAGTTGAAACAATTCACATGCTGGGTAAGCAATTCTCCAAATCACATTCCAGAGGAGCAAAACAAGGAGAAGCTGAGGCTTCTCATCATGCCAGGAGAAGAAATCCTGGTGAAGGGATTTTTCATAAAATATCACAGTGACATGACTGCACCCAGTTTGCTCCAGTTTCAGAGGCTCTGGGACCATGGCACATGACACGTGCTCGGGGTGCCGGGGGTGCTCAGGCTCAGCCCCTCCTGGCTTTTCCATGAGCATTCTGTCCCTGCATCTTTACAACCTCATGGCCCTTTGCATAGCAAAAAATACTCCTAAATATGTAAATTCAGGGAGTTCCCAGCTGCTGCAGTAGAGTTTTGCAGGGCGTTTGCCAGTGTTGCTGTTGAATGTTTTCCCCAGCATCTGAGCACTGGATAAATGGCAAGCTCTCCCTGTCCTCACACAGATTTCTCTCTGCTGCAGGTACGTGAAGGGCTACCCCCCAAACTCGCCCTACATCGGGAGCTCCCCGACCCTGTGCCACCTCCTGCCCGAGAAAGCCCCGTTCTGCTGCCTGAGGCTGGACAAGGTGAGCAGGGGCTGCGGGGGCTGCCTGGGGCTGAGCCCCCAGGACGTGTCCACTGAGTGCTGGGCTGTCCCACCCCGCACAGGGCTGCAAACACAACAGCTTTGAGGACGCCAAGGCCTACGGGTTCAAGAACAAGCTGATCATCGTTTCTGCAGAGACAGCGGGGAACGGCCTCTACAACTTCATCGTCCCGCTGCGCGCCTACTACCGCTCCCGCAAGGAGCTCAACCCATCGTGCTGCTGCTGGACAACAAGCAAGTACTTCTCCAGGGGTGTTCTCCCTCCCACAGAGCCTCCCTGCACTGCCACGGGCAGCTCGTGCTGTGGGGTGGGAATGTGAGGGAGCAGTGGTGCCATTGGGTTCCTGGGCTGGCTGGCGCTGGGGTTTTGTGTCTGTCTCTGCTGCATGGACGTGCTGAACCACCTCGCTCTCTGTGGCTCTCCCCCCAGGCCTGAGCACCACTTTCTGGAGGCCATCTGCTGTTTCCCCATGGTTTACTACATGGAGGGCACCATTGACAAGTAGGTGTTCCCACGGGTGGCTATCATGCCTGAATTGTTGCATTTACCCCAGCCCAGACTTTTCGGTCACCCCGTGAGAAGCCCCAGGGCTGGTAGCGTAGAGCTGAGCCCACCTTGGGCTTCTCGAGTTGTCAACCCCTCCCTGGGAGATGGGAGCAGGTGAAGAGCAGGCTGGGAGCAGCCTGGGCTCGCCGTGGAACCCCTGTGCTGCTTCCCTGTGTCGTTTCCAAGGGCTGACCCTGCGCTCTTCTCTTTGGGATCTGCCCAGCCTGGACAGTTTGCTGCAGTGTGGCATCATCTACGCTGACAACTTGGTGGTGGTGGACAAGGAGAGCACCATGAGCGCTGAGGAGGACTACATGGCAGATGCCAAGACCATTGTCAACGTCCAGACCATGTTCAGGTGAGGGTGACCACTGCTGAGGACAAGACCAGGACGGGTGCCAGTGCCTGGGGTGGTGGCTATGGACAGTGGGACACAGCTGGCACTGGGTTTGCTGCAGGAAGCAGCATGTAACCAGCTGTTTCTAACCTCAGGCAGCACAGGGATGACTGTGGTGTTCCTCAGGCTTTAAATCCTCTGAGACAGCTGCAGGACAAGAGATCTCTTTCCATTGCAGGCTCTTCCCCAGTCTCAGCATTATCACGGAGCTGACCCACCCCTCCAACATGAGGTTCATGCAGTTCAGAGCAAAGGACAGTTACTCTCTGGCCCTTTCCAAGCTAGAAAAGGTAAGAGGAGGCTGTTCTCTGCATGGGGGCCTGGGAAGTCACCACTGACAGTGACTGACTATGTCCAGAAAACCCAATAATGTCTCACACATTTCCATGGAGAAAAACACCCTCATCTTCTACAGCGCAAAGATGCTGCCCTGGTTTCCTCCTGCCACACTCACCAGAAACATTACACCCACGCCCTCCCATTGCCATGAGTCCTCTAATTTTCTGTGCAGTCTGAGCTCAAACTTCCCTTTTTTCTTGCAGAGAGAGCGAGAGAACGGCTCCAACTTGGCCTTCATGTTCCGGCTGCCCTTCGCCGCCGGGAGAGTCTTCAGCATCAGCATGCTGGACACGCTGCTCTACCAGGTGAGACACAGCCCTGCAGCTGGGGCATCCCCCAGGGAGCAGCTGAGCCAACCTTTCCCTGCTTTCCCAGTCGTTCGTGAAGGATTACATGATCACCATCACTCGGCTGCTGCTGGGTCTCGACACCACGCCGGGCTCCGGGTACCTCTGTGCGGTACGTGCTGAGTCCCTTGGGCTAAAACCATCAGCCAAGGGGGCCTGGATCTGGTGGCATCTGTCACCCTGTGCATGGGGGTGGGGGCTCCCCTCCTCTCCAGATCAAGGGGGAAGCAGTGTGGGGTTGGGAGGGCCCCAGGATGAGGTGAGAGATGAGAATTTGACTCCAAGTTCTCAGAAGTCTGATTTATTATTATATGATACGATATGATGTTATAAGAAATGATATACTAAAACTATACTAAAGAATAGAGAAAGGATACAGACAGAAGGCTAGAAAAGAATGAATAATAAAAACCTGTGACTCCTCAGAGAGTCTGACACAGCTGGGCTGTGATTGGCCATTAATTTGAAACAATTCACGTGCTGGGCAAACAATTCTCCAAATCACATTCCAAAGCAGCAAAACATGGAGAAGCTGAGGCTTCTCATCTTGTCAGGAGAAGAAATCCTGGTGAAGGGATTTTTCATAAAATATCACAGTGACAGAGCAGCATTGCCAGGTCATTGTTCCCCTCCATTTTGGGGAACTTCAGTGCTGCCAAAAGCCCAAGAGCTGCCAAGGACTAAACTCCTTGTTTTGAAGGCTGAGGTCAGAAATGGCCCCTGATTTTCTTGTGGAAATGACTTTTGGGATGGTCATGGATGGGCTGGGGTGGAGCTCAGGAGGAGCCTGAGGTGTAGTGGGGGTCCATGCTGGCCCTGTGTTGGTCCATGCTGTCCCCGCGTTGGTCCATGCTGGCCCTGTGTTGCTCAGATGAAGATCACTGAGGATGACCTGTGGATCCGGACGTACGGGCGCCTCTTCCAGAAGCTCTGCTCCTCCAGTGCCGAGATCCCCATCGGGATCTACAGGACGGAGTCGCACATGTTCGCCACCTCCGAGGTAGGGCACGGGCTGGGAAGGGGCTGTGGCGCCAGCCAAGCTGGGATCCAGGAGGGTGCTGGTCCCTGGAGCACCTCAGGCCTGACTGCAGCAGAGTGGGGAGGGGAGAGCAGGGGAAGGGGAATTTTTGTGTTGATTTTGTTCAAGTGGCTGCGCTGGGTGGTGCTGTCCTGGTTCCCCAGCTGGGTCAGGGTCTCTCCAGGCAGTGCTGGGTGTTCTTGGCTCTGTCACACCCTGGGCACATTGGGGAGCAGGGTGGGCACTGCAGGGCTGCCCTTTGCTGCACTGACTCGTGGTTTTCCCTTCCTCCTCCCCTGCTGCAGCCCCACGACATCCGAGCGCAGGTGAGTGCTGCTCATGCCCGGCCGTGCCCCCCTGTCCCCACCCCTGGCTGAGCCCTGGGCTGGCTCTGGCCACGAGAGCCACCCCCTGCTTTGTGCCAGCTCCCAGCCCCAGTGCCAGCACAGCCCTGCCTGTCCCCATGGAAGGGAGATATTGGCTGAGCCTCAGTGCCCTGATGTAATTAACTGGGATCAGGAGCAAGGGAGGCAGCCAGGATCCCTTTAAATACCTTCAGTGTTCAACTTTGTAAGGAAGCAGTGACAGGGAGCTGAAAGTTGACATTTAATTAAATGCAACCCAGCTCCTTGAGAGGCTTTAAAAGGCTTTATTAATAAATTCCTGCTCACCAGTGGGGATTGCTGGGTCAGACATTGTGGCAGCACAGATGCTGTAAGAGGGAAGAGAGGAAGATGAGGGCATGGCTGTTCCTGGGGCAGATATCCCAGAGGTGATCCTGTGTGAGGGTCCCACAAGACTCCCTCAGCTTATCCAAGGGAAGCTGTGGCTGGCCCATCCCTGGAAGTTCAAGGCCAGGTTGGACAGGACTTGGAGCAACCTGGTGTGGTGGACCATGGCAAGGAGTGGGCTCCTTCCAATCCAAACCACTCTGGGATTCTGTGAAATCTGCCAGCCCAGTGGTTCCTGCAGTGCAGAGACAAAGTGCTGGGAGAGCCCATTGGGGTCAGAGGAAGGAACCCAAAGAAACCCCCAAAAAAATCCCGCCCCGTGGGAGAGATCCCATCGTGCCAGGCACAGGCCAAAGCCCCCTTGGCCACCCCCCATCCCGCGTGACCTG
Organism: Molothrus ater; assembly: GCF_012460135.2. Lineage (NCBI taxonomy): Eukaryota > Metazoa > Chordata > Aves > Passeriformes > Icteridae > Molothrus > Molothrus ater. Next base: position 9,444,307 of record NC_050497.2, on the reverse strand, counting down.
CTGGGCTTCTAGTCACAGATCTCAATCAATGTTGAGGACTGCGAGGACACCAAGGACGTCAAGGAGCACTGGGGCATCAAGACGAGCCACCACCGCAACTCGTGCTCCAGCGACCAGTCCGAGCACCCTCTGCTGCGGCGCAAGAGCATGCAGTGGGCGCGGCGGCTCAGCAGGAAGGGCAACAAGCACTCCAGCAAGACGGCCGAGTGGATCAGCCAGCAGCGCCTCAGCCTGTACCGGCGCTCCGAGCGCCAGGAGCTCTCCGAGCTCGTCAAGAACCGTATGAAGCACCTGGGCCTGCCCACCACCGGGTACGGTAAGTGCCGCTGGAGCGCCGCTGCCTCCCGCCCGCGGGCTCCTCAGGTAACCCCGGCCCAGCCTAACCCAACCCCCCTGAGCCAGCCTAACCCCACGCCAGCCTAACCCCATGCCCGGCTTAGCGCCGAGCCCGTCCCAGCCGGGCTGCGCCTCATCCCCAGCTTGCTTGTGCTTGTGCAGCCCCAGGCTGGGGTCCCCCCACGCAGACCCCCCTCCCTCCCCTGCCACCCCCGGCCAGCTGCAGGCAGCCCCCCCATCTCTGGGCTCTGGGATGGCTCCAGGCAGGAGTTGGCAGTGGCAGAGTGGCCCTTGTGCCTGCAGCAGGGCCCGGTGTCCCCACACAGCCCCGTTTGTGCCCCACTTTCTGGCCATGCAGAGATGGTGGTTCAGGACAACCCGGCCCCAGGTCAGCGCAACCCTTGTGCCCAAGAGTCCCCGTAGTTTGGCAGGGAGAGGCCCAACCCTGTCAGCTGGCGCAGCCCCCTTTTGTAATGGACTTTAATCTGTCATAAACTCTTTGTGGAAACCTCTCGGTAGCTGCAGGGCTGAGTTGCTTCATTGCGTGTGACACTGGTGTGTGGCTGTGACAGCCACGGCGCTCAGGGTCCCTCTGTGCAGCCACATCTCTCGTCAAGCTTGACCTGCCCGTCGGTGCTGGCATCTGTGTCACCCTGGACAGCTCCCAGCCCTTGGTTATGACAAAGTCTATAGCCCACAGCTCCCTTGGTTTTGTTGGTTTGGTTTCGTTTTCTTTTATTTTCTTTCTTTCTTTGAAGCCATCCTGTGCTGCTGCTTGTTTGCTCCATCCTCCAGGAGTGTCTGTCCACCCCCTGCCCACACTCAGGCTGGCAGTGAGCCCCAGTGGGATGGGAGCTGATTTTGGGGGTGGGATTCCCCCTTTCCCATCCTGGCTTTAGGCACAGGAAAGAGGAGGATGAAGTGTCCAGAAGTGCAGTGCAGGAGGGGTTTGGAGTGGTTTGGAGTGGGCGCCCAGGGGTGGGTGTGGGCACTGCCAGCATCCCCAGGGAGAGGGGCAGGAGAGCTGGAGTGTGGTGGGATGGGGCAAGGACAGGGACTGCAGGCAAGGCCTTGCAGTGGTGTACCCCTCTCTCCTTTTTTCCCTACATTCCCAATCCCAGCAGTTTCTGTTGCAGTTCCAGGGGGGCTGTCTGGCCTCACTGAGGCTTGGGGCACAGCTTGGGGTCAGGTCAGGGCTGGCATCCTTGTCCTGGCCCATCTGGCAAATTTTGGTTGAAGTAAACTGGGGGGAGCTCTGGCAGGAGAGGGGACAGTGCGGGGTACAGGACAGGGACAGCGGGCACAGCGTGGGGACCAGCAGCTCCTTGGGCATCCAGAGGTGCAGGGACTGTGTGTTGTCACCTTGTGTCACCGTCAGTGTCTGGACACCCATGGAAATCGTTGCTCTGCCTTCTGCCCCTTTCCTTTTTTCTTTTGCTCACGTTTTGGCTGCAGCGCAGGAGCTCGTCTCTGATATTTGCCAAACCATGGCTTGCTGACCTCTCTCTCTCTCTCTGTTTATGTCTGTGCCTTTCCCTGTATGTTCTGTAGAGGATGTAGCAAATTTAACAGCCAGTGATGTGATGAATCGGGTAAACCTGGGATATTTGCAAGGTAATTCCCTTTCCCTGGGAGTCCCGCGTGACTCATGGCGTGCAGCGTACAACAAGATCATGCCAGCTAAGCCCAAACCTCACCCTTGCCAGTTTTCACCTTAGATCCCCGAGCTTTCAGCACTAATTTGTTGGGTGGCGTTGGAAAACCAATCAGTGTCCTGTGGTGGTGGTGCAAACGCAGGGCTCTGCCTGATCAGGGAGACAGAAACATCAGGGACCCTTTTTTAGCTGAATTCCTACAGGGAAATCACAGCCCTTGGCTTTCATTGACAAAACCCTCTGTGAGGGGGTTTTGGGCTGTACAGCCAGTGACAGCTTGAGGAGGGGTCAGGGAGGGGGACAAGTGCCCCAGAGCTGCCTGTGCATGCTGTGATGAGATGCTGGAGCTCCTGCTGGGTCAGCCACAGTCCAGGGCAAGGCAGTGCTTTAAAAATCCCTTTGCACCCCTTGGTTTGCCTTCCTGGACCCCTCTCCAGCCTTAGAAGACCCCATTTTGTGACCAGGGGCGCTGGGCTCAGCATGAGGGAGCAACAGCAGCCACAGGGGCCACTGGTGCTGCAGCCACCCTGGGCACCTTGTGGGGCTCTGTGGGACCTACCAGGCTTTCCCATCTTTTTTTCACCTTTACACCAGGGTGCAACACGCCCTGGAAAGGCTCCTTTTTACTGCAGCAGCCCCAAGATTAGCAACAACCCGTCCCAGCTTCGTTTTTGGCTTCACTAGCCCAGGCTTAAGGTGAAACGTTGGCATTTTCCTTACAAAGTGTGTCCTCCATCAGCCAGGCAGCCCCAGGCCAGCAGAGTATATTGCCTGGGGCAGCGGAGGGGCAGCAATATACTCGGTGTGCTCAGCAGGGCCTGGCTTGGCTGCATGGGGTCAGGAAGCTCCCATGGGGCAGGGAAAGCTGCCCAGAGCCAGAGCCTGGCCCCACCTCCCTGTCACGTCACCCCCCGTGTGTCCCGTCGGGTCCCAGGGTCTGTGTGCCACCCCTGCCCTGGCATTGCCACCCCCACCCCTGTCTCCCTGTAAGGCTGAGCACTGGGATGGCCAAAACTCCCCTGGTGGCCCCAGGACAGGACAGGACACCTGGCACAGGCTGGGGGTCCCAGGCAGCACCTCCCTGAGGGTGGTCCCAGGTCCCCCTGGCTGCAGCACCTTCTGTGGTCTCAGAGGGGACAGGGGTGTGTGTGAGCAGCCCCACAACGGTCTGGTGTCCCCCTGCAGGCGCTGCTGGATGTGGCACAGCCCCGGGGATGCCCTGGGGCTCATCTGGGTGTGCCCTGGCAAGGACACCTCGGGAGGAAGCTGTTTGTATTCCTGTGCTGGGTGCTTGTGGTGGCTGGAGCTGCATCTGAGGGCTGGAGAAAAGCAGTGCCAGGCTGATCTGGCACCCGCTGGCATTGCTGGGACAGGAGACCCTGGCTGTGCCCACCATGGGGCAGGGGGGTCCCCCATGCCAGGCAGGGATGGGGAGGTGGGAGCAGCAGGACAGGCCAGAGGAGCAGCCCCAGCCTGGAGTTAATGCCCATCCCAGGGCCGGGTCCCGGTGCCCCCAGAGCAGCTCCATTTGCTCCATCTGCACCTCAGAGGGGCCTTTCCAAAGCCTGGAGAGGTGTCCCAGTGAGAAGCCTTGCAGTGAGCTGGTGTCCCCCCGTGCTCCTCATGCTGCCGCCGCGTCCGTCTGTCCGTCCCCTCCCCACCCTGTCCATCCACACCCCATCACCCTGTCTGGAGATGGTGTCACCTGTCGCAGCTTCCACCCCCCCTGGCACCCGCAGCCTCGCACCCCCATCCATTTCACCATGATCTTGTTCTTGGCTATTTCGGGGAGCACAGGGGCCCCCCCATCACTGAGACCCCCTGTTTGCCCCCGTGGGTGCTGCTCTTGGTGGCCCTGAGCCCCCCTGGGAGGTCACTTGGTTCAGATCCACCCCCAAAATGGAATCAACGGCTCTGAAACTCCATGGAGGTGATTCCCCCTGGGCAGGGGAAAGGAGCAATCCCTGCACTAATCCTGGGCCTGGATGGAGCTAAATTGAGTAACTGAGGGGGAGAGGTGGGCAGAGCACTGGGGTGGCCCTGGGGGGGTTCAGCTGCCCTGGGCCCGTGGTTGGACTTGTGCTGTACCTGACACAGCAGGACTAACCTGTTCCCTCTTTTGCACTGCACCAAGGTAAGACATTCACTTTATTTCTGGGGGGAGAGGGGACTTTGAAGAGTTACCCAGTCCCCTGGGCCATGCTGTGGTGGGGAGAGCCTGGGGAGGTGACAAGGGAGGTGGCAGAGACATTCTTGGTGCCCTCCTGGTGGCAGGGACATTGCCCACGGCTTCTCCTGGTGAAGGAACCCATTTGCCTGGATGGGATCTGTCACCTTGCCTGTTGGGGTGTCTCTGGGGGTGTCCCTCCCTCAGCAGCCCTGCCCCTGCTCTTGCAGATGAGATGAACGACCACCAGAACACCTTGTCCTACGTCCTGATCAATCCCCCCCCGGACACGCGGCTGGAGCTCAATGACATCGTGTAAGTGTCACCTCACCCTGTCCCCACACTGCCCCCAGCGCCATGAGCTGCCCCCATCCCGTTATTTCCTAGGATTTCTCATGAATACCCACGGGTTTTGCCTCTTTCCCAGCCCATTCCAACTCCCTGTGCTCCTGAGCACTGCCCAAACCACCCCAGCCCCATCTTAGCTCCCATGGGGCACTGTGGGATTTTCCTTTGGCTACTAAGCAGCTGAGGAATAACTCCTGATCATTTATTCTATATTATTTTATGGCATTTACATTTACACCTCTTATCATTTAACACCTTTCATGCGAACAACTACCGTGCTCTGCAAGCACCGCATCTCCACGGGGCATCCCTGTGCATCCTGGCCTGAATCCCAGGGGGAGCTGCGCTGTCCAGCAGCGTGACCAGGCTGTGTCCCGCAGGTACCTGATCCGCTCCGACCCTCTGGCCCACGTGGCCAACGACGGCCACAGCCGCAAGAGCAGCTGCAGCAACAAACTGGGCTCGGGCAACCCCGAGACGCGCGACGAGACCCAGCTGTGAGCGCCGCCCGAGGGCGGGCAAGGACAGCACGGCCCGGCCCGGCCCGGCCCGGCCCGGGGGAGGCGCTGCTGCCCGCGGTGCCCCGCAGGAGGCGATGCCCAGCCTGGTGGGGGATGCCCAGGCCGGCCGTGCCCGCGGGAGGGATGCCCGGAGCCCCGGCACAGCCGGACGCAGCCGGTGGCCGTGTGTGCCCCCGGGGATTTTAACTTTTCTACCGATACCGCAACTAGTGAGAAAGCGTTCGCTGGTGCTGGCGGGACGGGGCTGAGCCCAGACAGCGACGGGAGCAGGGCTGTGGCTGGAGTCAGCTTGGAGGGTGCAGGTTGGTAAAGACGAGAGGAAAACTGCACCAAAACTCTGCTCCTCTTCCTCCTCTTCCTCCTCCTCCTCCTTCACCAGGTGTCCCCCAGGGTACCGAAACTCCTGCTCTGTCACTCACGTTCTTCATCCTCGGCTGGGTTTCTGTTCTGGGTGGCCACGAGGACTCTGGTGGCTGTGGGACAGCCGGGATGGAGGGGACAGGGCCCGGCAGGGCCTCCACGCCTTGGGACACCTCACAAACCACAACACAGCAAGAGCGGGGCCAGCTCTGTGGCAGAGCCTCGGGGCACCTCACAAACCCTGGTCACGCCAAGCCCAGGGCACCGAGAGCGGGGCCAGCTCTGTGGCAGAGCCTTGGGGCCGCTGGGTTTGTGTCCTGCTGGGGCTGAGCTGCCTGGGGGATTGGGGATGCTGGGCTGGGCTGGGCTGGGTGGGCTGTGCAGGTTTGGTGGCTCCACTCGCCCTTTCTGGCCAGGGCAGTCTGGGGTCCAACCCCCCCCGTGTGTCCTGGCCATGTCCTGCTGTCCTTCCCCTCCCCGCGGTCACAGCTCGGTGACACCGTTATGGCAGCGGGTTCTGCCTGTCCCCCACAGCCACCCCTGGCAGCTCCAGCCCCCCCTGCTCGGCTCTGTCCCCTCTGTCCCCGTGGCTTCCCCTGCAGCAGAGGTGCATGAACGTCCCCCCCGACCTGCAGGGACCTGGCACCACCACAAACACCAGACGTGTTTCCGTTCTGCTTTTGCACATTCTACAACTTTGATGTGGAAAGGGTTTATTTGACTGCCAAGTGAATAACTGAGTTGTTAACTTTCTATACTTTCATGTTCATATCTTACAATTCCAATGTGATTTTTTTTCTTTTTTTTTAGCAAGGAGCTTGTAAAGCACAACATGGCCATGAAATCCCATCAGCCTCCTGCACTCACTGAATGGTTTATTGCCATTACCATTCACTGTGTGCTCCCCAATGCACCCCCAATCAATGTTTACAAAGAAAACAAAAAAAAAAACAAACCAAAACCTGATTTCAGTGAGTTTTAAACAGCTGGGGAGCTGCCCCAACCTGTGGGGATGTGCTGCCCATCCTGCCCACGGCCCTGAGGGAGGGCAGAGATGCCCAGGGTAGGACCAGTGCCAAGGCTGGTATCACCTCGAGAGGGGGTTGAGAGAGACCTGCTGTGCCTGGATGAGGTTTGGGGTCCAGCTTTTATTTTTTTTTTATTGTTGTTTTTTCCTGAAGTGCCAGGCAGGAGCCCCTGAGTGGTGGCACATCCCAGGCCCGGTGAGGTACCACAGGTAAAAGCAAAGAGTGCACCCCTCCCACCCTGCTGAGCTGTGGGCACAAACAGAACTGTCTTTAAAGCTTTTTGGGTTGTTTTGATGGATTTTTAATGATTAGTTTCGGATCTGTTTGGTTTAGGCAGGCACAATGTTTTATTTATTTCTGTTTGCAGCTTCACATGCCAAATCTGTCATTTAAAAGTGGCAAAAAGAAATTATAGGCTAAAAAGTAGGTGTGGTTGAAGTACAAAAGGACACGTGGGCTCTGTGCTAACTCGAAGCCTCAGGATGCTCAGATCGTGGAGTGTGAATGTATATAATTTTCTGAATTTAATATGGATCATTTTCCAAACCCCACTTTGCTTTCAAGGGAGAGTAGAGCAAAGCAGTATTACAGGTTAAAAAAAACCCAAACTAGCAAACAAACAAAAGCCCAGCCCAAATAAAACAAAAGGCGTGATTATTTGAATGTATTTACTGAGAACATTTTTGTTATTTTTTGTTTGTTTGGCTGTGAGCTGTGTGTGAGAGCACAGGGAAGTGAGTGCAGCTCCTCAGCTCAACCCTCCCATGGCAAGAAAATTACATTTCTTTTAAAAATTACTTAAAATTTCACCTCCAGCCCTGAGCAGCCAGGTCAGCCTTGTGGCCAAACCCAGGGTCTGTGTTCCAGAGGCTCCACTGGCCGCGGTGCTGGGTCCCCCCTTCCTCAGCGGGCACACACAGCTCCTCCCTGCCCTTAATCCGGGGAGAAAATGATCCCAGGAAGAAACCATGTGCCAAAAGGACTGAGGCCTCTGTGTGGTTTGTGATATTATCAAATGCCCTGGATTTTCCTGTATTTTGACAATGCTTCTGTTTGTTCAGTGTACAAAGTCCCTGCATTTGAGACGGAAGCTCCGTGTACAAAGCCTCGGGTTCCTCCTCTGGTGTAAATTTCCAGCCGACCTTCCCATGGGATGGGGAAAACCCTGTAAATACTCACCTGTGGCCAATGCAAGTCTGAGAACAAAGGGTTCATTTTTCTAATTCCTTAGCCTCAGTTACACTACTAATGTAAAAACAAAAGCAGTTTATTTTTCTAATGGTCCTGGAAACGTTGATGCAGCGACAAAGAATCGTTCCTGCCGCTGAAAGGGCCCACAAGGAGCTTCCATGGGAGCAGGAGAATGCCTACTGCTTCCAGCCATGGAAAAATCCCATTTTCTGCAGGAAATAGTTGTGTTCCAATGCAGAGACCTGGCAGGCCCTGGGGGATGCAGAAACGAGGACAGCGGGGACGTTTTGGGGTTTTCCAGCAGCGGCTCTGGCGCATGTTCCGTGTCCACTAACGGTTTGATATGGACTAAACCCACATATCCTGCATTAAACTCAACTACTCCAACCAATGTTATGAGCATATTTATTTCCTGTTATCCCCCTTTTTATTTAACCTCTATAGAACAGGACAGTTTTATTCCAAGCTCAGCTCCTGCATGGATTTTTATCAGCAACAGCGACTCCGTCGTTCCTCTCGGAGACCGAGCGCCGGGAGCTGCTCTGCTGGGATCAGCCAGCCAGGGGAGAGGGTTTTGTACAATCCTTGTGAAGATGCTTCACATTTCTGTAAAGATAAATGACAATAAAAGAGCTGCATGCAGCAACAGGAGACACTGCTGTCTGATTTTTCTGTTCCTTCAGGGAATCTGTTTGAAAAGCCATAGGAAGATGTGGTTTAAGCTGAGGCCCAAGGCAGCTCTTCCCAACTTTAATTTTTAACTTTATTTCCAAACTCTTTGTGCATTCAGGCACAAAGGGCCTGGTGTGGTAGAGAAGCTTTTAAACATTTTTTAATTCATTTATTTAATCCTAATTTTTATGATTTAATAAATGCATTAAATTTTCCATGTATTTAAGGGGATTGTTTTTAACTGATGTTCAGCCGACATTCAGTACATGTTCTTCTACCTCCCAGCACTTCAAAATTTGTCACTGGCTTCAAAGTTTCTGAGGTTTTCAGGGAAGATCCCAACATTTCTAGAGCATGCTACACTCACACACAATGATTTTAGCTTGGACATCAAATGCAGGTAAGCAAAGATTTTTTTTTATTCAGCATTTTAGGCAAATACTGTAAAAATCGATTTATTTAAAATCCTACAGAAGGACACAAACAATATCCCTTAAATAGGAAAGATCATTCTGGGCTGAACATACACGTGAGGAACTGAGAAAGTGCAGCAGGAAGCCAAGTCCCTGATAAATTACCTTTTAATTATTGGCTTTAAACCAGACAAATCTGTACATGGAGAACAAAATCCTCTTGATTTTCCAGGACATCCAAATTGCAATGATTACACCCAAAATAAGGTGATGTTAACACCACCAAGAGCAGCTCTCAGTGGTTGAAAACCCAGCCAAGGCTGCAGAACAGGATTTAATGCTCTGCACAAGGGGATTTCAGCGTTTCCCAGCAGTGGATTCTTCACTTTTTCCCTCTTGTTCCACCTTCCACAGCAGCAGACAGAGAAAAGAAGAGGAAATAACTCTGCAAAATGAACCGAAATTCATTCAAATATTTGCCCCCGTTGAGGAAAATCAACTTCTAACACTACAAATGCCTTGTAGCAGATTAAAAAAATCTAGAGCACTAAAATATACATAAAAAATAATGGGGTTGGTGGGGCTGGGAAACAAAAAGGAAACAAAACCCAGGAAAGATTTTTTATTTTTGCTGGTAAATTCAGTTTTTGTCGTTATTCCCTGGAAAACAGAGTCAAAAGAAAGAGGTTTTCCTTTGCTAAGATTTCCAGGTAATGCCACAATAATTTGGGAAGGTTTATGGGCTTCAAACCATTCTTTCAAGTGCCTCATTTGAATTTTAACAAATGCTGGATATTGAATATTTCATGATCCCTGCTGCACACACTTCCCCAGAGGTGTTTTTTTTTCCCCTCCACTACAATAAATGTGTTATTTCCTAACAAGTTCAGAGGGATGGATCAGAAAACTATGACAGGATTTCAGCACCAAGATAAAAGTGAATTTATATTTAGCACAGACAAATAAATTAAATCCACCCTGTAACTTTTACAACAGGAACGTACCCGTGCTCAGCACAGGCTGGAGAAGAAGGGGCAGAAAATTCCAGTTCTGGAATGGCATTTTCCTTAAAAATTTGGGTTAATTTCTTTCAAAGAAGAGCTGAACTTACCACTTGCAGCAGAAGAGTAAAAAATGCACCTTTCATAGGCCCATGGGAAGCTTGAAATCTTCAAACCCTCTAAAACCAAACCAAGCCTTAACAAACCTGCAACAGAAAGCTCAGGGAAATATTATATATATATATATATATATATATATATATATATCTATCTAATATAATTGTAACATTTATAATATTATTTATATATAAATATATAAAAATAAATATTACATATTTATATATATAAATATATATAAATAAATATTATATATATTTATATATATAAATATATATTATATATATATATATATATATCTATTTTTAGAGTAACAAAATTTAAAAACCTGTAATTATTTTTCACTTACTACACGGTAAGAGAAGTCCAATGTCTGAGTGGTAGCCTGGAATTAATTGTAAAATTTTTAATGCAATGTGGAAAATACACTTAATTATAGTGGACTATATGAATATTCCAATTTTCAACTGGTCTGAAGAAGTTTATATAATAAACTTTCACTGATCTGAGGCATACAGCCCCAAAATTCCCAGATTTCTTCAGTTCTGCAGATGAACAGCACTAAAATGGTACTAAATTTCTCCAAAATCTTCTTTTTGGAGTGATGTCCTTGGAGAATCCCAGCACAGCTTCATCCCAAGGACGCTTGGCATGTCCTGACCCCCAAACCCATCCCCCTCAGCCACCTGCCTGTCCCTCAACTGCTGAAAGTTAATTACATTTAACCCCCTAATTAACTGCAAACCACTTAATTGGATAAGCAAGGCAGCTTAGTCCACATCCACAAGGACTGCTCCATTCCAGGGGTGGGACCAGCAGCAAATTCCCAGGAAAGTCAGCTCAGAGTGAACAGGAGACACCTCATTGTTGCTATATTTAAACAATAAATCAAATAAAATAGAAAGTGAGGGGGCTTGGGGTAGTCTGACACTGCTCCAGTCATCAGTTCTGGGATTTGTGGGGGGAAAAAAAAGCAAAAGGAATGGAAAATTCAAGTCCTGAGATCTCATTTCTGTCATTCTTACTTCAAATTGCAGCCCCAAACTCCAGAGATTTCTACACTCAACTCCCCAGTGCAGTGGAGACAAAAATCACCTTTATTTTCTTGGCACCCTCAGCCCTCCCAGTGTAGGTGAAGGCTTCCAAAGTAAATCAGTATTTTCCAAATTATTTTGGATTATATTGGCTTGAACTCTTCCCCCAGCTGAGAGCAGGATGAAAAATGGGACAAAACCACACCAAGTACAGATGCAAAGAGCACATGGAACACACAGACTGATGGACAGAGCTGGAAAGGCACAAATTGCACTTAAAGCACTTTAAAGATGTACAGTCTTGGATTTGTTAGGAAGAAACAGAGAGGCGTCCCAGACAGAGCTCCCACTTCCTCCTGCTGCCCAGGAAGCACAAGCAGAACCTCTGGGAGCAGCTGGAGGAGTTTTTATCCAGTCCTGCTTGTTTGGACAGAGCTGAGAGGGAACAACCCTGGCTCTAATCCTGGGGAAAACCAACCCAAACAAGCAGCTTAAGCTGCAGGATGCCAATTTAATTCCATTTACCTGCAGGGATCCCAGCCCTGGGGCTGAGGGAACAGGATTCCCACACATTTCCCTCATTTCAGGCATTCACACTGTGCTCTGCAAGGACAAAACCCCATTTTCTAAGCAGGGATTTTTAGAAGTTAGCAGGGTCCAGATCACCTTATTAGGATTTTAGGATTTTATTATGTCCTTATTAGGATTTTCTGTGCTTGGCAGGGAAAGGTTAAACATGAGGTCACTAAAACCAGTGAGAAATCCTCTGTATTCAGAATTTCATAAATTGAACCCAAACCTCAACAGTGACTAGAAAATTACCAAAATTCTGCCACTGAGTCACTGCACAGATCAAACGAACCCCAGCAGACAGATTCAAGAGTCAGATGAAACTGATCCTTAAACTATTTCCCATTTTTCTGAGAGTTTTTTGGTCCCACTGCAAGCTCTTGTCACAAAGTTCTTGCAGGTCCTTGCAGGTGAAGCTTTACCAAACAGAACAGCACATCTTTAAAGTGTATTAGTTCTTGGAGGGGATGAAGTGTCACACCAACAAAAGTACACATGAAATAAAAAGGAAATCAGTTAATGATTTTTATTAAACTTCAGTGTTTCATAAAATAAATATGGTTTATAATATCAAACAGTGAGAAATAAAGCACAAGCATGAAAAGCATGGTAACAAAAGTTCCACTCATGACGGTGTTTAATACTCAGCACTTTAGAAACCATAAAGCCTTTAATTATTTACAAGCAGCAAACTATCTAACATAATTTACAAAGTTGCAGCAGCCTAGTCAGGGAGTCCTGGAAGGGGAAAAACCACGGAGAGACTGCACTGGAAGACCTTCACTTTGCTCTAGCTAGCTTCACTTCATGCCATCCCCCAGCTCCCCTATGTACAATAACTCTCTGCACCTTCCATCATCTCCAAGGTCAAGAATCACTCTGGATTTAGAGATCTAGAGCTCAGTTCCTCTCGAGGACGGGCAGGGCCTTCTGCACTCGAGGGACACAAATTCAAGTAACACTTCAAAGAAAAGTAAACATGTGCAAACCCACGTCAGAACCTACAGGAGCTGCAGGTAGGAAGTGTCAAACCCAGGGAGCAGGAGCTCGTTAGCAGATTAAATTAATTAGGGAATAGCTACAGAAACCTGCTTGGGAACCAGATGGGGCCAAGAATGAGACATGGGAGTGGTTAAAAATAAAACCAAAAAACCAAAAAAAAAAAAAAAAGGAACTGCAAATGTACCCTGTTACCACAGACAAAAATTTAATCTGCTGAAACACAAAGACTTTTAAGGTCATAACTCAAGATTTAATATTTCAACATGAAAAGAAATCCAAGCCATTCGACTTATTTGGGCTTTTGAAACAAATGCAAATGTCTCTGTTTAAAAATTGCTTTCAAATGAGAAAAACAAATCAATATATATTAATATATCACCCAAAATAAAAAACGTAACACACTCTTCATTGTAGAGCATGCTGCTCATTCAGAATAAAGACAGGACAAAGAAAGTAGAATTACATTTCATGATGTAATAAAAACATTAAAATCTGTGATCATTAAGTGCACCATCGTACAGGAGTAGCGTGCTCAGAGTGGAAATGTTCTATACCTACCAGCATCCACCTTTATTAAAGCAAACAAATCTTTAGGACACTACCTGAAACTGAAATCAGTAATCACTGGGCTCCATTCAGCTTGCCTCAAGTTTCAGGCAGGCACATTCCAGCTAGTAGCACCTGTTATGCCTATTCATGATTGTATTCCAGAGATCTTTACATTTGTGAACAATTTTTTATATTTGTTTTTTTTTTTAGAAAAAGACTGGCTTTTTTTGCAATCCTTGCAATGCTTATCCTACACAGATCCTGCAAGTAAACTCTGTTCTGAGCAGCACAAGTTGGGGCTTTTATCAGAAATCTGAGAGCTGGACTTACGTTGGCAGTAGGTACAGTACAACAACTGGATGTATTCAACAGTTCCTCAAAAAGGATTGAAAGGAAGATTTCCCTAAAGACTGTTTAAAAAACCAAACCAAACCCAAAGCACTTCACCCAAGATCTGTTCAATCCTTCTGCCTAAGTTCGGAGCTTGCCAACTTTTAAGAATGCCAGGAAAAAGGAGGGAACGAGGTGGAGAGGAAAGAGAATTAAATTATTCCCAATTTGTACCGATGAAAAGCTTCAAGTAAAAGGAAATCCACTTGTTCAAGATCTTGCTACATGCACAGTCCCTCGTCAGCTGAAAGCCACAGTAGTTAGCATTGGGTGTAACAGCAGATTCATCATTCATAAAAAACACTGGCAACGTTCCTTCATCCTCAAGAACTTGCATCCACGGTTCTCTGTCCCGAAGCTTCTTAAAAAATGTCTATGGTCTGCACATTTCATACCAAACTGGAGGAAAATGGTAAACATGTCTTCTGTCAATGCAATCCCAGTGAGCCAACCTTCTCCCCAGGAGCTGGGTGTCATTTCCGAGTCTGGCCCTTCTTTGGCACCGCGGGTCGCTTGGCCTGCCACAAGTGGTTGTGGATGGTGAGAGCATCCACGCTCACAGACATGGTTTTGGCTGGGATCACGTTAAACTGTTTTCTGTCCGAGCTGTACTTATAGAGTTTATCAATCATTTTCTTGGTGATGCTCTTTGGCCCTGTCCCAGTGAGCTTGTAGATCTCCTCCGTGTCGGGGTAGTAGCAGTAAAGTGCTCGGAACTGGCAGCCGGCGTCGCGGAACAGGATGATGTAGTGGTTGGCATCACATTTCTCCAGCTCCTGCAGCAAAAACAACCAGGTACAGGGGCTGTTCACTGGGACAACCATGCCAAGCTTTAAGCTGAAGAGTTGCTCCTCTTACCAGAATTTTCCAGTCCCTTTATGAACCTAAAAGCAGAACTCTAAGTACAGAGTTCCCAGTAAATACACAGTAAATACGGGATCGTGTTTTCCATGGGGAAAGCAAAAAATGCTCTCGACAGCCACAGTATAGGAAATGGAATTCACACTGCACAGCAGTGGGGCTATGGAATCAGCATTACAGACCCATGTGATTGAGAGTGCATTAATAATTTTAATGTTTACCTCTAATATTGAGTTCTTATGTGGTTCATTCACTTTTCCAGCAAGACAGCAGTGAGATATAGCATTGTGAATAATGGGTTTGTTGGATTTGCTGCTGGGTTCCTTAAATAATTTTGGACCTAAGGAAGATAAAGAAGTCAAAATTATCTGCCTTACACTTATCAAAGCTAAGATTTTCATCCAAAGCAAAAAAAAAAAAAAAAACCTCATTATTTTTCTAGAATGACTTACTTTTAGAGATGTTAAACAGAACAAAATACAGTTGACAACTTCTCAGAAATAACATGAAACACATCACAGGTTTTCCTGACCTGGTATGCATAATAAATGAATAAAACAAACTAAACAAAAGCAACTAAACTAAAACAAAGCAGGCACCTGTGTATTCTGCCACTGAAGCAATAGAAGATGCTGTGGAAGCATTCTCCCAGTCTCTCTCTGTGTTTCTGCTGGGATTTCTGCTCAGAATGGGTAAGGACTCCATTGATTCAACTCTGGGAGGAAAATAAATAAAAAATTACATGCCAAGGTTTTGGGGTTTGGCCCTGTAATCTCACATAAATGCTGCTGTCCCTGAATGGAACAGAATATTCTCCCTTTTCCTCCCCAGAACAGTCAGATCCTCCTTGCTAGAAATCAAAGCAAAATTCTGACTCCTCTGGGAGAAACAAAACAAAATTACACGTTTGTAGCCACATAAACCAGATGAATTCAGCAATGCTGACTGTGCTGCTCTGCCAGTGAGGTGAAGCAAACAGCACTGAAGCCCAAATCTGTTTCATTGCCCGGGACAGAGAAACCCAAGAGAAGCTGGCTGTACCTCTGCGAGGGAGTGCCACCAGAGTGAACACTTTCAGGCTCAGTTGTTGCTGCTGAGGCCAAAGACAGACTGGAACCAGACTGAGCACTGCTCAAATTATCAGCTACAAAACAGGAGAGAAAATGTCAAACACATTTGGTGACAGCAGATTGGAAACTCAGAGGGAGCAAACAAAGCCAATCCTTACGTGTAGAAGAACACTTGGTGCCTGAATCACTGTAAGATTCCTCACGATGGACCGACTTTGGCCTGGGTTTTTTGGGCTTGGATTTGGGCTTCCCAAGCCCTTGCTCCTCCAAAATTTGCTGCTGTTTTTTCCTCAGATATTCTTGCTTGATAAGCTCTCGCCGAGCCTTCTCCTCTTCTTTCCGTATCCGGTCCTCCTCAGCTTTGCGGCTGCCACAGAACACAAGGACAGTGCATTCAGCATGGAGCAGCCTCCTGACCTTGAAATACAGAGAAATTCTTTGCTGTGCATCATTACCGAGCCTCATCCCTTTTCTGCTCCACCTCAGCCTCCAGCTGCTGCTTCCGCAGCCGCGCCTCCTCGGCCTTGCGCTGCTGTTTCAGGAGGAACGCCGCCCGTTTCTTGGCCAGCTCGTCCTCTGCTTTCTGTTCATCCTGAAAAACACAAAGGGATGGAAAATTTAAGGAATAGTGGACAGTATATTAAGCTGGACATCACAAGATTGCTGATGATTCCAGGAAAATCTGAAGAAAAACTATTACTTTTGGAAATCTTTCCATTTTTAGAATTGATGAGTGTGAATCAAATCCTCTTATTGTTCAAGAAAATATTAAGAGAGAGTTTTAGTGTTCCCTTATGTCTGTTAGGAGAAAAAAGGGGCTCATCTTACTCTGACTTGGTTTAAAATATCTTTAATTATCACAAAACCTTCTAGACCTGCAAAGTACAGTGCAGCTATGATGTGGGCCAGGATGGACGCCACAAATAATCCCAGTGAATGACAATCAGTCCAAATTAATCACACTACAAAGACCCCAAAAGTTAAATTCCCTGAGACTGAGACTAGTTTGACTTTCTTGAAAGAGGAATTAAAAGAGAAAGTATTATGTCAGCACATTTGTGGTACTGACAATAATCATTGCTAAGCACAAATTAGGACACTAAATGTTTTGAGAGCTGATCTCTCTCTTTTTCCAGAAGTAATTGTTTTCCACTGCAGCTTTTTTATATTCAAATATTGCAACCAATTAGGGCTGTGCTCCATCAGGAGCCTGGGAAACACCAGTTCTAATGCTGGGTGAGTGTGTAACAGGAACCAAAGAGAGAAAGGTAACACATTTACCTTGAAGAAAAAACCCACACCAGACTTCTGATCACCTTCACTAATCATATCCGTGGAGCTATCCTGGTTTTCAAGTTCTCCTTCATCTGGAGCTTTTAAATCAGACAAATCTACTTCAATGAGATTGGCCTTGCTTCGCAGGGGCTCATCCACTGGGACATTTTCTTTTCCTGAGCCATCAGAAGAATTCAACCCTGTTTCCTTGAAGCTGCTATTCACCTCTTTGCTCATTTCAGACAGAATATTTGCATCTTTGGAGGTGGAAAGAACAAGTGCCCTTTGATTGCTCTCATCATGAAGTCTATAGGTATCAAAGAAACACTTCTCTTGGGAACCACTCCCATGGTCAGGGCTGCTTTCCAGTCCCACTTCTGTGGGTGTCTTTGCCAAGCTATTGGGTGGGAAAGGTCTCAAATGTGGAAGGTTTTCTAGGCTGGGAGTTGGGGTTTTAACACGTGCTGAGTTCTGCTGCCTGTCCTTAGGGACTTTCAGCTCTGAAGGCCTTCCTGGCCGGGGAGTCCTTCCTTGGCCGAGGCGCGGCGGCTTCCGCAGGCTGTTCATTCCAGTTGGAGACAGGGGCTCAACAAAATGAATTGAAGGTTTCACCTTTTGGTCCTGAGAGTTACTTCTGGTTCCTGGGGATGGCACTGTTGGAGATTTCATGAGCAGCTCCTGCTGCTGGGATATCTTTAAGATGGCCTGCTGCAGGGTGCTGATTGTTTCATTCAGCTTCTCGATGGAAAGATCACATTCATTTATATCTGCTTCAGTCACGTTGTCTTCTAGGAGGGCAACAGAAATAATTTTACTTTTTTCCAGATCGTGTATAGCAGCAGGGTCTTTTGGTTTGTGTTGTTCAGCAAAAGCCAGGCTTTCCTGCATTTTTTTTGCTACTTCTTGAGAATCATTGAGCATTTCTTCTCTCTCCTCCTCTTTCACAAGAAACTCCTCAGATTTGGAACCCAAAGAAACTTCATCTAAATCTTCCCCATTGTGCCGGGAATATTCTTTCGCAAAATGTTCTGGTTTAAGAGGTTGTGGACCATCAGGAGACTTCCCTTTTTTAACAACATGCAGGAAAGCTGCCTTGCCCAATTTTAGTCTCTGCCTTGCTGATAAGGCTTCCATCTTCTTCTTCTGAGCCTCTATGGCCCTGCGCTTCTCTTCCAGCTGCATGTGGAGCTGCACCAGCTCTGAAGCTAAAAGATTCACATTGTCTTTGTTCTGCCTGTTGGGGCTCTGCTCTCGCTTCTGTTTCCACGTGGTCAGTGGTGCTGGGCAGCTTTCTGACCCATCTGGGGTGGTTTTTTGGGAGCTGCTGGTGCTGGACTTGGTCTCGTAGCTGTTGAGCCTCTGCAGCTTCCTCTCTGCAAAGCTGGTCATGCGGACACTGCCGCTGGCCATGGACACGCTGCTCACCTGGGAGATGGTGCTCAGGCAGGGGCTGGAGCGCCCGCTGGCATCGTCCTTGTCCTCGTGCTCCTTCACCTTCATGTCCTCCTGCAGCTTGGCAGACTCCTCCTCACCAATGTACTTAGTGACTATAGGATGGTTGTCTATGGCCACCAAATCCTGGTCAGCATCTTCCATGTCCAGGAGATCTGGCTCTGAGTCTTGTCTCACCATGGTCCAGGTTGTATCCTGAACGTGCAGGCCAAGACCTTTCCCATAACTCACATTGACTTTACTTGTTACCTCATCATCAGCTTTAGCAGCATGAAGAAAGAATCCTCCAGTGGATAGCTCCTGAGAGGAAGGATCTAAACTGCTACTAGCCAAAGGTCTGGAAGCTTCTATACCTGCTTCCCCCAGGGCCATTGCATCTGCAGGACTGGCATCTGCAACTGGAGTGAAATCAGAGCTAGAAATGGGAGTAAAAGTCCTATTGAGGTCATGCTCACCATGACTGCTCGCGGCTTTCTTGCGGATCAAAGACAAGTGTCCTTCATTTAACCTCTTGGTTACAAAACTCCTCTGTTTCCCCTCCCCACACTCATCCTCTTTATTGATGACCTGTTTTTCCTTGGCTGGTTTCAGGACTGCAGGCATTAAAGGCTCCAGGTAAAAACTCTCAGCTTTGCTGTCCGCAGGGTCACTGTTTGTTTTTGGAGACCACGCTGTGGCCACTAGGCTGGGCACCCTGGCTGCTGCATTCTGCACCTCAGGGTCACCACGGTTTGGCCTTTCTTCAGATCTGATGATGGCAATGAGCTCTTCATCTTCATCCTCCATTTCTACATTGTTCAGCAAACTCTTCCCATTAGCTTTCACCGATGGAGGGTGGGGCTGATTTTTGGGGGTTACATTGACAATGTTGGAAGCAAGACTGTCCTTGCTGATGGACCTGGCCAGGCTAATGCTGTCACCAGAGCCAGGGTCCACATCAGTACTGGCAGAATGATGAAGAGCAAATGGTGTTGGCTGAGACAGAGGCCTAAAAAAGATAAGAAGAATCTACTGACACTCAAGCACGACAAGGTACAATTTGTTGAAATAAAGACCATGATACAGAGAGCTAAAATAGTTGTTTTATTTTTAAAATGCATCCTGTACCACGAGTGACCAGCAATACCAAGCAGCAACTTCAGAAACTTCCATTTTCAAGAGCACTTGCTGAAAATCACGGCTAACAAATTTTCAATTGCAAATCTAAAATCAGTCAGCTCTGAAAGTGCACATAAGGAGAAAACAAAATTAAGTGACTGTCAGTGCAGTTCTAGGGCAGTGATACCACATTACCACAATCAAATTGTCCCAGTATCATTTCCTCAAGCAATGCTGTAACAAATAATTACCTGGGTTTCTTCTCTGGCCATGCCAGAACTGCCCCTCGTGGCTGCCCATCAACGCGGGTAAGAGAATTCGAACGATGCCGATGGCCTGAGAAGGTTTTTAATTGGTAATAGTTTAGAAATGCTCTTTAAACCAGCACATTTGCCTCATTTAATAGCAAACAGAAACAGAGTCAACTCCTTCCCCAACAGATGGCAGCAGAAAACAGATTTGCTGCAGCTGCCACCAGACACAGTCAAAGCCCGAAAAAAATTAAAATCCACTGAAACTCAACATGCTCACCCACTTGTGTTACTGCAGATTAATTCAATTCTGAATCATTTACAGAAATTACCTTATATTTTAATTAATTATTTTATTGACATTGACAGTCATTGTTTGTTGAAAGGCAAATTCAAGGCAGACTTACCAGGACTGTCTTCTCCCTGTAAAGATTTTTGTTGCTTTTGCCTCAAAGGCAGCAGTGGATGGGAAGGGCTGAAGGCAGGGCTTCCTCCTTTGCCACTAATTCAGAAAGGTAAAAATTCATACTTACTACAAAGAATTTTTTTTCTATAATCAGAAGAAATATCAAATTGCAAAGTCACACTGATAAGTTACCCTCATCCTCTTTAAAACATAATGAATTTTTAAGAAGTTCCTTAAAAAGAAGTTTTTCACATGTAACTATACAAAAGAAAACCTATTACCTGAAATTAAACTAAGTTTCTAAATGCAGTAGATTTAAGACAATGCTTATGTAAATAGTAAATTCAAGTCTAAGCAAAGGCTGAAATAACTTAGAGGTCACTATAAAATTTATGTCAGCTGAAAACTCTTTTCATTAATCACATCAGATCATGCTGAAGTTTGTTTTCACAGAACCCCAGAATAGTTTGGGTTGGAAGGGACCTTGAAGACTGTCCAGTTCCATGGACACCTTCCACAAGAGCAGCTTGCTCCAAGCAAGACCCTGGGCAGCTTTGGAGTCCCTCTGGGGACTCTAAGGTCACCCATTTTGTGGCAAAATGACAGCATTCAGCAGCACAAATCCC
The DNA here is from genome assembly GCF_012460135.2 of Molothrus ater. Classification (NCBI taxonomy): domain Eukaryota; kingdom Metazoa; phylum Chordata; class Aves; order Passeriformes; family Icteridae; genus Molothrus; species Molothrus ater. Next base: position 9,423,914 of record NC_050497.2, on the reverse strand, counting down.
CAGATTATCCAAACAGAGGCACAAAGAGAAGGTGGAACAAGATGAAGACACACTCACAGGTAGTCAGGCTCCTCGGGGTGCAGGTAGTACCTGCTGCAGGCCTCAGGGGCTGCCTGGGCTGGGGGCTGCAGCTCTGCTGGGCTGGGGCTGGCAGGAGTGGCCAGGAAGCTGCGCTTGGTGGCGTTGGAGATGGGGACAGGGGGCCGGCTGCTCTTCTGCTGCATCACTGCCTTGACTGGCACAGAGGGACAGCATCAGCACCACGCAGGGGCCAGGGAGGGGCAAGCAGCACAGGAAGCTCTCACATTGCACAGGGTAGAAGGGAAACTTTGTCTACACTGTAAGCTGAAGTACTGATCTTAATTTAAAATATCTGTCTTCCGGTGAGCGTGATGAAAGTTACAAATTAATACATTAATTAGTGGGTTTAGGGGGGGAAATTATATGTTCAAAAATTATCCATCCAAAAAAATTAGAACTCAAGTGGATCTAGGACTAATTTTCCTTCTACTTTACTGCTTTTCAAAGATCCCCAGCAAGAATAAATCTTGGGGAGAAATAAACCTTCTAAGGAAACACCACCAGGCAACAGTTTCACTGCAATGTAAGTATTTTCTAAATAACAGGCTATCAGTTATCTGTGGTCACAAACTTACCATCCTTTATTTCCTGGATATCTCTTGGTTGTACAAAGTCTGGTTTGACATTCTCAAACCACCAGAAGAGTTCTGCAATGAACACCATGACATTAGGCTGAAACAGGAAAAAAAAAAAAATTACACCTCACATTAACAAAACACTCCTGATTTACCCACATTTTATTGAAAAATCCATCTTTTCTTGTGTTTCTTACCTTTAAAACCAAAGGAGCATACAACATGTCCTCCAAGGTGAGGTAAAAGCATTTGTTTAGGTACTCATTTGAGAATTCTCTCAAGAGCTGAATGTTATAGAGGCTGTCTGCAATTGATGTCACCTCCTTCAAACAGATATCTGGGAAGAGGAAAGGGCTGCGTAAGTTCTGGCACTTTCCCAAGGGATCACCCTTCCACCCCCAGCTCACAGAAACATTAAATACAGGAACTTCACAGACTCTACAGCAGCCCTGGATATTTACTGGCTACCAGTGACATTTCTCTACCTGCTCAGTGCCAGAGGGACAGGAAAAGGAGGAAGAAAACCACAGAGAGCAGTATCAGTTCTGCATTCATTTTTGAATCCACAGGGGATTCTGTCTATCACAGCCACAGAAAAGGTAAACAGGCTACAGAGAACACACATAATGACAAAATACAAAAGCAATTAAAATCAGACATCTTGATTTGCATATAATAAAGGGTTACTCCTAGGATTCAGAGTGCTGGTTCCTTCTGAAAACACTCAGGAGCTCTGCAAGGTACAACATATCTGAGAATTTAAAAACCAATAGGAAATGTTGATTTGCAGAAGTTAATGCAACAAGGACATTGATTTATTAAAAAAACATTTTCTGGGGAAGAGAACTCAAGTTTTGCAATGCCCAAGAGTGACAATTTCTGCAGATTGAGAGAAACTATTTCATAATCTAGATTTTTAAAATGCCAAGTTATGCCAAGAAAAAAAAGAGAATTATCAGCTAGCACTGGGGGACATGTACTCCATTTTTATGGCAATGAAACCAAGCTCAGTTATTTAAGCAAAGAAAGCCACATCATCTAAAACTGGAAAAGAAAGGATTCTTTTGTGGCTCATAAGATACAGAACACAGTCTTCTAAATACAGTAAGTAAAAAAATCAATATCCAAGAGAGATTCTTTTTAAAATGCAGATTCCATATGTGACCTGTCTCCAACCTGCCATACTCCACTACCTATTAAATGTGCTGCATTTTAAATTTTTCATGTATTTCTAGTTCAGCTTTCAAAGCCTGAAAGCCTTTTATTCCTTTGATTCCCTCAAAACCTTTATTACATACCATCTAGTTTCATTTGCTCTGGACAATAATAGTGAATCACAGCTAGAAGAGCAGCACCATCACTACCATCCTTCATCAGATCTTCCAGCACAGGGAAATAGGGTAACTGCCTGCTGGAGAGGTGGTCCCTTCTGTAACGCACCTACAGAGAGAAACAAGGGTTCACATCATGCTGAAGAGGCTAAAAGACAAAAAAAAAACCCCAAAAAAGTAAGGAAAAAGGAATCTGTGTTAAGCATTGAAAACTCTTTTCGCTGGATCCTTTCTGCCATTCTGCCCCAAGTCAAAGCCAGCTGGCAAAGTTGTGCTTTTCTCCCTGTGGAAGCCAATTCTGAAGGAAATGGTGTTTGCTCTTAATCCTAGAATGGTTTGGGTTGGAAGGGACCTTAAAGATCACCTAACCCAGCCCCCTTGCACTAGGGCAGCTGGCTCACCTGCCATTCAGTCTCCTCATGGCCAGGAGCAATCTGTGCTGCTGGATTCCTCACTTCTCTCACACATTTTAACTTATTATAAATCAATTTAACTCAAAACCCTTCCCCACAGATGCATGAATGCAGCAGATCCGAGGAAAGAGACATGGGGAACTACATGAGAACACTTAAAGCTTGGGAGAAACAAAACACAGCAAAAATAATTCTGAGGGGCTGGTGATCTCTCATACCTTACCCACATCCATGGGTTTGCTGCTGTGCCCACAGACAGCAAAGTTCTCTCAGAGGGAACCAGAGCATGGCACATCTGTGTGCAACACAGGTGTTGTGCAAAAATAAAAACCACCTTTTTCAAAATAGTCAGAGAGAAGGAGGCCTTGACATCCCCAGCAAAACTCCCCTTGATTTACTACAGATCAAAATCAAGCTCTGGTGCAAACCACCCTGCAGCCCTCAGGGAATCTGGAGCTGCCAAAGCCAGTCAGCTGAAGAACAAATCTTGGCATTGCTTCTTGCAAGTTTTGCAAGTTCCAGGCTTGCTGTTTCCTGAGCATCCACACACTATGGGAGGCTGTGTCTAAAGTGAGCAGCAAAGCAGGTGGGAAAGCAAAAGCAGAATGCACTGCAGGGCCTGGCAGAAAGAGCTGGCAGTGCTGGGAAAACATCCCTTGGACACTTCAGGGCACTGAGAGCACGGGGACTGAACAGAATCTCTTGTCTGCTCTGCAGACACACCAATCACACACTGAGTCATCAGAGGAAAGCTGGGTTTTACCAACATCCTACACATCCCAGGCCAGCCTGGGAAAGCTCTACACATACACACATTCCTAGGTGTCAGTTTAGGATGGCACAGGCTGTGAAAAAATCTGTTCAGAGCAATGAAGATCACTTGGAGCAATGAGAACCAGTTTCTTCTCTTTATTTTGCATATGCTACCCCAAGTTTCCCAAGGAACTCAAAGCTATCTCTGCATGCTAATGCTATTTTTCCTGTCCTTTTCCCAGGGGCAAATTGGGTTTTTCCCCAGCCTGGAGCACTCCACGAAGATGGAATGGGATGGGAATCATACTGTACCACACGAGCATATTCCACTGGCTCCAGCATGCAGTGAGATAGGGCATGCATCAGATCAGGCTTACAGAGAGAAACAGTGAGATATAGGATGGTGATTATTCAAACAAGAAACAAATCAAAGGCATCAGCAACATCCATTATGCACTAGAAATGTGGTTGTTAAGTCTGGCAGAGTAAGTGTGCACACCAAGGGAAATTGGTTAGCTTGAAAGGGTCAGCATTTATCCACTTAAAGTAAGCATATTAAAAAAAAAACCTTCAGAAATTCTTTTTCAACTTTAATTCCTCCTGTAGTTAAAGTAGATAAAAAAATATTTCTTTTCCAATAGGCTTAAATGGAATTTAAATCAATGACAGTCAATACCAAGAACTAAAATCTGTAAAGATTCCTTGTTTCTTTTGGCTTTAGTGAAAAACCCCACAAATTTATCAAAGAGGGTTTTTATGGATTTAATTACTTTTTTTTTTTTCTCAGCTGTTATTCTCTTAACCCTCCAGTCTTTTACACTGAAAATTCTGAATTCTTCCTTATTTTCTAAGGCAAGTGTTGTGGTTTGTAACCCTCCTGTCCATGCATACAGTGAATGACATTTGTATGCAGTAACTGCAGAAACAGTGCTACTGAAATAGAGATTATTCTATTCCAACCAAACAAAAATCACAAAATAAAAAAGCACAGAATTGACAGAACCTGACAACAACTCTGAGAGATTTCAAAACCTGCCAGTAAACCATTAAAATCTAAGTGGACTAGAAGTATGACAACCTTTGTTTACTCCTTCCTTTAATTTCAGATATTTAAAGTTTTGGCTCAAACAAAGGATTAGGAGGCTGCAGTGGGACTGAGCTCCCTGTGGGAAGGCAGAGGGATCATGGGGAGGCTGCCTGATCACACCTGCCTTTTCCAAGTGCTCTGCCCTTTGGAATTAACAACTGAGACAACAGCTCATCTTCCCAGAGAGAAAATGAATAACCAGCTCCTGCAAGGGCAGGAGAAAGGGCATCAAAGCTGAGGAAAGCAAAGGAACAAAGGAAAATTCTCTGCAAGATGGAATAAAGCCAGAAAACTCTGACAAAAGAAAGCAGGATTTCTATAAGCACAATTTTGTTGGTTTTGGGATTTTTTTTTAATATATAGTGGAATTGATATTCCAATTTCACACTTCAGCAGAAGGAAAAATCAGTATTTTGTTCCACTGTCTTCCCTCCCACTGTGCCAGCTCCAGGCTCCTTAACTGAGCACACAATCCCAGCAACTGTCCCACAAACTGGGCTGGCCCATCTCCTACCCCACCTCAGAGAACAGCAGTGCTCTGGCTCTGACAGATTCACAAATCTGCAGCAGAGCAGGTGCAGGAGCAGTGTAAGAGCATTATTTAAGCACAAACATCTGAGTATCTTAACTATGGATTCCAAGATTAGGCAGCCCTTTAAGCTGCCCAGCTTTTCCCTCACCTCAGCGCTGCCATCAGTTCCTACTCACACCCAGCAAATGCAAACCATTTCAACTGGTAATTTTCTAGATTTTTTATTGCTACTCCAGCTCCCTGACTCCTGCAGTGTGGAAGCAATTTGGAGATGCTGCAAAGGGAGTATGCTGTGTGCTGTACAGTATGCAATAAGCACGGCATGGAAGCAAAGCCTGATGACCCAAAAGCTCACACAGGTGTTTTTCAAAGAGCAGCTGAGAAGCATTGCAATGGAAGCAAACACTCTGAGGAAGTTTAAAGAGCCATGATTTTGTGGATGACAACTGGTGTAAAAGTAGTTCACTTACAGGTACTAATTTCCAATACCATTTGGAAGGAGACTGCTCAGGAAGCAAGGAAAGGAACGTAGGAATAGGAAAGGAACATCAGCAATGCAAGTTAAAAGCAGTAATACTTAAATGCACTTCAGCAATAAACACTTTCACATTTCAGAGGCCTTGTAGCCTAGAAATTTAGATTTAAAGAGACTCAATAGCCAATAGGGTCAAATAATTCAAGAGATCCTTTAGATCACAGATCAGCTTGTAAATTAAGCATCTCTTTTTTGATGAAGGATATTATTTTCCATAAAAGGCACATAAAAAACCTTCAGCACTAACATGAAAATTAAACTGTGCCTTGTTCATAGGTCACACTTTGAGCTCTTTGCCTAGTAATGCCAATTTGAGGAAAGAATATGTTATTTGTAATTTAAGGTTTTATGAAATCACAGATTGGGAGTTCAGATAGATATTATGTTGGAGAAAGACTATTTGACATTCTCCAGAAATGAAAGTGTGCTATATTTTGCAATATTAGTGCATTGTAATATAATTTCAAGGGAAAAAGCTGGAAAAAACTACAAACACACACATATAACATTTGAATGCCAAGAGTATCCTTCCTGGACAGAAGCTGAATAAGTCCCTAAATACACACTGGAAAAATAACATGCAAAAAGAACATGCCCCGAGAGCTTTCAAAATATATAACATATATTTTGTGCTGTGAAAGCTGAGTCATATTTACCCACATACAGTTGATACAGGTTATTTTAGTTGAAACAAGTTGTTTTCATCCTACTGAAACTTAAAGGAAAGTCAGGAGATAACAATGGGCTTCAAAGGCAGGGAAGGGCACTGATGACAGAGACAAAACAAAGTGCATGCAGAAAACCTCACTTTTGAGGATTGGAGCCCTCACACTTCCCTGACAAAGAAAATACTGATATTTAAATCCATCCATCATCAACACACAATATCACAACTGAAGACAAATTTGTTTTACCTTTTGATGCCCTGGACTTTCCATTAGTTGTTGTTTTAATTTAATCTCTTTCTCTGTTATCTCTCTCATTTTAAGGTTCACCTAAAAGGGCATAGCAAAGAAAATTAATTAAAATACACCTGGATATGTTTCCACAAGTGTCCTTCTTGCTCCTGTTACTTAACAGTCAATTCATGCTACAAACATAAAAAGTTGATAGAAAAGCATGGTACAGCAGTTTTCTAGACCAAGTCTCTATTAGCAGGAGCTGAAATCACAATCCTGGGTTTGCAAGGACACATTCCCTTTGGAATGTGACTCTTGTCACTCAAAAGAATTAGAGTAACTTAACTGCTGCCCTTGGAAAAATTCCAGCACTTCTGTTAAATGTTCCATCTAGTCAGAGTTAAGTCCATCCTCTTATTTAGCATGAAACAGGGCTTCACCTAAAAAACCCCCACCAACCAAAAAACACCTCATAGCAACTTCTCTGAAAAGAAAGAATCCAATTTTTACAGTTTTTCTAAGTTAGCTCCTTATTATTGTCTTTATTTTTGAATTTACCAGCTTTATCCTTCCCTAAGAAAAACAAGTAGAAGGGATGCCAGAAAGTAGATGCTTGCTAAAGTAGAAGGGATGACAGAACTGCACAAGTAAGAAAGGAAGGCATGCATCAGAATCCATTTGAAAAATCTGAAAGCTGACAAGAAAAGACAGGCAGGCTTTTCCCAAAGTGAATTTTACCTTGTTAATCCAGAAAACCATGGCATCCTCCAAATCATAGGGCAGTTCTTTTGAGGCACTGAATGTAGAGAAACGCTTGACACTGGCAACCACCTTCTCAATGCTGATCATTTCTACAGTGTAGGCCATCATAAGGGCATCAATCATTGCCATATGAGAACTCTGAGAGAAGCAAACAGAGAGGATTGGAAAATAAAATCCCTTTTAAAAACAGTACCTTCTAACTGTATTTAAACCAAAACATTGCTAAGGTTAACGACCTAGAAATTAAAATAGTAAATGGAGTGAAGAGCTCTTAACTAGCGTTAAATAAAAAGAAGATGATTAGGTGGATTTAATTAAGCGAACCATTTTGATTGGTGCAGAGCCCAGATCAGACTCAGACACAGGTGTATCATCGCTCTCCATGACGTAAATCCCCTTCCGAGACAGCGCCTGGATCACGGACTGGTGGCCCTGCAGAGCTGCCACCTGGTCCCCCTTGAGGATGAGGCTGCAGACGCGGCAGTAGAGCTCGCTGGAGAGCAGCAGTTTGATCACGGGCGGTTTGATGTGCTCCTGCTCGTACTGGTCGATGTAGAACGGGTCCTTCAGCTCCTCCGGGACGTTGTCTGCAAGAGCCGAGAGAGCGGTGACACAAGGCTCCTCACCAGCAGTGGGCAATCCCACGTGCTAGAGGGATGCACATTTGATTTGGGATTATCAGGTTAGGGCACAGGTTAAAATGGGTGTCAGATGGACAAGGTTCATCCATATCTTCACAGCAAAATCCCAAAGCATCCACGCACGGCAACTGGAGAACTGCAAGACTCCATCGCCAGCAGGGGTCTCCAAACCAAGCCACCAATTTTTTAATGGATTCTGGCAATTCAGAAGGAAAAGACCAAAATATCTGACTAAAACCTTGAACATTTTACAAACTAACCAGTGAGCTGATTATCTATTTTTTGTCAAGAGCATTAATCAAACTCTTGTAGCTTGCAGCCTTTAAATAATTCAAGCCTAGGAAGCAAAACCGTTCCATTTGGATTAAGCAGGAACTTTAAACCAAATCTAAAATTGAACTTCTTCTGCCTTGGCCCAATTTCCACCAGTTGTGTTAGGATTTTTATCAAACTGATCCTAGCCCCTGAGTGTAATAATTTAGAAGAAGCTAAAATTAGCAACACAGAGGGCCTCACCCTTGCACACCACCAGCCATAAACACATTTTTACTACTCCCAGCACAGCTCAGAGCTGGCAGGAGAGAAAGGCACTAACAACAACCAATATTCCAATCACTCTAAATATGTCCAAGACATCTCAAATCCATCCCTTGCTCTATATCCCAAAATAAATCCTTCTCCTCATGTTGGGTAATCAGGCTGGAACTATTGATCTTTATAACAACTGAGCAGGAATAATGAGAGTCTGCAGCTCCAAGAAAAATATTTTCTAGCCTCAAGTGTATTGTCTTAATAGAAGCCTGACATTTCCTAAATTTCAAACATAAAATTCTATCTGATGCTATCCAGTCACTCTGAATATCTTTCCCCAAAGTCACTTAAACAGTTCATTTTAAATATATACATCTACACTTAAAAGAATTATTAATTTGGCAGCATATTTACTTTTCATTCAGCTCATTTCCAGAATAATTAAATTTTCCCATTCCAAGAAACTCCTACCCATATCTTTGAGCTGCAAAATAAGGCACACAGTAATTGTATGCTGCAGAGCACTTGATGTTCATGAAGAAGAGGGATGGAGACAGAGTGCTATTGCATGAGCTACAAGTACATCTCACTTAGATAAAAATATGCAGCAAACCAGTGTTGTCTAACAGCTCCTGTCAGTCAGACAGTGCTGGTCCTTTTTCAAAATGGGAAGAAAGTTTAAAAAGCTTTCTAAAATTTTTAAAAATGGAGATAATTATTTTTCCTTTCTGTGACACTGAATGTGACTTTCCACTGAAGGTGGTTGGAAGAGACAAAATCAAACCCACTGGCACCACCTAAGTAGCATTTGTTAACATGGCTGTCCATTTTTAGTGAAACACATAATAAATTCAGATATTTTTTAATCTTCTTAATATTAGTCAACCTGACCTAAACTCAAAGGCTGTTGAAAGCTCATTCCAGTTAATGGCCATTTCCATTTCCAGATAGAGAACTCCAGCTTCCATTTCTAAAGACTGAGGAAAGATGCAAAAATCCAAATGCAAAGCAGCTCGTGCAATTCAACATTTTAGTTCATCACAAGCAGCTACACCTTTAAGGACCAAAGACACGTTGCTTTGTACTAGAATTATTTGTGAAAGGAAATAATACAAGCTCATAAAATATCCATGAAGTTGTACTTCTCTGGCAGAGCACGAGCACCACTCCAAATTTTAAAGGCTTTTCTTTAAAACAACACAAAAAAAAATGCAAATCCCAAAAGTCTGCAATCAGAAGCACTTGGATGAGGGGTTTTGTTCCAATACCTGCTCTCCACCAGCTCAGGAACTGAGGTGACTGCCTGGAATTGGGCTGGAATGGTGGACAAAGAGCCCTGAAATCCCCAGTCTAGATTTTCCTGGGGATTTTCCCTTCTCCACAAGGTAGAGAGACTGGGATTGTTTTATAGACTGTAAGCACAGCAAGGAAAAAGGGTTCTCTGCAGCACTGACACACCCAGGAGGGAAGCAATCCATAGGATTGGGGTCTTTACACACATTACTGACACAGGAGAGGCCATGGGAGCTGAGCCCCCCTGTGACAGGGACAGGCAGAGCTCCCACATCAGTTTCTGATTAAACCAGCTCCATTTCAATGATTTTTAAAAGCCTTTTCTAGCACTAAATGGATCTAGTTCTTAGTGAGGAGATTCCATGTCACAGAAATCAATACGTTAAAAAAACCACAAACCCAAACAAACAACCCAAAACACACAAACAAAAAAGGAGAAAATAAAAACCCCAACTTGTATCGTGTCATTCAATCTGAATGCCCAGTCAAGAAACCTGAAATCTTTTTCTTTTATACTGAAGACTCCTCTAATTTCATGTTTCTGATCTCCATATAACTGCTTAAGGACTGAATGGATTTGGATTGACCAGGATTAAGGGTAGGGCTGGGTGGGAACAACTTTTAGTACCAGGATTAATAATTTCACTTCCTACTATCCCAGGAAGTTATTAATCAACATTAATCCTCCCATAATTGCAATTTATTTCACTGTAAACACTTGCCCAGGTTTATTTTTCACATTAGTACACAGAACACTTCTGTCTGTCACACACAGGAAGAGTCCTGTAGCTGACTTATGTCCTGACTAATGATCCATAAAAAAATTAAAGATATAAAAACCACATCAAAGCCTAAGAGTGACAATACTAACTTTATTATTTCAAATTTATTTATGCTGGACATAGTGGCAGGCACAAATAAAAGAGAAATAAATGGCAGGAAAACTTCCAATGCAAACAGGATGCTAAATTAGTGTATATTAAAAATTGAGATAATTATTTCTGAGTTGGGAAAATTCTGAGTTGGGAAACTTCCAAATAGAATTGATGTCCTGTACTCAATGCAGTTGTCTCAAAAGGGGTAACACAGAACAGACAAAAAAAGGCTTTAATTGAGAGGTGTCTTCAATATTTGAAATCTGCATCTGAAAGTGCAACTGAAGACACTGATCTCACCTTTCACACCTGTTAATTATCCTTACCTGCAGCACCAGGGCTGCTCCTTCTCCAACCCCCTTAAAAACAACAGAATTCCCACACTGCCAGAAATCCCAGAAATGCCCTGTCACTTTTAGAACAGCTCCACCCCATCAAAATTACCCAGTGCTGATTTCAATCACTCACCATGGCCACATGAGCAGCCCCTGCTATCATGGACACCTTTTCTCCCCCCTTTTTATGGATCAGACAAACCAAAGGTGTCACAGCCTTTGTGCTGGTCTCACTACAGAATGTGCCAATGCTCTTTTGGAAGAAAATGTCCCAGGCTTTCCAAGCCCCAGTTTCTATCAGCATCTTTTCCAGCACCTTCTTTCCATGACCTATAACTGAACCTGGAGGTTGGAAAAGTTCTGTTCATTAAAAATTGAGTTTTTTACACATTTATGCCTTGGATTTTGGAGAAAATCGACACAAAAAATTCACTCCTGAGAAATTAACACCTAAGCTGTAGCTACAAAAATTTCTGCTCTAGCAGTTTAACAAATCATACTAAAAGAAACCAAATTAAATCATGTCCTTATTTTTTGCTTATCAAGAAGCTTCCAGTACAATTTTTTCATTCAGCCATTGTTTTGGTCAGTTCCATGGTATCAATGGGTTCTAATATCTCAAAAACTGTCAGCTGTGAGTATAAATCTTCAAGTACAAAAAATCCTTGAGAGGATTACAAAAATAACTTAACTTACAACAACTGTCAGAGAGACAATTATTGCCAGACTCTCCTTGCTTCAGGGGAGGGAGCATTTCTTTATCATCTCCCTTACAAAAAACCTGTTCAAAGACAACCACCTGATTCTGACTTGATAAAGAAAAATACAGTAATCTGAACAAATTTGACTTTTCCCTTGAACTGAGGAGGTGGATCCACCCCAGATGTTATTTTACCTGCAGAAGATGAAGAACTGGTTTCACCTGGAAAGGGAGCCAAGCTGTCCTGGTAAACAGCACGAAGCTTATTCACATTCTGAGCAGGATTTCATTAGTATCAGTATCTGTTCCCAGAATTATTCAGCACTGCTGAATGTCCGGGCTGAGCACAAACTCCACCTTTTCAGCACTGAGACCACCAGAATCTAAATATTTTGTGTTGGTTCTCATGACAGCACTGAATTCTAAAGCCTGTAAGTGATCTGGAATAGGACACATGAAGATTTACATACAACAGGCAGGAAAACCCCAAGCTAAAGGCTTTGCAAACTGCTGGGAGAGTGACTGCACTTATTATCATATCTTTTGATCAAGGATAAAGCCACAGTCCTGGATAAAGCAGAAGAAACAAAATAATAATTACGGGATCCTTCACCCCAGTAAACTTCACACAATAATACTCAGTGTTTATCAAACAGCTGCTATTCAAAAAACAAATGTTTAACTGTTAATATTTGCTAAACACAACAGCTTTCTTAAAAGGATTTTTTCTACCAGCCTGAGAAGAAAGCTGACAAAAGACAAGCAGGGAATCCAGGGATTTAGGGAATTTGGCCCAGGAAACATCCTCACACTGCCTCTACCAGCTGGTAACTGTGGGGAGCTATTACAGCACTGTACATCCTTATTTAGCAAGCAAGTTCTAAGTATTCCAAGACCAAAAAAACCAAACCTGCATTTCCCCTCCAATGCATTCCATTAGTCCTTGGCTCTCCTGCCTGCATCTTGCCAAAGGTTTCAGGCTACTGTCAGCTTTAAGTCTGGAAGCTATGTAAAGCTCCCAGCCCTGATAAATAAGTAAAACCCATCAGGTCCCTTTTGAAAAATCTGAATTTTGCACACTGTTTTACAGAACCAACAATATCTGCTATGGCAAAGTTGGAACACTGAGACACTTCCATATCCTTCAATACCTAAATTTTAATATTACAGCCATGATGATGGAAAATATAATTTCTACACATAAATTAGTGCCACATTCAATCTGCTGAGAAATCAGGAGTGTCCATTTTCCCAAGTGGTACCAAATGAAACCATCCTGAGTTTGTTCTTTCCAACTGCTGCTGCTCAGAGCCCCAGGGGCCAGTGGGGCTGAAGGGCCAGGTCCCCTTCCCATTGCTGTGCATGGCCTCATTCCTGCCTGGCAATCTGGATCATTCCAAGCACTGTGGAAAAGTGATCTCCCCATGGAGGGCTTGCCAAGGCTCCCCAGCCCTCCCACACTCACCCTCTGTCAGATGAAGTTCCCCACTCTCAGTGGCAGCTTTGCTCCTCAATCCTTTAAACATCAGGAGATCGAATTCCCTGAAGTGACTGGTTGGTTCTCATCAAAGTTTGAGGATGAAAAAAGCTAATTCTGGTCTAATTAAACTCCATTTTCTCAAACCACTGTCTCAGCTAAAGGGACTTAGAACCCTTCCAGGCCACAGAAGGTTTCCAGATGTGCTCAGAGTGAGAGTGACCCGTGTCAGTACTCCCAGCTTTACTTGGGGAGATGGATGACAGTGAATGGAGAGAGGCCTTCCTTCACAACATCCCTCCCCTCTGCTTTCTGGAATCCACACAAACAGTTGTAGGACCTCCCTCTGGAGCCCATCTGTGCCAGCCAGGAGCTGCAGGTTTCCAGGAACAAACCATCCAGCCCAGCTCCTGTGCAAGAGGAGGAGCTGTCTGCCAGTGTTTGTGTAGCTGCTCCGTTGTTTGGCTACCAAAATTCTCTTTTCATGGCCAGAAGGTGAAAAAAAAAATAAAAAAGGAGGACTGCATCATCTTGTACTACCAAACAAAACAAAGCCCAAACTAGGACTTCAAAGTATTCATCATGCATGCTCCCAGTGATTTGTCCTTGAGGAAAAAAAAACCAAAGGATGAATGAAGAATTTTCTTATTTAAATGTCAGCTTAGAAGCTGAGAATTCAAATATCCTTTAACAGCAAAGAGGAAATACAGTTGCAAGTAGAACCTGAAGTGATGAATGACTTTCAGTAACATTCTACACCAGCATCAAATTCCTGTTCTTGACCCTTTCCACTCTCCACCATGACCTCAGCCTTACCTGAGCTCAGATGAAAACAAAATGCACCAGAATTTGAAGGATTAAGGCACAAAATTATGTCAATTCAAAAATCAAATCCAAATCTAACATCTCAGAAAAATGTTCATTCACTTGAAGGCAGTTATGGAGACCTGGTAAGATTTGCTTCAGAACAGAAGTGTTTTAATGTTACAAATAGATAAGCTTTTTTTTACCAAATTAACCAGAAACAAGTCTAAAATAATAAAAAGTCCTCAAGGCCTTTAATAATAAAAAGACCTCAAGCCCTTTAATCTGCATAGTGAGATTTTAAATAATAAAATCACAATTGATTGTAGCTGCCCAAGACTCGCTGAACAACATCCAATATCTTAAAACTAAAACAGAGCCCTGAGAGATGACAAGTAATGTGTTAAATTCAAGTATTATTCCAAATTATAATCACACAGGAAAGCTTCTTAAACCCATCTCTCTATGAATTAAAGAGGCTTATAAATTTCTAGGGATTGTGCAATGTTATTCCAGCAGTAATGGCTAACATGTGACAGAGACTTGCAGGAGCCATTTCAAAAATCAAACTACATTTCCACGGGCCACAGTCCTGCTAAGACACACACAGACACCAATCCTCACTCACTGGAGAAAAAAATGACTTTTTCCTATTGTTTGTGCCATTTAAATGTTGTTCTTTGTAATCTGAAGAAGCCTAAATGCAAGGAGAATAACTGGCAGAGGCTGCTGCAGCCAGACATCCCAGCTCTGCCATGGGAAAAGCTGATTCTTTGTAGCTTTTAGTCACAGGAAAGCCAAATACTTTTACAACCTGTGTTGTCAGGAGCATAAACAGACTTGCCATTAAGCAATTAACTGGTCCAAGAGGTTCAGACACAGCCCTGAGTGCTGGAGCAGACACCACCCAGCAGCACGAGGCCACCGAGCTCTCTCTGCAGCGTAGGATCCGTGCCAGCCCCTTCCCATTTAGGATCAGCTTCCCTTGGACACAAAGTCACAATATAAATAGTGCATCCCCAGGTCTGGAATAACTGTTTTATCAGGAATGGCTAAAAAGTTTCAGGAAATGTTACAAACAATTCCAGTAACTGAGAAATATTTACATCAGGAAGTGGCTGTTCTGTTCTTTTGAGTTATCAATGTTCCACCGACAGCCTCCCCAAATTCCCACATTTTCAGACGTCATCTGATCCGTGGGGCTTTTTTTGCCTCTTGTTGCTCGTAACAAAATACATCAAACACTGTAAACTCCATTTTTTTTGCCCACAGTCACCAAGATGAGGGAGACACTGACAGGGCTGGAAATGTTTAAGGAGAAAAATAATTGATAAAAAATATTCCAGCAAGGATTAATATTTAATGGCAGGAATGGACCACTTTTCTTCAGCCTTGTCACCAAGTAAGCCCGTGCTAATCCATTAAGCATATTATGAGTTTGGAGAATTAGACTTAGATTAACAGGGCCACCTCATTTTCCAAAACAAGACTCTATACATGTTTTTATTACATCTTTTGTTCTGAGTATTGCATCCTATTTCTTCACAATGAAGCTGCTTAAACTCGAGATGCATCTTGTACATCGAGACAGATCTAGTTCAAAACAAAAGAGGATATTTCAATAGCTGCCAGGAAAACACTGTACAAATATACTCCAAGAATATTTATTTTTCCACGTTTGACAGTAAAAGTTTATGACAATGTGAGGGAAGGAAGAACTCCTCTATTCCCTACAACCTGCTCTTTAATGTCACAGTGCCCAAACTACACCTGCTCATTCAACACTTCTTTCCACAAAGGAAAAATGCTGCTGAAGATAAACAGATTATTTTTTAGAACATTTTGAATGTAAAACCATAATGTGATATAAAAGAAGTTCTAACTGAGCATACAAAGGGAGTCAAGGTCCCAGCATCTGTTGGCCAAGATGACCAGACAAGAAAGAACCCAAATCCTGGAGGGACTTGGGGCCTGCAAGCAGTGACATAAACCCCTGTAGAACAAAGTCTGCTTAGCTAAAGCAAGGATTTAAACATTCTGAGGCAGGCAGTTCTTGCCAAGCACCATCTGGGAGCATTCACCATTAGGTTTGCTGATTCAGGGCATCTCATACAGTCCCGTTATTCCTGTTTAAGGTACCAGCAAAGATACAGGAGAACAGGCTGCCATATTATTGATATTTAAAACAAAGCCAAATTTAATTACTCCTCAAACAGCAGGGGAGACAGAAAAAGCAAGAACAAAATCAAGAATGACTTCTTGACAGAGGTGATCTTACCTATTCCGTAGGCTTTAGCACAGATCCATTGTAGATTAGCAGCTATTTTTGCTCTGGCTGAATCATAGAGCTCCAAAGGGACAATCTCAACTGCACTATCTGTCAGAGCATCCATTTTTCTTCTGGTACTATCTCCACCCGCACAAACATCAACATCCACCATCTAAAACAAAAACAAAAGGCAGAGACTTTTACACGAGCCGACGATTCATTCTAAAGGCACACAGGAGAGGGGTTGGTCACACAACAGGCCCGACATCCTTCGGGATTTCCATCGGCAGGGCTGATGTAGCGATTCCAAACCCGCTCGGAAATCAAAAGGCATCGGAGCCCGGGGCGAGCATCCCTTATTGTCAAGGGCAGGGCCTGGCTCGGCGAGCCCCGGGCCGAGGCAGCGGAGAAAGGCGCAGCCCCGTCACCTGCCGCTGGGATAAAGGGAGGATGGGGCTCTCCCGAACAATGCGGGCAGGTACCGCCGCCCCCTCCCCGCCCGCGGGGCCGCGCCGGGGCAGGGGCAGAGCCGGGGCAGCACCTGCGGCTCCTTCCCCCGCCGCGCCCCCGAGAAGCAGCAGAGGCTCCGCGCCCGCACGCCCATGGCCGGGCCGAGCAGCGCCGGGGGCCGGCGGCGCCCCCTCCCCGCATCCCCGCCCCACCCGGGCGGAGGCGGCGGCGGCGAGGGCGGGGGAGGCGGGGGAGGCGGGGGGCGCAGCCCACCCGGCGCCGGCTCCGCGCAGGCCCCCGCCGAGCCCCCGCCGCCGCCGCTCCCCCCCGCCCGCCGAGGCCTGCAGGCCCCGCCGCCTCACCTTGCCGCGCTACCGCCGCCTCATCCCCGGCGCGAGGAGGGGGCACAGCGGTGCCCGGAGCCCCGGCGGGGCGGGGGTGGGGAGGCTCGGCGGGCCCGGCGCCGGTGCCGGTGCGGGAGGCACGGACGGAGCCGCCGCCGCCGCCGCCGAGGGGCCGCGGCTGCCACAGCGCTCGGGGCCGCGCGCGCGCGCGCGCATGCGCCCGCCTCCCGCCCCGCGCGCGCGCCCGCGCCCTCTCTCCGATCCCCCCCCACTCCCCTCCCGCCGCTCCCGCCGCTCCCGCCTCGCCCGGCCCGGGGCGCGCGCGCGCGCGCTCGGCGGGAAAAGGGAGAGGCGGGAGGGAGCAGGGAGGGGAGGCGGGAGCGCCTGCGCGTGCGCGCGCGCGCGGTGTGCACGACCGCCCGCCGCGCGCGCGCGCGCGCCAGGCAACCGTTGCCATGGCGACCGCGCCCGGCCCGCGCGCGCGGGGAGCACGGCCCCCCGCCGCCCGGGCGGCCCCTCACGGACACACGGCCCCTCACAGATCCCCGAACCCTCACGGACACACGGCCCCTCACGGACACACGGCCCCTCACGGACCCACATCTCTGGCACACCCACGATCCTTATGGAACCGCCCCACCTCACGCACCCACAACCATCAGGGTCCTCCTGCCCTCACAGCTCTGCCCTCTACACCATCTTGAGGGGAAGGTGACCAGGGGTGCTGAGGGAGCACCGGGGTCCAGCCTGTGGGACTCATGGTGGAGAAAGAGCCCCTTTGGTTAAAAATGGGGTGAACAAGAGTGACTTGAGCTGTGTCCCACTCCTGTGACCTGTCAGGCAGGTCCTGGCTCTCCCAACCCACAGCCCGGGGCAAGAGTGGGGTCTGCAGGGCAGGAGGTGGAATTGGGGCTGCTGAGCCCCCATCCCCATCCTCACCCTATGGAGTCACATCCCAGCCTTCTCTCTGGATGCAGGGAAGCACAGAAATGCCAAAGAAAATGCCTCTCCACAAAACCCACCAGCTGTGGGAACCTTTAGGTGCCTGATAGATTCCTCTGTACCAAAGCACTTGTTTTATTAAGTGCGGGAAGGGTTGAAATTTCTTTCAATAAAACATTGGGTTTGTATCAAAAAGTACCAGCAATACTTTTCTTCATGGTATTACAAATAATATCCTTCAAGATTTGCTAAGCTACTCCGTGCTCACCATCAAAGGATGTCAGATGGTTTTCAGGCCGAAGCCTGACTTACATATCTTACGTTTCTTGGCAAAAAGAGAATTTCTTTCCCTCTTTATGTTGTGATCTGTAACAACAGCAAGAAATGTGTGACAGTTTCAAGTTGTGGGTTTTTTTGCTGTTAGACACACTCTTGTCTCCCAGCCCTGTCTCCTGCTGTCCTGCAGTCCACCCAGCAAGCAGAGGTCACAGAGTCCTAGAGTAGAATCATGGAATATCCTGAGCTGGAAGGAACCCACAGCATCACTGAGTCCAGCCGTGTCCCTGCACAGACACCCAGCCATCCCCAGGGCCTCCTTTGGATGCTCTCTGACAGCTTTAAATCCTGCTTATCTTGTGGTGCCCAAAGCTCTGTGCAGTTTTGGCCACCACTGTGTACCAGGCTCGTGATCAAAACTGGATCCTGCAGATTAGCTCACTTGACAAGAGACTTTTAGGGCTCGTCTGAAAAGTGAAGCTGCATGATTGAGCTTCGAGCCTTTAATGCCTGTGCTGGCCAGATGAATTATCTTCATATCCATCTACTGAAACCATGATTATAAGTTTAGCTGCACAACAGCGATAGCAGACTGACCTTATTCTACCTAATTTTGTTAAGATTCTCATAAATTATTTTCCTGCTGAATGTAACTGGTAGATTATATGAATATTTCAGAATCATTAAAGATTCATTTGGGTCTGTCTTAAGATTTAATGTTTATTTCCCTGTGTCTTCTCAAAGTGCAAGGGGAGGGCATTCTTTGTTTGTGTCACCAGGAAATACAATCTGGTGTCCAAAGGTTATTCCAGCCTCCATCACTCTTCCATATTGCAGGATTGTGTGCAATTAAATTGTCTCTGCAAACAACTTGCTGGTTGTTTAATAATCTCTGTTTGAAGGGTTTGGTTTTCAACACAGTGGTTACAGGCTCTCGATTTGTGGTGTTATCATCAGAACAAGCTGCTCTTGTTTTTAGATTAAGCTTTAAGGCCGAATCCAAATCCCCTTATATTTGAGAAGAATGTTTTCATTTTCCTGGTGGATTGGGCAATAGGAACAGAACAGCCCTTGGATTCCTGGAGCAGGTGACCCGTGAAAGGTGAAGGTGTAAGCAGGAGAAAACTGACCTGCATCTTCCTCTGACATATTTTTCCTTGAGGCAAGGAATGGATCCAATTGTCAAACTTATCAGGAACAAAAATATGCTCTAAGAAGGCAGCAGAAAACCCTCACAAAACCAAGCCAGTATCACCTCAAATCCTGAAACTCTTGGAATAAAAAAATGGGAAAAGTACAAAGAGGAGCGCTCTCCTTTCCCAGGCCTCTGCTGCACAGAGGATCCTGGCTCTGGAATTCCCTCTTGCTCTGCCCCTTTTTCTCCTCTCTACACCTCTTCCAGTCTGGTGTGGAATGTGCTGCCACTTCTTCCTCTATGGTAATTCCCTGAAACTCTGCTATTGAGGACATTTGCATGTCCGTAAGTGGAAGCCAAAATTGATGTTTTGGGAAACTTTCTGGGTGATGATGAAGTGGTTTGTCAAGAACTTGGCATCATCCCACACCAGCGTCCTCAAACTTGTCCTGGAGATAGAAAGCCTGCATTTTAAGTGGGAGGGTCACCGGTGGATTGCTAAGTGTGTTTGCCTTTTCTGTGAGGAAATAAATGACTCTCCCATATTCAGCAGCAACAAATTCATCTGTAATTTGCATGCTGCTTGTTTCTTTCTGTGCTCCAAGGCTTTTCTTCTGGAAAATGGTAATACATTGCTTTTCTACATGAAATAATTTTCCTATTAGTCTCCTGGATTCCTCACGCACTGGGAGTGGGTGTACACGTGAACTGACACAACTTGTCTTCCAGCAGTGCTCTGAGGTTAATTACTAGCAGGCAATTCCTTTGAGAAATCACCATATTCACACATGACACTTACTGCAGGTAGCAAAGCTGGACCCTCGTGCTTGTTTTCTGCCACACTGGATAAAAGCCTGGGATTTTGGTTTCTTCCACCTCGTTTCAATTATCAATATTGGGAGACTACAAATAGAATAAGAGTATCAGTTCCCAGAATACCTGATGTCCCCAAGGACAGCAGATCTAAATTAATGTTGTAAAAAAAAATATCTTCTGTAAAAATATAAATGTGCTGTGGCCTGGGACTTACAGGCTGAAGATAGGTCCTGGGTATGTAGAGGAAGAATGGTTTGGGTTGGAAAGGACCTTAAAGATCATTTTGTTCCAAATCCCTGCAGTGGGAGGGACACCTTCCACTATCCCAGGTTTCTCCACGCCCCATCCAACCTGACCTGGAACATTTCCAAGGATGGGCAGCCACAGCTTGTCCTCAGCAGCCAATAAAGGCATGTGGCTCTCTCTGGGAAGAGAATTTTTGCCTTCAGTCTTGCCCAACAGCTGCTGCCTGTGCTCTGCAGAACAGGTAGAGAAACATTCAAATGAATGAACATTTTTATCTCTTACCCTTGCAAAATTTCCAAGACAGCCATGAGAGCTGGGGGTGGCCCCAGCAGAGCAGCGAGCAGCTCATGCACACTCACAGCCCTGGCTGCTTGCAGCTCTCTCCTCAGGGCCCTATTTTCAGCCTGGACTAATTTTGAACCCTGCTGTAGCTGCTTCCCTGTGCTTAGTTCTGCAGGGCCTCGTTTGCCCCGGTGCTGAGCACTTAATATCCCCAGCCAGGATTGACTTAGAGCCTGGGCACAGCCCGAGGTCACAGCGTGGGGCCAAGGCTGGCACTGCCTGGAGGGCAGAGGGGTCTGTCTCCTCTGTGCCTATCAGATTTGGTGTCCTAAACATATGCACGTACCACAGAGATCAAAACAAAAGTTACATCTTACTAGAAATTCCAGAAGGAAAAGGAGATGTGGTCAAGAAGGCACTTAAAATATCTCCTGACTGACAGGAGCCTGGGTCCCATCACACGAGGGGGAGTGGGGGGCTGGCAGCCTCCTCATGCTCTTGCTGCTCTGACAGCTCCACGTGTCTTTTCCTCCCTTGTACAAAGTAGTTTCCTGTGACAGCCCATCAGGGAGGCAGCCTCAGGGAGCAGAGAGCAGGACATTATTCTCAGTAATGGAGGCGTCACTTCAGTGCCATTCCCAGCAGCACGGGAACTGTTTCTGAGGCACAGCGCCGCTGTCAGCAGCTCCTTATCTCCACTTCTGTGGCTCGGCAGGAATATGCAGTGGCAAGGCCTTGTGCATCACGGAACCACAGGCAACGAGCAGCATTTTTCATGTAAATAAAGAAAACAAATGAAGTGCAGGTAGTAGGGCTCTATTTCATTCATGCTTTTGTGTTATTTCAAAGGTAATGTATATGCAACTCAGCTGTTATGCTGATGAGTGCAACAAGTTATTCAGATTTATTTCTTTTTCTGCTGCTTGGAGTGTTTGATGTGTATCAAACCCAAGAAATGGGATGGGCAGGGAGCACAGGCAGCTCTGCTCCTCACAGAGAGGGGCTTCCCCCCAGCCAGGGACAGGCCCCATCACATTTAAAAGAATACTTGTGTTCAGCACTTATCTTCAAAGTGCTGTGCAAACATTAATTAATGACTCTGTTATTGCCAGGGGGAAGAGCTGGCAGAGGGAGGGGTGACAGCTCACCCTGCCTGCCCTCCTTGCTGGGAGCCAGAGCTTCTTTCCCCAGCTCTGAGGAGCGGGATGCTCCATCCCCAGGCCTCCAGTTACCTCCAGCAATTACAGCTCTGGAAGTGCTGCTGGTGGGTTCTGAGTGCCTGCATCAATAACAGGAGGGGGTTTCGCCTGTAAGATATTTTTATCCATGAGATTATTTATTTTTAAAGTCCCTGGACTATGTTTAGGAGGATAATGGGTCAATAGCATTCACAGCCCAGCAGGTTCTCCTGGGAGTCTCATCCCACCATGCCTTGTCATTCCTCAGGCAACCCCAAGCAGGGAGACCCCAGGGACGAGCTGGGTGAGCGCTGAAATGTTGTCATGATCTAATTAAGGAGCAAATTAGATGTTTCTATCTTTCCATGTATCTTTATATTCATTAAAGCACTTTTAGCAACTACATTTGGGTAGTGCTCAAACAAATCAGTTTCAATGGGGCCTGTTGATTTTCTTTCCCCAGATGATTTCTTTCTAAAATGCATTTTTTTCCTTAGGACACTTTGAGTAAAACTATATTTACCACAACTGTACTACTATGCAAAGACAGAATGACTTATCCCTAACTTCTTCACCACTTAAACATTACAGGAAATCAATGAATAAGTGAAAGACAGGAGAAAAAAAACCCCAAGGAAATAAAAATTGTATTACAAAATATAACATCTTCCCCCTGCTCCTGGCTGTGCAAGGTGCAGGAGCCTAGAGCAAAATGGAACATACTCAGCAGCACCATCCCAATAAATGCCATTGGGATTGTGGAGCAGCACAAATCCCTGGCACAGGAAGAGCCTGGCATCCATCAGCATGGCACAGAGCGCTCCTCTAGCCATGAGCTGGCACGTGGTTATCCTCAAAAACAACATCCTGATCCCCTGCTAAGCATTACCTTTGGGAATTCACAGCCAACTCAGCCAACCCTTTCCAAAAAGCTGTTACAACATGGTGATTTCACCAAAATGTTCTACATCCATCGCACAGAGGGAGGGAACAAATCTGGGGCTGCCTTGTTCCAGGTCCCCCAGGGGATGCACAAAGGCAAGCACTGCCTGCCAGGTCCTGGAAAATCCATCCCAGCCACGGGAGGGATGTACCTGACCCAGCACTTCCCATTCCCTGTGGCAGATTTGAGCTATGGTCTTGCAATACAGAGGATATTTTGAGGACAGGGCAGTCATTTCTGGATTTCAAGGCTTCTTCTTCCACAAATATAGACCTGGGGCCAGCACAGAAACTCGCTCTGGGTGATTTTGATGTACTTCAGTCCAGCAAAAACTGCCTCAAAAGCAAATTAAAGCTCCTCTAATTCCCCCACAGCAGGGTCTGGCAGGGGTGGGCAGTGGCTTCCCACTGCATTTTGCCTCATTCCCATCATTCCCATTCAGTATTTTTAGCTCCTGGTTTTCTGGTGGGATGCAGCTCCCGGTTTCCCTTGCTGCCAGCTCTGTGCCACAGCCAAAGGCTTCACCTGGCAGCCCTGTCCCCTCCTGCCCTGCCTGCAGGGAGGTGCCAAGGCAAACACTGCCCTCCTCACCCGCTTGGGCCCCAGCCAGCTTGCACATGCTCCAACACTCTTAAATCTGCAGCCAGACAAATATGGGAATGTACAAATTAGTCAGAGGAATTGAAACATCTCCATCCTGCTTGTCCAGGTCTGATTTACAGCAAGAACTTGACGAGGGTAAAATTGAGACACCGAGCAGGAAAGCAAACCATGCCAGAGCCTCTGAGGCCCTGGCAGTGAGCTCTGGCTGAAGGACCTCAGAGCAGGATCCCAGGATCAGGGGTGGGCGGTGACCAGCCTGGTCCCCACACTCCTGGCAGGGATGCCAAAGCCCAGGGGCACACGGTGTGTCCATCCCTGCTGCAGAGCTGGGCACAGAGGGGGTCCTGCATGCCCTGGGGTGCCCATCCCCAGATTCCCCCCGCAATCCCTTCCAATGGCCGTGGCACCTGCCGAGGTTGGCAGAGATGTGGGCAGGACACAGCCCCAGAGCAGGGGGGGTCTAAGCAAGGAGAGTGACCACGACACCATGAGCCGTACCCGGGCATGAACACAACATGGCTCGTGACGGTCCCGTCCTGCTGTGACACGGGTGGCCCCTCTGTCCCCATGCACAGTGCTGCTGACTTGGGCCATCGGCTGTGGGTGCTGCCTACACGTGTGGGGCTGTACAGCCCTGGTGCCACCATGCTGTGCCATCCCCGCCCTGGCACCATCCTGCTGTGCCATCCCCGCCCTGGCACCATCCTGCTGTGCCATCCCAGCCCACTCCCCACACGTGCCAAGGCTGCTGCCAGCCCAGCGCTCCCTGTCTCAGGCTCCATTCCCTCCCCGGGGTTCGGAAGTGGCTGAGAGCAGCCCGTACCCCTCAGCTGGTCCTGGAACCGGGGTGATGAGACCCACAGGAGCACGTGGAGAAGGGGGTGCTGCAAAGGACGCCCCTGTCCGCGCTGGGTGCCGCTGTCTGTCCTGCCGGGCGGACACACGGCAGCTCCGAGAGCCCGAACGCCCCTGAGCAGCCCCTGAGCGGTGAATCCCCGGCAGCCCTGACTTACCGCCGCCCGCCGCCGACATCCTCGCAGCCTCGGGGGTCGCCGGGGGCTCTGGGCAGCTCCCCGTGGCATGGGAGCCCATGGCACGGGCCGGGCTCAGCGCCGGGGGGCTCGGTGCCCTGCGCTCCCCGGGCAGGGCTGGGGGCAGCGGGGCCGCGCTGCGCTCCCCGGCATCGCCGGCATCACCACGGCAACTGCGGGCTGACTCACGCTCCTGCCCAGTGACATCAGAGATGCGGAGGAGGAGGCCGGGGGGCTGCGGGGCGATGCCGGCAGCAGATATTTCCGCTTTGCTTTTGGTTAAAGCTGCAAGGTTTTGTGCGGGGAAAGCGCTCAGATGCAGCCCCGCAAGGCAGTGCCACGCCGGGATCTTGGCTGGGTTGGTTTTTTTTTTTGCAGGTGAGCCACGGAGACAGGAGGGGGGAAATGGTGGAGCCCATCGGCTCTGAAAGCTGCTCCGTGCTGGTGGCGTGGCGGGACTGGGACAGAGCCAGAGGGACAGACGAGATCCCGCTCCCCCATACTGCCCTTGGAGCTCAGTTCTGTTCACAAAGCCCCAGGTTAAGGAAACAGTTGAGAAATTACTGACTTTGGCTTCCCCTGGCACCAGGAATGGCTGAAGGTCTCTCCTCAGAGGGGATGCATTGGACCCCTCACGTTCAGGCCCGTTTCTCCTGCACATCCTCCCTCTGGAACACTGCCCTGCAGTGCCCAGCACTTGTGTCCGGCATGGTGGGAGCTGCAGAGGGACCTGGCTTGGAAACCAGTGAGGAGCAGGCAGGAATGTTTGCTGGGCACACACACAGGGGGCTCAGCACCAGCACAAACCAATGCTGCACATAGAGAGGTTTTTCAGAGGGATCTGGCAGCACATTTTCTCAGAGCTGGGCCGTGCGGGGTTTCCTCACGTGCCATCTGGTAGCCACAGCCAGGAGCACGGATGCCTCCATCCCCTCCACTCACAGGCTCTGCTAGACTGAGCCTGATGAGACAGAGGAAGTATTTTTAGTGGGATGAGAGTCCTGCACGAGGCTCTGTGCTGAGCAAGAGCAGGCAGTGATGCAGCAGCTCCATCATCTCCAAAAAATAAACTTTTATCAACCCTCCATGGGAGCAGCCCCCAAGGCATCACAGCCCCGGGCAACATCCCGCACCAGACCCGTCCTGGGGGCTCCTGGGCATCCCTGATTCCATGAGGCTGGAATCAGGGAACCCAACACTTGGGGCTTTTATTTTTAGCCCAGCAAACTATAAATACAGCCCATGGTAACCCACGGGAATCTGAGCGACTGCTGGGCCCGGGAAGTGACAGCACCAGGGAAGCCGAGGCTGCCGGAGCTGCAGCACCAGGGCTCCAACAGGCAGAGCTCTGCCCTACTCCAGACACCTGGCCTGGATGGAAACACCTCCAACCACTCATGGATTGGGCTGCACCAGGCATGGGGCTGCTGCAGGGGGGACAGGGGGCTGGCAGGAGGAGTGGGTGCTGCTTGTGGCTGACAGGAGAGGGGAGAGGAGGGGTGGGGAAGGTTCACTGGAGGCCAAAGCACAGATTTCAGGGGGAACTGTGCATTTTTTCTTTCTTTGGTGAATGTTCCCAATGTGTGGGAGCAGAGGAGTTAAGTGCCTGTCTGTGAGGACGCCAGGAGTAGGGGGGTACAGGCAGAGAGCACCCCATGATTCATCCCAGGCACCCTGGCAACCAGCTCCTGTTAGTGGAAAACACAGATGGAACAGGGATGCTGCAACACGGACCCAACAGCATGGCAACAGCCACCTGGTGTGCTCTGAAGGATAATTTTGATGGTGTGAACTATTTCCCTCTCTTGCACACTTCATGGAGGAGCTATGTGGGGCTTCGGGGGGTCCAGCAGCTCACCCCCACTAAGGCCATGGGGACAGAGTGAAAAATCTAATCCCATGTGCTGAGAAATCCAGAGAGTTGTTCAAAACTCCTCTCCAGCCCTTGCACAGCGGGAAGGGGCTGAGGTTGTGCATGGCTGAAGCAGCAGGGTCAGCACAGCCCTGAGGCTTCACAGTTCCAGATTTTGTCCTGCACAGCCACATCAAGGAGGAGCTCAATAAATAATTCAACCAAACCTGGGGTGCGTGGGAGCTGCTGCGGGTTTGGGACTCCCGGGCACAGATTCCCTGGGGAGCAGCCCTTCCTCAGAGGGCAAAAAGAGGCTCACAGCTACATAAATGTGGTTTATGCCCGAGCTACAGCTCATAAGAACCAAGAAACCACATCATGCATAAGCACAGCAAGTCTGCCATGAATAATTCAGTCTTGGGGTGCAGCAGCAGCAGCCAACACCTGCACAGCCCCAAGAGGCTCCAGCAGCCCTCACCAGGATTAGGGGTGAGGCCTCTGGAGCCACTGCTCACACCCTGCACCCAGAGCTGAACCAGCTCCTGCTCCATGCTGCTTCCCAGAGTGGGAGAGCTCCTTATGCAACTGCTGATGGATGGGTAACAAAACCTGTTGGAGAGCTGGGACTCTCCCTGCAACACTGGGGAAGCTGCAGTGCTGCACCCCAAGGTGCAGGGACCCCACCACATGGGGTTTGCATCCCCCCTGCAGCCCACAGCTGGATGTGCTGCTGGAGCCCCTGGCATCTGAACTCAGCCTTTTTAAATGGGCACCATCTCCTCTGCCAGGCATCTGAATCACAGCCCTGGCGTGATCACAGAGCTGGTCACCTCTCCAGGTTTATTTCAGTCCAGCGTGGTCTGGTCCAGCACAGCTCGAGTTACTGGAGTCCCTCCCTCAGCCCCAGCAGTGCCCAGATTCCTGGTGACACAGGATCTGCAGGGCCCGGGCTGTGTCCCAGCTCAGGTCACACTCACTGGCACTCAGACCGAGCTCACACACGTACACTGCAGCCCTGCCCTCCTTCCAGCCTTTCTGCAGGACCCACATCCAGCTCACAAGTCCTACAGTTGAAGTGAAAGCTTTTGAATTACAAGAGAAAGTAATTTCTCCCTTAATTCTGCTCCAAACCCAATTTCCCTATACCAAATCATCCCCAGCAGCTTCCAGAGCTGCTGCTTCCTTTGGCCAGTTCCTCTTATAATAAAATCAATTTCAAAGAAAGGCATGATCAAGCAGAGAGCACATGACAGGATTGTCACCAAGGGGACGGCAGCCTGGCCTGAGCTCACTGGGCTGTCAGGGCACAGGAGCTCCCAGGGGGAGCATCTGCTGCTTCCATCTGTTTCACAGAATCACAGAATGGTTTGGGTTGGAGGGGACCTTACAGAGCATCTTGTTCCACTCCCTTCCACCAGACCAGGTTGTTCCAAGCCTCATCCAACCTGGCCTTGAACACTTCCAGGGATGGGGCAGCCACAGCTTCTCTGGGCAGTCGCTGGAAGCCTGTCCAGAGGAGCTGATGGGTAATTGCACAATATTCTGCTCCTTTTAAGGGGCAGTGTTGACCGTGACCACCAATTCATGGGAGTGAACACAGGGAAGGAGAAAACCCAGCCCAACCCTGGGATGGCACCAGGCACAGCGCCCACGGAGCGCTGGGAACCACTCTTGCCACACCGCTGTGCTGTCAGCAGTGGCTCACCTTGCCAACACCAAGCTGCTCCTCCACAGCCCAGTGCACCCTGTGCTTCCCTTCCCCGCCCTTTGAGATGGATTTGGGCCCTGCTGGAGGCGGCTCCTGGGCTGGAGCTGCTGCTCTTCCCTGCTGGAGCAGCCTGGACACGTCCCTGCGCCGAGGGCGCCCCGGGAGCTGCCAAACACACGCCAATTCCAGCCCCTCCTGGCACTCACACAGCAGCACCTCTTCATTTTTAAGGTGTGGATTTCTGCCCAGACCTGCTGTACCAGTTTAGGTTCACAAGTGTCATTATCTAATGATACATCCCCAAGCTGCTTTAAGGTAATTTTTGTTTGTTTTAATTGTAAATTAGTGGAGAGCCAAGCCTTTGAATTGTCCTGCTGCTGTGCTGTGCATTACAGCGAACCTGAGTTAGGGCCTGACACCACAAACACCTGCATTTAACACCACCACATTTACCAACGTGACCTGAGCAAGCAGCATTTTGATGTCTCACACTCTAATCCTCCATCTCTCATGGGACACAATGAAAATCACTCTGAACTCCTCGGCAGTTGCTGTAGCTGCTAAATAAACAGGCTGCTGGCAGGTTCCTTGCCCTGAACATGGAAGAAAATGCTAATTAATTACAAAAGCCCAAATGAACTCTACAGATTCTCTCTCCTTTACAGAAAGAAGCTCACACATTGACACCCCCATCAGTTACCTCCAAGGCACCCACGGAGAGGGCCAAGGCTTGGAAGTGCTTCCCCATCTCCCACAGCAGCGCTGGCACCACGACAGCCAGATGGGAATTTTGGTTCCGTCACGTGCAAGTTGCTGCATCCCACCAGCTGCTGCTTGCTGGAGCTGTTCTCCTTAATGAGGGTTCCCTTGTTGGGAAAGAAAAGATTTCAATTTGTCATTCAACAACTGTCAAGATAAATCCTTCTTCAGTGGCATCGGAACATCCCAGGGGATCACCAGGTCGTGTTTCACAAAGCCCTTACAGTCAATCTCCCCAAGTGCAGCTTTTCCTGAAAAAGAGAGAAATACCTTCCAGGTGCAAAACCAGCTGCTGAACCAGGATTTCCTGCACAAACTCTGTATGAGCAGCTCTCATACCCCACTTTCTGAGAGACAATTCCAGCAACCTGCAGGAACAAGGACCATTGAACAACGTGGATCCACAAACCTTTGCTGCTCCTGCAAATGATGGTTCCGAACACCTTGTAATAAATCAAAAAACTTTATTTTGAAGATATATTATAAATGTACAGCACACACAACATGGGTGTCTGGGGTTATGTGTGAGCAGGTTTAAAGCCTCAGCATTCATTCCAGCCCCGGCCGTGGGTTCCACAGCTCCACACAAAACAATTCCAGGCTGAACAGGTCTGGCTTTGCCAACACCTCCCTGACTTGCAGGAATATATTTCAGAACAGCAACTGCTTAAAATGATCACAAATTAGCAGCATTCCTTGCTTTTGGCCCGGAGGGTTTCTGCAGGGAGCAAATCCTGCTGGTTTTCCTGCTCAGGGAGAGGTCGGCGACCCACGCGAGCGTGGCCAGAATGAATCCCGAATTCCACAGGCTCAGGGATGTCTGCCCTAGTTTAAGCTTCAGAAAAGTAATGTTACACCTTAGGAAGAGCTGTGCATGCCACACACCGGCATCAGAGCCAGATCAAAGTTACCCTATGCAGTACCTAAGTGCTGTATACACAGGTGAAATGAGAAAATGTGAAGTCAGTACCTTGCAATGTAATTTTACTGGTGCTGCCTCGTGGGAAGTGCTGGGTAGCAAATCACATTCGTGTACAGTTCATTAAGCCATGATAAAAATATGCAAATTAAAAATCTCTACAGGCCTCTGTTACCTGCTGCAACAGAGACATTTGGGTTTGTGGGGCTTCGTTTAAAACGTGATCCAATTTCCTCCCTCTCCCCAGAGCTGGATAGAAAACTATACCCAAATTCAGTAAGAATTTAATGCATTTACATTTACTGAAGTTCACGTGCTGCAAACAGGATCTGCATTGAAGATCTTCAAATCTAGGGCAAGAGGTCCTTAAAAAAACCCTTTTGCTACACTGGATGTGGGGATGGAGGCGAGAACCACCACGAGAACACTCACGTGCATGTAACACCCCGTGCAGGGAGGTGGGGACTGCCCCCAGTGCCCTGCCACAGCCAGCACAAATCCTTCCAAGGAGCAGCTGGCCCAGAGAGGGGGATCCAGGCAGGATCTCCAGCCCCAAAGCTCCAGCACTCTCAGCTGGATGGAAATACCAGCTGGAAGCGCCGCTCTTCTGTTGGTTAATAAAAATGGGATTAATATTAAAAGTAGAAAACCAGGATGGTGCCTTTGGATGAAACACTGGCTATCCTTTGCACAAGCCTTTGGGAAAACTGCCACTGGAGCAGAGCTCACAGGAACCTGTGCCCCTTCCCCAGGCAGTGTTTGCTGACAGTGTCGCTGTACATTCGTTTGGTGCGATGCTTGTTTTGGTGTCAACGCCTCAAAAAAGTAACTGTAACAGTCCTAACTGAAAAGGATTTCAAGAACCACTAAAGAGATGCTTGGATATGAAAATCAATCTCTGAAATGGAAGTTTGGTTCCAGGAGAGAAGGAAGGGGGTCAAGCTTTGGGTCAGGTCTGTGACAGGGGCTGCCAAGAAGCAGCCACGAGCTGGAGGCCTTGGAACTCGTGCAGGAGAGGAGCTCCCACCTTCCCAGAGGAGGAGTGGCCTGATGGCAGCTCTGGGAACTGTGCAAGTCCATTCTGCAGCTGCATGGGAACACAAACCTCCTTGAAATGCTGCAGAGCCCAGCAGGCTGATCCTGTGTGACCATTCCCATGGAGGGATGCAGCAATCCCAAAGGAGGACTCGTGTCCCTGCTCACCAGGAGAGGAGGAATGGCAGATTCTTTGGGCTGGAGCAGGGACAGAGGCTCAGCAGCAGAGTTACACCAGCTCAGGCTCACAGGTCAGGACAATCAAGGTCTAAGCTGTAAAGTAGCCACTGGCCTATGTTCCAAATACATCCCTTTAAATGCATCCCCCTAAAAAAGGAGTAGAAATATGAAGCCCTGAGAACAAACTTCCATGTAGTACATTGCCATTAAAAATATCAGCATTTTGGTCACACAATTATAAGTTAGACATATTTCCATAAATAGCTGGCTACTTGCAAGAGGCCTGCAACATCAAAAGGTACAAGACTGTCTGGCTACCAATGGGGCAAAGAGCAGGAAGTGTAAGAATCACACTCTTAGTCACCCACCACCCCATCCCTTTCCTGCTCCATCTGCCAGGCTTCCAATAATTTTCTCTTGACCACGTTAAGAGAGAATTAACTCTGCCATGTCTGTGCCAGCTGGAACTTGAACCCCCAAGGTGCAAGCACAGGACCTGAGCCTGTAAATCCTCACTGCTGGGAGCAGTTCTTCCTCACAAAACCTGCTGGTTTTAGTTAACAAAATCCTCCCTGTGTGTTCAGGGGTCTCTCACTGGCCCTCAGACACAGCCCCTGCTGTAATTCACAGCCCAGCACCACTGATGTCTGGATCAATTCCTTCAACCTCATCAGGGGAGTTTTTGCTGGCTTTAAATCAACTCCTGGGCCTTGCTGCAAACACCACAGCTCCTAAATTCTGGTCTCCTTCAGCTTTTGCCCACTGCAACCTTCAGTTCTCACAAGCCAAGCAGGGCTCTGTTAAAGCCATCCCAAACAACACCTCAGCTGTGCAAGTGTTGAGCTCTGCAATAACAAAATCCAGAAATAACCACATCTTCTCAAGCCTCCCAGGCGCCCTAAAATGCAGAATTCCTTTATCCCTGGGGTCTCTCAACTGCTGCTGCTGAGCCTGGGCATTCTCACCTCCTGTCACATAAGGATAATCTGTTTTCCTGGTGCTGTTCCCCAGCCTTTGTAACAGCTCAGTGGCACTGAGGGGTGCTGCCATTCCAAGGGAGGCATCTCTGAGCTCCTGCATCCCTCTGAGCTCTGCAGTCCAACCATGGACTCCTGACATCAAACCCAGCATTTCTCAAGCCTTTACATTCTTCAAGAGCCACAACTGCCCCAAAGGTTCTGTTTGCTCATTCTGAACCTCTCCTTATCCATTCAGAAGCCAAAAAAACCTCCCACCAAACTACAGGGTAGTTTTCCCCAACTTTGCCTTCTAAAAGCACTCATTAAAAGGAATATTAACCACAATCCTGACCGTAGAGAGGAACATTTCCTTCTAACATTAACAGCTTCAAGTAAAAAATCTTCTGGTATTCTTACAGGTAAAAAGCTTCAGGAGTAAGCAAAAAGAAAAGGATTAAATGATCAAAACCTTTCATAAGACCACAATATTCAGTCACAGCTACTCATGAGTAGCTGTGCTGAGCTCACTGGGGTGCAGGATCAGGCTCCTGGCTCAGTTACAGGACAAGGTTATAATTTCATGTCATGTCAGTCTATTCTTAGCAAGAGCCCACAAAAATGGTTTTACTGTCCAATTTGAACAGAAGAAACATCTCTATAAAGCTTGGAATTTCCAAATGTAGAAGTAAATATTTCAGCAGTCATCAACTGTAAAGCTTAATACGAAATTACAAAATTAAAAAAAATAAAAGAATCCTGGGATAGTAAGACAAGATAAAATCTCAGGCTGTTTTGATTTCCCCACCCTTCTTCATATTAATTATGAGAAATTGGCAACTTCAGTGCCTCAGCTGCGTAACAGCACAGAGCAGATGCCAAGTTCAGGCCAAAACTTGTTGCAGGGTTTCGGGTTGCATCTTGCTGCATTTTTGTCTAAAAAACCCCAACTGCACCTAAATCCCTCCCACAGCTCAGAGGTGACTTGCTCAGGATCTCCCTGTCTGGCAGGACACCTTTGTGCTGTTTAAGCACAGGGTCTCCACCTGCTTTCTCTGCAAAATTTGCCTCTTCTGCCTTTCCTGCAGGGCTGTGAAGCACAAGGCATGGCGGGGATGATGACAGATGTCAATCATGTTGCACTAAGTTGAAAAATAAACCCCTTTTTTTAGCAGACTGCTAAAAATGGAACACCTGCAGAGCCCAATCATAAACACCAGCTGGATATTCACAGTGAGTTCTGCTCTTAATAGCTCAGAATTCCTCTCTGAAATCTCAAGTCAGTCTTCTGGCAAAATAGGAAAGACCCAGCCTGACATTCTTGGTATGACCATGGTAAGAATAAGTATAAAGGAAAACCCACTTCTAACTCAAAGACAGCAATTTCAAGCGTGCTTTAAATACCTTAAACAAGATAAAAACCTGTGTGGTTCTGCTGCTTTACAGAACCCCAGCAACCTCCCCATGCAATTCAGCTGCTTTTTGTTTGTAAACAGAATAAAACCCCCACAAGCCCCTTGCCAAAACTGTGCACATAAAAATGGGAAAAAAACCAACACTGTGTGAACATATCCCTCCTTGCAATGGGATATGGCAGAGTGTGAGCTTAGGACTTGCAGCCACTTGGGAATCCAAGTCTTGATGTGGTGAATTCTGTGGTGAAAGAGATCCTGCACCTTTATGGTACCTGACAGAGAACCCCCTGCAAGTACAACCCCAGTGGGACTGCAACAACACTAATGCAGCAAATAAATAGGAAAAAGTAATGCTATTTATTAGAATTCCATCTCTGAATGATTCTGCTTAAATTAGAATGCCAGATAAACAAGCTTGGATAGAAATGTGCTTGCTCTCCCAAGATTTGGGCTTTTAAAAAACATTTCCTAGGAATC
The DNA here is from genome assembly GCF_012460135.2 of Molothrus ater. Taxonomy (NCBI): domain Eukaryota; kingdom Metazoa; phylum Chordata; class Aves; order Passeriformes; family Icteridae; genus Molothrus; species Molothrus ater. The sequence continues at coordinate 9,390,474 of NC_050497.2, read as the reverse complement.
AATTTTTTTTTTAAAAAGCAGTTTTGCAATTTGATAAGAGCTATAAATTAATACTGTATGGAGATGATTAATATCCTATGCTAGTGGTCAGTGACCTTTTGTAAACACCAGCCAGATCCTAGCAAAACTGGCCAGAAAACTGTCACAGGCCTTTTGAACGAGCAATATTTCTTTCCAACAATCAGGTTCTTAAATGTTTGCACAAAACCTTTTTCCTATTTTTTTTAATATATATATTTTATTTTAAACTTAATACCTGAAAACATGAACAAATCCTCAAAGCTCTCCCACTAACACTAAAATCCACAAGGCAACTCACTCCTGTTGGCTGTAACTACGAACTCTCTTGTGTGAGAGACCCCTCCAGCCAGGATTTCCCCCTTCCCTCCCTTCCCTCCACCCCTTCCCAACCATCCAGGCAGCCTCCCGTGGAGGTGGAGGGGGAGTGAGGCCAGGGGGAAGTGGCACAGTGCACTGGCAGCTCCCTCTACGCGCGGCTCAGTGTCTGGAAGATTCGGGAGATCTGTAACATCACCGGCCCCGTCTCGGGATCGTTCATCCACTGAGTGCTGTTCAAGGGGTTTTCAAGCATATCCTCGAAGGCTGCCAAGAAAAAGGGATTGCAACTGTCAATGTTTGGGAGGTTTCAACAGCAGGACAGTGAGGAATAACTGCAGCTCAAAGGCAGTGCCCAGGAATGCTGGGGATACACGTTGGGCATTCCCAAGGGTCCAGAGCCTGTGCTGATGCCACAGGCTTTGTGCTTCCTCCCTTCTCAGCACTGAACTCACTGCAGTCAGTGATTAAATGCTCAGCCTGGATTACAGGCCAGCCCACAAAACCTCAAGGACATGAGGCTGAAAAGGTAAAGCCTTAACAAATGTGTCCAGGCCCCTGTCTCCAGGATCATGCCATGAAATTCATCCATTCCTGAACACTCTCCTGCAGCTCCACTCCTCTGACCAAAGCTTTATCCACATCCCAGCCTGGATTTATTTCCTCCCTGCTACTTAACCAAGACAGTTCATGGAAAGCACAGCCACCCCTTGCCTGTTCCCTGTGCTAAGTGGTCCAAATATTTCATATTCTGTCTTTACAATAAGCTTGGCTGTTTGTTTGCCTTTCTGTTGTTTTCTTTGACTGTTTCTAGTTTTGACTTTTCTACTCATGCTGAAGGAACCAGGCAGCCACTGCAAGAGCTGAGCTGCCAATCTGGCAGAAGAATGGGCCAGGCACTGACTGAAGCCCTTGGACAGCCACTGAGCTGGGCTCCTGGACACTTGGAGCCAGTCACCACAGAGCGGGACAGAAAAAGCAGCTGCACACCCACCAAAATGTCAGTGTTGGAAGAGCCTGGCCCAAGGTCAGGGTTGATTTTCCCAGGAGTGTCAGTGCACAAAGCTCAAGGACCATTAGTGGGAGCTGGAAGTGCCCAGCACCTCTGAAAGGCTCCTCATTAATACCTTGCTCAAGGTCATGCAACTTGCCTCCAGGATAGCCCAAAATAAAATCCAGATCTCCCCTTTCAGCACCTGAACTATTTTCTTTAACACAGACTCACAAGCTTAAAACTAAAGATTTATCAATATTCTGTAAGGAGCTCATTCAATGCAAACCCTCATTATTAAAACCTGTGACATAAGCAATTTGCAGATGTAACATTAGGAATTTGTTCTCTGATGTTCATCCAAGCTCCATGAGCTCCTATAATGGCATTTCATTTTCTATTTATATTCTGAGCTGCAATGTGGAACCCCTGTTGGAAATGAAGAGACCATTTGTTCAGAAATCAAGAGTGGGAAGGTTCTGCTCTTGAATTATTTAAAGGCTTGCAAACTCTCCTAATTACATTTAAAGTAGTATTTTTAAAGGCTCTCTTGAATGAGCTGTGCACATAGCCTTTATTTAAAAGCATTGCTTCAAATAAGTTTTGAAGCCAAAGATTAAATGCAAAACCTTTTCTATCTACATGACAGAGCCAGTCATTGTTCTGTGTTGTCAAAAAGAACAATTCCTGAGGGATTTGGGGCTCTGTCAGACTCCTCAGCTGGGCACACACTGTGCCCACAGCCTTTCTGACCCTGAGCACACAGACCTTAGCCACAGAGCTCAGACTCAAGCAAAGGGAAGGGCGTTTTCCCATTTGATCTCCATTTTGATAGGCAAAGCCTTAGCTCAACCTTCTTGTTTGGATTTTTTTCCCCAAGTTCCCCTCCGTCTCAGTGCTCAGGCCTCACACACAGGGGCTGCACAGCTGGAGACAGCCTCGCTTTTTCTGTGAGATGGAGTTCTAGACAGACATTCCTGACTTTTCCCCTCGTGGCCAAAGGGAGCACACAAAAGGTCTCCTAAATCCACAAAGCACTGCAGCCAGCAGCTATTCAAGTTGTGAGTTCAGCAAGTGTAATCCTGGGGAATTACAACCATTCCTGGGACAGCCCCCAGGCCTGCTCTGGGCTCAGCTGAGCTGCAGCATGAAGCAAACCAACAGCAGAGCTGCTGCAAGGCAGGAACAGGCTCAGAGCTGCCCCTGTCCCCCAAAGGAGCTGTCACCATCATCTCTGCTTGGATTTCCTGGCAAAGCCAGCAGGAACCCACACAGGACTTACCTAGTAGAGTTTTAGGGTTGGTGAGCCCTAATTGTACCACTGGGTTTTCTAAGATGGCTTGGAAGAGAGGGCTGTTGGTGTCAATGCCCTTATCTAAGTCCTCTGGAGAAGGTTTTCTGTCTCCCAGCAGCCACTCACACTGAAAGAAATCAGCAGGCACATCAGATTTCATTAGAACCAAAGTGGCTCTACTCAAAAGTTTTGCCAACGTGGCATTTTAAAAATGCTTTTCCATCTCCCAGATAATGCCTGAGCTGTACATTTCTTTTCACACATTCATTTGTGCCACCCAACCCAATATCCTCTCTCCAACAGCAGCCAGCACTGGATACTGAAGAGAGGCTTCCCTGGCTGTCAGCTGTGTCCACAAAATTATCCTTAATATACAGCAGGGACTAATTAATCTTGGAAAAACTTCCTGTTTTCTGATTGCAGAAACTGTGGAAGCATTGCTGCTAAATGGTAATTTACACATTATATGGCTTGAATCCATCCTGGATCATTGATTCCTGTCCTAAACCAGTCATTCTTGGGAGTATCTCCTCCTTCCTAGGACAGCACAATCTCACACTGTGGTGAGGGAGTTTCTCAAAGGCTTTTTGACAGCCCAGCCTCAGCCTCACAGACCCTGCGCTCTCAGAGGAGGAGGAGACTCTAAGGAGCCTGGTCCCCACACTCCTGGCAGGGATGCCAAAGCCCAGGGGCACACGGTGTGTCCATCCCTGCTGCAGAGCTGGGCACAGAGGGGGTCCTGCATGCCCTGGGGTGCCCATCCCCAGATTCCCCCCGCAATCCCTTCCAATGGCCGTGGCACCTGCCGAGGTTGGCAGAGATGTGGGCAGGACACAGCCCCAGAGCAGGGGGGGTCTAAGCAAGGAGAGTGACCACGACACCATGAGCCGTACCCGGGCATGAACACAACATGGCTCGTGACGGTCCCGTCCTGCTGTGACACGGGTGGCCCCTCTGTCCCCATGCACAGTGCTGCTGACTTGGGCCATCGGCTGTGGGTGCTGCCTACACGTGTGGGGCTGTACAGCCCTGGTGCCACCATGCTGTGCCATCCCCGCCCTGGCACCATCCTGCTGTGCCATCCCAATACCGCGGAAGGATACATGCGAGGCGCTGCAGTTTTCGCCCGCTGTGGTGCCGTGTACAGACCCGGTGGAGGCGGAAGCGGCGTGCCAGGGCAGAGAGATGGCGGCCGTGGCCGCGCAGCGGCTCGGAACCGGGACCGGGCTGCACCAAAGCCGCGGCCAAAGCAGCGCGGGCGGGGGCGGCGGCGGCGGCGGCGGCGGCGGCGGCGGCGGCGGCGTGCAGATCGAACTGCGCATGCGTGCGGCTGATCCCGGAAGCGGCGCTGTAGTTGGATGAGCCGGCGCGGAGTGATATCGCTGGTGCGGGGGGGGGCCGTCACTAGGGCAGCCGTGACGGCGGCGGAGGGGGCCGGGGGGTGCGGGAGGCGGCGGGAACGGGAGACGGGGCTGCGGCCGCGGCAGGGAACGACGGGACGGCCGCGGTTGCAGGAGGCGGCGGAGCCGCGCCATCCAGCGGCTCTGAAGCGGGAGGCTGCGCTGGGGAAGGCGTGGCTCGGCCCGCCATGCAGCGGCAGCGGCAGGAGCGGCAAAGCGACCACGGGCGGCGGCGGGGCGGCCTCGTCAGCGGGAGATGATCCCGGGGTGGCGGGAGGAGCGGCGGGGAGGCGGCGGGGGGAGCGCGGCGTGCAGCCGCTGGGAGCTGGGGTGGCGCCTGGCCCGGCGGGCAGGGGCGGCGGCAGGCACGGCAGAGCCCGCAGCCACCGGTGCAGACGCCGCGGCGCCGGCACGGGGTGGCTCGGCGGGCTGGGGCGGCCCGATCCCAGCGCAAGCGGTGCCGTGCCGGGACCGGGGGATTGCGCCGAAACACCGGCAGGGACTTGGTCTGCCGTGGGCGTCTGCGCTGCCGCGGGGGCCGTGGGCAGCTCGGGGTGCGCTGCAGGCGCTTGAACGCCAGGGTGGGGGGGCGGCAGCGCGCACAGGGGGCGCTGGGGACGCAGCGCGGCCGCGCCAGGCGCGCTCGGCACCGCAAATCCGGGAGCCGCAGGGAACTGCAAAGACGCAGCAGCAGCGACGGGACTGGGGCCGCCACCGGCGCCGTGTCGGCAAAGGGGGCGAGGGCAACGGGGGGGGGGGGGGCGGGAGGAGCGGCCGCACTCGCGGGGAGCAGGGAGAAAGCGGCCGCTCGGCAGGGGCGGCAGGGGGCGGGGCCACGGTGACGCCGGTCGGCGGCTCGAAGGGGCGGGGTTAAGGGGCGGGGCCACGAGCTTGGCGAACCCGGGGGCGGGAACCACGGCAGCCGGGACAGCAGGGACCAACGGGATGGTTGGGGCAACTGCTGCGGGCATCCCCCTTGCGGCAAAGAGCTCAACCAGCGCCCTGAGAGCTGGGACCGGCTCCACGGCAGCCAAATCCCGGCGGGAGATACTAATAAAGAGCCTAATTCCCACTGTGTCCCAAGCGTATCTTTAGGACAATTTTGCTTTACGGCACCTTTTACGACAGTTTTGCTTTACGGCACCTTTTACGGCAGTCGCGCTTTACGGCACCTTTTACGACAGTCGCGCTTTACGGCAGTTTTGATTTACGGCACCTTTTACGACAGTTTTGCTTTACGGCCCCTTTTACGACAGTCGCGCTTTACGGCACCTTTTACGACAGTCGCGCTTTACGGCAGTTTTGCTTTACGGCACCATTTACGACAGTTTTGCTTTACGGCACCTTTTACGACAGTCGCGCTTTACGGCAGTTTTGCTTTACGGCACCTTTTACGACAGTTTTGCTTTACGGCACCTTTTGCGACAGTTTTGCTTTACGGCACCTTTTACGACAGTCGCGCTTTACGGCAGCTTTTACGACAGTCGCGCTTTACGGCAGTCGCGCTTTACGGCACCTTTTACGACAGTTTTGCTTTACGGCACCTTTTACGACAGTCGCGCTTTACGGCAGCTTTTACGACAGTCGCGCTTTACGGCAGTCGCGCTTTACGGCACCTTTTACGACAGTTTTGCTTTACGGCACCTTTTGCGACAGTCGCGCTTTACGGCAGCTTTTACGACAGTCGCGCTTTACGGCAGTCGCGCTTTACGGCACCTTTTACGACAGTTTTGCTTTACGGCACCTTTTGCGACAGTTTTGCTTTACGGCACCTTTTACGACAGTCGCGCTTTACGGCACCTTTTACGACAGTCGCGCTTTACGGCAGTCGCGCTTTACGGCACCTTTTACGACAGTTTTGCTTTACGGCACCTTTTGCGACAGTCGCGCTTTACGGCAGTCGCGCTTTACGGCACCTTTTACGACAGTCGCGCTTTACGGCACCTTTTGCGACAGTTTTGCTTTACGGCACCTTTTACGACAGTCGCGCTTTACGGCACCTTTTACGACAGTCGCGCTTTACGGCAGTCGCGCTTTACGGCACCTTTTACGACAGTTTTGCTTTACGGCACCTTTTGCGACAGTCGCGCTTTACGGCAGTCGCGCTTTACGGCACCTTTTACGACAGTCGCGCTTTACGGCAGTCGCGCTTTACGGCACCTTTTACGACAGTCGCGCTTTACGGCACCTTTTGCGACAGTCGCGCTTTACGGCACCTTTTGCGACAGTTTTGCTTTACTGCACCTTTTGCGACAGTCGCGCTTTACGGCAGTCGCGCTTTACGGCACCTTTTACGACAGTCGCGCTTTACGGCACCATTTACGACAGTTTTGCTTTACGGCACCTTTTACGACAGTTTTGCTTTACGGCAGCTTTTACGACACTCGCGCTTTACGGCAGTTTTGCTTTACGGCACCTTTTACGACAGTCGCGCTTTACGGCACCTTTTACGACAGTCGCGCTTTACGGCAGTCGCGCTTTACGGCACCTTTTACGACAGTTTTGCTTTACGGCACCTTTTGCGACAGTCGCGCTTTACGGCACCTTTTGCGACAGTTTTGCTTTACGGCACCTTTTACGACAGTCGCGCTTTACGGCACCTTTTACGACAGTCGCGCTTTACGGCAGTCGCGCTTTACGGCACCTTTTACGACAGTTTTGCTTTACGGCACCTTTTGCGACAGTCGCGCTTTACGGCAGTCGCGCTTTACGGCACCTTTTACGACAGTCGCGCTTTACGGCAGTCGCGCTTTACGGCACCTTTTACGACAGTCGCGCTTTACGGCACCTTTTGCGACAGTCGCGCTTTACGGCACCTTTTGCGACAGTTTTGCTTTACTGCACCTTTTGCGACAGTCGCGCTTTACGGCAGTCGCGCTTTACGGCACCTTTTACGACAGTCGCGCTTTACGGCACCATTTACGACAGTTTTGCTTTACGGCACCTTTTACGACAGTTTTGCTTTACGGCAGCTTTTACGACACTCGCGCTTTACGGCAGTTTTGCTTTACGGCACCTTTTACGACAGTCGCGCTTTACGGCACCTTTTACGACAGTCGCGCTTTACGGCAGTCGCGCTTTACGGCACCTTTTACGACAGTTTTGCTTTACGGCACCTTTTGCGACAGTCGCGCTTTACGGCAGTCGCGCTTTACGGCACCTTTTGCGACAGTCGCGCTTTACGGCACCTTTTGCGACAGTTTTGCTTTACGGCACCTTTTGCGACAGTCGCGCTTTACGGCAGTCGCGCTTTACGGCACCTTTTACGACAGTCGCGCTTTACGGCACCATTTACGACAGTTTTGCTTTACGGCACCTTTTACGACAGTTTTGCTTTACGGCAGCTTTTACGACACTCGCGCTTTACGGCAGTTTTGCTTTACGGCACCTTTTACGACAGTTTTGCTTTACGGCACCTTTTGCGACAGTTTTGCTTTACGGCACCTTTTACGACAGTCGCGCTTTACGGCAGTCGCGCTTTACGGCACCTTTTACGACAGTTTTGCTTTACGGCACCTTTTGCGACAGTCGCGCTTTACGGCACCTTTTGCGACAGTTTTGCTTTACGGCAGCTTTTACGACAGTCGCGCTTTACGGCAGTCGCGCTTTACGGCACCTTTTACGACAGTTTTGCTTTACGGCACCTTTTGCGACAGTTTTGCTTTACGGCACCTTTTACGACAGTCGCGCTTTACGGCACCTTTTACGACAGTCGCGCTTTACGGCAGTCGCGCTTTACGGCACCTTTTACGACAGTTTTGCTTTACGGCAGCTTTTACGACAGTCGCGCTTTACGGCAGTCGCGCTTTACGGCACCATTTACGACAGTTTTGCTTTACGGCACCTTTTGCGACAGTTTTGCTTTACGGCACCTTTTACGACAGTCGCGCTTTACGGCAGTTTTGCTTTACGGCACCATTTACGACAGTTTTGCTTTACGGCACCTTTTACGACAGTTTTGCTTTACGGCACCTTTTGCGACAGTTTTGCTTTACGGCACCTTTTACGACAGTCGCGCTTTGCGGCACCTTTTACGACAGTCGCGCTTTACGGCAGTCGCGCTTTACGGCACCTTTTACGACAGTCGCGCTTTACGGCACCTTTTACGACAGTCGCGCTTTACGGCAGTCGCGCTTTACGGCACCTTTTACGACAGTTTTGCTTTACGGCACCTTTTGCGACAGTCGCGCTTTACGACACCTTTTACGACAGTTTTGCTTTACGGCACCTTTTGCGACAGTCGCGCTTTACGGCACCTTTTACGACTTTTGGGACACAGTGGGAATTAGGCTCTTTATTAGTATCTCCCGCCGGGATTTGGCTGCCGTGGAGCCGGTCCCAGCTCTCAGGGCGCTGCTTGAGCTCTTTGCCGCAAGGGGGATGCCCGCAGCAGTTGCCCCAACCATCCCGTTGGTCCCTGCTGTCCCGGCTGCCGTGGTTCCCGCCCCCGGGTTCGCCAAGCTCGTGGCCCCGCCCCTTAACCCCGCCCCTTCGAGCCGCCGACCGGCGTCACCGTGGCCCCGCCCCCTGCCGCCCCTGCCGAGCGGCCGCTTTCTCCCTGCTCCCCGCGAGTGCGGCCGCTCCTCCCGCCCCCCCCCCCCCGTTGCCCTCGCCCCCTTTGCCGACACGGCGCCGGTGGCGGCCCCAGTCCCGTCGCTGCTGCTGCGTCTTTGCAGTTCCCTGCGGCTCCCGGATTTGCGGTGCCGAGCGCGCCTGGCGCGGCCGCGCTGCGTCCCCAGAGGCCCCTGTGCTCGTTGCCGCCCCCCCACCCTGGCGTTCAAGCGCCTGCAGCGCACCCCGAGCTGCCCACGGCCCCCGCGGCAGCGCAGACGCCCACGGCAGACCAAGTCCCTGCCGGCGTTTCGGCGCAATCCCCCGGTCCCGGCACGGCACCGCTTGCGCTGGGACCGGGCCGCCCCGGCCCGCCGAGCCACCCCGTGCCGGCGCCGCGGCGTCTGCACCGGTGGCTGCGGGCTCTGCCGTGCCTGCCGCCGCCCCTGCCCGCCGGGCCAGGCGCCACCCCAGCTCCCAGCGGCTGCACGCCGCGCTCCAGCCGCCGACTGGCCCACCGCCCGCCGTGCCCCCTCCGCGGCAGCCTCCCGCCGCCTCCCCGCCGCTCCTCCCGCCACCCCGGGATCATCTCCCGCTGACGAGGCCGCCCCGCCGCCGCCCGTGGCCGCTTTGCCGCTCCTGCCGCTGCCGCTGCATGGCGGGCCGAGCCGCGCCTTCCCCAGCGCAGCCTCCCGCTTCAGAGCCGCTGGATGGCGCGGCTCCGCCGCCTCCTGCAACCGCGGCCGTCCCGTCGTTCCCTTCCCCGGCCGCGGCCGCAGCCCCATCTCCCGTTGCCGCAGCCCCGTCTCCCGTTGCCGCAGCTCCGCCGCCTCCCGCACACCCCCCGGCCCCCCCGCCATCACGGCTTCCCTAGTTGCTACAACCGCCCCCCCCCCCCCCCCCCCCCCCCCCCCCAGCGATATCACTCCGCGCCGGCTCATCCAACCACAGCGCCGCTTCCGGGATCAGCCGCACGCATGCGCAGTTCTATTTGCACGGCGCGGCGCCGCCGCCCCGCCGCCGCCGCCGCCGCCGCCGCCGCCGCCGCCGCCGCCCCCGCCGCCCCCGCCGCCCCCGCCGCCCCCGCCGCCCCCGCCGCCCCCGCCGCCCCCGCCGCCCCCGCCGCCCCCGCCGCCCCCGCCGCCGCTTTGTTGCAGCCCGGTCCCGGTTCCGAGCCGCTGCGCGGCCACGGCCGCCATCCCTCTGCCCTGGCACGTCGCTTCCGCCGCCACCGGGTCCATTCACGGCACCACAGCGGGCGAAAACTGCAGCGCCTCGCATGTATCCTTCCGCGGTATTGTTTTTAACGGTTATTGTTTTTAAGGGTTAACCCTCTGTTAACGTGGGTCCTTTTTCGGGCTCGTGCTGGCCACAAAAAGGTATCCGGACGTCCGTAACTCTTTGTGTTTGTTGTCTCATATTGTCCTAATTCAAATTGTCCAAATTATTATTACTGTAATTGTATTACTGTTTTTATAACCGTTGTATTACTATTAAACTTTTAAAATTTTAAAAACAAGTGATTGGCGTTTTTCACGGGGAGGGTGGAATATGACAGCTGCTTTAATAAATACAGGACAGACAGCGAATTATTTTGCCCCTGCAAATGCCAACCCTTTGATCCCAACACAAAAGAATTTCGAAAAAGAGCTGTTCCCAAACAGCTACAGAGTCCCCCCAGTGTTTGGGACAGATTTCTCGACCCAAAATGAGACATTAAACCCTGAAAATTCTCCAGCATTAATCCCAAAATTAGAAAACTCACAAAAATCTCTTGATAATTTTCAGCTAACAGACTGCGATGAAGTCAGAGGCCAGATTTGCAAAGAAGAAAGTCTAAATCCTCCGGTGAACCTTCCCCACCCCTCCTCTCCCCTCTCCTGTCAGCCACAAGCAGCACCCACTCCTCCTGCCAGCCCCCTGTCCCCCCTGCAGCAGCCCCATGCCTGGTGCAGCCCAATCCATGAGTGGTTGGAGGTGTTTCCATCCAGGCCAGGTGTCTGGAGTAGGGCAGAGCTCTGCCTGTTGGAGCCCTGGTGCTGCAGCTCCGGCAGCCTCGGCTTCCCTGGTGCTGTCACTTCCCAGGCCCAGCAGTCGCTCAGATTCCCGTGGGTTACCATGGGCTGTATTTATAGTTTGCTGGGCTAAAAATAAAAGCCCCAAGTGTTGGGTTCCCTGATTCCAGCCTCATGGAATCAGGGATGCCCAGGAGCCCCCAGGAGGGGTCTGGTGGGGGATGTTGCCCAGGGCTGTGATGCCTTGGGGGCTGCTCCCATGGAGGGTTGATAAAAGTTTATTTTTTGGAGATGATGGAGCTGCTGCATCACTGCCTGCTCTTGCTCAGCACAGAGCCTCGTGCAGGACTCTCATCCCACTAAAAATACTTCCTCTGTCTCATCAGGCTCAGTCTAGCAGAGCCTGTGAGTGGAGGGGATGGAGGCATCCGTGCTCCTGGCTGTGGCTACCAGATGGCACGTGAGGAAACCCCGCACGGTCCAGCTCTGAGAAAATGTGCTGCCAGATCCCTCTGAAAAACCTCTCTATGTGCAGCATTGGTTTGTGCTGGTGCTGAGCCCCCTGTGTGTGTGCCCAGCAAACATTCCTGCCTGCTCCTCACTGGTTTCCAAGCCAGGTCCCTCTGCAGCTCCCACCGTGCCGGACACAAGTGCTGGGCACTGCAGGGCAGTGTTCCAGAGGGAGGATGTGCAGGAGAAACGGGCCTGAACGTGAGGGGTCCAATGCATCCCCTCTGAGGAGAGACCTTCAGCCATTCCTGGTGCCAGGGGAAGCCAAAGTCAGTAATTTCTCAACTGTTTCCTTAACCTGGGGCTTTGTGAACAGAACTGAGCTCCAAGGGCAGTATGGGGGAGCGGGAGCTCGTCTGTCCCTCTGGCTCTGTCCCAGTCCCACCACGCCAATTTTTAATGGCAATTTAGCGACAGTCGCGCTTTACAGCACTTTATCACAGAAGCTGCAGTGCTGCACCCCAGGGTGCAGGGCTGGTGCAGGGACCCCACCACATGGGGTTTGCATCCCCCCTGCAGCCCACAGCTGGATGTGCTGCTGGAGCCCCTGGCATCTGAACTCAGCCTTTTTAAATGGGCACCATCTCCTCTGCCAGGCATCTGAATCACAGCCCTGGCGTGATCACAGAGCTGGTCACCTCTCCAGGTTTATTTCAGTCCAGCGTGGTCTGGTCCAGCACAGCTCGAGTTACTGGAGTCCCTCCCTCAGCCCCAGCAGTGCCCAGATTCCTGGTGACACAGGATCTGCAGGGCCCGGGCTGTGTCCCAGCTCAGGTCACACTCACTGGCACTCAGACCGAGCTCACACACGTACACTGCAGCCCTGCCCTCCTTCCAGCCTTTCTGCAGGACCCACATCCAGCTCACAAGTCCTACAGTTGAAGTGAAAGCTTTTGAATTACAAGAGAAAGTAATTTCTCCCTTAATTCTGCTCCAGCCCAACCCTGGGATGGCACCGGCACAGCGCCCACGGAGCGCTGGGAACCACTCTTGCCACACCGCTGTGCTGTCAGCAGTGGCTCACCTTGCCAACACCAAGCTGCTCCTCCACAGCCCAGTGCACCCTGTGCTTCCCTTCCCCGCCCTCTGAGATGGATTTGGGCCCTGCTGGAGGCGGCTCCTGGGCTGGAGCTGCTGCTCTTCCCTGCTGGAGCAGCCCTGGGACACGTCCCTGCGCCGAGGGCGCCCCGGGAGCTGCCAAACACACGCCAATTCCAGCCCCTCCTGGCACTCACACAGCAGCACCTCTTCATTTTTAAGGTGTGGATTTCTGCCCAGACCTGCTGTACCAGTTTAGGTTCACAAGTGTCATTATCTAATGATACATCCCCAAGCTGCTTTAAGGTAATTTTTTTGTTTTGTTTTAATTGTAAATTAGTGGAGAGCCAAGCCTTTGGATTGTCCTGCTGCTGTGCTGTGCATTACAGCGAACCTGAGTTAGGGCCTGACACCACAAACACCTGCATTTAACACCACCACATTTACCAACGTGACCTGAGCAAGCAGCATTTTGATGTCTCACACTCTAATCCTCCATCTCTCATGGGACACAATGAAAATCACTCTGAACTCCTCGGCAGTTGCTGTAGCTGCTAAATAAACAGGCTGCTGGCAGGTTCCTTGCCCTGAACATGGAAGAAAATGCTAATTAATTACAAAAGCCCAAATGAACTCTACAGATTCTCTCTCCTTTACAGAAAGAAGCTCACACATTGACACCCCCATCAGTTACCTCCAAGGCACCCACGGAGAGGGCCAAGGCTTGGAAGTGCTTCCCCATCTCCCACAGCAGCGCTGGCACCACGACAGCCAGATGGGAATTTTGGTTCCGTCACGTGCAAGTTGCTGCATCCCACCAGCTGCTGCTTGCTGGAGCTGTTCTCCTTAATGAGGGTTCCCTTGTTGGGAAAGAAAAGATTTCAATTTGTCATTCAACAACTGTCAAGATAAATCCTTCTTCAGTGGCATCGGAACATCCCAGGGGATCACCAGGTCGTGTTTCACAAAGCCCTTACAGTCAATCTCCCCAAGTGCAGCTTTTCCTGAAAAAGAGAGAAATACCTTCCAGGTGCAAAACCAGCTGCTGAACCAGGATTTCCTGCACAAACTCTGTATGAGCAGCTCTCATACCCCACTTTCTGAGAGACAATTCCAGCAACCTGCAGGAACAAGGACCATTGAACAACGTGGATCCACAAACCTTTGCTGCTCCTGCAAATGATGGTTCCGAAACACCTTGTAATAAATCAAAAAACTTTATTTTGAAGATATATTATAAATGTACAGCACACACAACATGGGTGTCTGGGGTTATGTGTGAGCAGGTTTAAAGCCTCAGCATTCATTCCAGCCCCGGCCGCAGGGTTCCACATCTCCACACAAAACAATTCCAGGCTGAACAGGTCTGGCTTTGCCAACACCTCCCTGACTTGCAGGAATATATTTCAGAACAGCAACTGCTTAAAAGGATCACAAATTAGCAGCATTCCTTGCTTTTGGCCCGGAGGGTTTCTGCAGGGAGCAAATCCTGCTGGTTTTCCTGCTCAGGGAGAGGTCGGCGACCCACGCGAGCGCGGCCAGAATGAATCCCGAATTCCACAGGCTCAGGGATGTCTGCCCTAGTTTAAGCTTCAGAAAAGTAAGGTTACACCTTAGGAAGAGCTGTGCATGCCACACACCGGCATCAGAGCCAGATCAAAGTTACCCTATGCAGTACCTAAGTGCTGTATACACAGGTGAAATGAGAAAATGTGAAGTCAGTACCTTGCAATGTAATTTTACTGGTGCTGCCTCGTGGGAAGTGCTGGGTAGCAAATCACATTCGTGTACAGTTCATCAAGCCATGATAAAAATATGCAAATTAAAAATCTCTACAGGCCTCTGTTACCTGCTGCAACAGAGACATTTGGGTTTGTGGGGCTTCGTTTAAAACGTGATCCAATTTCCTCCCTCTCCCCAGAGCTTGATAGAAAACTATACCCAAATTCAGTAAGAATTTAATGCATTTACATTTACTGAAGTTCACGTGCTGCAAACAGGATCTGCATTGAAGATCTTCAAATCTAGGGCAAGAGGTCCTTAAAAAACCCCTTTTGCTACACTGGATGTGGGGATGGAGGCGAGAACCACCACGAGAACACTCACGTGCATGTAACACCCTGTGCAGGGAGGTGGGGACTGCCCCCAGTGCCCTGCCACAGCCAGCACAAATCCTTCCAAGGAGCAGCTGGCCCAGAGAGGGGGATCCAGGCAGGATCTCCAGCCCCAAAGCTCCAGCACTCTCAGCTGGATGGAAATACCAGCTGGAAGCGCCGCTCTTCTGTTGGTTAATAAAAATGGGATTAATATTAAAAGTAGAAAACCAGGATGGTGCCTTTGGATGAAACACTGGCTATCCTTTGCACAAGCCTTTGGGAAAACTGCCACTGGAGCAGAGCTCACAGGAACCTGTGCCCCTTCCCCAGGCAGTGTTTGCTGACAGTGTCGCTGTACATTCGTTTGGTGCGATGCTTGTTTTGGTGTCAACGCCTCAAAAAAGTAACTGTAACAGTCCTAACTGAAAAGGATTTCAAGAACCACTAAAGAGATGCTTGGATATGAAAATCAATCTCTGAAATGGAAGTTTGGTTCCAGGAGAGAAGGAAGGGGGTCAAGCTTTGGGTCAGGTCTGTGACAGGGGCTGCCAAGAAGCAGCCACGAGCTGGAGGCCTTGGAACTCGTGCAGGAGAGGAGCTCCCACCTTCCCAGAGGAGGAGTGGCCTGATGGCAGCTCTGGGAACTGTGCAAGTCCATTCTGCAGCTGCATGGGAACACAAACCTCCTTGAAATGCTGCAGAGCCCAGCAGGCTGATCCTGTGTGACCATTCCCATGGAGGGATGCAGCAATCCCAAAGGAGGACTCGTGCTCACCAGGAGAGGAGGAATGGCAGATTCTTTGGGCTGGAGCAGGGACAGAGGCTCAGCAGCAGAGTTACACCAGCTCAGGCTCACAGGTCAGGACAATCACGGTCTAAGCTGTAAAGTAGCCACTGGCCTATGTTCCAAATACATCCCTTTAAATGCATCCCCCTAAAAAAGGAGTAGAAATATGAAGCCCTGAGAACAAACTTCCATGTAGTACATTGCCATTAAAAATACCAGCATTTTGGTGACACAATTATAAGTTAGACATATTTCCATAAATAGCTGGCTACTTGCAAGAGGCCTGCAACATCAAAAGGTACAAGACTGTCTGGCTACCAATGGGGCAAAGAGCAGGAAGTGTAAGAATCACACTCTTAGTCACCCACCACCCCATCCCTTTCCTGCTCCATCTGCCAGGCTTCCAATAATTTTCTCTTGACCACGTTAAGAGAGAATTAACTCTGCCATGTCTGTGCCAGCTGGAACTTGAACCCCCAAGGTGCAAGCACAGGACCTGAGCCTGTAAACCCTCACTGCTGGGAGCAGTTCTTCCTCACAAAACCTGCTGGTTTTAGTTAACAAAATCCTCCCTGTGTGTTCAGGGGTCTCTCACTGGCCCTCAGACACAGCCCCTGCTGTAATTCACAGCCCAGCACCACTGATGTCTGGATCAATTCCTTCAACCTCATCAGGGGAGTTTTTGCTGGCTTTAAATCAACTCCTGGGCCTTGCTGCAAACACCACAGCTCCTAAATTCTGCTCTCCTTCAGCTTTTGCCCACTGCAACCTTCAGTTCTCACAAGCCAAGCAGGGCTCTGTTAAAGCCATCCCAAACAACACCTCAGCTGTGCAAGTGTTGAGCTCTGCAATAACAAAATCCAGAAATAACCACATCTTCTCAAGCCTCCCGGCGCCCTAAAATGCAGAATTCCTTTATCCCTGGGGCCTCTCAACTGCTGCTGCTGAGCCTGGGCATTCTCACCTCCTGTCACATAAGGATAATCTGTTTTCCTGGTGCTGTTCCCCAGCCTTTGTAACAGCTCAGTGGCACTGAGGGGTGCTGCCATTCCGAGGGAGGCATCTCTGAGCTCCTGCATCCCTCTGAGCTCTGCAGTCCAACCATGGACTCCTGACATCAAACCCAGCATTTCCCAAGCCTTTACATTCTTCAAGAGCCACAACTGCCCCAAAGGTTCTGTTTGCTCATTCTGAACCTCTCCTTATCCATTCAGAAGCCAAAAAAACCTCCCACCAAACTACAGGGTAGTTTTCCCCAACTTTGCCTTCTAAAAGCACTCATTAAAAGGAATATTAACCACAATCCTGACCGTAGAGAGGACATTTCCTTCTAACATTAAGAGCTTCAAGTAAAAAATCCTCTGGTATTCTTACAGGAAAAAAGCTTCAGGAGTAAGCAAAAAAAAAGGATTAAATGATCAAAACCTTTCATAAGACCACAATATTCAGTCACAGCCACTCATGAGTAGCTGTGCTGAGCTCACTGGGGTGCAGGATCAGGCTCCTGGCTTCAGTTACAGGACAAGGTTATAATTTCATGTCATGTCAGTCTATTCTTAGCAAGAGCCCACAAAAATGGTATTACTGTCCAATTTGAACAGAAGAAACATCTCTATAAAGCTTGGAATTTCCAAATGTAGAAGTAAATATTTCAGCAGTCATCAACTATAAAGCTTAATACGAAATTACAAAATTAAAAAAAATAAAAGAATCCTGGGATAGTAAGACAAGATAAAATCTCAGGCTGTTTTGATTTCCCCACCCTTCTTCATATTAATTATGAGAAATTGGCAACTTCAGTGCCTCAGCTGCATAACAGCACAGAGCAGATGCCAAGTTCAGGCCAAAACTTGTTGCAGGGTTTCGGGTTGCATCTTGCTGCATTTTTGTCTAAAAAACCCCAACTGCACCTAAATCCCTCCCACAGCTCAGAGGTGACTTGCTCAGGATCTCCCTGTCTGGCAGGACACCTTTGTGCTGTTTAAGCACAGGGTCTCCACCTGCTTTCTCTGCAAAATTTGCCTCTTCTGCCTTTCCTGCAGGGCTGTGAAGCACAAGGCATGGCGGGGATGATGACAGATGTCAATCATGTTGCACTAAGTTGAAAATAAACCCCTTTTTTTAGCAGACTGCTAAAAATGGAACACCTGCAGAGCCCAATCATAAACACCAGCTGGATAGTCACAGTGAGTTCTGCTCTTAATAGCTCAGAATTCCTCTCTGAAATCTCAAGTCAGTCTTCTGGCAAAATAGGAAAGACCCAGCCTGACATTCTTGGTATGACCATGGTAAGAATAAGTATAAAGGAAAACCCACTTCTAAGTCAAAGACAGCAATTTCAAGCGTGCTTTAAATACCTTAAACAAGATAAAATCCTGTGTGGTTCTGCTGCTTTACAGAACCCCAGCAACCTCCCCATGCAATTCAGCTGCTTTTTGTTTGTAAACAGAATAAAACCCCCACAAGCCCCTTGCCAAAACTGTGCACATAAAAATGGGAAAAAAACCAACACTGTGTGAACATATCCCTCCTTGCAATGGGATATGGCAGAGTGTGAGCTTAGGACTTGCAGCCACTTGGGAATCCAAGTCCTGATGTGGTGAATTCTGTGGTGAAAGAGATCCTGCACCTTTATGGTACCTGACAGAGAACCCCCTGCAAGTACAACCCCAGTGGGACTGCAACAACACTAATGCAGCAAATAAATAGGAAAAAGTAATGCTATTTATTAGAATTCCATCTCTGAATGATTCTGCTTAAATTAGAATGCCAGATAAACAAGCTTGGATAGAAATGTGCTTGCTCTCCCAAGATTTGGGCTTTTAAAAAACATTTCCTAAGAATCAATTTTTTTTTTTAAAAAGCAGTTTTGCAATTTGATAAGAGCTATAAATTAATACTGTATGGAGATGATTAATATCCTATGCTAGTGGTCAGTGACCTTTTGTAAACACCAGCCAGATCCTAGCAAAACTGGCCAGAAAACTGTCACAGGCCTTTTGAACGAGCAATATTTCTTTCCAACAATCAGATTCTTAAATGTTTGCACAAAACCTTTTTCCTATTTTTTTTTATATATATACTTTATTTTAAACCTAATACCTGAAAACATGAACAAATCCTCAAAGCTCTCTCACTAACACTAAAATCCACAAGGCAACTCACTCCTGTTGGCCGTAACTACGAACTCTCTTGTGTGAGAGACCCCTCCAGCCAGGATTTCCCCC
Source organism: Molothrus ater (assembly GCF_012460135.2). Taxonomy (NCBI): domain Eukaryota; kingdom Metazoa; phylum Chordata; class Aves; order Passeriformes; family Icteridae; genus Molothrus; species Molothrus ater. The sequence goes on along the minus strand of NC_050497.2, from coordinate 9,372,229 downwards.
TTCCCTCCCTTCCCTCCACCCCTTCCCAACCATCCAGGCAGCCTCCCGTGGAGGTGGAGGGGGAGTGAGGCCAGGGGGAAGTGGCACAGTGCACTGGCAGCTCCCTCTACGTGCGGTTCAGTGTCTGGAAGATTCGGGAGATCTGTAACATCACCGGCCCCGTCTCGGGATCGTTCATCCACTGAGTGCTGTTCAAGGGGTTTTCAAGCATATCCTCGAAGGCTGCCAAGAAAAAGGGATTGCAACTGTTAGTCCTTCAATGTTTGTTCTGTGTTGTCAAAAAGAACAATTCCTGAGGGATTTGGGGCTCTGTCAGACTCCTCAGCTGGGCACACACTGTGCCCACAGCCTTTCTGACCCTGAGCACACAGACTTTGCCACAGAGCTCAGACTCAAGCAAAGGGAAGGGCATTTTACCATTTGATCTCCATTTTGATAGGCAAAGCCTTAGCTCAACCTTCTTGTTTGGATTTTTTTCCCCAAGTTCCCCTCTGTCTCAGTGCTCAGGCCTCACACACAGGGGCTGCACAGCTGGAGACAGCCTCGCTTTTTCTGTGAGATGGAGTTCTAGACAGACATTCCTGACTTTTCCCCTCGTGGCCAAAGGGAGCACACAAAAGGTCTCCTAAATCCACAAAGCACTGCAGCCAGCAGCTATTCAAGTTGTGAGTTCAGCAAGTGTAATCCTGGGGAATTACAACCATTCCTGGGACAGCCCCCAGGCCTGCTCTGGGCTCAGCTGAGCTGCAGCATGAAGCAAACCAACAGCAGAGCTGCTGCAAGGCAGGAACAGGCTCAGAGCTGCCCCTGTCCCCCAAAGGAGCTGTCACCATCATCTCTGCTTGGATTTCCTGGCAAAGCCAGCAGGAACCCACACAGGACTTACCTAGTAGAGTTTTAGGGTTGGTGAGCCCTAATTGTACCACTGGGTTTTCTAAGATGGCTTGGAAGAGAGGGCTGTTGGTGTCAATGCCCTTATCTAAGTCCTCTGGAGAAGGTTTTCTGTCTCCCAGCAGCCACTCACACTGAAAGAAATCAGCAGGCACATCAGATTTCATTAGAACCAAAGTGGCTCTACTCAAAAGTTTTGCCAACGTGGCATTTTAAAAATGCTTTTCCATCTCCCAGATAATGCCTGAGCTGTACATTTCTTTTCACACATTCATTTGTGCCACCCAACCCAATATCCTCTCTCCAACAGCAGCCAGCACTGGATACTGAAGAGAGGCTTCCCTGGCTGTCAGCTGTGTCCACAAAATTATCCTTAATATACAGCAGGGAACTAATTAATCTTGGAAAAACTTCCTGTTTTCTGATTGCAGAAACTGTGGAAGCATTGCTGCTAAATGGTAATTTACACATTATATGGCTTGAATCCATCCTGGATCATTGATTCCTGTCCTAAACCAGTCATTCTTGGGAGTATCTCCTCCTTCCTAGGACAGCACAATCTCACACTGTGGTGAGGGAGTTTCTCAAAGGCTTTTTGACAGCCCAGCCTCAGCCTCACAGACCCTGAGCTCTCAGAGGAGTCCAGACCCTTTGCAGTCATTCCAGTTGTGTATCCAACTTCAAGGAGGCACAGAATTTGTGCTCCTGAATCTTCAGTAGGAGTTCACTGTCTGACAGATCAAAACATGACTCAGGCAAGGCAGAGAAGCATCAGTGGGACAGACCCTTGGAGCAGGAAGGATGTTGTACTCACAGCTGCATTTTGCTGGTTGTTGTTCACTCTGAGTGCATCCACCACTTCCTTTTCATCAAATCCCATCTCCATCAGGGCAATGACAGCCTAGAGCAGAACCCCACAGCTTAATAAATCTTACATTTAGATCACAAATGAGAGCAATCATTTCCCTTCACCTTCTGTGCACAGCTTTATGTGAGGTAAAACCCCCTCATTATTTCCACATGCAGAGCACTCAGTAATTTTATTAACAAAGTTTTCAAATATTCTATATCAAAAGTGTCATTACTATGGAAGAAGAAAAAAATCTTAGGAGTGAAGGTAGTTCCTACCCTCAACACTGGAAGGTGAATGCAAGGCAAAGAGCAAGTGTACCTGGGGTAGAAAAGAGAAGGAAAATGAGGAAAAAACCCTCATTTTGGAGCTCCTCTCCTGTCACAAAGCTCTTGTTCACATCTCAGTGACAGATCAGCCTTGATGTGCATTTGTGGTTCTATTCACCCCATTTATTTTCACTTCCCAGATTTACTACACTGCTGGTGAGTGTGATGTATTCAGACATATCCAGATAATGGCACCAGAATGTTTCATTATTTAGAAATTGCACCCAGGCTATCAAACCCATCTGCAGCTCCTAACCCAAATCTCAGAGCAGCCAGTTGTAAACCCAAGGTGCCAGATGTCACAGGGCCCCTCCTGGTGGGCTCCCAGTGGGAGAACAACACATTCCCACTGCAGGTAATGCTGTGCTCTGAACAAAGGGCAACTTCTGTCCTTGCTGCAAGACTTCAACCTGCTGGTGGCACTTTGCCTTGTTCCCTAAAACAATAATGTCCTTCTGTCCTTTCCATAGAATCATGGAATGGTTTGGGTTGGAAGGGACCTTAGAGATCATCCAGCTCCAACTCTCTGCCAGGAGCAGGACACTTTGCACCACGCCAGGGTTTTCTACATCCAGCCTTTTCTACAGCCAAAGGATGTACTCCTGTCCTGCCACCCTTCCTTCCCAGGCTGCAATGAAAACAGCAATGCCAGGGGTCTGGAGCTCATGTCAGTCCCCTCAGAGAGTTTCCAGGTGCAGAATAACAGTGCCTTTCATGCAGATCCTGCTATCCCAGACAGTGATGCATTCCTGAGGTAAAATCCCTAAATTTAAACACTCCCTGAACACCTCACTGGAACAGTGCCAAGCCAGCACAACACCCATCTACCCAGAGGGCCCATTTCATTTATGAACGAAACATTTGGATTTTATGGTGCCCACGAGATCCCCTCCCAGTCCCACAAGCCCCACAGGGGATGAGCAGCACCCACCCGTGGGTCTGGACGAAATTCTCTTTTCCTGCGGATCTTCTTGAAGATTTCAGTCAGCTCATCCTTGGCCTCCTCCCCGCCCTCCTCCGAGCTGGGCCCCGCAGCTGCCTCAGCAGAGGAGGCAGCACCTTCAGCTGGGGCTTCTGCAGGAGCAGAACCTGGCAGAGGAGCATCCACAGAAGGATCATCAGCGTGTTCTATCAACCACTCCATGGCCTGGGTCACAGACATGCTGCAAAACACACGGGAACAGCGCTGAGGATGTGACAGCCACGCTCCATGTGCGCTCTTTATTACCATGCTGGATGCACTTGCAGATTAATTAGCACCTGAAAACTCATTAAGAAAGTTTTGGAGCAAACAAAACACCTCAGTTCTCTGAGTATCCACAATCTGAATCTGGGAAAAGAGAGGCTCCAAGTGCAGCTTGGACCTGCAACCCAGATTCTGAAAGGCATTTCTGAGGGGGTCACCTCAGCCTCTGCAGCATCTGCTGAGTTTCCCAAAGAAGCACTGTCTGCTTGCAGCTGTGGACAGAACTGCCAACAAAGCACGTTCCAAATCTGCACTGCAGCCACATTTCAGGGGCCAAGGGCTCTGTTCCTCAGAACACCATGGGGTGACACCATCACTGGCTGTGCAGTGTCACTGCTCCAGCTAAGGGAGCCTCAGAGCTCCCAAACACCTCTCCCCAAGAGGCAGAAAAGAAAGAGCCAAGATAACAATAGTGCAAGGAATGTGTGATTCCATTTGACACAAAGGAATTATTATTGCATATTCATGGAAGGCAGGGAAAGCCTTTGCCTATTGGCTTTTCTGTTACAACACGAAAGCTGCAGAACAGCAGGGGAGAAAGTCTTCCTGAGATACTGGAAAAGTGTGATTGGAATATGTTGTGGACTCTATCACCAAAATTTTTCAAGAATGGCCTAACAAACCCCTCTGAGGAGTGAGGCAGTACAGCTGCCTGTTCTTGGGGCATGAGAAGAACTACATAACTTCCTACTTTACTGCAGTTGCTCTCTGGACCTCACAATATTCTTGGAATTTTTTAAAGATCAGCACAAAGTATATTTCTACAGCTGAAAGGTCAGTGTGTATGGGCTAAGTCCTGCCCTTTCCTCTGTAAAATCTGACTTTGAAAGCTGAAGAAAATGTGAGTTTGATTCTTGGAAACAGTGCCAGCCTGGCAGCCCTGTGACCCCCAGACCTTGCAGAGCACATCCAGCCCTGATCCCCCTTCCCTGCACCACCTGCACCGTGCCTGAGGCAGCACTTCTTGGAGTTCAGGCTTTCTCCAGCCCCCACTGAGGTGACCCATATCAGGAGACCAAAAAGATGCAAATATGCATTAAAGCAGATCTGGGTTAAAGTGCCAGGCAGTGCTGGCCACTCACTGGTTCAGCCTGAGGGCTTTGACAGCTCTGCTCTCTGGGAAGCCCATCTCGGTGAGCTGGCGCAGCGCGATCTCGTCCACCCTGTCCTCCTCATCCTCATCCAGCATGGCTGCACACACACAAACAGAACAGAGCTCACATTCATTCCAGCCTCACATAAACCCCTGTGTCAATGGAAAGGCATGTGTTAAGTTCAAGCCCCATTCTCTCTCCCGTCCCCTCTTTTGTTTCTGCCCCCACTTTGCCACCTCATCATGTAATTTGCTGCACTCAGCTCGATCCAGCTCAGATTGATTCTTCCAGGACAAAGACTTTGTCCAGATGTGTTCAAGATCTCAAACAAAAGGCCACTAACTCTCACATGACCATGGGATTTCCACACAATTAAATATATGAAGATCTATTAAGCATTTCTCTAGAAATTAAGTTGGATGTGGCCATTGCAGATCTCAAGGATGGGCATTTCCTGCCAACCTGATCAACGGCCACCATTTCTCCTCATTTTACTACATCCTTGTGAATTTTCAACTTTTCTTTACCATCCCTACTAATAATTTTAAATGGAACTTCTCACCCATCCCAAAGTGACATTTTATATCCATGATTTTTATCCACAAGGTGAAACTTTTGCCACAAAGTTTTCAGCAGCTTTGCTGCCACATCAGTGTCTGAACTTCACTCTGAGCCCATTGCTATGCTCCAAAAACAAATTCCCAGGATTGAACCAACAACTCTAAAGATATGTTCATACCATTTGCCTTCTTAAATAGTTCAACTGCATCTGGGTTCAGTGCTAGCAGTTTCTGTGCAACTTCTATGAGAGACACTAAAATCTTCCGGAGCTCTGTCTGGAACTGCAAGAAAGGAAACTGTCAAAGCATTTAGACAGGAAGTTACCAGCCATCGTTGAATCTTAATGTATCTATTGTTAGTAACACAGCAGCAGCCTGGCCCTCTGTATACTAAGTTGCTTTATTAGGGCTTGATTTTCATTGTTTAGTCTCTCAGGAGGTCTGGGACCTTCCTGTGAAGTGTTACATGGAAGCAAAAGCTCCTGGGCAGAAAGTTCCTTTTAATTTCCACCACACCCCATGGGCAGCGGTCAAGGAAGGGAAATAAACCACAGGAAAGCCCTGAATTAGTTAAGACTGAAGAAACAAAATAACTTCACATTTTCCAGATCTTGAATATGCTCTGAGGCTTTTTCCAAGCACAAACAAAACGTTTTAAATCATAATTTCGGACGGTATTTTATTACCATGAGCTGTGTCTAAACCTTAAGCTGTTTAATATACATTACAGACATCTAAATTTCTCTTATAGAAAAAAAAGAATTATATAAAAAAAAATAGAAAGCAGCCTGTTGGGCTGTGGGTGTGTGAGTTCAGAGATGCAGTACTCACATCCCTCATGTTGTGGTGGGTCACGCTGCGGTCCACGCTGCGGGCGGGCAGGTTGGCAGTGGCTTTGAGGATGGCATCCTTGTCAGGAGCCTTCTGCTCCTGCTTCCTCTGCAGGGAAGGGAACAGGAGCAGGTTTCATAACCCATTAGGCACAGCACAGAGTTTCATATTCCTCCCCAAGACACCAAGCAGTGCTCTGTCACTTGTAGTGCCATGGATTAACAGCTCCAGTGTCATCCTGCAATTACAGAGCTCAGCTGGGCCTGTTGGGCTGCCCCACTTTCACTCCTTACACCTAAACAAGCAGGGAAATTCCAGCACAAAGAGGGACAGTGATGGATCCCAGAGAACTTGGAGGCCTCTGAGTTTATGTGATACATCAACGTGCATCAACACCATCCTGACCCTCAGGAACAACTCCAATAAAACAAAATAAAACAGTCAAGGGCAACATTCCAGCTCCAGAGGCTGGTTAGAGGGTGACAGAAGGCAACCTGACAGCAAGCCAACATATTTCTTTGGGTTTTCTAACAAACTAAGGCACTTGCTGAACTGTATTTTAGTTATTAGACATTTGTTCAAAGATCAAATCTATAACATTTTCACAGAGTGTATCTGTGTGCCTTATTTTAAGGCAAATGTTCTCAGAATGACAGCTAAAAATGCAAAATCAGCTTCCTCTAAGTTTGGAAGAAATAGGAAGCGGTTCCTGTAGAATTCAACTGGCAGCATGTGCCTCTCCAAGGAGAGTACATCACAGAAACCCTGCCCCACATCATCAATAAAGCAGTTAATCCAAAGTGCTCCAGACTCACTTTCTCCTCTGCAACCACATCTGACATCTTGGGGAGCAGCATCGGCGCGCGCTTCTTGACCAGCAGCAGCACATCTGTGAGAGAGAGAGAGAGAAGGGCACTGCCACAGGTTAGAGAGTCTGGGAGAGCAGCTCTGCAAGATACCCCTCAAATTCAACTGCTCCTGGAGATGAATTTGGTATTAATTCCATTTATTTCGCTTCCTATGTCAAAGCAGAGAGAAAAAAATCTTAAAAACGTTTGGAACGTGCCAGATGAAACCCAAGCTCCTCCTTCCAGACTGGTCAAATTCAAAGCCAGACAATCTCACCTCTGTCCTGAATGTTCTCCTCCAACACTGTTTTTGTGTCTGTCAGCACCTTCTCAGAAGTAGCATGGATCAGCTTGTGATGTGTCACAGTTTTGGGATCCTCCAAGCTCCCAGGAAGACACTGCAGGAGACAACAAACTGCAGATCAGAAAGAGAAATGAGGCTTCCTCATGCACTTGGCACTCAGGATCCTCCACGTACAAACTCTGCATCATTTCCTGGCTTCTCAAGAGCTTAAGCCAAAGGTCAGTGCACATAAAGCATTTTATTAAAGAAAATGAGGTTTGATTTGTGCCTGTGTGGGAGGATTTGTGCTTTCTCAGGACATCTCTCTCACACTAAACTCTGGAAGTGCTGGAGATTTGGAGCAAAGCAAAGATGCTCCAGGACCCACTGCTACATTAATTCTGATCACTGAGGTCCCTCAGAAACTGGTTTCACAAAGTAAAAATGCAAATCTACCAGGAGCAGCAGTGTTTTACAGGAGGGAAGGCTGGAATGATGCATGTCCTCATTTGGAGTGTCCAAACAGGACAGATTCCCTGCCTCACCTTGTAATTATTATTTACTCTCTGAGTAAACAAGGCACTGCCAGCAGGGATTTTGGTTTCTCTGACCTTAAACTGGGTAGTTTCTGTGCCTTGTTTCAAGCTGAAATAAAGATATTTGCCTGCTGGAGCCATAACCTAGGTTCCTGCTGAAAGGGCTGAACTAAAGTTCCATTCACAGCTCTTCCTCCCAACCATAAATAACCAGAATACAATGGATTTTTTTTTGTGCCCATTCCCTTATTGCAATTCTAAATTGCATGTCAATTAATTCACCAGGAAATCAGTTCAAATCCTAAAAAAAGAGTGCTCACACAGGCCTTGAGCTGCCTCCTCCTCCTCACACCAGAGTGGCTCCAGATGCACAGTGAAAGATTTCAGGAACATTATTCCATCAGTGCGTCTAGAGGCTTCCAATTTGTTTGAGTGCAAAGCAAAGAAAGCAAAGCGCTTGCAATTCCAGAAAGGCAAGATTAGAAATAACAACCTGAAATTGCTGCTCTCACCACAAAACAGGACACTCCATACTGACCTTGCCTGCTCTGCCCACAGCAAACAGCTTTTAATGCCACTTCCAAATGTTCCTACCAAGCCACTTCCACCATGTCTGCAGAAGAGAATGTTCACCTTTTGTGCAACAGAAACCCCACTGAAAATCCTTAATTCTGGTGCTGTTCATCACCAGCCTCCTGCAAAGGAGCCTTTTCACTCCACTGCCACCTTTCCTGCTGCCTGCAGTTGGTGGAAACAGCTCCCTGCTGTTTGTCCAACAAAACATTTCTGTTGCCAACACAGATTCCAGGATTCCAGCCCCTCACCTGAACCTGGCTGTGGCTCTGATGCCTCCCTGAGATTGAGGTGAGAACATCTGAGTGCTGCTCTGTCTAACAGGAGCCTCTCAGGGAGCCTCCAACCCAAGAAGTGCTGAACCCAGGCCAAAGAACACATTAACAGCTGGGAGCAGCTCCTGGAATGGAGCTGATAAGGAGCCCCAGATGCCTGGGGACATCAGTGGAACATCTCTGCAAAGCAGCTCAGAACATTCCTGGTACAGATCCTGAGGTAAGAGGAGCTGGCAGCTGGTTTTGGGGTGGACACACAGACCTCCTGCCATTTCCCCCAGCACATATAAAAAAAGGTATGTGGGGACAATCACATAATAAATGTGGGCAGTGATTAATTGTAAAACTAACCAGGTAAAAGTTTAAGCAAAAAAATTAAAGTTCTGTGGTCATCAATTCTTATCTCCTGTTCTTCCAACCACTTTAGTAACAGCTGCAGAGAATAACAGGGCAGATAAGGGCACTGGAGACACCCAAGAGGCTGCTGAGTGAAACTCCTGCCTTATCTTCACACTTCAAATGCCCTGGAAATGGAAAAACACCTGACCAGCAGTGCCTTTACTCATTCTCACCTTTGCTTTTTCATTTTGGAGTTGCCAGCAGGCTGCTCCAAACATTTGTCACAGGTGCCTGAGCAACTGCTGAAATCCTAATCCCTGGTGATGCCAAACACCTCTTGCAAAGCTTGGAATCCTGGTAAACCACAAGGCTTTGTTTGTTTTAAAATACAGAAAAACCTTTTTATTTTTTTGTTTGGTTTTAATAACACTGACACTCCCTCCTATTAAAGGTGGGTGGTTTAAACCATCTGTTTAAACAAATATTATAGGTAAGGAGAAAAACCAGTGGGAGAGGTTTATTTCTTTGTCTAACAAAAGAGCCCAAAACACCAAATCTGGGGGAAATAAAGACATCAAGAGTGGCACTTCAGAGATCAGTCAGCATCTGAAGGTTATGGAGGGAAAAGTGGCCACTTCCCCAGCTGCAACCTGTTACAGACACCTCCCTCTGCTTCCTGAAAGATTTCAAATTTCAGAGACATCCAGGAACACAGTCATCAGTCTCTTGGAAGAGCTGGCTGCAGAAATTACCTCAAGGTGTTACCAAGATTCAGTCCATGAGCAGGAGCCATGATCTCTCCAGGTCTATCTTCCCCCTCCAAAAACTATTTATTATCCATGATGGCTATGGAAATCCACCCCAGGATGGATTTTTGCACAGAGCAGCAGAGATTGAAATCAAATATCACCCTGAGTTATCAAATTGTGCCTACACCTGCTCTGTGAGAAATGCCTTCACCTGTGTGAAGCCATTTCTCCTTGTGCTGTAAAACTCCATCCCTCTCTCCCTGTTTCCTTCAGGTACTGGAAGGGCTCCTGGGCACCTTTATTTCACCCAGGAAACAAAACCTTTAACCCTTCAAACAGGAGTTAAGCGGTTACAAATCACAGGGATCTCCTATTGCACAGGTTTTATGTAAAAAAAAAAAAATCCTTTGCAAGCCTTTAAAGGCAAACCCCTCACCATTAAACGAGATTTAGTGAATTGCGCTGGCAGAGGGAGGGGCTGAGGCTGCAGCTTTTGCCAGCTCTGGGGCTGCAGTCCCTCAGGAAGCCATGCTGCAGGTCAGGGGTGCAGCTGCCAGGCCAGGCTGAGCTCCTGGCCACGGTCACCAGCCCCAGGCTGCTGCTGTCACTCAGGACAGCAACCCCGGCTGTGGCTGAGCCTCCTCAGCCCAGGGGCTCTGGGAGTGACCAGTCTGTGCTGCCCTGCCCTGCTCCCACTGCCTGCGCCCTCCTTGGGCACCTTCTCCCTTCCACAGTGCCCCTCTGGCCACCTCCACCGAGATCTCGTTGTTTAAAGCACGGGGAGAGCGTTAGGAGAGCTCTGATCTCCCCCAAAAACACCTCAGCTTCTCCAGTGCCAGCCCAGGGGAGGCTGTACTCAGATTTTAACAGAGCAGGCAATTTCTCCTCCTCAGTTCCTACCTTCCTTCTGTGTTCAGACACAGAAACAAACCAAGGCAGAGTCCAGCTCCCACAGCATGGGCAGGAGCTGGGCATCTCTGACACTGCTCCAAAACACACCCCAAACTCTGGAACCAAACATTCCCAAGCGATCTCTGCCCAAATCCTCCTTTACCAACACACAAAACTCTCCAAAAGGGGGTTTTATTTCCATGTGGAACAGTTTTACAGCAATTTGGGGGGACAGCAGACACAGCGAGACAGGACACAAAGCCACCTGTGCACCCGAGCTGATTCCCCCCTCTTTTTAAAGTCATTTACAGGGCGTTGGAGAAGTCAGTTTTCCTCACGGGACAGTTCTCCTTTCCCCCGGACTGTTAATGCCGGTAGTTCCCTCGGTCCCCGATGATCTCCAGCCCCAGCCCCGCCGGGTTCCGGACGTTCCCGGTGGCCCAGCCCGGTCCCCGCTCCTTACGTGCTTCAGGCACCGCTCCTTGAGCTTCTCCACCGTGGTGTCCTCGGGCACCTCCTCCAGCCACTCGGCGCCCTCCATGGTGCACACATGGAGCCTCAGCACCTTCCCCGCAAAGATCTTCTCCTCCTGCACGAACATCGCTCCCGCTCCCGGTGCCGCCGCTTCGCCGCCGCCGCCTCAGCAGGCCCCGGGCAGCTCCCGCCCGCCCATGAAGGTGACCCCGCCCGGCCCGGGAGAGCGGCGGCCCGGCCCGGGCGGCGCGGGGAGCGCGGCGGAGGCTGTGTCCGGCGCGGCCCTGCCCGCTGTCACCGCCGGTGTCACCGCCCGGGCCCCGCCGTCCCTCCGGGGACACGGCGGCGCTCCCGCCGCGGCCGGAAACGGAAATCCTGGGCACTGCAGGGGCATACTGGGAAATGTGGTTCTACCGCGGTGGGCTTGTCCGGAAGTGAAGGCGTAAAACCCTCCCTCCCCTTCACGCCCCTGGGCGGGCAGTTGAGTTTTCAATCTCTAATAAGCCTTTAATAAACCTCCAATGAATTATTAATGACACTTAATGACGTTTAATGACGTTTAAGACCGTTTATCAACGGCTCCGCAGCGCCGCAGTTAACGTGGGGTTGCCCCGATGCATTGTGGGATCGCGGTTTCTCCCCGTGTCCCGGTGCGCGCTGGGACTGCGGCGCTGCCCGGAGCATGCCGGGAGTTGTAGTTCCGTCCCGCGGGGCTCGGGCGTTCCTGAGGCGGCCCGGGCAGGGCTGAGGGGTCGGGGACACTACGGGGACACCGGGAGGCACCGGGGCGGTGCTGCTGTCCCGGGCGGGGCGGGACGGAGCGGCCGGGGCAGCGGCCGTTCCCCGGCGGGCCGTTAGAGGGGGCCCGCGGGCCGCCGGTGCCCGGCCCGCTCCCGGCCTGCCCGCGGGACTCAGCGCCCGGCCAGCGGGTTTGATTTCCTTTTATATTTCATTATTAAAACTTTAAATGTGTCATCCAAACCGTGTTATTTCCTACGGCTCGCGCCCGAGCTGCGCCGATCGCTGGGGTTCGGGTTTACAAACGTTGGACAGCGAAGTTTTCACGAGTTTAAACCACCTATTTATTTAAATTAAATCCATAAATTCCCTCCAGAAATGGCTCTCCTGGTTTGCAGCTGCAGGGGTTGAGACTGTGGGTTTCTGGTGGAGGCATTTTGGGGGTCTGACAGCCCCAAAACACATCTGTCCCACCTGTGCCATGTGAAAAACGCCAATCACTCGTTTTTAAAATTTTAAAAGTTTAATGGTAATAAATTGGTTATAAAAATAGCAATATAATTAGAGTAATAAAAATTTTGGACAATTTTAGTTAGGACAATATGAGACAATAGAAACAAAGAGTTATGGACAGTCTGGGTACCTTTTCTGGGCAGCACAAGCCTGAAAAAGGACCCACGTTAACAGAGGATTAACCCTTAAAAACAATAACCTGTTGCATATTCATACATCTCACACATGATGCATAAATTCCATTCAAACACAGGATTCTGTCTGGGCAGTGTCAGCTTCTTCCTCTGAATCCTGACAGTGCCCTCGAGGTGGGAAGAAGTTCATTTCTCCTGATAATGGAGCAATAAATTCTCTTTCTCTGAAAGATTCAGGTGTCCTGTGGCTGCTATCTCACTTTCTTTAGAAGTGCCAGTCCTTTCTCTAGAAAAAAAAGTATCCTACATAGCATAGTTTCTATTTTAACATTTCTTATAACCTAAAGCTATATTGAACACACTACTTAAGAGGATTAATACAGCATCACTTTCTAACACAACACATATAATATTCATTTTAATATTTACAAAAAACAGTCATAAAATACGCATTTTTCACATGCCACATCTGTCCCAGCTGTGTTGGATGGGGAATTCTGCAGAGCAGCCCCAGGATCTGTGTGTGCCTGGCAAGAACAACAAAAATCCCACTGAAAGGGGCTGGCTATGTTCTCTCTGCACCCACATATACTCTGACTTATTTTCCCACTCTTTCCTGCACCTGACACGCTGTGGGGTTTTTTAGTGTTAAATACACCATTAAATGGGGGCTTGAAATGAAAAAAGGGCACTAAGGGTTGATGGATTTATGAGATGGAGCTGTTCTTGTTTGAAAATAAAAGGAATCTGTGGTTTATTCATCCCTGAGAGCGAGCCCTGCACTGTCCATGTGTGGAGTTGGTTAAACAGCTGGAACAGAGATAAATCCTGCTGGAATCAGGCCCAGAGACAATAAAGGCAATAAAGTGTTGTGCAAGGAGGAGCTGAGAGCTCTGGAGAGCCAGAACTGGAGCCCATGAAGGAGCAGGGTTAATTTGGGGCTGTGCTGGAGCAGAAGCTCCCAGAGCTCCAAGGGGACATTTCCCATCCTGTTTTCCAGCCTTCCAAGGAATCCCAGCCCTTTCTGCTGTGCCCAGCCCCAGAGCCCACGAGAGGGAGCAAATTCCTGCTCTGCAAACTCCTCCAGCAGCAGCTCCCGCTGGGAATAATCCCATGAATTTCCCTAAAACCACAGCCCTGGAGCTCCTGGGTGACCCCAAGTCCTTGTGATGGGCTGAGCATGACACCAAACCCACCCTGGAAACTTCTCTTTCCTGCTGATTCCCAGTGGTTTTGCTGCTTCCAACATTTCCCTGCCCCATGCAGGGAGCTGAAGTCTGGGGCTGGCTCGGGAGGTGCCACTCAGAGCCCTGGAGTTGGGGACAAGCAGGGTAAAGCTTTGCTGGGAGTGGTTTTAAAGCAGCCAGGGAGCAGGGAGGGATGTCCCAGCAGGAGAATTCCAGAGGTCTGGAGCTCTTGGTGTGCCCAGGACCTTCCACAGCCATGCAGGGGCTCAGCAGCCGCTGCTGCAGAGGAGAAGCAATATCTGGAGATGAATCTGGAGCAGAGGCAGGGGAAAATAAAAGAGATTTCTGCTCTCTGGCCATCTCTTGCATTGAAGCAGCTCTTGCCTAACAGAAGTGGAATACTTTATTTCTGTGCTTTGAATGCAGCTCCAGTGTGCTTGATAAAATGAACCCATAAAATTGCAAATATGAGGCAATTTGACTACTGATGGCTAATGCATCACAAGGGCCCAGGGAATGGGAGCATTTAAAAATACCCCATCTAAACACTGGGCACTGCCTCCTTGCCTTGCTCTACAGCAGAATAAATAAACAATATGTGTCTATTACCTTGGCATTGTCCAAAGCCAAAGAATGAGTGCACACTGTGCTACTTGCTTTTTATGGCTGATCCATTATGCCCAGAGACCAACGTGGGAATGAGGAAAGGGGGAATCAACAGCTCTTTCCCTTGGAGGAAAGGCTCCTCTTGTTTCCCTTCCCCAGGGGAATTATTTTCTGTGGTTGCATCCAGCAGCAGGATCCAACCTTGGCCTGACTCTCCTCCAGTTTTGGGGGGACAGCAGAGCCAGGGGAGAGGGGACAGAGCCCACAGCCCTCAGACACCCCCTGTAGTGCAGGGAAAGAGTGAGGGAGCAGCTCAAGATCAGTGTTGATTCCCGCAGGAAACAAAACACCAGGGAGCTGACAAGGAGCACAAAAAGAGACTTTTCACAGGGGTGGATGCCAGGACAAGGGGGAATGAATTCAGACTGACAGAGAGCAGGGTTAGGGGGAATCTGAGGAGGGAATCCTTGTCTGTGAGGGTGGGCAGGCCCTGGCAATCCCTGGCAGTGCCCAAAGCCAGGCTGGATGGGGTTTGGAGCTCCCTGGGACTGTGGGAGGTGTCCCTGCCATGGCAGGGGTGGGATGGGATCAGCTTTAAGGTCCCTCCCTACCCAAGGAGCAGAGGTGTGGGAGCAGGACCTGTGCCCTCCCCAGTCCCATTGCTGGGCTGGTTTCTTCTCCTGCAAGGACTCCGAGAGCTGATTCCAAGGCAGGCAGTGCTGGCAGAGTGGGAACATCCAGCCTGGGGGAATCCACGCCAGCACACCCCGTAATCTCTTCTAAATTGTCTGAGAGTGGGAGGAATAAAAGAGAGTGAAAATTACACACCTTCCCCCCCATCCCCAGCTTTTCCTGGGCAATCTCAGAATTTATGGAGACAACTCCTGTGGGATGCTCCATCATGTCATCCAAGACTTGAGTATCGACTCCTCTCCCGCTGCCGCCGAGGGAAGAAATATGATAACGGGTGGGATAATGAAGCAGACATGTTTGCTCCAAATCAAAGCTGCTCTCTCTTCAGCCAGGAGAAAAGGGTAAAGAACTTCCCCTTCACGATATTTTTCTCAGTAATGTGTTTTGACAATTTAATTTAGAAGTCATAGAGTAGCGAAGACAAAGTCACCCGGTGGGTGGACACCGGCGAGTTCAGTTGCCTTTGTGATGAATTGGTGATAGTACAGAGATGACAAAACAACACAGGGGGACAAGGAGGAGGCTGGCAGCACTGTCGAGAGCAGGCACAGGATAAATTGAATGCTACACTTCATCCAGGAGCTTCAACATTCCCAGGCATCCCGACGTAATTTATGAATCGCAATTAGCATTTTATTACGGCTCGTGCCCGAGCTCTGCCTATCACTTGGGTTTAGGTTTTGCAAGAGTTGCAGAGCCAAGTTTCCCTAAGTTTAAAGCACCTTATTTATTTAAATTAAAGTGATAAGTACTCCCAGGAGTTGGCTCTGCTGTTCTGCAGGTGTGTGGGTTCCTGGTGGGGAGGTTTTGGGGCTCTGGCAGCACACGTGTGTTCTGCTGCTGTTGGACAGGCTGTCCCAGGAATGCTGTGGGATCATCAGCACAGCAGCCCTGGGGAGCAGCAGGACCAGTCTGTGCCCCACAGCCCCAGTTTGGGATCTGAACTCTGCCCCTGCTCCCCACTGGGCTCTGACTCTGCTCTGTGCAGCTCTTGCAGAGCCCCATCCTGATCTTTTACGTCTGATGGCTCCCAGATTTATTTCTCCTTTACCTGAGATATAGAAACTTCTGTCTCTTGCCCTTTGGTGACTTCTCCAGGCGACCAGCAGAGGAGCAGCCACTGCTGCTCCCTTTTCCATCCTGGGTGGGGACCAGAGCCCATCTGCTTCCCTTGCCCTGCAAACAGAAAATCGTCTTAAAAACCTTTCTGAAAAGGGTGTTTGAAGCTGGAAACTGGAGGACTTTGTGGGCAGTACCCACCAAATTGCCAGCCCTGCTTCAGGACCCACAGCACACCAGGAGGTGCCCAGGCAGGGTCAGGGATCCCTCTGCCCATCCAGCTTTGCCTGGAGTTGCTACCTCCATGCGGGGACACAGATCTATTGTACAATTTAACTCCAGAGTCACTCTGTAAGGCCCCTGACTGTGTTCAAAACGACTCTGCAGGTTGTTATAAATATACAAAGCTTTTTGTGGGGATATTCATGAAATTCTATCACCACTTACCCTGGCTGGTAATGGCCTTGTTTATGTATGGGCTCTCTACCTGGCTTTGCAGCCTCTCCAAACACAATTCCATTACAGTGTTTAACTGCTCTATCAGTGTAGTACTTAGCTCTCCCTGCTTCCCAGCACAGCTCCTTAATGGCCAGGGAAGGTATTAGGCACTGCAGTTTGTGAGTATTCAAAAGAAAGTTCAAATCTCACGATTTCTTTATTTTAAAATTCATGGAATTTCTAAGTACCGACTTGTAAGCCATGACCAAACAGTCATTTCTTCCTTAAACAGCTTTTTCTCCCCCCCACCCCTCCTCTTTCTCCTCCAGCAGTTAATGTGATCTCAGCACAGCTCTGCAGGTGCCAGTCCCTCCTTGTCCCACTGGAGTGTCCCCAGCACCCTCGGGGTCCCCACGGGCTCTTCCCTGCCCAAGAGCAGCCACAGCCCACCCCAAGCAGGGGGACATCACTCTGGGGGCACTGTGGGCTCACTTTGGGGGCTTGCAGGGGGTGTGGGGCAGGGAAGCAGCTGTGCCCTCCCCAGGAGTGCAGGGGGGAGCAGAGCAAGGGAGGGGAACAGAATTAGAATTGAGGAGAATATTGAAAAGGATGTACAGTACCTGTGTGAGAAGGGTGGCAGCATCAGGCCCCTGGTGGTGCTGGGGACACAGCAGGGCTGGGAATTGTCCCTCAAGTCCTTCCTGAGCAGCAGCTGTGGTGGGGTGGCCCCAGGTGCCACCAAAGCTGCTCCATCACTGCCACCCTCGCAGCCCTCCACCCCAAACCCTTGCCCCACAAACCCAGCACATCAGCCTTCTCCCTTTTGGTACTGCATGGATCCAGCTCCCAGATTCCTCCCCTGAACTAAGAAAAACCTTTCACCTTCATATCTGGAGTCCCAAAGTCTCAGTTCCCACAGGGAAGGATGAATCCCCACCTGCACCAGGCCTGCCCCATCCATCAGCTGCTGCTTAACCTGTGGCTGTCACCGTGGCACGGGGTGGCAGGAGGCAGCTGGGAGGATTTGCCTTCTCTTTCCAGCTGATTGAGAGCATTTTCTCCTTCCCTTGTATGTTTTGGCAGAATGTCACAATTTAATTGTTGGAAACAAGAGCAGGAAATATTAGCAGCACTGGCACAATAGGATTTTAATTTAGCTTCAGGACAGAAATGGGTCTCTAGCAGAGTGCCAGGCTCCAGGATTGCCTCTGACTATGAGGAGCCTGGAGTTTGCCTAATAGTTTTGCACAACTGGGGTAATTCTGCAGGGATGTGAGGGACTTAATTGGGCTGATGCTTAAACACCCTGGTAATGCGAGGCACACTGCGTGCTCCCAGCATCGTTATTAAACAGCCCATTTCCCTTTTTAATGATCATCTTGGATCACTCCAGCAGTGATCAGCCAATAATCCCGGACAAATAAACATCTGTCTTCAGTGCTGCCACAGCTGGGGCTGCTGCTGAGGCTGGCACAGAGGGACAGCAGTGCCCCGAGCCCCCAGGGACCCCAAATAATCCCTCTGTGCCCAGCCCGGGGGGGCTCACAGGTTGGGTGGGCTCTCAACACCACCCCTCGGGCCACCACTGTCTGCTCAGGCAGGAGGGGCCTCCCCACCCACCCTGACATTGAGGTAAAATATGGGGCACCACTCAATTATTCAGTTGGCGAGAGGGGCTCTCAGGATGGTGTGTTGCTCTTCTGCAGTGTAATTAATAGTCTTTAGATTAAATATGAAATCATTCCTGCTCATTAATAATTCAGCGGCAGCGCGGCGATCTTTGGAGAGGAGCAGCGCTTCATATTCCTCTCGAGTCTGGTGCCTGGAACGCTCTGGGGGAGGCAGCCGCCCTTTCATCCATCTCAATTACAGCTGCTGCCTGCTCATTTCCTTCTCCAATGGGTTTTGCAAAGGTGTGAAACCTTCCTGCCCCTCTGGCCTCGGTGCTGAGCGGTGCCAGCCCCTCCTGGGGGTGCTCTGCATCCACTCCGGTGCCAACTTCTGGTGCTTCCCAAGCTGTCCGTGGGCAGCGCCAGGAGATTTTGGGTTGGACGGAGCTCGAACGCACCTTCACCCTCCTCCTCACGGGCCCTGAGCGTGCAGCCCACACCCGGAGGGAGGCGGAGGGATGGGAAAGAGCTCCCGGTGGCCGAAGTGCCTGCAGTGACACTCCTGCCGTCATAGCATCATCCTTGGCCACGGCAAAATCACCAGCACCAGCTCCACAAAGCCAAAACTCCACAAAAACCTGCAGTTCCCAGTCCCATCTCCACAAACCCTGCAATGCCCAATCCCAGCTCCCCAAACCCTGCAGTTCCCAGTCCCAGCTCCACAAACCCCTGCATTTCCCAGTCCCAGCTCCACAAACCCCTGCAGTTCCCAGTCCCAGCTCCCCAAACCCCTGCAGTTCCCAGAAACCAGGAGCTGCCCCAGCTTTCCCCCACCCCTGCCAGCCCCAGGCCCCTCTGCTGTGCTTTACAGGCAGGATGGGGATGATGGATTTTGCTAATGCTGACAACGACCATAATTTACCTTTACACCAGCACTGAAAACAGAGAAAAAATTCATGTCCTGGGACATCTGTGACACAGTTGCTGCTGAGGGCAGATTTATGGGCAGCCCCAGAAGCTCCCAGCAAGGAAAACACCCCAGTGCACGCAGAGAGGTGAAACAGCCTGGGTTGACTGCAGCCCCTCTGTGGGGACCAAGCCCTGCTCCAGCTGATCCCAGTGCAGTCAGTGGGATGGGGAAGGGAGGGAGGGAAGGTAAATCCCTGTCCTGGTGCTGCTGGTGGGCATCCACAGCCCTGCTGGACTGCTCCAGGGCAGGCAAGCAGCAGATGGATGGCTAAATCCCCCTGAAGATGGCACCTGGAGCAGCAGGAATGTTCTGGGATGCCAGGCTGAGCCAGCAGCAGCTCCAGAGGGTCCCTGCTTTTTGCAGAGTGCCATAATTCCTGTTCCCAAAGAGCAAACAAATGTGAGACAGCTGCTGCAGGAAAACCTGAAATCAAAGCTCCGGGTGCAGCAGGCAGGAGGGCAGGATGAGGCTGGTCCCAGCTCAGGGCAGGAATCGCAGCCCTGGGCTCGCCTGGCTGCAGGCAGCAGCTCCAGGGGCCCCAAATGCTGAGTGTCACCTGTCCCAAATGCCAAATGTCACCTGTCCCAAGGAACCCCAACAGCCCCACCTGGCTGCCGTGACCTTTGTGGAGCCCTCCCGATTCCCCACGAGCTGCTGTGAGAGGAGAAACTTGTTTGCACACCTGACTGGCTTTAAATGGGTTTAATTCCTATTTTAAACGGGTTTCATTCCTATTTTAAACGGGTTTCATTCCCCCGTGCCCGCCACAGCTTCCCCTAGAGAGTGAATGGCTCAGCTGAGCCCGCCGGCTCCGGGAGCAGCCCCGGCGGGGCTGGCACTGCCCGGGCACCGGGGCATTGGCCAAAAGCAGCCAAACGCTGCCTCTGTGGGCTGAGAGGATGTGGGGTCACGGGAAAGGAGGGGCAGCAGGAGGCCAGGGACACTTTGGGGGGTCAAAAAGCCTCCAGAGGGGTCCCATGGTATTGGGCATCCTCCCAAGAGGGGCTGGTCCATAAATCCCCCCCGGTGCATAATGGGATCCCCACATCCTGTGGGATACTGGCTGGGGTGGTGTGGGACAATTCTGGCGCTGGGTCCGTCCCCAAATCACCCCTAAGGTGCTGATGTCCCAAACTGGGTGTGAGAGGAGCCAAAGCCAGAAAGACTCTGAGCATCCTGAGATACCCAAGAGGTGACTCCTCATTAAATTGGGCACAAAACCAGGCAGGGATCACAGAGCAGATTTCCAAGACCTGCTTCTTTTGGAGACCCTTCTGCGTGGTCCAGGGGGATGAAAAGCCAGAGCCATGAGGGAGCATGTTAATGAATCTGGAATCCTTCTTTTCGGGTAGTGCTCGCTCATAAATGAATCCACTTTATAGAGCCATAGCAGGGAGGAAATGACTGCTCGGAGCCTGATTTATCTGCTCAAATGCTTTGTAGTACTTCAGATTAATAAAAATATTTAATAAAGAATCAACTTGGTTTATGCAAAGAGAATCACATCCCCTGTATTTTTATTACTGAAAAATTGGAAGCGGGAAGGAATAATGATATAAGCTACTGTATAAATGACAAAAATACCCATTCTAGTTATATGCATTGCTGTACAATCTTTTTCTATCCTATAAACATAATATATTCTTATGCCTATTTCAACTGATTCAGTAGTCATATGCTGCATTGTGCAGTTTAATACCATCCCATCCTCAACAGCTCTGGCAAGTGATTAAATAAGAAATAAATTTTGCTGTCATTGCATTTAAAATCAAATCAAGGATCATTTGTTACCCCAAACGAACCAGTTATCCTGCTCTGCTCATAAGGAGGCTGCTGTTTGCTGAAGCATTTAGAAATGTATATATAGTAAACTCTTTGCATAATGGCTTGTACTGTAATATGATCTTTATGAGCCTCCCGCTCCGGAGACGCTCAGCAGCGCCAATAAACAGCACATTGCTTTTTTAATTTAAAGTTATAGGTATGAGACACTCCATGTTCTCCTTGTGCTCCTCTGAGCCCTGCTGGCTGTGCCACGGAGCTGGGGGCAAAGCTCTGTGTCCCCCCAGTGTCCCCCAGTGTCCCCAGTGTGGCACCTCAGTGACACCCCCAGTGCTGGCGGCTCCTCCCCAGCAGCTCTCGGGGAGAAACCCGGCCTGGCCAGACCCCAAACATGCAGGGAATACACCCAGAGGGCAGAGACAAACTGTCCCATCACCAAGTACATTAAATTTAATGTCACCGCCTCGTTAATGGCCCCTCACGTGGTAATGTGTAATATAAACCTACAAATTAATTGTGGTACCTCCGAAAGCTTCTTTAGCTGCTGCCAGAATGAAACCTGGCTAATAACCATCATTTCAAAGTCCTTTCTTCTTAGAAGATTGTGTCTGACCAGACTCCTTTTGTTGGCTCATTATTTTAGTTCCTCTCCTCTCCAGGAATTGCCGTGTTCTGGCCACCTCCTCATCCTCACTGGGATTTACCTGAGAGCAGCTGCTCCTTCCTCTGGGATTTCATCCACAGGTGAGCCTACACTGCTGAACCACCTGCCTCGTGCTCCAGGTGTGAGCAAAAGCCCATGGAGGGAACCTTTTTCCTTGGAAAGAAAAGAACCCCAAAGTATTTTCATTAAAAAATGACCATTGCAAGGAAAAGGAGGTTCCTGGGGTGCCCTGTGGGGGTTTGGGCATCACCTGTGGCTCCCAGCCCCTCACCATCAGCCACAGACCCACCACAAACCCCTCCAAACCCACTGGGTGAATTATTTGTTGCAAATTATTTGCTCAGCTTTAATTATCAAGTTTTGGCACCCATTAGTTAAACCGGTTAATTTTATTACGGAGAAAACAACAAATCACACGGCTGACAATAATGAGGATGAACAGGCATTTAATTATCCTTGTTCTAGACAGAACAATTATTAATTTTAAACTGCAAAAACTCATTTGGAAAGTTTGGAGTCTGGAGGATTCTGATGGGGAGCGGGGATGTTGTCTGTGGTCAGCGGCTTCATTAACACCAGGAGCTCCAGGAAATCAATTCCTGCGCCAGCCTCTTCCTCCCCCTTGGACAGGACAGGAGGAAAACCAATAAACTCCTGTGTTTGGGGTTGTTAAAAGGGATTTGGAGTTGCTCTTGCAGGCACTGCTGGATCTGGAAGGGTTTGGGGTCCCTGTGCACCCAGCAGGACACAGATCCCCCCGAATTTGGGACAGCACAGACCCCTCCCCTCAGATCCTCCTCAGGGCATCCCCAAGGAGAAGCAAAACCACCCAATAATAAAAATTGGGGGAATGAACCTGAAGAGGGGAGGAGCAAGTGGAATCTCATCATTTATCCCCAGTGGTCAGTGGCACAGATAACATTTTTCAAAGTGTAATTGCAGTCAATTGTACTTTCCCCCCAGTGCCCGTCAGCTCAGCTGGGGTGATAAATGTTGGCTTTTAAGCAAGAATGGATTGATTATTAATAGCTTAGATACCAGTTACAGGAACTGCAATAAAGCTAGATTTTAATTTCCCTCTCTATTAAGGGATCTCATGTTTCATTCAACGTAGAGAGAAAATGGGGGGTTTTGCAAAGATATTAGATTTACTGCCACTGTAAGAGATCATTGATGCAACCAACTCTGGGCTGTATTTGACTGATTCTTCAACAAAAGGGTCACTGAGTCCCCCTGAGCCCAGCCCTGAACCTCCCTGGCAGGTGGGAGCAGAGGATTCATGGAAACCCAGAATGGTTTGGGTGGAAAGGACCTTAAAGCTCATCCAGTGCCAGCCCTGCCATGGGTACAGGCACCTTCCGCTGTCCCAGGCTGCTCCAAACCCTGTCCAACCTGGCCTTGGAGCAGCCACAGCTTCCCTGGGCAACATTTCCACATCTCCAGAGTTCCTGATCTCCCAGCCTCCCTCCTGTGCACTCCTGCTCCCCATCAAACCCAAAATCCCAGCAGAAAATCACTTAATCAGGGCAGGGATGTTTTGGCTGTGATTTGTGTCTAAGTCAGGAGCAAAAGCATAAAAGCTGCCTTGACTGAAGAACAGAGTTGTGCATTTTAATCTCTTATAACTTACTTTTATGATGTAATTCTGAATTATGTTATTGCATTTGTATTTAGAGAGCACACCAGATGGTGCATGCAGTAACACTTTAAATTAGGGTTTCCCAAATACACATTAAATTTAGATTTAATAAGACAGTTATCACATGGGAATTAAATACCAATTGATTATTTAGAAGGTGCCACAGCTCAGCAAAGTGTGCAGCTCCTGGCACTGCAGCTGGCACAGGGGAGGGACCTGGGGGAGCACCCAGGGCTCCTGCCAGGCCCCCATGGCCTGCCTGGCTCTTTGTCACCTCAGTGGTGACACGAAGGGAGAGACATTGCTGTCCCCCCCAGCCAGGCCAGTGCCCCAGCATGCTGGATCCCAGTGTCACCCAGACTGGTTCCAGACCAGCACCAGCCCTGGGAAAATCAAATCCCCGCTCTGAGGGCACCTGCAGCCACACAAACCCATTGACAGCCCTTGGTGCCCAGCCATGCCCAGCTCCTGCAGCCCCACGCCCACCCCGTCCCTCTGGGGCTCGTCCTGGTGGCACAGGGGACATGGGGACAGCCCTGCCTGGCAGTGTCCCTCCTGCACAAGGAGCGGGGATCCAGCCCTGTTTCCATGTGGGAAGTGATCACAGCTCACTCACTGCCAGGTCTGTAAAAGCATTTAAGATCCTTTGCTGCCACTGATTTATTTTTTTATTATTATTATTATTATTTTTATTATTATTATTCCGAGCCACAATGTGCTGCTCATAGACTGCAGGTAATTTACTTTTCTAATCAAATTGATTTCCATTCAAATGAATTCTCTTGTCCATCTCCATTCCAGTAATGTTATTTTAAGCGTGAGCTCTGTCTTGGTACAAATGTCTAATCAAATGGGGAGATGCAGAGGGCAGCCTGGTGTGTCCTGGTGAATCACTCACAAGTGAAATTAGAGATGCTTTTAGGTGCAATAATTTATGGATTGTAACTTCTGGTGAGGCCCAGTGAGTGAAATTACATTGCTCTCCTGGATTTATCTGCCTTGGTTTGTGGCTTGGCATTTCTGCCTTTATTTTTTTCCTCCCCGCATTTTTGCCCTGTCCCTGAATTGGGCTGATATAATTCCTCTCCCAGAGGGATGAGGGTGTCCCTCCCTGGAGGCCCCAGTGGGGACAATCTGCACCTGTGTGTGTGTAAATAGAGAGCCAGACTCAAAGAGTTCGAGCAGGTGTTCCAAAATCTCTCCCTCTGGAGCAGATCCCAAGGAAATTAAGGCAGGTGAAGTCCTAAGAACACACCAATAACCAATTTTTAATGCCCTGGGGAGGAGCACACCCATCACCGCTCTCACCCACCTCCCTCTCATTTTGGCACTGCCAAAATCACAACCCCACTCCAGGCAGGGGGAAAAGGCCTGTTTTATAACAATAGCCATAAAAATAATAACATCAGTGCCAAGAAAATCCCCCTTGCACCCCACAGGCTTCCTCCAGCCGCTCCCCTCGCTCTGCTGCCGCAATCCCGGGGCCCAGCCGGCCTGAGCCAACCCCCCCTGCGCATTTTCCCTCAGCACATTTCTACAGCAACGTCGTTTACTTGGTTAAATAACTCATTTATCTTTTTATACTCTCTGCAGATCATAATACACCCACTCTGACAATACCGCACACCAAAGCCCTAATTTTAGCGCTGGTGTTTAGAAGTAATCAGTTTGAAATATTGGAGCAGGGCCTACGATGGGCTTGGGGTTGGTTTTTTCCTTTTTTTTTTTTTCTTTTTCTTCCCCCCCTGAAATACTGACGTTTGCAAGAAAGCTGCTCATAAGGAAAATTCTGATTATAACAACTCATTTAGAATAAATCAGTTTGAAATGGTTTATGTAACGCGGCGGAATGCGCCGTGCGCCAAGCATCCAAGTTTCTGTGTTTTTCCTTCCCAGTGAGATGAGATTAAATGAAACCCCAAATGCAAGTGGTTTTGGGCACTTTCTATTTTGCTAAGCTGAGGAAATGCAGCTTCTCAGCAATTTTATGGCCAATTGGGTTGGGGGGGGGAAAAAAGGGTAAAGATTAGAGAGAGGAGAATTACCACTCTCAGAAAGGAGAATTACCAACACCCCCAACCCTCCCTGCCTTTGAAACCTTTCCCCCTCCACATCCTAAAGACAACAACAATTCCAGGACAGCCCCATCTGGGCAGAGCCAGGGGTCCTGGGATGCTGCTTGGAGCTCCTGGTGCTCCATCTGCCCTGCTGGTGCCTGGTACCTCCCCCTGGAGCAGGGGAGGCAGCGCTGCTGCATCTCCGGAGCATCCCCTGAGCATCCCCAGAGCATCCCCAGAGCATCCCCCAAACATCCCCCAGAGCATCCCCAGAGCATCCCCAGAGCATCCCCTGAGCATCCCCAGAGCACCCCCAGAGCATCCTCCAAACATCTCCCAGAGCATCCCCAGAGCATCCCCTGAGCATCCCCTGAGCATCCCCCAGAGCATCCCCTGAGCATCCCCTGAGCATCCCCAGAGCATCCCCTGAGCATCCCATCCCCAGAGCATCCCCAGAGCATCCCCCAGAGCATCCCCTGAGCATCCCCAGAGCATCCCCTGAGCATCCCCTGAGCATCCCCAAACATCCCCAGAGCATCCCCCGAACATCCCCCGAACATCCCCCAGAGCATCCCCTGAGCATCCCCTGAGCATCCCCTGAGCATCCCCTGAGCATCCCCAGAGCATCCCCTGAGCATCCCCCTGAGCATCCCCCAGAGCATCCCCCAGAGCATCCCCAGAGCATCCCCTGAGCATCCCCTGAGCATCCCCCAAACATCCCCAGAGCATCCCCTGAGCATCCCCAGAGCATCCCCAGAGCATCCCCTGAGCATCCCCCAGAGCATCCCCCAGAGCATCCCCTGAGCATCCCCCAGAGCATCCCCCAGAGCATCCCCTGAGCATCCCCCAGAGCATCCCCTGAGCATCCCCCAAACATCCCCCAGAGCATCCCCTGAGCATCCCCTGAGCATCCCCACCCTGAGCATCCCCCAAACATGCTCCAGAGCATCCCCTGAGCATCCCCACCCTGCCCCAGGGCCGTGGGACACTCTCTGAGGCCTGGCAGACTCGTCACACGTGTCCCTGGGGGGTGGCAGGAGCCCTCCTGCCCGTTCTCAGAGCCTGGGGAAGGATTTTCCCTGGTGTGAGGTGGGGAGCTCCCAGCAGAGCAGGGGACAGGAGGATTTCAGCTGCTGCTGCATCCTCCAGTCCCGGCCCCACTCTCTGGAAAAGCCCCAGATTAATTTGGGAGCGCAGCAAATTCAATTTTAAATAATTATAACAATAAATATTAGTTTTTATGAGTGGAGGGAGGGAGGGAGTGTGTGATGTGTCCAGGTAAAAAAGCCAAAAGATGCCCAAACCACATCAGGTGAGGCCCAGGGCAGTGCAGGGAACTTCAAAATCCCAAAATTTGGGCAAAACCCTTCAATTGGCCAAATCTGGGGAATGTTTCATACCTTGAAGTGGAGCCTGAGGCACCAGAGCCCCCTCAGCATCTATTAACAACCCCCTGCTTAACACTGCCCACCACCTAGAAACACAAAAACCAGAGCAAAGGAAACCTTTTAATTGTAATTTACTTTATTATTTTGTAAATGTGAATTTTACAAAGCGTTTTACAATTAATGATCACATTGGGTTGGTTTTTTTTGTTTTTGTTTTGTTTTTTTTTAAATGGATTTTTTCATCATATGAAAACAGCTATGAGCACAGTTCCAGCTCGGGGGCAGGGGGGGTCTTCATGTTTTCTCTCTCTCTTTTTTTTTTTGTTTTAGTTACTGATATATCGTGTCAGCCATGGCTACAAAATAACAGTCTGAACTATACAGAGTAAGAGCACATAAATACTAGTGAATAATGCACGGTAAAAAATAAAATAAAATAAAATAAAAAAAAAAAAAAGAAGAAGCTAGCATCGTTCGTGGCTGAGACAGTTGAGGAACATAATTCAGTGGTACTGTGAGATTTCCTTACAGCACAGAAAGTATTTTTAACAGTCATGAATTACAGTACTACTTAATACCCTATGAAGACGCTTTAAAAACAACCTTGTACTTTAAGTCCTTTTTTTTCCCCAAACATTCTGTCCAAAGGATTAATGTTCTATTTGAATCAAGTGCCATCCAAATGTTCAAGTCAAAAATATTTATACATTTATACTCAGTTGTTTTTTATTATTTATTAATTATTTCATTTACTTTTTTTTTCTTTATTCTTGTCTGCTAAAAATAGTATTGCAAGTTTTGGCTTTTTTTTTTTTATTATTTATTATAACCTTGACATAAAAATCACGATTTTTTTTTCTTTTTTTTTTTTTTTTTTTTTTTAATTTTTGTGTGTGTGCAAAACGCTTTTAAACAGTGGAAGAAACTGGAGGAGGAGTGGAGGGGTTTCCAATGTGAGTGTGTCCCACTCGCCCCCCAGGCTCGCTCCCAGCACGGTTTGGAGAGCAGGAACACTTGGAACAGCAGTTGAATCCCGGGATGGCCACGGGGGCTGCGGGGACAGCTGGGGACACTCCGGGCTCACCCCGGCTTCCCACGGCTCCTTCTCCATTCGCAGCGAGCGATTTCCAGCAAAACGAGAGCTCTGAGCACAGCCCCGGGGCACAGGGATGGGGACAGGGATGGGGACAGGGATGGGGACAGGAATGGGGACAGGAATGGGGACAGGAATGGGGAAAGGGATAGGGACAGGAATGGGGGACAGGAATGGGGGACAAGGATAGAGACAGGGATGGGGGTCAGGGATGGGGGACAGGGATGGAGACAGGGATGGGGACAGGGATGGTGGACAGAGATGGGGACAGGGATGGAGACAGGAATGGGGGACAGGGATGGGGACAGGGATGGAGACAGGGATGGTGGACAGGGATGGAGACAGGGATGGGGGACAAGGATGGGGGACAGGGATGGAGACAGGAATGGGGGACAGGGATGGTGGACAGGGATGGAGACAGGGATGGTGGACAGAGATGGGGACAGGGATGGAGACAGGGATGGGGGACAGGGATGGGGACAGGGATGGGATCAGCCCCAGGGGACAAGGCTGGGGGGACAGGGATGGGGACAGGGATGGGGACAGGGCTGGGGACAGCCCTGGGGACACCACCGAGGGCTCTGCTCCCCAAAGCCCGCGGGCAGTTCCAGTTTTGGGGCGCTGCGGGGCTCGGAGCCCGCGGTTCCCAGCCCGACGCCCCGGGAATCCCCAGGGAATTCCCAGCCCCGAGGAGCCGCTCCAGCTGCTGCCCTCCCGCCGGGAAAGGCCGGGAATGTCACCGTGTCACCGTGCGCCAGCGGGGGTGGCGGAGGGAGGGTCATGCAGCCCCTCGGCTGTGCAAAGCGGTGTTTAATTAGCGCTAACGAGGAGGAGAGGAGCTGGTCCTAGGCTACGGCAGCTGCGGGGAACTCGGGTGCTTTTACACTCTGCGCTCGTTAAAGGTGCTTGGTATAACTTTAGATATAGAATATACAGGTAATATTGCTAATAGTCAAGCATAAGAATAAAGGTGCAGACATACCATAAATACTGATGCTCTGATTTTACACTGTCAGACCTAGATGAATGCAGTTTCCTATTCACATTATAAAGCAGCCCCAAAATTCTAGAATTTAAAATAGTGTCGTAAACAAAGAGGAGGAAGGAGTTGGTTATGATCTGATCTTCTTAATCTGTTTTCCTTGGAAAAAAAATGATCAAAAAATTCTAAGGCACTCAGGAAAGCCGCATACAATCGATGGACTGCTCTGTTCTCACCTTACATTCAGTTTTAAGGGGTTATTTTTTTTTTTGCATTTTTTTTTTGTTGGTTTTTTTTTCTCGGAAGAATACAATCATTACCATATAACATTTTCAAACATATCATTAATCCTCCACACACAGGAAACATTAGTGCAAAATGCTTGCCCTCATCTACCAGATAAGGAAAAACCCAACGCCCTTCACATTTTAGAAGTTTGCCTTCCTAATAATAATAATAATAATAATTAATAAAACAAACCCAAATCAGGAAAAAAAAAAAAGGAAATGAAAGGAAAAAAAAAAAAAAGAAAGGAAAAAACCCCAAAATATACAGGAAGTTGTGCTAGGTATAAAAATATATATTTTCACTGTGCAACTTGACTCTCTCCAGACTCTCTGTCCTAAGCCATTCAAGTACTTTGCTGCTGCCCCCCTGGTGGCCCCCCTGGCTGTCTGGGAACAGGTTTGGTCCAGAATTAATCCCTCCAGCCAAGTGCAGCCCCCAGCTGGGGGGCTCAGCCTGCTCCCCACCCCCAGCAAGTGCCAAAAAGGAGGAGGAGGAATCCTCTGCAATATCTTTTCTCTCTATATTTATATTTATATATATGCACACAGACACACACACAAGGGACGACTTTTGATCTCCGGCACCCGGAGCCGCTCCCAGCTTGCCTCAAACTTTTGGCAAACCCAAAGATTTGGGGATCAGGAGGGTCCTCAGCCAAACCTGAGCCCCACCAAGCTGGCTGAGCTGCCCTCCAGCAGCTGTCCCCAGGGCACAGGAATTGCTCCACGTCCCCAGGGATGGCTGGGGACAAACCCCCCAAGCTCAGCCTGTGGTCCCCGGGGTTGTTCAGTGACGTGGGTAAAGTGCAAATAGAGCCGTGCCCATTCCCACTTCTCTGAAGCATCCCACACCTCTGCACCTGCACCAGCCCCCAAAACCTGGTCTGGGGCGTCACAGTCCCCCCCAAAAAGCTGTGCCAAATCCCAGCGTGGGGCAGGACTCCCCCATCACTGATTTGTTGTGTCAGGAGCAGTGGCACAGGCTGGGCAGCCTCGTTATTTACGATGCAAAAAAACTGCTTCAAGTATCAAAGAAAACAAAACAAATGGCCAAAAGTTGGGTTATCCTCTCCCCACTCCCCCTTTCCCAATGGAAATACAAAGAAGGAAGAAAACCCTGAGCAAAGCACTGTCTGGATTAGGGAATCAAAGCAGGAAAGAAAAGAGGAGCACAGCCACAGCAGCCTAAAAGTGACTCTTTGTGCACCTTGTTCCTCGTCCCCAACGTGTTAGAGAACAAGCTGCAAGTGTCATTAAAGCAGGTCGTTAAATCACAGTAAAAATAATCATCATTAAAAAAGGAAAGGAAAAAAAGGAAAAAGCCAAACTTGGCTTTACTGTTCCTGTCCCCATCCCCTGGGGGCACCCCAGCAGTGCCATCCCCGTGGGACCCCCAGCACTCGGGGGAAGCTGCAGGGTCCCCTTGGACGGACTCTGCTCACTCTGGGGTTTGGAAAGGGGAGGGACAGAGCAGGTACCTGCTGCCCATCGGGCTCCAGGGACACCCACAAGTCCCATCCCGAGGCCACCAAAGCCACCACAGCCTGGGGACATCAGCCTGCAACAAGAAAAATAAAGACAAATAACTCCACATCGGGTTTTCCCCAGAAGGGGCAGCAGGAGGGTGGGCAGGAGGCAAAGCGCTTCCTCCTGCCCAAAACCTCTTCACAGAAGGGCTCAAAGCTCATTTTTTCTTTTAATTTTTGCTTCCAATACACTCCATATTATTAAAAAGTGAGAGCCTGGTTGGCCTGGGGAGGAGGGAGGGGCAGAGGGTGAGCTCTGCACGCACTGAGCTCTGCCTCTGGTGGGGATGCTGCCAGGAGCCAACACCAAGAGCTCCCAACTCCGTGCCCTTTGGAGCAAGAACAACGTGCTCTCCATGCTCAGATCCCTCCCTGAATCCCTTCACAGGCTGAGGGGGGGCTGCTCCCCTCCCAGTGGGTGCCCCTGGACCTGCACACCCTGGGGTGCTGAGGGGTGACAGAGCCCGAGCCCCCAGGAGCGGGGACGTGAAGGTGCAAACACGGAGAAGCAAAGGAATAGGAGAGGCTGGGAGGGAGGAAGGGAGGAGGGAGAGAGAAACCAAACCCAAACCCAGCCATATTGGGCAAAAACCAGACCACAACCACAACGGCAGCCAGGCTCTCCACCTGCATCCCACACAGTCCTCCCGACACGTGCCAGCCTGAACTCCCACAGCACCATCCCTGCTCCAGGGGGCTGCAGGAACCTCCCTGCGACAGCAGCACCCACGGCCAGGGCTCCCCCTGCCTCCAGAGGGGTCTGGCCACGATTTCACTGCCACGATTTCCCCCAGCCCATCCCACTTGGCTCGAGCCCTTCCCGAGACAAACGCGGCCAGTCACAGCACCTGCACCCGAACACGCCTCGCTTTCCTGTTCAGTGACAAAACTCTCCTTAGAGGACAAGGTTAACGATGGCTTTACTTCTGAGCTGAGTGATGGATGGGGTGATGACGGGGTGGTGGTGGGTGGGGGGTGGCTAGCTTTTCTCCTCCCCTTCTTAAAACAAACAAACAAAAAAAGGAAAAACCAAAAAAAAAACAAAAAAAAAAAAAAGGAAAGGAAAGGAAAAAAAAAAAGAAAAAGCTACAATCTTATAGACTAACCTCAGGAATATCAAAAAAGGAGCCCAATATTTTTTTAAGTAGGTCGCCACAGACCTAGTCGTTTACAGTATAACGAATGCGATTATTTCCTTCATAAATTTTAAATACAAGCAGAATAAAAATCACATTTTTTTCAGGCAACAGTAGCAGTTCAGTAGGTAAGTGGCTTGATCACATTTTTTTTTTGTTTCGTATTAGTAATGCATGCAAGCAGCTTTAGTATTACAGATCCCTTATAGGTCATGAAATGTTTGCTCTCTTTATAAAGTCCCTCCATAAGTACCATCCTGTCTCCTCACGGGGGTCTCGGGCCGGCTGGAGGAGCCCGAGCCTTGCTCGAAGGGTTGGGGGGTGCTTTGGGTTTCTGACGCCACAGCCTCCGTGGCAGCTGCCTCCTGGATCACAGAGCCGCTGCCCTCGGCGTCCTCGCCCTGCTCGAAGGACTGGCTGGACCCGTTGCTGAGCTCCACGTTCACCGTGCTAGTTCTCAGGGCTACGATAGTCCCCGCCTCGCTCCTCCTCTCTGCATAGATGCGCTGCTCGAAGGGCTGGGCCGTGCCAGGCTGGAAGTCGGGCTCCAGGGGGACAGTGTTTGTGGAGGAGCCCATGACGCTGCGGTACATCTCCATCCCCTCGGGCAGCATGGACTTGATCTTGGGCAGCCAGCGCTTGCGCACGCGCCGCGCGTTGGTGCACATGTCGGCCGCGATCACGTTCATCTCGCTCTCCTTAAAGCTCGGGGCAAAGTTCTGACAGTACACTGCAAAAACAGGGAGACACGGGGCTCAGCCTTCACGGGGAGGGACACAAAGGTGAGCCCGGACTCCCAGGAGGGAGCAGAGCTTCACCCACAGGCCTGAGCTCTCCACACAGACAGAGCTCCTCAGCTGGAGACAACCAGGAAGGCATGAACAAGAAGGGACAACCAAGAAGGGACAACCAGGAAGGGACAACCAGGAAGGGACAACCAGGAAGGGACAACCAGGAAGGGACAACCAGGAAGGTATGACCAAGAAGGACCAGGAAGGTATGAACAAGAAAGGACAACCAAGAAGGTATGAACAAGAAGGGACAACCAGGAAGGCATGAACAAGAAGGGACAACCAGGAAGGGACAACCAGGAAGGTATGAACAAGAAGGACCAGAAAGGTATGAACAAGAAAGGACAACCAGGAAGGTATGACCAAGAAGGACCAGAAAGGTATGAACAAGAAAGGACAACCAGAAAGGTATGAACAAGAAGGGTCAACCAGGAAGGGACAACCAGGAAGGTATGAACAAGAAGGGACACAATCAAGAAGGTATGAAGACCCCAGAAGGGCCCCTGTCGCAGACATGTTTTATGAAAAATCCTTTCCTTAGGATCTTTTCTCCTGAGAAGCTGAGAGGCCTCAGGAACGAAATGTAACCAATGGTTATCTGCTGCTGTGGAATGCAACAGGTTCATCTGGGATTGGTCTCATGTGGTTGTTTCTAATTAATGGCCAATCACAGTCAGCTGGCTCAGACTCTCTGGTCAGTCACAAGACTTTATTATCATTCCATTCCTTTCCTTTCCTTGCTAGCCTTCTGTGAAATCCTTTCTTCTATTCTTTAGTATAGCTCCAATATATCATTTTAATATAATATATATCATAAAATAATCAATCAGCTTTCTGAAACATGGAGTCAGATCCTCGTCTCTTCCCTCATCCTGGGACCCCTGCAAACACCACCACAGGCCCCTCACTGCATGGAGACCCCCACAGCCACAGGGGATGGCCAAACCAGAGGTGGACACACAAAAGACCCCACACACTCCCCGTTAATGGCTCCTAAACCCCCAGTGCTGCAGGAAGTGTCAGAGCTGAGGGGCTGCCCCAGGGACTGCCCTCTGCCTGTCCCTCTCCTCACACCACCCCTGCGTGGCCCTGGCTGCTCCAGCACCCATCCCTGTGCTGGCACAAGCCCTGGGAGCTGCAGGAGCCCTGCAATCCCTCGTGCCCTGCTCCTCTGCAGCAGCCAAGCACCTGATGTTATGGAGCAGCATCCAAGGAACTGCCATGGTGAACAACTGTCAGCTAAAGCTCCTGCACAGGGACAAATCCAGGCAGGAGGAACCCACCCCATATCCTGGCACACAGCACCAATGCCCTTGCAGCCCCCCTCATGGCTGCAAAGTCTAGAGTTGGGACTCTGCAGGATAAAACTGCCAACAGGGAGCTGGCTCCACCATCTTCAACCACATTACTGAACATCTGCCCTCTTCTCCCTTTCCCCCAGATGCCACAGGGCAGCTGGAAGGCCCCTGCACTTTACAGTTAGGGAGGGGAGAGATTTCTCTTCCAAATCTTAAAAACAAAATGAAAAAAACTGCTTAAGAGTTTTGTTCTCCAGCACAGTAATATTTACACATAGATTTACTCCCCAGAATTCAGCCAGGGTGAGAGAACACAGTGATTCCCACTGCATATGAAGTCCATGGCAAATAGATTTTTCTCAACCCTTCAGGGTTTTCTCCAGCACCTCCTGTCCCAAAACACTACAGATGACTGAGGGAGAAGTGGCTGGTGGAGAGCAGATTCCACCCACAGCTTCTCTGGGCAACCAAAAGGACGTAAACTAAAAAATAAATTGATTTTCCTACAACCTAATTCCACCATTACCACACAACAGCGTGCCCTCCCCTGCCCAGGGCTGGGCCATGCTGTCCCACCCCAGCAGCAGAACACCCCTCTCCTTACATTTGACTGCATTGAGGACCCTGCTGTCCAAGGGCTTCCTGCTGGGATCGCTCGTGGAGGACCTGATTCCAGTTCCACAGCTGTTGGCAAGAGTGTTCCTGTGGGGAGGCAAAGGATATAATATAATATATATCATAAAATAATAAACCAGCTTTCTGATTTATTATTTATAAGGGACATCCTGGGAGAGGGGACCAGGGGGCAGCCACTCCCTGCCCTGCTCCCTCCAGGTCCTGCTGGAGGCATCACCAGGATTTTAAGCTGAGGAATGGGAAAATGTGCATGGAAATGGAATCAAGTTCCCGAGCATCACTAAGAAAATGCACAGAGCTGTGTGCAGAGGAGGAGGCACCCCTGACCCAGGGTTAAACCCCTGGGAGGTGAAGGGAACAGGGAAGGGATCCCTTGGCAGAGCACGAGGAGCAGCAGGACAGGACAGGACAGGACAGGACAGGACAGGACCTACCGATCGAAGAAGGTGGCCAGGAGACGTCTGAGCAGGACCTTGTGTTTGACACCAGCACATAAATGGCAATTCATCAGCTGGCCCCGGGTGATGTAAACACCTGAGCCTGCAAGGGGGAGAGGGAAATCCAGAATGAGCCCCTGACACAGCCACAGAGCCACCCCTGAGGCACCCACAGCTCCTCCTCGCTGGTGGGAGCCTCCTCTTCACCTGCTGCAACAAGGACAGAGGGGTTTCTGGAGAATCCTGACAGATCCTTGGGGCCTTGGTGAGTCCCAGGCAATAACAACTCCTAATTTTATCTGTACAGACAGAAAGTCTATGGGAATCAAATGAAAGGGTTCTTATTTTCTCACCAATGCACACTGTGCAAGGCTTACACTGTGATTTGATATGTACAGATCAGATTATTTATTTTTTCTGAAGCAAGAAAACCCCAATCCATTTGGCCTTTTCTTTTTTTTTTTTTTTTCCCAGTGCAAGACTGTAGAACACAGAGCTGGAAATGAAAGAAAAAAAACCCATCTAGCACAGAAAGAGGTACTTGGTTACAGATCTAACTGCTTCCAAAACCCCAGCCCATCACCTCTTGATACCTCTGGTGAGCAGGGAATTTTCCTTCTAATGCACAGCAACTGCTGCCTTTGAAGCTGCTGCCTTTAAGGATGTTTTCTGGAAGAAAAAGGAACCCTGTGCAAAGCAGCTGGACATGTCCAGAGGTCTGGCAGTACTTTACAGCAGGTTTTATATCAAACCTTTTTACTCTGCTCACACACCAACCTGCTCCTGCCTCAGCTCTGCTTCCAGGGAGAGGTTATCCCATTTTTCAAGCATTCTCTTACATGAGAGGGTTTTGGTATTTGCTTTTAATTAAGATTAAATAATGGGTCATAGCTGGATCCAGAACACACTCTGTTCTCAAGATATAAAACCATCTGCTAGAGCAGTACCATTTCCTCCTGGATTTCCAGGGAAGAGGATTGTACCTGACCTTGTGGATGGAGCTGGAGCTCAGGGCAGCCCCTGGGCTGCACCAGAGGCACCCCAGGACCCCGATCCTGCCCCAGGATCCAGCACCCCTCTGCATCTCTGAGCCATGCCACCTCTCACCAGGAATCCTCCTCGTGTTCTCTTCCATCTAATGAGGGGTTTTTGTTTTGTTCTGTTGGTTTTTTTTTAATAACAGCCTCAGCCCCTCCCTCAGATGTGCTGTGGTGACTGCAAGCCTTGTTAAAGACCCTTTTTCAGAGAGGGCTGCTCGAGTTTGCTGAATCAACTGTAGCATGAAAAACCAGAAACAAAAGGAAAACACTCCCACTTGGAGAGTTGAGGAAAACTTTCACAGCAGGATCAAGCCCTCCCTCCAGGTCTTAGACAGGAATTAGGGGAGTTTATTTTGTATTTTAAGAGATAAGGCATCAGAGCAAACACCAGCCACCACTGAGGGGAACTTCACTTTAATAAATGAAAAATAACCAGGCAGCCACTATCGGTTAGTGATATTAATCTGCTTTTTTCCAGATTGAAAAATGTAAATCAAGCAGAGTTGCCTCAAACCAATTTGCAGCTCTCACTGTGAAAATAACCTGCACCACTTGATGGTTTTAAGAAGTCTCACATTAAATGGAAATGGGTACAAAATGAATATTCCAGATCCAAAATAAATACTTGTGGTTGTACGCTGTGCTTTGCCTTCCATCAAAGTCCTGTCCGCCATCAGCTGCAAACCTTTGTGGGCATCCCCTGAAATCCTGACTCCTTCTCCAGAATGAAAATGAAATCATGCTACTCACCAAGAGACAAATGACTGGAAGGGAAGAAGAACTGATTTGGATGGACTGTGCTGCCACATGTCCCTTTTGGACCAAGGGCTTTGCAGGGATTAATTAAACCTCCCCACCTGGGGGCACGTCTGGGATGCCCTGCCCAGTCATCCCCACACAGCCACATCCAAGGGAAAAACCCACAGCCAAGCCACTGCAAAGTAAAGCTGGGGGGAGCTTCTAAAAGCAGAATATGATTATTATGATTATTTCCACTGGAATTCGACCCAGTCACTCCAGTTAAACACTTTCTGCGCAGTGCTGGGTGTGCCTGGGCTGGCACAACCACCTGGTTTCACTCCTCCAGCTCTACATTCTCTAACATCTTCCACCTCACACTGGCCAGAAATCTTTTCTAGAGAAGGAGTAAATTCTGTCAGTATTGTAAATTCCCCCCAAAATGAAAATAAAGACAGAAGAAAGGACCAAACCCAATTCCTTCTCCTCCTGCTGCAGCGTTTGACCACTTAGTAAATTTATGAAGAAATTTTACAGGTTTTTCAAAGCTTGTTCATTGACACAGATTTTTATCTCCCTTGCTTTGTAAATCTTGCAATGTGGCAATTTTTGAAGGGGGGGGCTGTTGGGTTTTTAGATCTGTGATTCTAAATGAAAACACATTCACTGCAGCCACACCGAGCAGGAAGAACACAAGCTGCAGAATTCAATTAAAATGCTAAATTAATTCAATTGAATAAATCCTGTTAATGACACATTTTTCTGTCAGCAAATTAAAGGAAACTCGGAACTTTCCAAAAGACCATTGGTGACGAATAATCCAGAAAGACACAGCAAGGGCACACAAGATACGGAGAGCACAACTCCAGAAGGGAAACAGCAGCGATCCAGAGGCATTCCAAGGAGAATCTACCTGCAACCAGCTCGAGTTTCTCGCCAGGGTCCCCCTCGGAGTAGAGCTTTGGGTGGCAGCGGTAGCCGATCTGGCTGATGAGGCTGGCAGGGAGCGCCACCAGGTCCCGCCGGATCAGCACACAGGAGCGGTTCTCCAGAGGGATCTGCTCTGCCTTCTCCTGAGCAACTTCAAAGTGAAAAGGGAAAGCTGTTAAAAGAACTTGTCAGGACGCTGACGAGGAGGTCAGGGCTGACTTCTTCACGCAGCAGTTGGGAATATCCCCCCCCTCCAGACGTCCAGCCATGGGCCAGGTGCCACCTGAAAGCTTGGGAAAATCCCCTGGTCTCCCCCTCCACAGCAGCCTCAGGTTCTGCAAAAGGGATCCTCAGAATCTAATTATGCTTTAACGTCTCCTGAGTCAACAATTTGTGAAAATGGACAGCTCTGCATGGCTGACATCACTCTGCACACGGAGCTGCTGCCCCACACACCCCACGAGGGTGGCAGGAATTTCACCAGGGGTTCTGAACAAGCAGTGAATTGCCCCAGTTTGGTGAACACCTGCAGCAGTTCCATCATTACTTCCCTTGATGGTTTTCCCTGCTGAAGTTAAAATCCAGACCCTGCAGACACCTCTGCTCTGAGAGAGGTCAGCAGAGCCTCTCTGTGCACCCACCAGCCACCTCCAGCCCACCTTCCCTTCCTCTGCCTTCTGCAGGCCAGCTTTCCCTCTCAGTAACAGAAAGAAGCCCCCATCAACAAGGCAAAAAATGTTATTAAGGTGTAGCTTAAAAAAAAATACCAAAATAAAAACCAAAATACCAGATTTTCCCAACCTGCTCTGATGCACCATCTCCAGAGCCCACCACTGCCCAGGAGCGAGCAGTAACATGGAAAAGCTGGAAATACTGGGCTGTCCTGCCAGCACCTCCAAACCTGGGCATTGTGGGCACACAGAGGATTGGTTTGTAAAGCACATTTACAGTCCAAGACCACCAGATTGCTTAAAATGACAATTTTTGACAGCAATGAGGGCTGACCATGCGCATCAACCTCAGGACACAGTGGGAGCAGCTCCAGGGCTGAACTGCAGCCCAGCTCTGCCATGATCCACCTTTTTTCCCCAAAAACTGTTTGATAACGTGGCAAGTGCCAGGCACAAACCCAAACCCAGCTCTGTGCTCGAAACCTGTCAACACTGAGAGAAGCAGAAACCCCAGCAAGGAGCATTTCTGCACTCAAAACCTGCTCCAGAGGTGTCCTTTTCCTGCAATTATCCCCGAGTTCTGGGTTCGCTTTTCCTCCCTGCAGATAAAATAACAAGTTTTGCAGAGTTGCTGCTCAGTAACCCAGGGTGATGGCTCGGGGACAAAGGGAGCAGTGTTCTGCTCTAAGTAGGACATGGCCACGGTGCCCTGCTGGGCTGGGGCATCCCAGGGAGGCTCTGGGGGCATCCCCACCCTCAGGACATGGGCTGGATGGCTCCCTCTGCCCCTGAGGAATGCCAGGAGGGGCTCTGGAATGGCAGGAGGACGGTCCCTGCTCAGGGAGACAGACTCAAGAGCAGCAGAACGACTCACGGGTGTTTTTAAACCCTTTGTGCCATCGCAGCCCCATCATCAGTGGGAAATCTGTACCATTGACGTTCCCAGCTGCAATATTCCCTGCATTCCCAAGCATCCAGAGCCCAGATCCAGCTGCAGATGGGGGTCAGCTCCCACTGAGGGAGCATCTCAAAGACCAGCTCTGTTTCGAGGCCTTTAAAGAGTGATAAGCAAACCATATCCCATAAAATACTGATATTTTCCAGCTCAAAGACACCAAAAAAAGCAAAGGGACAGTGGGAGGAACCAGTCCTGCTCTGCTGTCCTTCCCAGGCAAGGCAGGGCCACCAGGGCAGCTCCAGGGGAAGACGGGACACCTCAGTCATCTCCCAGAGGCAAAATTTTACTCAGAGGTAAAATTAAATATACAACCCCTAGGAGCTGTATATGTGACCTACACAATCCCACCCCAGCACAGGGCTCTGCCAAGGTTATTAAAAATTACTAAAATTATTAAAAATTGAATTTTTAATATTTCATTTTTACTCTAACCAATGGCTCAGGTCGAAAGGACCCACAATATCCATCAGCACCATACTTCATAAACCAAACTAAAATTCAGCTAAAAAGACCAAGTGCAGTTCAACCCACTGCTGGATTTTGGTTACATCTGTCCTGCTAGCTCACTGTCTATAAATCTCATATTAAGCATGGCCATGAATCATTTTGGGGGGCTTTGTTTCCATTCAAGCATTAGCAGAAAATCAACGATACCAAACAAAAAGAGGTTTGGGGCTTTCAGTGGCACCTCCATTGAGCAGATAGCAATCAGTTATGTAAAGGAGCAGGACACAAGAGCCACTTTGGTGCCATGTTTCCACAGAAAGCCACTCTGTTTGGCCTTTCTGCTCCAGAGAACAGGAGAGCATTTGCTTCTAATTAATTTGTATCTTCAGAGGGCAGCGGCTCCTTCCCTTTGAATGAAAGGGCAAACAATGGGAAGTATTGTTAAATACAGTTTTGTTCCTGAACAAGAAAGGAGCTCCCAGCCAGCAGAGAGGGGCAGGAAATCATTACAGAGGAAGCCACCAGAGCTGCCAGCCAAACACTGGAATATTTGATTTATTTGGATATATGCTTTTATCCCAAACTTAGCTGGAGGCTGCAGCTGCAACAGGTGGTGCAGAATGGGAAAAACCCATTTTCCTGCATTTTTCTGGCTGAAGAAACAGCCTCAAACTAACTCACTGGTCCATGCTCTGTGGCTCCAGGCCCTGCATGATGTTGGGGCTCGTGTCCTCCTTATCCCTAAAACAAACTCCAGAGGTCCCTCACAGCCCCTTAGTGCTGAGCCCATGATGCTTGGGTGACATTGGGATTTCTGCATGTCCCACCTGAGCTTTGCTGGGAATGGGCTGCTCAGGTGAGTGATTGGGAATTGCTGGACACACACCCGGCCCCAGCACTCGCTCATCTCTTTACTTCCTGACAGCAGGGCTTCAAAATGGGTCATAAAGCTCCAATTCCCACCAGTTTGGGTTCTCCAAACTGCACGTAAACATCAAGGTGCTCCTGTGGGTAAGAAACAACTGCTGCTGGTTTAGGAATGGGATGTGGAGATACAGAAAGATCAGAGTGATGGAGCCTCACCCAAAAACGGATCCTTACAGAGTCCCAACATGCAACCACACATCTCAAGCCCTGAATAAAAGGCTGGCAGGACAGCTCCTGCTCCCATCTCCACCTGCTTCACCACGGATGCAAACATGTGGATGATCCTTTCTGTACACAGCCAGAAGTCACTTTTCAAACAGCAATATTTTACCATCTCTCTCCCATCAGCCTATTTTCCACTGGCAGTGGGACCACCTCAAAAATATCTTCCCTCCACAGCCTCAGCATCCCCAGCATCTGCTGCAGATGTAAACCTGGAGCAGAGGACACACGCAAGCACCCTGGGATAGATCCATCACAGAGTCCCAACGGGGAGAGTTTACATTTCCCAAATAGTACATTTATACCAACGTACTGAAATGTAGCCTTTGATTTGTGACCTATTTATACAGGGAGGTAATCTGGAATTAGTATAGGAAAAATATTACTGGTTTATAAATACCCCTATCTTGCCTTCGCCTCAGATCTCAGCCAGGAGTGAAACATCTGCCAGCCTAAAATTAAACATCTGTGGTTCAGAGGGAGGAAAATGGGGCTGGAAGTTTAATGCCAAAAAAGGCCAGAGGCTGACTGCCCCCAGCCTGGGGCTCAGCTCCGACCGTGCCAGGGTCAGGATGGGGCACTGCCACCACACAGCCACTCAGCCTGGAAAAGACCTCCAAGACCACCAAGTCCAACCTGTGATCAGTGCCCACCTTGTCCCATGAACACACACAGCCAGGCTTTCAGCAGTCTGCAGGTGTCTGAATCCCTCTGCAAAAGCCAAAGGGCTCTGGTGGATAACTGGCGCAGTCCTCTAAAATCCATGAACCGTTTGCTGCTGAGCATCCTCCCTGTGCACAGGCTGGTCCCACGGGGAGCAGGGGGAGCTGGCAGGAGCAGGGGCTGTCCCTGCAGTGGCAGCCAGCTGCTCCATCCCACTGCAATTCCTGTTGTGGCTGCCGTGGTTTGTGATTTACGGGGCTGCAGCGCGCCGTGCCCGGCTCCGCTCGGGATGCTGCACGGGCTGCACCATTTGGGATTCTGGGCTGTTCCTTGCCCTCTTTCCTTACTGTCAGGAATCAGAGGCCAGGAGAGAAAACTATTCTCTCAGCTAATTACCACAACTATTCTATAATGGCTATTTTAGATGAATTTTTAATGAAGTGTGCTCTTGTCAGTTCAGGATTTCATAACTTTCAAGTCCAGCCTTTACATTCCAGCCATTTGCTGCATCAAGATTTTTCCCTTTTCCCTGCAAACCGGTGCAGCAGGAGCAGGGGAGGAGGACGGACCCTTGCACAACTTCTCTGGTGCCTGTCAAAATTAAATTAACTGCATCTGCTCAGCAGAGAGCTGACTGACAAGAACGTGGCTCAGCGCAGAAAAGCGCCGAGCATCTGCAAGTCCTGCTGAAACCCACTTCAGCTCAGGCCCACGACGCTGTAATTAACAGGGATAAAAATACTTTGCTTTTGTTTAATGTTTTCTGGAGTTGTGCGTTCCTCAGATCAGATGCTGGAAACCTCATTAAGTCTCGCTCGTGTCCTCGAGGCCCACATGTTCTCCACACCCAGACCTAGTTCTGGAGTCAGGAGCCATTTTACCGCAGTGCTCCCAGCCTGGCACGGCAAACGTGGCCACCAAACCTGGCCAGAGCCTGGGGGGAAACTGAGGCAGCTTTTCCTACCCCCCTCTGGCAGCTGCCACCCTGCCTGCCAACACCTAAGCCTGACCCTCCTGTGTTTAATCCTGGCCTCATGCTGCTGTTCCTTCTGCAGGTCCAACACTCGTCCTGGTCCCTCACAGCAGTGCCACCGCTGCAGGTGGCACCAGCCTCTTCTCCCAGGGTTCCTCCGAGAGGAAACAGCCTCAAACCGTGCCAGAAAAGGTTCAGATTGGACTTCAGGAGGAATTTCTTCATGGAAAAGGGGTTCAGGCATTGGAAGGAGCCGCCCAGGGAGGTTTTGGAGTCCCCATCCCTGGAGGTGCCCAAGGAACAACTGGATGTAACGCTCAGTGCTCCTGGTGGTGTTTGGTCAAAGTTTGATCTTGGAGGCCTTTTCCAGCCTTCACGATCCTGTGATTTGGAGATGTGGATCTGATCCAGCTTTGGAAATTCAGAATGGCTCTGACTACAAAAAGGGGTGAAGAAAATAAATTAAAAACTCCCAGCCTTGGGGCAAGAAGAGGATTGGTGACCCCTCCCAAGGGTGGTGGGTGATGCTGAAGGCAGGTGAGGAGCATCAGCCACCAGTGTCCCACCACACCCTCACCAGCACCAACACTTCAGATGGGGAACAAAAAAGCCCAGAAAAAGAAGGAAAAAAAAAAATCCAGCAACCCTCTCTGAAATTCAGAGCTTCGTCTGCTCTGCTCCTCTTTGGCTTTGTTTTTGTTTTCACAAACAGGGCTCTTGGAAACCTTGGCAATGCCTGGTTTAAAGGGCTCCCCCTCCCCCAGGGCTTTGTGAGGCTGTGGGATCTCCATGCCAGGAGCAGGATTAGCTGCCTTCTCTCTTCCATCTCACAGTTTCATTATTCTGCACCTTTTGAGAGGGTACAGTTTATCCTGAGTAATTAAAACACAGCTAGCTCTACAAGTCCAAACCATAATGGAACAGCTTAGGTTTTACTTTTTGTAACCTGTCTTTTGCATGCCCT
Organism: Molothrus ater; assembly: GCF_012460135.2. Taxonomy (NCBI): domain Eukaryota; kingdom Metazoa; phylum Chordata; class Aves; order Passeriformes; family Icteridae; genus Molothrus; species Molothrus ater. The sequence continues at coordinate 9,329,263 of NC_050497.2, read as the reverse complement.
CTTTTCCAGGAAGCCTGATACCTATAGCTGCCTTATTTCAAACAGGAAACTCCCCTGAAAGGTGCAGGTGGGGAAGAGGAATTTCAGCAGAAATGTGGGATATTTAGAGCCTTACAACCTGCCTCTTCCCTGCATGGCCTCAGCATCACCACCTGCAGAAAACAAGCAGGAAAACTTGGCTGTGGGATGCCCAGCCCTGGCACAAGGGCTGCAGCATCTCCAGTGACACCTGAGAAAGCTGCTCAGATTTTCACTTTTCCAGCTGGGATGATTCCTGCCCAGCATGGATTAGGGACAGCCTCAGAGCTGCTGCCTCCACCATCCCCAGGCTGGTCCTGTCCTTGCCTTCTGAGCTGGTTTTGTTCTGTTCCTGCAGGAACTGGCCCCGTGACAGGGATGGAAAACACACTCCAAGGGCATGATCCCACTGCTCTGAGGAATAACTGAGGGCAAACCCACATTGCTCACCACAGGTTCTACAGCAGGGAAAAGCAAAATAAACCCAAAGCAAGTGAGCAACAGCAAAATTCCTGTTCAGTCTGACTCCAACAGCAGCCATGGAGGAGACCCTGACCTTGTCCCACCCCTGATCCCACTCCTCTCCTGCCCCATCCCAACCACTGGAACCTGAAGCAGGACAGGGAGAGTACTCAGGCTTTTGAGGTTCACTTCCTACATCTCCTTGTCCACTTCTCTTAACAAATATTTCTAATATTAAAATAGTGAATTTGCCATTTCCCCCTTTTTCATATGACTTAGTAAAACAACACCTTGGAAAATCCTGTTTATCTGCTTGCTGTCTGTCAGGGAACGTGGCAAGAGGATGCTGAGCTCCTGGGATGGGATGGGATGGGACAGTGTGTGGGGGTGAGCCCACTCTCAGTACTAAGGAAGCCTACCTGTTTTATGGAACAAAAAATGTCCTATTTGCCAAATCTTGTTCCTTGGTGAAGACTAAAATCAAATGGCTTTGAGGAAAGCTCATCAATGAACCAGAGTTAAAATATTTGCAACATCAGTGCAGCAATTCCAGGAGCCAGAGCAGGGGAAGCAGCTGCAGGCGAGGGGATGCTGCGTGCAGCCAGAGCCAGTGGGAAGATGTCCCTCCCTGGGGAGCTCCTGAGGATCAAAGCTGCTGCCACAAACACCTGCAGCTCCCACGAGGAGGCCACTGGGAGGCTGAGCTTCCATGTGGGACACTGCCAGCCCCATCTGTGCGGGGTGCTGGGAGCTGCTTCCACGGGGGATGCTCACAGGACAGCACCCAGGGGCATCTCCCCTTGGAACTGAGCTCCTGGACCTGCAGCCCCTCTGTCCTGGCTCCTCAGGAGGGTCTGAGCCCTGCAAGGTGCCAGGGAAAGGGGATGTGTGCCCAAGGAAGTGGGAGGGAAAGGAGCTCTCGTGTCCCTGTGCCCACTCTGAGGCTGAGAAGCAGCTCCCAGCCAAGCACCACCAAAGTGAAGCTGCCTCCTCTGTCTGAGACCCATCAAGGGATTCACACTTATCCCTTAATCCCAAATTCTGGAAGGGCAGCAGAGGGGTTTTACTTAGTTCTTGACACTGTGTTTCTAATGGAGAAATAAAAGAACATCAAGCCCCAAAAATGCTTTTCCCTTTCCGACAGTGATGTGTGGGACAAGGAGAGAGGGGCACTTCAGGCAGTGAGGAAAAAAGGCCATCTTTCCTTCCTGTTGCAGACATTCCTAGTTAACTTCAACAAAAATTATTTCATTTATATTCTCCCTTCCTCCAAATATCCCATGCTCATCACTTTTTTTGGAAACTCTTATTCCAAAAAGCCAGGACAGAAGACAGCTCCCAGAGTGACCACCTGGCCCTGGGCCAAGAGGGTGACCCACGGCAGGTGAGCTCAGCCATCACCTCGGGATGGATGCCACCACCACGGGGCTCGTGCAGCCACCAGGCTCCTCGCTGGCAGCCTCAGCCAAAAAGCAAAGGCTGAGCTGACCCTGGTGGATGATACAGCCTCTCATCTAAAGAATCTCCCAGCTAGGGAGCGATGGCAGGGGAGACCTGCCCATGTCACACCTGGACATCAGCACCAGGCCCACCACGTGGGCAAAAACCAACAAATGAAACCCCAAAGACAAAAACCCGGTGACCAACCCAAATCTGCCCACAGTGGCTGGACAAGGCCCACACAACCACATCAAGGGGGCAGAAAACCCAAGCAGAGAAAGAACCATCCATTACCAGAGTAACCTCCTGAGGACTTGATGTACATCTGCCCGTACTGCTCCTCCACCATGGTGTCGTAGGCCTCATCATCCTCCTCATCCTCCTCGTTGTGGTAGGAGGTGGGGCTGTCGGTGGTGGGGATGCTGCTGGCGCCGGGGCTGGTGCGCTCTCCCTGGGAGTACTGCACCTGCTGCACGTTGGGCAGCAGCGTGGCCAGGTTGGGCACGCCGTAGTAGGAGACGCGCGACAGCTTCAGGGGCCCCGCGCTGGTGCCGCCGCCGCCGCCGGGCCCGTCCCGAGCTCCAGGCTCCAGGGGCCGCTTGCCGGGCAGGCCGGGCAGGGCCTGCAGCTCCAGGTTCTCGTGTTTGACGCGCGTGAGGAGCGGGATGGGCATGGAGGGGGACATGACGTAGGGCGCCGAGGCCGACTGCAGCTGGTTGCAGGGGCTCTGCGGCTCCGAGCTGGGGTCTTCGATCATGGTGGTCTGAGAGTCACAGTGCGGGGAGCTGACCTTGAACATCAAGTCCGTGCCTTTCTCCACGATGTGCTGGATCTGCAGGAAGCCCGCCGTGTACATCACCACCAGCTGCTCGCTCGCCGCCATGGTCAGCTTGCCGGTGTAGCAGAAGGAGAGGATCTGCTGGAAGCAGGCGGGGGGGACGGTGCCTGGCAGCTCGAAGGCGTTTTTGCTGTTCCCACTGAACAAGTCTCGGAAGTAGAGGCTGCTGGCGGCCAGCACCGCCCGGTGAGCCTTGAAGGCTTGGCCCTTCACCACGATGGAGACATCGCAGTAGAGCCCCAGCAGGCGCTGCTCGTTCAGGCAGCCCAGCACGGTGTTCCCGAAGTTGGGAATCTCTATGTGCAACATCTGCGACATGGCTCAGGATCGGCCGGAGCTCCTCAGACATTCAATGCAGGAATATCCAAAGTAGGGCACATCTGAAAAACGGAGAAGGCAGGGGAGAGAGGAACAAGGTTTTTAGACAGTTCACCAAAGGCAGGCGGGAGCACAGGAACCCACCTCACCCGACATCAAAGGCTCCAAGGCGAGCTCCCAGAGCCAAGGCGGAAAAGCGATCGCTTGCAAAAATTACTTATCGGTGGTTTTGAGCAGCGTTGGGAATGCCATTGGTGGATGGCAAAGGATATTTCAAAAAAAAGCAAGTATTTCCTTCAAGTTGTGGTCTGTTTAAATAAGCACCACTGATTTATTCCCCCGGGGGTTTTTACTTTATGCAGGAAAATCTGAACGATAATGGGAGAGAACAGTAAAGCAAACGAAAGGCAGTCAGACAGATCTCGGTAGCATTATATAAGAAACACAACAACCAGCAGCTATGTTGAAACTACAGAAAAGATATTTATAAAACAATGTGCCATTCTGCCCGAAATAAATACAGGATTCTGCCGGAGCGAGAGCTCCCAGGAAAAAGCACTTTGAAAAGCAATCTTCCCATTTGCACCAGAAAGAGGGAGCGTTTCAACAGTTAAACCCCTTCTCAACAGATTTATCCTCCAACAAAACGAAGCTTATCTCCAAATTAAGCCAGATATTTGAGCCCCAATAAAACAAACCAACGTGCCTGCCGCAGCGAGCCGCCTACCAAGTTGTCTTCTTATTTTCCTCCCCCAGACGCCGAGCGGGGCAGGGGGAGCCCCAGCCCAGCCCCCGGCGCCCCCGGTACCGGCAGCGCGGACCCTCCGAGCCAGCCCGGGCTGGGGGCGGCTCCGCAGCCCGCCCCGGCCGCTCTCCGGGGCCAGCTGTACCTTTTGGCCATGGGCAGAATCCCTGCTCCCAGCTCCCAGAAGCAGAGGCTGGCGCTGGAAGGGCGCCGGGAGGTGCGCAGAGCCCGAGCAGGTAACGCTGGTGCAGCCTGGGCGCTGAAACTCCAGCGGAGCAAATCACTGCGGATGCACCGAGCCCAGACCCCCCCGTGCTCCCTCCCCGAACACTCCAGGAGATTTAAAATCCTGCAATACCACTGAAGAAAAACTACCTTTAACTAATACTGAAAGCTCAGAAGAGCGATTTTTTTTTTTTATTAAAAAAAAAAAAGGAGAAAAAAAATTAGAAGTTTATCTGAGAAAGATAAAAAAAAAAATCTCTGGAAAGAAAATAATAACCCACAAAGAGCTGCTCTGTTCCCATTGCCGAGGGGAAAAAAAAAAAAAAAGTCCTATCTGCAAGGCCACGGGGTAACAGGAAGAAAAGGGAACACACTCGGAGCCAATTTAATTGTATCTGCATGGTTAAAAAAAAAAAAAAAAAAAAAAAAAAAAAGGGAAAAAAAAAAAATCTTCCAAGCGAGGAAGTTCGCGGTGCCTTCGCCTGGCCGGGAGCGAACGTACCTTGAGCAGCGGCCGCTGCCGAGGGGCTCTGGTGCCCCGAGTGCCCGGGGGAGGGGGAAAATAAAATATAGTATCAAGAGCTAGGTTTGTATCTGCTGGAGCTCGAGCTTTTACCAAGTCAAATCTCCCCGGCAGCGCACAGCATCTAAATGAATAGGCCGGATGCAGATTAACATTCAGGCTGCTCTCTGCAATGAATAGAGCCCTTTGATTAGGGACCTGAAGTAAATGCCAGTTTCAAACCGAAGCTTTAAAAACAGAGAAATATCAGTGCCAGAGGAATGCTCTCAGTGTTGGTACAAGACAGACTTTTGATGAGTCACTGCAATGCAAACAAAGATGGCAGAAATACTGTACTGTATGCTGATGAAATGCTTAGTGGTGCCACGGCAACTGAGACAGGTTTTAAATTTATAGTGCAGTTTTGCATATGAATTACGCTGTAAACTGCCTCCCCTGCCATCTAGTACATCCAGAGTGTCAAAGCATTTAAACTATTCCAAACAGTCTGCAGAGCTGGCACTGCTGCTGGTTAACTCCTGCGGCCAGGGGAAGGCAGGGAGCAGGGCTGGTGAGCATCCCCTGCATCCCCCCAGCACCCTCCTGTACCCCCTGCATGTCCCCAGCATCCTCCTGCATCCTGAGCATCCCCTGCATCCCCCCAGCATCTTCCTGCATCACCCCTGCATGGACTCAGCATCCTCCCTGCACTACCCCCACATGCCCCCAGCATCCTCCTGCATCCCTCCAGCATCCTCTGCATCCCCCTCAACAACCCCTGCATCCCCCCAGCATCCTCCCACCTGGCCCAGCATCCCACCCCGAGAGCTCCCCAAAAGCACCTGCCCAAAAGCACAGCTTTGGGAATGCCCAAATTAAAGGTGCTCCTTCGGCAGCCACAGTCCTGCTTCCTGTCCCCCCCCAGATCCCCCCCCCCCAATACAAGAAAGCCTTTCAAATGCAGGAAAAATGTTTACCCCTTGGGGAAAGCTTCTTTCAGTCTGTGGCTGAATCCACTAAAAGCAAATCCATTTGCTTAAGTAATGAAATCCCAGTCACATTGTCTCCTGGATTCAGATTTTAAATTACCTTCGCATTTATTGAGCATGTTTGGTGCTTTTTTCTGGGAAAGAGGGTGGGGCCTCCCTTTGCTTATTTCTCCTTGCCCAGAGCGTTTTTCCTCGTGCCTTTGGCCTCGGGTTTGGTTCAATTGCTGCGCTCTGATGGTCACACACAGTTAAAATTCCAGGGATGAGAGGTGAGGCCATCCCCAGAGCAGGATAACTGCAGGGAGCACAGGGCTGGTGATGCTCCAGCCTGACCCTTCCCTCCTGATCCTGCTCACAGCTCCACTTCCACATCCTGAGGGATGTTTGGTGCATGAGGTTCAAGCCCAGGGCAGGGAAGTGCTGCTCTCCCAGCAAAGCCCTGTGACATCGGTGCCCCAAATCCCACAGGACCTGCAGCCCCACGGAGCCTGGAGAGCCCCACTGCTCCCATTCCCTGCCTTGGGAATGCTCCCCACACTCAGGAGGTCACTGGGGTCCCTGCCTGGCGCTGCTGAGAGGGGACCAAGGTGACATTCCACGAGGAGATCAGAGGTGACACCACAACGACCAAGCCTGAGAGCCCAAAACCTCTCCCAAGCACGACAGCACCCACCTCTGCTGGAGAAAGGATGGAATCCGCCCTGGCAAACAAAGATCCGCTCTGGATCTGTGAAAATTACTGAGAAATACCCGAGTTAAAGAAAAAACATCACTGCTCAGGCACCTAAGGAAGCCTCATCCTTCCACGAGGATGGGAAGAACACGGGTGGAGAAGGATTTCCTCCTCTTCTCTTCCAGGAAGGGCTCCCTCAGAGCTGGAGAAGACACCAGGGAGGCCTTGGATGGACCTCCTTGGACCCAGCTGGGCAGGGTGTGTGGGACCAGCCAAGGACAGCTCGGTAGCACAGAACAAGCCAAACTTAAAATAAATATCAATTATTAATATTACTTAGAATTTGCTCTATAAGCAAACAGGCTTGTCAGGAGCAACCCCTGTCTCTCCCTAAAAGCACCAAATTGGGCTGGTTTAGGGAATGTTTTAAGCCAGAGAGAAGCAACAAAGTGCCCCAGCATCCCAAGTCTTTGGCAAACCTCAGATAAAACCTCCCAGGAGAGTTTGAACCAAGATGCTGGACACAACTGGTCCCTCCCAAAATGCAGCTCCCAGGGAAGTGGAGGGAAGTAACAGTGCTTGGTTTAGAAAGAGCATCAAGGAACAGGAGCAAAGCCACACAAGGAAGCTGCAGAAGCCCAAACCACCCCAATAAACCATCAACCAGGACTGCTGGAATTTTCCCTTCTTCCTCCCTCTGCCCCTTTCCTTTTTATGACCAGAATACATTAAAAAAGCTCCCAAAACCCAACCCAAAACCACCAACAACCCCAAATCATAAAGAAATAAAATAAAACAGTCTTGAAAGCCCAGGAGAATCTGCTCACCACCAAACCTCACATTCCCTAAAAACAACAGCAACAAAAAAACTAGTGAGATTAGACAGCAAATGCAATAAAGCTTGATAATTTCTAACTTTAAAATTCCTCTATTAAATATGATCATTTTTCTTTTAAATAGAGCACCAAGAGACTTTTGAAGGGTTTGAAATGGCTTCAGCCCATCTGACACAGGAAGAGCTGTGCTACAGGAGAAATGACCTTTGCAATTACAGATGTAAACTGTATTTTTCCAGTCTCATCTCCCAAGCTGAGCTGTGTCCCAAGGTGCAGGAGGAGCCCCCAGCATGACCATGACCCCAAAAAATCCAGTTCCCTTTGGCCTGGAGTGTCCTACAGGTGACAGACCATCAACAGGACATCTCCAAATGGGAAAACTTGGATAAAACTGGATTAAAACCAGACAAACATCCCCCACCTTGATCATTTTACAAATGTGACCATTCAAGCAAAACATCATTTTGTTTTCTGATGGCAGCCTCTTTCTCCAGGAGGATAATTTGTACATCTCTGCCTGATTTTTGTAAAGTCATAGCCTTTGTCACAAGATGTTCATAAAAAATGCAGCTGTTATTTGAGACAACTTCCAGGAGAGTTTGGGAATTCTCAGTTTCTGCATTCATCTGCTTCGGGGGAAAGAAAAAAGCAGGTTTGCTCTTTTCCAAACTAATTCCCTGCTCTGAGGCCTGAAAGGTCAGGGCGAGGCGACAGCAACAAAGGAAAAAAGCATCGACCTAGAATGAGATGCTGCCATCAGAGCTCCCCCAGGAGTAATCAGAAATAATTAGATAATGTATTTAAATTGGCTTTTTTTTCTTAGCCAAACAACAGAGAGACTGGGTGGAGAATCATTTCCCCAAAACCCCCCAGATATCCCCCAAGTCCTGCAGCTCCCCAGGAAGGTGAGCTGGGCAGCAGCTGGGACAGGGACAAAGGGACAGGGACCCTCTGGGGCTGGGAGACAAAGCAGCCAAAGGCTTCCACCCCCCCAGCCAAAGCCCCAGGAAAGAAAAGAGCTGAAAAGTCCTGCCCTTGAAGGCCCCAAAGGGTCAAAGGAAACTTCCCTTTCTTCTGTAAATGAGGAGAGAGGGGGGGAAAATCCCACCCTTGGATTTGAGGCTGGCAGGGGGTGCTCAAAGCCACCCAATCCGCCAGGCACAGGGGTGGCACCTGCCCTGCTCTCACTGCAGGGTTTGGGGGTTATTTCCCCATTTTTTAATGTAAAGGAAATGTAAAAACCCAAGAGAAAATATGCAACAGCTCACTGCAAACTCAGTGGCCAAGTGTCGTTCCCCGAGCCCGGAGATGCTGTAATGCCTCAAATAAAATAGAGAGTTAAATAAAATAGAGTTCAGTAAACTAAAGAGTTAAATAAAATAAATAGCCAAATAAAATGCACTTCGGGTCTAGGCTGAGCATACTCCCCCCACCCCTGCATCACAGGCTGTGCCAGGGAGCCAAGGAGCCAAAATGCAAAGTCTGCACCCCCACCCCAACAACTGAGCATCCCCTCTTCCAGGTGAGAAAATCCAGGAGGGCAAGGGACAGGGATTGGAGCACAGGTTTGGATTCCTGCACAGGGTGGAGAAAACAAGGTTAAGTTCAGTAATCAAATGGCAATGAGCCTCCTCTCCTGCAGCACTGGTATCTGCAGCTCCAAAGTATTTATTTTTGAAATGCTGCAAGTGGCAAGCGGCGCGGACAGACCCTATTTTTAGTGTAGCAGCCAGTGGCAATGGGTGAAAGAAGATTATTTCTGCCTTATTAAGAGCAGAAAGTGAATTTGCAAATATTACTCAGTAACACACGGGCAGCCCCCACGCAGCAGACATGCAGCACGGAGCCACCACGGCTCCAGAGCCCGCAAAGTTCACACAGAAAGTGCAGCCCCAGAGGCTGGGCGTTGGAAAATGGGGGGGAAAAGGTGGAAAAGTGAATTAAAATCCCGCTGATGCCGCAGCTCAGGAGGTGTGGGCAGCCCCACTGCCAGGGGATGGGGACTGGGTGCTCAGTTTGGGACCCTGGCACTGCCCTGGGGGCTCTCCAAACATCTCCTCTGGGGACCTGGCACAGCCCCGAGGGGTCTCTCCTTGGGGACCCTGGCACAGTCCTGGGGGCGCTTCCTGGGAACCCTGGTACAGCCCCGAGGGTCTCACCCCAGTTCCCCATCACCGCCCTTAGGGTCTCTTTGTGGGGAACCCAGCACAGTCCCGAGGGTCTGTCCCCAATCCCCAGCACAGTCCCGAGGGTCTCTTTGCAGGGACCCCGACACTGCCCCAAGGGTCTCTCCCAGTTCCCCAGCACAGCCCTGAGGGTCTCCCTCAAACCCTGGCACAGTCTCGAGGGTCTCCCCCAATCCCCCCGAGGGTCTCACCCCAATCCCCCAGCACAGCCCCAAGGGTCTCCCCCAGTTCCCCATCACTGCCCCGAGTGTCTCTCCCCAACCCCTGGCACAGCCCCGAGGGTCTCTTTGCAGGGACCCCGCACAGCCCCGTGTCCCCCTGGTGCCAGCACAGCTCCGAGGGTCTCTCCCCAATCCCTGGCACAGTCCCCAGGGTCTCTTTGCAGGGACCCCATCACTGTCCCGGGGGTCTCTTTGCAGGGACCTCTCCCCAATCCCCATCACATCCCTGAGTGCCTCTCCCCTGTTCCCCAGCACAGTCCCGGGGGTCTCTTTGCAGGGACCCCAGCACAGTCCCGGGGGTCTCTCCCCAGTTCCCCAGCACAGTCCCGGGGGTCTCTTTGGACCCCAGCACAGCCCCGAGGGTCTCTCCCCAATCCCTGGCACAGTCCCCAGGGTCTCTTTGCAGGGACCCCATCACTGCCCCGAGTGTCTCTCCCCAGTCCCCCAGCACAGCCCCGGGGGTCTCTCTGCAGGGACCCCAGCACAGTCCCGGGGGTCTCTTTGCAGGGACCCCATCACATCCCCGGGGGTCTCTCCCCAGTCTCCCATCACATCCCCGAGGGTCTCTCCCAGTCCCCCATCACATCCCCGAGGGTCTCTCCCCAGTCCCCCATCACATCCCCGAGGGTCTCTCCCAGTCCCCCATCTCATCCCCGGGGGTCTCTCTGCAGGGACCCGGCCCAGCCCCGTGTCCCCTCCCCGGTGCAGCCCGGCTCTGTCCCTCTGTCCTGCTGCAAGGTGAGTCACCGTCCCCGGGAGCACCGCGGCTCCTCGAGGTCACCCACCCGGCAGCTCCGAAAGTGCCGTCATTCAGCCAAGGCAAAGCGTGCTTTTGCCATTATTATTTAATTAGGCTTTCTTTTTTTTTTTTTTTTTCTTTCCCCCTTCCCTAAAACTGATCTTAAGAGCTCTCAAAGCAAAGAGAAGCAAAAATAGAAAATGCAACATTTTAATTTTTTTTTTTCTCTCTCTCAGATTGCTGCAAGGGGAAGGGAGAAGGGAGAGACATGGCTAGAAAATACAATTATTCTGCAGAACGGAGTATTTTGCCATCTAATAAAAAGTCAAGACCCCGAGTAAGTTATGGCCACAGGAAAGCACAGAGCACCCCATCACCCTGCCTGCAGCATCCCATCACAAGCACTAATTCCCATCCGTAACACATCAAAAAAGACAAGTGCCATGCTGAATCCTATTCTCCTCACTCCTAGTACACAACAGCAGAGCTAGCAATATATAACATGCATGACTCAGTCCTAGCACCGTGCCACTACGGAACAGAAAGCTTTAAAATAAAGTAAATATCTTAAAAGGTCAATTAAAAAAAGCTTACAAAACATCAGACGCTGCTTCTCGCTAGAGCTCATTACCTAGTATGGTGGAGCTGCCTGTGTGTTTTTTTTTCTTGTGCAAGTTAGTCTGTGAGTCAGCATTAACACACATGAGAACATCAGGAATACTGCCTAGTTCTGATGCAATGGAGGTTGTAAAAAAAAAAAAAAAAAAGAAGAAGAAGAAGAAATCGCACTCGGTTTGGACAGGAGCCTGTAATTCAATTGCCTTTACTTTTCAATTACTGCATAGCCTACCCTGACCAACCTGCAGAGGGGAAGGAAACTTTGCTTACATCTCTGTCTTAAAATTAATGACTTTTACTTTTGGCTACAGCTTATTCTCCCTGCTTTAAAAAAAAAAAAAAAAAGACATAGTATAATTAACCCTTCAAGGGCAGCTGAGCCCGTGCAGCAATTGGGATCTTTGTGGTTTTGTAGGAATTTCAGGGCTGCCAAAAAGTTCTGGTGAAGGGAGACATTTATGCATTAAACTTTTAATACTCAATAAAGCAAAGCTACAATTGCATCTGAGCTTGATCTTTAATGGAAAGAGGAGCTTGCAGACAAGGGAAGTTAGAGACTGCAGAAATTTAACTCTGTGCTTCTGGGCTCAGACAGGCAAATACGAGACTGCACAGGAGCTTCTTCGAAAATGAGGGGCTTGGTGATCCAGCAAAACCCCTGACAAATCCAAAATTGGTGACGCGAGGTGGCCACCCCAGCCTGACACCCACTTTGCCCAGACAGAGCTGAAAATCTGCTTTTTTTATATACTGCATTTACTGCTTGTAGTCCAGCAAAGAATTCCCTGTCCCCCCTTTTCCTGGGGGAAAAACCCCCCCAAGGCTGATCCCTGCTCCCAGGAGCATTGAGTACAGGAGCCTCAACACCGACTTTTCATTTCTGCCTCCTCTCCTCCTGCAGCAAAACCCCTCACTGGGGGCAACAAACTGTGCCCAAAGCTTCAGAATGTGCCTATTTCTGTATCACACCCTAAACCACCCCCAGACAACGCTGCAGCCCAGAATATTGTATTATATATACACTGCTGATGATTATAGATATGGAATATTATAATATAGATGATGTATGATCAATATATTGTTTTTATATATATGTATAAAGCATATTATATATATATATATATATATATATATATATACTAAACTATGTCCACCAACATCTGACAAGTTCTGAGCTGCTGGGAGAGCCCTCTAAAATCTGTTTGTTTTTTTTTTAATCTCTGCAGCAGGGAGAGGTCAGAGGTTGGAGTGAGAAAGTCTCCCCAGTGCTCACAACCTGAGCTGGTCCCACACCAACAAACACTGACCAAGCCCCAAAAATATAAACAGGTCTATCTAATTCATACAGACTCATAATCCAGTGAAACACAAAAAAATGCCAAACCCCAGTTTAGTTAGCTGGTTGTTTTCATGAGCAGACACAAACACTGCAAAACCCTTTCTTCTTTCCAAGTATAAATACTTATTAATGGTGATTAACCAACAGAGAAGCCTCTAATATTAGAGATCACTCACTTCTGCAGCCTCTCCTGCAGGCAAGGGTCTGTCTCAAACCAGAATGAGCCTGGTGGGGTTATTTTTCCTTAAAGCATGTGGGATACTTGAATACAGATGAATTGAGTTTTAAAGGAAAAAAACCCAAGCAGCAACTTCTGGGCCAAGTTCTTGTGTGCCAAACTTTTCAACTGCCACAGCACAGCTCGACAGTGTTTCAAAAGAATTTAAGCACTGTTTTGAATACTGCTGACAATCTTCCTCATCAAAATTTGTAATTTAAATACCTCAAATCTGAAAAGCACGCTCCCTGGGGCATGCTTCATTCTCCCTCCCCACCACCCACCCTCCCCAAGCCCCATTTGGAATAAAATCCATTGCTTTCTGTATCTGGCGGGGTTTTCCCCCCTCCTGCAGCCCCCCAGCATCCTCTGCATCCCACAGGGATCCCAGCAGAGCTGGTTCTGCAGGGCAGCTCTGGGTGGAGCCTCTGTGTGCACCCCAAAACAGAGAGCCCCCTTCCTCTTTCACAGCTCTCGAGGCTGCTTTAGAGATAAAACCAGTCACTGGTTTAGAGATAAGATCAGTCACTGGTTTAGAGATAAAATCACTGATTTAGAGCTAAGTCCAATTAGTGATTTAGGGCTAAAACAGTCACTGATTTAGGGCTAAAACCTGTTAGTGATTTAAAGCTAACACCAGTTAGTGATTTAGAGTTAAAACCAGTAACTGATTGAAAGCTAAAACCAGTTAGTGATTTAGGGCTAAAACCAGTGCTGATTAGGGCTAAAACCAGTTGCTGATTTAGAATTCAACCCAGTTAGTGATTTAGGGCTAAAACCAGTGCCTGGTTTAGGGCTAAAGCCAGTTAGTGATTCAGAATTAAAACCAGTGATCAATTTAAAGCTAAAACCAGTGACTGATGTAGGGCTAAAACCAGTTAGTGATTTAGAATTAAAACCAGTAACTGATTCAGGGCTAAAACCAGTAACTGATTCAGGGCTAAAACCAGTTGCTGATTGAGAATTAAACCCAGTTACTGATCTAAAGCTAAAAGCAGGCAGTCCTGACTCCTACCCCCAGAAGGGGTTAATCCAAGGAGCCCCATTCCCACCTCTCTGCTCTCCAGTGGATGAGATGCTCCTTCAGACGTGTCAATAACCCCCCAAATAATTCCCTAATCCCGGAGGAGCAGCTGAAGGAATGTCTTGGGGTGGCAGTGCCGGGGGAGCAGCAGCTCCATTTTGGCAGGATTTGTGTTTAAGATTCCCTCCCATGGCTGCAAAGCACCTTGAAAGGTCGGCGAGCGCTTTCATATTCTCACATCCATCCCCGGCGCTGCCGCAGACGAAACGGATTGACCTAGACAAGAACTGCAACAGCCTCGCTGAAATAATCCATCAGCAGCCCTCAGCTGCAGCCTCCTTTGTCATGGGAACGCCGGGGAATCTCACCTACCTACTGCAGCCGAGAGGGGCTGGAGAGCCTTTAAATCCCAGCCCTGCTCTCCTGGGATGCAACCAAAGCCGGGCGAGCCGGCACGCAGCACCGATCCCTCCATGTTCCACAGCCTGTGCCCATTACCCAACTCATTAAAGACAGTGATACTTTGTAACACACTCTAATCTTTAATATTCATAGCTTGCTTCATTTGCATATCATGCCATAAATAGTTGGAGCAGAGGTAAAACACAAAGCGCTCCACTTGCATTTCTAATTATGCCTAAAATCAAATGTAAATCACAACACAGCCAAGACACAGAAAATATTAAATTTGCTGGCTCTCAGTTAAAAATTTTTAAACATCCCCCCCCCCTCCCAATCATGCTCACAAACCCAATTATTTTTAAAAAGAAAAATCAAAGGGGCTCACGCTGTCTGTTCTCAAAGAGGAGCTGACACATCCCAGCCCCAGCCCTGGCGAGGGACCCAGCAGCATTCCCCCAGTGCCAGCCCATCTCCCCAAAACCACCCCCAAAAACCTGCCCTGCCCTTCCCACGGGGCTGGGCTGCAGCTGCCCATTTAACCTTGGTCTCTGGAGGAACATCAGGAGCCTTTTGCTCCGGGGTGCCTGGGAAAGCTGATCCCAGGCAAAGGAGGCAAATTTGAAACATCAGCTCAAATCTGAACTTGTGCTAATTGGGCTGGCTGGAGGTCAGGGCTTTGGGTTTGGGAAGGAGAAAGCCCTGGGGCTGGGAGCTGCTCAGTCCCGAGGTTTAATGAGGGAAGTTTTGGGGTGCTGGCACTCAGCAGCTCCGTGTCCAGAAGGAAACAAACAATTCCTGCTCACAATGTACCAAAAGCAGGCAGAGGCAGCACAGGCAGCTCCTCTCTGCTGTGTTTTCTCCTGGAACATGGAAGAGCCCTCAGAGGCAGGAGCTGCCCCTCAGTGGGACACCAGTCCTGTGGAAAAGGCTCAAGACCCCATTTCAGCCCTGCCAGGGAAAGGTTTGGCCTCAGTGAGCCCTGTGCTCTCTCCAGACACATCCCAAATATCAGCCCTGTTTGTGGGAGCTGCAGCAAATTCACTGCCTCCCCCAGAAAGGATCCTGGGGAGTGATGTGGAGCTGGCAGTGGCTCCTGGGACTTCAGTCCATCCACCACAGCCCTGGAGGATTGGTCCACAACAACTCCCAATTTACCAGCTTTTAGGGAAAAGCAACAATACCCAATTTATCAGCTTTTAGGGAAAAGTGCGGCATCAGCTGAGGCTGCACCCCTGGGGCAAACAGGGGTGAGGTGTTTGCCCCTGCACAGATGAACTGCCCCCACCTCCCCCAGCTCACAGAGACACCAGAACACTTTATACCTGCAAAGCACCTCGATATTCATGGATAAAAATTGTTATTAGTACATTCCTGCCATATTCTGCTCCTACTTGAATGCTGCTTTTCCAGGGTCCCTAAATCCCATCAGTGAATGGGTCCCCAATTCTTGCCCTCCCCTGGTGCTGCAGCTCATCCTGCCCCTTTCCAGACTCAACTCCAGCTCAGCAACTACACTGCATCAGCTCTAAGAAAGAGTTAAAAGATTTTTTTTTTCCCCTGCCATATCAACTTCCAAAGGATTCCAGAGACATCATTAAATTTAACTCCAAAAGGTGAGCAACCGCCCCGTGCCCCCAGCCTGCACCCAGGGAGAAGTGAAAGCGAGCAGCTCACAGCCTGCAAAGCTTTTCTGCTCTTCTTATGTACCCTGGCATCTTGCCCAGACCTATTTTTAAGCCCATTTACTAGAAATCCCACAAATTAAAGGAAATACGGATAATGTTGTAAGAATCCTTTGGGCCAAATAAAAGCTACACATAATTTTCCTTGTGCATCAAGAGTAAGATCCTTAACCACAAAAACCAGATTTCCCCAAAGCTCTTTTGCAACAGTGAGAGAGAATCTTGTTTTGTAAAAAGTTGCTTTGATTCACTCCTGGATTACAGGGAGCTCCGCTGCCTCCCGGCCAAACCCAGGAGTGATTCCTGTTATGAAACACAGAGGTGTTAGAACACAAATAAATTCAACATCTCAGCTCTGGAACAGGGACTGCAAGGACAGCCAGGCACAGAGTGCAGTGGGGAGAAGCTGCAGGATGGTTATTGGGATTTTTTTTCCCCTCTGCAGAGGAGATTTGGGTGGGTTTATCCCCCAGATCTATGCACTGTGTGTTCACAGTGCTCATGGAGGGGCAGTGGGCTGGGAAATTTCCAACCTGCAGGCAGGACACTCAGCACAGACCCTGTCCTCCATCCCCTGTGCCCATTCCCAGAGCCACCTGCACCCCCAGGATGGGCACAGGGTGGTGACAGGGTGAGATGTGCATCACCCCAGCCCCAGGGAAGGGCCTCCTCAGGGATTTCCTGAGAAACAGGGATTTTATACCAAAATAAATCTATCTCTGCATCTCTGCTTGAATAATGACAGTGGGGTCTCTCCTGGGGTGAGCAGGAAATACAGGAGCATCCACCTGCTGCAGGGCTTTGGGAAGGAGGGAAGAGCTGAGTTTAATGCAGCAGCCATGATTTTAACTTTAAATAAACTCCACTAACAGCTCTTGTACTGGGATAGGATTAAAAAGAAACCAACAAGCAGATCCATGTTTCACTGAAACTCATCAGACGAGCAGAAACAGCCCCAAAACACAGCAAGTCAAAGCAGCATTTGTGGTTAGTCCTGGCACAGAGCAAATTGAGGGGAAGGTGCTTCCTTTCCCCATCCAACCTCACTCTCCTTCATCCCCACCACTGGCTTAAAATGTCTTCCTCACAAACATTCCAGCTTCCTTTTAAAAAAGGAAAATAATTATGCTGGGGAATAACCACTTCTCTCCTACAAGCACACAGATATGAACAGTTAAACACACAACTTTGGGAACTTTGCCAAGATTTACATGTTTTGCATGGAAAGCAAATGTTGGTGGTTTTTTTTTTTCCCCTGCCTGGGAAAATATTTAAGTGCTAAGTTTATGGAGCCAAGTCCATTTATTCCTGGTTTAGGCTGCTGCTCAGACAGAACTGAATTAGTGATTCAAGCAGCACTGGGGGATGCAGAGCTGGCCCACGCCAGAGCCCCCAGCCCAGAGCTGTGCTGGCACGTGGCTCTGGGAATTCTGTGCCAGACAGGGTTTTATCCATGGCACAGGATGGCAGGAGTGGCCACCCTTCCCTGGAGAGCCCCCCAGGTCCCTCCCAGCCCCACCAGTTCATTGCCGTGGTGCTTTTTGAAGCAGTAAAAGTCTTTTCACGGTGATGCCCTTAGAAACAGCAACACTTGATTTGCATTTTCCTGGCCCAATTTACCAAATCCCTGCCTCCAGATGGAAACTCCTCCCTGTGGTCCCAGCTCAGAGCAGCTCCCAGCTCCATCAGTGTGCTGGGACCAGTCCCATGAGCCAAGGCAGCAGCGGGCAGCAGGCCTGTCCCATCCCTGCAAGTGTCCAAGGCCAGGCTGGGCAGGGCTTGGAGCAACCTGGGACAGTGGAAAGGGGATGGAATAGGATGAGCTTTAAGGTCCTTTTCAAAAAAAAATCATTCAGGAATTCTATAAAACCCTGAGATCCCCAGCTTCAGCCACATGCTCACACCTCTTCACAAGGCCCTCCAGCTTTTTGCAGCAAGCCATCCAGTGATTTTTGCCTCTGTATTTCCATTTATTTGTGTATTTTTGCAAATCTTTCTGGCCAGTTAAACCAGAACCGTGGCGATTGCGAAATCAGGAAATTTGCTGCAACGCTCGGTAACTCTTGCAAGGCAATTAGCCAAAGCCTCACACAAATAAGCTTTTTTTGCCACACCATTCTAACCACCAAGCATTAACCCATTTTCTTAGGAAACAACATCTGCTGAAACAACTTCCTAATCTAGCAGCAGGCATGGAAAAAACCCAGTGCAGTATCTCCAGTGCAGATTTGTCCTGCTCAGAGGGTACTGAGCAGACCCAGCCTCCTCTCACAGACCCTCTCCCTGGAATATTTATTCCCTGGGGCAGGAAAAGTGTTAAGGTCAAAGGTTTTCCTGCAGCCCTTCCATGTTTTAAAGACAGAGATGGTGGTGGAGCAGCCTGGGGGCTTTGGAGCAGGATTTGGGGTCTGAAATCCTTGGAGCTCCAGGAGCTGCACCCTACGGCTGCAGGGACAAATCAAAGCACAGCAGGATGGCACAGGTGTCATTCATAAAGATAAACTGGGAAATATTCATAAAAAAAAAAACTACTGGGCAATAAAGCAACAGTTTCCATTTCCTACCCTGGCCTTCACACAGCTTTTTTTCCTGGGAAAATGGGAACATAGAGCCAAAATCAGGCTCCGTGATTTGCCCTAGGAAAGACAGAAACCACACTGCATCCTTCTCCTTACTCCAGCCTGAAACAGCAGCCACACTTCTGTGCCATTTGTTAGAACTCATTTCCTCCCTTACTCGCTGCCCCTGCTTTCTCCACCATCCCAAAAGCCAATAAAATAAAATAAAAAGCTTCCTTTTGGGAACGCAGTGGTAATAATATTGCTCCCATCTGTTGGTAAGTCTGAGGACCTGCACGGGGAGCAAAGAGGCTGCAAAGCTGAAAGGGAGTCAAGTGTTTGCATGGTTTTAGTGAGAAATGAAATCCAGCTTTAAACACAGTAAATCGGAGACTATTCTGAATCACCTCTTGAATTTTTTAATGCTACTCCTGGGAGCACTGAAGGTAAATATGTTAATTTGACTTCAATCATGGAGCAGGGAAAAAAAAAAAGCAGCACACTGTATTAGTTTAGGGTACCAAGTCTTAAAACTATTCATGCATTTCTGCATATTTTATACTCAGCAAATAAAGTTCCAAGGTTCTATAAGGAGGCTGCAAAATTATTCTGAGTAAGCAATAATGAGCTGTGCATTATATAAGGCTGATACTAATGGTAATCTATTATTAAAATTTGAGAGTTACAGCAGCTCCATAGGAGTCTGAGAGCAGGTTTTCCTCCCTGGGAAGGGAGAGCAGCACCTGGAGCAGGGAGCTTGGCCAGGTTTTAGGGGACCCAGGCTACACCCCAGCTCCTTGGGATCATCTGAGCCATGGCTAATGAACTTTTCCACAGGTACCACCTTTTCCCACTGCAGCATCCTCAGCCCCAGTGTGTCCCATTCCCTGCCTGAGTGCAACACATCTCCCAAAACGCATTAAAAAATGAACAGGGTTCATTTTTAGTTGTCAGGTTTGTGTATCTCAGCTGTCCCCAGAGCCAGCCTGACCTTGATCCCTGCTGAGCTGCCCCACCTGGGCTGCAGGGATGTGTCCAGTGAAACCCAGGGAGCTTTTCCTGCCTGTCCCCTCCTGTCAAATCACCTCCAGGGCCTCCAAAGAGCACCAGGGTGGGAGCATGGGCTCAAATCTCGATGGAAGAGGGCACAGCCCAGCAGCCTGATCCACTGGAAGGTTCCCTGCCCTTGGAACAGGGATGGAACAAGACAGCTTTAAGGTCTCTTCCAAACCAAACCAAATTCCATGGTTTTAGAATGCTCAGCCAGTTCAAGCCAAGCTTTGCCTGGTGCTGGTTTGAGCTGGACTTGTTCTGCCCCTCTCCAGCCCCATTCCTCCCTGGAGATGGATGCTGCTTTCCTGGGGACTGCTGCTTCAGGATCCATCCCAGCCAGAGCTGAGGATTTTAAGGACAAATCATCATCTCCTGGAACAGCACCTCTCTGCATTGCTGTGAGAGAAACAAACAGCAAAAAGCCCAGAGTTTGGCTCCTTTTCCTCCTTCCTACATCTTTTGGTGAGAATCGAAGCAGTCTCTGGAGGCTGCAAATCTGGATCTGGAGAACTCACACAGAAATAGGCACAGCAGGGAGGGACCAGGACATGTCCATGTTTAACCTGCACACCTCCATCCCACAGAACTCATGGATCCTGAGCACCCCTGGGAACATGGTGGTCTCACCCCATGACCTGCCCCTTGGAGGAAAACCCTCCCTTGGTTTTGCATGAAATGCGAAATTGCATTTTTCCCTGTGTTGCAGAGAGCAGCCAAGCTCCTTTTTCCCCAGTGAAATTCTGCAGCAAGTGCAGATCCCAAAGGCAACGTTCTGCCCAAACCAGAGGATAATGGAGCACAATAATTCCAGGAGAAACAAACTTAGTCTGAGACCTCTCTGCACCGAGAAGGATCTCAAACAGCAACGAGCTCTTTGCTCTCTCTCCACGCTGAAAAAGGCTCTGGGAAGGAAACCAAACAGAGCAGGTCAGACTTGCTGGGAGTTTCTGGCATCCACCTGCTCTGTGCCTGCTCCCTGCGTGCCCTGAAGGAGTTAACAGCTCCTGGGGGATGTAACAGGAGCTGGAGTCAGTCACCCAGGCATAGCTGCCTATGAATGAAGTTGCCTTGGAGATGCAGCCAAAAGCAATGACCAGATATTAACTTTTCACCACGGGCTGCCAAGGCAGGCAGGACTTGTGAAACCAGCAGGACACAGCTCCCAGCCAGGCTGGAACATCCGGAGGCAACGCGAGGGACCCCTGATCCCCCCCAGAGGAGCAAAACTTTGTGTCTTTGCTCAAGGAACAGGAGGAATTTCCCCTTGCAAAGCCAGGCTGGCAAGAAAACCCAGCTCTGGGACCTTCTGGAATGGGCAATTAATGGCCATAAGCAGGATGATGCCTTCCCTTGGTTTAATTTTAAAGCTGATATTAAAGATAGCAGCTCATTGCTATTAAAGATACCAAGCTCCTTAATTCTTTCTGTAATCAGCTTCATAAGCAGAAAAAGCAGCACGGGCACCTTACCCAATGCAGCTGAAATGAGACATCATGAAACAAAACCATGAAGAAGGAGCTCAGAGGCTGGGCTGGTGCAGGATCACACACCTGCCTGAGCCAGCACTTCCTCTGCACTCCCAAGGACAGGGGTGGAGGTGGGTGAGCAGCAAGGAGAGGCTGCTCTGCCTCCCAGGGCAGCCACACAGAGGGAAACTCAACTTTAACTTTCTCAATCTCGGCTCAGAGCTCCCTTTTGTGCCCCATGAAGGTGCTCAGCCGCTTCCCAAGGGGACCATGTGGGGAGGACAGGGGTGACCAAAAAGGTGGCAGCAGGCAGCACCGGGAGGAAGAGCATCCACTCAATTCCAGGGGTGAAACCACCTCACCTGCACCTCTCCTCCCTCCAGCCTCACTGAGCCAAGGAAAAAAACACCTTTCAACCACCACCAGGCTCGTTCTGCATGAGATAAATCAGAGCAGCACACTCCAGCCTGCCCTGGGGAACACACAGCACCAATGGACATTCCTCAAAAGCCCTGATTTCAACCCAAAACCCAGCCCCTGCAGGGGATGGTGCTCTCCAGGCCCTGTGTGAGCTGCACTGTGTCTCACACAGGGCCTGGCTTGGACACCAAGCCCAGCCCCACCAGCAGCACCAGCAGGGATGAACGGGTGGTGAAGCCACACCTGGGGCTGTCAGGGACATCACAGATCCACAAAGATGAAATAAAATGGACATCTTCCCATCAGAGCAAACACTTCCTTCCCATCCACACGCCAGCCCCTTGATATTTTTTCCCTGAAGGAAAAACAGAAGATGCTTTCCATAAGCAGACGATTTCAGCAGCTAATTTTACCATCACTTATGGTCGACTTTATGACTAAGATTTCATGCTGACTATATTAATCCTGTCAAATTTCAGAGTGAGAGAGAAATGATACTGTATATTTTATGGCTGCAATAACTTCTAAGCCATTAGACATGCATGCTGACATGAAAGTAATCAAATTGATTTTTTCCTATTACAATGAAGAACTTTGTATGAGCAAATAGTCTTTCTGGCACAGGAATGAAACTCCAAGAAGCCTGTGCTCACTCAGGAAATTAGGAAATTGCCACGAGCCATCGTTCAGAAATGTGAGTTTTCTGCTTACTCACATTTTATTGTCACCAAAGCTGAAAGGGACACGTTAGCCAACCAAAGGATCGACAAAAGCCAACGCCAGGGATAATCAGAGGGGTTTGAAGCCCTGTTAAATACTGCAGAAGCTGCAGTTAAATGCTTTCCCAGCATTAAAGGCTCCCCTGTGCCTTTTTTAACCTCATCAGACGCGTTTTTTCCCCCCACAGCCCACTGGCCACTCCTGCAGGTGTTGGGTGTGCAAGGCAGAATGGACCAGGGTAAGTTGCTCAGAGGGTTTTTGGCAAGTCCAGGAGCCCTGAAAGTGTAAATGGATATCCCACAGCCAATGAGAAAGCCAGGGGGCCAGAAGGTCAACTGAAATGATTTTTAAATGCAAATAGGCCTTTAATTGTAAATTCCACTTGCTTGGTGCTTCGTTGAGCGTTTCAACACCAACTCATCTCTGCAGTTCAGCTTTGCCAGCCTAAAATTCCAATTTAAAACCCCGAAATTCCAATTTAAAACCCCTTAATCCACCCTGTGTGCCAAGCTCTAGAGAAAGCGAGGTCACAGCAGCAGACAAGTGGCAGGGCAGAGGTGCCCTGTGTGGACAGGGGCACACCTGGGCAGGGCAGGGGCTCTGCAAGCCAGGCCTTGCAGGGATGGGCCAACAGGGCACACCTGCCAGCTGAAAAACCCTGTGGAAACCTGCCTGCTTCCCCTGCTGCGTGAGAACACGCTGGGTGTGAGAGGACAAGATCAGAGAGGCTCAACATCTCCAAAGACTCAGCAACCAGAAGCAATTAAGGGCAGATAACACAAATAATGCAAGAGACTCACCTGACACCCTGCGGGCACGGCCATGGTTCCTCTGCAGCCAGTAAAGTGCAAGGTTTTCTTTCAGTTTTTGGTTTTGTTTTTTTTTTGTGGAATATTGGTATCAATCATTAAATAATGTCAGATCTTTCAGACCAAGCAATGCTAAAGCTATCTGAATGCTCAAAGAGATAGGGGTGTATATAAATATATATATACACACATATATGTATCTATGTCTTGGGTTAGCAAAATCATTACAGTTTTAACATGGATTTAGTTGCAAATTAAAATGCTTTGATGGCTCTCGATCAATAACATTTATTTTTGGTTAAGTTTTCTTTTGGTATTTTTTTAAGCAAAAAGGAATTTAGAAATACAAAACCATAAAACCACAACTACATGGATCGCCTCAACCAAGACTTGCAAAACACCAATTTTAGTGAATTCCAATTTCAGTGAATTCCAGTTTCAGTGAATTCCTTTTCCTTCCACACCAGACATTTGTAAAATCACCAGAGCTGCCGTGGACAGGGAACCTTCCACTAGACCAGGTTGTTCCACCCAACATGGCCTTAAAGAAAAACAAAGTTGGGTGTTTTGCTGTTGTCTTGGGGCATGTTATTGTTTGGGGTTTGGGTTTTTTTTAAGTTACAATGCGAACAAGCATAAGTTAGCAGTAAGTTATACAAGTGAAGCTCTCCCAACAAAACCCAATCCAAGGCTCACCCCAGCACACCATTAACCAGCACCAACCCAAGGTCCTCCTGCTGCCCCTGAGGTTCAGGAGGACCCCAGAACCTTCCAGAACAAGCCTGGTCCATCCTGACTCGGGATGTGGTGCCCAGAGGAGGGGGAGCAGTGAGCCACCAGCCCTCCACCACGCTCACCTGAACCCCCAGCAGGAGCCAGCAAATCCTTCCAGCCCAACCCCAACAAGATCCTGCTTCAAAGTTCTTCCCCAAACCCCGAGTGCTGCAAAGGTAGAGCCTCCCAGGAGAGGCAGGGAACAATATCCATGAGTTTCTCATGACCTTACGGAGATTGCCATGACAACACCGCTGCCACCCTCCAAACATGGATATATTCATTTGCACTGGTGTGATTGAGAATAATTAGAGTGAGATTCCCTGAGCCAGGGAGTCACAGCTCTGGCAGCAGAGCCCAAGTTTCAAGGGAAGCAGCCTCAAATTTAAATGTAAAAAAGAAAACCGACAACACTCCTCGGAGCCGCGTGACCTAATTCATTATAAAGAATGTCAGTTAGCAAACCTTTTAAATAAAACATTAAGCTAGAGGTAATTTGAAGCCTTGTGGATTTTGTTTTACTCAATTATTTTCTAATGCTTCAACTTCAAGAATAAATATGCAGGAATCAAAAAAAAAAAAGAAAAAAAAAAGGAATACTAAGGGTTTCATTTAATTCTTTTTTCAAAAGAAATGAAGACATTCATACTAAACCAAAATACCCTCAACCAAGCTGGATTTTTAATTAAAACTTTTATGTCCTACAAGATTCTTCAAGGTTATAATATCTGCTCCCACATCATGAGGCAGCATCACGCTCACACAAGGGCAAGCCCAACATCCACGTTAGAACAACCTGTGCTATGCATTGCTATACCTTATTTCCAGGACATCCACTCACAAATTAAACCAGGCTGGAATGCTATTTCTTCCCTGCCCCATAATTTCCATAACCACTTGCAATTTTCACTCTGTTGGGAAGGGTTTCCCTGCAGCAGGCTGAGGCAGGGGATGATCACACTGGCCTCTGCTTTGGTTTTATTAATGCCTGGTGGGAAGAGCAGGGCTGGAGTGAGGCAGGTGGGGATGGAAAACCTGCAGAAGGGCAGCAGAGGGTAAAAGGCACTGCTGGTGATCACAGCTTAAAATGAGGTTAATTGGGAAAAGGGGGGAAACAAAGGGAATCACAGAATCCTGGAGGAGTTGGGTTGGAAGTGACATCAAAGCCCATCCAGTGCCACCCCTGCCATGGCAGGGACACCTTCCACTGTCCCAGGCTGCTCCAAGCCCTGTCCAGCCTGGTCTTGGGCACTGCCAGGGATCCAGGGGCAGCCACAGCTTCTCCTGGAAGAACAGAAGTTCTCCTGTGATGAACAGGAGCAGTTCTCCTGTGATGAACACTACAAATGCTCTTCTAAGAAATACAACAAACCAAAAAACAAAAATAGTCATAAAGAGTCATCCTTTGAAGGAAAAAAAAGAAAAAGTTTAGAGTTAAATATTTGATTTGATTTTGGCAGCATCACCCTTTTCCAGAGGCTACCAGAAAGAGATTTGCAGGAATGTGCTTAACACTGCTCTGCTACAAGTCCATGCTACAAAACATTACGGAAACAAAGAAACCCAGAAGATAAAAAGATTCCTTTCCGCCACACTGTTCAGAATAAAACACCTCCCTACTTTGATTCAGCCTTCCTTGCAGTGTTTAAAAAATAAAAAGTCAGCTTTTGCCTGTAATTCGCCCAGTGGGTCCAGCAGGGATCCCCAGCAGTTCCCATCCTGAGCCCAGGAGATGCCACGGGAGCAGAGCCAGCTCATGTAACCCCTCACTGCCCTGATTTCTCAGGTCACAACCACACCCTGGGGCCACTTTCGGGGTGTTAAAAGTTCTCCGTGTCACGGAAATAAAGGATTTGGTGTTGGTGGAAGGTGTGAAGGGCGGAATTCACATGGCACATCCCACCCGCCCCAGGGCGCCCCAGCCCCCTGCACCCAGGGCTCCTTTTCAAGGCAGAAAACTCCGGATAAATCCATTTCTCTGCAGCAGGGAATAAACAAGGATTAGAATTCACCCGTTCATAACAGGGAAACCCTGCAGCTAGAGGTGGAGTCAGGCAGGGCTGGAACATCCAGCCTAAGTTGCTTGACGAATGCTAACTATGACTTCCAGCTTATTTATCTAATTTGGCTTGATTTTTAAATATTGAGTTATCTAACCAGACACAAAAAGAGAGCCTGAAAATTTCCTGGGTTAGTGAAAACTCTCCCTGCTGCTTTAATTCAATATACATGTCTGAATATTACTGACTTTTCTCAATCACATTTGTATTGAGAAATCAGGAGCTCGTTTTCTCAAAATGGTGTTAAGTGCCTGGAAAACGGGGTTCTACAGCAAAAGAGCCTCTCCAAAGCTGACTGAATGCACAGCTTACACGTATTTTAGTCATTTACAATATTTATCAGGCTCTATTTTTGTCAATCAATCCATAAGAAGAGCAGAACAGCCAATACCTATAAAACAATCAGCTCCATTTCAGCACAATCCGATTTCTGTGTGAGAAAGGGGCAGCTCTGAACTGATACAGCCAGTTTGTAATACACACACACACACAAAAAAAATACATACAGCAGGGATGAAGTCAGTGGCAAAATCCTCAATGGCTTCAGCTGGGCCAGGATCACCTCCAGGAACGTGCTGGTGCTTGGAGAAACAGCAGGGAGGTGCCAAGGCTGGGAAAAGGAGGCTCAGGGAAGATTTCAGTGCTCCCAACAACTCCTGACAGGAGGGGACAGGCAGGGTGTCGGGCTCTGCTGCCAGGGAACAGGGTCAGGAGAGAGGGAACAGCCTCCAGCTGTGCCAGGGGAGGCCCAGCTTGGACAGCAGCAGGAATTTCCCCATGGAAAGGGTGGCCAGGCACTGCCCAGGGAGTGCCCAGGGAAGGCCTGGATGTGGCACTCAGTGCTCCAGGATGGGCCTGATGATTGATTCTTTTCAAATGATTTAATGATTGCTACTTTTGATCAGTGGGATCAATGATCCCAGAGGTTTTTTCCAGCCTCAGTGACCCCGTGAAGGCTGCATGGGGCACGACCACCCATCCCATCCCCACTGGATGGGTCCAACCCCATCCAGGGTGGTCTGACTGGTCCCAGTGGCCCAGAGGCTGACACAGGTGGCACTGGGCACCTGGGGAGTCTGTCCCTGTGGGATCCATCCCAGGCCTGTTCCTTGGAGCTGCTGCTGGTGCCCAGGCTGGTGCTGAGCATCCCCACCCCAGGAACACGAGGCCCCGCCACGGAATTCCAGAGAGCACCACACAGCTGAGCACACCAGCGCCTGTCATCACCATCAGGGGGATTGGAAACAAAGATCCAAGCACAAAAACCCTGCCTGACCATCCCTGAACCCACGAGGTACCACTCACTCCCCCCAGCCCCAGCCTGCTTTTAAAATTCAGCCTTTATCAGCTTGAGTTGAGCAAATCCAGTCAAAAGGCAGAAACGGATTGTGCTAGTAAGCAGAAAAACTGTTACATCTTCTGAATGTAATTTTGCCAAAAGCCTCTGCACAATTTTTTTTGTCACGCTTTGCATTATGAAGGAAATTTCTTTTTAGAAGAACAGGAGAATGATTTGCATAATATTCTTTGCAAGTTAATATCAGCCTCTGATAATGATCTCTGCATAATGCAAAAACGTTTGAGAAGACTGTTACAACACTAAGTAATCATATTTTAAATTATGTTTCCCTTTATAGAAAGGTGTTGCAAAAACACACAGACATGAAATCTGTCTGTTGAAGTCCCAAGAACCACCTGACCATCTTCCCACTATTCTACTGTTACAGATTGCAACACTGCCTTTCAAAATCTTACAAAACAAATTACACTGCAACAGTCTGGCTTCACAGAAGGCAGAGCTTTTTCCTGTGCTGCTGCTCCAGCACATTACATTTCACAAGAGCCTCTGATGTGCTGCAGGGGTTAAGCAAGGGCCCAGAAATGAAGCTGTAACACCATCAGATGCGGCTGCTCAGGTGGATTGTCCCCTCTCACAGTGCCACCAGCAGAGGTGGCAGTACCAGGGCATGCCCTGCCTGCCAGCAGATGGGTAACTCCTGCTTTGGCCCAGCTGCCATTCAGACTGTGACACCCCACAGGGGTCCCTTCCAGCAGGGAGGGGTCTCCCCAAAATCCCTGCGAGGGATCTCTGCTCACCCCATCACTCATGGCTAACCAGGCCAGGAACCAGACATCAAAGCAGAGGTGCTGGAGGAAGCCATTTGTACAACTCTGCTGGGCAGCATCCTGCTGGATGTGGGTGATTTCCCTCCAAAGGGGGATGTGGGTGGGCAGCTAATGCACTTGGATATTAAATACTTAATATGTCACTGAGGCTTAACAGCCACAGGCAAGTGGTTAAAACCTGAGCCAAGCTTCCCTGAACTGCCAGGAACAGAGGGAGGCTCCTGAGACAGGAGGAGGTGGAATCAGGAGTGGGATGAGGACTTTGGGACCGAACATACAAATGATGCAGCTCAGGTCTGGGGTGGGCAGTGCTCCCAAGGGCAGTGCCAGCAGCAGAGAGTGTCCCAGAGAGCCACTGTGCCCATGGCAGCCTCAGGAGCACAGTGGGCAGCACGTACAGTCAGTGCCACCCACGCCCGTCACACACACAACAGGGCATCATTCAGCCTCTGCAGTGGGTGGTTCTTGTCCCACCTACAAAACCAAGACTAAAATTCAAATACCAGATCTGAGCAGCCAAGGCAAGGAGGAAAAAAAACCTCTGGGATGTCAGTCTGGGCTCGCTGAGGCAGCTCAAGCACTGCCCTGGCTATGAAACCATCCCAGAGCCATGAGACCATTCCTGCCCTCAAGAACTTTGGGTAACTTGGAGAGTTTGTCCAACCACATGGACATGAGAACAATCCTTCACCCCATCCATCTCCCCTTTTCATACCTTTTCAAACAAGCTCCAAGCAGCTCCTGGCTACACCTCACGCCAGGCTCCCTCAGATGGGTTTGCAAGCATTGGGAGGTTGGTTGGGTTTTTCTCCAAAAGCTGCCAGCAAATCTCTCCCTTTTTCCCCCAGACTGACATATCCATCCATAGAGGTGGGTGCTACCACCAGACACAACTCCTAAGCTCCCAACCCACCTGCTGTCACCTGGACAGCCATCACCTGGACAGCAGGAGGGAAAACTCCTCCCAGCAAAACACCAGAGCTCCTGGCACACGTGCACTGGGGCGGGCACAGGGTGTGGGAACCGCCTGCACCAAATATTTCCATTGCTAATGCTGCACCCCGGGTCTCACACAACATTCCTGAGGCACCCAGGAGAGGTCAGGAGCAGGCTGCAGGGCAGGGAGGGGACAGCAAAGCAGCCAAACAGCACCAATCCCTCAGGCACAGCCAGGGGAGGCTGCAGGAGCATCCGGCATCACTTGTGATGCTTCATAAATACACTGCAATTGAACTTCCAGGATTTTTGGGGCAAAAACCACTTGGGAGGTGTGAAAAAGAAGCAAGAAATCATGACTGTCACTCTATAGGACCTCACAGAAGAGTGGTAAAAGCCACTGGAATATTTTTGTTTAAAATCGCTCACAACACTTTGCACTGTGGACATCACCAGTGTGCCACTGTGCTTCTCTGGGTTTCCAGGATGGTCAAGCAAAAAAATTCAGCTCAGTGCTCTGCCAAGCTGTGCTGGGGTGACAGCCTGGACCAGACACACACAGGCTGCAGCTTCTCCTGGTTTCTCCACCCCCTCCAAGTTGTGCTGCCCTCCTGCCCCCCTGCAAAGAGTTAAGTCCTCCCTCCTGCATCATTTCTCCTGCCAAATGCAGATTAGTCAGCAACTACTGCAGGATACACCTCTCCTAAGGCACTCATGAACAAAGCAACAGCCAGCTTGGGACCTTAAAGGGAAGGTAAATGAGGAAACTTCCTAAACTTGATTGCAAAAATATTCATGAAGGTACCCCGTGGCTCAGGTACCTCCAGCTGCTCTGCTGAAGCTCCCACTGGCTCCCAAGGGACTGCAGAGGTGGGATGGACACTAAATCAAGTGCTGCAAGCTGGAATTAGAATCCACCAGAGCATCTGAAAACCACCCAGAGCCAAACCCCCAGCCCTCACTGCCTGACCCCAGAACAAACCTTGGGATGGAGGCTCCCACTGCCCAGCCAAAGCCCTGCAAGGACCCTGGGCTCCATCTACATTTTTACACTTGCACAAAGAAACCAAACACCCAGCAGTCATCTGAAAGGCCAGTTATTAGATCACTTGAAATGAGCTGAAATGAAAATCCCACAGGTTTTATTGGACTACTGAGATATTGATTCTGGTGTGCTTCTCACTCAGCCTGCAGCACAGAAATTCACCCTGCTAGAAATCCCACCTGTGTGCTGGGCCAGAAAATGCACTGGGAATGTTCAGGGCTGCTTTTCCTTGCTCCCTTTTCCCGAGCCTGGAACTTTCCCTTCCCGTAAGGGAAAGTCATTTAGCTTGACTGGCACAAATGCTGCTGGTTTCACCCAAAGGCACAAACCACCCCCTGGGGTACCCCTGGTGCAGAATATACCCCCAGTTCATCTGACCAGCTGAGCTGGGACAAGGATGGCTCCCACTCTGGCAAGGCCTCCCCCAGCCCTGCCATTATTTGACAATTTTGGATCCCCATCCCCAATTCTCTCAGGTTATAAATTCACGCGATGCCTCGACAGCAA
Organism: Molothrus ater; assembly: GCF_012460135.2. NCBI lineage: Eukaryota > Metazoa > Chordata > Aves > Passeriformes > Icteridae > Molothrus > Molothrus ater. The sequence continues at coordinate 9,299,314 of NC_050497.2, read as the reverse complement.
AACAACACCGCTATAAATTATTATATTTTTTCCTACCCACATAAAAAGGGAGCAAAACAATTAAAACCCAGGCTGTGCTGTGTGTGCAGAGGCACTGCAGAGCTCCAAGAAGCCCTTCCCCAGCCGGGGTGCCCAGTGCTGGTCCCTGTGATGAGGTGCCAGCAGCACGCTCTGTGCTGCACGGCTCACTGCCCACGGCATGAGCCAGCCCCAGGCCACTGCCAGCCCAGGGTTCTGCTGCTCTGTTCTCCCCAGCCCAGAGTTCTCCTGTTTTCCCCAGCCCAGAGTTCTCCTGTTCTCCCCAGCCCAGAATTCTCCTCCTCTCCCCAACCCAGAGTTCTGCTCTGTTCTCCCCAGCCCAGAGTTCTCCTGCTGGGAGGCAGCAGCTCTGCGGCTCGCATGGATCTGTGCAGCTTTTTGCTTTAAAAAAAAAAAAATAAAATCTCTAAATAAAAATTCATGCTTGCAGCATAAACACAAGCTGGGCTGGTACTCCACTCCTCCCTGGGCGGGATGTGCTCATCCCTTGAGCTGCAGCTCAGCCTGAGGTCCTGAGGTGCATCACTGCCTGGACAGCAGCACATCCACCCTCCCAAAAACCCCAAACCCTTCCCCATGCTGGCAAGGACAATGTTCTTCCCTAAAGGACCTGCCCTTCCCTAAAGATCCAAGGTCCCACAGGAGGTGTAAAGCTCTTGGGCTCTGGAGAAGGTGTCCAGGAGTGTGTAAGGCTGGGACTGACCAGCACAGAGTGTTCTGGAGCCTTGGAGGGGCTGAGCACAGCCCATGGCCCTGATGCAGCCATGGCACAGATCCTGGGAGCTGTGTGGTGAGTCAAGAAGTCCTGATGTTGGATTCACTGCACAGCCTGTGAATTAGTCAATCCTCCTCTTTCGCCTGGGGAGGGGGGCTGGTCCCAATTCAAATATTGTGTAAGCTGAAAAAGAGCCTCTTTAAAAAAAAAAAAAACCCAACCAAATTCGAACAGATAAAATGCAGAAATACTATTTTGGAGGAACTGGGGAAAGCTGAAGCAATAATGACAAACGATTCCTTGCTGCTCTCCCATTCCCTTCCTCCCAGGGCCTTAAAAAGGCCTCTCACCATCCTGCCCTGGCCCTGCTCACGTTACACTGGGATCAACCAAAGCAGAGTCTGGTGCTCGTGTCCTGCCCAAGGTCACCGTGACAGCCAGAGCCCAGCAGGAGCCCAGTCTGGAGCTTCTGGAGCTTCTGGAGCTTCCCAGGGCTCTGCCCCAGCCCCTGACCCCGGCATTCCCACATTCCCAGGCACGACCTGGGGGGAACACAGCACTGGGGAGTGATGGAGCAGCAGGGCTGGGTTTGGTTGGCTTCATTTCCACGGACACCATGCAGAAAGCCAAAGAAACCTTCCCAACTTCCCCTTGTCTCCAAGGCTTTTCTCTCTCCCTGCTTTTCTTCCCCCCAGTTCTTAAAATCCAATTATAGCACGACTCTCTCAGCAGGGGTCAGTGTGGAATAAGAATCGCCCGAGTTAATGGACATGAGACCAAGAAAGATTAATGCCTAAATGGTTTCAAAAGTTGTATGATGCCGATTTCATTAACATTTTAATTGTAATGTATCTTTTAAATCTTCTTTCACACTAATGGTTTTTATATGCTTCAAAAAAGAAAAAGAAAAAAAAAACTGCTGACAACAAAAATATCAACATACCAAAATTAACAGACGGAACTGAGTGCTGTAATGGGAACTGAATGAAATGCAGAAAACCATGTTAATGATGCATTAAGAGTAGAAACTGTGCTCAGACAAGAGTCAAAAATTCAGCCCTACACTTGCATGCCTTGACTTTGAACAGGGGCACCTTTCCCCAGGTACTCAGCACAACCTCATCTTGTGTCTTTCAGGGGGAAAAAAACCCAACCTGTCAAGCTACTTATGCTTAAATGTACATTTCATAATCACTTAGAAGTTGTATGAAAAAAAAACCCATAAAGCAACAACCCCAGAAGCTCTACCAAACGCAGAAGTTTATAACAAAAAAAAAAAAAAGCTGTCAATTAATCAGATTTTAGCAGGGTGACAGAGAGGAGCAGCAGGTTCAGGGGAGGAGGCTGCTGCTGTCCATCCCCTTCTCCATGGAATGGCACTGCTGTGGCTGTCACCACTCCCTGGGCTCTGGCACCTCAAGCACAGCAGAATTCCCAGACAGGAAAGATGCTGCTGCAACCGCCGTGCAAAATTTTATTTTACTTAATTAGAAGACAATTAAACCTAAGCAATAATGTTTCATTAAGCATGGGCATGTATTGATGATGTTAGCACGGATAAACGGAGGCACAGAAGGAGCAGATAATTGGGGAGCAGACAGATGAAGTTTTAAACAACTTTGGTTTGTAGAAATGAGTGAGAGATATGGTTCTGTCGCCTGCCCTGAGGCCAAGCTGCAGGGGAGATGCAAAAACCACAGCTTTCCTTCCCAGTCCATCAGAACTTCTTAGAAGAGAGAAAATCCAGTCTGAGGGATTCAAAGCCTCCTTATGCCCATTAGGAAATCATAATCCCCAGGTTTGCCATGAGGATGTGATTCCTGCCACAACAGAATAACCATCATCCTACTCAGGTTTAAACGTTTTAAGGTTCCTGCAGCTGGTGAGGTGCTGAGGGAGGTTTCCAGTGAAGGGGCACCTATGGAGAGAGGTTACTGCTGCTTGTGGGGATTTCATCCCACAGGATCTCAGCCATGGAAGGGTCTGTAATCCCACAGGGCAGCCAGGCTCATGCATCCCACTGGAATCCTCCCAGCAAGCCCCATCTGCCTCTTCCCTTGGAAATCAAATCCTTTTATCCACCTTCAAATGGATAAACCCTCACTCCCCATCTCCTTTGGGCACCGGGCCATTGCCTTCTGCACGGCACACCATGAGACACCAACCCTTTATTGATGTCTCACATTTCACCTCTGTGCAGCATAACCCCACAAAGCTCAGGAGGGCCAAAACATCATCATCACCCCTTTGCCCTGCCACCACTGCCCAGCCTCTCCTACAGCCTCCCTGCAAGCATTGATGTTCTCTCCTGTTTCCCTAATGCTTCCTATAATCCAAGTGTAAATGTTTGTCCTATGACAGGGAGAACTGGCATGTAAAACATGTCCCCCCACACAAAATGTATATATATATCCCAGGCTGCCATATGCTTCCCAGTGGGTACCACGGCAGGAATGCTGCGTGGAGCAGAGCCAGCGCTGGCAGGACCCTCCTGCCCCTCCACCTCAGCCCCACTGAGCCCCAGCTCCCTGCACAGGCTGTGCTGCTGAAATCCAGCCCCCAGAAAGCCCAGGATGAAAAACAGCTGGCTGCTGTCCCCCTGCCCATCCATCCAGAGGAGCCCTGATCATGCAGAGGAGCCCTGATCGCTGCCCAGAGGGACAAGAGGGATTTCCTAATGAAGGATGCACAGATCCTGCTCGTGGCTCCACAGCCCTGGGGATGACACCAGGGAGGAGGTGAGGGGTTTAATCTCGTCCCAGTGACTATATATGGTCACTGTGATGGAGCCACCTCCCCGTGCTCACGCTCTGCTGCCCTTGGCTCCTGGCACTGGGCTCCGCAGCAAACTGGCAGGGCCTGGGCACGGCGCCGGCGCGCCACAAGTCAGCAGACTCCCCACGTTCCTGTGCTCTCTCTCCCCTTTTCCCAATTTTTTTCTGGCTTGTAAAAAGTCTTTTATCAGTTAAAAACCAGAGAGAATGCGCAAATACTCAAGGAAAAAAAAAAAACAAACAAAACAAAAAACCCTAAGACATTTTAAGAGTGTTTTACAGAGAATTGTTGCACGGGGGACAAAAAAAAACAAAACAACAAGCTGTCAAGTTACTTATGCTTAAATGTACATTTCATAATCACTTAGATGTTTTATGGAAAAAAAATAAATTTAATCTTTTGGTGAAAAGTGTATCAATTTATTCAGCCCACATAGGCTGTTAGTGCTGGGTAGTTTGTGGCTGCAATTCCTGGCCCTACCCCCCATCCACCCACCTAGGGGAAAAAAACCTCACTGAAATACTTGTCTTCATAGGAAATGCAACACCAAAAAATGTACTTGACATGCAAAATTCTGTGAAAAGTCTGACGTGAGGACCTCTGAAAAGCCTGAGGCCAAACTGCGCCGGCTGCTCGCAGCCCCGGGAACACACAGAGCACAAAACCTGTGCCAAGGGCTATTTATCTTCATTTTATCCATTCAGCCAGGAGCTTTCAGGGGGTCTTGGGCACAGCCACCAAAGAACTGCTCTCATCACCATCATCCCAACAGCACCAGCATCCCCCATCCCTCCTGTCCAGCCCAGCCTGGATCCCTGGGATCCTGCCCAGGGCTGAAGCCCCAGCAGGGAGCAGGAGGAAGCTCCACACTCTGCCTCCATCCTCTGTCCCAGCAGTCTGATTTTTATTACCTCCGTCCCCATTTAGAAGTAACCACATGACAAAGCCGAGCGCAATCCTGCCCAGGGAGCTCGCCTGGGATTGCCTCTCCCTCCCCGGGAACACAGCATTTTAGCAAGTTTTCCCTTCACAGCAGAATTTGTGGCTACAAAGAATGTTAAGATTTAATCTTTTTTTTTTTTTTTCAGATGCCTGTTCTGCCTCCAAACATTTGCTCAAAAACAAGTTGAACTTAAAAAAAAAAAACCAAAAACCCCAACAAAAAATAAACCACTAATGAATCACAGTTCCTAGCAAATGAGCAATTGCAGTTGACACAATGAATTATGCCTGAAGCAAGCTGGGAAACATATTTTGCAAATGATCTCATCCACAGGCAAACCTGGCATGACACTTGATTTGCTAAAAAAGACACAAAGCCTGTCAAAATTCCTGTCACTCCGCAAATAAAGTCAGGTAGAGAAAACCAACAGCCTCACCCTCTTTTAAGCACGCTTCACCTATTTCTCAATTGCTCTACAGGCTTGATTTAATAAAATAAAAAAACCCCACATGCCCTCCTGTAGGTGTGCCCATCCCAGTGGGTGCTGAGGGCCATGGGATGTGCTGCCACTTCCCTGGATGAGGAAGAAATGGGCTGGGAAGCTGCTCTTTGGATGCCAAGCCCAGGCTCAGCTCGATTTGAAGCCTAATTGCAGCAAGATCCGATGCTCGATGCTCGCTCTGGCCATTAGGTATGGCAGGGAACTCACAATTCCCTTTAATTTCCTCCAGCTGCATGCCTGGGTTTTATTTCTTTCATTACATTCAAGCAAACTCAGGGGTTAGAAAAGAGAGGGGGGGAAAAGCCACTCAAGTGCAGCCCCCCCCTGCTCCTCACATCCCTGGAGCTGTCTCAGAGCAGTTCCCTTTGGCCCAGCACATCCCACCCTATTTCCCCACCTGAAAAGCTGCTGGCTCAGAAAACCTGGAAAAACTCAAAGCCATGGCTGAACCCTCCTTCTAACCCCATTTTGTCAGAGTATTTTTAAACACAGAGCAAAGCAGGAGCCGAGTCCCAGCACTCTTTCCCGGGTTGTTCCATGGTGTTTGTCCCCAGTCCCTGCCACCCCAGTGCCAGCAGAGCCACCTCTGACCCCATCCCTGCCCACCCCACAGCCCTCCAGGGACCAGGGGCTGTCCAACAAGACAGCCTGAAATAAATATTTCCATTCCAAGGTGAGCTGGGCTGTGTCCCCAGCCAGGAAGGCACAGTCTGGAGGTTCCTCCCAAGCCAGCCCTGATCTCCCCGGGTGGATCAGGCTCTGGCAGGAGCTCTGTTGGTGTTTCTCCCCTGGCCAGCAATGCTGCAAAGTGGCCTCGCTCCTCCTGACACCTCCAGCTGGGATCTGAGCCAAAGCCCAGCCCAGAGGGACTCACCTGGATGCTCCAGCCAGGCTCAAGTTCAAGGAGAAGGGAATTTTCTTTCCTGGACTTACAAGCAGTGAGGATGCTCCGTGCCCCCCCCGAGCACGGGGATGCTGCCCTGTCACTGGCACCAGCCAAAAGGAGCCAAAATCTGCCTCCAGTTCCAGCAGGCTCCCTCAGGAAAGCACAGTCATGGCTGGGGGAGCTAAAAGGCTTTTATATTGCCAGAGGGCTCCAAAAATATCACTTCCAAAGTGATCCAGCATCAGCACACGCATCCTGGCTAATGGCATCCATCTCTCAGAACAGAGGGGGGCTCTGGGAAAAGCTTGGGGAGCCCTGGACAACGTTTTGGGAGCACTGCCCTGCACAGCCACAGCCCAACCAACACACAGACCACATCTCTGGCCCCCGTGGGACCCCCTGCTCCTGCCCTGACGCCTGGCTTTACTCTGCTCTCTGTAATTCCAGCCGCCTTGGGAGGGGGTTTTTTTTTGACAAATTTTAAGTTTCAGAAATCCATCCCCACCCTGCTCTGTCCCAATACGACAGCTTTTACCCAGTGAAGCCTTAATTAAAAGGCCTCTGCAGGACGAAAATCCCCAAAACACAGCAGTTACAGCCACAGAAGGACATTTACTCTCAGGAGGGACAGGATGAGACCCCTGATTTTTTTTCTACTTGCCACTTACTTCAAATCCAAGCATTATCACCCCCATCATCCTCACCTTGGGGTCACAGCCTTACTGTCCTCAGCTGGGCAAGCCACAGCAAGTCAGCTGCTAAGGAACAGCTCAGCTTTGCTCTTTTTAGTTAAAAGCTTTCAGAATTTCAGAGCAGGCTGCGAATCTGGCAGGAGATTTGGGGGGGAGGCGTGCTGGGATGCTGCAGTTTGGAGCAGCCCCGCTCTCCCCAGGACCCCAGGGGCAGTGTCCCCGCGGAGCAGCAGTAGCAGCAGCAATCATCCCGGTTTGTTTACCGATCCCAGCTTCTCCTGCTGTTTAATATTTCAGCTGGAGAAGGTGAGCCGGCACGCCAGCCCCTCAATTACGCAGGGCGAGAGGCAAACACTTGGCAGGCAGCGAGCACATCAAGCTGCCCACAAGCTTCGCAAATGCCTCCGGAAAGGAGGAGGGGGGAGAGAGGGGAAGAAAGAAAAAAAAAAAAAAAAAAAAAAAAGGAATATTCAAATTAATGAGCCGGCGGGGTAATGGAGACTTGGCTGGAAGTGATCCTGCACTTCGCCGTCGGCCGGGCCGGCGGAGCAGCACGCGATGTACCGCTGGCTTTTCCTAGGGCAGGGAAGATGTTTGGAGAAGTCCTTGAGCGCTGTAACTACAGCAGGGCTGCGGCGGGCACGGAGCGCTCCCGGCCGAGCCCAACTCCCGCCCCGCTCCCCGCACCCCGGAGCGGCTCCAGCCCCCCGACAGAGGGGTCCCCCTGGGATGGGGGCACATCCCACCCGGCCAAGGGGACCCCCGTGAGCGCCCACGGCTCGGGGGTCCTTCCCCAAACCCCAATTTCGGGGTTCGGCCGGGTTTTGGATTTCAGTCTCTCCCGTTTCGCAGCGTTTCCCTCCCCTGGGAGCCAAAGTCCGAGCCTGCGCCTGCATTCACCCCTAACCCGCAGCCCCCGAGGGGGTTCCCGCACAGCCCAACCCCGCATTGCCGCAGGACCGCCAGGAACCCCCGAACCGCGCTTCCCACGGGGGTACCGGGGGCACAGCCCGGCCGGTCCCCCCTGCGCTGCCCTGCCCTGCCCTCCCCGCACCCCCGGCCGGGACCCCCGGGACCCGCGGGTGAGGGGCGCGATGTGCGCGTCCCCCAGCCCAGCCCAGCCCGGCACAGCCCGGCACAGCCCGCCCCGGGGGCCATGCGGGCTCGGCGCTGCCCCGGGCGCTGCCGGGGCCGGGCCGGGGCTGGGCCGGGGGTCGGGGCCGGGCCGGGGTCCCGGGGCTGCGCTCACCTGCGGGGCGCCGGCCCCCGAGGCTGCCCTGGGCCTGACGCGGCGGGGCCGGGCGGCGGCAGGAAGTGATTCCAGCCGCTCCTCACATGGACTTTCCCTGACCTCGCCCAGCAGCGCCGGCAGCCGCCGCACAGACCGGCCCGGCGGGACCGGCACCGGCAGCGGCTCCGCGCCAGGGCCGCCCGCGGGGCGGGGGCGGGCGGGGGGCGGCACCGGCCCGGGGGGACCCGCGGGAGGAGCCGCGGGGGGCGGGACCGGCGCGGACACCCCGAACCCCCCGGGCCCGCTCCCCCAGCCCCGGGCCCGGGAGGGGCGGGCACGGCCCGGAGCGGGGCGGGAACCGCGGGGCTCGGGCTGCTGCCTTCGGCTCCCCATGTGTTCTACTTTTATTTTATTTTATTTTATTTTATTTTATTTATTTTATTTTATTTATTTTATTTTATTTTATTTTATTTTATTTTATTCCATTTTATTCCATTTTATTCCATTTTATTTTATTCCATTTTAATATTATTTTATTTATTTTATTTTATTCTATTCTATTATTATTTTATTCTATGCTATTCTATTGTTATTTTATTTCTTATTTTTTATTTATTTTATTTTTTATTCATTTTATATGTTATTCTATTTTATTCTATTTTTTTTAATTTTATGCTTTATTTTTATTTTATTTTTTGTCTATTTTATTTGATTTTTATTTTAGTCTATTTTATTTTTATTTTATTTTATTCTCGCTTAATATTTAGTCTCATTTTAGCCCTTCTATTTTATATTATTTCTTTTTTGCTGTTTATATTTTTAATTTCCTTTTCCTCTTTCACTTTTTTAATTCCATTTATTTTGTCTGTTTATATTTTATTTATTTTTCTTTTTAATTAATTTCATTATTTCCTTCCTAATTTCCTTTTCATTTATTTTTTAACCTGATAATTTATTTTTCTTTTTTATTTTTCACTTCATTTAATCTCATTTCTGTTATTTATTTATTTATAATTACACTTATTACCTTAATTATTTCACTATATAATGAGCTTCCATCCCCAGTTTTGGTGTTTATCCCAGCCCAGATTGGATGTCACAGGGAGATGCCCTGTGCTGACCCACAGCTCCAGGGCTGCCCCTTTTCCACACCCTTGTCCTGCAGAAAAAGCCTTTCAAGCATCACAAAAAGCAGAGTAATCTGAGGTGGGACTGCTCGAGCCTTGTGGGCACATTTCCATTCCAAATTTCATCCTACAGCCTAAAAAATTAAAAAAGTCCTTTTGCTTTGTTGCCTCCCTAAGCCCAAAATATTAAAATCAGCAAATTTGCATGATGAAAGTGTGCAGCGTTGGCCCTATGTCTGCTAAAGGAATTTCAAAGGAGTAACAAAAAACCTCTTTAAAGCAGGAGCCTCTTGCTGTCTGCTTTGCATGCGAGATTATGTCAGAACTTCTTTGGATCTGGAAGTTTCTCTCCTCTCACACTCACCAACATTCATCATTTCGAGGCTGCCTCAAAATCTGCAGCAAAATATCCCCATATTTTAAAAATCAGCATTGAATGCCTAGAACTGCTCAAGGCTGAGGAATTTCATTAGCACTTGACACTTTAAAAAACAGTGTCAGGTCAGGACAAACACATTTGCTTTTCTGCTCAAGATAAATTCGGGGGTTTTTTTTAGAAATGATGCATGAGAAATATGTCCCCAACTGCATTCTGAGCAGAGCAGCCGTAGAACCCTTCCAGTGGGAGAGCCCAGCTCCTCTTCCTCGGCTTTCATTGAAGCATCTCCACATCAGCTCATCAGGAAGGAGCGACAGGAAAAGGGGGAATGGCTGCAGGGAGGGCAGGGTTAGGTGGGATTTTGGGACAAAATCGTTCCCTGGGAGGGTGGGGATGCCCAGAGCAGCTGTGGCTGCCCCCGGATCCCTGGAAGTGTCCCTGGACAGGGCTTGGAGCCACCTGGCACAGGGAGAGGTGAAATCTGAGCAATATCTCCTGCAAGAACTTCCCTGGCCCAGGAGATGCCCCAAAGCACCTTGTGGGGCTACAGCACTGCTCTGGGGGACAAACACCCCTGTGGGGTGACAGCACTGTCCCCTGTCCCTCCCTGAGCAGCACAGCCACATCAGAGCATCCCTGTGACACACAGGACATGGGGACATGGCTCAGGGCACTCCTGTGGCCCCAAGCGCTGCACTGAGCAGCTCCATGCCCTGGCTCAGCACAGGGATTTGGGGTCTGGGAGCCCCCAGCACCTCCCTGAGGGTCTCAGAAAATCCAGAGACATCCACAGGGAGCTGGAAAACTCCAGTCCCTCCTGCAGTGCTCCAACAGGAGAGGAGATCTGAGCTCTGTGACTCGCCCAGGGCCTCCCCAGCTTGGAGAGACAGCAGAGCCCTTAATGCTCCAGCGCAGGAGCATCTCCCTCCCTTCAGCCATGGACATTTTAAAAACGTTCTGTGATGGAGAAAGAAACATTTCTTAAGTACCATTTGATGTCTCAGAATGGCTCCGGGGTTAGAGAAAACATGTTTATTTACTACTCTGCTGATTTTAATGCGAAAGATTGGTTCAGTGAGTAGAGGAAACAAACCAGGCAACATTTTCCATAATGTCTGCAAAGTGTTCCTGGGCTGCGGAAATATTTTCTTTCTCTCTCTCTCTCTCTTGCCTGCGTTTTTTTCAATCTAGCATTTCAAATTGAAGAATGGCTTGAGGGCTGAAGAAATCACTTGATAAAATACCCAACATTTACATTCTTGCAGGAGAACAGCTAACTTTTTTATTTTTTTTTTTTCCATCTGAACAGTGGTTTAGTGAAGCAGAAGAAACAATCCTGCAGCATCCCACATCCCTTTAACCCCTTCTGGCTGCATCTGAACTTTCGCTGTTCACTGCAAAGCTTTAGGGATTTTGTTCCTTCTCCAAATTCTGGGCTCTAAGGCCACTGCAGGTGGCTAAAATACACCTTGCAGCTTGATTTCCAGGTGGATTTCTGGATGTCTGGGTGAGAGAGCCAGCTGGCTGGGGACCAGCCCATGGCAAAGCATCAATCTCTGCACCAATCTCTGATTTATTTTGTGCAGGGATGTGACTTTCCAGCAAACTTTGGAAAGCAAAAAGGTCTTTCTAATCTTCCTGCCCGCAGAGATGCTGGGCTGGGAATGCCCCTGGACTGATTCCCAGCACTTTGTGGCGGTGGGATCACCTTGAGCAGGTGCTGGAAGACCTGCAAAAATTCAGGAGTCTGCCAGGAGACTCCTTACCCTGCAGCAATCCTTCAGAGGACTTCAATTGCCACATTAGGAAGGATTTGTGTAGTTTGCTTTGTCGGTAGAATAATTTTTATCTCCCCAGCCCAAGGTGTGACCGATATTTGTGCTGGGCTGAGCTACAAGGCCTGGTGGAAGGTGGAGAGGATCTCCAGAAACCTTCCCTGGCATGGCCCACTCAGCCAGCCCTGAGCACAATTGATACTCATGGACGGAGGAGAGGACACAGGGCTCTGTTACAGCCCAGCCAAGTTCCCTGGGATTAGCATCACACCCAACAAAACAAAATGTGTCAGAACCCCTCATTCTGTGCTTCACTTCATGCCAGAGGGATCTGCCTTTTCCTCTGCCGTTCACAGCAGCCCAGTGAACTTTGCCAGGTGGGGAGCTCTGCTTGTGGCGCTCCCTCGTGCAGGAATAGAGACAATCTCTGAAACCAAACAGCACCATGAGTGAGGGGAGAGCTGGTTCTGAGGGGATTTGTGACAACCAGCAGGGCAGAGGCTCTGGCACTGGGAGCAGTGACCCTCCAGGTGCACCCCTGTCAGCCACAAAGCTCAAATCAGGGCTGAGGGCAGCTCTTCCACCACCTTTGCCCCTGGAAAATGGACATTAAGAGGTTGGATGGCCCTCCCTGCCTCCTGTGCTGCGGTGTCTCCATCTCCTCCCGCTGCAGGATTTCTCTCTGCTCCCATCAGGGAGCCTGCCTGGGGTGGATTTCACTGGGAAAGCTCGAACCCTGCTGCAGTAAATCTCTCCTGGGTCACAGGGGGTCTCATTCCAGCCCAGCAATGTTTCCATGTCAGCCCCCAGAGCTCCCCTGGGAGGCTCAGAATTGGCATTTTGATGGTGTTTGAGCTCGCTGGACCTGGCTGTGACCCTGTGAGGTCTCTGGTGACGAGAGCCATTGCCACTGCAGCTGGGACAGCGAACATCCCCCACAGCCTCCAGTGCCACACATGGGACGAGGGATGAGGTGCTAACACCACAATTTGGGACAAGCCCCTGAAATCTTTGTTCAGCCAAAGCCACAGCACCCAGGGGATGATTCCTTACCCATGAAAGCCTTTGTTTGTTGTCTTTGGTGGCTGTTCAGCTCTCTCATTTTTTCTCCGTGGGGTTTTCTCCTTCCCAGCTCTGAGAGGGGTGCGATGGCTCCAGCTCTCCCAGCCCTCCATCCACCCCAGCTCCTGATGTCAGCCAGGAGAGGGAAGCTCTGCTGGCAGCCTCTGCCACCCCACTGCTCTGGGCAGGGCTTTCCCCCATCAGCACGACGGAGTCACCCCTGGGGTGATGGGATGGACACAGATGTTCCTGGAATCCCAGAATGGTTTGGAAGAGACCCTAAAGACCACCCCAATCCAAGGCAGTGACACCTTCCACCATCCCAGGCTGCTCCAAGCCTGGCATTGGACACTTCCAGGGATGGGGTGAAGTTAAAGTTGTTATTTTTTATGAATACCATGAATAAATCTCTGAGCTCTTCACATGAAGCCTCTACAGAAGGCTCCAGCATCACCCTGTGCCACGCAGCTGACACGGTGCAGATGTGGATTGTTTTGACTCCAGCCAGGCTTATTTGATTTACATTAAAATGATTAGGAATAAGTTAAAACAAACAGAAATGAGATGTCTCCGAGGCAGCTGCATTGTCCTGCCTAAACTGGCACAAGGCTGTGTGTAAAAAGGCTTTACTTGTTAGTAAATAGAGAAATCCTCCAGATCCTGCTGGGGAATTGCTCCAGAAGCTCAAGGCACTGCTTGTTTCCAGCTGGGTCCCCCGAGGTGAGAGCAGGACAACAACAGAAAACCATGTATCATTGGCCTGTTTTAGTAATTATTTATTATATAATGGTGTGGTGCCTGTGCAAGCGGGAGAAGAGAAAGCCCAGCCCTGGGAGGCGTTTTCTGCCTGTGTTAATTCTGCCCGTGGCAGGTGCTCACAGCCTGGCTCAGCTGAGCTGCTGGCCTGGGAGCCTCTGACCTCCCTGGACACAGCCTGCAGACTCTGCTCCCAGGAGCAGCATTAAAATAAGTTTCCATAAAAGTATCTGCTTTCATCTTAAAGACTCAACGTGCTGGTGGATGGAAGCTCGTCTGGTGCTGATATTTAATTGCCTCTAAAGCTCAGAAATGGTATTTCAGGCGAGCTGGCGCAATTCACAGGACACCAGCAGCCTTGCTCTGGCTGCCTGCTCTCTGTCTGAGCTCTGCCCATGATTTCTGCTCCCCAGATGAGCCATCTGACACTGGCTGTGGGAGCAGACATCCCCTCAGCGCTGGATCCAGGAGCCCTGGGACACTGAGGCAGCTCCCAAGGGACTCACTCCTGCTGCAGCTTTGCCCTGGAGTCAGAGATTGCTTCAAAGAGTTTGGAAAACTGGGAAGGAGCTTCTCCTTTGGGTCTGGCAGAGGAGGTAAAGCTGCTCCCTGGACACCCCTGTAATGTGGAGGGGCCAGCCTGGGGGATTTGGGGACATGGAGCAACACCTCAGGATGTATCTCAGCCCAAACTCCCTGCAGACCCTCTCAGAGAGTGGCTCATTTCTCTGATAACTTTTTTGATCAGAGAAAGTGATCAACCATCACTTTTTCAAAGTCTTTCTTGGTTCATAATTTAAATTCATTTCAAGCTGGCCACTCAGTTGACTGCTGAGCCAACAAATGGTGCTCAGGCTCTCCCTGCAGATCCTCTGACACCCCTCACTGTTCCTGATGTGGGTGCTCAGGAACACAAGCAAGATGCCTTTAAATCAAGATGCTCGGGTCAGCCTTGCAGGGCAGGTAACTCTGGCCAGGTGGAAAGGGGAGGAGGTGGCCACGTGTGTGCCCTGCAGGAGATGATGATACCCTCGATGAGAAACTGCCAGAGACAGAGTCAGGCGTTTGATTTCTCTGAGCTAAGCATGTAAATGAGACTGGCATAATCGGTCTGTGTTTCCCCTTCCTTTCTGTAGAGGAATATTTTGGGTTGAAGTGTCTGTGATGTGACTGATGCAGCAAGTCAGCGCTGTCAGAGCCTGATTCACGAGTCGCTGCTGCAGTGCTGGGGGTGGGAGCGGGTAACCTTGGCTCCTGCTCCTCCTCCTGCCGCTCTGCTGGGATCCGGTGTCACCGGCAGGTGCTGCCGGGAGCGGCTCTGTCCCCGCTGGGGTGACACAGGGAGGGCTCTCCTTGCTCACGAAACCAGCACAGCGCCTGTCTTGGTCACTGCCGATGGACCAGGCAGGGCAAGGAGCATCCCCAGATGTCTCCTGGAATGCTGCTCCTGGACACGAGAGGGTCTAGGGTTTCATTGTGAGGGATTGAGTGACTCTTGGTGCTGAAGTTAAGCCAAATCTCTTCGTATTTCCCACAGAACTGGAGTGTGATCTTATCACAGGAGCTGCAGTCAGGCCTGTGCATTGGCACAGCTCCTTTGCTATTGTTGAGAAAGTCTTGGTCTGAGAAAATTTACAGTAATAATGATCCCCCCTGAAGCGTATTGTGACTCTTTATTCCGTGTTTGCCCTGGTAGCTGCGCCTTTAGAGCAGAGAGGGCACCCCAAGAAAAGCCACCACTCCAGCCCACCCAGGACAGCACCCCAAGAGAGGAGAGAGAGCTTTGCCAGCCAAGATCCATTGGAAAGAAACCTTCAGCTGATGAATTTTCCGGGTTTCCCACAACAATTTTGGGAGAGTTTTGTGTCCCATTGTTATAGGACAAATTTCTAAGGCACTCTTCACGAGGAGCTGGGCAGGGATGTGATGTCCCATCCATCCCTGTGGGATGTCTCCCACCTGTTCCAAGGTGCTCCTGCTGGGGCTGGGCTGGGCTCCTGGCACCCGGCAGGAGGAGGAACTGGAGCACCAGTGGCTGCACACAAAAGCATGGGAAAAAACCTGCTGTGATTTACCCACACGGGGTTCAATAAACATTAGATCTGATGGCATTCATCGTTTTTTCATAGCATGCTCGATTACTGCTTCAGTTATTGCTCAAATGACATCATTCCTGGCAAAGGAATTGATTGATTTTTTAATGAATATTCATATGGCATTTCAGCCAGGAGTAGGCATTAATATTCTAAGAAAGAAGAATGAAACGTACATCCTAATTTAATGAATGATTGTAAATATGTATCTGATGGATAATGTGCCGATGAGCATTTCAAAAGGCATCCACAGCCACCTCGGGGGCTTTTTTTGGGAACAAAGGGGCAGCCAGGGTGCAGGCAAGGCAGAGGGGTGAGGCATGGACCGGGCCACCTGGTCAGATGTCACCACAGATCTCCTGTCACTCGCTTTGGGATTCTGCAACGCCCTGAGATAAATCAGATATTGATAACACTCACTGGTCCCAGGCCATGCTGGGGCTGTGGCGTGGAAAGCAGCGGTGAGAGTGAGATGGGCAGCTGGACAAAGAGACTGGGGGACAGCAGAGAGCCCCCATTTCCCCCTCTGGAGGCAGGTAAAGCATCGGCTCCATCTGCCCTGGAGCTCTGTCATGTTCAATTCCCTTCACCAGGTGCCGGCTGCGAGGCTCTCTGTCCCCAAATGTACATATATATGTATATATATTTGTCAGACATCCTTAAGATGTCTCCCCGTTCTGAGCGCGGATCCTTTGTGAAGGCAACAGTTGTAGCGCTTAAACAGCGACAGCAGCCTCGGTTCTCCCCCTCGTGCCATCATCCCGGCTTGGAAAACGCTAAAACCCGGGGCTCAGAGTGCCAGTGCTGAGAGCATCTTAAACAGGCGTTTGTTTCATTGAAATGCGCCTTGGGGCCCGGGGGGAGAGCGCACACACACCTGAAGCATCCTCCGGCCGCAGGGATAAATCAGGGCATCGCCGCTAGAGCCAGCGAGGTGACAGCCACGGAAGGCTATTTATACTCCATTGTGCGAGGCAGAGAGCGGGGCCCTTCTGCTGACAAAGCACAAACAGCCCCGGTCCGCGTGGAACGAGAAAAGCAATCCCAGAAATTCCCTGCCCCGAGACCGAGGAACAGGGACCTCAGTGGGAGCAGAGCTGCTTCTGCTGCTCCCCTTTTCCCAATAAACCCACGCGCTGTTCCTCCTGGAGCTGGCAGGGAAGGGGCAGAACCTCCGGAGGGCATCACCGGCTGCAGGCGGGGCCGGGCTGTGCCCGAGAGCGCCCGGGATGAGCCCCGGGAGCAGCCCCGGCTCCATTCGCTCATCCCCGCGCGTGGGACCGAGTTTGCCGATAAAAATACAGCCAGAGTTATGCTTGGTATGGAACAAGCAGGCAGTAGCTGCCGGAGACTTCACAACATCCCGCTCCTGGCTCGCCTCCAGAGCGCCAAAACAAAACAAAAATTCAGTTGGCATCTCTGCGGATTGAAGCGAGTTTTTCTTTCTGCAGCAATTGCTGAACAAACGTTTCGATACTTGTGCTGCCGCCCCCGCCCCTGCTCTCCCCCGAATCATGCGCTGCAAGGAGGGAAAAGATGTTCAAGGTCATGGGCATGCTGTGAGCAGAATGACAGAATCCCAGAAGCACCGAGGCTGGGAAAGCCCTCCCGGACCATTGAGTCCAACCTGTGACTGATCCTCACCTTGTCACCCAGCCCAGAGCACAGAGTGGCACCTCCAGCCCTTCCCTGGACACCTCCAGCCCTCCTGACACCTCCAGCCCTCTTGGACACATCCAGCCCTTCCTTGGACACCTCCAAAGGTGGGGACACCACCACCCCCCTGGGCAGCCCCTTTCAACCCATTCTTCTGTGAAGAAATTCTTCCTGAACAAACCTGCTCATTGCCCATCTCTGTCCTCAGTGGCCTCACTGCACTCTGTCGCCAGTGTGGAGCTCAAGCCGTGGGTGCTGTGGGCCCAGCAGGGCCTGCAGGACTGGGGTGGTTTCTCCAAACCATTCTCTTATCATTCTGGGGGCGGTTGGACCCTCAGAGAGGTGCAGCTTGTACACCTGGGCTGAATTCAACCCCTGACATTGGAAAAGCAAATTCACCTTCCTCCCATCCCAGGCTGCTCCCTTGCACCAGCCAGGAAGGAGCACAACTCAGGAATTACAGCAGAGTCAGCCTGGGAAAAATCCCACAGCAGGGGCCTGAAATGAGGGAATTCAGGGTCTGGCCTCATATTTCTTGTGTGACACGGGACACAAACAATGTGCATCTTCTGTAGGTTTGAGTGTTGCAACTTGACCTTCCAGGTTTTGCTTTCAACTGGTTTATTTATTTCCCCAAGAAAAGGCAGGTTTGTTTGAGAGGAAACAAGGTGAAACCCTGACCTTGCTGAAAGCTCTGAGAGTTTACCCTTGATTGCAGCAGAATTAGAAATTTACACAGAGTTATAACCAGAGTTCAGGTCTTGGTTCTTGTTCCTTTGGAGCTCGATGCTTTAAAGGAAGCGACCAAAAATCCTCCAGCCCTTCCCTGCATGCCCACCATTCATTCCCCCTCCTGCCAGCCCCCTCCTGCCCTCTCTCTGCAGGGCAGCTACAGTCCTTGAAGCATGAAATTTTCCTGTCATTATTACAGCACATGGCTATCATGTCGCTACCGATCAGAAAAATCCTCTCGTGTTTCCCCTGCACCCAGCCCTGTCCGAGGGCATTCACAATGTGCGAGCACGGGCACAACTCAAAAAATCAATCTCTGTGGAAACCACCCCCTGCTCCTGCACAGAGCAGTCACTGCACTCCCCTGGCTCTGGGCAGCCAGAGTGCAGAAATGCAGCAATTTGGGTGAATTTTGACCCTACAGCAGCCCCCCCCAAATGCTGCACAGCGACTTTGCAATCCAGACTCCCCGTGCGCCCAGAGGAGCTCTTTGTACAGTGTCTTAATCAGTACATAAAATGCTTTCAGTGAAATGCTGCCTTCTTCTGTCTATTTGTCACAACTGATGCTCTGGTGAGCAGTAAATAGGAAATTTGTTGGCAAATCAGCACTACCAGCTCAGTTTGCAAGGCAAGGCAGGAGCACAGAACTCTGAGCAGGTCCCGTCGTGCCTCGTGCTGGACCCTCAGTCCTTGAGGCTCAGCGAGTCCTGAAGGCACATAAATCTCTCCTCAACAACCCAGCAAAACCCAGACAGAGCGTGGTTATGTAATTCCCAGCACTTCTGATGTTATTAAAAGGGCTGATTAAAGCAATGTATGCACAAGAATTCCCCAGCAGTTTTTGCTGGGAAAGCTCCACATTGAAAATTCAGGCCTGTGCTGCTCCCCGCCTCCCTCCCCTCATCCCCATCCCCGTTGCACAACGCTGGTTTCATGTTTGCCACCAGACAGTTTGCAGTCAGCCTCACATGGAAAAGAAGGAAGTAACAGTGCCTACATTGCACAGAACTGCAAGCAAACGCCTTTCCAAGAAACTATTAAGCAGTGCTCATTTGAAGTTTAAACGAGGGAGAGAAAAAAAAAAAAAGAAAGAAATAAAAAAAAAAGAAGACAAACTTGGAAGGATTTTTCTTGGCTCGGAGCTTTTTATGAAATTCAGATTTGAAGTGAAACGTGGCCAGGCAGCACCAGTGGGGCGGCAGCAGAGGCAGAGTGCAGGCAGGGATGGCTGACAGAGCCGAGCTCTCCCCAGTGCTAATCCCTGCACTTGTCCCCTTGCAGAGGGCACAGCCTGGCACCCACAGCTCCCCTCTGCCCATCCTGCCCGGCCCCAGTGCCCATCTCCCCCTGCTCCATCCTCCTGCTTCATCTCCCCCTGCTCCATCCCCCTGCTCCATCCCCCTGCTCCTTCTCCCCTGCTCATCTCCCCCTCTCCATCTCCCCCTCTCCATCCCCCAGCTCCATCCCCCTGCTCCATCTCCCTGCTCCATCTCCCCTGCTCCATCTCCCCTGCTCCATCCCCTGCTCCATCTCCCCCTGCTCCATCTCCCCCCGCTCCATCTCCCCCTCTCCATCCCCCTGCTCCATCTCCCTGCTCCATCTCCCTGCTCCATTTCCCCCTACTCCATCTCCCCATGCTCCATCCTCCTGCTCCATCTCCCTGCTCCATCCCCCTGCTCCATCTCCCCTGCTCCATCTCCCCTGCTCCATCCCCTGCTCCATCTCCCCTGCTCCATCTCCTCCTGCTCCATCCCCTGCTCCATCTCCCCTGCTCCATCCCCCTGCTCCATCTCCCCTGCTCCATCTCCTCCTGCTCCATCCCCTGCTCCATCTCCCCTGCTCCATCCCCCTGCTCCATCTCCCCCTCTCCATCCCCCTGCTCCATCTCCCTGCTCCATCTCCCTGCTCCATTTCCCCCTACTCCATCTCCCCATGCTCCATCCTCCTGCTCCATCTCCCTGCTCCATCCCCCTGCTCCATCTCCCCTGCTCCATCTCCCCTGCTCCATCCCCTGCTCCATCTCCCCTGCTCCATCTCCTCCTGCTCCATCCCCTACTCCATCTCCCCATGCTCCATCCTCCTGCTCCATCCCCTGCTCCATCTCCCCTGCTCCATCTCCCCTGCTCCATCCCCTGCTCCATCTCCTCCTGCTCCATCTCCCCATGCTCCATCCCCTGCTCCATCCCCTGCTCCATCTCCCTGCTCCATCTCCCCCTGCTCCATCTCCCCTGCTCCATCTCCCCTGCTCCATCCCCTGCTCCATCTCCCCTGCTCCATCTCCTCCTGCTCCATCCCCCAGCGCTGCCCGGGGTTGGTTTTGGCCGCGGGGCCGGCGGGGCTGGCGGGGGGCCCGGGGCTGCCGGTCCCGGTGCCCGGGGATGCTGGCAGGGCACCCGGCGGGGCACGGCGTTCTGAAGCGATGTGAAACGGCCCCTTTGTGCCGCACACAGCCGCGATTGTTCCTCAGGAGCTTTGCATGGACGAGCCGCTGTCCCCCCGGCGGCTTCAGACACCCTTGATGTCAGAATAAACGAACAGGCAGCGTTAAAGCAACAGCGTTGGGCTTTTCAAAGATACATCCCTGGGATTCATTTTTTAAAACGTGCCTCATTTTTCGAGGCAGGGAGATAAGACTCCTCCGGAAAAAAAAAAAAAAAAATCAAAAAATCTCTTTGCCCATCTAAATTCTCCCCATTACTGAGCAAATGGTTTGCAACAACAAATTTATTCCGCAGCGTCTCCTGTGCTCTTTTTTGTTTGAAAAAGGCACAAACAGATTGTGATTTTCTCTAACAGATTCACCATCTGGGAAATTTTTCATGCAACTCTTTTCCTCACTGGGAGCAAGTTACTCAGAGGGGAATTCCCAGCAGAGAGCAGACTCTGAAGGGATGGGTCGTTCATGTAATTAGCATGCATAATCTGGATGTCCTTACTCAGGCAAAACTCTCACCAGGGCCAATGGGAGATTTATTTCTTTTTTTCAAGAACCAGCTAAGGACTTTGGTATTTGTCTCTTGGTGTTACATACAGTGTTTTCCTTGCAGGGAGAAGTTGGCTTTTGGCTGCGTTTGAGGCTCTGATTTACTACAGCCTTGTGCATCCAAGGTCAGGCTGCGGCCCTCGCAGGCCGTGTCACAAGGCTGAGCCTGGCAGGAGCAGCTCCCTCTCACACACTTCCCCAGCCCAGGGAACATCCCACGTTTTGGGGTGGAGGTCAGTGGGGGAAGAGGCTCTGCAGAGCCCCACAGAGAAGTGCCCAGTTCCTTGTGCAAGGCATGGGGTGGAGTTTTTTTTCCCCCCCTCAGCAGATGAATTTATCCCTTGGGAAGATGCAGGAAGCTCAGGGATGCTCCTTTCATCTGCTCCCCTAAAGCTGCCCCTGTGGAACAGCAGCACTGATTGCAGCTCAGAGCAGACCCCAGTGCCCAGCTCTGCTCCCACCCCAGCACAGCTCTGAGAGCTGCACAAGGAGATCTTACACTGAGCAATTTTCACTGGCTCATTACTGGACCAAACTTCGCTTTGAACTGACGGTTTCTGGGCACGACGAGTGCTTTGAAGCAGGGAGACAAAATTAGTGCAGAGAGTTGGCAGGTGAAGAAATGACAGGGTGGTTTTTTTTCTTTCCCCCAGCAGCAGAGCTGTCCAGGAGCTATGGAAACCTTGTTTGGCTAAATAAAAATGCAGAAAGATAACAAGGCTTCATATTTTCAAGCAACGTGTTTGCTGGAACAGCGTTCTATCTGTGTGTGCTGGAGGCTCCAGAACAGCCAAAGCTGTTCCTGAAGGGAAATGTGCCGTGCTGTTCTCCACAACTGGAAGTAAACACTGTCTCCTACCTCCCCAGGAGGGAGGGAAATCAAGCCAATGATGTAGGAGAACCCTGGGAAGAATTGCAGTGAGCCTTCAGGCAGGTGAGGAGCTGGTTTCCTCTCCAGTCTGCTCCCAGTGACTTTGTGAGACTTGCAGCTATAATCTGGGACAAAACGTGGCCCCAAAGCTCCCTCTAGGAACTGGGCAAAACAAGTTCTTCCCCAGGGGATGGCAAAGGCTCGATATTCACATATCACTGAAAGTGAAAATACATCCACCCTTATCCAAATCCTGCTCTCTCTCAGAAACCGCCTTCCCCTTCAAGTTCTCCCCAGTGACTCTTCAGCTCTTGGGGTAACAGAAAGGAGCATCTCCTACACACATGGGCATGGTGGGCTGCTCCAGCCACACAAATGTGTCTCCAGTTTGGTCTGTAATGGTCCTGTCCACACCATTGTGGTTCTCCAAAACCTGTGCTCCACGGACTCCAGCTTTGCCAGGACTTTGGAGCAAAGTCCTGTCCAGCATCTTTATGCTGTTGAACATCACTGTAGTACTTTCCACACAAGGATAAAGGAATGACAGTGTCCACCACAGCAGGAATATTCCTCCAATCCCGTAGGAAGCATCACAACTGTGTCCTGAAACTACAGCTCTGCTCAGCAAGCTCAGCTCCACCAGGGAAAGGAGGAAAGGCAGCACCTCCCAGGAGTGAACTGCTGCGCCCTCAGTGGGAAGTGACAGCTCCTCCCATCCCCTCTACCCTGCATTGCTCTGTTTTGGAGAATCACAAAATCATTCATTTTGGAAAAGACCTCCAAGATCGAGTCCAACCTTCAGCCTGAACTGTGCTCCCCCCTTGCCATCCCACCACCAGGACATCCCCACAACCACCACGAGAAGAGGAAAAGGAAATCCTTCCTTTTTCTTCCCAACCCATCCACCAACATATTAACAACCCAAGTTTAATGTAGGTGGCATGTTTCATACAGAATCTTACAGGCACCCAAAACACCAGCTGGTGCCATGTTCTGAGGAGTTAACGAGGTGAAACTCCAACACTTCAGCCTCCTTCCAACGTTCCCAGGCTGAACATCGGGCCCAAGGCGGCTTCGCCACCGCGCGGCTCCTCAGGGATCCCCCAAACTCCTGCCAAGCCCTGGAGCCAGCAGCACTCATCCTCCAAAGGGTTTGGGATGGCTCTGCAATGGACACACTCTCCCAAATCAGTATTTCTAATATTTTTCCTGATTCGTTTTAAGGGGGTTTTTAACCCACAATGTGGAATGGCAATGTTTAAAGACCAGGCATGGAAAGAAAGGAACAATCCAGACAAGCCATCTGCTCTTGCTGTTCAAGATGGGATCTGCATGAAGGAATGATGAAGTGAAAATTGCAGTAATTTTAGAGTTAAAGCCATTTATATCTTTAATAGACTTAATATATTTTAAAGCCTGATCCATTCCTCCCAACACTGAATTTGGAAAGAGTGAAATACCCAAAAGAACATGAAATTCCCCAACGAGGCACAGTTTGCAAGAACCTGCTCAACATGAAATATTTCTGGCAAATATCATCTTGAAAAGCAGAAAGTTCAACTTCCCCTGTTTCCTTACTCATATTCTACAACATTTTGTGGGTCCCTTTATTAATAATGCCAGGTTTTTCAATGAAATTAAAGGGGAGGAAAAGCTCAACTTATTCTTTGCATAAACTTAATACAACATTTAGCCTGCCTCTTTCTCCCTCCCTCAGTTGTGGTTTGGCTCCCTTTCAGCTTCTAAGAAAGTTTTGGAATCTCAATTCTGCAAGAAAGAAATACTTTGGCAAAATAATCCTGAAAGCTTTTTTTAAAAAAAATTAAAACAAATGAATTTACATTCTGAACCATTCCCAAGATCTTACTTACTCTGCAACCTCCTGGGGATGTTATGAGGTTTAATTAGCTCCAGTTGGAAAAGGCTTTGAAGAGGAAAAGTGCCAAATATTGCTCCACTCAGGTAGAGCTAAAATGTCTAAATTATTACATCATAAAACAAATAATTTGAAAATTAATTCCTCTTCCTTGCCAGCGTGACTTCACAGGGACTTCACTTCCCCAGTGTGCTGGTAGGATCACACCACCAAGGTGTCCAAGTACTGGTAACAACCAAAAATCAGAGATTTTTCAACATCATGGTGCCTTTGAGGCCACCTCAATGATTTCATGTTGGGGTTGTCTAACTCTGTCTGCCACAGGAGACCTGATCCTCAGGGCACTCTCAGTGCAGGTACTTGGCCACCTTTGGAGAAGATGCTGGGGAGTCCCTGAGCTAAAGCAGCTCAGCCCCAGGGCCTCTCTGGAGGAACATCTGGGCATTTGGCACAGGTTATTTTTTGTGATTTAACAAGGACATGTCCTTCTTCCTCAGAACACAGGGCCAGAGGAAATCTGAGCAGCCCACATGGGTTTATTGAAGGGAGGTGTAAAAGTGAGGCTCAATCTCCTGCTCACCAAGGATGTGATAATGACCCAGGGGTACCAAAATGGGATTTAATGCTCTGTGATACAACATCGGTCACCTACCCCACACCTGCACTTGGCAAGGGTCTCTCAGCCCCCAGGGGTGACCTTGTGAGGCTCCAGCTCCAGATCCCCCCATGGCAGCTGCTCAGCAGGGACAGCTCAAAAAAGGCTCACTCAGGCTGTCATATTTATGGAATAAAGCAGTTGGCTCGCAGTCAAATTACAAGTGATGAAAAAGGTTGTGAGACTCCTTGTACCCACCAGCTCCTTTGTTCCTTGACCAAATTAGCGCTGCAAGAACCACCTGCTATTCATGTGTTAATCGCATGATCGCTGCTCCCTTTGCCGGCGCACACACATCAAAGCCGGCCGTGTCACCCTGTTCCTGTGGGGGTTTTCAAAGAACACCGTGAAACCAGAGAAGTTCACGACCTGCCGACAGCCCAGGCCTTTATCTCCTCAAACCACCCCAGGTTTGGCCAAGCAGTTGAGTGTGTCCATCACAGAGGACCAGGCAGGCACGGGACCGCAAATCACCACAAAATCACTACAAAATCACCACTTTTTAACCCAAGGAGCGCTGAAATTCAGCCACTCCCAGGTGAAACCAGGTCCCACTGCCCAAGGAGGATCCCAGCTGCTCTGCCAGGGCTGTTTGCTGTGGGCTGTGACAGGTTTTCTGCAGGAAATGTGGATTACAGCCACCTGAGAGCCTCCCCAGCCCGTGATGCTCAGGGCTGGCAGCTGTGCTGGGCAGGGGCTGGGCATTCCTGGGAGCTCCCTGCACACACAGAGAGCTGCAGCTCACCCCTACAGGACACTCAGCAGCTCAGAACAAGCCCAGGAAAGGCTCTGGGGAGCTCTCTGTTGGGAGGAAAGTTCCAGACACCAGTTTGTGACAGATGCTGATGCTGCATCTTTGCTGCAGAAAGAGCCTTTGGCTCTTTTGGGGCTAATCTAAAGTTCACACCACCGTGGCCATTATTTATTCAGCTCCGCTGTTCAGCTGCATTATCTGTAACACTCCATAATGAGAGAGTTTTGGGGAGTGCTTCAGCTTTGGGCTCCACATAGAAATTTCTCTATTTTCTATCCACAAGCCTCCAAACCAAAGTGTATCAGCAAGAGACTGCACCAACCACTCAAAAGCTGAAATGGGAAGGATCTGTCCCTGTGTGCAACTGGAACTCACAGCTCTGACCAAGGAGGTGATAAAAAACCAGTTATGTAATTTCACTCTTGCTTATTTCCCTATGATTGACCCCGAAGATTTTGTGGAGGGAGGGAAAAAGTTTCTGCATAATTTTTACCAACTTGTTTTCAAACAGTTCCTTAAAGAATGCAGGGGAAAAGGCAATATTCCATCATAAGGCAAAACAAACAAACAAAAGCAGAATAAAAATAAACTTTAGGCCAGCTTCTGGGCTCCATAAATAGAGTTACTTAACTGACTGCACAGTGACATCTTAGATCAAGACCAGTAGAACTGAGCTTAAAATTCAATTGCCTTTTTGAGCTGTTGCTGACAAACACCCTGGAGTGACCCTCCCTCTCTCTGCTGCAGAGGTAGAACAATTTGTGTCATTTCAGAGAACAATTATTGCCAGCTCAGACTGCACTCAGCTTCCCATCTCTCCTAGGTAAGACAGTCTCACCTCACTGTGCTCCCCGAGACAGAAGAATCTCTGTGAGAAAGCTGGAACGAATCAATTCAGGGGAAAGTAGAAGCAAAATGCCAGGATCTGAACACTGAGGATCATTGCAATGGGTCCCCCTTAATCACTGCAAAATGAGAACATATCTGCCGTGACTGGGAATTTCAGGAGCACACGATAGCAAGCCCTGCTCCCATCCCTCCTGTGGATTTGTGCTGTTAGGGAAAGACTCAATTACTCAGCACTAAATGCCTGAAAAGGACAAAGCCACTCAAAGCTACATAATCACCTTAAAGTGGATGAAACAGGAGAGTGGGGCAAATGTATGTCTTCCATAAATCTAAAAATAAAAGAGGAAAAAAATTCCAAAGCCCTACAGTCTGTTGAATTTTGGGCCCAAATTCTTATTGGGAACATGCAAAACAAAAATCTACAAGAAAGATGCTTATTACATGCCTAAGACATTAAGGAACATTTCTAGGAAAATCGTGAAGATGGATTTAGAGTGTGGAGTTCAAAATTATCTGGCTTCTGTCCTCCAGATAAATCCTGCCTTTTTCATGGCCACAGGAATACAGGAACAGCAGCAAAATAAGCTCTTATGGATTAAAAGATACACTAACTTGCACTGTGCAAAGAATAAAACACCCAGTCAAATGTTGCACTTTGATAATCAAAATGGCACCTCGACCCTCAAAGAGATACAAACTCCAGAGACAAGCACGTTAATTTATCCACAAAAGTTACCACTGAGAAATAAATTAATTTATATTAGGAAAAAAAAAAAAAAAAAGAAGAAGAAGAAGAGGATGTTGACACATTTCGGGGCTGGAAGAAAAGTCACCTCCTGATCCCACATGCGCTTGGTTTTATTTACATATCCACAAAGACCATGAAACACCAGCCCAGCCCCCCCACCAGCAGCATGGTCACATGGATCCCGTAGATGAGCAGTTCATTCATGAGGCTGAAGTCCACCCTCCTCCTCCCCAGCAGCAGCAGGATGATGGAGAGTTTGTACTGGAAGCGCAGGAAGATGCGGATGCCGAGGTACTGAAGGCAAAACAAGATCGACAGAGCCACCCAGAGGATGGAGGTGAAGAGGCTGCAGCTGAAGTACAGCAGGAAGCGGATGAAGCCGTACATCCATCGCGATTTGAGATAGATGTCGAAGTTGTTGTACTTGGTGCGCACCAGGTGCGCGCTGCGCACGGGGCCGCAGGCGGAGTGCAGGCAGGTGGTGTGCGGGCCGTGGAACGAGCGCACCCGCCGCGGAATGGGGATCACCGGCATCGGGCCCCGCCCCGCGCTGCCCGCCCCAGGCCACCCCCGGGGCACATATCAGGCGGCAGCGGGACAGCCTGGCGCAGCTAACCCTGGGCTGGACGGCCGCCGAGGGACGCACCTGCGGGGAGACACAGCGAGCAGCTCGGTTGGGTGCTGAGAAATAACGCAGGCAAGAGACATTTTGTCTAAATAACACAGACAACAGAAAGTTTTGGTTCTCCTAAAGCTGCTGAATAGAGCAGCTTATCCCAGCTTAAACAGAGCAACTTATCCCAGCTGGAATAGAGCAACTTATCCCAGCCGATTTCAGTTTCAGCACACCCTTCCCAAACCTCCGCTTCTTCCCTTAAAACATCTTTGTTTTGAAGAAGAAACAATAAAGTTTTGGTTGTCCTAAAGCTGCTCAACAGAGCAACTTATCCCAGCTGGAATAGAGCAACTTATCCCAGCTGATTTCAATATCAGCACACCCTTCCCAAACCTCCGCTTCTTCCCTTAAAACATCTTTGTTTTGAAGAAGAAACAATAAAGTTTTGGTTCTCCTGAAGCTGCTCAACAGAGCAACTTATCCCAGCCGATTTCAGTATCAGCACACCCTTTCCAAACCTCAGCTTCTTCCCTTAAAACATCTTTGTTTTGAAGAAGAAACAATATAAAGTTTCAGTTGTCCAGAAGCTGCTCAACAGCTTCAGGAAATAAGTGAAATGATCCCGGCCAATTTCAGTATCAGCGCTCCCTTACAACTGAAAGAAAAAACAATAGAAAGTTTCAGTTCTCCTGAAGCTGCTCAACAGAGCAACTTATCCCAGACAACTTCAGTGCCAGCACACCCTTACAACTGTTTTCCAAACCTCAGCTTCTTCCCCTAAAACATCCTTGATTTGAAGAAGAATCTCTGTGAGAAAGCTGGAATGAATCAGCTCAAGGGAAAGTAGAAGCAAATGCCAGGATCTGAACACTGAGGATCATTGCAATGGGTCCCCGTTAATCACTGCAAAAAGAGAATATATTTGCTTCTCTTTGTTTCTTATTCCTCACACAAACACATTCTATTTCCATGCCACATTCCAAATAAATTCCTCAGCCAGCACCAGTTGTAGCCTGTTATAAACTTTATCTCATGCTCACAATTACCAGGCCTCTCCTCAAGCATGAATTTTTAAGCCCATAAAGATTCTAAAAAGAATCCAGCACTCAGCAATATATGGATTCCAGCTTGTGATCCGTGCTGGGAACAATCAGGGAGCTGCTATTCAATGCCAGTGTTAATAACGCAGAAAAGAGCTTTGGTCTGAAATTATCCTGGCTAATTCACAGATCATTCCTAATCTAACAGCTACCCTCGAGAGCCCACCCACCTGAGCAATAATATTTATGTGAGAGCAGTAATATTAATGTGTTTGCATGGGGTCACATTTCCTTTAAAAGCAAAAAAAAAAAAGTTCTCTGAGTACTTTCGCAAGTGGATTCCAGATTTGTGCTCATTTCCAAACTTGGCAAAGCTTCACCAAATAAACAAACTGAAAATAATGGAAGGTCTGGGAAGAACAATGAGGCAATCATGTTTTTCACACTCCACAGGATGTACCTCCCCTGGCTCAGGCCAGCCTTGTGCTCTCACTGTCACTGCAAGGCAGGGCCAGGCAGCCTTTCAAAGGCATCCACCAGTTTATTCCTCCCCTTAGGGACCTGCAGAGATAAGTGAAATTATCTTGATCTTCTGCAGTGTTTAGGATTTATAATCCTAACATCCTTCCACACACCCATTGTTGTTGTGTGAGTGATGAGCAGGAGCCTCTGAGCTGCTCTCTGCTTCACCCCAGGCTTCTGATGTGCCAAATTCCGGGAATTATGAAATGACAATGCACTCATCAGATAATGCTGGAAAACAACAGGGACTTCCCCAGACTCCTTGCACACCCAAGTGTTCAGATCCAGGCAGATCTTTCCTTCGTTGAACCCAAAATCTGACTGTTCTTAAAATTAAAACTAATTCAGGAGTTACTTCAAGAATTGTTTAGTTTCATTACTAATAGAACTAACCACAGAGCAAATGATAAAGCTGCAGGAAATTGAAGTTTTGATACCAAAATCCTTCTCTGATTCAATGTGTATCAGTGGGGAAGTCTCTGCCTGCTTCCTGCCTCAAATTCCATGGAAATGGAAATTCCAGCTCTGATCTCTCCTGCTCAGCCTCATGTTCCAATTCCTTTTTGCCCATACAGAAATGTGAGGCAGTGCTGGCTCTGCATGAATCAGGGACTCCCAAAAAGGAGTAAGGGCTAAATTATGATGTAAGGAATTTAGGAAACCAAGGTTCTCCTCAATCATCACAGACAGCCTCAGAATTTTGGATGCCTCTTGCCCTATTTGCTGTCTGGGGCCAGGAAATGCCAGTCAGAAATGTGGCTTTAGCAAGGCACAGGAACTGCTCAGACTCTGAACCAACCCAGTTCTGCAGCATGTGACCCCACACACTTCCCACATGATGGCTCTGAGCTGCTCAGAGTTGGCTCTCAGAGATATTTTTGGAGGACTAAATCAAGACAGGTCAAAAAATCCCATTTTTGGCATTCCATTCCTGACAATCCAGCCTCTCCTTGCAACTTCCCTCACCAACTTTTCCAGCAAACTCTTGCACAGTTGCTGTGCCCACCCTGGGAACAAACAGCCTCTGGTGGGTCCATGCTCTTTGGATGAACTCAAATATCAACACTGGAACACTGGGAGGACAAAACAAACTCTGAATTTTTACATTTTAGGGGTGCTGCCATCCAACTCGCTGCTGTTCTGCGATGCCACTGAATCCTTGGAACAAAAGAGTGAAGTTTTCCTGTGACACCTTCTAGGAAGAGTGACAGAAACTGCTGAGGTGCTTCGTAAACTCACAACTCTCTGCACAGCAGCTGATCTAAAAGACAAAACAACACAATCATTTTCAATTTGTGCATTAACACGCTCACAATTACCAGGCTTCTCCTCAAGCATGAATTTTTAAGCCCATGAAGACTCTAAAAAGAGCCCAGCACTGAGTAAAATATGGATTCCAGCTTGTGATCCATGCTGGGAACAATCAGGGAGCTGCTACTCAATGCCAGGACACAAAACCTTGCGCTGGTCACCTTCCCCTGCCACACACTGCTCTGGGGCACGTGAAACACCATGCAGGGAGCACAGACTTTCCAAACTGAATATGGAACAGCAGATCTTCCCCTGGGAGGGTGGCAAGGCCCTGGCACAGGTGCCCAGAGCAGCTCTGGGTGCTCCTGGATCCCTGGCAGTGCCCAAGGCCAGGCTGGATAGGGCTGGGAGCACCCTGGGACAGAGGGAGGTGTCCCTGCCCATGGAGGGGATGGGATGGGGTGAGTTTTTAACTCCCTTCCAACCCCAAACTCGCAGTGATTCTGTGATTATCCCCCGGCCTGGATTTCGCACGTGGTGCCCACACAAAGCTTTGGGCACCCCCTCCATCATTTTGGGGCCGGCTGGGTCATTCCGGGGCACCATCCGCAGCTCCGAGGGCTCCACCGGGAGGCAC
Organism: Molothrus ater; assembly: GCF_012460135.2. NCBI lineage: Eukaryota > Metazoa > Chordata > Aves > Passeriformes > Icteridae > Molothrus > Molothrus ater. The sequence continues at coordinate 9,269,147 of NC_050497.2, read as the reverse complement.
CCCCGGCACACGCTGGTGGCGGCCTCCCCAGGCCGTTACAAACGCCCAGAACTCTCCGTTTCCCGGAGTTTCTCGTCCCTCTCCGTTAAAGGCGCCTGGGCGGTGAGCAGCGGGCGGGATCTCCGCGCACACCGGGCAGGACCCGCCGGGCTCGGGGCACTCCCGGTGCGCACCGGCAGCTCCGACCCGGCCGCAGCTGCCGGGGCGCTCCGGAGGGCCCCGAGCGCTCCGGGAGGAGCCGCACGGGCTTGGGGACAATGACAAATAAAGGTGAGAGCCGAGGGACGAGCGCCGGGAGAGGCGGAAACGCCAACTCCGCCTACCCCGCACCGAGCCCGACCGGCCCGCGGCGGGAGCTGCGGAGGGAGCCCGGCCCGGCCTCCCCCGGCAGCCCCGCACGGCCGCGATTCCCCCTGGGAAACGGGGACCCCCGGGCCCGGCGGGCACTGACCGAGCGCTGCCGCACCGCCGGGCCCCGGGGCGGAGCTGCCGCCGCCGCAGGGCGAGGCCCGGGCCCCGCCGCTCGCCGGGCCTTACCCCGCACTCACCGTGGTGCCCATGGCCGCGCCGGGCCCGGGCGGAGCGAGGCCCGGGCCGCCGGGCGCCCGCTCTGCGCATGTGCGGGGGCGGCTCCGGTTCCTCCGGTTCCGGCGGCGGCGGCGGGCGGGGAGCGGCGGCGCGCGGTGATGGCGTCATCGCGCCGCGCCACGGCCGGAAGTGGCGGGGACGCGTTGCCTTGGCAACGGGGGCGGCCGGGCCCGCTCACATCGAAGGGGTCACAGCAGGGATTGCACCGGAGGGGTCACAGCGGGGATTATACAGAGGAGGTCACACCGGGGGTTGCACCGGGGATTACATCGGGGATTACACAGAGGAGGTCACACCGGAGGAGTCACACGGGAGGGGTCACACCGGGGATTACACCGGGGGTCACACCGAAGGTCACACCCGGAGTCACACCGGGAGTCACTCCAGGGGTCACTCTGGGGGGCACACCGGGGATTACACAGAGGAGGTCACACCGGGGTTCACACCGGGGGTCACTCCAGGGGTCACTCCAGGACTGAGGTGCTGTGTACAGTGTAACCAGAGTGGAAGCCCAGAGCTGTCCAGAGAGTCCCCAAAAGATGCAAAAAGTTCTTAAAAAACAAAACAGGTGGAGAAAAATTCAAAGAAATATAAAGGGAAGGAAGACAACTTCCTCCCTGCTGTTTCCCCGAGATTGAATTAGGAATTCTTCTCCATAGTGGAAAGAAGACACAACTTTGGCATTGGCTCCCTGCCCTGCTTTCTGTCTGGGCAGTGCCACGGTGGACAAACATTAAATAATAATAACTCAGGCCATCTGTCACCTCTCAGAGCTGCTGCTCTGCACAGGCCAAACCCTCACGGTGTCCCGGAGCTCCTGCCGGGCCCTTCCCCTGCCCTGCAGGGCCGTTTGATCCTGAAATGCCAGAGGGAATTCTGGATAAGGGAATTCTGGGGAGCTGTCCCAGGAAATTGGCATCTCCACGTCCCCCATGCCCCTTCTGTGGCAGGAGAAGGGGATGTGAGGAGCTGATAAATTTCCCCAGTAGCTTGGAACTGGGGGCAGCTGTTTGGTGACTTGGAGAAGCAGCAGAGCCACCCACATTCCATTTATTCCCTCTGCCATTCCTTGGGACTGGAGCCATAACCCAGAGATGGGAATTTCAGCCTGAGCAGCAAAATTATGAAGGCACTTTGTCTTTCCAGTCTTGCCTTGGGGAATCACGAGGGTGCTGCTGAATGGAAGTGTGGCACTGGGGGCTCCTGGTGTCCTGCAGGAGTCCCTTGGGTTGGAAAAAGTCTTTCCTACCCTCCAGAAAACCCCAGAGTTCCACTGAGTGACCCCACAACCCAAACACGTGTGAGCACCACTGCCAAGGCTGACCCTTCCAGTTTTTTAGGTCAGGGTGACCTTCAGCTCATGGCCAGGTTGGCCTGGTCTCCTGGAAGGTGTCCCTGCCCCTGGCAGGGGATGAAATGAGAGAAGGTTTTCAGTCCCTTCCAACCCAAACCATTCCCCGATTCTGTGCCAAAAACCAGCACAGCCCCGTTCAATTCCCAGCCTGGCACATTTTTGACCTCTGAGCTGCTGAAATGCTCCATAAACAAGGGAGTGCCCTGGGGTCAGGCAGGAATGGCAGCTTTGACATTCAGGGAGATCAGCCCCTGAGGGAGGGCTCGGAGCTGAGCCCGCAGGGACCCCGCCCACAGCCCTCGGGGCTGTATTTCTTCCCCGTGCTAATTTTCCTAAAGACACAACTCATATTCCTGTTGATTGAACAGTTTTGTGCTGACAGCGTTGGAGATTTGTGGTGGAACTCATCACCAGCCCCGAGAGCGGCCCATTCGTCCCCGTCAGCGCCGCTGGCCAGGCCCCGGGTGTTTTATGGCCCTCTCTGAAGACAAACATACACATTTATATGTCACTTGTTGCAATATAAATGCTAACTTGTACTCCTTTCAAAACTTTTAATGAATTGTGCACATTTCGCAAGATTTATAGCGAGAAGCGGACGGCTCAAAATATTGCTTTGAACATATTTGTCACTTTGGCAACAGAACAAAAAAATCTGGAAGATACTGCCTTTAGAAATAAATCATAAATATGTGTGTCTTAAAAGAGTTTATTTTGGTCATTAATAGTTGATGCTCCCTCCCCCACCCAGTGCAGGATTTAAAGTTAAATTATGCAAAATCAAAAACAAACCTTATAATACTTAATCAAACATGCATAAAACTGTCAGGGCCAAATAAATTCTCTCAATTAACTTGCTTCAGATTGTGATTGCATTTACTAATTTAATCAACACTAGAATAATTTGGAGACTGGGTAATGATGAATTGCTGTGGTGCTGCACGTGAAGGGCCGCTAAGGTGGTGTGCTGAGGCAGGAATGCAAGAAATGCCTTTGAGGCTGAGGGCAAAAAACTGCAGCTGAGTTGTCACATTCATTTTATAATGAAAACATCTTTTTCTTCCCATTTGGAGGGGGATTTTTGCCAGCAAATGCCCATCATGGACAGCCCTTGTGTGGATGGATGGCCCCAGTGTTAGCCCATGGAGACAATCTCATTTCAGCCTGAGATGAGTGAAGGAGTCAAACCTGCAGAGCTGTGCCCTCCCCATTTTTGAGTCATTTTGTGAGTGTGATCTTTCCCTGGGGGCAGTGACCTCCAGCCCTGCTGCCTTCAGGTCATTTAGGCTGGAGCTGGAGTAACAGCCCTGCAATATTGAGATGTCCTTTAGCTCAGTCCTTTTGCACTTTGAATGGATCTGCACTTACAATAAAATGGGCCTGACCCCTGCCTAGGAAAGCTTTCAATACCATTACTTGTGGAGAGCTAAACATTACACTTCTGCAGGCGTAAGCAAGGTTTTATGGAGAGGTTCTCATTACAGGTTCATGTGAAGGAGGCTTTAAGGTGTATTCAACCCTGTAAAATACCTGAACCTCAGGAAAATCACACCCATATGTGGTCTTTAACCTTTCCACACCTGTTTTACAAAAAATAACAATGTCCACCTAGCTGCTGGGGGAATGAACTCATTGCAAGACTCTCCTCTCTCTTTATCTCTGAAAAATATGCTTTCCACATTCTAACTGAGCATTTTGGCCACTTTTTATTTGAAATGGAGATTGTGCTTTATAAATATCTGGCACTCAGCACCATTTGGTCCTCAGCAGAAATGAGTAAATAAAAATCCATGTGCTGAAGAGAATATCCAGAAAAATACTTAACAGGTTTCCTTGGGTGACCCAGAAACAATTACTTCCCCAGCAATTCCATAGCCATGTAGACATCCATAATTCCTCAGGGTTTAAAGATAATAAAGTGTTAACATGGTGTTTTTCAAGCATTCAATGCTGCCGCCTTCCAGTCATATCCAAAAGCACCATTCAAAACCAGCGGCATCTTAAACTCCCTTGGGTTTTGCTGAGCAAGAAATAAAACAAATTAAGGAATTAACTCTTTTTTTTTACTTAAAGGAGATTTAGGGTTGAGTCTGGCCCTTAAATTTTAAATGTAACCGATCCTCCCTGCAAATACAAAGTGCAAAAGTTGTGAAATAATTTTTCTTTATTTCTTCTTTCCAGCTCTCATCTCGAGGCTGGAAATGTCAGCTTTAATCAGTTTGAGGAGATTTGCATGTGGTAAATAATAATGCAGCCTATTAGACTAACCAAATAAAAAGACATGTAGCAGAAAGTGGAACTAATTCCCAGTTCTGCAGCCCTGGAGCAGCACTCTGAGCCCCTGGCTCTCCCAGCTCCCCAGGGCTGCAGTTTTGGGGTGTTATTTGGGGTTTGGCAGCTTTGGCTCCCGAGGGGGTGAGGGATGTAGAGAGCAGCAAGCCCTGCACTGAGCACCCTGCAGGCTGGGGAGCAGCAGTGCCAGCACAGATGGTTGGGTTGTGGAGCTCAGCAAGGCCAGGCTGCCGTGTCCCTGCAGGAATCCTCCTCCTGGAAGCGTTTTATGGATATATATTTTACAGGTGACTTGCAAAATATAAAACTAGAGCAGTCTGCAGTTTCTAAAGAAATAAATGATTGGTGTGAGGCTCGCTGAGACAGTAATGTTTGATGTATTCTATCTACGTGACACCTCATGCTGCTTTTGGGCATAATAATCTGCTGCTGCCAGCCTCTGCTGCTCTGAAAACAAACCAGGGGATGCTCAGGGGGCTGGGGGCTGCCTGCCTCCCTCTGCCCCAGAAAACTGCTCCCTCTCTGCTGCAGGGATCAGGACAGGGAGGGAAAGCCTGGTGTCAGCGTGGGTGGGATCCCAGAGAACCCACAAAAATGTTGATGCACGTAAAAAATGTGTATTGTCCCATAGCAGGGACACTTGACTACCCCAAAAGACAGAGCCTCGCTGGGCTGGCTGTTCCCTCCACCTCTGGAAAATGGAAAGGTGGTTATTTTAAAGATGTTGGAGTCATGGAAAGATTCCTGCTGGCCTGCGGGGGCTGGAGCAGGAGCCAGCTGCACACATATGGTGAGTGAGTAACTGTCTCTAAAACAAATGAAAATAGAATGGGATGCTTTGCCAGGGACAGAATTCCTGCCAAAGCTTGTTGCTGCATCATGTTGGCGAGTCCTGATCTGGCTGATGTCAGAAACTGCTTATTATGCAGAAAACTCTTGAGGAGAAGTGTCATTATTGCCTTCTGTTCCTTTGTAGGCTGGGTCTAATTTAAGCAGGAGGCAGTAAAACCTAATCCATCCCTGCCTCGTGGAGCTGAGCTTTGGTGGGATGGCTGAGAAAACCTCCCAAGCCCTCTGGCTCTGCAAAGTGCTTCTCTAAGGGTGATATTTCAGGTCAAAGGAACAGCTTTTCTCTGGGAATCTCAGTTCCCTGATTTCCCATTCATCAATACTATATCTCAGCCATATCATGTGCATATGGGTTCCTGTTAAACTCATTGCACAGATCCATCAGGACCCTCCAATGTGGATGAGATTTGTCTGCTCTGGGGTCACTTTAGCCACAGCAACCTCCTCTTGTGTCACCCACAGTGCTGGGTGACAGGAGAGAGCAGAGACAAACCTTGGTTTGGCAAAGGGGTTTGTGCCTGAGCTCTGAATCAATGAACTCACCTGCCCTGGGCATTGGCCAAGTGTCAGATTTAGGGACAGCATTCAGCCTGGTGGGATCAATGGAAGGCCAAGTTTTCATGTGTTTCTAAGGCTTCGTTCCAGAGCATCAGTCAGTGTCAAGTCCTCACTGCCTGGGATTCACAATGATTGCTGTCAGCACTAGAGAGTCCACTGGGCCAGGAACCCAAAACACCCCGTGCTTTTTGATGGGGTGCTCCAAATACATCTCTAATAACCCAATTTTAATGTACATTACTGTAAGAGCTCTTTTTTAAATTATTACTTCTTCAGAACCAATAGGGAAGAGCAGCATCTCCGCACCCCAAACTCCCCGGGCAGCATCTCCCGTGTGGGGCGAGGGTCGGCCCCGATGGCCGGGGCGTGGGCAGCCCCCAGGGTCCCCGCAGGGTCCCCGAGCCGGGCTGTGCCTGCGGTCACACCCCACGTGGCGGTGCTCCTGCCCCAGGGATGCTGCGGCTGCCGCGCTGCAGCCGGCAGGGAGCGGCGGGGAGAGGGAAAACCAACTCCGAAACCTTGGAAGCTTCGAATTCAGGGCAAAACCTCTCCCCCGAGGCTCTCTGGGTGTGAAGCGGGGATGTCCCCCTTGTCCCGTTCCCCCTGATCCATCCGAGCTGCGGGATGGAGCGGTGCCTGCGGGAAGGAGCATCAGAGGGAACCCCTCTGGGATGGATCCTCCATCCTCCGCTGCAGCCCCTGAGCCTTCTCCACCTCTGTTTTTGGGGGGGATAAACCAAACTCTCACGTTTCTGTGGGGCAAACCGCACCCTTTGTCTCTTTTGCTCAGTGGAATTTTGTCCCTGTGTTCCCAGGGCGATCGGCACTGGCAATCCAAGAGGTCTGAGGAGGGATTTGGCTGCAATCTTTGGAAAAATGCTTTGCTGACAGTTTGAGAGAAACTTCTGCTGCTCAAAAGCTTTTCAGAGTCTTTTTGACATTGATTATGCATAGACTGTGTAGTACAAAGGAGAAAATGGCTTTCCAGCATCAAACAGTAGCAAAATCCATATCAGTAAAAATCATCAAGGAAAAGGAACAAAGTGTTTATAAGACAAAACTATCTTCAAATTTATCAAGAACGATTTTCAAACTGGGGGAAATCATTGCAAGGAAATAAAGCTGATTTTGGTGTAGATCAAAGCACTGCCACCCTCCTTATGTGGATCTCCATGGCAAAATTGCCCCTCCACCAATAATATGATATATATTTTATCACAGGAAGCACAGGGAGAAGAGCTGAGAACATTGCTTCCAAAAATGCCACACTGAGGGTCACCCAAGGGATTTATTTTGCTGGAGTGTCTCTGCCAGGATGAATCCTGCTCCTTGCTCCCTAACTTTCTGTAATTCACTTCCAGCCTGTAACTTACTGGTGCAACCTTTTTCTGGGAAGAACATGAAGGAGACAAAAAACCCAAAACCCTCATCAATCACAGCCTGGCTCCTGGTACAATTAGCAAGTTCTATTATCTTAAGAATGACACTTGTAGCACGGAGCAAAGCCAGGCGCACCCAATATTCTAATTCTGCATGGAAAAAAGGGAAGGCTTGAATTGCATTAGCATTGCATTAGATTCCCATGACTTTTTATATCAGCACTTGTGAGTTATTTATGAATTCATTTATTTACAAGGACAGCCCTTTCTGCATTCAGTTGCCATGGTTGCTTTAACTCCTGTATCCTATTAATTCTGGATGTTGTGAAATAGATATAGATCAGACAATCATTGTGTGGTGGCGAGGTTTTTTTTTATTATTATTCTTATTTTACTCTTTGATTCCCTGTGTCCTGACCAGAAAGACTTTAACACCCATCATGTCTCCAGAGTACCCACTGCCAGCTGGCTGGGGAGGAGGTGTTGGGGCAATTCCCAGAGCTCTCCCCCCTGCCAATCCTTCCTGGCACAGAGATGCAGCCTGGCCTGGGGGAAATGTGGCAGCTGATTCCCAGCACAGAGCCACCCGCTTTGGTCTGAGGCAGCAAGTGAAGAGCAGAGCTGGGAGCAAAAAGGGAATTCAGGAAGGCCAATGCCAGCCTGTCTGGGTGGCACAGGGCACTCTCACCTTTGGGAAGTGCTGCCAAACCTGTTGGGATGGGGATTAGGTTTTCCTGCCCTCCCCCTGTACACGGTGTGTTTGCAAAAACCATGGTGAATCCAAAGCAGGCTCAGCCCTAGGGAGAAGCCAGAGGGTTTTCTGTCACCTCAGAGAGATCAGAGAGTGTTTGAGAGCACAAATCTCATGTGCAGCTACTCCCCAGCTCCTTCTGGAAGGAGGAGATCAGTTTGGCTGCTCTGCCAGCTGAGGACAGGGACAAACTCCTCTGACAAGGGAGAGCTTTGAGGTGCTGCCTGCTCCAGCCAGGCCTTCATCCCCACACTGAGCAGGAATGTTCCCTGAGACTCTGGGATCTGCTGGGCCAAGGAGCTTGGGATTTGTCCCTTGGAGAGGGCAGAGGTGCTGCTCAGGGAGGAGGATGGTGCTGGAGATCCCAAAGCCAATGTGCTGGAAGTGTTTTGTAATAGAATTCCACAAGAAAATTAAATCAATTACTGAGTCTAATAAAGCTCTCAAGGTTTTTAATTAAATGAAGTTTTAATTAAGGCAGCATGAGCCCATGCTCTTTTGATATTCTGCTTCAGACCCTAGAGGATTGTGACTCCTTTTTGTAATTTACAGGGGCTGGATCAATCACCAGAGTCACAAAAATGTGAGAACCGTGTCAATTTTATGGGATGAAATACTGAACACGAGCCTGCAAACTCCAACAGCTCTGGCTGGGAGAGATTTTAGCTTGGGATCACCTTTCCTGCCATGGGCAGAGCATCAGCCTGAGCTGCTGTCCTGGGAAAAGTCCTCTCCCAAGCAAAACTCTGGCCATCTACTCCAGGAGGCTGCTGTTGGTGGGAAGTTACATGAACTCAGTAATTCCCTGTTCCACACAGAGCTGGCACTTTTGCCTCCCACAGATTCATCTCCCTCTTCCCTCAGCAGAACCCATCCCAGGCTCTAACTCTGGTTCAGGAGCCAGGCAGGAAAACTGCAGGCAAACCAGACCCACATCTCCCAACCTGGACATCTGGTAAGTGGCCCCAGAATGTTCTGTCTCTATTTTAGTCTTGTTTTGTACACAATATGCCCAAAACATGCTTTATTTCTTAAGGAGATAAGGATCTTTATGTAACCCATTTTTCCTTAACGCTAAGTCCTTTGTCAGGATTAAAGAATCCTAAAACATCTGTACAGGCTTGGGTGGCAGATGTATAGAACAAACAGCCTAAAATAACATGGAATATTAACCTACTAAATGAGGTATTAAAAAAATAAAATAAAAGGACCCTCTTGCATTCTTAGTTACAGCCAATTCCCAACCCTGGCTACCATGGTGCAGGTGGATAACAAATGGGAAATGGGGATTTTTATCTGAGGAAGAGAGGGGGGACCTTTTCCCACTGTGTGTCTGCAGAGGGGGCAAAGGGAAACCTGGCTCCAGCTCTGCCCTGGGCACCAGGATCCTGGTGCTGTTCCTGGACAAGTGTGCACAGCTGGACTCAGAGCCTGGGGCTGAGGGGCTGGCAGGGAGCCCCTCTCCAGTGCTGCTGCTCCTGGAGTGCCAGGGCAGTGTCTGAGAAAGGCTCTGAGCTGTGGAGAGCACAGGAGCTGCTCTCTGCCTGCTCCAGGGGTGCTCCTTAGCTTTGGCAGCTCAGCATGGATGGATGGACAGGGGTGGGGATGGATGGACGGCTCAGAGCACTCAGTGACCACCCTGTCAATACCCAAGATCAAACCTGCTGCAGTTCAAAGCCTCCAGAGCAGGTCAGAAATCCCCTGCAGTGTCTTGGCCAGTTAGAGCCCAGCGTTAGCAGCCTCTGCCATCCCCATCTCCCATTTCCAACGATCCATACAGGTCCCATCAGTCCTGGCCACAGCCAGCTCCCTCCCAGCCAGCCAGCTAAGGCCATTAGTGTGATTGCTGGAGGTCATGAAGTTCAAACCAAAATGTCAATTTTCATTTGGAAGAATGGTCCCATTTTAGGAGCAAAGGGAATTTTTTTCCTCTCTCAAAGAGACCCCGACTGTGGAGTCATTGCTCCCCAAAGACTTGCAAATTTCTGGCCAGAGAAAGGTGCCAATAGTTGCTGGAGCCAGTGAAAAGATTAACAAGGGTCACCAGTGCTTTCCTCTTTGCCTGCACTCAAAGGCTCTGGGGCCTATTTGGAAGATATTAACCATTGCCTTTACCTTCTGCACGTTCATCACCGGGTTTGGGGTCTTTATGGATTTATTGACAAGACAGTGCCCATTAATCTTCCCTGCAGAATGCCAGCCTGGGAGTCACTCAGGTTACATCACCCTGCAGACAGGAGCCTTAGGCAGAGTTTTAAAAGGAAGATGGAAATGAGGTGAAGTAGGTGGTGGGTGAAGCCAAGTGCTGCTCTGAGAGGCCCTGGGGTAGGGAGAGCACCCACCCAGCAGCCTCTGCCAGAGTGTGAAGGCAGAACCTGACCTTGGGGAGGCTGCTGGGCCCTGCTCATCGATTCAGCAGGGTCAGGATGACCCCTCTGTGGTCTGGGGTTAATGAGCCACATTTGGGGATCATTCAGGAGAGCCAAGAGATTACAAGAAGATGGGTGCTGACCCCACTCGGAGTGTCCCGGGCAGGGCTGCTGATGTCATTGGAAGTTTTAGATGCCTCCTTTCTGGAGAAACTCAAAACAGCTCTAAAAGGCCTTTCTCACACCAGGCTGCTGCTGGGAACACTGGCTGGGACATTGGCACTGCAGGGCAGGGTGGGCTCCTGCCCACCTAGGAGATGTCATGCTTTTAAAGTGGGTTTTTTCTTCTATGTCATTGTGCTAAATAATTAAGTCTGTTCCATCTTTACCTAGTGACAATGTGGCACTTAATTAAGTAGTTTAATTAGAAGCTGGCAGCTTTAATTAAGTTTAGGACTGTAGAGGTGATTGGGAGCCTCCAGCCGAGTCGTGGAGCCTTTCCCTGGGGATGCAACGTGGTGGGGGAGAAACCTTTGCTCCCTTGTCCATCGTCCTCAGGCACACCAGGGAGGGAACCAACACCTTGTGCAGCCCCCAGCATCTCCCAGCCACGGAGGGAGGGGTGGTTTGAGCACCCTTTGGGAGAGCTGAGGTCTCTGGGCCCATGGAGCAGGAGGGGTTGGCCAGGAGGACGGAGCAGGTGGGACAGCAGGAGGGGCTGGCTCTGCCCAGGGGGTGCCCAAGCCTCCTCACCCTGGCTGAACCTGCTGAACACCTGGGAAAGGTGACTCTGAGCAGGACAGGGTGAAGGCTGTGGTGGGCTCAGAACAGCATCTGCAATTCTACACCATGCCCAGGGCTGTCTAAAAGATGTATTGCTTTTTAATAATGTAAATATGTAAATATTACCGAGGTGCCATTAATCCTCATTGCCTCAACATGATACCACTCTTAAGAACAAATGTAATAAGAGATTATTAATATGCAAAGTAATAGGACATTAACCTGACTAACACCAATAAATTCCCAGCTTAGCACAAAGCCAGAGGTTGCTTATGGAGCAGCCTGAACCCCGCTTGCCTTGGGCCACCCCCAGCAGCACCCCAGGCTCTGCACCACAGAGGAATCCCCGTTATCCCTCCTGGATCCCTTGCCTGGGGATCCCAAATAACTGGGGAGGAGCAAGGAGGCCCTGGGAGAGGAGGAGGGCAGGAGCAGCTGGGCTAGGCAGATCCTTGCTTTGGAGCCCCAACTGCTGAGGGTCCTTATCCACAGCCTCACATCTCTCCCGAGGGATCTCTTCACCCCTTCTGGCAGCAGATTCATTTTAAATTCTAAGCATGTATTAGGGAGGAGAGTCCTGTTGGTCCCAGAAGCACTGGAGTGAGCCCAGGCTTTGTGCCAGAATTCCTGGCTGGACTTGCTAAGGCATGGCCAAGCCTCCATCTCCTTGGGGGCTGGAATTTTCTCCCAAGAAGCTGCACCTCTTTTCACAGCCCAAAAGCCCAGCTCTGTTAAAGGTTTCCAGCCTCCAAGCTGGGTCCAGTGCAGCCCCTTTCTCACTGCCTGCCTTTGCTGGTGTGTTTCCTCTTGGAATACAAGTACATCCAGGGATTACACATTGAAACAAGGGCCCCAGTTTGCAGGTTCCTGTCACCTCTCCTTGGCCCTGGCAGGGCAGCCTCTGCTTTGAGCTGCGTGAATGACAAGTCAGATCAGAGGGAGGACACACAGCAGACCAAAAGGAGCAGGGGAAGCCATAAAGTCTGAATTTAGGGCTTGAAAAGGAAATTATTCTGTGCAAATGGCTGCTTCAGTTCAAATCAGCCCTGCCTTGTAAATCCTGCTCATCCCTCTCAGGAGGGAGAGCCCGTGAAACAGCCAATATTTCAGGAGCACAGACTCCCAGAGACCTTCACCTCTGAGTGTCCCTGAGCCCCACACCCAGGCATGGGCCTGGAGAGCAATTCAGGCACAGACATGGTCATGGTTTATGCAAAAATTAACCTGTTGCCCTTACTTGGGTCAAAGCAATTCCGTTTAATTTGGTAATCTGGGCCCTTTATCATTAATGAGTCCTTGGGGGTTGGGGGTCAGAGCATCTCTTTTTTGGCAGCAGAGATTACTGTTAATATTCAGGCTGTTCAATAGAGCAGAAAGACCTCTTGCTATTGACAGTACTACTGGTTTTCACCTCATCGGTGAAGGGAAATTGCCAAATTAATCTCTCATTGGATCTGAAATTAATCCTCTATTTTGTGTTTAATGAACCTCTGAACCACAGATTTACCTGAGTAGAGTATATAGACAAATTGTACACAGTAGTTGTCTGCAAATAATCAAGATAATATCCAAGGAAAAGAATAAGACATAGTTTCCTTTCTGTGGAAGAATTAAGTGGAACACAGTAAAATCATCAGGCTGATTATTTTTTCCCCCAGAGCATTACAGGATGATGGAACTCACTACTGGAGGATCTGTGTAAGTTTTCCCTATGAAAGACCTTAAAAAGGCTATGCCAAAACATGCATTACATGTGCATCTACTGCTTTTAACCCAGGAGTCTCTCATCAGCAAGTTGCTGAGGGCTGTGATATCAATTAAACCACTCCAAGCTCACCTAAATAAGGGTTTAGACCCACTAGAAGAGCTCCAGTTTATCTGCCTGGCTGTTTTTGTCTCTGTCCCTCACCAATGCCCTCCTTGTTTGCTCTGCCAGAGCCCTGCTGCTCCTTTGTCCCCTTGCTCAGCTCACTGGAGTGCTGGTTGGAGTTCACTGTGCTCAACTGCACTTCCCTCTCCAGAATGTGAACCTTCCCTTTCCTTCCAGGGTTTCTTTCATGCATCATCATTTTAGCAGGCCCTTTTGTACTGGAAATCTGTTTGCCACATGTTAGCTGGAGCTCATCTGCTAAGATCCCCAGTTAAATATTCATGGGGAGGGAGCAGTTGAACTCAGGTTACACAGCAGACATGAGAAGGGTGCTCTGGCAGAGGAGACTGACTCCATATCAAGTTAAAAACCCTGTGGAAATGGTTTACCCCATGTAAGGCCTGGGCATGGAGAGGTAGGAAAACATCCCAGTCACACTGTGCTGCTGAAGTGTCACCCATAAAGTGGCACCCTGGAGCCCTAAGGCAGGTGGCAGGTGAAACACTGTGTGAGCTTGTGGCTGTTAGAGAAGCCAGAAGGAACTTCCAAACAGGTTGAACCTTTAATGGGAAAAGAAAGTGTCCTTACATTGCCCAAACACATGGGGAAAGGAGATGGGTTGGATAGGGAACAGCATCAAACCTGCAGGGCCAGTGTGAAAGCGTGACTCAGGAACAGGTGGTGCTGAGCAGGGCAAGGTGGAGAGCAGCACTGCCTGTGACAGGGCCCTGTGCCTTTGAGAGGTTTGGGGACAGAACAGTGGCCTCAGCCTTTGGAGGAATGGCTGGGGACAGGACAGGGCCCTGTGCCTTCGGAGGAGGAGGCTGGGGACAGACCACCCAGCCAGCTCCTCTCCACTGGCTCTTAACTCCCTCAATGCGGGGACAAGAACAATAAGGGCAAAAGGACAAGAGAGCAGAAGTCAGTCTGGGGTGTCGGGTAACCGGTTACCTGAGCTCTGCCTAAAGGTAACTTCCTCATGAATAGCCCAGGAGCGCTCATCGAACGCTGAGCCCAACAGCGACATGCCAGGCTGGTGAATTATGCAGGGCGGGGTGCTGAGCAGATGGCATCGCTGCTGTAACCTGAGCAGCCGCACGACACAGCACGCAAAGCCCAGCAATTAACCTTTCCCAAGGTTTCCTCTTGTCTCGGGGATTAAACCTCCTTCAAGCCCCTGCGCTCCACTCCTGCCCGAGAGAAATGAGTAATCCCCCAAATAAATAAGGGAAATGGATTTTGATAGCTCCGGCAGCCCTGTGAGGTTGTCACACGGCTCCCAGCCCTCCCCATGGATACCGGCGGTTCTGGAGAGGGAGAGCTCCGGGCTGCCTCTGCCACTTGCCCTTCCCAGCTCCGGAACGGTCCCACCCCGGCGAGCTAAAGACAGGGAAAAAGTGAATTCCATTCCCTCTCCACCTTGGCAGCAGCTTGGTGGCCACACAGTGTGGCGAGGAAGGGAAACATGAACGTGGGCAATGATTTACTGCTTAGATGAAAAAAATATTTGCCAAATGCGAGGCGTTCACCTTGGTGCATGACAAAAGCTATTATTTTAACTATGATACTTGATCCTCTTTGTAATTAAACTGATTAATTCACAACAATAGAGTCTATATTGCCTAATACTTTTAATTAACAAAGTGTTGTACATATACTGGCAGAGCATTACTGGCATGCTTCCTAGGCAATACACTTAATTCTGTAATAAATTATTAGGACAAATGACTAAGATACATTGCACCCTGGAAGAGACTGTCAAGAGAGAAGGACTTGAGACTCTCGGGCACTGGTTGGACCATCATGGAGCAGAACAGAGCTTAGGGAAGGTAAATGTGTGCAAGTGCAACACTGACAGCTACAGCACCTCCAGAACGAGCTGAGTGCAGAGCCAGTCCTGCTCCTGCCAGCCCTGGTGACTCAAGACTGGGGTCACCAACCACTGTAGGGACACACAAGGAAAGAAAAAAGTGGAGGTACCAGGGGAAGAAAGCACCAGAATGGAACTAACCAGCAAGACTTGACCCTTGGCACACGCTGGACTTCAGATCTTAGAGGCCACCAAAGTTTTTATGACTGTTTATCAGGTATGAGAAGGAAACTGTGTCTTGTAAAGTAAGAATATGGAGGTTAGGGGAAGGCCCCTATGTTTTTCCAGGCTTATTACGAATCCGTTAAGAGACAAATACCCTGGGGACACATGCAAAGCAAAATTCATTCCTGCAACTTTTATTGGATCACAGGTGAAGAACCTCACGGTCACAGGTCATCTGAGTTGCTTTAAGAAAGAATCCCTGGGGTCAAGCTAATTAGCAACAGGGATCACATCACAGGCTTTTCCCTTTCCTCTTTGTTTCTGAGTCCTCTCTGACCTCTGGTCAGAGCCTCCCAGTCACCACTTGCCTCCAGTTTTCTGGCTGACAGACCTGTGGCTTGGCTCAGACACCCAGCTGAACAAACATCCAGGTTTCTTCCTCTTCCAGTCCAGTTTGGAACCAGACAAGAGACAAATCATGGCAAACATAACTTTATCCCTCTCTCTAAATTGTGGGAGCCATTTGCTGGAGAGATCTACCCCTGACTGATACTGATTGTAAGAGCCCCACAGCAACCACAGCTGAAGGGGTTTTAGCAGCATCCAGCCGGGGCTGGGCACATTCCCTGCTGTCCCTGGGCAATGTGGGCCAGCATCACTTCTCCTCTGACTGGCAGATCCCAGCCTGTTGTGCTTGGTCAGCACATCACAAAGATGAGTTTCATGCAAAAGCTGAGCCTAGCCCCAACCTCATAAATTTGTTATGCATTACATCCAATTAATGTAAATTATTACAGTGACTAAATAATGGCTCTGCATCAGATAAGGGAATAATCATAAGTGAGCCTGAAAAGTCCCAAGGTCCAACTGTGTTAACCCTTTCCCCTGACTCCACTGGACCTGGGGTGAGGATTGGGAACCAGCCCAACTCCTGTGCCTTTGGAAAAGGGGACAAGTAGTCCTGTCTCTGAGGCAGATTTAGTGTGGGCTTTGGGGGGTCTGTGGTCAGAGTGCCCCAGGCAGGGAGCTTATGCTCATCAGAAATGCCTCCAAGTGTCTGTGCTGCTGAGACCTGGAGGGACCCTGGTGTGTTTTTCAAGGCAGAAGTGGTCATCAATGTTTGCAATAATTCCTGGGCTCAGATTAAATGGAATAAAGGCATGAGCTCTGAGCAATAAATAAATAGTCCTCTCCCTGCCTCAACGTGCTTCTCAGGGATTCATTCCCAAGCTTTCCTGCCTCTTCCTCCTTGCCTTGCTTGTGCCCAGCTCCTCGTGGTACCTGTTTTACCTTGGCAGAGCAGCCCACAAATCATAGTGACACACCAATCAAGAGATCTGGAAATTTTTACACCACTCTGCCTCTTGAAAGATGAGTCACCTTCTGCACCATGTTCCTGGGCATCCAGATAAATCTGTCACAAACTTCTCCTTCCCTCAAGGTGCAAAATTCTCTCCCTCTTTCAGTAGAGCTGTATTTCCTCCTTTTAAGCTGCTCTTTCTTGCCCCAACACGCATTCCCACCCCTCAGCCTTCTCAGTATATTTCTCCCTTTGTTCCTGTTTCACTGACAACTTCATCCTAATAGTCTCCTCAAAGGAATGATGAATGCATAAGCTGCATATTGATCACTGCAGTGATTGATTACTGGATCTCTTTGACAGATGAGCCTACTAAGGTAGTTGCCAATATGGAGGTATGGATGGCAGGGCCCCCTTGTACAACAGTCTAATGGTATCTGACCTGATAGGGCAGAAAGGCAACTCCCTCATTTCAGCAGGAAAAAAGGCCTCTTTATACTCTTTATAAAATAATTCATAGGAAACTTAAAACACTCAGACACAGAGAGATTGCAAATGGGGAAATATGATGGATTATGGGTTGAAAGGAGCCGACTTCTGGAAGCTAAATTGATCCCCAGGAAAATGTTTTTGTCTGCTGTGAAAAATGGGCAATATCTCAGCAGCTCTGGAGGGCTATAATCTGGAAAATAATTTGCTTTTGATTTCCTTTAGTTTCATGCAGGTTTTTTTTTCCTTTTTTTTAAGTTGGTTCCTTGCAGGCTTTGTTGCTCAGCTGGGAGAATCAGTGATGAAACAGGAGAGGGATTAGCCATGGACAAATACGAGCTGATCCTTACTTATGGTTATAAAGCCCTCACCCCACCCCGTGGCACTTATTCCACAGGAGATGTTACACCCCCTGCAAACAGCACTGCTGAGGAAAAAAAGCAAAGCCAAGCACAGAGCTGGGCATGAGTGTATCTGAAATAAATTAGAGAATCTCTGTCCATGATCCTGCAGAGTCCTGCAACCAAATGTGATCAACACACTCCTTTTCTAAATGTCTCCAGACTGCCTCACTGACAATGAGGAGTAGATTGCACAAAGTTTGCTCAGCCTCTTTACTCAGTCCTTGCTCAGTGAGAAAGCCTCTGTGTGTGATCCTGTGAAAGGGGAGGCATGGTTTTGGGAGCACTGCTGGCACCAGGCAGGCAGGGAGAGAATTCCATGAGCTTATTTACTGCTTCTGCCTCTCACCAGGATGTCCTGCCTCCCTAATTTAGGGGCTGGAAAGACAGAGAACATGGGGGTGGGTCAGTAAAGCACATTTAGAAGCTCTTCTTCAGGAAAGGAGTTTCTTCTGTTGCCATTTTTTATTCAGCTTCCCGTTTCTACTGCTAATAACGAGAAATGTTTTGGCAACAACTAGAAGAGTTTTGTCCGAGTTCAAAGTGCTAAGAATAAAATTTATAGGAATAGTTACAGCCTCTCAGTGCCTGGAAATTCCTTGGCAGTAGGCTTTTGCTCCAGAGAAATATTGAATCAATGGTGTGCTAACAGCTCAGGAGCCCATTACAATAACACGCATACCTTGAGTCCAGACAATCAATAACTCAGCGGGATGCAGCTACCAGAAAACAACAACAAATTAGTTAGATTTCCATAGACTATACATTTGGTGAGTAATAATCTGTAAGTGGAAATGAACCCAGCCTGGAGAGACCACTGAGCCAAATGGAGATCTTTTATTCATGGCTTTAACTATTCTCTGAGCAGGATGTTTGAGGAGGGCTTCAAGCTTCTAAATGCACATGTGCATGTTTGGCTTTGCACATATTCCTACTGAGCCCAGCCACTTTATTGCTACACTGGAGTTCTGTTTGCAAAGGTTTTCCAGTGTAAGTCAGGATAAAGGCCCAGTAGTGAAAGACTGGCAGGCTTAAATTTAATGTATCTTATTATTTGCACGTTCCTATTTTGAGGTATGGCTGAAAATCCCTAAATACAGTCCAGAGGTCAAATCTTTCTCAGGTTACATATTACTGCTGCTGACTTATAGTCTTCTAAGTCAGCCAGGATTGACCTCTGGCTGTATAAAGCACTTGAAGTATAAGAGCTCTCAGAACAGCAGAACCACAAATCACCAGGTCTAAGTACTACAAACAGTTTCAAAGCTATTTCCATGCTTTCTCTACAGGCAAACTCCTGTTTCCTCTGAGATATCCAAGTTAATTTTTCTCCCTCTGGAATAATGAACATTTAAATTAATTTTTAATCATAGGTGCCTATCAAAAGCTGCTTAGTCCTTTATTGCCAGAGCTTCTATTAAGTAAGGCTAAATGATAAAGAAAAGTGTGAAAAAGCACAGGTGACAACCACACCTCCCCTACTGATTTATTCAGGCCACAGCTGTGCCAGTCCTGCCCCTCACAGATCTGGATCCCAGCTTTTACCCAACACCTCTACAGAAGAGAAAGGGCCACAAAAATGATTTAAATTACTTGGCTAAATTCAAAGCAGCTCAACTTGCTCATCTAAGTGTAAAATTAGATCAGAAAGTAGCCATGGAGCATCAAAACATTAAATGTAAATTAGATCAGAAAGTAGCCATGGAGCATCAAAACATTAAATGTTTCTCACGCTCACCTGGCAGGCAGTTTCTGAGGAGGCAGATCTCACAGGCTGGGAGCTGATTTTATCTGCTCAGGCATTAAACTCTCCTATTCTTGACAGATTTTAAGGAGCCTTTTTCTGAATACCAGGTTTTATTTTGCCAGCTGAAACACAAATACCAAAGAGGATGTGTTACAGAGATATATTTGCTTATTGCTTTTAGTAAAGTCTAAATGTCTGCTGCAAGCTCTCTGGGGAAAGCACAACTGCATTAAAAGTGGCCTTTCCAACAGGAGAGTCCCTTCATAGCTACTGTTATTACTCATAAAAGCTTTTAATC
This sequence comes from Molothrus ater, assembly GCF_012460135.2. Classification (NCBI taxonomy): domain Eukaryota; kingdom Metazoa; phylum Chordata; class Aves; order Passeriformes; family Icteridae; genus Molothrus; species Molothrus ater. Next base: position 9,250,084 of record NC_050497.2, on the reverse strand, counting down.
ACATAGTTCTGACTGGACCTGTGCAGATAACACCAACCACTTGCCTCTGTATTTCTTTTTATTTTATGATCATTATATAATTGTATTTAATTTAGGAGAAACACAAATTGTTAAAGAAAATAAGAATCCCTATAATAACCCCAAACTTCTGGACATTTCCAGCCCTGCACCACACTCCAATCCAAGCTGAGAACAGGCAGGAAAGAGTCTCTTAAATGAAGATATAAAGATAAGGCTGTGCCTATCACAAGAACACACATTAAGTTGCTCCAGGAACATATGTACCTGTGGGGGTGTCGGGGAGGGCCCAAAATTGTGAATTCCATTTCAGGAAGACATTTTCATATGGATGTGGGGAAGCATTCAGCAGTGTCATGGAGTGATCTATGACTATTGCCAGCACAGGCCAGGCACAAGCACTGCAGTGAACTTCCACACTCGTGCACGTGGAACTATTTTTCATGGATCTGATGATTTCTGCAGCGACGTTCATCGCTGTAGGACACATTATTGCTGCAATATATGACTATCAGTAACACCTACAAGCCTTTAATATTCTGCAGCTGAACTGTGGAAACAGAAGAAAGTCACTTGTAAATGCCTAATTCACTGTGTAAGTGGGTTGTCTGTCAAAATAATGCTCAGATGTGAAACTTCAAGTAGGAAGCCTAAAAATCAGAAAAATGCAAGGAACCTCTTGATGAATGTTAAAAGCAGTTTAGAGAAGGAGAAAACGACCAGAATACTTTTCTGCTTTCACCCTCATCACAGAGTTGCAATTAGTTCTGTCTGTACAGGTATCTAATCACAGGAATTTTTGCAGTCTTAGCAGCCATCATCTGAAGAGTAAAGAGGGTTGTTTCAAGCAACAGGGCTTTGAATATGGCAAAATGGATTCTGCCCTTCATTTTGCCACTACAGGAAATGTCTCCTGCTTATTTCTGTCTCCCAGTTCATTTGTTTCAATAGAAGTGCTGGTTAAGTGTGCTGTGCTCCAGGATTTGCAGCTGCACTCCCTGTTCGAGTCAGTCTCCCTCAGAGCACCCATGGGAACACGTCCTCAACTCTACCCCTCCAAGGACATGAAATTTAGGGGGTGGCAGGAGAATTCAGACTTGGAGAAAGAAAGGACTGAAGAGAAGGGCTGCAACACAAAAAACACATTTAAAAAACCGAGTATTTTGTGTTACATGACAGGATTGTCCACTCCTGCCTCGCTCCAGTGCCAAACCTGCTGTGGGATTTGCAGCCCGTGAGTCCATCGGACTCTCCCTGTCGGTGCTGCACCTGCACGGCGCTGGCACGGGACAAACAACGAGCAGCAGCTGCGGGAGCTGCAGCACAGGTGAGGGGAGCGCCCCTGTCCCGCCCCGCGGCCACCCAGCGGGACAATCCTGCTTGGCATTCCCGTCATCGGAACCGCCCGACAGCTCTCGGCAGTGAAACATTGGCCCCGGCTTTGGCAGGAAGTTGTGCTTTACCGACAGGCTCTCATAGGAGGCACTTGATTATATTAGACAGATAATTATTGATCCAGCTATAGTTTATCCTTGCTGCCTAATTTCAATAAACAACAGCTTGGGAGAATTAGCAAGGGATTCTGTTCCCCCTCCCCCTGCTTCTTCAGGATTTGTCAGAAACAAGATGATTTATGTGTATTCCAGTAAGATTCTCGTTTGTTGGCAGGCTGCAGGGATTGTTTGGGGTTGGAAGTACTAAGCTTTTATATTTAAATGCTTCCATGCAAGTATTCATGGATCTCACTGCCTTGCGTTGTAATATCTGAATAATAACTGTGACTTATGCAAACCAGTTTTCAGCTGTTCATCGGGATCAATTTTTCATTTTAAGCAACTCCCCGCCATCCCAGGGAAAAAAATAATAATCTGATAGGCAAGAAGAGTGAGACCCAAGGAAGGCAGCAATACTCTTCCCTTTTTAAATAATGCACAACTCATTTCTGGAGCACTTTCAAATGTGTCGCTTTCTATTAAGCACAGATAATATTCTGAGGATGTTCCCCCCTTCTTTCAGGTGGGGCTTTTGGAATAGTAAAGGTCCACAAAGCACAGGAAGGATGGCCAAATAACTTCAGTTCCTTCAGGGAACACCTCAGTGTCATTTCTCTTTTTAAATAAAATCTCCCACTTGGACAGTGAAAGAAAATTCTTACTGCTGATAGTTTGATCTCTGCTGGTAAATAAGTTTTTTTAAAAACACCCTGGTTTTCTTTCTACTTCCTGGCTCATTTGGGAGTCCCAGTTGCTAGAAGGCTGCTGGGGATTTAGTTGTCTCTTACTGGCACAATTTGGAAGCTTGCTGTACAATAAACACTTCATTAAGCACCAGACTGATGAGTTACAACACGATTTACAGATGAGCACTTGGGAATGATCTGCTCACTTCCAGGCCTGGGCTTCCCAATGGGAACCAGATCCCAGCTGGTGGTTTTAGCAAGGCCAGTTAGATTGATGCTCTGGTATTTCAGCTCTGTCCAAGAGTCAGAGTAGCCAAAATTCTTTCATTAGCTACCAGATACAAAGGTCACATAGGAAATGGCTTGAGTGGGTATCCATGAAAAATCCCTGATTTGGCAATATCTGTGTGCTTGCTGTCTGTGCAGTTAGGAGGAGCCTGGAGTTCTTGCAGGTGTCAGCAAGGAATCCTTTTGTCCAGGAAAACAGAAAGTAAACAGATTCTATACAGGGCACACAGTATTTCACACTGTCACTTGATTATTTACTTTACTTTCAAGAAAGGTTTCAGGATAACCTTTAAAAACTGAAAACTAAGAAAAAAACCTAAAAGAAACTCAAAAAACTCAACCCAACCCTCTTCCCATCTTAGTTCCAAGACCTCATTACTCCTGAGTCACACTCGCTATCATAAATTGTTAATTTTGCCCAGAAAAAGGTGAGATAAGGACCTATTGTACCTGGGAATCCCAAAATAAATTGTAAATCTAGGATGACACAGCCTGCCCATTTCCTTTGGCCTCCCAGAAAAGGAATAAAATCCTTTTCCAGAAGCTTTTGCAGTAGCAGGGCAAGAGAACAGCCTTCCAACAGACACCTGGCCTGGTTTTAAAGACTTAGTGGGGAATATCCCCACAGCCCATGAGAAGAGAGCCCAGCAGTGAATCACTAGCACAGCAGAGAAAAATTAGCAGTTCAGTCAAAAATTGTTGGAGTGTGACAGTTTTCACAAAATATTGAGGCTTTTTCAGAAGAGACCCTGTGTTATTTTTCACCCTCTTGCAGCACAAGCATCCAGGATCTCCTTTGCTGCATATTTAGTGAACAGCATCTGCAGCATCTTAATTACAGTAGCTGTTCTCATCTTAATCTCTTGCTTCAGAATAAGGTTAAGTGTAATCTGTCCTAGATTCTTATACAGATGGTTCGTTTCTTAAATACTTGAGAAGAGTTTAGTCGATCTTTAATTCCTTAATCTGGGAACCAAGACCAACCAACCTGATTCTGACTGATATTTTAGCAGATTTTACAAGAAAAATGTAACACACACACACCAACACGGGTTGATTCCTTTTCAATATAATTTTTTTGGTTCTAATGAAAGTCAGTGGGAGTGAGATGCACATGACTCTGCCTTCCTCCCATTTAACTCAAAGAACTACACAGCATTATGGATAAAGAGCACCTAAATGTCAGAAGAAGCCAGCAAATATTTTTTTCTTTAGCTGAAATATAGGAGTTTCAAAACAGTTCAATAATATAATCAGTAGATTTTTTTTAAAATCTATAACCAGATTGCTGGCATTGCCAAAAAATACAAATCGTGATTGGACATAGATTTTCTTTCTGCAAGAAAGCTGTGCCTACCCAATTATGATCCTGGCAGGGAACAAACTGAGACACACAATGACAGTTTTCAGTCTGGTATATATTGAAACACAGCAGTGAAAACTGATGTAAAATTTTAAACCAGAGTTTTGGTTTTTAGTTATTTGTCTGAGTCTTGAACCAAAGTTCTTGACCTTCACACAACCATGAAGAAAATAAAAGGGCAGGTTTTTCATTCAGACTAAAGGAATGAAAACCTCAAGGGTTCACTACACTTTTTCTTGTCTGCTTCGATTTCCCTTCACAAGCTGAGTTGCTCTTTTATTCCCAGTATGGCACCAAGGGAACCCAGCTGATGAGAGCACAGTTTCATCGCTCCACACTCCCAGTGAGAAGCAACAACAGCTCCCAAAAGCAGCCAGAGGAAGTTCTGAAAGAGAAATCACCACTCCAAAATCCCGTGGCAATGTCAGCCCGGGATGCTGCATCCCCAGAGTTACAGGCTGCTGTCCAGCACAGCTCTTCTTTTCCAGAGGAAATAACCGTTTACCTCTTTAAGCTAATAATCACTTCACTGTTTTAATTCCCCAGCTCTTGGCTTGTGTGTATGATTTCAAGCTTTGCATTCAGTAAGACCCTAAAGAAAGCTCAAGAAATGAGCTCCCCAATAGTCACTTCTCTTGATGGGCTCTTCCAGAACAGGCTCTGCCCACGCTGACCTCTGGCAAACCTCCAGGAAAGGCATTTTGATGCCTTTTCCAGCAATTCTGGAGCTCCATGTAAGATTGAGATGTATTATTTCCTCTCAAGTGAGGAATTTTCTGGAAGCATTTTTAAAAATAGCCGTGATGGGCACAGACTCACAGAATTGTTAATGTTGGAAAAGGCCTCTAAGATCATCAAGTCCAAATGTACATGAAGAAAGCCAACAAGGAAAATGGAGACATACTTTTCATAAGAGCATGCAGTGACAGGACAAGAGGGAATGGCTTCAAAGGGAAAGAAAACAGGTTTAGAGAGATATTATTAAGAAATTCTTTCCCATGAGGGTGGGGAGGCCCTGCACAGGTTGCCCAGAGAAGCTGAGGCTGCCCCATCCCTGGAATTGTGCAGGAACACTCTGAGGAATGGTGACTCCACTCCTTCCCTGGGCACCCTTTCCACAGAGAGCTTTTTCCTAATATCCAACCTAAACCTCCCCTGGCACCACCTGAGGCTGTTTCCTCTGCTCCTTTCACTTGTTACTTGGCAGAAGAGATTCTGTTGCTCCCCTTTGAGATTCCCAGGACTGGAGCCAAACGCTGCAGGATATCTGCACCCACCCTGCAGGGCGAACGAGCCATTCCCCCAAAGCCTCGTATTAAGGCATTGATCCGAGTTCACAATAATCTTTATTTATGTCCTTGATAAATCAGCAGCTCCTCAGGCCCAAGCCGCCCGGCAGGATCCCTCCAGAGCCGGGTCTCCCCACACAACCTCTTTGTCACAGCCCCTTCCCCCTGCCCGCACTCAACTTTCCCAAGTTCCTAATGTGCCTCTTGGCAAGCCGCAATTTTTCTCTAGGATTATAAATTTCCGCGGTTGCCCTGATCCGGCAGCTGCCGGGCTGCCAGCGCGCCGCGATTGCTCCCCGGTGACACGAGCAGATCGATTTCTCGCCTCGCAGCGCGCGGGCGGATTAACACAGTGATAAATGGCCGGGGATTGATTTGCACTTAATTGACAATTTGGTGAACCTGCTCTAAAACCCCGAGGTTTGGCCCCGGGTGATGGAGCGGGATCGATCCGTGAGGGGAGCGCGGCGCGGGCCGACAGGGGGCGCCAGAGGCTGCGGCACCGTCGGCGCGGGGCCCTGAGGGCTGAGGGGGGGCGGCAGCGCCTTCCCGCCTCTCGCTGCTCCCGCCTGTGGAGTCACATCATTCCTTAAAGGTTAAAAAAATATGGATATGGCCCCTGGGGACACGGGATAGTGGTGATCATGGTGATCACAGAGTCACGGAATAAGTTTGGGTTGGAAGGACCGTAAAGCCCATCCTCTGCCGTTGGCAGGGTTACCTTCCAGCCTGGTCTGGGGCAGCCACGAAGTCTCTGGGGAATCTGTGCCACAGCCTCACCACACTCACAGAAAATTTTTTTCTTTGTAATATCCCATCTAAGCCTACTCTCAGTTTGAAGCCTTTCCCCCTCGTCCCATCACTCCAGACAAAAATAAAATAATCTTTCTCCATCTTTTGTAGGCTCCTTTCATGTACTGGAAAGTTGCAATTAACTCACTCCAAGTCTTCTCTTCTCCAGGCTGAACTACCCCAGTTCTCCCAGTCTTCCCTTACCCAGCTGCTCTGGGAGTGGTTCCAAACTCATTACCTCTGGCTTTACCTGTGGCATTATGTTTGTCTTAAATGTAACATAAACTCCCCCCAGGATCAGTCACCTGTGACTACGGGGCTTTATGGACAAAGCAGGAATGGGCTTACTGGCAGGAGTGAAAGTAAAGGCCAGGGAGGAAGTTAATTAACAAAAACTGTAACCTCCGTTTGCCTTTTCTGTCGTCTTTTGTTCTTTCCTTCTGTCGTGCCAAATCCCACAGCTTTTACCCAATAGCCCCACAACACAGTCTGCATTATATGATAAAAGCTCTGTGCAATTCACGACAGCAGAGCAACATTATCCTCCAGTATTTATCTATTATTTATCACAAAGAACTTTAGAGTTGACAAGAGAAGCACTATGGAGCCAACCTGTTGAACAGCACGTTTCATCCCCACCTTGTGTTTGAGGTTTCTGAAGGGCTGTGTAACTGCATGGCTGTGTCCCCATAGTAAGCACAACTCAGGCATCTCCTGAACATAAAGGATGTCTGAACTGGGAGTTTTTCCAGTAACTTTTTTAATTCCAACTAACCTGAACTTCAGTTCCAACAACAGCATCCATAACCACCTCTGCCTTTCAGTCTCTAGGTTACAATTGCTGCATCTGGTAAAAAAAAAATTGCAAACAATAATCCTTCCTATTGAAGAATTTAGGCTTCACACCTTCTCTTCCTGCTCACCCCAGTGCCACCTTCTCCCAGGAAGTTGGCACAAACTGATAATGAGTTTGTGAAAGAAATGCAGGGTTCCAGAAAGGATGAGTCAATAGTTTGACAGAGCAGAGCAAATCCTACATTCCCACAGCCATGTGTGCACATGTGTAGAACCCCTCTCCCTGGAACTGCAGAGCTCCTCCTGAAAACAATTGCATGAACTGCAGCACACACTGCCCCCACAATGGGCTCTGACCCTGCAAGGCAGCCCTTCCTTCAGGAAAATCAGAGTTTTTCCCAACTCCAGGACTTGTTTCCAGCTCTGCTTCAAGCAATGAGCAGTACTACCAAAAACCTCAATCCACCTTGCCTACAAGGCAGCCTTCTAGACTATTTTGTTACACTGGTTACATAATGGAAAGGAGCTAGAGAAGCAAATTAATCACATGGGATAAAGAAAAGATCTTTTTAATGTTACCTGTAGCTTTGTGGCATCTTCATACTGATTACAGCAAAGGGAAAATAGATTAGAAGCCAAGTCAGAATGCACCATCAATACATTTCATTGGGAATGAAAGGGCAGGTTTACTAGTTAATTAAGAACCATATCAAAAGACAGCTAAAATTACATGGAAAGAAAAACTTGAAATTTCTCTGGCCCCAGAATGACCTCCACTCCTGCCTGCAGCTCCCTTTGTATGCAGTTTAGCCAAACCTCCCTGTGCTCCTTACCTGGAGAAACAGGAAAGTAGCTGAGGGCACCACAAAGCAAAATAACAGTGGCTGGCATAATAAATAAATGCAGAGTTATGACTCCTACCGTGAAGAGGGTTTAAATAATTGTATGTTCAATGATTTTATCTCCTTGTGCAAGAATCAAGAGGTAAAATAAAACCTGATACTGCTAGAATGAAATAGCACCTTCTGACAATTCCAGTGTGGTAAAAGCTGGTGACTGCTGAGCATTCGTGTTTTAATTATTGGACACACATAAATCATTTATTACACATTGATTTGTTTTTTAAGGATGTTTTGGTAGTGTGAAAACAGCTGGTAATTAACTTGTGATCAGATAGATTTAGCCCCTTAGCAAAGCAGGGGGAACATCTGAAGGCTTATGTTTATCAACCATTTCACTTTTAATTCTAAAAACAAGTCCAAAGCTCACACGTTCTTGCTGAAGACGTGGAAATTATTTTGCAGAAAGCCATTAAAAATTGTAAGAATTCTCCCTGTCCAAAAGAACCAAAAGTAAAGACTTCAGATTCATAAGAATTCAGATTGTGCCTGTGATTTTTATTCGATTCCTAAGCTGTATCCAGAGGAACAGCTAATTGGAAACTAGGAGTTCATTAGTTGTTCAGAAAAGCAATATTGGTAGAAATAGCTGAATCCTTGGTACAGCAGAAACCTGGCCCTTGTCCTCAGTGTCCTTCTGCTGGCTCCAGTGGGTCAGGGTTTCACCCAAAGCTTTGAAAGCTTTTCAGCACAGAAATTGTTTTATTTACTGCACTTTCACAATGAAACTCTTCATAAAGAGACTTTCCTCTAAAAACAAGGGAGGGGGAACGGAAATGAGCTCCTTTGTAATCAGCCAAGTCAAAGCAGCAAATGAACCTGGCTGGTTTGGGTTTCTCATTCGGATGCTATTCAATGCCACTGTTATTTCTGAGCATGATGGTGCAGCCAAGTCTGGAAATGGAGGGATTTGGAAAACAACAGGAAGAAATCCCATATCCCCTACCTGTCCTGTGAAATGCTACAGGAGACCCGTGGATAATTATTGCCCACAGCAATCTGGGTCTGCACCAGGGGATAGAGGGTTAAGCCCAACTTATTTTGAACAATAGATTTCACTTTATTTTCCTGTTTCCTACTTTGCAGACTTACATTCTGAGGCTTTACTACTTAATCCCCACTGTAGTAATAAAAATTTTTAATCCTGTGTTTAAAATATGAGATTTACTTGTCAAAATCTGGATATACAGCATGGAATTATAATCGCTGTTCAGCAAAAGCAATTCCCCTCAAGTTCAGGCTGCTGTTTGGGAGAGCCTGTCAGGTGCTTTGTGTCAGCACTGGAGGAATGTGCAGACTGCAGGCTCACAGCAGCTTTCCCTGCACACTGGGGACACAAGTTCACATGCATTTCATAGGTACCAGCTCAGATTTCCCATTTTCCTCTGATTTTGTGTTTTAATCCTCCTATTCTTGCTGGGGTGTTAATAGCAAGTTTGGCCCCCTCAGCCAGCACCTGCCAGGCAATTACTACCTGGCAATTAATGGGTAAAGCATTCATTCAGCACAAAAATCAGGTTTTTCACAGGCAACATCACAACCCCAGCTGGGCACTGCTCAGCTCTCCACAGACTTGAGTCAGGGAATTTTTGGCACCAGGAAAGCCTTGGAAGTCTCAGCAGGCCCAGGATGGCCAGACCAGCCAGGCACTGCCCCAAAGGGTCAAGGTTAAACTTCTCCTGAATTAAAGTTGAGATGCTGATAAGGAGCAGATGTGGGATCTAACCCAGATTAACATCCAATTGCCAGCAGTGCCTCTCTGGGAGAGGGAATTCCAGGCTGACCTCACCATTTCAATAATAAACTTGAAATATGTTCCTCACTGAAACAACATTTAGTTTCCTCACCCAATATTGATTCAGAGCAGATTTGGAATGTGCCACACCCACCCATCTTGTCTTACAATAATATTACAGAAAATATTAAACTCCTTATGTCTTAGTGTGGCAAAATTAATGCCAATATCCCTGAGCTGTTTACTGGATTCTTAAAAAGCTCTAAGCTCTCACACAGGTATACAGATATTGGAATAATTCTGTTTCCAACAAAAGCATCTCCAGGGAAAAGTCAGATGCCAATTTATCAACAGTTATTCTGGATTTTTTTACATTTGATTTGTTTTGAGACAATAAGCTGGGAGTATTGTATTTATCCCAGTGCCACCTCTCCCAGTGTTAATCTTCTCCCAGATGGAGAAAAAGAGAAGTTACTGCTTGGATTATTTTTTCCCCTTCAAATTGCAGCGTTCCCTTTTGCAGCTCATCTACCTTATTAATTACAAAATTTGGTGCTAGGAAAGGAACACACAATGGGCCAACTTGTGGCAGGGAAGGGTCATTACTCTGGGATGTTTTCAGAGCACCTGGTTATTTCAGCATTGCTTTGAGATTGTTTCTAACCAGCGCTCTTTATCTTGCTCAATGGCAAGAACACTTTCCCTTCCTGGCTAAAGGAAGGTTGAAATCTCGGTGAGGAAAAGGAAACCTAGGAATAGTGATTATTTTTTCTTAATGGAAAATTATAACTATCAACTAAATCATCCTTCATGCTAGATATGACAGACTTAAGCACTTTGAAGTGATTGATTTTTAAATGACATTATGATTTCATGGTTGAAGCAGTAATACTCTTTGCTTTCTCAGACCCTGTGTATCATCCTATTCCTTACCCAGTGGAGACACCATTAAGCAGCAATTTAGGACATTTATTACTAGAGATGGAGATAAAATTATGTTATTTTACTTGTATAATGCCCACGAGTGTCTGCCATACCGGGTCATGTGCACCACCCAGGGCTGCCTTTACCCAGGACATGGTGCTGCCCTGCTTTATGCTGTTTTCCTGAGAACTGCTCCAGTGTCCTCCTCCTGGCCAGGAAATGAGGACACAGCTGCAGGATGGGCCACCCAAATCCCACCTGCAGCCAGCCCTGCCTTTCACCCTGTTGGTTAAACCACTGCTTCATTCAAGGAAAGAAAACCTTCAAGGAACACATCAAAAGCATTTAAAATGCAATCAGCCCTCAGCCAAATACCTCACTTGGTTATCCTGACTTGAAAAATCTCTGCTGCAGAATCAGAGCAGGGCTCCAGCTCCAGTAGCTGGATAAAATAAAAATATTCTCTCTGCCTCCTTGGACCCAGCACAGACTCCCTTCCCAGCACATCTTTGTCCAAACACTGTGACCTAAACTGCTACAAATGGAGCCAACCTTTCCATCAGGAAAGCCTTAATTTATGGTGAGCAAAGAGCAACAAATCACAGCCCCTCAGATTTATGGCCCCCAGGATCTGAATTGACCATACAGCACAGCAGCCTTTCCAGCACTCTACTCATTTCTTTAATAAAGTTGAAAATATCAAATCTGCATGCATGCAGAGCCACCCCATCTGAATTTTATGTAAAGTGCACAATAAGTTTATGGATGGTAGTAACGTATCACTCCTTGTAATTTCATTATGTAAAAAGACACAGTTGGGATCTCTTAGGCCCCTATTTCAACATTTATGAATTAAATAACAGAATGTATGCAAGGCTGGAATTGGAGAACAACATTTTCCAACAGGCAGAATTGATGAGGAAGGGTTCTCAGTATTTTATGAGGCTGTAACAAACTCTTTGGTGCCTAATTAGAGACAATCTGACAGAGAATGAGGGAAAAAACCAACAAAGGAAAGCAGAAATCTCTCAAGACGGGGATAAAGCAAGACTTAGTGAAAATTTAGGACCTTGGAACAAACCCACCCTGACCTGCAGATAGTTCTAGTATCAGACCAGGGTGCAAACTTTATCTGACAGCAGGAGAACTGGGATCCCCTTAGTCAATCCAGAAGCCCTCATGGTTACTCCTGCAGCTGTGTGGATAAGCCTTTGCTGTATCTCGTCAAACTATAAAAAATGTGGTCATGCTCTGGGTCTGTTCCTCCTCTCACTCCCCCTCCCAGAAATCTTGAGTTTAATTTCATTAAAAGTTCAATGGCTTGGTCACAAAGGCTGTACAACCAAGGAAGGAAAAGCCTGGAGCAGATTCTGGGTTTATGCTGTTATGCGTGGGACATCTCATGCCCTGAGTTAAGTAAACTCTAACCTGTTTGGGCAATACCTTTTGGTCCATAGAAATGCCATTACTTAGACTATCACAATCAATAAATTGGATTTTGCTTTTTGCAAGTGAAAAGGCTGTTATTTTTCATACAGTTTGTCAATAGGCTCCAGGTTAGGAGATATATGAAAGATATTCTACACAGGCCAGAGAGTTATGAGCTCTCAGGCAGATGAATTATTTAAGTTCTTTTCACTTCTATAAAAAAATAAATACAGAGATGGCCCAACCAGATGCCATAAATTGTGGGTTTGATGTAGGATTTCCATCTTTCCTTGTCTGTTCTAAAAAGCCTGGGTTCTTTGTGCTGAAAATCCTTTTACCATTTGCATCTGTGCAGTGAAAGACATCATTATACACTGAAATAGTGTCCTGTGAACTGGACTTACAGGTGAAGACTTACTGCACTCACAGCTGTTGGGTTATCCTGGGAACTGCAGCAGCCAAGGACATTTCATTCTCTCCTGCCTACTCCCTCCTTGGTGTAGGCCCCAGGAAAAGGCAGGAGGGCACAGTACCCTCCATTTTTTCTGACATCCCTGTAATTCCTGCCTTTCTGCCAGTCTAGCAATTACCTGCCCCCATGAGCTACTGTAAAGAAATCTCAAAGGAAACGAATTAATTGTAAAAATTACTTGAGAATATAACAAACTCTGTGTGATCTGGACAGAGAGTTCCTATCTTCCAGTGGTTTGAATTCTGTCTTCTAACCTGCTCCTTCTCTTTGCCCTCCATCTCTCTCTAACCCCCACACCCCAACTCAGCAGAATTTCTGCCCTGCCATGATCCATTATTTCATCCTGATGTGCTCCATATTCCTCATCAGCATGTTCAATACACATATTTTCGTTTACAAGTCTGCTCTCAAGAGCCAGGACAGAGAACAGGGCCTCTTTGTGGCCAGATGCTGCAGGGATGTTTAAGCAGAAGGGGAATTCTTCCATCCAGTCTCATGTGTTTGGGTATCGGTTCCTTTTCCCCACCAGCACGTGCTTGGAGCACTCTAAACCAGCCAGCTCTGCCCTTGCTGTTTCCTTACCCAATCCACTCTGGTTAAAGACCTTTTTCATAAGGAGTTTTAAATTATAAGTCTAAATGAGGCCAATAAATTATACTTCATAAAATCCTGTGCACATCATTTCCTCACAGAAGAGGCTCCAAAGAAATATTTTCCATGCCACCACCTGTGTTCCCATCCCTTTGCAATATAACATTTATTCTAATATTAAAATGGCAGCTGCTCTATAAATTGTGAATCATTAGCACTCTTCATTGATTTTTCCCTTGCAGCCTGCAACCCTGGGCAGCGACTGTGTGTGAATATCAGTCTATTGGATTGAGATTCATATCCTATTTGAGGGTCAAAGACCAAGACCTTGTGAGCTTGAACTTCTATCAGCCTAAAGCTGATCAATACCTGGAGATGTATTTGATCCTGGCTGCTAGCACAGATTAAGGGGCCATAAATACAATCAGAAACGTGAGGCTGCTGGGGGAGCAGGAGCCCAGCCACACAGATGCCAGCTCCAGGGGCATTTCTGGGAGCAGGGACAAACCTGCAGGGCTGGGTCCTGGGATTCTGGGGAGGCTCAGCCCAGCATGCAGCTGCTGGAGGAAGAAAGGAGGATTTGCAGCAGAGACAGGATGCAGAGCTGTTTTCCACGATGCTCCTGTCAGACATGGGACCACTTCAAGTTCCCACACCCCAGGATTTGAGGGGGCTGCTCCTGACACGGATCAGAGCCAGCTGCACAACAACTGCTCAGCTTGGCGTGGGCACCACGGGTGGAAACACTGGGAGGATTAATTGAAAAACATTAAACAGATCAAATAAGTCCCTTTTTTTCCTTTTTTTCCTGTGCCCCCTCTCCCCCTCTATCTCCAAGTGAAACTTTAAATATATGATTAAAATGATCTATTAAAGAGAAGAGACTCATTCCATTTGAGTATATTAATGGTGATTCTCTGCTGGCTGAGGAAGAAAAAAAATCCATAATCATAAGCCTTATTAAAGAACAATATCCTTGGAGAGCTTATTGTTTTCCCCTTTGGAGAGTGTGAAGCCCTGAAAAATAGACCTGGAAACAGAGAGAAATAAAGACACTGTGTTGCACTGCTCCAGACACCACAGCACTCAGGGAAATTACCTCCCTATTTTTAGGCATGTTTACAACAGGCCTATTTGCACTATTACCTTTGATCCTAAACTCTAATTTAAATTGTTCTTTTAAACGCTTGGGAGATCAAGAGGGAAAATAATTAGAAGTGGCAGGAAATCTGAAAAAGCAGGAGGCTCTTCTGTGCAGAAAGTGGCTGAGAGATGGGGTGGAGGATGTGACTCTGGGCAAGCAGCAAAGGGCACAAAGCATCCTTGCTGTGGTGTGTGGGGGCACCAGTGGCACCAGCAGGGCACCTGCAGGGTGCAGCTCCCTCACTGCTGATTTCAGGAGAAAAGCCTCAGTCTGGCTATAATCAAATACAGGCTGGTGTTTATATTTACATGGTTTCATGTCCTTGCTGTGTCCTTGGGGGGAAGAGACTTCATTATCATAAAGAATATGTTTTTATTCCACTACATAAGTACTACTTATTATAGTCTCATATATTTTCTGACACTACCAAGGGGTCTTTATTGTTGTACATCGAGGTCACTGACAAGTAATATATTCAATCTATTAAGTTATTAGGGAGATAAATAATTTGGATGCAAGCTGAACTCTGAACTTTTACCTTTTCCCCTGACAGCCGGGTAGTTTCCTGGCATTCACACTAATCTCAGCTCTGCTTGAATAGTAATTCCATTAGGGTTATGGCTGCAGCTATACATATGCAATGACCTCAAACACAATTTCTTTATGGACATGGGCAATAGGAATATTAAAATTTTAAGCCAAAGAGGATGTAATGTAACTTTACATTATTTATTGTAGACACAAATCCTTTATAATATTAAAGGATAAAGAATTAATAAAAGAAAGATCCCATAAACAATCCATAAAGTCAAATGTAGTTCTTGATTTAATGCAATTGCTTTTTAGTGTCTTGTGGTTACAGACTTGCACTTCATTAAAAAAAATCTAGTCAAGAACCAGGAGCATCCTGGTAACTCAGTGGTCCCTGGGTGGTTTGGAAAGCAGCTTTAACCCTCTGATTCTGCTTGTGACAATCTACCCAGGGGTGGTCATAAGCCAAGGAGTGGGTAAACTTAATCCAGAGTTATTACAGTTATTTTAGTCCCTGAAACTGGGATCTCTGCACCTGCTAAGCAAAGTTTCCCTCTCTGAGGCCACACAAGCCAGGTTTTCCTGCTGCCAGGACACCTTGGGATTGGCTTGAACCTGGCAGTGCCCCAGGGAAAGCCTCTAAACTGGGAATTGCTGTTTCTCCCCCCCAGATATTCCACCAAGTAGTTTATCCCTCCTGATAAACCCAGCTGCAGGGACTGTGTGCCTCTGAAGCTGCAGTATGGGAATGTCATGTGCCAGATTCTGGGAGAGGAAATCATCCCTGAACACTGGAGCAGGGATGCTGCTTCCTCCAGGCTGATGTGGTGTGGTCCTGGCAGCCAGGATTTAACTCTGCCAAAATCACATCATATTTGATAGGTGTTGACAGCCAATGTGTTAAAGCTGCTTTCATGTAAATTCTGTCTAATTTAGACGTCTAATATCAAGAGAATGTAAACCTTGCTGAAAACACCAGGAACCTAAATAATTAGCTAAACTTTGGAGGGGGCTTTTCTTTAATTAGAACAGAATGAAAGTGGAGGAAATAAACCAATGAGACTTTCCTACTGAATTTTATATTGCAAATACCTGCTGCTGGAACATGTGGCAAGAGAACAGCTATGATTCTTACTTTTTTTCCTGTGTTTATTTGGTATTGGAGCTTGGGATCCATGTGAGAGAGTGTTCTAATTACCTCCTGGGCATTCTAGAACTACCCCTGTTAACTAACCTGGATTGTTTTTCCAGAGAGGGGAATAGCTGTGTGATCCTGCCTCTGACTGTCCAGGGAGATGTTTTATTCCTGCTGCTAAAGACAGAAGCCAAACCCATCTGGGGTGTAACACTGCCACAGTCAGAGTTCAAGCACTTCTTTTCACATTCTCCATTCTCGCTTCTTTTTTTTTTTTTCCCCCTCCTCCCTCATTCATCATCCCCTGCCCACACCCTCTCACCACCCCTCAGTGTCTTCTTCCGACTGGGAAATCTCCCAGGGGCTCAGAGCAAGTTGTTCCCCAGGCACCTGCAGCCCCCACCCCGCTCTCCCTGGGGATCTGGACACAAATCAGCCCCCAGCCCATACAGAGCTGCCCAAATCCCTCCCTCAGCCCCAGGGCAGCAGGAGCTGGGCCCACAGGGAATGTTTGTTTATGATGTTTTCACACTACAATGTGCCAATCAATGAGCTTGATCCAGATTTGAGGCTTTTCTCAGGTTTCCTTGTTTGTTTTTTGGTTGTACTTGTTGGGCATTTAGGCTGCTCCAGCTCTACCCCAAGCTTTTGTGTTGCAATAAACAAAGTCCACTTAACATTACCACTTTCAAACCAAATCTCAATATTAATTTAGATTTAATAGAACTATTGCTAACTACATAATTACCCATTGATTGCAATAGTGAATTGGGGGTTACTGAACTTGAGAAAAGAGCCTTTAAGCACTTAGATTGCAACAGTGGAGCCATTCTGCCCAGCAGGGCTGGTGACCTGTTCATGAGTGGGCACAAAGCCAAGCAGAGTGAGGAGCTTTGGGACTCCCCCCCCCAGCAGCTGCTCCCTTCCCCAAGTCTGCTGTTCAATAAATCAGTGATGGATGGGTCTGTCAGGTGGGCACAGCCTTAAAGAACACCCCTGAATTCTGTGGAATGGCTCTGGGGATGCTCCCAGGCATAGAGCTTGGCCCTTCCAAATGAGCATTCCAGCCTGAGGAGGGGTCCCTGCAGCCAGGGTGGGCTGGGATATTCCTGCAGCTTGTGGTGAGCACAACCCCCCCTCTGCTCAGGGAGGGACACATGAGGGTTTAGCTCTGCTGCTGCAAATCAAAGGAATGACATGGATTTGTGGCCTATCATCTTGACAGCCTCCTTTAAACTGCTTATTTTAAAACAGGATAAACAGAGGATTAATAACCTTGCAGAACACAGAGAGCCTGGTTCCTCCCAGGGAAGCCTCTGTAACATCCCTCCCCAGCAGCTGGGCAAGGATCTCACCCCCCTCCTGCCCTGCACCCTGGAAATTGTGTCCCCAGGAGGGAGCTGTGTCCCCCTCAGCCTGCAAAAATAATTCAGGATACGCCCCTGATTCAGTTATAGGAATAAGGTGATAGTGAAAGATGATTTCCCTCTGCACTGCTTGATTTAGGAGGGAAGAAGTCTGTGTAGTAAATCTGAATATTTTCTTAATCATCAAAATAAAATCATTTCAAGGCAAACTCGTGTTCCCACACTGAGGAACAGTCTGCTCCCCCCACCCCTCATTCAAGTTGGATAGAAAGGATCTTAACTTGCAAGAATGTTTTGGATCTTCCAAAACATTCTTGCAAGTTAAAGCTGTTGAAAAATTCACAGATTCCTTCCAATAAACACAAACACACTCGTGTTTACAAGTGAGTAACTCCACTGAGCAGCACAGGGGGGGATTTTATCCGAGTCCTCCTGTCACTCAGTCATTTCAGGGCAGATTTTCCACCCGTTGCTGCTGGACAGCCCCACAGAGCCTGTGGGTGAGCAGGGAACACCAGGAAGGTCCCTTTCACACTTCTGCCAGACCTTGCTGACTTGAAAATGCCACATTTGCAGCAAAGCAGCAGCACATCTAATAAATCACATCTGTACACTGCTTTATTCACAGGCACTGACAGTTTAGGATTGACGACACCCAGGGCAACCTAATGTCAAGCACTCCTAATGAAAACTATCCCATTTTGCTCCAGTAGCAGCAGCTGCCAACAGACATAATCTACTGGCATATGGAGAAGGCCATGCTAATCCCTGCAAGGTCATTAACAAGAGGGTGAAAATTACATGCAAAGCACCAGCTGTGGCATCCCCGCTGCCTCACACTTGCTGTACAGGGGCAGCAGAGGTGAAAAATGTGGTTATGTCTGAGCAGGCCAGGAGTTGTGGTAGAGCAGAGCTATTTCCACCCCTTCCTTCCCCAAGGCAGGGGTCAGTGCTGCTGAGATTCTTCCTGTGACAGGAGCTGGGAGACTTTCAAGTGTCACAAGCTGCAGTGGCTCAAGGAGAGAAGAGCTGCAGGATGGCTGGAGCTCACAGGAGAACAAGGAGGCCTTGGCTCCCCTTGGCACAGGGGCAGGAACCGTGTCCCACCTTCCCAACAGCCTGACACTGCTGCCCTCCGTGGAACAGATGAAAAGAGCATCTTCACAGCCACCTTTCCCAGCAAATCCAAGGAGATGTGGTGCCTGGGGAATGGTTTAGTGGTGGATCTTGTGCCTGATGGTCCTAAAGGGCTTTTTTTTTTTTCCCCCTATATAGCATAGAATTCCAAATGTCTTGCCAGCAGTGAGGAGCAGCATTACACGTGGACAAAGGGAAGCCAAGCCTCCAACCTCTTTTTGCTCCAACCCCTAATCCACAAATAAGGCCCCTGTCACTCCAGGCTCACCTCAGGTTTGTACATTTTAGCATTTACATGCACGTGAGCTCTGCTTCCATAATCCCAAAATCACTCCCAGAGAACCTCCTACCCCCATATTTACTTGGGAATTCAGGATCTCAGTTTGTCTTTCCATTAAATTGCACAAACATTTTTATAAGCCATAAATCAAAAAGTCTGTTAAAACCCCTCAGCAACGACCACCTAAAACAAATCTTTTCCAATTTAAATCCCAGCCTGCAGAACGATCAATCCCACAAACCCCTAATTGTTAACGTTACTTTGGGTAATGTTTAAAAACATTAATTTCAAAAAATGTAATAGGAAAAAAGCTCTTTAAATCGGCAAAAAGATAAATGGTCTTTAGCAGCATGACCTTTCCCCATACCACAGTGACATTGAATCATTTTAAAGTTATTTACATTTTCATTCTTCCCAGGAAAAACGTTGACAAGGCTTTCAGGGGCCATAATGGATACACAGTAACATCTGTGGGAAGTGTGACTGCATCAAGAGCCCTTCCTCGATTCCTCCTCACACCAACCAGCCTTAATTAATAGTGGGGAGGTGATTCCAGAGTGGGCTGGCTGAGCTGTGGGAGCTGCCACAGAGGGGTTTAACCACCAGTGTCTCCCTGCCTCGAGCCTGTGTCCCTTCAACTCTGCTTTTCCAAGGTGCATTTGGCTCCTGATCCCCATCAGGCTGCAGGCTGGGCTGAGACAGCACAAAAATACCTGAGATAAATCTTGGCTTTTCTTTCTAATCTGTAGTGGAACATCCCCCTGGCAGCTCCCTGGGCAGAGGCTGTGCAGTGGTGAGCACACACTGTCCCCAATACACAAAACACACCCAAAAGTGATGCTGGAGAGACATTCAGTGAGACATTTCCAGGTTAGGATAAAGTTTGGCACCACCCCTGCACTAATTCACAGCAGGAGCAGGGACAGGCTTAAGAAAAAGGAAGAGAAGTCTGGTTTTCCCTTCCTCCATCCTCTGCTGAGCTTGAGAAAGTAAAGCATCTACCCTGGTGGGAGCAGGAGGTGACTCCTGAGTGATTCCTGTCCCCACAGACACAGCAAGCTGGGACTCAGCCCTGCCTCATGAGCCTTCAGCAGCTTTCCTGGATATTCCAGCAGCCTCCCCTGACATTCCTGCTGCCCGTTCCAGCCCAGGCATCCCAGCCCCGGCCCTGCAGCCCGCTGGGCACGGCTCTACCACTGCAACTCGAGCCCTGCTTGGCTTCCTGCAATATTCATGACAAGTAATGTGCCAGCCCCCAGGGCCACCAGGGGATCTTATTTCAGTGGCGCTGTGCCCCAAGGGGTGACACAGGCTCACCTGGGCTCCAGGGTCATGCAAGGCACCAAGACAGGTGCCAGGGCACAGGGACACGTCCTGTGGCACCGTGGACAGACTGCAAATGTTGTTTTGGTGACAGCTCCTGCAAATTCTGGCACCGAGAGGTGGCTCAGGACTCACTGCATCCCTGTGCTTGGTCCAAACACTTCAACTCACACACAGGACATGATCCTCATGTTGAAGAGGGACAGAAATATCCCACCTGATCAAAGCATGTCAATTAGTGTTCATCTAAGTTAACGAGATGCTTCAACTAACACAAGGGAATTTATTTCGGAACATAATGATTTTTTCTGTTGGCAAATGTAGTGATAAAAACCTGCACAAATCTGGATTTCAATGGAGCTGGGCTGCAGCCTGGCTCCAGACTGGCTCAGGGTGGTTGTGCTGCCCTGGTGCTGTGGCATGGCAAATATCAGCATCCCACAATTAGCATTCAGCTTATTAATCCCTGCAAATAAATGAGCCTGGTCCTCCAGTCCAGAAAAACACTTGGGGGACCAATTCTTTATTTCTGAGTGTCTGATTAGTACAAATTAAAACCAGAATAAGTTTTAATTTTGCCACATCAGACAGGTTCATCAAAACACTCTTAAGCCCAAGAGTCAGATCCCAATAAAGGCATAACAAGGGGATGTTTCAACCAGAATGATTAGGATAGTCCAGGAAAATTAATTCTGAAGTTCATGGCAGCCTCCTGTCAGAAACAGGCCACAGTGAGGAGGGAATGTTCAGGAAATGAAAATGAAAAGGCTGTGCTAAGTACTGCTGGTGGCAAGGAGCAGGCAGGACCTGGCTCTGCTCCTTCTCAAACACTCTCATAAAAGAATCACATCCTATGAAGCCAATTCAATGTGATACACTCAACAACTGGAGCCCAATTCCCAAATACAGAGTCCAGCTGCCCAAATCCTCCCTCATTTTCTGAGGGCTCCCCATGGCTCTGATTTGGGCTGCTCAGAGCCATTGAAGCAGGTGCTGGTTTTGGTTTTTTTATTGTTGTTGTTTCTGGGGTTTTCTTTCCATTTGAGAAAAGAATCAGGGGTCTTCCTTATCTGTTTCATTTATGGTCCACACAAATTCCAGGACAAATGCAGGGGAAATACCAAGCACCACATCCTGAGATGAAATCAACCCCACACCTCATAACTTTGCAACCACCTCTCCCAAACACAACCAGCACAACTGATCTTCAGTCCAGAGGGAAGACTCAATCCCAGATCCTACATGGTCTACAGAGAGTCACCCTGTAGATCATTGAGAGGAATCAGCAGAGACACAGCCCTGGATAAGGGGAGCCAGGAGCCATTAAATGATTCCCCTCTGGCCTCACCTGCAGAGCCCAGGTAGGCCTTGGTGAGGCCCATCCCTTTATCCAGGCGGATTTGGGGAAATCAGCTGTTTCAAGTGGAAATCAGCCTTCCACCCCAAGCTCTGCCAGCCCTGTGTAGGTGTCTGTGGGAGGGAGGCCCTGTCCCTGCACTTTTCCCCTCCTGTGCTTTGCACTTCTGTTCCCTGCCCTGATTTACCCCAGCACAGTGAGGGGAGCCCAGCCTTGCACCCCATCCCTGCTGTTAATGAGTATTCCAATGGGCTGCTTCCATAGATTGAGAACAAGATCCTCCCTGGGCAAAGCAGAAGTGATTCCTGAATTAATTTAGATTTCCCGCTGCCTTGTTAGACCAGCTGGATATGGCACGCTTCATCTTCCCTGCAAACAGTGCCGCCCTCCCTGGGGGACACTCAGCACTTTATAAACCTGTCAAGCCCTTAAAGCCGCTGACCGTGAGGCTTCACAACAAAACCTGGGGAGGTTTATGGCCACACGCACACAGCAGCCAGCCCCAGAGAGGAGCTCCAGCACGGCTGGGTTGGGACTGAGGGGATGTTGTTTTGTGCTGTGCTTTCATTTAAAACCAAGCAAGCAAGCAAAAAAAAAAAAAAAAAAAAAAAAAAAAAAAGCGCTGCATGATTTATTTTAAAGCAGCCAAGCTGCTGCAGCCTGCGGTGCTTTGAGAGCGTGTGTATATACATGGGAAATGGGAGATTGTCTCCAAAGTCATTTGCATTCATGCCCCCTCTCCCCCTCCTCCATGCAGGGAGCGCTTTTAAAAGGCCTTATCCTGCAAAGGGCTGAATACCTGCAACTTGTGCAGAAATCTGGCTTTGGGATGCAGAGCACCTGATCGAGCTGGTTTTCATTTAGGAAACATTGTTCTGCAGTTCCCCCCTCCAGTGCTAATTTAGTTCTCTACTCCTCTTAGACAAGGTTCACAAAATATTTTTTTTACACAAAAACCATTTTTCAGCATCTCTGCGACCCCTCAGGCCGAGCACTCCCCGAGCTCCGGGCAGGCGATGCCCGGGGATGCTCCCGCTGTCCAGGGCTGAGCCCACCCCGGCAGCACAGGGGATTTGGGCTCCGGGCTCGGTCCTGGGGCCGTGCCCAGCTGCCTGTCCCCCAGCAGGAGGGGCTGTCCCCTCCCGGCCGCTCCTCTGTCCCTCGCTGTCCCCTCCCGGCCGTTTGCTCAGCCTGAGAAGTCGGCATCTGATGGAGCCGCTGCCGTTTGGGTCCCTCCGGGATTATAAGATGACTGCAGCAGGTCCCAGCTATTCTCTGCAGCCCAGCATGTTGTTGCTTCATTAAACGCCAAATTGTTACATTAATTCTAACTGCCCTGTAGAGATGTAGCTGTCAGGAATGATTTACTCGCCTCCAGCTGACTCGGAGCCTTTTTCCAGGCTCTGCAGAGGAGCTGGAAGAGGCCAGGGCCTGGGTGGGAGTGGGATGCAGGACTTGTGTCCAGCCTGACACTGGCTCTGCCCTCCCTGGAGAGACAAGGACACCCTTCAGGCCTCGGTGGAAGAAGAACCAGGGAGCTAAAAACCGTGTGGAATTTGCTTTTGCTGAGCTGTGGGCAGCTGCTGATGAAGTTTCCTGTTGACAGGCAGCACTTTTGCTGGAATATTTACTGAGACCAAATCTCTGGGACTCTCCCTCCTGCTACCCAGCAGCTCTGCCCGTGCTGCAGGAGGAGGATCTGGGGGTTTTGCTGCCTTGTTCCTGAGGATGGTGATTTGGGCAGGGGGAGGTGAGGTGGGACATGAGGGTGGTGGTAACACCTTTGCTCAGATGCTCTGGTACATCTGGGAGAAGCCACCAGAGGGACCTGAGGATGAGCTGGCCATGTCCACCTTCCCTCTCCCTGTGCATGAGGGGTTTCACCTGGCCCACACCCCCAAAAGGGGCACTGAGGTCCCCAAGCTCTGTGCCCAAGCTCTTGGTGCCCTTTTGTCACCTCCTCCCCTGGATCAGACTGGACAGGAGAGGAGGTGTCTGTCCCCTGGGCATGAGGGATTTGGTTTCATTGGCCTCACATGGGAAATCCAAAGAAGAAAAAAATAAGCTGCATTTACTGTTTGGCATAAAATTTAAACATTTCTGTAGGGAACACAAGTTTAGGCACAAAGGTGCATATGTTGTTTGGGGGGAAAAAGAAAAAGAAAAAGAAAAAGAAAAAGAAAAAGAAAAAGAAAAAGAAAAAGAAAAAGAAAAAGAAAAAGAAAAAGAAAAAGAAAAAGAAAAAGAAAAAGAAAAAGAAAAAGGTAGACTTTCTCATTGAGAACACAAAAAATTTCCTGCCTCCCATGTCATGCACTAATGGAAATCAGTGGAGGTTGTAAAGCCACCTGCAAATTGAGCAGTGCAAACCTCCTCTTCCTAACTCTGCCTGGGTTTTACAAGCTGTCAGTCAGTTGGACAGTGTTAGTTTTATTTGCCTCTTTCAAATTGGTTTTCTTTTTAATGGGAAGAAAGCATTTATATTAATGGAATCCTTGAGCCTCGGCCCTGAAGGGAGAGGCTGAAATGCAATCCCTGAATTTGAGCTCAGGACACTCAGAGCTCTTCTCCCTGTTCAGAACAGCACAAGCACCAGCAACTTCCAGCCCCGTTCTGCCTTTCTGAGCAAAGCACAAAGGCAAAGGGAAATTTGCATTTCTTCCTTTCTTAAATTCAGCCATCCCCTGGGAAATCCCAGGGGCAGAGGAGCAGCAGCACCCGTTATTTACTGGGCGGGAAATGATGAGAAAAATATCTATAAAACACAGGTTTGATTACTACAGTTATTAGACTGTTTTTATAACAACAAGAATTATCCTAAAACCAACTGCATTTCTGTCTTTCTGTTGTTATTTCTTAATTTTTAGTAAATAAGAGTATTTCAAAGTATTTTTTTAGTCTTTTATATGAAAATATTATGAATACTTGAACTGCCAAAATTTTGATGCAAAACACCTTCCCAGATTTGCTGAGGGCATTTCTAGATACTGAATTATTGAAAATACAAACTCTTCTTTTCTCTTTCAGTGAAGTTCTGCAATCTGCTTGTTTTAAATCCCACAGTTTTCTATTTACTCCATAAATTTCCTTAAGAAATGTCCCTGTGATGTAACTACAGGCTGGCAGCAACAGTTGTCTCTTTATTATTCACTTCTGGAGAAGGAAGGAGAAGCTGCTGAGCCCAGCTCTGGACTCAGGAGCTCACAACTGAACGAAACAACTTTTTGCCTGGGATTTCTCCTGTCCCTGCCTTGGCTCATGGAGTGAATCTCCTGGAGAGAAAAGAGGGAATTTCTCTGTTGGGTGAGCAATTCTTCCCTAAAGCCGTGCCCATGGACCAGCTCTGCTTTGGGCAGGTTTCTTGTGCTCCCTGAGAGCAGAACCTGGAGGGAAAGGCAGGAGGGGGCGATGGGCATTGTGGGCAGCACAGCCCCCAAACCACCCAAGCAGTGCCATGTGTCCTTTAGGAAAGGTGAGGAATAAAATCCGGGATGTTCCAGGTGTGCCCCGGGGCATGGGGGTTGTGCCAGGTGCTGTCAGCCCACAGGGCACCCGCAGGTACTGGGGCAGCACCCAGGCTGTGCTGCTGCTTCATGGGCACTGGAAAATCCTGCAGGTACCAGGGCAGCACCCAGGCTGTGCTGCTGCTTCATGGGCACTGGAAAATCCTGCAGGTACCAGGGCAGCACCCAGGCTGTGCTGCTGCTTCATGGGCACTGGAAAATCCTGCAGGTACCAGGGCAGCACCCAGGCTGTGCTGCTGCTTCACAGGCACTGGAAAATCCCGGTGCAAATATTCCCTGAATTCCCAGGGCAGTGAGAACCTCAGAGCCCATGTGTGACAAAAAGTGTCTGTCCTCAGATCCTCGCAGCAGAGAGCTCAGCACAGCCTGCACTGCGCTCCCAGCAGCGTGACCACGGACACGTGGATGTGTGTGCTTATCTGGATATGTATTCGTGTGTAAATATACATATACATACATACATACATATAAAAATATCTATAAATGTTTGGTCAAACTGATTCCCTTAGGAAATTCTTCCCTTTCTTTCTGATTGAAATATTTCCATATCTGTGTTTCACGTTCACAACTTTCTGCAGACAGACAACATCAGACTCTATTTTCATCAGCTATCACCTTTGCCACAAATGCTGAAAAAGAACAATGTCCCATCAAAAATATGATCAAAGCCAGAACAATCCTGTTCAGATCTCCCAAGGACTGCCAGCCTCCCTGTCCTCCTTTTTTTTTATTCCAAAGCATTTCTACATCCGTGGGTTTGCTCCTCTGTTGAAAAGGAATATTTCAACACTTTGTTCAATCATGGCATCAAGTTTTAAGAGCTTTTAATTTCAGGTTTTTTATTTGCTGATATTGATGTGAATTTAGCAAAAGACTATGTAAAGTTTAGCTGACAAATTTATTTGTAACCTTGAAGTATTTGATCATCAGAGAGTGAGAATATAAATAAAAGACACTGGACATCCACATAATCTACAGTTAATTCCATAATTTTTACAGATAACAATATACACATTGTCTTGCCTTTCCTCACAATCAGCTTGCACGATATCAGTGGAAATACACAAATGCCTGGAGCAGGGATGTGTCCCCAGGGAAGGGGCTGCTCACTCCAGCAGTGCCTGGGGAAGGGCTCGTCTTAAAACCGACCCCCCGAGAAGGTTTTTGGCAACAAGACATCAGGGTGATTTTTGAGACACTTTGCAGTAAAACTGATACAAAGAAATTTCAAGGAAAAGCATAAGATCCACAACCCAGATCCACCACCGGTGTCCCTGGGTCAAGAAAATTCACCTCTTGACCTCGTGATAAACGTGGAATTACTTGGTAATAAATACATCTATTCACGGTTTAATGCTTATATGGAAGAGTCAACCTAGCAATCTACAAATTAAAAAGGGGAGAAGCAGAATTAACATATGATTTTCATTTTACAAAGGAAAAGGGCTGTTGATAAATGATTGGCATATTAAAGAGCATTTTGTTTTAGAAAAGTTAATGTAAATTCAAAGTAAAACAAAACATACCGCATTGGTGCACTTTTAAAAAATCTGTTGGAAGAACAGAGAAGTTTCCTACCATGGATTTCTGAAGTGATTCACTATGAACATTTCTCCTATAGAAATATAGACATTGTCACACCTTTCACCATGGATGAGGATTTTATTTTCCCTTAAAAATGTTTCGGTGTGGATGGGTGACGGAGCAAGTCCTCGCTTTGGAGAATGCACCAACAACAAAATGCAAAATACCTCCTATCAAATCTGTAAAGCACAAGTCCTGGTGTTTGGTAAAGACACGAGAGTCAGTTTGGTTGGGACGCTCCGGGTGCCAGTGGCTGCAGTGCCAGGGCCTTTGTCCATCATCATCATCATCATCATCATCATCACCATCATGCCAGGCTCATCTCCGAAATCCCCTCTGCTCCCTCCGTGTCACGGCACTCACGGCTCATCCCTCTGTCCTTTCCAAGAGCAGGTGACATTTAACAGCACCGAGTCCTTTCCCTTCCCACTGCCTGGGGGTGGCCCCTGTATCAAAACTGAGCGTGGTCGACCTCATCCAGCCAGGAGGCCGGGCTGGCCGGGAAATCCGGGTACCCCCCGCTGCTGCCGGTGGAGAGGTCGGAGCTCGGTCCATTCCCAGCCAGGACCCTCATGGGCTGGGGCACCCCTGGTCCGCTCTGTCCCATGATGGCCAAGCCGTTGTCTGGGTACACCAAGCTGGAGATCAAGGGCTGGTGGCCTGGCAGTGCCTGCAGGGACGCCGGGGACGGGGGGATGCCGTAGGGGCTGGCGGAGCGCAGGTCGTGGAACGGCTCCTGGGCTGGGATCCCGCCGTGCTCCAGGGCAAAGCTCCCGTTGGTGCCCGCCTGCCGCCCCAGCGCCGGCGAGGCTTCGCTCAGGGTGCTGTAAATCCCGTTGGAATGGCTCATTTCCGACATGGAGGGCTCATCTGCAAGGGAAAACACCTGGTTTAATGGAAGAGCACCGGTCACCCAGGAACTCCTGCAGACTCTGGGTATACATAGATTAAAAGGATGGGAGCTGAGCAGTCACGCTCTTCCTCTTGTAATTCCTCATTATTCCCATCCTTGTTGATAAATCTTCATAGGCAGCCATGGGATTATTATTTTTTTTCCCGAGCACAAACATCTAATACATCTTGGATTTTAAAACTATGCATGCAAAGTACATATTAAAATATAAGACTGTGATTTAAAAATAATTCTTTAAAGGGGAAGTGAATGTCTTCCACCTTCTGTTTTGTTTCAATGTCTTTCTACCTTTCATTTCTATTTGGTTTTGAGGTTTATCCTGAATTTTGATATCACTTTTAGGAACTACCTGAACCAATGGAAGATAAATTCCCCATTGCTCAGGAAAAGAGATACTAAAATATTACATTTGTCTCCTCAGAAACAGGGTAATGAAGCCACAGGAACACAGAATGTATTTGTATGGCTTTAAAACACTCCTGAAAAATGAGCAATATTTTTTAAGTTCCCAGCAAAAATTGTTTGTATTTGTTAGGAGCTTTAAGAACAGTGAGAGCTGCTCTGTTGCCGGGGATACAAACCTGTTTGTGGCATCGAGCTCTCAATAATTGTTTGACATTTTTTAGTTATTATTTATAGACTATTCATATTTAATGAGCTGATACACAGTGTGCATAAACAGACTGAAAATCAAATAGTTTTTAGGAGCACGGGCAAGGAGCTGAGATGAAAAAGTGTGTGTTTATAAATACATAGTCTGTGTAAATATTTACGGAGGTTTGCATTTCAGTTTCTCTCCCATTCCTAAAAATACAAAAATTTGGGATGGAGCTGGGATTGTGTAGAACATCTTCCTGCAAATGTAACCTGGCCCGGGGCCCTGCCCCTGCAGGGATGGAGAGTGTGGGGTGAGCTGCTCTTGGTCTCTCCTGGTCTTGTCACCAGAAATCTCGGCCCCAAAGGGGGACACTGCTGTAGAAGCTGCCTAACGTGCACCAATTTCCTTTTTGCAGCACAGGAACAGCTCCCACAGGACTGAAGAGTCCTAGTGAGCAACTGCACAAATAAAACCATCCCTAAATAAGACTAAAAAAAAGAAACAAAACCCGCACTCATTTTCCCATAGAAACATTCAGTGGTTCTGGGCTTCCCGGTTTTGTATCTCCAAGAATCCCTTGGAAAGGCCGTGTCTGAGCAGCGGCTCTGACCCTGCAGCGCTGCTCGGGGAGCTCTCCCTGCTCCTGCCGCAGCTTTGGGGCCCGGCCGGAGGCAGAGCGGAGCCTCCCGTGCCGTGCCCGGGCCCGGCCGCCCCTCGCTGCCGCGGCTCCGGTTCCGCCCCGCGGGGAATCCGCGGCTCTGCCCCTCTCCCGCCTCGGCCGCTCGGCTTCACCCGCTCTTTTATTGCCGCAAATTCCCACCGCGGCCCCGAGCGGGTGAAAGCAGCCGGGGCACGGTAGCAGCTTTGCGGGGAGGACACAGCCCGGGGCTGCGGGCACCGACCTGTGAAGGAAACCTCGGCGTCGCTGTCGGGCCCCTCCTCCTGGATGCTGTCCTTGTCGGACTTGGATGTCCCCCGGGATCGCTTCATGTTCCTGAAGTACTGCCCCCACCGCTGCCTCCCCGCGTCCTTCTTCAGCCTTTTCTCCTTGGCCCTGCG
The DNA here is from genome assembly GCF_012460135.2 of Molothrus ater. NCBI lineage: Eukaryota > Metazoa > Chordata > Aves > Passeriformes > Icteridae > Molothrus > Molothrus ater. The sequence continues at coordinate 9,221,359 of NC_050497.2, read as the reverse complement.
GTTCTGGAACCAGACCTGCGAGCGGGGCACGCCGGGGAGCTCCGAGCCTGCGGGGCCGCTCCCCGCCCGCCGCCCCCGGCCCGGCCCGCCCGGACCCCGCTCTCACCTGCACCACCCGCATGTCCAGCCCCGTCTCCGACGAGAGCTGCTCCCGGACGTGCCGCGCCGGTTTGGGCGAGTTGTTATAAGCGTTTTTGAGGGTCTCCAGCTGCTTGGCCGTGATGGTGGTGCGGGGCCTCTTGGCCGTAGACTCAGCCTCTGCCGACACGGGGCGAGTTAGGGGTGAAGTTACCACGGGAGACCCCCGACCCTCCCCGGGCCCTCCCGCCCGGTGTGTGAGCCTGTCCCGGAGGGCAGGAGCGCCCCGGGCCGCCCCCCGCTGCCCTCGGGGTGAAAGGGACGGGGCAAGGGTACCTCTCTGCTTGGCCGTCTCGTAGTCCGCCTTGCAGACCAGCCTGCTGTCCTCCATGAGGTAGAACTCGTCGCCGGTGGCCAGCTGCCGCTTGCAGACGATGCAGGCGAAGCAGTGCAGGTGGTAAACGAAGTCCTGTGCCCGGCGCACCACCTGGGTCGGGGGGATGCCCTGCTGGCAGGCGGCACACTTCGTCCCGAAGCGCCTGAGCATGGGGGACAAGCGGCGGCCGCTGAGCCGGGGGAGGCCGGGCACGGTCCCCACCGGCCCCGGCGCTGTCCGCGGTGCTGCTGCCGGTGCCGCTGTCCCGGTGCTGAACCCCGGGCTGCCCGCGCTGTGACACCCGCCCGGCCCCGGCCGCCCCCCGGCCCTTCCCACGCACTTGAAGAAATCTTCCTTGCAGTAGACGCCGTCCCCGCGGCTGAAGCACTTCTCGGCCAGCTGCGTCTGGCAGTCGGAGCATTTCAGGCACTTGCTGTGCCAGTGCCGGTCCAGGACTTTGAGGATGAACCTGTCCACGATGTGCTGGTTGCAGCCGGCGCACAGCGGGATCTCTGCGGGGAGGGAGCCCCCGTCAGCCCCGATGGCCCCGCTGGCCCATCCGCATCCCCGACCGGCCCGGCCCGCAGCCCCGGGGCTGCCACCGACCGGCGGCGGACCCGGGGCTGGCCCGAGGAACAGCACGAAAAAAAGCATTATTCGTTCAAATTCGTTATGGTGGCGTCGTGGAGAGCAGCGAACGCCCGGGCCGAGCACACGCCGGGAGAAGTGCCCGGGAGAACCGGGATAAACAAGAAGGGAAGTGATGGAAACGGAATTAAACCCCCCGAGCGAGCCGCCGGCAAAGCTGTAATTATCCCAGGCTCTTTTTCCTTTTCCTAAAGTTCCAAAATTCACCTGCGTGCAATGGCGGGGGAGCCCCAATAGGGTGGGGAAAGAAACTACCAAAAATTACGAGAATTGCACTGAAAATAAAAATGCAGCAGTCTTGTCCCGTCCCCCTCTAGATACCGACAGCGATTGCACAGAAAGAGATAAGGATACAGTTATGGAGAAATAGAGATATAAAAATAAACAGATACAGCATATAGAGAACGAAATGTACAGATATATAGACATAAATATATAGATTTCAGTATATAGGTATAGATAGAGATAAGTAGGTGACAATATGGATATGAGGTACATAAATACAGATATATCGGCATAAATAGAGGCAGAGAGATGTATGACACGGCTGTACAGGAACAGATGGGTACGGACACGAGAGTATTTCTATGTAAAGATAATTCTATGTAGATATAGGAGCTGGATCGCCGTGCACAGGGGTAAGAGGTGGAGGTGATAATCGTTATCCTTAACAATTCACCGCGTCCAAACAAACAACCCCAACAGCGGCAGCTGCCCCGGCCAGGACGGAGCCCCGGCAGCGGGCACGGCACAGCCCGGCAATGTCCGGGCACGGCGGCACGGCACAGCCCGGCAATGTCCCGGTCCAGCCCGGTCCGCGGCTCTTACGCTGCATGGCGATCCGCGGGCCGCGGCAGCTCCGCTCCCTCAGGCGGGCCGCGGGCTCTGGCGCATCTTCCGCGGGGCGCAGCTGCCGCCGGCCCCAGCCCCGCCGCCGGGCCGGGCACGGAACCGCCGCTCTCCCCCCGCCGGGCCCCCCCAAATCAGCGGCTGCCGTGCCCCGCTCCGGGCGCTGCCAGCCCCGCGCCGCCGGGGATTTAATTCGCTAAAGCGGGTTATTTTTAGACGCCGGCCCTTGCCGCCGGTGCCGGTCTGAAGCGCCGGGCAGGGAGGGCATCGCGGCGCGCTGTATTTAATCCCCCCCGCCCCCGGGGCCGGCGGCGCATCCCCTCCCGCCGCCCCTTCCCGGCTGCGCCCGGCGACAGGGACGCGGCTCCGGGGCCCCGGAAACGAACCCCGACGGGGCCGGCGGCGGGCGGGGGTCGCGCCGGGGGAGGCAGCGCCGGCCGCTGCCCCGAGCTCGTTGTGAGCCGCGAACCCCGGGATTTGCCCTCGGTCCGGGCAAAGCACCCCACGGTTCGGCCCCCCCGGCGGCGCGAATCCCCCGGGACCGGCCCTCGGCCACGGTAAGCCCCGCCGAGCCCTCCCCGCCGCCTCCCCGGGCCCCGACGGAGCCCAGGAGCGCGGGGCCGTGAACGAGCGCCGTGTCCTGCGGGAAAACGGAGTTTGCGCGTCCTTCGTTCTACCGGGGCTCGATTTCGGCGGTGTCGCCTCCGCCCCTGGGGAGCTCGAGCAGCTCCCGGTTGCCGGGTCAGAGGCGCAGCTGCCGCGATGTGCGCACCGCGGAGAGCCCACGGGGACACTCACGGAAAGGCGAACCGGGGTAGGACCGGGGGCACCGGCCCGTTCACGGCGACTGCGGTCGGTCCCGCTCACGGTGACACCTCCGTCCCCACTCACCGGCGGGGCCCCCACCCCGATTCGTCGTTGATTCTTTTTTTTTTAAGACCCATCGACAGCTTTCGATGTTGGCAAGAACCGGGACGGTCCTGCTCTGGGACCGGACCCGCTGCCCCGAACCCGGCTCGGGCTCCCCCGTTGAGCCCCGGAGCCCCGGGGGAGCGCAGCCCGGTTCTCCCCGCCCCGCCAGGGCTGGCCCCGTTCGTTCAACGGGACGAAAAAACGTTTAAAAGAAGAATTAACGGGGTTTTTTAAAGTAGAGAAAAAAGCCGCGTGGGAGCCGGGCAGGGGGGCGCGGGGGGTCCCCGCAGTCGGGGGGAACCGTTGGGCAGCGAGAAGTCCCCGTCTCGTCCCTGTCCTCGTTGAGCGGGCAGCGGTGGGACCCCGGGCAGGAGCCGCCGCTCCGCCGGGCCGGGCAGGGCTCCCGTGAGCGCCGCTTTTCCCCGGGATCGACGGGGACCTGGAGCAGCCGCGGGGCCGGCAGCGAGAGGGGCTCTGATACCGGGGACGAGGCAGGAGGGAGCGAGAGAGAGCGCGGGACGGATCGGGACGGGCGGGACGGATCCCCCGATGCCGTCGGGCCGCCCTTCCCCGCAGCCAGCCCCGAGCGCGGCCCCGACGGTGCCCCCGGGACACAGACGGAGCACGGCCGGGCCCAGAGCAGCCGCCGCTGCCTCCGCGGGGGGACGCGGAGATGTGCGCGCCTCCCCCTCACCTGGGCTCCGCGGGAAGGGGCAGAGCTCCGCTGCCTTCTCCGAACCGGCGCGGACCCGCTCCAGCAGCATCGCGGCCTCCGTGGGCGCCGTCCGAAGTGCGCGGGTGGCTGCGGAGGAGTGGCGGAGCGGCGCGGAGGGGCGCGCAGGGAGCGGCGCGGGGCTGGGCGGAGCGGGGGGGCGCGGGGGGCGGGCCGGGGGCGGCACCGGGCCGCAGCTGGGCCGCGGTTCAGCGCCGGCCTCTTTAGCATCACAAAAGCGGCCGAGGGAGCGCTGTCCTCACCGTCCCACGCGTGGCCGCGCCCGACGCGTGGGCTCGGGCTACAGCCGCCGCCCTCGGGCGCAAAGCGGCACCGGGGTCCCCGCGAATCCCCCGGCGGTCCCACGAAGGGGGTCGGGGGAGCCGCCGTCGGGGGGAGCCTCCTCCCGGGCCCCGCCGGCCGCCCCCGAGCCCAGATTTCGTTTGTCCCCGCGGTGCGGGGCTCCCCCGACGCCGCCCTTGGGCAGCGGGAGGGCTCTTTCCCCGCCGCTAATTAATTAACGAACGCCGAGAGGTAGCGGGTGCCTGACCCGCGGCCAGCGGCGGCTGCACGAGGTTAATTGCGCTAATTGAAGACGGGGCGGACACGGACGGAGTTGTGTGTGCGGAACACGCGGGGCCGGGCGGGGTTTCTGTGAGCGCGGCGGTCCCGGAGCTGTGCGGGAGCGCGGGGGGCCGGGCTGGGGTCTGACCGTGCCCGCAGGTGTGGGGTGCGGGATGTGTGGGGTGCGATGTGTGGGGTGCGATGTGTGGGGTGCGATGTGTGGGGTGCGATGTGTGGGGTGCGTGTGCCCGTAGCCTGTGCCTGGGCTCTGTCCCAGTTTCTGTCGCGTTCCCGCGTGTGCGGAGCTCTCGCTGCGCTCCCGGGGGCGCGGGGCCGTGTTTGTCCGGGCAGAGCCCCGTGCCCGTGTGCACCGCTTGCCGCAGGCAGCCGGAGCTGATAATTGTGGTTGTTACTGTGAGCCCGTTAATCCCCCGAATCCCTTTACCTCCTGCTCGCAGGGGATTACAAATTAATAAAAGCAGCTTAGGGGCGGGAGCCTCCAAACTCACATATGCTCCTGCCGACGGCGGCACCGGGACTTTCGCCCGCTCCTGGGGGCGGCCGCGGAGCCCCCAGCGAGCCCCGAACCCCGAGGCACCCAGCCCGGACCACCCTCCCCTCCTCTGGGTCCTGCGGGCCGGGGCCGGCTGGGGGCTGTCCCCTGGGATGGTTCATCTGGTCGGGGACAGGCTCCACTCTGCGGGACAGCTCAGCCTGTGAGGCTGGGAAATGCAGGGGGACACTCTGGGGACCAGGACTGGGATCCCCAAATAAAGCACCCAGGAACGGCCAGGTGGGAGTTGGGGTCCAGGTCCTGCCCGAGTGGGACTGGTACCATTGAGCAGTGACACCGGGTGGCACCAGCACCTGGCCCTCCCCAGGGCCAGGAACATCTCTGGGGACAGTGATGGCCCACACCGTCCCTTTTAAACTCGGTTTTTAAGTGGATTTTTAGTCTGAGCCTCTAAGAAGCACTTTTAGCAAACCTGTGTGGGGTGGTACCAGTTCCCCGGGCACGGGGAAGGGGTGGGGCAGCTGTGGCCGGGCAGGAGTGAGGGCAGGGGCTGTGACCCACCAGGACAGAGATCAGGGGCTGTGACCCACCAGGACAGAGATCAGGGGCTGTGACCCACCCAGGACAGAGGACAGGGGCTGTGTCCTACTCAGGACAGAGGTCAGGGGCTGTGTCCCACTCAGGACAGAGATCAGGGGCTGTGTCCTACTCAGGACAGAGATCAGGGGCTGTGACCCACCCAGGACAGAGATCAGGGGCTGTGTCCCACTCAGGACAGAGATCAGGGGCTGTGTCCCACTCAGGACAGAGATCAGGGGCTGTGACCCACCCAGGACAGAGGTCAGGGGCTGTGTCCCACCCAGGACAGAGATCAGGGGCTGTGCCCCACCCAGGACAGAGATCAGGGGCTGTGTCCCACCCAAGACAGAGGACAGGGGCTGTGACCCACCCAAGACAGAGGACAGGGGCTGTGTCCCACCCAAGACAGAGGACAGGGGCTGTGTCCCACCCAAGACAGAGGACAGGGGCTGTGTCCCACCCAGGACAGAGGTCAGGGGCTGTGTCCCACTCAGGACCATCAGAGGCCCTTGCCAGCCCTGTGGTTTCTCACGCTGTGACATCCAGGATCTCACAGAAGCCCTTGTGCTGATCTCTCCCTGCTCACCCTCCTCTGCCCTCCTGCCCAGGGGGGCCTTCCTCACTTGGGCTTCTGCCATTAATTAAAAAAACAACCGTTAATAAAAACCAACCCACTCAAGCATTTGTTTCTTCCTGGTTTATTTTCTCTTCCCTCGTTCAGATTCCTTAGCAACTCCTGAGAAGTCTGGGCTTAAAAATACATCTCCCCAAGAGGATGGATCTGGTTTATCATGGACATGCTCATGAGCTGTCCTGGCAATAGAGTTCAGCTCAAAACAATTTGCAAACACAGATAAAAAGCCCAAACGCATCCACTTTGCCCAAACGTTTGCAGTTTATTTTAAACAAGCACATTAATTTACAATTTAGTACAAAACAGTCACTTTTCCTTCCAAGAGAGGAATGAGACAGTAAAAATCCAACCCAATCAGAACAGACTTGGAAATGTCAAGTTATTGACTTCAAATAAATAGAACATTTAAATTACTGAAATGGTATTGTCACTATTTTCAACACCTCATGTGCAACACCACACCTGGGACCTTTGTTCCCACCCAGTTCTGTGCAGAACAGCAGGGTGGATGCACTACTGGAAACAGAAAATTAGGAATTCTCACCAATCACTTCATCAGGTTTCTTTAGCATTTGCAGCTTTTGTCTCTCCTGGCACATTCTACTCCTTTTATTTTAATATTTCCTATTTGAAAACATCCTGAGAGCAAAGAAAGCTCCATGAATTACAAAGGGCCAAGAGACTGCCCCAGCACAGCACGATTCCCACAGGGAAGTGGCATTGCAGGAACCTCTGTGGACAACATACCACACAAATACAGCCTCCAAGGTTGAGGATGTGGGGCTTGGAGGCAATTTTTAACCAGAAACACTTTCCTGGCAACATCCCCCATCCTCCAGTGCACACTGTATTGGTACAGAGACATAAACCGGTAAAATTTGTTATTAGAAAGACAGAAAACAAACCCAAAATTTACTCAAGTGAATTCAAAGTCAAGAAAACCTTCCCAGATGAGGACATGGAAGTGAAGGCCTTGGCTGATTCACCGGCAAGAGCTGGAGGACCAACATGGACAAGCAATATCCTAATTTCATTAATTTCAGACTTTCATACTCTGAAGAGACAAAAAAAGCCACTGAAGTTTGAGTATTGATTCATTTTGTTGTGTTTGCAGCAGGGTCACAGCAATGTGGAAGTTCAACTTTATTCCCCCCAAACTTTATTCCAAACCCACATTTGCTGTTTTTTAATGGCAAAATCATCCCTACAAAGCCCCAAGGCCTTTTGCTTCCATGTGCAGACAAAAATGAGCAGAATGAGTCAAAGCTTGTGAAACCAGGCCTGTGTATTTGCTGGAATTCTACACAACCAATGACTGAATTGCAACTTGAGAATGTGCAACACTGACAGCAGGAATTAATAACTAGCTCAGTTTTCCAGATCCAACATTGCTGTGCTGGGTTAGGTTTTCCTGGTGTTTGAGTTTTCTTTTAAAGCTAAGGGTCCTTGCTGGTGGGCTGAGAGCACCCCAAAGTTTCCTGATTTTCCAAAGTCAGTGTGCAATCTCCAGCTTTTCCTCTGAATGAGCCTCGCCCTGGGATCTCTCACTGGGTTCCAGCCCAAACCAAAGGGCCCTGATGAGCCTGGAGCCCCTTCCCCACGGGCTCACCACCACCCTTGTGCTCACAGGGTGTTTGAATAGCCAAGCCCAGCTGCTCTAAGGATGGGAGTCATAAATTCCTGAAGAGGAAAGAGCCGGGATGGTTCCTTCTGCCAGAACTCTGGAATTCTGAGGGTCCTCGAGGACACGGACCCAGCCCCTCTGCAGCACTGACAGGGTCATGGGAACTGAGATTTCTTCCTCTGCTCACAGCAGCCCCAGAAAGCTGCTCCTCTGCATGGGTGTTACTGTGATAAACTTCAGCTACAAGGGACAGTGAATCTTTGCAGCTCAGCTCTGTCATTCCAACTGGATGCTGCAGAGACACGTCAGAAATACTCAATTCTGTGAACAGCCAATGTTTGACAATGAAAAAATAACCCTGTGAAGTTTCTGTGCTTTTTTTTGTTGCCAGGCTTCAAACTTTCTATGCTGGGGGTTCTGAGGGAAATCAGGGGAGGACACAGCAATGGTGTAAATGCAGGGAATTGGCCAGGGACTCCTTATTCCTTCTCCTGTAACAGAGGAGCCAACAAACATTCAATTAAATTAAAAGTTGCAAATGTAGAATTGAAAGGAAAAGCCTTTTTATATAACATAATTAATCTGGAGAACTCACTGCCACGAGAAAACATTGAGGCCAAAACCTATTAGGATTAACTAAAGATTAGGTAATGGATAACTAGAACATGCTCAATTACATTGGATAGGATTATAAACTTCACTATCCAGGACGTGAATTATCCCCCCCAGCCAGGATCACAGCAACTCCTACTCCCAAGGATGATTTTTTAATGTTTTCGTGGTTTCTTCTCACTGCTGCTCCAAGTACCCCACACTGAGCTCTAGAGGAAACTGGACACCCCAGAACAGGGCAGTTCTGGGTGGAAATACCAAGGGAAGTGTTAATTGCTCTCTTGTGATGGAGAATTTCATCAGAAGAAACTCAGTATTTGTAGATTTTCCAATCTGTTCTGCCACGGTAACACAAACCTTGCTGTCCTTCTCTAAAAACATTGTTTTCCTTTCCTAGAGTTCATCAGGATTGGTTTCCAGCTGGAAAACACCATAATTACTTAGCAATCAGAATCAGGCTGCTAATTGTGCCCCAAAACTCTCATCCTAGGGATGGCACACACATATCCTTGGCTGGAATGCACCAGAGAATGGATGAATGATTTGAACATGAAATGCTTCCTACTTTAAATATGTAAGTAATATTTCAGAAAGTGAAATTGAATTGATTTAATCAGAAGAGAACTCGTGTTTCCTGAAAAAAAACATCAGAATTCCTGCTTCTCCCAGTGAGGCAGCCACGGTACCATTCAGAGGAACTGCTCAGCACTCAGGAGGTGAAATCAGCTCTGGATGAATTTAAAAAAAACCACCTGACTTGAAAATACACAAAACAATATCCAATTTCCTTCTCCAGCAGGCACAGTGGATTGCATAATGCAATGTTTACTCTGGAAATGAGTAAAGGATGTTGGTGGGAAGTCATGGAAAACCTTAACTGCCAAATGCAACGCTCCTGTGTGAGGACATTGAGGTGGCCTTGGGCAAAGCCTGGGGATCTCAAGGCCAGCTCCACCCGTTCAGCTGAACACCTGGGAAATGCCTCAGGAAGAAAGGGGTGTGACCCAAGGAATACTGCATATAAAATCCCTGATCATTAATATTAAAGCTGTGTCTGGGACCCAACAGCCACAAACAGCGAGAGCTCCTACACCGAGGACCGGTGAGACTTCACTTTCCAGCGCTTGGACCTCACCCGGAAAAAAAAGTACATGATCATCAAAAACAAGGATGATGCCACATAGAGGATGACACACAGACTCATGTCTAGGTTGGAAAATCCAATCCCCAGGAAGGACACAGCCTGCCTGGTCCCTTTGAGGCTCACGGATGCAGCGGCGCCTTTGCCGCTACCTTGGACAGCTCCAGGATTCCCCACTGGCTTCTCCAAGCCCTTGGAGCCTGGAGCTGCTGGCTTCTCCTGCTCCTGGAGCTGGTTTTCTCCATTTCCCCCCGAGTTCTTCTGCAGGGTTTTGTCTTTCACCTCCCTCGTGTCTCCCTGCTCGTTGTCACTGGGGTCAGCCTGGCTCTGGGTGTATTGATAGAGAATATTTTCACTGCTGTAGTGGGACTTGAGGAATTGCAGGACTTGCTCTTCATTCCAGCTGTGCAGCCCTTTGATTTCTTCATGACATGCAGGACAAATGTCTGGAGTTGGCCACTGAACTTTGGGGAATTTTGGATCCTCAGTCAAATCACCTAATTGGGAGGAGAAAAAGAGAAATGGAAAGAAGTCAGGAGGGATGAAGAGGGAAAGCTGCACCATCAGCCCAGGGAGTGCTTTCCACTTCCAGTGAGGCTGGCATGAAAAGCCACAGCACAATAACTGAATGAAACAAAGACAGTCACAAATTTGGAACTTTTCTCATCAATTATGACCCCAAACATTTCAAAATACAAACACTGACTCAAAATTATTTCCATTTTCTCACAGGAAAAGCTGCAGCATTTTAATCCCAAGCCCAAATCTGCAATTGCTGCTTTTAGAAGGCAGGAACACTCAACAGTCTGGGCCCTGCAGGGTTAACCTGAATTATGGTGCAAAACAAACTGCTCTTTTCACTCCTTAATCCCTGTTTTCTGCCTGGTTTGCAAGAGCAGCTCCAAGGCCAGACACTCAGATATTTTCCTGTTTCTGTGTTGTGAACCATTCCATGGCAAGCTTGCGTTTCCACAGCTCTGCATCATTACCAGAACAAACATCAGGATTTTATAGCCATGTTCATGTTTAAGATGTATTTTTCAGCTAAAAACCAAGTCTTTACATATGTAACACTGTCTTGAATTAGAGCTGATTTTAACATTTCAGATGCTCACAGCTCTGGCCACGTTTCTGAGCTGAACACTGCAGCTGGCCTCACACTTTGCTCTAAAAACCAATATTTTAAAATGTGAATGGAGAGAATTTTTAGAAAAAAAATCTCCACCTGGGAAAACCCCTGATTTATTAACCTGATTAATACACTAGCACTTAAAATATTTTAGAAATAATAATTTTGCACTTTATTCTCATTTTATTTTTTTATTCTTTTTAAAAGCAGGAAACTTCCCCGTGATTTTGGGTAAAATAGGGATTTAAAAGACATTTAAAATATGTGTCTCCTTGATATTTAAGAGCAAAAGAGCAAATTGGCTTTTTTATCCTAAAGATCACTCAGCAATCAATTTGTTTCAATAAAAAATGCAGAAACAAAATGTGTTACAGCAAGGTTACAAACAGAAAGCTCCCTGTACTTTGTGTTTTCCTGCCAAAGAGGGAAATGCTGTAAATCCTGTGCATTCCAAAGGAACAGGGAATAATTCAATAGGGCAGAGCCATACCCAGGCACCTCCTGACCCCCACCCCAAGGTGCTTTCATTGACCAAACATCATTTCTCACTCAGCACCACAAATACAGATGCAGCTTTTAAGGGTGAAAATACATCACTGTCCCACAGAGAAATTTTAGCAAACTGAAAAAGCATAATTTAACATTATTATTTATTCCAGTGTGTTTATAGTTCTTACTAAAAGGGTATTTTAGCCGGCTGCTGCATCACCTAAATCAATATCCATGTGAGTTTTCCAATACCTTAATGTTCTAAATAAGTGCATTGCTCCACCACTTGGCAACTCCAAGTCCACAGGAGTTGCCTGTTATAGGAACCAAAATTAGAGGATGCTTTTATTTAATCTCTTATTATTTACCTTTTTCCTCCTCAGAGAAAGGAGGCAAACTGTTTGTACTCACAACAGTATTTAATTCTTCATAAATCTTGGGAATGCAGCAGGAGTATAATATGAACACAATGTAGCATATTGAAATTGTAACTAATGCTGCATTACCCAGATCCATAACAGCAGACAGGGATTTAGTGCAAAGAGAAACCAATTTTCTTTAGTGCTTTAGTTACTTGATACCTCCATAACAGAATGGATTAAACACAACCAGTATTTTAACAGCACTTTCAAGTGAAAACACTGGGATCTGGAGGGGGCACAGGTTTCCTTTATACAGTGATTTTATTTTATTCAGCTACTGATCTGCCAAGAGTTGAGGCTCTTTTATCCTGAGGAAGCCTCTTCTTCAACTGCCATCATTTCCCAAACCAAAACAAAGGCTGCTTTTAACCCTAAACTGGTACAGAAAGAAATGCAATTTTTTTTTTTTTTTATCCACTGCTAAGCAGCTGAATTGCTCCTTTGATTTGGAAAGAGCCTCACCAAGCAACAGGTGGAACCTCAGAAGAAACCAGCTCTGAGAATGATGGTTTTCATTCTCTCCCCTACCTGCCAGCCTGTTGTTGACCACGTTGTGCCTCTCCCAGAGCCACAGAACAGCCTGCTCCAAGCTTTTCACAGAATCCATGGATTCTCTGGCCATCTCCTCAAAGTGCTGAGCACAAGCCTTGCACCCAAAGAAGTGCTGGATGTATCTCCTCATCACCTGCAGCACAATTTGGGGGTTGTCCTCAAGGCCTGCAAGACAAGGGACAGACACAGCTCCAGCAGCAGGGAAGTGAAGGGGGGAGAGATGGAAAGGAAAATTTGCTCCGTTGTTATTCAATAGAATTGACACCTGAGCTGAAATAAATCACTTTTGCAATTTAAAGTGGCTGTTTGTACCAACACCTACACACATTCAGCCTGTACAAATGAGCTCAAAGCTACCCTGAACACCACAACCAAATAAAAGTCAAGTGGTCTCTACAGAGGAATTTCTCCTTTCAGAGTATCTTGGGAGATATTTTAATTACAAAATTTCAGGGAAAAACCAAACTTAGTTAATGAAAACCAGACATTTTTATCAGAGAACCTTGTGAAATTGCTAAAATATGCAAAATTCCCACTTTCTGTATGTCACAACTCCTGTGGAATTGGAGACTTTCTCCAAGCTCTTGCCCAATATGTAAATTTAATAGAAATGTTTATATTATGCATTCACCTCTATATTCATGGCCAGGCACTGAAGTTATGGTGACTTTGCTACTGAAAAAATCAAGAGTCCAAGCCCCTCTGTGAGTCCTGCACAAGGTGCCTGTGAGGGCTGTTTGTTACTCCTCAGTTCTGAGGAATTAGAGAGCTCCACAATCTCATTAGAATTATTAATTCCATGGCTTTTTTGGCAGGCTCTGAATGCACAGAGCAGCTGCTGAGCAACACTTGGGAGAATAAATCAGGAATTCCTCCTAAAATAAACACAAACACGTGATTTTTGTAACATTTACACTTTCACACTAAAGATAATGCAAAAGAATCATGAATTCAGCAGGAAGATGAGGCCTGCACAGGCTGAGAACTTTGTGGCCTTTCTTGTGTCAGCAGGCAGCTCCTCACATCCCTAAGAGCCTTGAAAACCTGATATAATTTGTTGAAATCCTAATGGTTTCATCTCTGTCACACAGAATTTCTGATTCATGCTTAATTGACCCAGTAAATTATGTCAAAATGTATTTAAAAATGTCCTGTGTGTTACCACGAGCACACACTTGTCAAATTAAACACATTTTATGGTGCAGATTGATCAAATTACAGATTCCTGCTGCTGAGCACCACGAGTAATTTACTATTGCTTTGTTTTCTTGGGGGAAAAAAAAAAATCAACAAAACCTGCTCAAACTATCAGAGCACTCATCTGTTACAGATATGGGGAATATATAAAGATTGTCATCAACACCTTTATTTAGAACAACAACGGGATATTCTTAAACACAGCAGCAAAAAGAAGTCTTTAAAGAAATCCTAAAAAAAACCCCTGATTTCTCCTCAGCCATTCAATATCTGTGATTGAACAGACATGTATAAATAAAAGCTATGAGATTAAAGCAGATTAAATTACTGCATTAAAAGAAAGGCTGGAAAATTATTTTGGAAGTTAAAACAAATTTTGGCAGAACAGTTTTACCATTTATATTGAAATATGTATTTAGGAAAAACAATAAACACAACCAGAAAATTATCTCTTTGTGGAGAAACAAGAGATTCATCCACAAATTTAATTTCATCTGTTCTCCTGTGCAATGGTACACCCTTGAAAATTAATTTTGTGGAGAAATCTGTCAAATTTAGCACTAGATTTAAAAATGCCAGATCATTTATTATAAAATCCACAAGCCTGTCTTATTCACACCAAGACATCCTGTTACCTAAAACCACATTTCTTGCAACGAAGTGAGCTCAGGAAATGATTTCTACAATGATTTTACACATTCTTGGCTGTGAGCAGCTCTGTCCTGAGTCCCTTTGGATCCCTCCTGCTTCTCCCACTGCAGGTTCAGATTTCCCCACTCAGTATTATTAAAATGTATCAAACAGAACCAAGTAAAATAATTTTATCAAGAAAGCCAGAGGAGTTCACCCAGAGTGCCAGGCCCTCGAGCAGAGGGGACGATCAGGAGAAATCCATCTGCTTCAGAAAGCAAACAATTGCAAAATGGCTCATTTTGGTTGTTTTTCTTTTATCAGCCCCGAGATGAATCTTCTATTAACATCTGCCATGTATCATTGTGTAATCCTCCTTTTCTCTTTCCTCCCAAACTACTGCAATTCAGGGTAACCCTAATCTTTAAAGTGGACAAGAAGCATAAAACCCTACCTGTGGTGGGAAGGATTAGGGAGTACATCATGCTTTTTAGTAGATGGGATTTAAACAAGCAATAAGGAGAGGAAAACCTCCCAAGACATAATCCCACAGTCTCAGACTGACCCAATTCTTTCACCATAAGAAGTGATCATCACATATCTGGCCCGATTTACAGCCAGGGTTAACTGTGCCAAAGAGTTCTCAGGTCCTGCAATGTATTTTTAACTTCAGGCTCGTGCCTGAAACACACAATTTGAGGGGCAATTTTGTGTTGTTAAATATTAAGAATGAATAGATTTAATCAGAACACTTTGGGACTAAAAAGGGGAAATTTAAGTTATGCAGGATCCTGCTGAACAGCTCAAAATCATCCAGCACAAACCTCTCAAACTCACTGCACTAAATTGAAGAAATTCAATCTACTGCCCCATGAAAAAGAAACAAAAACAGAAACAAAAATCAACAACAGAATGATTTGCTATCAAAAAATGCCTGTTCTGCAGGAGAATTAGTCAGATTTGAAGGATTTTCACTCTGATGCAAATAGTGCTGGACAAATGTATGGATCTATAATGTGAAATAACAAAATCCTTTTTAACATACAATGAACAGCTGATAAATTGAAAAATTCTGAGTTTTATGATGTCCATGTAGAATTCTCATATTCCTTGGAAAAGACATTTAAAAGGCTTTAAAGGAAAACTAAATAGAATTGTAACCAAACAAAGCACTGTCCTGGCAATAATAAAAATCAAACTTTTAGAATTAGTGATTCTATTTTCATTGGGTGAGGAGAATAGATTTTAGAACCAGCATGTTTCTTAAACAGGAACCATCACCAGAATATTAACACTCAGCCTCACAAGATGCTGCAAGTCTAAAAATGAGCAATTTTACAGAGTGCTGGCAAAGTAGTAAATCACTGCAGGGATTAATGACAGGTACATTCAGCTGGAAAAAAAAAATAAACCAAAAAGTTGTAACATGCAGTATTTAAGAAATAATTTAAGAAATAACATTACAGAAGGATCAGCTAATGGCTGTACATCTTTTATAGCTACTAAACTGGATGGTAAAACCTCATTTTCCTCAAATTTCATTCTCAGTGCAACCTCAGGTAACCTGAATAATTTTCATCCCTTTTCAGGGAGCTCAACATTTATTTGTTTGAAATTCTCTTTTTCTTTTTTTTTTTTTTTTCCCTTTTTCTGCTTTATTACTCCCAGCTTTAGGGCCACACACTTTATTTAGCACATTTCCAAAGCTTCCTGCTGCAGCCAAGCTCTGACCCCTGCTGGTGCAGCCCTGCAGCCACTCTCCTCCACAAACTGATTCCTTGAGGATTTAAACACCAAAAACGATTTGCTGCTCACCTGTGTTTAGCAAAGCTTTTGGTCTCAGTGCAGCCTGAACAGTGAGGGTGTGGAACAGCTTCCAGAGGGAGCAGCTGTAGCCCCTGAGCTCTGGTCTGCTGCCCTGGCAGCCAACCCACTGCACTTTCCTGGGCAGAAATATGCCAGAAATCTGCAAAAAATAAAAGAGATTTATTTATTTAGGGGCCTAAATGTACCACTGAGTGTGGCAGCACTGCTGATCCCACATGGGATTGAGGTGATCCAGGGTAAAGAACAATAAATGACTTTCTGCACTTGATAATCAGTTCATGCTGCAGGCAAACAAAAATCCTCATGTCTCAGATACTCTGAAGCATCATCATAAAACTCATCCCTTTTGGACAAGATACAAATTGTTCAGTCATTGACATTAAACCTACTAAAATCAGTCTGACAGAGCACACAAAGTAGTTCAGCCTGTGAAGATTATTTTTTTTTGAGAACACAACACATGAAAATATTCCACGACACTGCCAGAGCTCCCCTGGGCACATCCAAAATCTAAAATTCCCTATTAGTCCACAAAGTTTACATGATTTACAGTGTAAAGCTTCACTGGCTGTAAAATTCCATATTATTTCTTCGTGGAACAAACCCACTCCTTATTCATTGCACCTGAAATGTAGCACAACATTTTAATTTCTGAGACTTTTCTCTCCTCTTCCTAAAACACACAGGAGGCTTTCAAATTTCAGACAGAAATAGGGAGGACATTGTGAAGTTCTGTGCAAAGACAACCCTGTGACAGGGCTTTGCCAAAGTGGGATGGAATTCCAGCAGGGAAATTGGAGAGTATTTGGGGAAACTCTTCAGGAATAATGCACATTTCAGTGGGTAAATTTCCCATCACTTAAACTCTGACCTTCAAGAGAATCCTGCTGACAGCAGGCACAGCAAAGTCAGAAATATCCTCTGGGAATCTTGCATCCCTGGGGATGACATTAGGGAACAAGTATTGCTTGCTCATTATAAAACCCGGCCAGGATTGGATATTTCAATTCTCTCATTTCAATTTCTTTGTGTGGATGTGGGTTGGTTTTTTTTTTTTTTTCTGTTAATGATTTCACTTTATATTCATTTTAACCTTCTTATAACTCCATTATGAGTGGGGGAGCAGCAGTAAATGATGTCTTTGATACAGAATCTTATCCTTTCCTAATGCCCTGTTTGATGCTGGGACTGGGAAGAGCTTACCCGCATTTTGTTGTTGACCAGATCCAGGATAGCATCATAAGGGATTTTGTCTAATGGAAGGCTCACCAGCCACTCCTGCAAGGTCTCTAACAACTTCACCACAGGCTGACGGCCAGGAAAAAGCTGAGAAAAATAAATAAAACCAAGAAGAAAACGTTTTCAAGCACAAATCTCATTAGCAACGAGCTTTTGGTTTTATCCAAGTGTTTTTGTCGTCTGTGAAATGCTTCATTTCGTTTTCTGATGAGCAAATTAATTACTTGTTCTGCTTGCAGTAAAAAGCCATCTCACACCAGCTTTTGCTCACAAAATTCAGCAAGTTTTTTTGTGCAAAATGTTAAAAATGTTTAAAATTTTAAAATTCTTAGCAGGCAGGAATGCTACAGAACAACTTGACATTATCTAGGATTTCACATTAAGGTAATTCAGTTCAGAATGTTGCTCAAAACAGAGTAAGACACCTCAGTGAAACAGAGAGGCTGAAATCCTTCGAATTTTTGGAAGACCAATCACAAAATTAGTTATTTTTAGTAAGATTTCTGTGAGTTTAGGAGTTGTTATCCAGAAGAACATTTTCATTTCATGTGTAACAGTGATTTCCAAAGTGATCTGGAACCAGGGACTTCCTTAACTCAGAACTTAGAGAGCCACAGCCTGGCAGAGGAGTGTGAGGACCTGAAAATCAGTGGTAAGGCCATTATTTTACAGCAGAAAGGCTATTTTGCTTTAATGAGGGTTGGAATTATTACAGAATTAAGTCAAGTATCTGCCATTCTTTAGGACCCTTCCAGAGGGAGCAGAATTTCAGTCATAAAAACTCCCCAGGCAGGGAATCAGAGATTTCTGTGCCTTTGGATTGACCATCACTATAAACAGGAGAAGAATATTAAAAAATTCCTAACAGAAACACCTGAAAATATGAACAAGAGAAACGAGGAAAGGGTTACATGGCAAAAAAAAGAGCAAATACAGGATAGCAACCCCTGGTGGGACAGGGCAGGGGGAGATGAGCAGGCACCTAAAAGAGAACATTCCCCATTCATCACAACAGCCAGGGAACCAAATGACATCAGCTGGCCATGGGGAAGAGCAGAGGGGATAATATGATGGAAAGATTACCACCACACTTTCTTAAAGAAATGAGGCCAGCTGCAGATTTCTGACCTCTGATGGCTGCAGGGGGGAGCTGGCTGGGTAAGGAACTGTCTGTCTGATTTTCAGATAAACCCAGATATTTGGAAGTGGTTCACATAGGACTTATTATTCCCTTAAGAGTTATTGATTCACTTGTTAAAAATAAAACATAGTGTTAGCTACACAGGGAGTAAAAATAAAGATATATTGGTCATTTCAGGAAGCTGGCATTGTAAAGCAAAATGATTTTAAGTTTTTTCAAGTCATATTGCATTAGGTTTTATGTATTTTCTTTTTATGCAAATGTAACACATAAGCATTTTTAATTTTTAAATACTCAATTATATTCAATAGCTCAGTTATTTTTGAATATCTATTTAATCAAAATCAGTACCTCAATTATATTCAAAATCCAGATAGAAGCTACTAACATCTCTAAATAGAACAGCATTTGCCAAGTATGCATTAATGAAATTCAAAAGTCAAGAATGAAAAACAAAGGTTGGTTTAATCCCACTGAGCAACAATAGCCACTTATCCTGAAAATCTGATAAATGGACTATATTTACAGTGTTTGTTCAATATGCTGCAGACTACTTAAGCTTTATTTAATTTTGAGCCCCCTAAGGTGAAATTAAATTGCATTTTAACCCTGTAAGTATGTCAGAACAGCAAACAATACCTCAAAAATAGTCTTTAAATAAACCCACCAGACTGCGTTTGAAGCTGCTGAGGATGCACACACTCCAACACTGAGCAAGACATTTTGAGAGACTTATGCCCCACAATAAATTTTCTGCTGGGGTCACTTCATCTTCACAAATAATCAGAGCCCAGAAGTGCCTACCTTGGCAGAGATGGTGACAAAGTCCTTGAAGGTTTTTAGCTCAGCTCCCTCGAGTGCCTTGTGCGTGGCCAGCTCCACCCGGAGCAGGAAATGCAATCCTGACTCAAGGTCAGCCATGTAGAGCCTGGACCTGGAACACACATCAATAATCCTCTTAATAATAAAAATAAATAAATAAATAAAAATAAAAATAATCCTGCAGGCTCTGGCAGCCTCCTGCACCCCTTCCCTCACCACTCACCAGGTTAATTGATGACAGGAGGTGTCATTAAAGCCCTCAGAGGCACAAGCAGAGTTTGGAAAATTGAGGCACAACCACACATGAGAAAGTTTTTTTTTAGATTTGACTGAACTTTTTGCTTCCCAGCCAGCTTTACCTTGAAATGAAATTACAGCCCTGGTGTAAGGAAATTACAGCTTCTCTGCCGGGCTGACCACAAACAGAAACAGGACATGCCCTGAACAACAGGGGATCCCACACAGGGCAGGGGTGCAAACAAGACTGGAAATGTCAGTGTTGGGAAGGACTCAATTAGAAATCCTCTCCCAAATGCAGCAGTTTTACTGCAGGTCTTTTACCTCCCAGTTAAAACACAGCAGCTCTAAAGACAAGAGTTCTGACAGGTGCAAGTAAACCATATAAACCAAATGAAACATTTTCCAAGGTCCTTCTCATAACCAAGTATCTTCATAACTAAACCTGGTTTACAAAGTACAAATGCAGCAGGCACACAGCCCCAGCTTTCAAAGCTTTTCAGGCAGTTTGAGACAGAGCAAAGGAACTGAACAAACAGAAGTTCAAGAGCTCACACTTCTTGAGGAGCTCAGCAGCACTGCTGTTGCTAAAATAACAGAATTAAAAAACAAGCATTGAAAAAACTGGCTGCTCCCACCTCCTAAATAACATGCAGGAAAGAACATATTAAAAGACAGAATCATCTACTATCATATATACTACATCTATAATTTAATTTAAGCCACAGACTTATTCTGAATTTATCTCCTTAATTAATAAAGTACTCACTTAAGTTATAAAACCCAGCAAAATTCTGCTTCAAGTTTCTTAAATAAAGAGACATCCACATGAATGCAGGAGGCTCTCCAAAAGGATCCTATTTAGAAGATACTTGGAGTGGAGATTCATGTCAAAAAGATTTTGCCTTGCTGGAAAGCAGCTCAATTTAACTAAGTTGTTTTGCTAACTGAATGTTCCATATAAAGTATTTTATAATAGTCACTGAAAGAAGATGACACGAATAGTGTCCATGAAAGGAAAATAAGTATTATATTAAAGCACTCAGCCCCACATCTTTTCCATCTAAAGATGCTGAGGGATTATCTCTCTGCACAGGCTTTGCATCCTTCTCTCAAAGAGGGAAAGAGGGTGAAGATAAACCTCAGGGGATTTGGGGTGATAAACATCTTTTACAGTGACTTTAGCATTTTCTATTGTACTTGCATTTGACAAGGCCTTTCCAGTGGCACTGTTTCACTACTGCACACACAGAGAATCTCCTACAGGAATGTTACAGCTTGGCATTTTACCATGAATTTTTTCAGGGTCACTGTTCACTTCTTTCAGGTAGTGGGTGATAAGTCCTTGGCATTTTCAAGGCAATTGAATATTTCACAACACTTCTGGTAAAAACATTCCTTCCAGAGCAGTGCAGACATTTGCTGCTAAAACCAGAATACCTCAGTAATTTCACCTGTGAATTGTTTGAAAAGTTGCTCACAATTGAACTGAAAGGAGTGAAAAGAAGTAAACTATGGAATTGCTCTAGGATTTTATAATAAATTACAGCACAGCTTCCCATATAGTAGGAAAAAGCTGCAGGTAATTTTTAATAACCAAATTTATAAAAATCAATGGCATCACTTACTTATCAAACTCTTTCCACACCTTGATTTCTGTGCTCTCCTCTTTATTTTCTGGAGCAGGCAGCTGCAGTGGCAAAAGGAGTTTTTTCCTTACACCTGGCAGTGACTTTAAATATGAAGAAAAGAAAGACCGTAGAGGCTTCAAACTGCAAAAGGACAAAGAGAGGTAATTTTAATCTCAGACTAAGTGAATGCCCAAAGCTAATAACTGCATTTATAAAATAAGCTATTCACTTTGATATATGTTTTACAGTCCTAGTGCAGCATGGCCTGTTTTGATACAAAATGAAAAGAAATAATGTTTAATTTATGAATAACAAATCACTTGGATTAGGAGTGTGAAATTCTGTTCAAAATAAGAACAAATAATGTTTATCCAAATGTCAGCTCACATTACACAAGAAATGGGTTTTCTTAAGAATTTTGATGCTTTATTTATTTTTTCCACTTTTATTCCAAAGATTTTTTTTTCATTTCAGAAGTATCACAGTAATAAATTGAAGCTCTAAATAGGCAACAGTGGTAATAAAGCAGTATTAGGTCTTTTATTGATAATATAGGGAACACACAAGTTCAGGCAGTGCAATGTATTGATGAGGTGTCAGAACATCAAATCCTGACATTTTTATAAGTTAAGTGAACATCCCCTTCTGACAGATAATTACTTACTTGCTAATTAATCCATGGCTGCCATTGGGCTGTATCAGGTAGCACGAGGGGACTGAGGTGACCCCCAGCTTCTCCAGGAAAGGTTTATCAAAATTCAGGGCTCTCCTCACCACGATGTTTTCATACTGGATCAAGTCTAAGATGACCTGGGGAATGAGAGGATGCCATGAATTATACATTGTTCAAGGAATAGCCAATCTTGCAGGACAAGACACATAAACAGGTGAAGTGCATCATCCTTTAAGGGCATCATTAAGCTGTTTGCAGGAAGTGCAGCTGTGGCTGCTCCATGCACATGAACAATTTCACTTAAAGAAGATTTACTCTTCTCTAGAAATTATTACTCCTATTTTGCTTTTTTTAATTTTATTTTTTCTTGGTCTGTTCTGTTCTTTTCCTCCTTCCTTCCATCAG
This sequence comes from Molothrus ater, assembly GCF_012460135.2. Taxonomy (NCBI): domain Eukaryota; kingdom Metazoa; phylum Chordata; class Aves; order Passeriformes; family Icteridae; genus Molothrus; species Molothrus ater. The sequence goes on along the minus strand of NC_050497.2, from coordinate 9,199,722 downwards.
TGATGACACATGGCCTCCTTTTCTTCAGCAGTATGGGAAGGTTTGTCCATTTTGTCTTGTGTTGTAAACATGAAAACAATGCCATTTTCTATTTCATTAAACTATTTTATAAAGCTCAAATACTACATAACACTAACAAACATTTTTTATCCTGCAAGCAGACTCCAATTTGTGTTAACCAAACGACTCTGTCTTCCCCTCTAACTGTAGATAATAAAAACAGTGTGATAAAAAGCTGAGGAACTTCATAACCTTCACACTTCTTCAGTAATGCCCACAGCAGCTCCCAGAGAACAAATGCCTGGAATCAGCCTGGTCCCAAAGTGATTCCCACTCTTGGCAGCACAACCTCCTCCACTCATGACACTGGGCCACCTCAGCATCAAATCTAATTAGAAACATTTTGCAGACACTGGATGTTTCCACACAGATTATGCTTGGGTAATTATGCAATTGTTTTTCTTCACTCATCCTTACCAGGAAGAGAAAAGTAGCAGTTGTCTGAGCTAACAACAGGCTCCTTAAGTGGGGAAATGGTGCCCAATCAAATATTTTATTGGGAAGCAGAACCTAAAGACTTCCACTTCCTCTGTGTTTCTGAACTGCTTTATGCTACCATCTTAATTTCCCCAAATTTATATGTGAAGAAAGGGAACTAGAGAGTTTAGATTATTACAAACAGTTGTCCAAAAGAATGAGTACTAAAAATGGTTCTCTAGTAGTAACAAAACAATAATGTAATCTGGCAATATTTTTGTTGTGTTCTTTCAAATTCTTGAAAGAAAATTGTGCTGAGAATGAAACTGATAAATTAACCTTCTACTGAAATAAGAATGGAAGAAGTTAACATGACATCACATTCTTCTGTAAGCAAGTTCCTCTGTGGGAGTGAACACTGCAGCCCTATAAAATCCCTGGGTTTTATGATGCCCCAAACACTGGTGCCCTGCTCTAGTGCTGCATTCAGGGAGCTGTTGCTCAAGTCCAGCTGGTTTATGGTGACCTCCATCCACAGACACTCAGTCCCTCACAGGTCCCACGTTACCTCTCGGCCCACGTAGGAGCTGTTGCTCTCAAACACAATGGCTGTGTAGTGGTGGCTGCTCTTGTCAAAAAGAGATGGGAGATCACTGGACCTTTGAGGAAAAGAAAAGCAATTTAGCACAGAATGCAATACACCCACTGTTACTCATGGAATTTCCTTTTACAATCTCATAGCACAACTGGTATTAAAAAAAAAAAAAAACAAAACAACAACTTTTAAAATATTTTTAATCTTCTACAGTTTATTTAATTGACTGAGTGAACAGAGAGCAGCTACATTTGAAAACAAGGAACTTACAGCACTGGATCCAGTGGTGGGCAAGCAGGAGGCCTCAGCTCCTGGGAATGGTTCTGCAGGAAGTCAATCATCATCTGACGCAGCGTCTGCAGCTCTCGATCTGCTCCTGCTGAGAACAGGTCCCAAAAAACCACACAACCCTTCAGAAAACTGGGAAAAAATGACTCCCATGAAGGTTTGCTATGCATGTGGCTTCTCATGCTTTTCTGGGTCAGGTTTTTGTTTTAAATTCAGACTTAAAACTCAGCATACTATTTGGCTGAAGAAAAGGATTTGGTTGTAGGATTTCATTTTAATGTTGCTGTGGGATCATATTTAAAAGCTGTCATCCCATCCTAAAATAAATAAAACCTCAAGACTTTTCCAAATGTATCCATCTGCCTGCCTTGCTGATTTTCTCTTCAAACAATTCTTGATTCTCAATGTGAACATTTACACAGTAGTTGCTGTGGGCAACTTCAGCAGGATAATAACCACAAATTAAAATCTGCCAAAATGTATCTTTCCTACCATTGGAGAGGCCACAAAGCCATGGCACAAGAGGAGGAAATAACTGAAGTGTGAGAGTATTTTATTTGCTTTAAAAGAACTACACTAAAAAGCAGAAAATACTTCAAATGCCCAAGAGGTAAAACCAAAGTTCCCTTGTACAGGAAGGGTTAATGGTGCAGGTGGTCTCTCCTCTGACCTCTGGCCTCTTAAATGTTCATCCATGGAAAGGGACAACATTACTTTTGTCCCAGACAAACCACCTCAAGCTGTGATCCTGACAAACCCTGGGCTAAGCCTATTTTCAGGGAGTCACCATCTGAATAGGGGCTCTCCCAGTGCAGCCCAGGATGCCTGGAAAATGGCTGAGGGATCAAAAGTCAGGATTGAGCAAATTGGATCTCATGCTGATGAGGAGTGTGGTGGGGAAAAAAGGGATTAGAAAAATTAACAAGCCATTTGTGGAAATTAAGAGCTACACTAAAAAAAAAAAAGAAATGTGATTCCTAAATTTCTTGGAGAAATATTTTGCCTGCCTAAAATTCTGATTAACACTTCATAGAGTACTTGAAATATTCTGTCTTAGAGAGCTATTTAGTGTCCACCCCATCCCTGCCCAAAGGAACTGACAGGATTTTGCTTGTTGTGTGACACAGCCCTGGCTGACAGGAAAACTGCTCTGGGAATTTCTCACAGTAAAATGTTCTTACCGTGGTAATTTTCTCCAGTTGTGAACTGCTTTGTAAATGCTTTGAAGTACTGTGTGGGAGAAAAGAAAAGTCACTGTATCAGACAAAAAAGCCCAGTTTAGGAATAAAAACTGCTTTCAAGAGTTTTTACTTTTACAGCTCTAACTGCAAAACATTTTTATTTATCTGCTCAGGAGACAGTGTTCCCTCTTAGCCTGTGAGTTCCAAAAACCTGAGAGCAAGAGGAAAAATCCCTTAATGCATAATTCAATGGTGTGTATTGATCCTGCACTGCAAACTTTAACCCAAACACAAATGAACTGATCACCAAATCTGTGCTACCAACTGTGTGTGTGCGCTTGGAACACTGTTCACATTTTTCCAACTCCCTCCAGTGGTTAAACAGGAGATCTAAGGGAGCTTGGCTGCCTTCTGCTACAAAAAAATAAAATGGAAAAGACTCCAGGTTTAATAAAGAGGATATCACAATTTACACCTAAAAATTTGGAGAGTAAAAGAAAAGAAAAATTGGTTTTACTATCAGGGTAAAAGATCACAAATCCTACACTGAAACGTCTCCTGTTCCCTCTCCTGTCATCACAAACAGTTTATTCAACCCTCTCCATCCACCACAATCTGCTCATACTTAATAATGTGATTAATTCAGACTGACTGAGAAGGTAAAAATTGCATAAAAATGAACAATGGCAGTTACTCTTGGCTAATGTGGGCATCCTCTTTAAAAGGCAGTTTAAGCATTTTATTATGAAAAATATGATTAAACTAATCACAAAAACAGTGAAGGATCTATCAAGAGTAAATTTTTAATTGGTCATGCAATAAGCTGTTTTCATGAGGCAATTTCAATGTGTTCCCTTTATTTTCACACACCAAAACTAAAAACATTATTAATAATCCTGTAACAGCTGAATTTGAAAAATATTTATACAAATGGTTATTATCTAATAAATCTATTGAAACTAGGGGTTATATACATGTGATAACATGATACTTTACAGAATCATACCTTCTGTCAATAAGAATTTTTCAGATTCAGAACTCAATTACTGCTCAAAACAGCTGCATCAGCTCTTGCATTCAGCAAAACCCCCTCAAATTAATCTTTTATCAGCTCTGCAGTTTTCTCAGCAAAGCAAAACTCCAGCTACAGAACAACGAGTTACCCAGTTTAATTACTAGAAAACATGCATAATTTGCCTAAGGCAGGATGTTCTGCACTTACCCTGAGGGTTGGGTAATAGTGAATCCCATATTCTTTGCACGTCTCATAGTTCCCTTCTTCCCCACAGTCCAGCACTCCAACTCTAATTGCAGATTCCCAGTCTGCAAACAAAGATATCTTTCAATTTTCAGCAGGAGTGACCATGGGTCCCAGCTGATGAATTACCTTGCTTCCCATGGAAACCAGCAACAGGACTCAGAGATTCCAGAGGCATAAAAATCCAGCCCTGGGTCGATTCTCATTCGCCATTCATTTCCATCCCCCAGTGTAATACAATCTACTGATTTTTAAAATAACTAAAACCTCCCTGTTTTTCTTGGCTGCATCAGTGCTTTCCATGCACCTGAACAAGAGGAATCCCAGCACACAATGCAGCAGCTCCAGGAGTGAATCCAGGAAGATGAAATCAGGGCCAGTCCAACACTTGCAAGGACCTGGATTGAATTCCTCAGCTTTTCCCATTAGCTGTGTTCATAAAATAGAGCATGCAGAATGAATATAACTGAATAAAATTCATCCAACAGTAACTCATCCACATGGCTGTCAATTCCAAACCCATAAATTTGATGCAACTTGTATTAGGGCTTTTTTAACAAGCTGCTTTTTCTCCAACTTACAGTTTTCTCAGAGGTCTCAGAATTACACACAATCCCAGCTCATGTAGTGTCTGCTGAAAGCTGCATTTATCTGGCAGTATTGTTCAGAAATACATTAGTTATACCCTCGAAAATACCTGAGTTTTAAGCAGAGTGTTCAATAGTTGAGTTTGAGCATCACTCTGACTTTATAGCAACAACCACGAGAGTTCAAGGATTTCCATAAATATGCTTATATAACTTCAATAAAAGCTTTCAACTAACTTACAGCTTTTTCCTTCTCTTTTTGCTGGGAATTTATCTTTTTGAGCCAGCCTCTGCTACAGCAATCACTTTAAGGAAGAACCACTCCAAGAGAATCCTTAGCTGCTTTTGAAAGTAAAGTTAAATCAAACCAGCCGTGGGCAGAATTTGAAGGTCCCCCATGATTCCCAATAAAATTTAAAAAGCACTAAAATTAAAGCTGCTTTTATGGCAAAGAGCATGAAAGCTTCATCAAGTTCAAGAGCTGATGGACAGTTCTGGTCTGTGAAATTTAGCTTGACCTTTGCTTGTGTTTGGAGGAGGCCAGGGCAGCTGATGGAGAGGTTTGTGCTGAACATGCCAAGAGCTGAGCGGGCACCAGGAGAGCAGATGGGCACCCATTCACAGCAGCACAAAGGACACAACAGCCCATTTCATCAAATAAAATGCAAAACACAAAAGAAAAGTTTGGCTTCTGGTTATCTCCTTCATTCAACTTTCACCACTCCTCCTCTTTTTTCCACCTGTCTGGATCCTCCTCCTCGCCATGAATGGGAGCTCTCTGAACTCAATGCAAATAACCCCGCACAACAAAGCAGCCCCACCCCAGCTGAACACCCGGGTTAAAGAGCACCAGCTGGGATGTGCTGCTTAACATTCCTGCTGCTGCTGAAAACGGAGCTTCTGCTTTCCAAGGGGTGCCAGAGCTGCTGGAGTGCACAGCTGACACTCTGGAGTTACTGCAGCGCTGTAGCCTGGGCTGGCTTTTCTCAAAATGCTGATTAATTTGAAATTAGCATTAGTGGTTGTGAAATACTCACTCACAAGCGATGGGAAAGAGGCAGATGAGGGATGCATTAACCAACACAATCTCTGTTTATGCTAAACAAGCTCCAGTGAATGACAGGGGTGCGTTGGACAAACTGGAATCCTGCAGGTGGGTTAAACCTGCCATGTGAGAAATGCCACAGAGCATCGACCAGAGAATGACAAGGAATTCACTTCCTTCCCATAAAGCTGGCTGGTTTCCAGCAGGAAGTTTCAGCCAGGGGGGTAAAAGCCTGATCACAGGCAGCTCTCTCTCACAGCTACTTGAGAGCTGCCCATTTTGACACTTGGCTGTTTCCTGAACAAGGTGACTGCAGCTCCCCACCAAATGTGTTCAAAGAACAGTTTCTAGCAGGAAATCATTATTATGGATTTGAAACAAAACCTGCTAAATTTAGACAGTTACCCCAAATCCTGAGGATTGGAAAACTGAGAATTGATTCTATGTCTAATGCATAAGTTGTCCTATGTGTGATTTCCAAGGGTTTGTTACTACACATAATTCCAGCCTGTATATATTTTGCTGATTAAACTTAATCATTTTTTAGACAGAAAAAGGATAATTAACTCTAATGGCCACTTTGGCCAATGCTGTAATAAAATGAAATGTGTGATTAGGAAAGCAGCAGCACTGACTGAGCTTAAAGCCTGTTCTGAGAGGGAGTATCAAAATAAAAACATTAATTACACAAAAGCAAGCACTGATCCTATTTTTCAGGAGGATTATGTTCTGTTGTGAAGTCTGCAATGGTAGTATTGCCAAGATTTAACAAATGAGAAACAAAATTAAAATTAGGTCTATTAGCACAGGCCTTTTTTTGGACAAAGCTGTTGCACCAATTTAACTGGATTTTGTTTGGACACCAAATAAGCAAACATAACCCCAGTGATCTAGGAGTTCTGCATCCTCGAGGATATCCTTTAATATCCTGGCAGATGAGTAAATATCTTTGAAAAAGAAATGCTGAGACAGATTAAGTGGGCAAAATGTTTTGGATTTGGTTTCTTTGATGAAGCTACCAATGAAAAGTGTGACTGTTCTCAGTCTCCTAAAATCCATTCATCCAGCTTGAAAATGGAAATATTTGGCAGACAAGTAACACCAAAAGCCAATAGCATTTGCTGGTTGTGCCAATGTCCACAAAAATTCAAAATCCACTTCCTAAATAAAAAGTTTTCATAAAATTCAATGGATTAACGGAGAGAGGCCTTTAATTGATTTCAGTGATACAAGTACATGACAGCATCTGCAGTTACCATGTCTGCTGGTGAGGAAGAAAATATGTATTTTAGGAAGTCTTTACAAGTTACAAAGGTATCACACTGCTGTAATCCTGTCTAAATCCCTGTCTTATTTTGACCAAACCTCTGGCCAGTTTGGGCTCTTCATGCTCTCCACTGCTGTGCTCAAAGACCTCCTTGTTACTTCAAAGAAGGAGAAAATCTAATATTATTTTGGCCACAAGCAGATTAAAGCAGGAGAGAGAATGTTACATAAACTTATGCAAATTAAACAGAAGAAAGTTGCTGGTTTACAAACAAACCCTTCATGCAAGTAAGGAGCATTTGAAGTGCTCTGAAAACCACGACAGTTCTGTGTTTCTCTGCTTTTGAGTTTTTGCTCACCACTCACAATTCCTCAGTGTGTGATACACCTATTTTAGGGTGGGTTTCCATGTCCAGAGATCTAAATGCACACCTAATACTTCACCCACATTTTGTGTGAGCTGTTAACGCTTTTCAGAGTGTCACAGAACAGCCAGAGCTCTTCAGTTCCTCTCAAAGTGAAACCATGATGCATTAAAAACTGCTGAATCCATCCTGGAAACCTCTCCTGGGTGAAATGTGAATTAAGAGTAGTTTAAAAGCCTTTTACACTGCTGTATTAAGCATAACATTTCCTACAAATCTGATCACACGTTTCCTCCCCAGCAGAAGTACTGAACTTTAATTGATACCTCAGGGGCCTGTTTCTTTCCTTACATCTACAAATAGAGTAAAACTCTTCAGCACCTGTCAAAAAAACTGAGCAGGCTGAGAGACAGCAAGGCAGGTCCCTCAGCATAAGCTGTAGATGCCACCATTACTTTTAAAGTCACTAATCGAGAAATCTGAAAACCTGGTTCTCACTTTGCTTGATTTTTGTGTTATTTTCTGGTGGTCCTTTCCCCTCTTTGAGCCCATCCACACTACATTGAATATGCCAGATATAAATCAAGTGTGTACACAGCCTCTCCAGTACCACAGTATTTTTTGCTTATCCTCTGAAACAAGCTGCTCTCTTGAGAAAACATTTAGAAGATAAACATCGTGCCTTCAAGAGTTCAGTGTAAACAAACCTTGGCTTCACAGGGACACTTACATGCAAACCACACTGCTGTGTGCATGCAAGGTAATGGTTTATGCCTGGATTCCTTCAAAACCTTTAATTTGGAGGTGTGCTTCCACCATGCACCCCTTGCTCTGTCCTATGTGCTATTTTGGCTGTGTGGCAGCACCTGAGGAGGGGATGAGGGTGATGCTTACACGCCAGAGCAGGGGATGAAGGTGATGTTTACACGCCAGAGCAGGGGATGAGGGTGATGCTCATATGCCAGAGCAGGGAATGAGGGTGATGCTCACACACCAGAGCAGGGGATGAAGATGATGCTCATACGCCAGAGCAGGGGATGAGGGTGATGCTCACACACCAGAGCAGGGGATGAGGGTGATGCTCACACGCCAGAGCAGGGGATGAGGGTGATGCTCACACACCAGAGCAGGGGATGAGGGTGATGCTCACACACCAGAGCAGGGGATGAGGGTGATGCTCATGTGCCAGAGCAGGGGATGAAGGTGATGCTCACACGCCAGAGCAGGGGATGAGGCTGATGCTCACACACCAGAGCAGGGGATGAAGGTGATGCTCACACGCCAGAGCAGGGGATGAGGGTGATGCTCACACACCAGAGCAGGGGATGAGGGTGATGCTCACACACCAGAGCAGGGGATGAAGGTGATGCTCACACACCAGAGAAGGGGATGAGGGTGATGCTCGCACACCAGAGCAGGGGATGAGGGTGATGCTCACACGCCAGAGCAGGGGATGAGGCTGATGCTCACACACCCCCAGGCACACGTGCCATGGCCCGCCGGTGACACAGTGACCGAGGCCCCGCGGTCCCCCAGCCCAGCGCGCCCCCGGGGCACCGCCAGGCACCGCCGCGGCCCTGCACCGGCTCCGGGCACCGCGGGAGGCCGCGAAGGGCCGCGGGACAGCGGCCGGGCCGGCGGGGCCGTGTGCGGTGACCCGGTCCGAGCCTCACCTTTGACGTCCCCCGCCAGCGCTCGCCAGGTGGGCGCGAAGGCGATGCAGTGGCCGCAGGACGAGCTGTAGAACTGCACCACCCAGGCGGCCGAGGAGTTGAGCAGCGCCGGCCGCACGGAGCTGGCCGTCAGCACGGTCAGCGGGTCGTGCCCGGGCCGGTACAGCCGCGCCGTGGCGGCGGCCGCCAGCAGCACCAGGAAGAGCGCCGGGAACGGCACCGCGAGCGGGACCGGGAGCGGGAGCAGCGCCCGCCGGCCCCCGCCCGCCGCCGCCATGTTGGGACGCGCGGAGAGGGGCGGGGCGGGGCCGCGCCATAGCAACGCGCCGGCCGTGGCGGCAGGGGCTGGGGGCAGCGCGGTCTGTCCCGCGTCTCTGAGGGGAACGGCGAGCGTCCCGTGTTCCTTGGAGGAGCCGGGATTGTCCGTGTTCCTGAGGGGACCGTCGCGTGTCCCCTGAGGGGATCGGGAATTGTCCCATGTCCCCTGAGGGGAGCGGGGACTGTCCGTGTCCCCCAGGGAAGCAGGAACCCCCCGGTACCCCCGAGGGGAGCAAGGACTCTCCGTGTCCCCTGAGCGCTACAAAATACGGAATTTATATTTTTTTATGAAAAAAGAATGTTCTTTGATGTTAGATTCAATCAGCGAAACAGAGAGCAACGAAGAAGCTCCAGGCGTTAGAGAAGCGCTCGTCACCGGTGGCCACGCACAGGAGCAGGTTGCCCAGGAGGGTTTGGAGTCTCCCTCACCAGAGATGTTCCAGAGCCATCGGGACACGATCCTGGCTCTGGGATAACCCTGCTGGGCCAGGAGCTCGCACTGCCGGACCCACTGTGGCCTTCTGAGATCACTCGGTGGCCAAATTTATGTGATAATTTATATAGAAAGAAAAGTTTGAGCTTCACGAGTCTTCTCGCTGAGCAGAGATGAAAGCAGGGCAGCCTGTGGGTCGAGAGCTCTTTCATCCCTAAGCACTTCTCTCGGCAGGGAAGAGCCTCTCCTCAGACTGAAGCTCTGATAAAAGGCTGTGTGTAGGTGGTTTGATAGAAGCTCTGTTCTTTCCATAAATTCAGGATGAGCACTAGTCATGGATTTTAGCACCTTTTCACTCTGGCCCACTATGGAAGTCTCCTTTCATTTCTAAATACAGGCTCAAGAATTTTCATTACCTTAATGAGAAGCAGAAACCCAACAACGTCCCCAGAGAAGCGTTTCAGAGGATTTTAAAACTCAGATAATGAAAGACTGAGGTCTCTGAAAAGATAATTCTTGCTTCTGTTGCTCACAAACACTTCTTTTAATCCTTGAAGAACAAGTAGGGAACAAAGGGGTTTAAATTCTTAATTCAGGCCCACTGGGGGAGTTCAGGGTTAGAACTTAATTAATCATTGTTTGTGGCCAACAACCCACAAACAGTACAAGAGTAAAATTCTGCTACTTCTGCTTTTTCCTGACCCTTTATTTTATTTGACCATTAAATCTAAAATGGTTCAAACACATCTTATGGTCCATATCCACAGCTACAACCTAAATGATTCTCATATCACAGCCCAGCTTTAGGCTTTTCTCTATTTTTTCTGGGTACAACAAGCAACAAAATAGATGGTTACAATAGCAGAACTACAACGGCTTCCAAGAATTGAAAAACCTTGTAGCAGCTGCTAATTAGGATTTTAAAAATCTGCAGTGCCTAAGATATTTTAGAGCACTTTTTATTTAGAAGAATTGTTTAATGTATGAAGATGAAAGAGATGGATTACAGGAGAATTAAATGTAGGGTTTAACTGAGAAATAATCATTTTCTATGAAAGATAATGACTCCTCTTGAGGCTAGTATCAAGATTTATTGACCCAGGAGGTTAATATTGATCAAACCCAAGGCAAACAAAATATTAGACCTTGAAGGAGAGTAATCTTGATATTGAAGCCTTGCCACTGAGTGAACAGGTCAATATATCTGGGTGCCAGAATCTCAGGTTTTGAACACAGAATGGTGGAGGATATTAAACATGTCTGACATGTTCTGTGTACACACTTTTTATTCTCATCAGCAGGAGGTACTTTATAGCTGTGTCCTTCCCTGCAGAGCACCGTGTGAGGGTTCAGGCTCCACTCACAACACTCACTGCAAATCTGATGGGTCTCTGCCTCAGCTGTAACATAAGGCTAAAATCAAACAAGTCCTTCGGCTATTTATTCATATCCAAGTGATATTTTTAATAGATTTCATTCCAAACACAGGGAGCCTGCTGCTGCAAAACCAGAGTGAGAATAGAAAGTAAAGCCAGAGTGCTGCAATTTATAGATTGGTCATTGTATGCAACACTTTAGGTCCAGGAGAAAAAAAATGGAGTTAAATTCTGCTAAAAACTGACAACAAGAAAACAAGTAACTTATGTGGATTAACTAATCAATGAGGATAAAGTCAGAGACAAGGAAATGTACCACTAGAGACATGAAATAGTTTATAGGGCAAGAACATCAGTTAAGGCACTGGGGGCAGAAGTTGCCTTTTTATTTCTGTTCATATGGCAACAAGCAAAGGAGGGTTTAATGTGCCCAGCAAAAATGCACCCATTCACTGCTGAGAAAAACAGTGTGCACAAGATAATCTGCAATTGTAACTGATTTCAGTACAAATAAATAAACAAAAAAGCCACTTGTATAATATTTTATTCAGAAAACAAGTACAAAAAACAACAATTAAGTCAACACTATTCAAAAATACAAACATAAAATGCCTTTCTATTTCCCCAAGCAGATTTTAAGTATTGTATTTTTAAATCTTAAGTTTATCTATAATTTATCGTTATTGATCCTGATTTTAATTTTATTGAAAGACACTCTGAATGAGTAGGATTGGAAAAAAGCTGATCTCTTTACAATCAATTATTCAATAATAAACAATTTCTGAATTCCAGTAAGAAATATTTGCACAGCATTTATTTTAAAAAGAACTAACAAAAATTTGATTTCCTCAGTACAAAATAAGTGGGACCACAGCAATTAGCACTGTGAACAATTACCATGCTGAGGAAATACTTCTATTTCCTTGTCAAAATCCTGATTTTTCCAGTTTTACCAATACAAAAAGAGTATTGATTTCCTCTCTTTTGTCTGTTAAAGTACATTCTCAGCACCCCACATTTAGATATTATAAAATTTCAATGGGCTCCTGTGAATTGCATGATAAATAACCCAATTACAGGCACTCATCTAATTGTTAGGAATTGAAGGTGCTGATAGAAAAATCTCCAATTTAAAGTGCATCACATCAGTATTTGCCTCATTTGCATAAAATTATAGACATTTAACCTGATTGTCTGGCTCCAGGTCCTGCCATTCCCTGTGCCAGCTCTCTGAAGCCATCTCCAAGCTCCTTTTAACCAGTTCCACAGTGGATTAAGAGAGAAAAGATGGTGCACAGTCACCTTTCAAACAGGCTTTTTTCAGGTAAATCTTATTAAGAACTCTGATTGTATCAAGGATCAAGCTATCAAATATGGCTTCAGTCATCCTCATCTTCACTCTTAATTCATCATCACCATAGGAAGTCCACTGAGATTCTTCTTTGCGAAGCTCCTGGATCTAAAATATAGCATGGAAACAAATTTTTACTTCAAAAAGAAGAGTTTCACAAAAATACTGAGACACTGCACATAATCTGACAACTTTACATCTGCATGATTTAATTTTTTTAATTTAAAATCACTCACAAGAGCTAGAAATACTGGATTATTAATTCAATTTTTTAAAAGGCAGTAATTTGAAGTTCTGAAGTTAATTTCAGTAAATGTGATTCTCACAACAGGATGAGAATTTCTAGTTTAAATCTAGAGGAAATGAACAAATCCCCATTGGAAATTCTGCTTACCAGAATAAGGTCCACTCTGTCTCTCTTACAGTTTCCATACTTGGTCATATTTAGGAATTTTCTTTTCATTTCTAAGTCATTCTTTTCCAGGTTCATTATTTTAATAATTTCACCCTGAACAAACGTCTACAAAATAAAGAAGGCTGAAAAGAACTCTCCTCATAAGAATTCTGGTGCTGTGAAGGTTCCAGATGAGTGACAGGTGAAGATCCAGAAACATCCCCAAGTTTAGGGGGACTGATCTAGAGGTAGCTGATCAATACTGGCCAGCCAACACATTTTAATCATAATATTAGACACAAAATAGTCATAATTAGGAGAGTTTAAAGGCCCATTCCCATTCTTAACTCTATGCATATGGAATATTTTTACTATTCAGCTCAGTCTGTATTTATTCAGGCATTTCAGGGTAATACTGTTTCTTCTCCCATCACCTCAGTTACATTGTCATATTCCTCCCAAAATTCACATTTCTTTTTGCAATCTCTGCTCTTTTCACTCTTGTTCCTGTACTTTACATTGCCAGAACATACCTTGACATCACTGACATCTGTCCTTCTGCAGAGATGCCTGGAACAGGGAGATCCCACATTTTTTTCCATCCATGGGAACATATTTGGCTTTGCAGTCACTTGATATTCTGCACACAGCAACTCATGGCTCAAATCAAATATAACCTGTAACAAACTCAGCAGGACACTGAAGTCAGGAAAACTGGATTCCAGTCCCCAGCTTCCCATGGAACTTGGCTTTCCCTGAACAGACCCAAACAGACACTGGGGCAGGTGTCCAAGGGCGCATGGTGGAACTCTGGCAAAACTCTGAAATCTCTGCAAGGACATTTATTCTACTGGAATTATTCTGCAGCAAATTGCAACATACTCCTGGTGGTACCTTTCAGTGTTCCTTTAGTTATATTTAGTGTTAGCTACTGGAATAACATTAAATATTAGCTAATATGATGCAGCCTCCAGAACACTACAAAAATTAATTAACAGTTAGTGCTTTAAAAATACCTGATTATACATCCTCTTGCTTTCTTTTTCCAAATCATTCCCTGGGAGATCACTATATTCCCAGTACTTTGGCACATTGATATTCCTGAAATTTGATTTTATGTTCTCTGGGGTCCATAATTCTTCCACAGCATATGCAGACAAATTTTTAACGGAAGAACTGTTATGTGGTATCACAAGAGGAACTTCCACAGTTTTCTTCCAAGGAGCTGAGTGCCACTGGTCTAATTTGTACAAGTGTTGCTTTTGTGTCTGTCTCACCAGCATGTTTTGGTCAGAATTAGGCTGATCAAAATCTTCAGAGCTTCCAAAAACACCAGCATCAAGGATTTTTAAAAGGAGCTTCAAGAGAGGAAAAGAAAAGACAGATATATTCCATCTTTTCAGAGGTATTGAGATTATTAGCAACTGGTCAAGCTTACACTTAAAACCATTCTATTCATGGGCTCCAAGAAAGCTTACTGATGTATTATTGAAGAATCCAATAAAGAACTCCCATTTTCTTTGTTTGGGCCATACATGTACTATCCAATGGATACTGAATAATTCCTGAAATAAGGAATGGGTCACATGAAGTGAGCAATCTACTTCCTAACATTGATATAATTTCTCTGGATGATGAAAAACTGGGCCACACAAATTCTTGCCTCTATAGACCCAGCTTCAGCACCAGCAATTGAAATAAAAACTTTCTCACTATACTTACAGGCAAAGTGGTTGGAGAAGTCTCTGGAGATAAATGAAGTATCTTGTCTGCTTTTGATCTGTGTTTTCTTTTAATCTTCTTATATTCTTTAACTGCATCATCTATAAATTTAGTTACAATTCTGTCTGTTACTGTGTGACAACCATGAATGCAAAGCGTATCAAAATCACCCAGTGAAACATCAGAAACCTTTGCTGATGGCTCAGATAAGGCAGCAACTGAATTTTCTTTGAGGGGAAATGGTTTCTGATTGTCTTCTTGCCTCAGGCCTTTGCCATAATTCATCATGTCTTTTTCAAAGGCACTTTTATATTTGTGTTGAGCTGTTTCAGAAAATGCAATTAAAATGTCAAACAGAAGTTTTTTACTGAGCTCACTTGCAATATCATCAGCAAGTTTAATTCTTTTCTGATCCTCTACCAAGCAACAAATATTTTTGCTTGTGTTTACCTCATCTGTCTTGTTTTTCTTTGGAAGAGCATCTGCAAATATTGTTTGTTTTATTTGTGCCAGTTCTGGTTTTTCTTTATCTGATCCCAAGCACATTAAGTTCTTTTGATAGAGGAATTCATTACAGTTACACTGGTTGGAATGGGGAAATTTTTGCCCTTTTCCACACAGCAAGGCACTCTGTAAACCAGACTGGTTTTCTTTCACTTCTGAACCTCCTGCACTGTTTGTATCTTCTTTCTCCTCTGCAAACCCCACTCTCTGCTCATCATCTTCAGAATATTTGCAGTCTCCGTTGAGGGAGTCATCATCATCATGGAAGGAGTCAGAGTCTTCACTCCCCATGTAACTGGAGCTGTTTTTGTTAACCCCAAACAGGTGTGAAATCTCATCAGGTCTGACAAAGACCCCGCAGTGCTGAGCGCACTCAAAATACTTCACCCCTTCATAAGTTCCAGCATTGTCACCTTCAGCTTTGTCCAGTGCAACACCAGCCCAGTGACCACTGCCAAAATGAGTCTGGCCTTTGAACATCAGAGTTCCAGGCTGGCTTTGCTTTACCAACACTCTGTCCCCAATTTCAAATGATGATAATGGATCATCATCACTGTCCTCATCAGCACTGGGCAGCTTTTCACACATTTTGCATTGTTTCATTGGGAATTCAGGACTTTTACTTCCACCAGAAGAATCTGTATTTGACACAGGCAGTAACTCCAAATGCTGCAAAGGCATCTCTTGCTCTCCATGCTGGTTTTCTGATAAACAGCTGGAAAGAGCTGTAATAGATTGCTCTGAGAGACAACCATCCTGAGTTGAAAAAGCACCACTAGTCTCTGTACTGAGCAGGGGAGATTCTTCAGGCATGGTGTTATCAGGTAATGGGGGTAATGCATCCATTTCCAGTGATACATCTTCATCCATGCCCTGAGCAGACTCTAAGCCTGTCATTTGTTCCAGTGGAGATGTGAAATCATCCATGCTGGAGGCAGGATCATCATTTTTCATTGCATCTGCACCTAAAGGGGGAGGAGGAAGATCTCACTTGGAAATGACAAATCCTTTCTGTTAGAGGATGGCAAGTCAGCACTTCCAGAGGACAATACTTCACCCACAGGACACAGCATTTCCAACAAGGTATCCTCATCAGTTGGAGGGAGACCCTTATTGCTACTCGAGGTTGCATCAGTGCATGAAGGGCTGGCAGCTGCATCATTTCCCAGTGTTGGGATCTCCTGAGAACAGGGCTTGTTTCTGCTGCAGTCACCCAGGTGTGGCTCATCCGCTCCCTCAGAAGGGTTTTCAGACTGGGAGCAATGTGCTGAGTCAGTTCTGGAGGCATTTGCTTTGTTTGCTGGGATGAAGGAAAGCAGGTGATCAGTGCAGCCATGACCCAACACATCTCCAGGGTATTTCTGGGAGAGCGATGAAGTCTCAGCTCTGTCAGCTTCAGGCAGCTCACATTCATTGTGTTTGTCACTAGGTGATGTTTCCTTTCCATTGCTTATTGCTATTGGCATCTCTTTTGAGATATTAGCAAACACATCACCACTGTCACAGACAAACTCTTCTGGGACACTGACATCTGTGTCCTCTCCATGCTTCAGCTCTAATTCTGGGTCTGAAATGGAACTTGTTGAGAAGCTGATCCAAGCTGCAGACACTTTCTGAAATTCCAAGTGAGAAGAGTCTGATTTGGCACTTTCACATTGCAAAAAGGAGTTGTTTGACTTGAACAATGATTCGGTGGAAGTTAATCCCTCAGAAAATGCTTTTAAATTTTGTTCATCAGAAGCTTCATGAGAAATATGGTCCAAATGGTTCAAACACTGACTGGCATCCACCTGATGGACCTCAGAAGGGACAGGCAGTTCCACTTCTTTAACTGGAACATTTAAAAGAAATTTTTTAAATCACTTAAAAGAAAAATATTTTATAGAAGAGCTTGCTCATAGATCATTTAGGACACTCAAATCTATCATGCTCCTCACTATGATTATCTAGGAGTAAATCAGGAGTTGGACTTTATGATCCTTGGGGGTCCCTTCCAAATCAGGATATTCTATGAAACACAGAAAGATGGTTCATTAGAAAAATGACAGAAATAGGAAATACTGCCACAATATGTAAATGTTTATATTACAGAAATTATGCATACCCACAACTATGTAAATGATATAACTGACTCATATATAAACAGACAGTTTTATTTTTCACCTGTCCTACTGAGAGTAAGAAATATGAGCTGAGGATAAAACCTGGAAACAAAAATAACTCCAGCATGTCCTGTCCAAGTCTATCTTCAACTGATCTATGTTCTTTTAAAAAGAACAGCCTTAAATTCTTGAAAAACTGTATCAAAAGAGAGCAAATTGTTAATGACACAATCAGAGTAAGTTATGATTTTGTTCTGGGGAAGCAGTATAATCATATCTCTTAATAAACCTCTGAGAGATCCCCACCATCTTGCCCAGCAGTGATTTATACATTGGCTATAGTGAGCAAGACACTCTGGTAATAAATGAGAAGATTGTCTCTCTTTCTGTCTGGATTAAAATTTGATTGAAGTAGTTGAAACAGATTGGACATAATAGCATTAAATGTGATTGACCTGTTCCTTCAAGAGTGTTTTCCTCCTGAAGCAGGCATAAGTTACACCAAGTAGGAAGCATCTCCAGGCCTTTCACTGGGTTCTTTCTGCCATATGGATTAATATCTTCATTGTCTTGAGGAGCAGGGTTTGAAAGAAGTGCCTTTTCCTCCAGCACAGATTCCTAGAATGTAAACATTTAGGAGACAGAGTTAATATCTTAACGAAAAGGTGCACGTAACCAACACACCTATTTTGACTTCATGTTCCTAAGTGCCAAATGAGTCCTGTGCTGGTCCTATTTTAAGGCAAATATAATCTGGGGCACCCTTTCTTTAGGCAATAAGGGAATTCCAGAGGTGGTCCTTACCAGAAATACACACTTCTGGCCTTTTCTTGTAACAAGTGTGGCTATAGGTTCCACTCCAGCTGAAGGTGTAGGTTCCAGAGGTAAGAAAACATCATCCTGAGCATTAAGGGACTGCTCCAAACCTGGCAACTCCTCCACCTGTTTCTGGTGTTGTACCAGTGATTCCTTGTTCTCAGTAGAAAAGCTGTAAAGAGTTAGACATGGAATGCTTTGTTCCTGATGAGTATAAAATATGAACATACCCATGCAGGTGGATAAATAGCATCTCACCACTCTGCATCCTATACAGGACAGAGATCTATGGACAAGCAGCCAGAATTTGGGTGCATTTGATTCCACCAGCCCCTGGCTGCTCCAGACTGACACCAATTTCACTGTTCTCCTACAAGCAGCCTTATCAGTGATAAGAAGTGAAAGCACAGCCAAGAAACCTTTTAAAGATTTCTCTGACTTGTAATCAATAATACCATGAATTATAGATCAGTTCCATGCAGGGATTTATTTGAAAGCCTTCCCCTGTGGGGACTTAAGTAAATGCACAAACCTGACTCACCACCCTGCTAAAGCTTTGGGTAACACTGAATGAAAGGAGGTTTTAATTCACATTGATAAATATATGTCTTTAACTGCTTTTACTCTTCCTGAAGCAAACTAGATTTTTGTTCTGAGCAGTGTGGATGCTGTGGGGTTCTCATTCACACTACTCAGCTCCTGCAGCCCAGCAGGAAGCAGACAAGGATGCTCCTGGGGAACAGCAGGATGGGGATTTCTCAGTCGGACTAAACTCCTGAATTATAGCTCACTGTAGGATTTTACATGACGCCTCTGTGCTTCAGTTTAAGCCTAAAATTTAGCCCTGTGTATTACAAAATCCTTCTCTGGTTAAATCCTCAGTGAAGCACAGAGCAGCTCTGAGGGGCTGAGTGATACAGAGGCTGAGAGCCAGAGGGTGACAAAGGAGTGAATTGCCCCAATTAAATCAATACATTTCTACTCATTCCAGATGGGTATTGTGAAGCCTAATTAATATATAGTTGCAAAGTGTTTGGGTTTGTAGTTAAAAGCCACCATGAAAGCATGAACTATCATTAGCAGTTGGGTGGCATCATTAAAGGTGCCCTGAGGAACTCACCATTTGGGACAGAATGATAAGCAGTGATCTTGATTTATCAACTGCTTGAACACAGAAGTTGGAAAAATTTATCATTATACACTCCCTCTTTGGAGTATCTAAGCTCACACAATTATCTAGGACATACCTGTCTCCATCTACTCCACTGGATTCAGTCTTACCTTCAGTAATCACTGAGAGAGATTTTACTTACCCCTCATATTTCTTGCTCTTTTTATGCTTTAGCTGGACACAGTTGTCTTTACTCCCCGACTTCACAACCTCCTGCTCTCCAGCCAAACTGTGCAGCTTTTCCTGGAGTTGTGCTGTTGACTGTTGCTTCATTAAGATTTCTCTCTGCTGTTTTAATAAAAGCTTCCTTTCCTGATGGGCTGCCCTGTGGATGTTTTTCAGATGCTGGATTTCTGCCTACACAAAGCAGAGAAAGAAAGGAACATAACAGAGTGAGGATAATGAAGAGCTATACTTAAAAATATGTATAATGTTTCTTCACAGAGGGCACTATTAATCCCAAAATACCCTGAAAATACAATAGTTTCCTTTGTTATAAAAAATTTGCAGTTTTATTTTTCAACAGGGCTTTCACCTGTGAAAACTGATGATGGGTAAAGGGATGTTTTTATGGGGTGCCAAGGGGTGAGACCTTTAAAAATTGTCTTTAGATCATTCAAAACTACAGGGTGCTTGTGGTTTGCACTAGGAATTCCTTTACTTAAATGAGAGGCTCACACTAAGTAAGGAGCAGGACAGAAATTTTCTGACTACCAAGTGTAATTATGAACCTAGCAAAGTGGAATAACCAAGACTATAAAATTAGCTGTCAGATTAATTTAATATATTTCAACATCACAAACATAAATCAATGGAAGCCTACATTATATGACCTGTTATGGCATAAATAGAAAAATCCACAATAACAGTGAGGTAGCAGAAGAGGAAAAAAAAAGATGTGTTCTTTTATGCAAGATTTACAGACTGCTGACTTTGGCACAAAAGCCACCTCACTGTGGGTATGTAGGAAATATGCAGAATAATGGATGCAAAGTGATTTTTTTTTTTAAACACAACTCCCACTTGCTCCAGCAACTCCAGACACCTCCCTGTGGATATGAAACGAATGCCAGCTCCTCTCACTGCAGCATTACCTGCTCCCATTTCAGGTCCATCAGGACTTCATGCTGCTTTGCTGCCATGGCAGAGGCTCCTGTACTATCCTGCAGGTTTTCCAGAACACTGGAGATCACAAGGATGAGAACCAGAGTCAGATCATTAAATGCCTTGAATTTATGGATGGAATGGGAGCAAATCCCCTCTCGAAGCAGCTATAGGTATGGAAGAGTCTGCAGAAAGTTACAATGGACTCAGAAGACATCTCACCACCTTGGGGCTGTGGTGGCTGGACCTCTCCTGAAGCAAATGGAGTCTCCTGAACACTGGGGGTTCCTTACAGTGTCTCAGTGGTCAGTGCTGAGGGATGCCCCTCACTGTCCATCCCTGAGGGCTCCTCATCCTGGTCAGTGCTGAGGGACATCCCTCACTGTCCCTGAGGAATCGTTATCCTCATCAGTGCTGAGGGACACCGGTCACCATCCATCCCTAAGGGCTCTTTATCCTCATCAGTGCTGAGGGATATCCTCACTGTCCATCCCTGAGAGCTCCTCAGCCCAGTCAATGCTGAGGAACAACCTTCACTGTCCCTGAGGGCTCGTTATCCTCATTGGCACTGAGGGACGCCCCTTGCCGTCCCTCCCTGAGGGCTCCTCAGCCCGGTCAGTGCTGAGGAACGCCCTTCACTGTCCCTGAGGGCTCGTTATCCTCATTAGCACTGAGGAACACCCCTCACTGTCCATCCCTGAGGGCTCCTCAGCCCGGTCAATGCTGAGGAACACCCTTCACTGTCCCTGAGGGCTCGTTATCCTCATTAGCGCTGAGGGACACCCCTCACCATCCATCCCTGAGGGCTCCTCTTCCAGCTGGTGCATCACACCATCACAGAGGAGGCTCCAATAGAAGCTCAACTCTGCTCTGGAGACACTAAAACCATGCAGACTCCTTTCCTCTCTTAATTTTTTACTTGCTTTCTAAGATGATTTTACATTTATTTTGTTCCCGTGAAAGGAGGAAAAGCACTCCTGGCCTAGCAGGCCTCCAGCGGCAGTGCCCTCACCGTCTGCGGTGGCCCAGCCAGGCCAGCTCGGCCCTGGCCCTCTCCTGCAGGGCTTTCCTCCGGAGCTGCAGCAGCACTGCCCGGTGCCGAGCCCGCAGCTCCTCTGCCCTCAGGCACTGCTCCACCACGGCCAGGCTGGAACCACGCAAGGTGCTGGAACATCCAAAGCGTGGAATGGCTGCGCTCCGCTGGGGACAGAGCAGAGTATCGGTGTCATCAGGTGAACAGTTTGATAGAGGGACTAAAACCAAAAAACCAACCAACCCATAGAGAGAAACACTCCTCAAACTGTTTTGAGAGCTGGTGTTACCTGGCTGTTGGAGCTGGCCTGGTCACTGCTGTCCTCAGAGCTGTCCCAGGTCTCCCCATGGGGCAGATTCACCCAAGGTGACAAGAGATCCGAGGTGTGATGGCTGTGCTGTGACTGCCTGTGATCTGCTGGCAGAGACCCCAAGGCAAAGAGTTAATGTTACCAAAAATAAAATATCTGAAAGGAAAAAATACAAAAAACAACTCCCCCAGTACAAGTTAACATCCGTTTCTGAACTCAAGGTGCCTTTGGCAAATACTTGTCTGCCAAGCCCATGCACTGCCCTCAGCAGGAGCTGGAGGGGTCATCCCTCAGCTGTACACTTCCAGGAGCAAGGAATGGACATCAACCTCCCTTATAAGCAAAATCATGGCAAACAGGTAAAAATAAAAAAAAAAGGGGCCCATCAATAGGATAAATAACTCTCAGCTCCCAACAAGATTGTCTTAGAAGGGCCAGGAGTACAAAGGAACGTGGCCATAGTTTAAATATGCATAATGAACATAAATATTCAGGTCAAAATTTTCAAAATTAGTTAGAAAACTGTTTCAGACCAGGTTGAATGGGGCATTTTCCCAATACCACTAAATCCTTTAACGTCATGTTCACCTCCTTGAAGCACTGGGCAATATGAACCTCCTTCTCCTAAAGGTTTTCTTTTTCCCAATATTTTGGGATCCACTGGATTGGGATCTCTTTCTATCTTCAATGCAGAGTGTCTCAGTGAACCCATCTCTTGATTACTGAAGGTAAGAGAAAGGAAGTATTTTCTTACTGCAGTCAGAAATATTATTTCAATTCCTTACTTTCACAGCCAAGTCCTCCATGGAGATTGAATCTTTTCAAACCAGAATGCTGCTCATTTTTATGTGGTACTGAAAGTTTTACCTCTGCAAAGGTGCCTTTCTGGTAATTGCATCCATAAGACCCTGGAAGCAATTCTCAAGTCTTTATGCCACTTTAAATGAACTTTAAAAATACACATACAATATTCTCATTTATATCAATAAATTATATCAAATTTATTTATAGTAAAGCCAAATGAAGAAAATGATACTTTTTTACACACATTTCAGAGGGGTTTCTACTTTTTTAAAAGTGCAAGATCTCCCACAACATTGGAAAGGTATTAATACCGTAGTTTGGGCATAAATCAGATTTAAAAACACTATATAGCAATTACTTTAGTGCCCCAAAATATTGATATAGGCAAACCACAGGCCAAATCCTTGGAGTGCTTCACTGTATCCTACCTCCTGTAGCTGCCAGCAGCAAGGTCACCTTCCAGCCAGTGTCCCCTCTGTGTCTGCTCTGCGTGGCCAGGTCTTGTCACAGGAGGATCACTGCCTTTGGAATTCCTGCTGTCCTGCACACACACAGATTGGCACACGCCTCAGTGATCTATTTGAAAAGCAAAACATTTAAACCTTTTTTCCTCATCTTCTTTGGAAAGCTCCTGGTTGTAGATAATGCTTTTCCTATGCCAACAATTGCTGAAGAGTTGATTAATTAATGGGGTGGGAGAAAGCTCTGTGGGCATGTGAGGGTGAGGTGCTACAGCAGCTCACGAATTGCTGTGTGTTTAGAACTGCTCTCATGAGAGCTGGGGCCTAGAGGTGTTAACCCAGGGTCTGAAACCATAACTTACCTCAGAACTGAGCTGCAGCAGGCCCCTCAAAAACCTGTGGCTTTCCTCAACCTCTTGCTTTGCCTTCTCCCTCAGCACCAAAAGCCAATGTTTCTGCTGCTGCTGCTGGAGCTGTGTTAGGAAGTGACACATTACAAATGGTATCTCTAACCAGGTGACACAACACCTGAGAGCTGGGGGGCAAAGGGCAGGACAGGAGCTCCACAGCCAGCTCCTGCCACATCCTGCTGCCCTGGGCAAGCACAGCAACACCCTCTTACCCACAAGAGCTACACTGAGGTCTCCAAACACAAATGAGGGCTGGCACCTCACCTTTATAGTCCATAGGGTTTATAAACCTGACTCAGAGCAGCTGATGCCAACTGATTATGGCCCAAGCACACCTGACTCTGGGGATAGGGAGCACCTTTTCCCCTGGGACAGCAGAACTGGAATTCCCTTTTCTCATTACACAGGTTTCCCACTGACCTTCAGTTTGTGAGCCAGTAGTAAGGAGGTTTGACTCAAAATGTCCAGGTGTCTCCCGTGTTTGTCCTCCAGCTCTCTGCCACCAAAATCTCCCTCACCTGCAGAAGTTTAGGGGATCATCACAAACAAATGTGTACATTGTTCCAACTGCATTTTCCTTTTGAATCCTCCCTGGGCCTATTTTTGGAAGCCTCCCAAATCTGACATCTGCCTTTATTACTGAAATAACTTCTCTGCATACATTTACCTCTTCCACCATAACTGTAGAAAGTAAATGTCAGTACCTACATCCTGTCAAGAAATGTTTGAGCATAAAGTCCTGCAAGTACTGGGGACTGTCAGGACTTAAGGAGAGAGGAATGAGGAACAATTCCTGTTCTAAGCCTGAATTTCAGAGTGTGGCTTATTGTGACTCTTGGTCCTGCTGCTCCTTTGCTGCACCAACAGGATCAGAGTCACTGGGTACAAAAGAAAAATGTCCCAACCTTGTGACAAGGTTTCCCAAGTGAAAAAAGGTCACTTTGGGAACTCGAGCAGCATCCTGCATGTCCCCTCCATCTGCATTGGGATGGGCAGGCTGCTTCCTCTCTCTTTTGTCACAGGGGGACACAAACCCCTGGAAAAAAAATCTTCCATTTTAAAGTGGGGAAGTTTCCCCTCTTGCTCCAGGTGCACCTTTTTCACTTCCTTACTGCACTTCCCCTGCCTGTGTGTGACAGTGCAGCTGATATTTTGTTTACCAGCGAAATGTTCTTGGCTGCTTGAGCTTCTCAGATGAATTGCTCAGCTTATGCAAACAGGTTGTGTGTTTATTCTGTGCTGTGCCACTGCCACAGCAACCAGAGTCATAAATGAATGGAAGTGTGGGTCATAAATAGCAATAGGTTTGATTTGGAAAGTTGAGATAAAATCTCTGTCTCTATCCAGGTCACCTGAATCCAAATTACCCCATGGTGCAGGATAAGCCCATGACATGCAGAGTTTGTTTTTGCTTTACAGACTGAAGGGTCTGTAACACACAAGGAGCAGAGATGTGGGCTTGTTTGCATGCCAGGATGGGTTGTGGGTGTGAGTGAAATAAAATATTAAAATTTTGAGCCTGGTGCAGATTTTCTATTAGAATGCTGCTCTGTTTTTATAAACAGCTTGATTGCAGATTTCACTTTCCTCCTACAGTGGAGGAGGAGGTTTCTCCTATAAAGCTTCTCTTAAGTGTCAACAGACTGGATGGAAATCTCATCCTTTCCTTTGGTAATGGGCCTTTCCTGGTTTTGGAGGGTGGTTTGGAAAGGCAAAATCATACTAAATTATCTAGACATGCCAAATTAAGAGTTCATCTTTTTAGAAAGAATGTTCATTTTAGCCAGTCTTTCTAATTTTGAGGACTGAGTCAGACTCCTTAATGCTGATAGTTAACTGGAGATGATTTTGTGCAATGACCTATTTAGGAAAATGGAGTGGATGAAAAAGCTGGGTTTTGTACAGGGAAGTTTTATTAGTGATTTTAAGCAATGCAATAGAAAAAAAGACAAGTGAACAATTCTTCAGTGGGTCTACAAGACAGCACTTTCAAAAGCTCCTTCAATGCTAACAAATAAGGTCATTCTACAAAAAAAGTTACAAGCTATATTTATGATGCTAAGTTGTCTGAGTAGCATTTAATACTAATATCCAGTCAGAAATATGATCATCTATTAGGATATAATTTAAAACCTGACAAATATTTTCAATTTGTGCCTCAAACTGAACAATTCTCTTGTTATTCCGACCAAAGCCCAACCAGTGGTATTGACCTCAAAGTGATTAAAAAGTTTGCTCTGATCTCTTTTCCTTTCTTTTGAATGTAATTTTCCTAATTGTGGCCATTTCCAGATGCATTTCTTGTGTTGCAACATCCTGCATTAAAGAAAATACCATCTGGCTAAACTTCACATCCTTTTAGGTGATGATGAATGGCATTTACTGCCTACCCAGATAGCTTCAATGTGCATACACTCAGCCTTGTGAAAAAAAAATGCTATTTATTAAATCACTTTCCGCTGCACCTGCAGAATCTCAGCAAAGCCCTGTAGAATCTCCCTGACATATAATTAAAAAAGCCAGGCTAAAAGTCTCATTTTTCTAATCACTTGAAGCAAGGCAGAAGCATTTACTGCTGCTTTACTCAAGGACAGCTTTTTCTCTTTCTGCCCATGTCAGCAATCAGACCAAAGCAGTTATTATAAAAAGACATAGTTGCAACTTTAACTGTAAGCACAACTTTGCCTGCATTATTGCCTGGAGGTGTAGGAATATGGGGTGTAAAGTGTCCTGAAATGCTGCTGTGCAGTGGACCAGCAGATCCAGAAGGAATTTCCCCATTAGACCCCATTTGGGCAGTCCTTCCCCTCTCCAAAATTACCATGTTAGCTCAATTGCTTTATTATTTCAGGGTGCTCTCCAGGTGAAATACTGCCCAGACTTCAGCACTCTCTGTGCAGGACAGGGCCTGTAGTGATGACAGCTAAAAGGGGAGGAAGAAAAGAGGTTTGGTAACATCTGATCACAGAGGGCAGTTTGGCCTTTCACGAGACCTGGGAGCCATGAGCAATCCCCAAACAAGAGACTCTCAGTGTGAAGGCTCTGCCTGTTCCCTCAGGAAATCCATGGGCTGAGCTGCACTCTGGGGTACCTTGGAGAATCTGTATTTCCACAGCTGCTGGATCAGGCCCTTCTCTCCTCTCTGAACATGTCTGGTATCCTGCTTGGCACTGGAGAGTGGCTGCTTACCAAACAAGGGGATTAATGTGGCCTGTGCTGCTCCTGTGCTCTGCATATTTTGTATTTATGTCTAAATCCTCTGGTGTGGAGGGCTGGCCTGAGTTCAGCTCCCAGCCAGATGTTGCAGCACATGGCAGTGCCTCTCCCTGCTGCTGTCCCTTGTCACAAGGAGCTGCAGGGCATCTCTTGGCTCAGGATAGCAACAGAGCTAGGCCTGAACCTGGACCTAACCAGAATCCTGAGTTTCTGTGGAATGGTCCTTGTGCTCCTCATCAGTTATTCTAAACTCTCTCAGTCACTGACAACATCATTGCAGACAACTCCAGAGGTGCTGAAGGCAGAGCCAGAGCTCACTGGAGCTGTGGGAAATACAAAACACAGCCAGGATTTGGGAGGGAACACAAAGAGCTGCCTCAGCTCCACACTCTCCATCAGAGCACAATTAGCTGAAGCCATGCTGATACATTTCTGTGCCAATTCCACTAATTTAATAATTTCTCCCTCTTCTAAAAGCAAGAAGGCAGCTCCCTCTACTGATACAAGAAAATACGTCAATTGCATTTTAGGAGAAAGATGATACATATAAATACATTTTTCTTGTAGTTCAGGTTAAAATTCTGCATTTCAAGAACAATGGAAAACATTCCATTTGCTTTCCTAATGCAAATTATTTTAAAGCACTAGCTATGATTAATCTTCAAAGTTCTTCTTCTCTAATCTTCAATACTTTATAAAGTATTGAAGTATTAAGGTACTTTATAAACAATTAATTTCAGCTTAAATGTTGATATCTCTCAAATACAAAAAAAAAGGAAACAAAAAGTCTGCTCTGATGAAATGAGATTTCTGGCTCATTCAGTCCAATCCATCTCAAAGGCCATTCCCTAGACTGTAGGAAGGCGCATGGGAGAAATGTTGGGGTTTTAAAAAAATCATATAGCTCTCTTATTTCATAGAAATACAGAAATGTGGATAGTGTGGGCTGTATTCAGAGGACATGCTGGAGTAGCAAGGAGAGTACAGCCCATCTCCTCAGCTCCCTGTGGGACAGCCCTGGTGGCTGGGCAGGAATGACAGAAAGATTTTACATGGTAGTGCAATATGCAAAGCCTTTCCTTATCAGCTCATTGCTTATAGCAAGTTTTGTGCCTAAACTGATGAGAAATTCATGCAAGTGCAATGTGAAATACTTCCCAACACTACCTGTGGAGACAATTTTTGCTCACCACAGCATGAGCTTATAGGATTTGCAATTCTGGGTTTTATACTGGCTGTGTTTAAAAAGAAAATTCAACAATTCAGGACAAGTTCACTGTCTTACCCCAGGCAGTAAGCAAATATCTTGTGAATATCATCTTCTCTCTGTTTTAAGATCTTTGAAATGAAATTTGTTGTTTTGCCAAGTGTGTTTACTACAGAAAATCTTTCCTTGGCACAGCAGTGGGTGGTCTGGTGACGTGTGTCCCTCTGAAAGGTAAATATTGCATTTGGCAGCAGTTGTAGAATTACACCTCATTATGTTGCATGTGCACGGTGACTCCTGTGTCCCATGAAAGGACAGAGCAACTGCTGGGTGATGCCTTGAGCAGACAATGCAGCCTCGAGTCTGAATGCCCCATCCCTGCTCTGGGGGGTGACAGAGCCACTTGTGACCCATATTTCAAAGCCACTTTGTGCTGAGCACGACAGTTCTGTGCCTCCTGTGCAGCAGCATGGCCATGGTGGGAGTGCTGCCTCCAGTCCAGCCTTGGGCTGGCAGCTCCTGCAAATGCTCAGGGAAGGGGAAGGTTTCTCCTGGCACAGACACGAGGCAGCAGCTCCTATTGTTCCTGTGGTGAATAGTGGATGGCTGGGCCTTGCAGAACTGGGGCCCTCAGTTATTAATAGTAAATAAATAGGTTGTCTTTCGTTTAGGGTAAAACACTTCAGACAACAGCCTTGCTGCCCAATCTCTAAGATGCCCTCCTGGTCCCTGGGGGGGAGGGAGAAGCAGAGTAAACAATACTGGCTTCTCCACCACCCCAAAATCCAATATGATGTATAAAATGTTGTGAGGAAAACAATGAAGAATCCTTAATAAGAGCAAAGGCTTTTTGTAAGTACCCTCTTTGAGGAAAGGTTATCTGATCTTGTTCTTTTGTCTCGGAAAAGCCCTTAAAACAATGCACCATCTGCTCCTGTTTGGTGGGAGCAGGCAGAGATCTCTTCAGACAGAGCGGTCTGCACGCTACTGGTTGGCTTTTAACCCTTTCAGCCACAAACTTTCCCTGTTTCTGTGCAAACCTCTGCTCCCAGCAGAAGTGGCCATGCCCTGCACCCTGGCCAGCCCTGGGCACCCTGCAGCACATCCCTCCATTCCCCCTGCACCCTGCCCATGTCCTGTGCCCTGATGTCTCTTGCTGTCCAAGCAGGACAATATCCCACACTGCTCAGACGGGGTAATTATGAAGAGTTAATTGTAAGGCTTCCAGAGACCTTCAGATGCAGCTGGAAATGTCTCTGAGCTAAATGGGGTTTGTTCCACCTGCAGCTGTCACTGTGAGCTGAATTCACACCTATGACAGCACAGCATGGAAAAGGCAAAGAGATTCTATGCATTTTATGCAATTTTAATAGTAATTCCATATAATCCCTTAGATTGTGCGTGAATGTTGAGAGGACAATTTTTCATGCACCCCTTTTTCACCTTTTAAATCTGGAGGAGAACCATCTACTTGAAATTCCCCCTCAGCCCAGAAGATTTTTCAACCCTAGCCAGAACCATCAGCAAGAATTCTTTTGCAATGAGGAACTGTTCATTCTATTGCCACATAAGAAATACTTTGGGAGGGCACCAAGTGACCCTCTGGGAGATGCCACCTTACCCAAGTGCTGTTCAAAGCTGCCAGTGCTCAGAGTGGCAGAGGGCTGGAAGCTCAGGCTGTCCCAGATCCTCAGGCTCTCTCCAGGAGATGGGTTGGCCATTTCCTCTTGGTTCTGAACTTTCAAAACAGTCTCACGTCCACATTGATCCCTCCGTGCCATGAGCTCTCCCTGTGGGCTGCGTCAAGGTAACAACAACAATTAACTATGTTTTTGAGATGTGTATAAAGCAATCTTTGAACTTAAAAAAAAAAGGTTATTTCATTTAAACAGAACTATTACATTTTGTCAAATGGAAACAAAAGGCTCCTTGAGAAGTCATACCTGGCAACGAACAAAATCTCCTGTCTTGCACCTTGATGCTGTCAGGAAAGCTAACAACACGCATTTTTACCTACTCTAATTGCTGCTCTGAAAGAGCTGGGTATTTTTCAACCTGGTGGCAAATACAAACAACAACCTTGCAGTGTGGAAGCTTAATTTATGGGTCTGCATTGTACAATCCGTGCCATTGTTGGGACTTGGTTGCACAATCCAGCTCTGAACCTTGGCAAAGAAATCTGTTTAGAAACACAAAGTCCTGAACTCTGTTCCAGTGTTTCTGGGACTTGTGCTGAGCATGGCTGTGGCCCAACGAAGATCTGGGAGTGATACATATACTTTCATATTTCAAAACATTGTCAGCACCAAGTCCTGCAGATGAAGACCTCAGCTAACTGATTTTACTTTGTTTTGGTCTGCAACTATCTGAGCTTAACTAAAAAGATTAAGAAAGAAGGTGTGAAAATGGGCATTTATTGATCAAGCCTCAGCTGAACCACACGCAGGGACACTGAGACACTGAAATGGTGACAGATGTTTTCTTTTTTATACAGAAAAATGAACGTGGAATTTTTTTTTTTTTATCAGCAATCAGCTTAGGGAAATCTTATTTCATTTTTCTCGTTAATAAGCTTTTCTTTGTTTTTCATGACCCAGAAACTGCTAAAACGATTAGGACAGCTTCCACTAACGCGTCTTGGATGTAGTCTTCAGAAAGTGGGAGCAAAGGTGCATGAGAGAGAAAGAACAGAAGAAACAGGGATTTCTTACAAAGCAGTTCTACTATTCATTGGTTAAATGTGCTGAGTTTTGTCTCTGCTGTTGTGTTGTGGTGGTTTTTTAGGCTCTGTTCTCTCTGGCTCTTGGGAAATGCCTACTCTGTTTGGGGAGACTGATGCCAAGGTTTGTGTCCTGGGAAGGGCATCAGTGGAAATCGATGCAGATTCTACGGAAAACACTGGGTTTCCACAGGAGGGGCCAGCATTGCCTGCCCTCCCAACACAGCCAGCTCTGCATAACCCACCACAACTCCCAGATGAGGCTCTTTGGGTTTGCACTGAAGAGAAAGCATTGCTGAGTCCACAGGAGGAGGCAGAGCTGTGATCCAACAGGTGACTCTCTAGTCACCACCCTCTGTCCCAGCCCCTGAATCCACCCAGAGCGCTTTCAAATCTGAACTTACAGCAAAAACAGGATGATTTTTTTTGACTCTTGAGAGTGTAACCACTTATAGAGGCAACAGAAACAAAATAAGATGGAATTGCCCACACATTTTCTGGCAGTTTGGAGAATTCCCATCAGTGATTCATTTGCATCAGCAACAAACCTCTGCGAGCCGCCCCTGCGGACGGGGGAGCAGCCGGGCATGAAATGAGAACATTGCTTATGGAAACAGGCACCTGCAGGATTTCCTGCATGAACACGAGCTGCTGTTTTCAGAGCTATAATTAAACATGTAAACAGCAAACTGTGCTGTTGAAACTGGCTGTGGAGAAGGTCATGCTCAAGAGCTCTGGGTTTGGAGCGCTGCATGTTTTGTATTTGTGATTGAGGCCAGCACACAGTCAGTTTTAACAGGTGGCTTTGTTCAGATGAGCTATTGGAGAGACAGAACTTGGCTGTTGTAGCCAAATGTGGACTCCTAACTCTTTAGCAGTGGAAGTCAGAGCACAGACACAACTCAGCTGCTTTTACCATCACATTTTCTAACCCAGCTCTAGCTACATCAATGAGAGCTCTGTAGAAACAGGTTTACAAGGCCCAGAACACAGCATGGACTCCTTCCGTTTAGCACAGCCTGTGAAGTTTGCGTGCAAGATAAGAGACAGGCTCCCTTCACTGCCTGCTGGCACTCCCCACAGAGAGTTCATGCACTCAAAGTGCAAATGTTCCTGGAGAAGGAGAAATTACGGCCCTGCAAAGTTCCTCAGTCACCTCCTTAGAGCACACTGGTGCTCCTTTATCTGGTGGCTTTCTGTCTGATTTGATCTGTAGTGAATCAGTTGATACCAGATCAACTTCAGGAATAACTTGATCACGGGAGCCTCACTCTGTGTGCCAAAGGACTCATCCACTTTTGCTTCCTGTGAGTGTGCAGATTTCAGGAGAGGTGCAAAATCAGACTCTAAATTATATACAAATAAAAGCTGAGGGCAAAATACAGGCTTGTACTCTGAGCATTTGTATTAATTATGTACTTTACCAGTAGCTAAGGAAGGGTTAGGCATGGGGTCCTCTTTCCTTTAGATTGTCCCCTCACTGTCACTGCTGCTGCATCACAGGCAGCCCTCAGCCCACCAGGAGATGAGTCTGGAGTCCTTCACAATACAGCCACACTTTCCACTTCTAATCTCTAAATAGAGTGATATTTTATCTGCAAGTAGCTCTCCTCATCTTTTGAAGCAGCACTTGCAAGAGGGTTGTGATTTATTGTCTGAGAGGTTTTATTGGTGGTTTTTTCGGTGATGCTCTGAGGACTTCTTGACTCTGGCTGCTTTGCTTTCTCAGTAATTGCATTGTTCAGCAGAACACTGCAATCCGTCTTATTTCTCCTTGGTTTGAGGCTTGTCCCTTACAGCTGGGGGCTGTTCCCAATGGGCCCAGGGGGTCCTGCACCTACCATCGTTCCTGTGAGTTTGGGTGGTGTCAGGACAAGAGTGACGGAGCCCACGGCTGCTGGGCTGTGCTCCCCAAGGTGCCGTGCAGACACAGCTCTGACTGTCTCCACTGCACACTCGCAGTGCCTGCTGCTCATGTTTTATACATTTGCCATCTTCTGTGACAGAACAGCTCCATAATCCTTGCAACCGATCTCTCGGAGCAGAGATCAGCCCAACCTTTGCGAGTGTTGTGGTGAGAAGGTGCTGTGTGCGAGCAAGTGTTGCTCCGCATGCACACAACCTACAGAACTGCACTGCTGGGAATCCTTCACCCGCTTTTGTAGCAAAACGAGTGAAAACAATCACTAGAAATTCATTTTTTTAATTAATCCCCGCCCGAAGGAGGCCGGGGCAGCTTTACCCAGGGGCTCGCTCCGTCCCGGTCCGCGCCCGCGGCTGCGGCGCCCTCCGGTGGCGAGAGAGCGTCATGGCAGCGCGGCCGGGATCCACCGGGCCTGGGACCCACCGGAGCCACCCGGGACCCACCGGAGCCACCCGGGACCCACCGACCGGAGCCACCCGGGATCGATCGGATCTACCCGGGATCCACCGACCGGAGCCACTCGGGACCCACCAGAGCCACCCGGGATCCACCGACCGGAGCCACCCGGGATCCACCGGATCCACCCGGGATCCACTGACCGGAGTCACCCGGGATTCATGGACCGAACCTGGGGACACACCACTCCCGGGAGATCCAGCAAGCCCTGGGATCCACCGATCCCCACCAGACCCGGGGATCCACCAACCCCTCCCAAGCATCCATAGCTCCTGGGGGACCCAGTGCTCTACGGGATTCACCCCTCCTGAGGAACCCACCGAACCTGGGATCCACCAACCCCTCCCGGGGATCCACTGCTCCCAGGAGTCCCCCAGCCCCAGGAACTCAGCATCCCTGCTATTTATTTTAAGTCTGTGTGGCCCATTCAGCAGAGGATAATACACCCAGCTTTGTTATCCCCAGATTTCCAACTGCATGGGCTCGGGTTTATATTTCCTTTCTTACTTCTGGAAAAGCCCGGGCAGCAGAAGGGGAAGTGATGTGTCCAAAATCCGTGGTGAAGCCACAGATGAAATTATGAAATGTCATTTCACAGAAGCAATAAGAGGAAAGTGAAGTCTAGGAGACCACTGCCCCGAGTCTGGCTCCATGCTGAATTGGTGCTCCTTATTTTAGATACATGCAAGGCACATTAAGCAGAGAATAAAATATCCAGCTTTGTTTACCTTCTAGTGAGGAATCTGTGAGCTGGAGAGGCTGAGTTGGTTATTGGCTTTTCATGCCATAGACTTATGTCCACCTTGGAGCCCTTATTCACAGGGAAACCTTTTAAAAAGACAAATGAAGACATTTAATAAATATGCTCTTCATAGAAATGAAATGGCCCAAGCTTTGGCATCTATTCACTGCCTACTTACGTGTGAGCACTTCACTCAATACAGCTCTTCTTATCCACAGGTTTTTAACTACAGGGGCTTAGGTTTATCATTCTTTTACTTCTGGGAAAGCCTAGGCACCAGAAAGTGACATGTCCAAAATTGGTGGCAAAGCCACAGATAAATTATAAGATGTAGTTTTACAGGTGCAAGGGGAGGGGAGGAAAGTAAAACCTGGGAGAGCCACTGCTCAGGGATTTTCCAAGGCACAACATTTCCAATAAATAGCCAAGGAGAGATGAAGTTTTGTAGCTTGTAGCTTTGAAAGACCTGGGCAGTGGCACCTGAGCATCCCTGCTGTGTCATGTGGAAAGGACTTACCTTGCAAGGTGTTGCTCAGCTCTCCTGCAGAGCTGAGGTGACTCTGTCCTGCACTATGAGTGATCCAGGGCAATTCCTCCCTCTCAGCATTCCCATCAGGCAGAGGAGCTGGCATTTCCCTCTGTGTGCCCAGCAGGCCAGTCCTGCCCAGTCCATGGCATCCCCTGTGGGATGTCACACAAAGCACTTCAGGATCTGTGTCCAGAGGCATTTGTGCAGTCATTGTCCTCTCTTGCCTATCCCTGGAAGTCTCAGGTTCTGGGGCAGGAGGAGGATCACTGTGCAGGTCCAGAGCTGTCTCTGTAGATTGTTTGTCAGCAGAGGCTTTAGCCCAGCTGGCTGCACTCAGCCTCTTCCTTGCCACGTCAATCTTTTCTGCAAGTTCCCTGGACAGAGTGTGAATGGCTCTCACTTGATCCTGTTTGCTTCTCTGTGGAGAAAGTCCAACAGATGCGTCCTTGGAGGAAGGTTTTGCATCTTTCTGAGGAACAGAAAAGCTCAGAGGAGGTGAATGCAGAGCTGGGGGAGAGCAGTGCCTCAAGTCTTCACATTTCAGAGGACTGAGAAACCAGCGTTCAGATTCCAGTGGTGCTGGAGGACCTGATTCTACTCCTTTTTTAGGTGATTGAGCTGTTTCTAGGAGTTGATTCCTGTTAAAAAAAAAAACAAGAGAGAGATGTCTGCAGTGTGAGCTGAGAAAGTGGCTTTCTAGGATGCCTTTTATGTCTGAGTACCTGCCTCTGTGATCTTCTGGTGATAAAGGAGAGGATGTTTCATCCACCCAGGCCATGAAACTCCTTTCCAGTACTCCCCCACTGGTTTGCCTCTGAAAGAGAAGAGCCCAGCAGTGTAAGCACTCAATAGTTGGCAACAGAAGGGCAATGTTTAGCTTTTATTCCACCTAATAATTTGCTCATGTAACACAGCAAACCTGTTCTTTTAGCTCAGGCACTGGAGATTTCCAGGTTTTTGGCCTGAAGTCGAGGGTTCCAGCCCTACCAATGAGCCCAGCCATTTATGCCATAATTATAAGTTAATTGCTCTGCTTTTCTAGATAAAACTTTTTCTCCCTCTCAAAGCATTTGTGTGAAGTGTTTCATGTCCTACACAGTGCTGCACTGAGATTGGAAGGGTTTCATTCTGCCACTCCTTAGGACTTACTTGCTCCAATTCACTCTGAGGATTTCCTTTGGCAGAACCCATTTTCCCAAGGGGTTTGTGCATCTCATCAGGACAGGATTTCTTCCCAATAGCTTCTTTTTGTTTCCTGTACAATTCTTGCAACCTCTTCTTCTTCATCTCCACAGCCTGTGCCAAAGACTTTTTCTCTTTGAGGAGTTTTCTCTTTCTCTCTGCCTTTTTCCGATACATAAATTCCCGAACACTTTCAGGGCTGTAGGGGTGAGGTTTTTTAAGGTTTGCCCTCCTCTTTGAAGGTTGCTTAAGGTTTTCTTTCTCAGACTCTTTCTGTCT
Source organism: Molothrus ater (assembly GCF_012460135.2). Lineage (NCBI taxonomy): Eukaryota > Metazoa > Chordata > Aves > Passeriformes > Icteridae > Molothrus > Molothrus ater. The sequence continues at coordinate 9,164,424 of NC_050497.2, read as the reverse complement.
CTGAGGTGATGCACTTCTTCCTCTGCTGCAGCTTCCTGAGGTGCTGGGCTTGGCTCCATCTTTCCCCAATGCAAGTCCAGGGGAAGGAGAATGGATCCTTTGGGGCTGGTGTTTCACATCCTCTCTGGGAACCCTGATATATCTGTGTTCCTCACAGGACTGCCTTTGCAAGAGGAGGCTCCTGAGGGCTTGCTTTGTGCCCTCTGTGGGTGCACTGCTGCCACTTGCAGCCTTGCTGGGAGCCACCACAGCGCTTTGGGCTCCAGGGCTCCTCCCCACAGCTTCACTTCCCTTCACTCTGGAGCTGTTTTCCATCGCTGGCATTGTCCCAAGTCCCCGACCTCCTTCCAAAGGTTCTGTGGGGAAGGTTTGGAAACAACAGTGATGTAATTATTTCAGAGAGTAACAATTCCTGTATCTATAGTGTGCATCTCCCAGCCTGCTTCCTAATGCAGCTCTGAGGATTATTTGCATTGTCTGTTGTAAAATCTGCGATATTCAAGGGAGAAGATAAACCTGTAAAGGTGGAATTTGAAGTTGCAGTGGCCAATTGTTATTGCAAGAGCCATTAAAGAAAGGACCTGGAAAGCTTTTATTTAGATTAGGTTTAATTTGTTTCAATTAGGTTTAATAAGCCTTTTTTTTTTTCTTTTTGGGTGTGCCAAAATAACCAGTGCTGTAGAGGGACAGCTGTACCAAAGGTCTTTGCTGTGCTCTGCTCTCCAGTTCTGCTCCTCGAATGTGGAAGTGGAGGACCCAGCAGCCTTCTAGCCAACTTCTGACCTTCTCTCCATGCTGAAACTCCAGGTAGATTCACACCTGAAACAGAGAGTTTGTATTTAATTATTGAAGCCCCACATGTTCTTTGAAAAACTATTTTAACTATCTTATTCAAATCTATTTAATGGTGATTTCCAGGAATCACACTCCAGGTGTGAAGAGATCTAAAAAGTTTCAGTTAGAGAAGGTTTAAAATAAAAAAAAAAAATCGGTGCTACTTTGATAACAAAATGTTTTTAAAGCACCCAAACTTCGGAGGCTGCCAGGGTCATGAATCAGATGAGTTCAGGAGTGTAAAATGTGAAGGTTCAGTGCTTTCCTAAGGCTTTACCATCAGCAAATATATAATTTAACACTCGAAGTGTGTTCACACAGTTCTTACAAATTTTACTCAGAAATCACTGACTCCCAGAGGCCTCAAGAACACTGAGAAAAGGTCAGGACTTCCTGGGTACCAGCACATTTGAGAACTGAAGGGAAGGGGATAACAAAATTATTATTTTCCTTCCTTTGAAGTGATTACTTCAAACTCACCAGAGAAAACGAATTCATTTTTAAACTGGTGAGAATCAGCAGGATGTGGTGTGGAAGAATCAATGGAGGATACAGGATGAGGGACAATGTCTAATGCAGAAATAAACCGTGCAGAATGCAACACAAACAAATTACTCTTGCTTAATAGGTGGTGTCACATAATAGACAACATTTATCACTGTTTTACTTCATAATTTCAGATTGCATTCACAGCATGCCAATACTGGCACAATTGTGTATTTATTGCAAACCCTTCTCCAGCACAAGGTGGCTGAGCAGGTACTTAGTTGGGTTTTGCATGGAAATTCTACTCCCCCACAATCTCCCCCAATTAAAATACTCAGTGTTTTTAATAACAGGAAAGATTTTACTCTGAAATGAGCCTCAGCTTGTGTGGTTCAGTGCTCAGCCAACGGGGCAGCCCCTCAGGGTCAGGGGAGCTGCTGGACACAAAGGACTCTCCAAGGACTCCCTGCTCAGATCCCCCTGTGCTTTGGGAACAGTGCAAGGCAACCTCTCCTCCTCTGTACCACTGAGGGGTCACAGCCAACAGCTTTTATTCCTCATTTGCAGCAGCCTCTGAGATGCTCTGCAGCTCCTGTGAATCGTGTCACAGGGAGAATGATGCTTTTCAAAGGAAGAGCTGCACTCCCTGTGGGTCTGAAGTCACTTCCTACAATCCCATGGACTTCCTTTGGAAGGAATTCTCACCAGATCTGTGCATGGTGTTCACAGCAGGAACACAGAGGGAATTGTCAGAATCTGCTGGGCTCAGGAGGGCTGGGGTCCATCCATGTCTTTAAGGAAACACCTTGTTGTGTCACTTCATTTTGTGTTTAGCAGTACTAAAAATGCATTTATTTTGTACCCTGTCTTAGCTCCTCTGAATGCACCAGACAAATTATTTTGTGGATCTAACAATCTTTGCCTCACCATGTTGTTTATTTCAATTAAATCTTCTTTTTATCTGTACTGTGTTCATTAACTACAGCAACTATGATGCTAAAGTTCATGAGCAGCCTGCATTCCTGATGAGAACAGCTGATAGAAGAAACTCTTTTGATTTAAATATTCTCCTGGGTTTTTTCCCTACCTACGAACAGATGAATATTTTATAGCCGTGGTGACTTAATTTTTTGTTAACTACAGCAAATTTATAATTCATCAAATTCCTGAGTACTCTGGCTCTGACCCCTGCCCCTCATTCATCTCTTTGTAGCCCTGCCTTGGCTCTTTCAGTGACAGAAACTAATAGCCAATAAAGACACCATGACACTGGCAGTTACAATGATGAATGCTTCACGTGGCATGCTCTTATTATGACCCACTCTCAGAGGAAGAGCAAGCCATTTTTCAAACAATCCATTAAAACAAAAAAAAAAAAAAAGGGAGGGAGAAGGAAATTATTACATATTTCATGCATTTTAAATCATACTTAGGGACTACAGCACACTATGCTGATAATTCTATCTGGATTAGAGAGTTTGGATTTTTAAATTTCTGTTTCACACAAGTGACTTGGGAACTTGGCTGGTGTAAAGTACAACCCACAGCACTTCCACTTCTTCCCCACAACATTTGAATGCAACCATTTCTATGCAAAGCTATAGCATTAAATGGGTAAAATGACACCAGGAGTTCCAACCTGCCCTTAGAAATACCTGTCAAATAAAACTGAGAACCAGCAACTGAGACTTGGATAATTCATCTGACTTTTCACTGCCTGCATTCAGTCCCTGCTTGGCAGGCCAGGAAATCCCTGCCTTTGGTGGCACCCTTAATTCATTAGGGAGACAGAGCTGAATAGGTGACAGACAGCTCTTCCCACTGCGGGTGTATGACTTATTTTTCCTTTCTGATGGATTGTAATCCTGGCAGCTCTGCAATTCAACTGCTGCAGGCAGTTCTGTCCATCAGGGATTGTAATTTCTCATGGTCTTACCTTTCCCTGCCACTGCTCTCTCCAGAGCACAGGACTTGGCTGAAAGCTGCCTCTGGTGTTCTGTTTGAATTCTCCACACTGAGTTTCTCTCTCTTTGCTCTTTAATAGGAGGTGAAAATAAAACACAGAAAAGAATTAGTGTAGCTAAAATCAAACTTGCTGAACCCAACAATCCAATCCCAGCCCCATTTCCTTGGAATGCAAAACCAGGAGTCTTTTAACTGAAACTGGTCACCAAACATGCAGCACTCCTTCTTTATTTAATTTCTGTTGTGTAGATGTCCCAGCAAAGGAAGCAGTGGCCTGGATCCATCCCTGAGGCTCTATCCATGACCCTGTCCACCCATACAACACAAGGAACAGCCCTGCCCTGACTGCTGCATCCTGTGGGAGCAGTGGGACACCTCCCCTTGGTGCCTCTGGAGATCCAGGCCAACCTTTCCATGCACAGCGAACACTGAATACTTGGGGAAGTTCCCAGTTTTGATACCTCATTGCTAACCTGGGATCTCTGGGGCTTTTTTATAATCCCTTCCTTGTCCAGGGATGGTAAATCCTTCTCTGCCTGGTATTCTATGCTCTTCATCAGGCAAGGAGAGAACAGAGCTGGGTTCAGAGCACTAAAACCCAGAAAAACAAGTGTTTGAGAGCCATTAGGCTACAAGGAGCTGTGCAGATGCTGGGATTGAATAGCTGAGCTCCTGCACGTGTGAAGGGCAGCACTGGGCTCCCGGGTGTCTGCAGAGGGAACACTTGGCAAAGCAGCTGTGACACTTCTGTCAGTAGCAGGGGACAGGCAGAGCAAGGGAACAAGATGCAGCTGAACTGAGTGTCTGGAGCTGTTGATGCCCAGCCTCAGTCTGTGTGTGTCCCACAGGTGGAACAGTTTGTCTGGCAGTTCCCGTGCTCAGTTACATACAATGGTCTGGGTTACAAACAAACTGAACAAGCCTTCCCTTGGGAATGTCCCAGGGAGGCTCAGCCTGGACTGTGGCTCTGCTTCTGGCTTTAGGAGGGGTAACATCAGGCACTGGTGACAGAAAGTGCTCCTGATGCAGCTGGGAAGGGACAGAGGCTGCCACACACCTGAGGGCAGCACCACAGCATCCCTGCAAAAGGTGGCAGGGAGCAAATCCAAGGGAATCAGCCCTGGAAGCTGGCAGGGTGTGCCAGGGATGCCCAGTGAATTAACACTAATGCTATTACAGCAATGAGATTTGTGAGGTGCAGCTTTGCAGCCCGGCTCCTCTGTAATCCCCCTTGGCTGGGGCTGCCCCAGGCACTCCCGACCCCAACCTTGCTCCCAGCAATCCCAGACCCTGAACCACACTAAACTGAACTGGCAGCTGTACATGGATGGTTCTCCAGCCCCAAATTTAGCAGCAAAGCAGGATAAGAAGGTCTAATAATATTTGCTTTCAGATCCACACTAGTTCCACTGAATGAACTGTTAAATCCGCTGTAATGCCTCTGAACTACACAATTCCTGATTTAAATACCTGTGGTGCCTCTCCTCACTACTGTACTGCCTCCTGTTCCATGTTTTATAAGTGGCAAAAGGAAGGATGTGGGAGGAAAGGGGAGATTTGCAGCAAATTCTTTACTGTTTTCAGGAAATTTATGTATTTGTGTGCTGAGGAGTAAATCCAGTGGACTCAGCGAGCAGGGTGGGATGTACAGCACAGGAAGGTTTAGACCTGCAGAAATAAATGGATTTATGGGTGATGTCCCCCAGATATCACAGGGAGGGGTGGAATCTGTGCTAAGTTATTCAGCTGTGCCAAAGCCCTGCTAGGGAATACCCAGTTCCAGCCTTTCTCCAGAGATTCCAGACCACCACTTACCTCTGTGAGCTGGAGCAGGAGGAGCAGAGGCCACTCTGCAAACCTTTCTTTTCATGGCTCTCTTTGGCAGGGGGTCCTTAGCAAAAACCAGGCGCTCCTGCTCCCAGGGTGCTGCTTGCTGCTTCCTCTTCTGCTCCTGGATCCTCTTCTTGAGTTGCTCTAATTTATTTTGGGGTGATTTTCCCCACAGCTCTTCCAGCCTCTGATCTCTGGCCTTGCTGGCTGCTGCCAGGAGGGATGTGGGGAGCAGGAGAGCCGTGGGCTCGGGAGTGCTGCTGCCACACGGGACAGAGCAGGGGCTGCTCCCTGCAGGGCAGCAAGGTGAGCCATGCAGGCAGCAGGGAGATTTCTCCTTCTGTGCTGGGAATCCTCTTGAATCTCTCAGCTCCCTGAAATTGTCCCTTCTTGGGCTGTCCAGGCTCTTTGCAGGTGCCCATGTCCCAGCTGAGCCTTTTCCATGCGCTGCACAATTCCTGGCAGGGCTGCAGTGCCCTGAGGCTGCCCTGGGGGACAGAGGGGACATTCTGGATGGACCAGAGATCACAGCAGGGCTCCCAGGCAAACAGGTCTGTGAGTGAGCAGGGGAGAGAACAGCAGAGCTCTTCTCTCTTTGGAAAAAGAGAAAGAAGGGCCAGTATGTAGGGTTAAAGATTATTACATTGGTCAATACACTGACAGGAGTGACTGCTGAGTTTGTTCATGTTCTGGTGGGACCTCAGCATCACCACAGAATCAGCACTTTGCCAGCCACCAGCAGTTTGGCAGATGAGGATGATGTTAGGGAAGTGCAGTGCAAATCGTGATCTGATATGAGAAATTATGAGCATGGGCAGAGAACTGATACCAGGCTCTGCCTTCCTCCACTGCCCTGTTGGTCACAGCTCAGGGAGGAATTGTTTGGTGACTCTTTTGATCCATTTTCCCCTAATAAACAATAAGGTGCTAAACTTTTTCTGAAGTCCTGCATCCCAAACTTTAAATCCCTTCACCAGCTCACCCCCCCAAGTGCTGTACACTCAGGTTATTATTTACCTTTGGGCTGGAGCAATCTCATTGCTCTTTTTCTCACTCAAAGCTGTTTCATCTTTGTTCCTCTCGCCATCTACAGCACATTAAAACTGTGTCAATGTCAAAATCTCAAAAATATTCCTCAACCATTCAATTCAAAGAGCAACTTTGACTGGGACTCTCCCCCCAAAAAACCTGGCTCATAAATATTAAATAAATATTAAAGGCTGGCAGCTGAAACTGCTCCCAGCCAATAAACCACCTCATAAACAAATATTTACCAGATGAAAAATAACAAGAGAAGTCTGTTCGTGTCATTAATTTGTAAGAACATTCTGGAACTGGGTTAAATTTCCTGCTTTTCCCTTCTCCCACTTCATCTTTTAGAAACTATTTTAAACACATTATGTATTTCCTGCCAAAGTTAGCAAACACAACGTTGCAATTACATCAGTTTATCCCTAGGGAAGGAACCCTCAGAGGAGAAGCACAGGGAGCTTTTCTGTGCTGTAGCTGGTGGGTGTTGATGCTGCAGCTTTTGCCTGAGCTCTCCCCAGCAAGGTGTCACTTCCTGTGCATTGTGATATTTTGCTGGGAACACACAGAAAGCTGATGAAAATACACACTTGCCTCAATAAAGAGAGTTTTCACTATCTCCTGTCACCTTCCCTTCCCTCCAGCACCAAAGCAGTCCCATCTCAGCAGTTTCCCAGTAACTCAGAACTCACCAAAGCTCTTTTCGTGCCAAAGCTTTCTTCTGGCTGCCTGTGATTTGGCACAGCTCCACATCTGATGACAAAATTTGTTTTCAATCCTTTGTAGCTGTGAAAAAGCAGATTTTTCTTTTGAAGGGAGACATATGTTTTGGGTTTTTTCTGGAGACGCTTTTTGCTGGCATCCGCTGCTTCTCTGATTAGTTTTGCAGCTCCTAGTTACTGAGTAAATACTGGCTTGTCTGAGCTTGTTCCATGTGCTATTTCCTACAGTTGGAAAGAATGCTATTGACTGGGAAGATAAGAGGTGAAATCACCTCTCTCCTTTATTTACTCTTTATGTGTGTGCCTCAGATTTTTACTGATGTTTTTAAAAACAGCTTAAGCTGGAGGTGACCCCAGCCAAGAGCAACTTCTCAGGTGAAGCTTTCCCCCCTTTGTGGGTATCACTTATTTTAAGCATCGCATTTTTTTAAGTGCAAGCGTTTGAAATCTGGGCTGTGACCATCCAGGTTCTGCAGGTTTTGGGTTATCCGGAGGGAACAGTCTGATAAGCCAACAGCAGAGGGCAAACGCAGCCTGCACACGCACTGGAGCTGCAGCACTCGGCGTTTGGAGCCTCCCGGCCCCAGCTTCTGCCGCGACAGCCCAGGGGAGGGGCAGGTGTCGCCTTGGACAAGGACAGCCTGGGCTGGGAAGCAGCAGCAAAACTCTCACAACAGCAACAATTCACTTTCCTTTTAGTTTTCATTCTTTTCATGGAGCATCTGATGGACTTCAGTGGGCTCTGATGTCCTGGACTGAGTCCTGACAGTGCATTTCTTACAACCCCTGAAAATTACCTCTGCAAAGCCATAAAACACATTTCTTCTTACCCCACTTACTGCTGTTGTGGGTTGAATTTCAGTGAGTACCCCAAGAAAAGGCTCTGTATCCTCTTCTCCCACCCCACTGCAGAGCAGAGCCAGCTGTGTGCTGTTCCATCAGCATTTTGGTTTATATTGAATCTGACTCCTTTTTTTCTGGTTTATATCTCCAATTATTCATTCATTCTTTATAACTCTACAAGATTTGCTTCTAGCAGCAATGTCAGGATTGTGAGTGTTGGTTATTCCTGGAAAGCACTCAGAGGGTGAGGTGAGACATTGGCACCACCTCCTTCCATGCTCACGGATCCCTGTGGTCTCTGAGAATTCCTCCTGAAGAAACAGACTCAGCCTAATCTAATAAATGTCCCTGCTCAGAGCCTCTGCTCTGACATCCCAGAATTTCAGCTTTTCAAGCCTAACCAAACAAGGAATTCCAGACTGGAGTCACAAAGTTCCCTTTTCAAGCTGTTCCAAGCCAGTGTTCTGGCCTGATTAGAGGTTTCAGTGCTGGGAATGCAGAGCCTGCCCAAGAGGAGCCACAGCTATTCTGGGTGCACGAGTGATAAGAGCCCTAATTGCAGACTCAGGGCTCAGGGGTGGAACCTCCAAGAGGGGAGAGAACACAATGTGCAGCCTCAGCAGTGAGAGGACAACGCTCAGGGAAGATTTGGGAAGATGGGGAGCTGTGAGAGCTGCCAGGAAAGCCCAGGGCTGGTCCCAGCCTGCTGGAATGGTGGGAGAGCCAAGTGGAGCAGGAATGTGTGTGCTGTGACAGGCAGAGCTCTCTGCAGGCAGTGATTCTGGGTCCCTCAGGTCGGACTGGTGCCTATTTTGGCTCTGTATTTTCTCAGCAAGCTGTTGGAGCTGACAAGAGCCAGGAGAGTGACAGATTGCCACTGTGTTATGCTGCACATCTTGGAGTGTTAGACCACAAATCTGCTGAGAGATGAAGTGAAACCTATCACTGGGCCAAATCCCACTTCTGCAGAGTGTGAAACTCCCAAGTGAGGGAGCTGAGGGTGAGCTGAGGCAAAGAGCAGCAAATCCATTAGGATTTGTATTTTAGATCTGCAGGAGCAACATGAGCCAGTCATGTACAGTTCTGTCCTGCTGACTCCACAGCTCCTGTCTCATGGAAACAAGGAAGGAAGAGGCCCTGGGTTTTTACTCCTAAAGCATTTTAGAGGCACTAGCCCCCAAAACATTGAATTCCCCCAACTGAGATAATCCAACTACAACCTACTCATTTCAGCAAATCAGACAACAGGCTATGACCTATTCAGAGCAGGTTTTACAAAGGAATTTTAGGGTTTTTTTCTGGCAAGGATATTGCAGAGTTTCTCATCTAAGAACCTGTTGAGAGAGGTGCTGCTGACCCCCCACATGGGGTTATCCCACCAGGAGCACATGGTCTGAGTTGGAGTCTTCTTTCTCCCTACCAGCACTTCCCCCTTGCACACACGGTGCTGAATGGGGCAAGAAGTGCCCAGCTCTGCCACACTGTGGCACTCAGAGCTCCAGTGTGGATTTCTGGTGGTTTTGCAAGGCAAAGGCAAGTGGCTTTGGTATTTACTCAGCCCTGTACGAGGCTGTTTGGACTCTGAAGCTTTGTTTGATACAGACTCACCTCCCAGAGGCTTCAGTTTCTGCTGCTGTGCACTGTCACTGTTTAGGAAATATTTCACCCAGTAACCCACAAGGTCTAGCAAAATTCAGGAAGTGCAGATGTATGTGGACCAAAACCAGAAATTCCTCCTAAGTCTCAGTGTTTTGAAATTTTTGCACCCTCCAGACGTGCTCCAAGAATCCTACAAACAGCCCACAGCTCTGGCAGCCACACCCCTTTATTCTCTTGCTGATGCCTGCCTTTGTGGGAGTATTGTGAATTCCAATTCTGGGAAACACATCCAGCTAAAGGAAAGAAAATTATATTTTTTTGTTGATTTTTTACAGTGCCTGACTAAGCAATTTTCATGGCAAACCATCTTCACAGCAATTCTCAGTTAGCAAACAATCGAAGCCCAAACGTAGACTTCGATTGCAAGCTGGATGTGACATGAATTTTGGAGTGAGCATATGGAGGGAAGAGACAGCTGGTAAAAACACCAAGTGCACTGCTCTGAAGTCTGACAGCCAAGGCCCCAGTCCTGCACCCCCTGGAATCTGTGACAAAACACCCCCTGAAGTTACAAGGGACAAAGATAAAGACACTTAATAAATTGGGATTTGATTTGAACCCGCAAGGAGCTTAGGGGACCCTAAGCTTTGAAGTCATTCTTAGCAGTACTTATCATCTCTCCAATCAGCTGCATTATAAGACTGAGACAAATGGGCTGCCCCATTAATGGTGCCATGTCACAGTTGCTGAGATAAGACACAAATTTCTTCCTCCACAGGTAATGATGTGAGATATCAGTGTTCATGTAAAACACTCAGAGACAGGGGAGGAGTCTGATTTTTTGCTGGTACCACCGATAACATTTCCTCTTTTTTGTTTTTGTCCTAGCAGACAAAATTCCTAATTCCTTAGGAAAAGGAAAAAGGAGCAGATCCTTTTCCCATGGGCTGTGCCATCCCCTCAGTGGCTGAGTTGCACTGAGTGCTGAGAACAGCTTGGATGCAGGTGGGAGGCTGCCACGAGGCTGCCCAAGCTCAGGGAAGGATTTGCTGCAACACAGACACACTGCTTTGGCTTGGCTGGCAGCCAGAAACACAAGGGAATATCAAGCTCGTATTTTCCTACTGATGTCCTAAAATAACAGGAGTAATGTGTGTCAGGATGGAACTAGACCTTCAGAATATCTGAATTTTATGCTGCCTGCCAAGTGGTGTCTGGCAAAGGGCAAGTGTTCTCTTGATGTGCTAAAATACAGATCCATCATCCAGTTATTGGGGGAAAGTGTGTTAAGATAGCAAATAGCTATCCATGGCCCATTTGGGTTTTTTTCCTATCAATAGGAGACTGTGTGAATGGAATCTGAAGTGAGAAGGGGGGGCTGCCTGCACGGTGCAGTGGAATGTGAGAGAGCACAGCATTGCCATGGAAACCTGCTGTAGTAAACGGGGCTCTCCAGCTGCAGGAGAGGATTTATAGTGCCAGGCCGGGAGTGGGCAATTTAAATCACCAATCTACAGGTAAAATGGCACATTTCCTTCCACCTTGTCTCCCTGCACTGCCAAGTGAGAAAGGAAGGGTACGTGGGTGGTGGGAATTACAGCACAGAGTGATGAGGTGTCTTAAAGCCTGACCTAAAACACTCAGGAGCTGATGCAAAGATCCTGGTGGATCTTGGTGGGGGCAGGAGCAGCTCTGTGTTCCCTGTGCCCCAAACCAGAGCAGCAGGCACAATCCCTGTGTCCAACAGCCTCAGAGGGATGAGAAGCAGGGTCCATTCCCTGCTTGCATAACCCACAGATTGGAGACCCCACAGCTCAGGGATGCTCCCAATCTGTTCTTTTAGTTTGGAGCTGGGGAAGATTCCATCTGGTAAAGCTCCCAAACCAGCCTGTTACACCTAAAAGTGAGACAAAATTTGCTGTGACCCCCAAGCCCTGCTCTTGAACAAGGGATCAGATAAATGGGAATGATTTACTGTGTTCAGATGCCCCAATTTATTGGCACTCAAGCACAGTGATCTATGCTGTGCTGTGAGACAGCAACAACATTATTTTTGCAGTGCTGCCTTCATCCCCATGTATTGCCAGGTCCTGAGTGCCTGAGTCCATAATTCCCTGGATCAGACACCACACACCTGTGTGCTCCCATTCCCAGCTAAGGGCAGTGGTTAAATCTGACTTATGTGGAACCACCATGGGGCCAGGGTTTAACCAATTTGCCTTTTCGTCCTATCCTGTAAACCTCAAAGTCTCCTGATTTACCATGGCTTAGAGTGCAGGTTGCTGCACACCTGGCTATATTTGTGTCACTAAATATAAGAAGGAAAATTCCTTTTGAGCCTGGAAATTCAGAGTCCCCGGTGGCAAAGTCTCAAAGCTCTGTGCACTCTGTGAGGGTGTTTTATTGTGCTCCACTGCTTTTTCTTCACAGGTTACTTTGTTCGGCTTCAACCTTTCAACAAGGCATCAAACAGCTACCCAGAATGGCCTGTTCCTTCAGCAGGAATGATGTGTTCAAAATCCAAACAGTCCAATCAGAATCTGGGAATTGGGTCCTCCTGTAACCTCTGCTGCTGCCTGTTTTGAGTCCTGCCCACACAGCAGATGCTGCCAGCCAGAGTTCCCCTTCCTTGCTGCATTTATTCCTCTCTGGAGTGCTCTCCTTGGGCCTTCAGCCTTCAAAATCCTTCCTTCTGCCTTTCAGCTCTTTCTATCTCCTCAGCAATTTGCAGGCCATCAATCTCAGCCCTGGCATCAGAGCTGCTCTGCCCAGTCCCAGCTGGGACATCAGCATGACTAGCAGAGGTTATGAGAGCAGAGGAGCTTTATAAACCCCCCTTGCTAAGAACAGCCCCTGGGGTCGCTGACCCTCTGCTCATAAATTCACCTGATTCCCCTGGATTATATTTGTTTCACCACTTAATGCCAATCCAAAGCAGTATCAATGGAGAAGCAGCAGGCTAAGCCAACACAACAGGCCCTCTCCTGCCTTGTTATGCTCTGTCAAGTCAGGTTGCCCTCAGATTTGCTGGAGTTTCATTCCTGCTGTCCCCTGGGATGCCAGGCAGCACAGTCATTTAACCCAAGATCATTTCTGACTGACTGGAATTTGTTTGTCTGGCTTAATTTTTATTTTTTTTTTCTCTCTGTCTCTTCAGATAATCATGTAAACCAACAAAAACATTACCTTAATATTGACAAAATGAATCTATATGGAGATAAGTGCAAAGGAAAACAGGTACCAGTGCCTGCCCATCTCCAATGGAAAATAAGCCCTGCTTATGTCAAAGGCTCAATTCCCTGCTGCTGTAAAGTGCTGCAGCAACCAGAGCTCTCCCAGTTTATGTAAGCAGGGAAGCTGACCCTGAGGAGTTTCTGTTTGCTTGCAGCAAAGGGTGGGTGTAGAGAAACAGCAGATCCTGGGCACCTGGAAATGGTGGTTATTTAGGGGGCAAGGAGTGCCAGCACTATGCAAGAATTTGGTAGGAAAACGAGAGCTCGATGAATTTTTCTGCTAGGAAGGAGTTGAGTTTGTAGAGACCAAGATGAGGAGAGGATAAATGTGCTGTCCTGTCACAGCCTGGACTGGAAGGGTTCCCACATGCCCCTTTTTGGTTCCTATGCCAACATCACTTCTGGAGTGAAAGTCACCAGCAGCAGCCAGGAGGGACAGACAGATGGACACTGCTCCGAGGGGCCGCTGTGTGGTATTTGCTGGGTCCCCAGGACAAAGGAGGAAATGATGAATCTGACTCCATGTTCTTAGAAGGCTAATTTATTATTTTAAGATATTATATATTATATTAAAGAATACTATACTAAAGAATAGAGAAAGGATACAGACAGAAGGCTACAAAATGATGATGAAAACTCATGATTGCCTCTAGAGTCCTGACACAGCTGATGGTGATTGGTCATTAAGTTAAAACAATTCACATCAGACCCATCAAACAACCACCTGTTGGACAAACAATCTCCAAACCACATTCCAATGCAGCAAAACACAGGAGAAGCAAATGAGATAATACTGTTTTCATTTTTCACTGAGGCTTCTCAGCTTCCTAGGAGAAAAAATCCTGGCGAAGGGATTTCTCAGAAAATATGACAGTGACACAGTTTGCTTTTGCTTTTCAAGGAAAAGAGGGGATGGAGATGGACAGACAAATGCTGCTTTGCCAGTCTGAACCTCTCCCTCAGAACCAGGGCTGTTCTTTCCTGCAAGGGGCACCAATGTTTGATCACAGTGGGCACTCGGAGCAAACGCTCCCATCCATTTCCCCCCGGGCCATGGGGGCTGTTAATCACCCGCGGGATCGATGCACCACAAACACGGCCAGGGAAAATCTCAAATATCCGTGGATAACCTGATCAATGGGAAAAACAAGAGGAGTGTTTTCACAGCTAACAGGGCAGATTGTCTAATTAAAGATCTGGGTTAATGCAAACACTGGGTGAACGCTGCAGCAGCCCCAGAACTCGGGTTTGAACTGCAGCATTTTTAGGCACCGTTCTTCCAGACCCCACCTAATGCAGGCTGCACTCTGCTCCTGAAAAGTTAATTGTGCCACTGTTTAATTACCTACAATTAAAAATCACCTCTTATTTCCAGGCTGAATTTGCCTCACTACAAGTTCTGGGTGTGCCACTTTCTCCTGGACTAAACCACTTTTTATTCCCAGAAAATTTCTTGTCTATAAAGCTAACTCTCACCTAAGATTAAGTCAGATTTTAAATGTCACTTAAGCAAACAGAACCAATTCACCTGCAAATTTTGCATGACTCCTGTAGGTGATATTCCCAGTTTTGGCTGCAATGGTGCTTTGATAAAATGCTGGATTGATAAAAGTGTTGGATAACACTGTAGCAAGAGTAAATCCTTTTGGACACACTAGAAATTCCTTCATCAGATAATTACTTTTTGATGCATGTTACTAATTTTTCCATCCTTTTAAAATAAGCTACATTGATTTTTTTTTCTTTTTTTTTTGAGTACTATTTTTAACAGAATGTCATGCAAGATCAAGTCATTTGCTTTGCAGAAGTCTAAATATATTATGTCAGCAGAATTATCTTTATTAACTGAAATGATATGAAAGATTGCTTCTTTGATGAACAGTTTTCTGGAGCAAGGGATTGACATTCCTCAGCCTTTCTCACTGCCTCCCATATTAGCATTGCACCAGTATTGGATTAATGAGGTACTTGGGTAATCCCACTTACTTTTATTCTAAGATATGTAATAAAATCCCAGAACCACAGATTGGTTTGGGTTGGAAAGGTCCTTAAAGCTCATCCAGGGACACCTTCCACTATCCCAGGCTACTCCAAGCCCTGTCCAGCCTGGCCTTGGACACTTCCAGGAATGGGGCAGCCACAGCTTCTCTGGCAGCCTGTGCCTGGGCATCTCCACCCTCACAGGGAAGGATTTTTTTGGGCCTTTGAAACTTTCCTTGTGTTCTGTGATTTGCTCAAAAATCAGCATTAATGGTGTCTGCCAGTTACCAGTCCTAAAATGAGAATTATTGTAACTTTTATAACTGATAAATATAAATGAAAATTATTACTTTTATGCTGCTTAATGCTGCTAAAATATTATCCTAATATTCGACTGGAATGCTAAGAACAGCCTTACCTTCAAATGCATGAAATGTAGGAAAATGTGGATAAACAGAGCAGAGCTGAGCTGTACATGGTGGTATTTTTGCACTGCCTTTCATTGCTGATTAGAAACTCGATGGGTTCAGACCTGAGCCTGTGGTTTGATGCAGTTTTGGTGATAACCAGAATGTACTTCCTGCCACCACGTGCTGGTTTGGGGACTGGAGGGGCTCTGCTGCAGGGGCCTTGGTGACCTTGTGGCTGGTGACAGAGTCACTTCAGCAGCAACTTCTGCTCTGCCTGCCTCTGGTTCACTGAACTGTTGGGAGCCACACAGAAACAAGTCCCACCCTGAGTGTTTGGAAAGCACTTGCAGAAGCTTGACTAAATAATGCAATTACACTGCAAATATTGACAGTCTGTTTAAAAACAAATGCAAACATGCTTGTAATTAATGTCAGTACCAACAGTTACAACTTAAAAGGAAATAAAGCCCCCTTCAAAGGTGAAAATGTTTATTTCCCCCTCTGGGCTTCAATTCTTAGCACAATATTACTCTTCATTTCAGTCAATGCCAACAGGAGGTTTTCCCAGACTTCCAGCAGAAGAAATTGGGGTTTGTCTGTTGACTCTTGGAAATTGAAGTTGGTTAAACAAATCCACTGCCAACATTGTAAATAGAAACTGATCATGACTGAGCTCTGGCATATTTGTCTGAGCAATAGATCTTTGATAAGGGGCCTCCAAGAAGAGCTCCCTGGTACTTCCATCAAGGCTTCCAAGATCAGAAAAATCCAGAATATTTCTGGTGAGCCCCAAGAGAGCCTCCCACCACCCCTGCTGGGTTCCTGGTTGAAGCTCTCTCGGAACAGGCACCACCAGGCTGTTGAATTCTGCTGCAGGAACAGAAGAGCTGCTCCCAGGCAGCGAGAAGGGGTGGGAATTCACCAAAGAATGAGAAAGAAGCAGAAATGTTCCTCCAGCATGTCCAGCTTGCTGCAGCCATCACTGGGTGCCAGCGCGAGCTGCGCCGGTGCCCCTTAGGAAACTGCACCAGAGAGGAGATGCTGGGGCACAGAGGCAGAACTGCCCAACATCAGCTCCTGTGCTCGAACCTTACTCAAAAGCCTTCCCAGGCACTCTGCAGAGTGACTCTGCTCCGAGGCAAAGAGCAGGATTTCAGTGGAGGAGGAGCTGCGGGGAGGTGGATCCAAGGGATCCATGACATGAGCACAGAGGCATCAGGACAGTCCCTTCTGGCCCTGCCTAAAACATCCCCATCTCCCCAGCAGGCCAGAGCCAGCCCACAGGGCTCCATCTCATCAAACTCTCCACGAGGCTGGGAGCAAGGGCACTTTGAGGGGCTCTTGCTATTTATTTAATGAAGCATTTGCAGTCAGGCTTGAAGGCTGGAGGAAGCGGATGAGCTCTGTTGCTTTGTTTGTCTCCTCTGAGACCCAGAGGAGCATTAATGAAAAGGAAATTCGGGGACATCAGAGACACAGGATGTATAAATATCCACAAAGCACAGGCCAGATCCTCAGGTGCACCCAAACACGAGGGGATGGAACTGGTGAGAATCACTGAGGTCTTGATGCGTGTTTGCAATGCTGGGCCAGCAGAGAGGGCTGGGCAGGAGGGTGCGGAAGGAAAGGAAGAGCCCCCTTAGCTGTGTCCCTGCCCAGGTTCTGGGAAGGGCTTGGATCCAGCTCACCCACCCCAAACTGGGCAGCTGAGCTCTCCTGAGCCCCTCTGTGCTCAGCACTTGGGGCTGGTTCAGGAGTGCCTGCACACAGCTGAATTATTCAGAGGAGCTCGTTACTCAGAGCTTTTCCTGAATGTCTGTGCTCCAAGAGGTTTTTAAAAGAGACAATCACAGTCAGCAAAACAACTCTTCACTCTCAGATGATCCTCTTTATTTCAGGTATGAATAATATTCCTGGCTGTGAGTCTCTATTACAGGTTATCTGCAGATTGTAATAACCTTTTGTGCTTCTGCTTTGGAGATAAAATAATGGTTCCTCACTGAGTCCTTCCCTCTGATCAGAGGAGTTTTGTTGCCTTAGGATCAGACTCAGTGCAAGGAAGGATTGTAAAAGCCCTTGAAAACTGTAATTTCTTTCCAGCTCCTGAAAAAGCAGCAGTGTGGCACAGCAGTTTTATTTAGACCTGTTCAATCTTTCAGCAGCATGGAGGCTTCTGTTCCCCAAGCACAGACATTGAACCTTGTTCTTAATTTGTTGTTTCAACGAAAGGAATAGCTACGCACTCCTGCTGAAACCCACCCCTGCTCCCTCCCCACTCTGGGCTCTTCTGGGGAGGATGTTGTTGCAACTCATGTAATTATGCTTTATGAAAAGCCCAAAGCCAAGGCAAATGTTCCTGTGTGTGGCCCCGATTTGCACAGCAGCCCTCAGACCCTCCAGAGGCATTTTTATTATTCCTTTTTTCTCTCACAAAGCCAGCTCCTCTCTTACCCATCTTCACACTGCTGTCAGGCTGATTCAAGCTCCTGTGCTCACAGCTCAGTGACACATTAGAGATCTCCAGCCATTGTTCTTTCCCCAGGAGAGATGGGTAGAATTATTTTGTTATCTCCACTTTACAAACTGGCATGAGGCAGCACCAACAGTGATGTTGCACGGGAAAGCAGCCCTGGCCAAGGCTGCACATCATCCCCTCCCCTCAGCTCTGTGTGCTGGGGAAGAGCTGGATCCAGCTGAAAAATACCCACTGTGAGCCCTCATGTCCTGCACACAAAGGAAGCTACATCCACTGGGATAGTTTGTTTTTAAAAAAGGTGCAAACTTCCTCCAAGATAAGTTTATCTCCATGTAAATTCACAGCTGTGAAACTGATATAAGCCAAGACAAAGTTTCTTCAGTTGTGTGGTTCTTTTTCTAGGCTGGTTTACCCCCAGAACTTCCTTGCAGGCTGTGTTGAGAGGGATTTAGGAAATGGAATGCAGGACAATAGCAAGGTGCTTTTGGAACCTGCTAGCTTGAAAAAAACAAGACTGTGCAAAGTCTGGTGATTAATCACAGCTGTTGCCAGAAAGAGAAGACAATTACAGTGCCAGTTCTGTAGTGATTTCAGCTGGGGTCTGTCAGCTTCGGAGCCTGAATTGCAGAGCTCTTTTTGCACACAAACCCCAGCAGAGGCCCCCAGCAATCCATTCCATGAGCTGCAGGAGAGCTGCCATGCTAATTAAGACAAATCTTTGTGTTTTGGAGGGAGTGCCTGGCTCTGGTGTGTCTGGATGATGAAGACATGGAGGCAGTGGAGGGATGTTCCTGTGTCCTGGCAATCCTTAACTGATGGGCAAAATTTACTGTTGTCCTCTGTCTCTCTGTCTTCCCTTGAGCTTTCTGTGCTTTCCTGCTCTCGAGGCTGTCTCTTCCAAGTGGAAGGAAATATGGCAATACTTGGAGCTCTTTCATCTTTTGTTGTGATAGCTTTGGGTATCAACTTATAAAAGAAATGTTAAAAATTGCCCAAGAAGTCTTAAGGATCCTGCAATCCTATTGCTTAGAGCTGGGATTCTGCCTGTTGGTAAGTGAAGGTGTAGAGACACTCAGGAAATGGGAGGAACAAGATTTTGAGCTTTAAGATTGCAGAACTAAAGATGTTGGAGGTGAAGGGGTGAGTAAGGTCAAAGGAAAATGAACCCTGCATTGCCTTTGCTGGATTCTGGCCCAGCCCTGTTGTACCCTGCCCTGTTCTTCAGGATCCACTCCTCCTTTTTTCCATTCTGCAGCAGCCCTTTTAACAGCTAAAGATTCCAGCTCCACTTCTTGATCTTATCTGCACTGAACAAATCAATTCTCATGCCTTTCTCTGGTAGGTCACACTTGTCACATTCATCTGGAGCCTCTCTAATTGCTCTGGGTCCTTCCCAGCACATGTGCACACAGTTCACCAGAGGAATTAGTGGCATTTCTGAACTACTGGGGTTTCTTTCTCTCTGTACTCTTATCATTTTCCTGTTTCATTGCAGCTGAGCAATGGATCTGAGTTGTGGCTGAGGTCCAAGTGCTTGCAGGGAGCTTCTTGGCATGAACATGTAGGGTTAACCAAACCCAACCCACAGCAAAGTAATTGAATTATTTCATCTAATGAATTCAAATCTATTGTGACCTATTTGCCACTTGTAGGAGAAGAAAGAGAAGCTGAGTTTGTCAGATGATAAATGATCCATTGCAAATTCATGAGTTTGAAGGCCAGAGGGGACCATTACACTCATCTCAGCCTGACCTCCTGCACACCCCAGGCCCTGGAATGTGCCCCAGCCATTCCTGTGTCATTACTGTGGGGGTGACCCCGCTTGCCCAGAGCTCTGTGGAACACCAGAGAACTGGCTGGAGCCCAAAATGGAAGCTGGCCTCCTCCCTCCTTTCCCCTGCTCTCCTTTCCAGCATTGTTTCTCCAAAGGGCAATTCCTCTGTCTTCCCACACTCGCTGAATGCCAGCCCAGCACTGGGCCCAGCTCAGCTTGGCATCCTCAGTGCCTGGGGCTGAGGAAGGGCAGCAGCAGCAGCAACACAGGCTGGGTTTCATCTTTTGCACTCATGTCCTTGCCTGGAAGAGGGAGAGGCAAGGACAAACACCCCCTCTGAAGTGCCAAAATCTCCTAGGCTGAGCAGTCCCGTGTTTCCATGGCTTGTGAAAAGCTGCTTTGCCCCAGGATGTTTGCTGCTGTCAGTGAAACCACAAACCTGGGTGAAAACTGGCTGGTAGGAGGCACAGTGTCCCTTCCTTCCAGTGGGGGTTCTGGGGCTGCTTACTCAAGGGGCTCCTTTTGTTGGGATAGTGAGGCACTCAGGACAGCACCACACCTCCATGGGTGAGGAGACAGCTCTCAGCAGGATGCTTTCAGCTTTCTCTGCTGTGGTTTATCTGTAGAATTGAGACTATTCCTAAGCTGAGACACAGACACAGGTTTGTTTATGAGGTTTTGTTTCAAATTTAAATGCCCAATCAATTAGCTCTTGGGAAAGAGGCTTTTGTGGTTTGCTAGTGGGGTGTTATTGATGATGTTCTTTCCTGAGCAGGATCTGGGTTTACTCCTGAGAGGGGTTTTGAGCAGGTCCCCAGGGTGAAAGAGGCAGTAAACATGCATGGCTCTGGATTCCCACCACAGAGGGTTCTGTGTGTGCAGAGCAAGCTGCTGGAACCCAGGGAAAGTCACAGTTTATAGCTGTCTTTATTTAGGGGTGGGTCTGTGCTGATAATGATGTTTAATTTGCTGTTGCTGGGTAAGTGGCCCTAACTTTCAGCCAGGTTTCTGCTGAGTGACCAACTCCCTAATTTTTCCAGGAGCATCTCAAGCCTTGAAGAACACAATGAGCTGGATGCAGTGTTTGAAGATGACCTACATCCATCTCCAGGTGTCTGGGTGGAAAGAAATACTTAAGGCCTCAAGTTCCAACAGGACATAGTTAACTGAAAGAAACTGCTGTGGGCTGGAGGGAAAATCCCTTTTCCTGGGGGATTCCTCGCTGCCAAAGAGAGCAGCCAGACTTTGCTCTGTGGCTGTGGCACAGCCCTGCCAGGTCCTGCCTGGTCCCAGCTGCTCATCCTGCCTGCCTCCAGGTGCAGACACTTTCGAAGACAAAAGGGCTGTGGCCAGGCCAAACCCGAGACTCATTACGGCTTTGCAGAGCTCCAGCTGGGCAGGAATCAGCGATGTTGCTCCGCCGTGATAACGCGCAGGTGAGGTGCCCGCTCCCAGGTGAGCGCTGAGGCACTGCCGGGGATGTCCCCATGGGATGTCCCGGGGGCACAGGGGGGCTCTGCCAGCCCGGGGGATGCCGTGCCCGGGGCTGCGCTCCCCGTCCCGCGGCGGGACCCGGCGTGCCGGGCGGGCGGCCGGGAGGGAGGGAGGCAGGCCGGGTGACATCAGCCGGAGGAGGGGCCTGCCCGCGAGTTTCTTTGCTCGGTGCATCACTTCCCGGCGCTGCCATACTCCGCTGCCCGCTCCCCGCCGCGGGGCCGGCGCCCATGGCGAGCCCGCCCGGCGGGGACAGCCCCGGCTCCGCCGCACGGCGCTTCCACTGCAGGTGAGCGGGGCCGGGACAGCCCGGAGCGGGGACAGCCCGGCCCCGAGCTGCGAGCCCGCCCAGCCCCGGGGACAGCCCAGCCCCGCAGCCGTGCCCAGCCTGAGCCCCGGGGACAGCCCGGTCCCCTTGGGGACAGCCCGGCCCCCTTGGGGACAGCCGGCCCCGCAGCCGTGCCCAGCCCGAGCCCCGGGGACAGCCCGGTCCCCTTGGGGACAGCCCGGCCCCCTTGGGGACAGCCGGCCCCGCAGCCGTGCCCAGCCCCGAGCCCCGGAGCGCGGCGGAGGGACGGGAGGAGGAGGAGGAGGAGGGAGCGCTCCTGCAGCGGGAGCCCGGAGCTGTTGCACGGGTGGGGATGCGGCCGGAGCGGAGCCGGGAAGGACGCGGCGCTCCCTCCGTGGGGCAGCCCCGGCCGGATCCGTGGCACCGGCCTGCCAAGGAGGAGAGCGGCTCCTCGGCTGGGCAGGGTGATGCTCGAAGCTCCTCGGTGCTGGGCATTGGCATGGGAGGCTCCTGATCGCACTGCAGAGACTTCGAGTCTCAGCTTTAGAACTGAACTGGTCGCTACAGAAATTTACACAGGGCTGGGGGGAAGAAAAACAGCTCCAGGCTGTTTGGCGTTCGTGGCAAGGCTCATTCTCTTCATTTAGATCAAAAGTGGAAAACGTTAACCCCAAAGAAGACTAAATGAGTGACTTTGAGGCCTTACAGCATTGTTCATGCTGTTCACCATGGTGTTTTATTTCTCCTCTAGCTGCCTGAAGTGGAGGTGATGCAGTGGCTGGACTAGAGGGCTAAAAAAGCCCAAGAATGCTTCAAGTGTATGGGATACAGTAGCTTCTCACCAATTCTCTTTGCAGGCTCTGCGGTAATTAGCACAGCAGCTAGTGGGTTGTCTGCTTTAATGAGTGTTGGTTCATTAGGGTGGGCAGCAGGTGTTTCTTGGTTATGTTCTGTTGTAGAGCAACTCCAGGGAAAAGGAGGCAGCAGAGTTAATATCATTGCTCTGCTTACTCTGGGCAAGCTAGAGCTGGGGAGAAACCTGCTGGATTTTAACCAGACTTGGCCTTCGTCTTTCTTTCTCTTTGTTTTTCATGGAAACTTCTTGGGGAGTGGATTTCGGTCACTTTTGCAAAGGAAATTTTAGTGGGAGACTGCTTATCACAAATGTTTGCCTGCACACCAGCTCTGCTCCCAGCTGCTGGGGAAGAGAAATGGGAAGCATTTTCCTGTGGCTTATCTGGGTGGCTCTGGCAGGGCATGTGGTTTTACAAGTCTCTGCTGTGCCTTTTAGGCCTTGAAAGCAAGTGCTGGTGGAGCCTCTGTTCCTACTGCTCTGCAAAATAAGTGGTAACTTAGTTTCTTCCTTAATTTCACTTCTATTGCAGTGCGGAAACTTGAGGGTGGGTTCAGTGGCTCAGTCTGGTGTGATGGGTGGAACCTCAGGTGACTGGGACTAAAAATCCAGTAACTGCTACTAAAATCTTAATATGTGGGGTTTTCTTTTTTGTGGGAGCATTGAGGTGCAAGAACTGCAGAAGGTACCTGTGCAGGCAGGAGAGCTGGGGAAGGATTTTCCTTCTAGGAAAAAGGGTGAGGTGGGGTAAAACATGCCAAAAATGAAAGTGTTTATTCATTTTATGACATCCTTTAGTGGTTCCCTAAATTCAACCCCTCCTAAACAAAGGCACATGCTCTGTTGTGCTGACAGCAAATAATCCAAGCGCTGACTGGGCCAAATATCTCTATTTACAAAGACTGCAGTCAAAACTTTTGCTACAGCAGTCCTACACCACAACCCAGAGTGTTTCTGCCCCTGTGCAGCTCTGTGTCTGCATTTGCTCACCTTTCTGATGCCATTTGTTACACAGAACTGTGGAGTTTCAGGCAGGACTTGCTGGAAGTCCAGGGCTGTGGAAGTTGTGGCTCTGTGGGGGTCACTGCTGGGGCTTGTTGGAATTGTCCAGTTCTGTGATTGTGCTCCTCAGATTTGAGCTGGCCAAGTTCTGTGTGAGCCTGAGTTAGTGCTTTACCTTCCATGGGCTGGTATAAATTCAAGTGCCTTAATTCAGCTGTGTGTAACCTCTGAGGACTTTGTTGGGCACAACAGGGCTTGTAGGAGCTGTGAAATACCTGCTGGCAGCAGGTGTCCTGCTCTCCTCCACTGCTGCAGGTGCTCTAACCTGCCCTTCTGTGCTGGCTGGCTGATTTTGAAGGTGTAGGAAGCACCAAATCCATCCAATGGCTCCCCTGGACTGTGGACAGTGACAAGCTCATGCTGGGGACACGTCCACCATTGCCCAGAGAGCTCCCCTGGATTTGGGCCCTTGTTTTAAAAGGCCACTCTGGAGATTTCTGGGTGTGGGAGGGAGTCATGGACATGTCCTGGGGAAACCCTCCCTGTCCTGCACTGACATCATGGAGATGTTATTGATCCCACACAGCAAGAACATTGATAGTGCTGTAATCAGTCCAGAAATGCATTAATCTGCCCTGAGAACTCAGAGAAAAGCACACCTTTCCCTTCCCTTGCTCTCTGCTCTCCTGCCAGCCTCTGTTTTCCAAAGCACTCCTGGCTTTTGTGATGTTTACAAACTTTCCTTGATTGTGTCACAAACAGTCCCCATCTCACTCATTAGTGTCACCAGGGTGAGGACCTGACCTGAATGTGCATCGGGCAATTAGAGAGTGCTCTGAGCACCACAGAGCTCGGGGAGAGGAGGCTCCTTCCTCCTCTTCTGATGGGAAAACTGGGGTGCAGAAATTGCTGGCCTTCTGACATGGGAGGCAGTGAGAGAGGGCACAACTCAGCCTGGTGGTTGAGGCAGAGTAAACTGGGGTTTGCAAAGCAAACTGGGGAGAAAATCCACTTTTGGGGTGGATTTGTTCTTTGTTTTGTGTGTAAGGGAGAACAATACCATGAAATACTTGGTATTTTCCCCAGTTCTTGTAAACTCACACAGCTTTTGAATCTGGACTTTATACAAGGCTAACAGCTATTTTCTTTCCAAGAGATGGTATTTAATTGTATCTGCCTGAGGTGAGAATTAGCACCAGCAGCAGTGCTGGCTTTGGCAATCAGCTTCCTCTGTGGGATTGGGGAAGGACTCAGGTGCACTACCAGAAGACTGGGAATGGCCATTTGGTATCTGTTTACTCTGTCGATTAAACTTGAAATTGCTTATTACATTTCTGAATGCTGGTTCGGAGGGTTTCTGAAAGATTCTGATTTTTCTTCTGTTTTGTCCCCAAATCCTGTGCCCTGTATGGGATGTTTGTGCCAGGCAGACCAGAAAGAGAATGTTGTGCCTTGGCCACGTGTTTGTGGTTATTCCAAGTTTGCCTCTGAGTCAGCTGAAGTCAAATCAGTTTGTGACTCGGCTGTGGCCTGAGGACACCCCTCACAGCAGTTTTCTGTGAGACAAATGTTAATAATCACACCAGAGCTGGGTCTGAAGCAGCTGTGCCCCTTCCCACCTGGAATGTTGGCTGTGGGGCAGGAGGGAGCTGTGCTGCCCAGAGCTCCATGCCTTTTGCTGCCTGTTGCATTGGTCACTGGCTGCTTCTCTCCTGGGAAGGTGTCTGCAGGGGCTCGTGGCCAGCAGGACAGGAGGGACATTGCAAAGGGTTCCCGTAAGCAGGAGGTTGGTGTTGGATTGTGGGGACTGGTGCAGCAGTTTTGGTCACTCCACGACTGGTGGGTCCTGTTCTGGCTCCAGGTCCTGTCAGAGCTCTGGCTGATTCCACAGCATGAGCTGCTCATGCCACAGGAAAATCCTGTGTGTGATTAATTCCCGTTTTCCTGGAGGATGTGGCCAATTAGAGATCTGCTGCCCCTTATTTTCAAAGTTAGGGGAAGCAGTGCCTGTTACACCAAAGGATGAAAACGTGTTATGAAAGCTGAGAAATTGATTTGTTATAGAAGAGTGATTTTTAAAATCCTTTTTGGCTCTTCCTCTCTTGAGCCAAATGCAGCTGGACCATGGTGATTGGGGACAGGAACAGGCTGCACAGCTCCCTTGGCATTCCCCTCCTCCAGCTCAGGGATGAGTGTCCCAGACACTGAGTTTTTTCCTGATATATTACATAAACCACAGGGGAAAGCCTTGCCTTCGTGGTGCCTTGAGGATGAGCAAAGTCATAGCCAGAAGCAGAAAGGCTTAAAATTGGAAATGCTGGTAAAAGTCTGGGTATCAACTTCTCACTGATGCAGGCCTCAGGCTTGGAGGGAGCATCCGTGGGAGGCAGATAGGAGAGGATGTTTTTAGGGACTGACAGTGACAGAATGGCTTTGTTTGTTTAAGGAAGTTCATCAGGATGGAAGATCTTGCCTGGGTTCAGCCCTGTGGAGTGTCTGTGTGTTCCTGTTAAAGCAGGAGGGCTCAGTGTGCCCTGGGGGGTGACATTCCCACCTCTGCTTCTCTGTGCTTGGAACTAGGGTGAGGCAGGGGGGTCCCTGCAGGACCACCCTGCTGCCACCTGCCCTGAGCCTGCCCTGTGTCCTGATGCAGGCCCCTCAAATGTGGCTCCCTTCATCTGTGCTGCTTTAGCACATCCCCAGGACACAACTTTGTCACTGCTCTCTTTGCTTTGAGCTCCCCACAGAGCCGATGCTGCTGTCTCAAGCCCCATCTCCCCATCTCTCAGGCTCCTGTGTTCCCCTCTTGCCTCCTCTCCAGCAGATCAGACTTTGGTGCTGGAGAACACAAACTGTATTTCTGTTGTGCTGTGTGGATTTCTTGCTGTCTCATGATTTTGCACTTGAGGTGGTGCCCAGACTTGCCTGAAGAACAGGTTTGAACTCTGTCAGGTCTTACTCTGCAAGAAGCCACAAGTAGCAAGTTTCTGAAAGTAGAGAGAGGGATTTTACTTAACTCTTGATGCTCTTCTGCTTGAAGAGCAATTTTATCTCCAAATTGCTCTCAGGCGTGTCTGGTGCTGTGTCCCATCCCTCCCATCCCAGTCCTGCTCTCTGTGCCCCTTTGATCAGCCAGCCCAGCTTCCAGAATTCCACTTCCCTCTTATAAAATCCTTTGCCAACCAAAGCCATGAAACCCAAATTCCTGCTGGTCTGGGCACACAGGCTGAGTATCCCAACCACAAAGTGAATTCTGGGCCTGGGCTATTTATATTGTCAGTGGGAAAGCTTTTCATTGACTGGGCTGCTCCCTCCCTAAAGATACTTTTAATTAAATGTTATTTGACGGATCTGACTTTCTAATTGGCTTAGATTTAACTGGTATAAATGGGATTTTTTTCCCACTGAAAGCTGAAGAAAGTAGGAATCGTTTTTTTGGAAGGCTCTTTGCATTCAGAGTCACATCCATCTGTTGTTTAATGTAATAAGCTAATAGAATGAAAAAAAAAAAAAAAGTATAAAACCCACCCCACAACCAGAAAGTCAACATCCCTGCCAGTGCCTGGTGAGGAGAGGGTGAAAGGGACACGGCTGCCTCAGCTTTGGAGCTCTCTAAACAATGCCCAGCAATGTTATGCAACTGCCTAGGGAAGGAAGTGAAAAATTATCATTACAGTGCAGTTTCAAGGGCAATATTAAATGAGCAATTTGCAGCGCAGCTCTGTACTTAAGTCACTTAACTCACTTCTCCTGAGATAAAATTAACAGGGCTGGTTGAGGACAATGGCCATGACCTCTGTTCTCTTAGGAGAGGGGTAGGGACAGGCTCTGTTTAGAACTGAATCTGAGGCATGGGACTGAGAGCCTTCCAAGTGGGCAGCCAAGCCCAAACCAATGTCATGGCCTGACCCTGGAAGTGCCTGAGGGATCCCTGTCCCACTGGAGCCTGGCAAAGGGGGGACAAGCATCTGCTGAAGCACCTCATTGATATCTGCTCTTCCCTATTTCAGTAGAAGGGATAAGGAGACCTGCAAGGCCCTGGACACTGGAGCAGCAACAAACCCCTGAATTGATGATTTGGCAAGCAGTGCTGCTGTCTGTTCAGTACCTTCAGGGTAGGAGTAAATAGCTTAAAAATCTATTCCCAGTTTGCTTTCAGTGAGAGGATTTTGCCCGAGGATGGCAGGCGCTGGAACCACAGGTGTTTCCTTTCTGACTCTGAGATTAAACAGGATCCATCCAAAGAAGCTTCACCTTCTGCTCTGAGCCATAGCTCTGTGCAGCTGCTACCCCTGGAGGGATTTTTGGAAGAGGAATATTGGATTGTCTTGGCTCCCCTCAAGCTTTTCTGTTACCCTTTGCTCTTCCACCCTCTGGAGCAGCCAGAGGGGCTCCTCACTGGGAGTTGGGGGCTAATGCAAGAGAAAGGCCAAGAAAAAGGACTTAAATGGGGAAGGAGCTAATAACACAGCTCAGTGTAAGAGCTGTTTCATGCTCCACCTGGGAGCAGATGTTTTGTCTTGGAAGCTGCTTTTAAAAATGCATGGGCAGGGCTGGGAGCTGTCAGTTCTGTCTGCAGCTGGCTCTGAGCTGCACAGGGTGACTGCTGGAGGCTGCTCTGAGCACCCAGGGGCTCACAGGGCTCCCTTCCTGCCCTGGGCACCCTGCTCTGCTCCCCTCACACTTTCTGGGAGCCCTTTCCTGGGTGCTGTGGCTGCAGGTCCAGCTGCTGATCTGTGATGGGATTTGGGACAGATTTCCTGATCTGCAGCCTCTCCCTGGGAGGATTGGCTTCTCTTATAGGATTGCAGCAGAGGAGATCAGCTTTGCCATAGGGCAGCACAAATAATTAAAGGTTGTGCTGAGTTCCTCAGGGGAAGCCCTACCCCACTGCTGGGACAGGGGTCCCTGTGTGTGGGGGAGTTTCTGCCCGCCTTGATGAGCAGAGCTGCACCAATGTGCATTTCCAGGTAGAACAGAGGGGTTTGCTGCACCAAGTGCCCTCCCAGTTCCGTTTCCAGGACTTTCCTGACACTCCTGTGGTTTTGCAGAGCACTGGGCTGTGTTTGCTCTGGGGGGTGTCACAGCAGGTGCCATCTGAGTGTTCACCTGTACCTGGTGCTGCTTCCTTGGGCACTTTGGTGTGAATTGCTGCTTTTTCCAGTGCTCTGGAGCAGCTTCAGCCCAAATTAGTTCCTTGTGGGAGAAGTTTCTTGTGTGATGCACGCTGCAGAGTTGAGGTGGCTCTTTGTGCACTCCATCTGTGGAATATCCATTCATGCCTGAGGAGAGCTGGGAAGTGCTGATGAATACTCATCTCTCTGGGGCTATTTGTTAATTACTGTTATTCATGGGTTGTGTGATGGTGCTGAGTGGATCCTGGTAGGGTTGCATCCGTTCCAGGGCTCCAGAGTGCATGGTAAACACCAGTGTTTTATTGCAGCTTTTCTGGGAAATACTGTTCCTGTTTTCAAGGGTGGGAGATTGTATAGCCATCGGGGTGAAAGAGAACAGAGGTGGTAAAACTGGGAGCTGAATGTCCTGACTCCCACTCCTTTCCTTCAGCACTTCCTTGCCCACGTCAGAGTGAGGGTAATTGTGCTAATTGTGAATTGGAGACCTTGGCTTTGTCCTTCACTGAGCCCTGCTGGGCACTGCAGCACTGGTGTCACACAAAATTACAGTGGCTCTGCTGTTCTAACAGGGAGCAGAAAGTTTAGGAGGAAGTTAGCAGCTGGTGAAGTAAATGCCAGCCTCTGCCTGTTTGCAAGGTGTCCCTAGCAAAGGGAGCACTGCAGACCACAGGAGAAGGAGCAGCCTGGGTGGCCCTGGGCTCTCTGGTCACTGAGAAGAGCCCAGAGCCAGGGCTTGAAGGAAGCAGAGCAGCCCTGAGTGCTCAGGCACCTGTCCCTCCACAAGTTCCCTGTCTCAGGCTTTGAGAAGAGAGCAGTTAATTGAAAAAGGACAGAGGGACACAGAGCAATGTTCCCTGTCAGAAAATCCTGCAAGTCCAATTATGGGAGAGACTGGAGCTGCCCTGCCTTGGGGGTGGTTGTCTTTTGGGGTATGGTGAAAGATGGAGGGAGAAAAGCACACATCTGCAGTTCCAGTTGGGCAGGAGGGATTTGGGGTGGGCAGGAGCTGCCAGGGCTTTGAGGAGGGTCCTGTCCTTACTGTCCTTGTGCACTCACCATATCCCAGCTGGTGCTGCAGCAGCAACAGCCCCTTTTTTTAGCAGCTGTCTGCAGAGATTTGTATGGAGGAAATGCTCTGGGGATTGGATTTTGCTGCAAAACACAGAGGCCATCAGATTGAGCTTGTTTATCAGCCAAGCCTGCTGCAGCATGAAGGCAGGAATACAAACCACCAGCAACCAGCACATGGAAATACCGAGCTTCCTAAGCCACTGGTGCCTCTCTTCTTCCCCTGACAAACAAGCCCTTGTGATTTCCAGCTTGGGAAGCCCGTGGGCCAACACCTCATGGTGCTTGAATGGAGACTTACACCCATAAAAGCAGCTGAATGTCCTGGAATTGTGATCCTCCACGTGCACCTCCAGGCATTTCCTGGCCTCCGAGTTCAGCTGAGTCTCTGAGCTCCTGCACAGGTCTAAATAATAAAACATATGAGTTCACTGCCATGTGCCCAGAATTTTAAGGCTCTGCAGCCCTTGGCCAGCTCTGGTATGAATTGCTTCCATCAGGGCAGTAATCCAGGAAACCCCGAGCATGAATTCTTGGCTGATGGAAGTCTGTGGTTTGGTGCCTTCCTGGGTAAAGCCAGGGGAGAAGGGAAAGCTGCTGTTTGCTGTCTGTACATCCCTCTGGTGTGTGTGCCCTGCTGGGAGGGCAGGCAGGGGCAGTTCCAGCAGGTACCACAGGCTCTGAGGAGATACTGGTCCACAGGGAGCTTCTGCAGTGTGCTCAGGTGTCTGGGGAGTTAATAATGAAATGACTGAAAATACCCACATCTTCCTCTGCTGTTCTGAAGAAAAGAAAAACTCACTCTGCTAGATGTTCTCTTCAATAGAACCATCCTTTGGCAGCAGTGGTTTTGGCAGAAGGTTGTCACCAGCTGTGCCAGTGACTGACCACTCTGCAGAGGGGACCAGCAGCACATCTGTCATGTAAGGATGAGGAGTGAGCAGAGAAAAATGTTGTGTTGTGTTCCCTGCCCTGAGCAAAGTGATTCTCCTGTGGTGGTGGAAATCCCTTCCTGAATGGCCCTGGGTGACTCAGGAATTCCCCTCAGGTTTTCTGGGGGCTCCAGCTCTGCTCTGTGGAGCTCCAAACCCAGAGGGCAGAGCTGAGCTGCCCAGGGCAGCTGTGTGAGCAGCAGCTCAGGAGGGAAGGGAAGGCAAGGCAGGAGATGCTTTGCAGCCCTGGCTGCAGACAGAACTGAGTCATTTGTCGAGGCTGACACTCTCAGAGCTGCTTGCCTGAGGCTGGCATGGCTCAGGCAGGGGAGTGAGGATGCAGCCATCCAGATACACACAGAGGAGAGAAAAGTAACAGCTCCCAAAATGTGACTGCAATGGAAGTGAAAAAAAACCCATCCCCAATTAAAGCCATGTGTGTTGGTGGATGGAACTGCTCCTGGAAGCTTCGTGGAGGCTGCTTGTGCAGCACAAATGCAGCAGCTCTGGAATGCCCTGGATCAGAACAGGCAGGCTCCTCCAGCACGTGAAATCCCTGTGGAAACAGAGCAGCTCCCCCAGCCCACCACCCTCAGGGGTTAAGGTAAGAGCTGCCTTGTCAGCTGTCTCCTCCTCCCCGTCCCTGCTCCTGGAGCACATTTTCCATGCAGCCTGGTGCTGTGCCATGTGTTTTTTTCACTGCTGGATGATGATGATGTCTCTGTGCTGGAGCAGAGATTTTCTTTTTCTGCAGACATGCATAATTCAGTTGTCAGGATAAATGGGCTCCCTGGATTTGGGCATGTGTGTGAGCCTGATGCTGGATCCTCCCTTCTCTCACCAGTGTGAGGCAGGAGGGGAGCAGGGAATTCTCCCAGAGCTCCAGCCTGTGGTCTGTAAACTCATTGCAGTACCTGTGGGATTGCAAGAAGGATCTAAATTAAACCCAAAATAGGCCTGTGGAGAGGAGCATTCTGGCTGGATTTGGGAAGGCTTTTCAAGAAACATGATGTTGGTACAAACTCCTCCTGTGAAAGAGCAGGACCAGAGCCCACTTCACACGTAGAGGATGTGATCTACATGACAAACTCTCCTCAAAATATGTGTTTGCTGCTGTTTACACCTGTGATTGAACTGCACAAATACCACAGTGTCAGAGCCAGACTGATGTGGTGTGTGGGGAGGAGCAGGAGCTGCCTCCCTGTGCTTGATCTGCACAGAAGCATTGCCAGGGTAGATGTTTTCCATGCTGGGACACAAGTGCTGAAAATCTGGGGGGGTGTGGTGGAGAACTCAGTGCCAGGGTGCTGTGGGAGCAGCTGGGAGGGTGCTGGAGGGATCCCTGAGAGGCAGCAGACACCCAGCACAGTGCCAGACAGCGGGGCTGCTCTCTGAGGAGAGAGGCTGACTGAAATTCTCACCTTGTGTGGGACCATGTGCCTTTCTGGGACTCCTGCCATGCTTGGATTTTTGGGGGCTTCCCACCTGGTGGGATGCACAGGTTTTTCCACAGTGTGCTCTGAAGTACTTTTGGTGCTGGTCTGCTGGGTTTGGGTCTGCACTGAGGAGCTGCAGGAGCAGTTTTAGAGATGCTGGCAAGGGTTGCAGTGGACACCTGGCTGATATCTGAGCTCCTGGGGTGCCTCTTCCCTTGTTTTTCAGACAGATGTGGAATTATCTTTACAAAATCTGGAGGGATGCCCTGTGGCTGTGTAAGAGCCAGGGGGAAGGGCAGTGTCCAGTGTGAGCTCTTGTTCTCTTGGCCTTCTAAACCCATGAGTGTCTCTGGGCTGATGCCTGATTTTTGGCACCCCCGGAATTTTCAGGGAGAGCACAACAATGCTTTAAACAGCCCTCTGAGCAGGAGACAGCTGCAGAAGAACAATGTCAAATTGGTGCAATCTGCTGTGCTGCAGCTTTGCCAGCAGCAATCTGTCCTGGTGGCTGGCAGTGCTTCAGGCCTGGCAGGAGCTCTGCCCATGTGCCCTGCGTGACCTGGGGGTGCCACCTTTGTCGGTCCCTCTGCTCTGGGCACTCAGGGCTCTCATCACTGAGGGAGGGACTAGCACAGCCTCTCCCTGGCTGGGTTTCACCCTCCACACAGGCTTTACCAGATGGTCATTTGAAAAAGAAGTTGCTGCACATTTGGATTCACTGGATTTGTCTGGTTCCTGCTGTTTGCTCTTCAGAGAGCTCTGCAGGAAGAACAAGGGCCAGGTTTGTGCTGGCTCTGTCACTGAGGTCCCATCCAAGCCCCTTTCAGGTGCTGCAGAGCATCCTTAGTGTTCTCAGGTGAGCTGGGAAGGCTCAGCCCCTCCCTGGCTCCCAGGCTCAGGGTGTGAATTCTCTGCTTGATCCCAAGGGCTCCTCTCTCTCTTGGCCTGGAACCCTTGGCTTGGGGCTGGTGGAAGCAGATGAGACAGGAAGGGAGCAGAACCAGATTGGCTGTGGGCTGCTGTGGAGTCAGTGGAAAAAGCTGTGGTGTGAACTTTGCCATGGTTTCCTTTTCTGCTGCATCACAGTGACGATCCCATGGCCGTGCCCCAGCCTGGCTGTGGTTTGCAGGGGCTGTGGGGCAGGAAGGAGGCACCACGTGGGGACTGTGGGCAGCCTCCAGCTGCTGCAGGAGCTTTGGGATGAGGTGAGACCTGGGACAGGCAGAGGTGGCTCCTTTGGCTGGCTGGGCTTGGCTCTAAGGCAGTCCCTGGTGTTTCTGGGGCTTGGCAGCACCTTTTCCATACACAGTTGTTTTGCTGCTGCAGGCAGGAGCAACTGGCAGGCTGGGAGAGGAAGGAGAAGTGGGGGCTGCAGCTGGAGGGGTTTCCAGGCAGCTTGAATGGAGAATAGGCTGGGGCCTGTGAGAAAACAAGCCTTGCTTTCACTCAAGGTTGTGCAGGAGAGGAAACCTCACACAGCCTGTGCAGCTGCCCAGAACAACTGGGACCATTGTGCTGGTGGCACTGGTGGGGCTGAGCCTGACCCTGCCAGCAGCTGGGGGAGCTGGGGTGGTCTCAGTCTCTGGTGCTGAGCTGCTCCCCTGCCCTCCTCTGGGATCCATGGGGACTCACCCCTGGCTCAGGAGCCCCTTCTCCCATCCCAGGACAGCATCCAGGCTGAGCCCCCACTGGGTGTCTGGGGCAGTTTTAGAGAGGAGATGTCTGTACATCTCTCATTTATGGTTCTTCTGAATTTGGAAAGAACCCCCCAAACTTGCCCATTTTCAGTATTAAGTTTGACCTGAATGAGCTCCTCTGTACTGGTGGGTGGTAGAAGCTGAATGGCATAAATAAAATAGGTAACAAATAAATCGATTATTTTCATTGTTTGGATGTGGATAAGGCAATCACTTAATTTTTCTAATGGATCTGGTAATTGTAACATGCTGGATTCTGCAGTATGTTTGTTTAAATCACAGCATATATTTATATATTTTAGTGAGAGATGTGTTGACCCAATTGCCAAAGTAAGTTTGTCCTGAAAAGCCTCTCAGCCTGCATGTCCTCTGCTGCTCTCTGGCTTCTGGAAGTGACTGAAGGAAACAGCTCTTCACTGCTGGTGAAACCATCCCCAGAGTGCTGTTTAATGGCACTGTGATGGATTAACCTCATTAAAGGTGCTGGTGTTGTTCAGGAAAGCAAAATACTCTTGGAAAACTCAGGAAGCTCCCTTGTTTGCTGAGCTCGTTCCTCCGTGACCAAATAGAAATGTCTAAAACCCCATCCTGTTTCAGGTGCTGCTTTGCTGGTGCTCTGCAGGGCACATTTCAGGGGTCAGGAGCAGCCCAAACTGCTGGGTTTGTGTTTCTGGGGAGGAAAGAGCATCCTCAGGCATCAGCATCGTGACTCCACTTGTGTTTGGCAGGCTGGTGCTCCTGGCCTCTACATTTATTTCTGTTGTTCTCACATGGCTGCTGGTGGCTGGGTGTATGCCCTGCTGATGAGCTGTGCAAAGAAATTGTGTTCCAGGCTCATTTCATTCTCACTCTTATTGAAAGTGAGTTCTCCTGCACAGTTCTCCTTCAGAAAATTTGATCAGTTCATACATTTGGTGGATTCATAATATTTTTTTTTCCCGTTTGGGAGTCAGAACATGTTTTAATGAATTAATTTTCAAATTGATATCTCCTTAATCATCACTTCCTCAGACCCTGCAAAGTATTTGCATCTTATAATTTAAGTGCTTTGAAACTGGCTATCAAGTGAAACTGTTAACCAGGCTGAGATGAAATTCACATTTGCACCTTAATCTCGTCTGAGCATTTTCAAGTGCTGGAAGTTAATTACATCCATGGTAGTTCTTTGATACTTGACTAATTTTGGAGCACAATGACTTAAATTTCTGCTCATTGCCTGTTAGAAATTTCACTCCTCAGCTGACACAGAAAAATTTCCTTTTTGCTCTCTGTTCTTCCTGTGCGTCCAGCTGGATTTGTGGGCAGCATTTGGGTCATGGATTCAGGATAATTCTGCCAGTGTATCATTCACTGAGAGCCCAAACCTCCCAGGTGTGGGGCAGGTTTCTGCAGGTCAGGGATCTCTTCAGCTCCTGGAGTTTTGAGGGCTTTTCTTTGGTTGTTTGGTGTGTGCTGAGCTGGGAGCATCCCTGCCTGGATGGATGGGAGGTGCTGCACCTCATTCTCCTCATTCCCCTTGGGAGGGAGGGCCTGGCAGAGGCTCTGGGAGCCAGGGCTCCTTTCCCTTCCCTGCAGCTGACTCACAACAAGGCATCATTTTCCCCCAGAGCCTCAGCTGCCTTTTTGAAAAATGGGGTAATTGCTGCCCTCGCACCTCTGCAAAATATTTTGGAGTCCTTAGGTTGAAGTTTCTGCACCTACCGACTCAGAGTCATAAAAAAACCAAGCAATAACTCTGAAAACAGCAAATAACTCTGAAAACAGCAAATAACTCCCATCTGTCCCCTGCTCCCCCATCCCCACAGATCAAAGCCACAGAGGTTGTGTAAGCAGGGGAGGGCTGGATGACTTTTGCTTTCCAGCAGGCAGTGGAGAGTTTGGATTTGGATTTCTGACAATGATGCAGCTTTTTGGAGCCATTCCCCATTGAAATGGGGTCTCATTCAGCACTGCTAATGAGAGGGTAAAGGCAGCTAAATACAGCTGTCTTCCTCAGTGGCATTTGGGATTTATTAGCAAATATGCAGTGGAATTGAATCCCTTGTAAGTACTCTGCAGCTAATGGTAGATAGCAATTAGCTGAAATGACTACTGTGGAGCACCGATGCTGCATCAGTGAGGGGACAGGAAATCTGCAGCCAGCACAGACCCAGCAGCTTCCAGAGCTCCCTGGAGTTTTTCCCTCTGGATTTTCTGTTTTGTGCCTTTAGCAAAAGCCTGCAGTGAAAATCGCTGGGTCTGGGCAATCCCCGGAGCTCCAGCTTGAGCAAACACTTCCCCAGCAGCAGGGAGAGTGTGGATGTTGTTATTTTCAGCTCAGGGGTCACTGAAAGGACTCACTGCAGTGTTCCTAGCAGTGGAAGTGTGTGCAGTGGGAACCTCCTCCCCTCCAGATGTGCAGGGTCTGGCCCAGATGCTTGGAACCAGTTCAGAAGTTGGGGAGGACTGGGTGCAGCACTCCTGGTTTCATCTCTGACCTTTTCCTCTCCCAGCTCAACAGGAGGTTTTGTTTCCTTCCCCTCACTGATGGGGTGAGGGGTAGGTCAGGGTGTCCCAGGGGTTCTGCCCTTTGGCTGCAGGGGAAGCAGCTCCTGTGTGCTGTTTCCAGCTTCCAAAAGTGATTTGAACCAGGCTCATTTCCTGTAAATCTTGGTTTGTCAGGAGGGGATCAGTGCTGGGAATGTGATGTGGGTGGGAAGTGAGGGGCTGTGCTGGCCAGATCTGGATTTGGGAGAGAGATAATTGAGGATTTTCATTATTCTCCTGCCAGGTTGCTGCTGGGTGTGCTGGTGATGGAGAGGAGCAGTGTGGATAGGAGGGACTGAATGATGGATGTGCTCTGGCAAGGAGATGGTATTTGAGGGGAGGAAGATGAAATCACCTGGATTTAGGAGCAAGGAGTGGGATTTTCTTAAAGATTGGAGCTCATTGGGAGCAAATGAGAGAGAGAGAGGCAGGTGTGGATGTGCTGGACCCTGCCTGGGGCAGAGTAAACAGGGAAAACTGCCTCAAACCCTTGGGAGAGTGCCCCAGCCAGAGAAGAGCAGTGCCTGAGGCTAAATGGGTATAAATTCATGTGAATAACTCAGCCTGTGCCTCAGGAGGGTCTGGAACAGCTTTCCTCAGGTTGGGAAGCAAAGGAAAATATTCAGGCCACTCGCCATGAGTGGAGGGGACACATCCCCAAGGGTCTGAGGCCACCTGGCCCTGGTGGTTCAGAGCCATCAGCTCCCTCTCAGCTACAGGAGCCATGCAGGGCTGGCTGAGGAAATTGCTGAAGGGGAATAATTCCCAGCTTGATTGACTGGCAGCACACCCTTAGAGAAAGTCATTATTTCAGTGCATATTTAGTTTGTTAAGGCAGTGAATATGCATTTACACTGAGCACCTGGTAAATGTGATCCTTTTTTGGTTCAGAAGAAATGTTTAATTGCCAGTCAGCAGCGCTCTGGAATTAGATTTATTTTTGTACAAAACCTAATCAGATTGCAAGTAAGATGCTAAAATCTGTTGCTTCGCTAACTCAAATTAATAGAAATACTAAGGGGGATTTTTTTACTACTCTTGGTGGTTTTGATGGATTTTTTCCTGCCTTACCTTCTGTCTAAAAGCCT
This sequence comes from Molothrus ater, assembly GCF_012460135.2. Classification (NCBI taxonomy): domain Eukaryota; kingdom Metazoa; phylum Chordata; class Aves; order Passeriformes; family Icteridae; genus Molothrus; species Molothrus ater. Next base: position 9,127,723 of record NC_050497.2, on the reverse strand, counting down.
GGAGTTTTGAACTACACGAGGTCTGATTGGGAATGAGCTCTGCAGTCGCCCCCACTAACATGAATCAAATATCTATAAATACCTTTCCTTTTCCTTTCTCTCCTTTTTTTAAAGGCAGTTTCACCTTGCAGGCAGGAAGGGTTTCTCTTGCCCTGTGATATTTGCAATATTTAAGGCAGCAGAGAGGTGACCCTAGGCTCTGTCTGGTGCCATGATAATTTTCTGTGTGCCCTGATGGAGTTGTTATCAGCAGTGACAGGTTGCTGTGAGTAAAGCAGCCCTGAGCAGGGTGTTGGGAGCTCTGGGTGTGTGGTGTTCCCACTCTGGGGACCTCTATGATCACCCAATTATAATATCCTAATTATAGTGTTTGACAGCAGTCATGGTGATCACTGATAATGGCACTGGTGGCACCTTGTGCTGTTCCCTTTGTTCCTCACAGTGTCCTTGGCTTCCCCAGCACTCCTGGGACTGTCTCTGCCTTCTCCAAATTGCTGAAAACATTTGATATGTGAGAATCTTTCTATTTTACCTTTTCCAGAGGCACATTTTTGCAGTGGAGTCCTTTGAACAAGCCTGCAGCAGGCAAAAGGCAACCTGTGCTCCAGCTCCTCGTTAGCACTGCCTGCCTGACAGTGATGGGTGACCCTGGGAATTCTTGCTCAAGGCTGCTCCTCCCGTTTTCCTCAGCTCTTTCTGCCTTCACATCAGTTATCCTTTAAAGAAAAACTGAAGGAGGAGGGAGGGAGGCCCTGCCCATGTTGGATTGGGCAGAGGTTTCCTCCTGTCACTGCACAGGAATGAGTGTGAGCAGTGACATCCCCTCCTGGGCTCAGGGGGACCCAGCATCTGCCACCCACTCATCCCCCTGGCAGAATTCTGGGCAGATTGCTGAGGGCATCAGTGGCCAAACTCTGCATTTATGTGTGGCCCAGCCCCACTGCTTCCTCCTGCCGGTGGCTTTGGAGCTGTGGGTGTACAGAGAATAATGCACAGACAGCAGGAGAGGTAGGGCAGGGCTTGCACCCTGCTGTCATTGACTGTTTGCCCTTCACTGCCTGGTTCAGGGTTGTCCTTTCAGCTGTGTTTTGTGGCTGGTTGAGCTGTGTGGGCTTTGGAAGCTTTTTAAAGTGGAATTTTAGTGCGTTTGAGTTTGTTCCTTGACCTGTAGTTGATTCCTCTGCCCTTGGCATTGTTTTCCTGTGTGCTTTTGAGGCTGAAGTGATTGAACTGCAGCAGAGGTGCTTCCCAAAAGCAGCTCTGGAGGGCAGGTGGGTTTTACAAGTGGGTTGTGTTCCTTTTTGCAATTGCAATCCCTGTTTGTTGTCCAAGGCAGAGAAGGTTTGGCAGAGCAGGATGCAGGGAAAAGCCTCCTGTGCCTTCCCCTTGTTTGCTCAGGTCCCAGGCTGAGCAGTGATGTTAATTAGAGAAGTCAGATACTCTGCAGAGCAGCCTGTTCAAGGACAAACAGATTTTAATTACGGGCTGTGTGCACTGGAAGGTCATGTCACTGCCTTGTGCCTGGGCAGTTACTATGGGAGCACCAGGACAGCACCCACAGAGTGTGAGAGTGTCCCAAAGTGGGCTCTGGGCACAAAATCCACTTTGGCCCCACCCCTGCAATGTATACCTGGGTTTTGTTGCTGTGGGAATGGGAACCTTCAGTTCAAGCTCTTAAAATCACCCCAAAAATTCCACACAAGCTGTACAGCAATGCCATGGATTTGGGAAATTGGTCTCCACCCCAGTTTTTTGGACTGTTTACAGCTGGTGAACTCAAATGTCTCAAAGACAACCTAGATATTGGAAAGAGTTTTGTTTGGGTTGAAATTCAAGCTCAGTTTGGGTTGAAATTCAAGTTCATATTAGTTTGTTTCTGTCTCTGCCACCTTCTAACTGAATCCAACATTAACTCTGGTGGTGGTGGCTCATGGCTGCGTTTCAGGTCCTCTCCAGATTCATCCCCACTAAGCTGCCTGAAGTTAATCCTGCTGCTTTGAGTACAAGCTGTTTCTTGCCTGCCTTCAGTCCCAAAGCTCCTTTTGCTTGGGATGTATCAGCAGAGACTTGTCAATACCTGAAGATGATGCAGGATCTACAAACCGTGGATGTACCTTGGGACTGATGAAATTTTGGTGGGATCCCCGGGTAGAAACTGATTCTTACTAATTTTTGTGTGGTCTAGCATGAGGATCAGCAGAGACAAGCTAAATGTTTTTAATCCTAATATTTTTATTCCTGCTATTGAACAGAAGCTGAGGCAAGGACAAATGCTGTGCTGGCAGCACAAGCAGCTTTCTTGTGTAAATAAAATAGCCACTCAAATGTGGGCTTTGCTTTGGAATGAAATGTTTGTGTGGGAGTTTGAGGTGGGAGCTCACAGGAGCTGCTTCACCACCCCCTTCTCCCTCTTGTGGCTTTGGGGACAGATGAACAGCGAGCCAGAAGAGGCCACAAGTGTGTTTGGAGGGAGAGTTTCAAACCAAGTCTTGTGCTATTTTTCTTTAGTTTGGCCAGTCCTTGTGGTTGTCCTGCTTTGGAGGATGCCAGGTGTTGTGTGTTTGGAGCCACAGGGAGCAGGGAGATCAGCAGGGAGATTGCCAGGGAAATGGGTTTGCATTTCAGGCAGCTCCTGAGCTGCTCCTGGAGGGGCTGCCTTTGTTTCCTGGCCTGGGGCAGCAGGAGCTGTGTCCTGGGGCTGCTGTGTGCAGGGTGGGTTGTCCTTGCTCTGCAGAGCCCCTGATGGCTGGGCTGGGGCTCCTGGGTGGCTCTGGGGAAGCATCTCCCAGGGCTCAGCAGGAAACTGCTGCAGGAGGAGTCAGCTGGGCGAGTTGTGCTCTTGGGCTGGGTACCACAAGCTTCTCCAAGTGCTCAGAACAGACCAGAAACCACCTGTGGGCATTTATTATCTTCTGACAGAGCCTTGCTGTTCTGCCTCTGGACAAGGGAGCTCTGTATTTTTCTCAGCAGATGTCCACCTTTGACCTAGATAGTTTTGACTTTTCAGGATAAATTGAGCAGAAAAAGAGCAAAGAGAAGCATCAGGATGGAGGAGCAGGAACATGCTGTGTCCATCCCCCTTGGGAAGGGGCTGGCTTTGCAGCAGGCAGGACATCTCCAGTGAAAGCTTGGGATAGGCATGGTCTAACAGGGACAGCTGTGGCTTAGGGAGGGCTTGGGGCACTCAGAGGGGAGTGTTTTCTGTCTCTGGAAGCAGTGTCACTGCTCACAGTGCTCTCTCTGACAGCATGCAGTGTGCCAGAGGCGTCAGAAAAGGCAGGGGAGGAAAGCTGCCCTGGAGGGAAATGTGCTGAGTGCCTGTGGAAAACCTGACAGCAGCAGAGTTAATGGAAAGCAGACACTGAGCTAGGAGCTGCTCAGCCAAGAAAATCTGCACAGTCCAGGCTTTTCTCTGGTATCCAGGAAAAACCTGTTACTATTTGGCTTCCCTCTCTGTTACCCCAGGGAAAATGGTCCAGGTATAAATTCCTGGGTGTATAATTCTGCAGCACCTGGAGGAGAACAGGTGTTAGTGCTGAGATGATTCCATGTCTTGGAGCCAGGAGCCCTGGGCTTCTTGTCCAGATTCCTGCTGGGAGCCCAGGGGCTGCCTTTGGCTGCTTGCAGATGTGGTCTGTAAATCAGAGAATCTTAGAATGGTTTGGGTTGGAAAGGACCTTACAGACCCTCTCATCCCAAACCCCTGCCATGGGCTGGGGCACTTCCATTGGAAGCTGGAGTCTGGATGCTCCAGGGGAAAATTTAAAGGTGTGCAGTGAACAAGCCCTGTAAGCACCTCAGGGCAGAGTGGGAGCACTGCAGCCACACTCCTCTAGGAACAATTCCCTTGTTTTTGGCAGGATGGAGGCGTCCTGCCTGGAGCTGGCCCTGGAAGGAGAGCGCTTGTGCAAGGCTGGGGACTTCAAAGCTGGGGCAGCTTTCTTTGAAGCAGCAGTGCAGGTGGGGACAGAGGACCTGAAGACTCTCAGTGCCATCTACAGCCAGCTGGGCAATGCCTATTTCTACCTGAAGGAGTATTCCAAGGCCCTGCTGTACCACAAACACGACCTTACCCTGGCCAGGTGAGTGTGTCAGCTCTGCTTCATCCTCATCAGGCACAGCCCTGAGTGAGGGCAGGTTCTGTGGGGTGTAAACCCAGAAATACACATCCCAAACTGACTGGGATTGTCCTGTGGAGAACCTGGGACTCACCAAGGATGGGACAGCTGCCTTCAGAGCAGGGAGGTGGAGGAAGGGATGTGGATGTGGGGAGGGTGCCTGGAGCAAGAGCAGGGTCCACTTCTGTCCCCAGCACTCCCTACAATGACCTGCAGTCATTAGAGCAGTTCTGAAACAGCAAATTGGGAGCAAGGATCTGCCTTCAGAATTGTGGAGCCTGTGGGAAGCTCTCCAGCCAGGTGTCTGTGCGAAGCTGCAGCTTAAATCTGCCTCCAGCAGGTAATTTTTATTTGGTGAATTAAAGTCTCTGAGCTCTTTAACATCTTCATCTTGTAGAACCATTGGGGACCGAATTGGAGAAGCCAAGGCAAGTGGCAACCTTGGGAACACCCTGAAAATCCTGGGGCAGTTTGATGAAGCTGTGGTTTGCTGCCAGAGACACCTGGACATTTCTCGGGAGCAGGGGGACAAGGTGATGCTTCCAGCAGGGAATATTTCCTGCCTTTAAAAATAACCTGTCTGCAGGTCAGTAAATGTGACCTGGTGAAGGTGGGCTTTGGGAGGAGCTGCAGGGGGAAGCTCTCCCTTCTGTCTGCCATCACACACCTGCTGCTGCTGTGAGGGTGAAGATGGGAAAGGACAATGTGGGCTTGTGGATCTGAAAAATGGGAAAGGACAATGTGGGCTCATGGTTCTGAGATGGGGGAGGACAATGTGGGCTTGTGGATCTGAAAAATGGGAAAGGACAATGTGGGCTCATGGTTCTGAGATGGGGGAGGACAATGTGGGCTTGTGGATCTGAAAAATGGGAAAGGACAATGTGGGCTCATGGCTCTGAGAGATGGGGAAGGACAATGTGGGCTCATGGTTCTGAGAGATGGGGAAGGACAATGTGGGCTCGTGGTTCTGAGAGATGGGGAAGGACAATGTGGGCTCGTGGTTCTGAGAGATGGGGAAGGACAATGTGGGCTCGTGGTTCTGAGAGATGGGGAAGGACAATGTGGGCTCATGGTTCTGAGATGGGGAAGGACAATGTGGGCTCATGGTTCTGAGATGGGGAAGGACAATGTGGGCTCATGGTTCTGGCCATCTCTGCCCAGCAGTGCAGAGGTCCATGCTGGGATGTGAAGTGTGACACTTTGCTGTTTCCTGTTCTTCCTCCCTGTAGGTAGGTGAGGCCAGAGCTCTCTATAATATAGGGAATGTTTACCATGCAAAAGGAAAGCATTTATCCTGGAACACAGCCCAGGACCCGGGCTACCTGCCTCAGGAAGTCAAGGACACACTACAGAAAGCTTCAGAATATTATGAGTGAGTATCCAAGCTTGGCCAGCCCCTTCTCCTGCAGGGAACAGGGCCACTGGCTGAGAATTTGCAGGTTGTAATAGATTAGGAATATTTCTCTGTGATGCCAAGCTGTGTTGGCAAATTAGTCTCAAGGAAGGTGAGGAAAGATCTTTTATAAAATCTGAGCTGAAATTCACGCTGGCATTGGCTTCGTGAAACTCCCTGTGGGTTGAATTGTGATCATGCAATGAAGTGCAGCACTCTGCTGCTGGCCAGAGCTGGGTTGGGAAGCTGAGCTCCCAGCTCCTGTGGCCCCTGCTGCTCTCTGCTGGCCTCTGTGAGGATGGATCCCTGGGTGTCTCCATCCCCCTCACCCCAGGGAGGAGGCACTTTGGAGTCCTGGTTCTTGTGGAGGATCTGCACTTTGTCTCACCTGTCACAACCTTCCTTTTCCCAAATCATTTCAAAGATCAGTGATGTGCCACACGGGAAGGTCAGCACCAGAATTTGGGGCTTGTGTTTTCTCCCTGTGCTTCAGAGTTTTGCTTTCATGATGCAGTTTTTAAATAGGCTTTTTAAGTGAAGAGAGTGATAAGATCTTTTATCCCTTCCCTGATATCTGAGGATGTGATAGGGTGGTGAGCTGTTCTTAGGCACTTTCTCCAAGGAGTGGTGCATGTGGCATAGCCAAGGGCTGAATTTGTGCCAGTGATGAGTGCTCCACCATTCTCTGTGTGCTGTGTAAAGGGTAAAAACAAGATAAAGAAATGCCAGGAGGCTCCCAGAGCAGAGCCCTGGCATGGCACTGTGGATTTTGCCTCTCTCCCTGCAGCAGGACAGGGAAATCATCTTCCTGTGGCCCTGGTGCTGCAGTGAGGCCATTTCTGGTGTGATGTGGATGGATCAGAGCAGGTGTGTGAGCACAGGTGTGATTCTGCACAGAGCCACCCACTGCCTGAGGGGACACAGCAGCAGGACCTGCACCCCTGGCTTGGCTTGAGCTGCCAGGGCTGTCCAGCACAGGTCACCAGCCTGTCACCTGTGCCTGGGGGGGAAATGCCTTCTCCAGGGCTGCCTCTCCTTCCTTTCTGTGCAGGGCTGTGCCTCATGGATGCTCTGCCTGCTTTCTTTCAGGAGGAACCTGTCCCTGGTGAAGGAGCTGGGCGACAGAGCTGCACAGGGCCGTGCTTATGGCAACCTTGGCAACACCCAGTACCTCCTGGGCAACTTCAGTGAGGCCATTGCCTTCCACAAGGAGGTAGGAGACGCCTCTGCTCCTTCCCTGGGCCTGGCAGCAGCTTTCCTTCTCACCCCAGCCCAGCAAGCACAGGGAGAGGTTTCCCCCAGCTGTTCTCCTCCTCCTCCTGTGGGGACCCCAGGGTCTGTCCTGTTGTACCAACTCACTCTGAGCAAACTCTGCCCTCTTGTACCAACTCACTCTGAGCAAACTCTGCCCTGTTGTACCAACTCACTCTGAGCAAATCTTCCTCCAGTCCCATCAGCACCTCGTGAGCAGCTTGAGGGAAGGGTGCTGTTGGCTTGGAAACCAAAGGAGGGATCCAAGGGCAAATTGCAGCTGGGTCTAGCAAGGAGGTTTTTTTTCTGCTCTTAATTTGTCTCAGTCTAGATTTTAATAAATGCAAGCCATGAATTTAATTAAGCTGCTGAAAGAGCTGTTGATCAAGAATAAATGCTGCTTGTAGAACATAATAACTTTCTGCAAAGCTTTACAGGGAGGTGAGGTGACAAAGTCCCTGCCCCAATTCAAATGCAATTTAGCTTCTGTTGCAGAGTGTGTACCAGTTCCCATGCAGGGAAGGTGGAGATTCACTGCTCCTCTGGTTTTTAAATGCTGGGGGGGACAGCACTGGGGTACTGTATTTGCTGGGTGCCTTGTGGCAGGAAGGAATGATGAATTTGACTCCATGTTCTTAGAAGGCCAATTTATTATTTTATGATACTATATTATATTAAAAAATACTATACTAAAATATACTAAAAAACCAGAAAATGTATTTACAGAAGGTTTAAAAGATACTAATGAAAACTTGTGACTCTTTCCAGGGCCTCAACACAGCTTGGCTGTAATTGGTGAAAGCACTCACATCAAAAACCAATTAAGCAACTACCTGTTAGATAAATAATCTCTAAACACATTCTACATGAGCAAAACAGAAGAGAAGCAACTGAAATAAGAATTTGTTTTCCTTTTTCTCTGAAGCTTCTCAGCTTCCCAGGAGCAAAATCCTGGGTGAAAAGATGTTTCAGAAAATATAACTGTGACACTGGGGTGCAGCATCACTCCCACTTTTCCAAGAGCCTTTCCTGATGCTGAGCTGCAGAAGAGAGAGAGGTTTCCTGCTGCAGCCACCCTGCCAGGCAGGTTCAGCTCTGGCTGGGTGGGAGCTTTGCAGCCCTGGGAGCTGATCCCCAGGGAAGATTGTCACTGTCATATTTTCTGAAAAATCCCTTTGCCAGGATTTCTTCTCCTGGGAAGTTGAGAAGCCTCGGAGAACAATGTAAATAATAATAAACTGATTGGCTTCTCCTGTGTTTAGCAGCTTTGGAATGTGGTCTGGAGATTGTTTACCAGCAGGTGCATGTTTGATTGGTTTCACCTGAATTGTTTTAACTTAATGACCAACCACCATCAGCTGTGTCGGACTCTGAGGAGTCAGATTCTCCATTCCTCCTGGGGACCTCGCGAATCTGCCACAAGGTCAGCAGCTGTGGGGCAGAGGGGTCAGCGCTGACAGAGCTGTGTGTGCTGTGTCTCTGCAGCGCCTGGCCATCGCCAAGGAGTTTGGGGACAAGGCCGCCGAGCGCCGCGCCTACAGCAACCTGGGCAATGCCCACATCTTCCTGGGCAGGTTTGACATCTCTGCTGACTACTACAGGTGAGTGCCAGGGGCTGCTCCTGCGGATCCTGAGCTGCCACAGCCGCCCCTCAGCCCCGGGGGCTGTGACAAGGGACCTGGGGTGGCAGGGCCACTGTGGCGGCAACGCAGCGCTGTTGGGAAGGATGAAAATTTGACAAGGAAGTCTCACAGATATGTGTGCTTAGCAGAAAGATTTTTGAATGTAGAGTGTGATGAAGGAATAGAGATGGAAGCAAGTTTTGATATAGAAGAAAAGAATTGCTGAGCCAGTGTCACTGGATAACCAAGGAGGCAGAGGGTGTGTTGGTTAGAAGGGGTTTTTATGGCTTAGAGCAAAGGATAAACCCACCCCAAACAAGAAGATGTTTTTACCAAGCAGAAAGATAGCACAGGCAAACAAGGCAGCAAATGGTGCAGGTAGAAAAAAGGTCTCAGAATTTTCCACTGCAAGAAAACTGAAAAACAACTTCTAGCTTAAACTGTAATGTACTGGCTTTTAGTGATTGGAGAACAGTAACATGAATATGGCAATTATAGCAGTTATGACAGGCTATAGATAAAAGTTAAGGTATAGATTGGTCCTACTGTATTGAGATGCTCAGCAAAGAAAAGTCTATAATGCATTGTAACCAAAACCAAAGGGTCTCCAGGCCTGCCTGCAGCTGGAGCTGGCAGCTGTAGGCACAGCTCTGTCACCCACGACCCTGGACTGCTGTAACACCTTGGATACAATAAACTGCATTTTGGAGAGCTGCCTGGAGTCCCACATCTCTCATCTAGGCTCTTACACAGGCTGTTGCTCCAAGGGATGATTTCCCTGTTCCCTGCAGGAAAACGCTCCAGCTCTCCAGACAGCTCAAGGACCAAGCAGTAGAAGCCCAGGCTTGCTACAGCCTGGGGAACACGTGCACACTGCTTCAAGACTATGAGAAAGCCATTGAGTACCACCTGAGGCACCTGGTGATAGCACAGGAGCTGGGGGACAGGTAAGGGAGTGCCTCAGGTGAGGGTGGAGAGCCCTGACCCTTCTCTGACTTCTGTTCTCTCTTGCTGGGGTTGAGCACCAGTGGTGTGTGTGCTCGAGAGGCATTAGAAATCTCTGAGCAGTCAGTCCTTAGTCCAATCATCTGTCAAAAACTTGACCTGATTCACCTTTCTCGTGTCACTCAAACCTGAGATTGTGCCCTCAATGCAGTGTCTGTGTGGGCTGAGTGAGATTTCTAATGAGAGGTGCTTCAAAAATTGCATCGTGCTCAGTGCCTTGCCTGTGCTGCTGCTGTGTTGTCCCAGGAGGGCCTCTAGAGAGCTCTCTTATGTTCCCAAAAGTTGTATTTCCCTTAAAAGCTGTGTGTTTAGGGCACACAAGATGTGCCACTTTGCCCCATTGCTCTGGGTTGATGCTGGAAACCTCCATGTACAGATGATATTGCATAGAGAGCGTGCAGATGATGTATCTTGGTCTTGCTCCTCATTCTTTAGAAGGCCTGGCTTTCTAATTTTCCTTAAATTTTAATTTTTTTTTTGAGAGGTTGGTTCCTTTTTCCTGGGTGTTCTGCTCCTGAGCCCTCTGGCAGCTGCAGTGACTTTGCAGCCAGCTCGTTGAGCACGGTGCTGAATTCCCTGGGAGCCCGGGTGTCTTCCACTAGATGGAGCAGGGACATCAGGATGGGAGAGCTGTGCCACCACCCGGGCAGCCTCTGCTCGGGGCAGGCACAATCCCACCCAAGGGTGAATCATGCTGTGGGGGTGCAGGCCTGTGGGCTCCTGCGTTTCTGGGAACACACCCTGTGAGCAGAAGGTATTGAACAGGGTGACAAGAAAAACGGTGAAATGCTGATCAACCCGCCCAAACCTCTGAAAAGGGAGTTGCAGTCATGCTGAACCTCCCCCTGCGCCCCCAGGTGCTTTTTTTATCCCTTCTCCCCCCACATCTGCTCGTTTGCAGAGCTCAGGAGGCTCTGCCTGCTCCTGCAAACAGCTGCTGGAGCTCCAGAGAGCCGGGCTGGGGGTCTGGGCTGCCCAGGGCAGGCTCCACACTCCCCTGCTCTCCCTGGCTCCTGGAAACCAGCAGCAGGGCCCTGTGGCAGGCTGTGCCTGTGCTCTGCTGGGTGCAGTTTCGTGCTCTGAGTTCACCCTGGTGATGCAGTGCTGGAGCTGCTGCCTGCCTGCCTGCAGTGTTCTCTCCCTGCTGGGTCAGCTCTGGGCTGCTGATGAAGCAGAGCTGGGTGTTGCATTCAGTCCTGGTTTAGGGCAAATTTGGGAGAAAACCTCCAAAAGGGGTCCCCTCCAGAAAGCAAACCCACACTGCCCCTCCCCACTACTGGTTCGGGAAGGGTTCCTTGGAGAGAAGTGGAAAGAACCTGTTTATTTACCAGGCACAGCACCCCCAGCACACAGAATGAACAATACTGGGTGACACCACTCTGTCACTGCTCTGAAAAAGGTGACAAATTCAGAAAGTCTCTCTGGGGGTGGCCGCTCTGTTCTCAGTCCCTCCTGTGCTGGGGCAGCTGCTGCAGCCACAAGGGGCAAACTCTGGGTGCTCCCAGGTCCCAGCCTGGAGCAGGTTCGAGTTGGTCCAAAAAGGGAAAGGAGAAACAGTCCAGGGAAAATTTGGACTGTTTAGCTAAACTAGCTAATGAGCAGAAGCAAGAGCAAGCAGAAACAAGAGTGAGAGCAAAGCAAAAAGCAAAAGCAGCACCATGCACTGCCCTGTCTGTGTGTCCTGCCAGCTGTGGGGGAGCAGCTGATAACAAAACCAAAACAAAACTTTCACCCTTCAGAGCCAGTCTTGAAGGCACAGAACATGATATCCAGCATCAACAGAACTCACAAATGGGGATACAAGCATCATAACCTCACCCTAGGACACGTTCTCTCTCTGCAGCTCTGAGAGGAGCCCTGGTTGTGTGAGGTGGGAGCTGGGCAGGGGCTCTGGCTTCTCCTCTCAGGCTGGGGCTCACCAGTGAAGCCAAAGCATGCTGGCCCTTGCTTGCAGTTTGTCCTGTGGGTGCAGTCCTGCTTCCCCTGCTGTTCATCCCCAGTGTAAGAAGAGTTGACGATGTCCAGCTCTCTTCATTTTCAGTGTAGAAGCTCTGTGGAGCTGGAAGCAGAGCAGGGAGCCTGGCAGTCAGTGCTCTCCAAGAGGCCCTGCTGGCTTTGCCCAGCATTTCTGTGCTTTGACAGTTTGCTGTCCTGCAGGGTGGGAGAAGGAAGAGCCTGCTGGAGCCTGGGAAATGCCTACGTGTCCCTGGGGAGCCACGAGCAGGCTTTGCACTTTGCAAGGAAACACCTTGAAATCTCCCAAGAGGTAAGAGAGGCTGGTGCAAACCAGAGGGAGCCTGTGACCCCTGCTGAGAGCAGGGCTGTTCTATGCCAATGAGATATATTGGTGCTCTGCCTGCTCTGGAAAGCCCTTCTCTCTGTGCTGGTTCAGTTCTTGGGAACTGCAGAGCTTGGCTGGAAAACACTCTCTTGATGGGAGGCTCCCAGCCTTGCCCCTGATTACAGCAAGTGTGTGAGCTGCACTTTGCTCTTAACCAAAGTTCTGGGTGAGAAAGGACCTGGGGACTCATGCACTGGCTGGCCAAGGTGCTGTGCAGTGCCCAGTGTGTAAGATCCCACTTTGCTGAGCCCGGGAAGATTCCAGCTGAGCTGGAGCTGCAGTGGATGCTGTCCCTGGGTGCACACAGCCTGCAGCCAGCCCTGTGCCACTGCCACCCCTCTGTGTGCAGCTGCTCTGCTTTCACCTTGGCCTGGCCCAGCTCTCTGCAGCTTTCCTGCCATTTTCAGGTGGCTCAGAAGTGCAGAAAGCCAGAATTCCACTGTTTGCTCTTTTCAGTGTGTTGAGGAAATCGGCTGTGGCCTCTTTAGTCTTCCCCAGATGAAGAAATTGCCCTCTTGAAGCACTAGTTGAAATCACCATCTGTAAGTGTGCTGGGTGTTCTCCTGCCTGTCTCTTAGGGTGGCTAAATCTCTGAGTAGGGCTGACACAGCAGCCTAATTGCAGATTTAATTATACTTATCAGGCACACAGAAATTCTGTTCTTTGGCCCTGCACATTCTAGGACTTTCCCAGCTCTGCTCAGGCTGGGGCTGAGTTCTCAGAGCCAGGCATCAGCTGGGGGGCCCTGGGAGGATCAGCCCTGGTGGTCCTGGGCCTTTGGGGATGGAGGGGAGACCCAGCAGGGTGGGGGTCCCAGTGTTGTCATTGCAGGGTGCTGGCTGTGGCTCCAGCTGTGCCAGCAGTGGGTTCCTCAGGGCAGGTGGCTGATGAAGTCCCCCCCCCATCATGAATTATGAGAGACTGTCCCTTTGACAAGCAGCAGGATTTTGGCCAGGAGAAACCTTGTGGAATTCAACCCTTTCAGGCTGATGTTCATAACTCACTTCCCATCACCCTTCTTCCCAACAAAAATCTAATGGTGGCATTTGAATCCAAATGAAACCAGCTCAGGGTAACCACATGGAAACTGCTGCAGATTGATCAGAAGTTACTCACAAAATCCCACTGGAATAAAGGATATTTACCTAAAAACCCTGGAAGCTGCCACTGCTCTGGAATACTTTTGTCACCTCAGAGTGCAGCTCCTGGGAGGCTGGGGGCAGGAACCAGGGCTCTGCTCTGTGTGTGTGTGTGTGTGTGTGTGGCAGGTCCTGCCCGGGGTCATTGTCCTGCCTGTCTGTTCCTGGTTGTTAATGGGGCTTTGGAGATGATCTGAACTGAGTGGAAGTCAGGGAAGCACTTAACAAATGAGCATCAAGGACTGTAAGACCTAACATGGGCATAGTCATTTCTCTGGAGATGATGTCAACAGCAAATCTCCTGTAATTGGCAGGGGGATTTATGCCTGGTGATAAGCTCTTTGATCTGCCTCCCTTTACTGGAGCTTGGGGCTTTGTCATAAATAATGTGGGGATTTATGGGTTTGTTCCATGCTGCAGACTATGGCAGGGGACACAAAGGAGCTGTTGCCAGGCATTTAACAGGAGTTGGCCTCTCCAGGGGAACAGCCAAGGTCTTCCTCTGTCACACAGGCTGCTCCTCCTCTGAAGATTAGAGGCTGTTTCTGGGTGACCTCTGTGGTGTGCAGCACAGCCATTCTCTGCTTGGCTTAAACTTTGAGGAGGATCCAGTGATGTGTCCCACAACTCCTCATTTTAAGATCTCTGTCCAAACATGTAACATCAGCTTCCTTGGCCTCAGGCCAGCAAGAGGTGGGAATTGGGGGAAATGTGGACTTTTGAAGGGATTTTTGGAGCATTGTGTGGGTGGATCACTAGGAACAACTCGGAGTTGTATGGCTGTGAGCCAGGAGAGAAGGGCTCCCAGGGCCCTGGTGTGCCCACGTGGCTGACGGCAGCGTGGTGTCTGTGCTCAGTAACTATGGAAATCCTTGGGGAAGGGGCCTGGGAGTTCCAGGGCTCTCTGCCAAGCTCTGTGTGCCTACAGGACAGCCCAGATGAGCCCTTTTAGGCTCAGTCCTGTGGCAGTGGGCGAGCTGAGCCCTCTCAGTCCTTGCACTGAGCTGTTTGAGCTGCAGCACGGCGAGCCCAGACCCTCTCCCAAATTATCCCTGGGGAATAGTTCTGGAGAGCTGTGTGGCCTCTCAGGTGTCTCTGTGTTGGATTTTGGGGTGGCACTGCCAAACCCTGGGCTGGGGGCTGTGTGTTTGGAGCAGCCCAAGCCTTTAACCAGAGCCCTGTTGGTTTTCCTGCTGCAGATCGGGGACAGGAGCGGGGAGCTGACGGCGCAGCTGAACGTGGCCCAGCTCAGGGCAGCCCTGGGCTTGGGCCCTGGCCAGGAGGACCTGGCTGCAGCTCATCCCTACCCTGGCTACGAGGCACAAGGTGAGTTCCTGGCATTTTGGTGGCCTTGGGAAGTCAGGAATTAGGTGGTGTGGGGAGGGGAAGGCGTTTGCAAGTGGGCAAGAAATGGAAATGCTAGAGCAGAATAAGGCTGTGGAGTGAGGGCCTTCACCCCAAAGGGATGTTTGCCCTGTGCTTTCCACAAGCTGCAAAGGCAGGAAATGGTCCCCAAAAAATGGTACAGAAGGAGTTAATGGAATTAATCTGCATTGGGAATGGAATTCCACGTGCCATGCAGCAAACCAGCTTTTGTATCTTTTAAAGCTCTGCAGGGCTCTTTTCTCTGATTTGACTGATACCTGAGGCTTTCAGGAGTGATTGGCAGGGATTTTTGGCTGCTCTTGTTCTGCTCTTGTTCTGGTGAGCAGCCAGTAACCAGCTCAGGGCAGGGGCTGGAGGCAGGCTGGGACCATCAGCACACACTGGGTGACAGGAACACCTGCAGCAGTGCTGAACGTGGAAAGAAGATGTGGCAACACTTGGTCACAGCAGCCAGAGTGGCTTTACTGGGCTCTGGGTCACTGCCTGTGCTGCCAGGGGGCAGGGTGGCACAGACAGGTCCCCACAGTGCTGCCAGGACTGTCCTGGACTGCCCACTGCCCACGGGTGGTGCCTGGCACTGCCAGCTGGCAGCTCCGTGCTGGGGCAGAGTTATTAATGCACACCCTGCATCCCAGGAGGTGTCACTGATTAAATGTGACCTTGTGGCACGGGCACGCTGCCCTGTGGGTAGCACTGACGTGGAGGGGATGATGCTGGGGCTGAGGCACTGTGCCCTGGAGGGGAAGGGGAGGCTGGCTGTGTGTGTGTGTGCCTGTATTGATCTCACATTGATAACCTCAATTGATCTCACATTGATAACCTGCTGCCTCACTGCTGGAGCTTCTCCTGGCAAGGGGAGGGAGCCAGCATGTCCTGCCATGCCCCACTGGAGCTGAGCTGTTGCCTCAAATGCTGTGGGGGCCACAGCAGCCCCACAGCTCCCTGTGCACCTCTTCTCCTCTTGTAACTCCTGCAGAACTCGTGCCTGGCATCTCCTCAGGGGCTTCCTTCTGGCAGCTGACTCTGCTGTGAAAGGGGAGAGGAAATGAGCCTCAGTGCTGGGGCTGTGTCTGGATCACAGGAGGTGTGGATGTGGCCCACGGGCTGCTCAGTGCCCTCTGCAGATCCAGATGTGCTGTGTTAACATCTGGAGCCAGCAGTGATGTTTCTGCCAGAGGCAGAGCTGAGCAGGTCTGTGGGATCCCTGGAGGATGGGAAGGGGCTGAGCAGCTGCAGGCAGAGCTCTGGAGGCTGCAGTGACCCCGTTAATCCGTGGTGCTCTCGCTCGCATTCCCAAGGCTGGGGCTGTTTGTTGAGAGAAGGACAAAGTGTTCTTGGGAGGAGGAACACCAGCAAACAACTGGGATTTGCAGTGCAGGGGGGAGAAGGATCTGGAGAGCTGATTTCCCCTCTCCAGGTCCTGGGAATCTGCTGGGGATGTAAAAATCAGCTCTGTGTGTTGGGCTGGGGCCACGGGGAGGGAGTGTGAGGTCACACCTGGCTGAGCTCTCTGTGCTCTACAGGTGGGGACGGGGCTGGCCCTGTCACAGGAGGCACAGCCTGCAGAGAGGAGCCTGACTCCTTGATTTCTCCTTAGCTTTTATCCTTTTCAGCTCTCTTATTCCAAACTTCACTGGAGGATGAGAGGCCACCAATGTGTCTCTGAGCCCTTGAGGGGAGGGAGATGTATTTTATGACTGCCAGAAATTTTGGTACCCTCCTGTGCACCTATTAAATGATTAGAAGAGCATAATTTTTTATATTATTAATAGCAGCAATTTCCAGCCAGAGGAACATCTGTTTCTGTAATAGGAAGCAGGTGAGGGAGTTGAGATTGGAGTTGGCTCCTGAACCAGCAGTGCCTTTTGATGTTGACAAATCTCATGGTGAGGAGAGCTTTCCACCTTTTTATTCCATTCCGATTCTTTTTCCTGCTTAAGGTTACAAAATGGCTGCACATTCCTAAGGATGCTAAAACCCTCTGATTAGGCAAACGTGATTAAACACATCAGTTTCATCAGGCAGGTACAGTAAAGCTTCCTAGCAGAGGCTGGGCCAGGTTTTCACTGTGGTGTCCTTCACAGGTTCCTTCTTGGTCATTGCCCTTCCCTGGGCTCTGGGGGTGGAAGGAGTGCCTGATGTTTCTCTCTGCTCTTCTGGCTCCCCTTGCTGAGCTCTTGATGATTTTAATTAATATTCTGAGAGTATTTGGATGTCAGAAGACAAAGCTGGAGGCTGGGGAAGTGGGGCAGGGCTGCAGAAGTCTTGTGAAAGCAGCGACCTTGTTGAGAAAGGAAAACACAGAGAGCTTAAAGCAACAAACTGAGGGAGGCTGGAGAGGAGCTGGAACACCAAGTAAATAAACAGGGGCTGGGTTTGCTTCTCCAAACAACCAAAAATGTGGCCCTGAATAAATCTCCTTCTCTTTCACACACTGCAGGCTGAGAGTTGAGTACTGGTAGGTTTTGCCTTTGGAGAGAATGAAGGACTTTTCTGTGGCTCCATGGGGTTGTTTTTAGGGGTGAAGGCAGCCAGGGTGAGAATCAGCACTGGGGGATGTCCTGGGGTGCAGACAGACAGACAGACAGCACTGGTGCCCTTTTGCAGATGAGGTGAAGCTGCAGATCTGCTCTGTGAGGAGCAGAGTTCCCACCATGGACTGGGAGCTCTGAGCTGTCCCTGGTCCCAGCCTGGGAGGGGAATCAGGGCTGGGGCTGCTGCCCTGATCCTCTGGGGGATCCTGCCCAGCTGGGAGGGGGCACAGGGACAGGGATCCCCCGTGGGCTGGGGGCACACAGCAGCCCTGGCCCCCTCAGTGCCTCTCCACAGGGAGAAATAGCTCTGGGCTGCTTTTTCCTGCTCTCCTCAGCCTCAGCCATCCCTGCTGGCAGCAGCAGAGGCAGGAGACACCAAACAACCTCTGCTGGCAGCTGGCAGTGGGTGGGGAGGCTGCAGGTGTTCAGGAGGCGCTGGCATGGGGATGATGCTGGCTCTGGCAGGGTTTCTGTGCTGTTTGCAGAGCACAGACCCCTCTGCCCTGCTGGGAGCAAACTCAGTGCAGGGCTGTGGTACAAGGTGGTCTCACAGCTCTGAGGCATTGCTGGGATGTTGGGCACATCTTTGGTTTTGATTTTGGTTTCCCCATGCACATGCAATGGGCATCAGCTTTTCTGTTTTTAGGAGTGAAGGCAGCCAGGGTGAGAATCAGCACTGGGGGATGTCCTGGGGTGCAGACAGACAGACAGCCAGCATTGGTGCCCTTTTGCAGATGAGGTGAAGCTGCAGACCTGCTCTGTGAGGAGCTGCCTGTGCCCAGCATGGACTGGGAGCACTGAGCTGACCCTGCCTGGCCAAGGCTGGAATAAGGCTGACTTACAGGTAAAGCCTGGTCAGTTTGTGTCAAAGAAGGAGCCTGACTCCCCTCTCTGCTGATCTCCTGCACGAGGCTGCCCTGCCTGTCTGGTGCTCCATGCTGGGATTGCTCATCCTGTGTGTTCTGCAGCGGGCACAGCACCCCACTCCTTCCTGAGCAGTGCTCAGCTCTGTGGGGCTTTGATTGTGGGGCTCTGCATCCTCAGTGCAGTTTGGAGCTCATCTCTTCACAGGAATCTTTGAACCCTTGGATCAATCAGACTGGAATAGAAAAAAAATCTGCTTTTATGTTTCCAGCCTGTTTGTCTTTGTTTGCTCGCTTTAAATATCTTTGAAGTACCTAGAAAGTGTTTAGGGCTGATAAACCAGGCAGGATTGACCATCCCTGTGCTGATGCAAGCAGGGAGGGGGTGATGCTGCCCAGCCACAGGGATGTTCCTTCCCTGTAGTTTGCTCCATCTTCCTGCAGAAAACTGTCAGCTGGGAGCTGTGGCAGTGTGAGAGCAGCATCTTGCTGACAGCGGGCCAGCCCTGCTCCCTCAGGCTGTGATTTCACTGTCTGGGAAGCATTTGCCTTCCCTGGGGCAGGGTTGGGGTCACATCCCCAGCATGGAACCTGCCCAGTGCCCTCCAGTCACACTGAGCAAGGGCAGCAACGTAAAGTGCTTCATGTTAAATCTCCTCAGCTGGATTTGATTTTTCCCAGGAGCTGCTGGGCTGCATCTCAGCCCTTTTTTTTTTTCATTGTGAAAAGGAGAGCCTGAGGCTGTGCTGGCTAATTGTACCTGCTGAGGCGGGGGTGATGGATGGATGAGGTGCTGCAGGAGCAGAGTGGCTTTTGGCCAAGGGGAAGGGAGGGTTGGTGGGCTGGTGGCTTTGCTGTGCTCCAGCAGGGGCTCTCAGGGAGAAAATGCCCTCCATCCCTCCATCTTCCATCCTTCCCCTTCTGCAGTATCTGGAAATAGGAGTGTTTCTGAACACTTTTGGGGGGCCAAAATACCTGTCAGTGTGGCCCCTCAGGGAGCAGGGCAGGAGAGCTGCTTCCACAGGGCTTCTGCAGTGAAGATTCAGGATTCTCAAGGATGCCTCCTCTTTATAATGAGGTTTTTTTCTAAATCTTCTGCTGTTACAGCTGTGAAGTCATTCCAGCAGCACTGGTGGGGGGATGAACCTCTGAGTCATTTGGATTTTAAACTCAGTAATTTAGCACTCACTTCAGACTGCCCCAGTATTGGCTTTAGGAAGTTTTAAGATGCTCTTCCTGATTATTTAACGTTCCTCTCTCATCCTGCTGTGTCCATGAGCCTCCTTCCCAGCACTGGTGTCAAATACAGCAGGAGTTCTTGGCTCACAGCAGAGGAAATGCTCCAGGACAGGAGAAGGTGATGTTGTGCTACTGAAATTTGTTTTATCTTGATGCCAGGGGAGATGGCAAGAGCTGGAAAAGAGGATGAGGAGCAGGCCAGTTGTTGAAGCCTGTGGCAGGGAAGGCACAACGTGGCTTGTGGCAAAGCCATGCATCCAATCAAGATTAAATCTCTTGTTGTGGGGAGGGAGAACTTCTTGGAAACCATTGGTTCTGGGAAGGCTGAAGTTCCCTTTGGCTGCAGTTCCAGACTCCAGCAGCACTCCCAGCTCTGCTGTGCTGTCTGGTTCCTTCCCAGACAGTTTTCCCTGGAAGCTGCTGGGTAGGAAATGCCCTGGCTGTGATGCTGCTCTGGCCTAGAGCACAGCTCTGCCCTTAGGAACAAGATTCCTCTGCTTGCTGTGCCTTTTATGCAGCACAGAGCAAGGAAAGAGAAGGAGGAAGTTCTCTTTCTTGCCCAGCTAGAATTTCTTTTTCTCTCCTAAAGCTTTCTGTGTGGATGGCCACGGTGTGCTGTGAGCAGGGCCAGGCCAGACCCTCAGCACTGAGTCCCTGTCATCCCTGGGGTGGCCTCAGGACCATTCCCTGGCAGGGACAAACCCTTGGACAGCCAACCTTGGCTTAGCAAAACCCCTGGCAGAGCTCAGGAGCCCAGTCCAGCGTGGGCAGCGTGTTCTGGGAGCTGCTGGCTGATCACAGGAGGAGGGATCGAGTCCATCCCCCCTCTTTTTTTGAGGATTTTCCTGTGGGTGTTTGATGGCTGCTAAGCTGACACGTGGCTGCTCCTTCTGTGCCCTCCCTGAGTCAGTCTGGAGGACAGGAACGTGTCCTTGGGCTTGTCTGGCTGCTGGAGATGTTGCTCCTGTTAATTATTGCGTGTCACTTTTAGCTGAACCCTGCTTTTGATCTCTGCTTGCTCGACACCGGCTGATAATGGCTGGTGGGAGGTCATGAGGCTCTGCTGCATCCTGGAGGGAAAATTCCTGCCCTCAAAACCAGCCAGGTGCTGCTGCCAAGGCCATCTCCCCTCTGCTGGATGAGCCCTGGGGCTCTGAGCCTGCTCCCAGCCTGCCCCACCCCGCTCAGCTGCTGCTCCCCAGAGGATCCCTCTGTCCCCACAGGCTCCTCTCTGCAGCAGGGATTGATTGCCTGCCAGGGGTTTGGTTACAGGAGACTCTGCCTGCACTGCCCAACCTCCCCACAGCCTCCAGGCTTGACTTTCTCAAGGGTTTCAGGGTTGGGCGCTCGGTGTTTTCTGCAAATACCCCTCCTAAATATTGCATTCTTTGACCCAAATTGACAATGTTTTATTTGCAGATCACCCTTGGTTAGAGAAAAGCTGATGCCTGTTGCACATTTGGGGGAAAACTGAAATCAAAGATGTGCCCAACACCACAGCAGTTACTCAAGAGTTTTAAGACTACAAATAAGATCCCCTTGTATTCCAAGACTGCAGCTTCCCTACCCTCAGTTTACTCCTACTGGGGGAAATAAATAACAAATAAGAAAAAAAGTGGCTCCCTTGTGCCATTTCTACCTGCAAGGAGGATTCTTTTCCCAGGTTTTACCTCTTCCATGTGACTGTCAGGGCTCTTTGGCCAGTGGTCCAGAGCATCTCCTCATTCCGTCTCCCCATCCGAGGAGCCTCTGTGCCAGCTGCTCACCCTGAGTGCAGCCAGGAAATGCCCCAGGGCTCTGGGTGCTGTGTGGATGTGCAGCACTGCTGTTATTGCTGTTATTTCTATTATTTCTGTTCTTTTCAGCCCATTGCTCAGCTGTCAGGCTGGATTGTGGAGATGCAGAGCTGGGGTGACACAAACACAGAGCATCATCTTCTGCCAGTCAGCCAGACAAGCACCTTGATGCAAAGGGAATTTCTCTTTACTGCCACAATATTGTGTGCAGCTTTTGGAAAGGAGCAGTTTTGCCACAGAGGAGAAAACTGCAGGATTCTTGTTCTGGAGCAGGGCTGTGTTGTGCTCAGGGCCTGTTGGGAGGTTGAGATTTGCTTGTGCTCTGGACAGAGCTCATCAGTGCCTCCCAGCAGAGCAGGGATCAATCCTGTCCTTGTGGTTCTGTGTCCTCAGGCACAGAAGGGGCCAGAGCTGCTGGGATTCCCTGGTCCTTCCCTGCCTGCAGGAGCAGGGTGAGCAGATGGCCCTTCCATGGATGGGCACACAACAGCCTGGCACCAGCATTTTATGGCCCAGTCGTTGTAAATAACTGATATTATTTGCTTTCTCTATTTGGAGAAAAGTATTGTTCTACCCCAGTAGCAACTGGGAAAACAAATGCCACCATTTATCAGGCGAGTGCTGACAATAATAGAGGTCAAGTGGATTTATAGTGCCAGAACCCATTATGTGTTTGAAGACTAATTAAAGCCTTAAATGAGATGCTTGTCCTACTGGAGGATGCTTTTTTTTTTTTTTTTCCTTCTTTCTTTTCCTGCTGCTGTGCTCGTTCTCCCCCTCCCCCTTGCCTCTGTGAGAGCTTTGCTGTAATAAAGGAGCACGAGGCTGCCAGAGCTGCCCTGATGAGATGTCAGCAGAGGGTGGCTGGAGATGCTCTGGGGGCACTGGACCCTATCCCCACTGTCACCTGGGGGCTGGGAAGGGTTTCCAGACCAGCATTCCACCCCACACAATGGGCTTGGCTGCTCTGATGCAATTATCCTGGGCAATATTTAGAGTTGTCTGCCAGGATCAAGGTTTGGGTCTGTGCAGAGAGGGGAGGTGCTGTCCAGGGCTGACAGAACTCACCCAAAAGCCAAGTCACTCTCTTGGCTAATACAGGCACAGGGGGAAATGACCTTTTCATGAGAATACAGCAAGTCCTGATGTGTTTGGGGTGCCCAGCCTGTGCTCTGTGGGGCTGCTCACCCAGCAGGGCTGCAGGGGGGCTGATGCTGGCTCCACAACCTTTCCCTGCTGCTTTTCCTTGGAGTCCCTTGTCAGGTTGAATTCTGGCTGCTCTGGCACAGCCCCCCCGAGGGATCCAGCCTGTTCCAGCTGTAAATACAGAACTGGGGCCGTGTCTGGGTGGGGGGGCCCTGCTCTGCTGCTCTTGGAGCTGCAGGAGAGGGGGCAGAGCTGGGGCTCATCAAAGCTCATGTCAGCCTGATGAGAGCTCCTGCCAGGGCTCCCTGAGTCCCTGCCACACATGTTCAGCCTGATCTTATCAGCTGCTCTCTCTACACATGTTCAGCCTGATCTTATCAAATGCAATCTCTACACATGTTCAGCCTGATCTTGTCAAGTGCAATCTCTGGGAGAGGGAGCCTGTCCATGCAGGAACAAAGCTCTGTCTGCCCAGCTTGTCCTAGTGCTCCTTTCCCTGAGATGATCCCATCACCATCCTTGATAAACCTTCTGTGTGTTCTCTGTGGCTGCAGATTAAAGACAAGAATGTGAAATCCGTTAAACTCACCTCAGCAGCCAAATTGCAGAAGCAAAAAGTTGAAAAAAAAAAAAAATTCAAAAATCCCCTTGGTTCATGGTGCTGTTGAGATCATAGATGGGGAGGAGGAAGAGATTTTGAAAAAAAAATATTTAAAAAAGGAGCAACACCCCTGAAAAGAGCAACAGCCCAGGAGCTCCAGGAAAACAGGGCATGAATGCAGCCAGTCAGGAGCCTTGCTCAGCTGATGTTCACAAGAAGGTTTCAACTTGCTCTCTTTGAGACCTCAGTAAACCTCCAAGACAGAGAGAGCATTTAGAAAGGCCCCTGAGGTTTTTCCATTTCTCTGCAGCAGGCTTGGTAAACATGCCAATAAATGCTGGAGAGAGAGAGAGAGAGAGAGAGGGGAAAAAAAACCTTCCAGAGGAGCAGACCTGGGTTTTGAGCTGCTCAATCCTTCACATCCCCACTGCTGCTGTGGAGCAGCCCTGGGGAGAAGGAGGCAGAGCTCAGCTTTGGCTGAGCATGAAGTGGTGCTGCAGGTATTTCTGGGCAAAATAAGTTGGGAGAGGCTGAAAGTTACATCTGGAGCCATCTGAGGGAATGGAGACAGAAAGTTAGAGGGACGCCTCCTGCCATCCATCCATCCTGTGGGATGCTTGTGAGTATGGAAAGCTCTGCTCTCCTGGAAGGTGCATGAGGATGTGTGGGATGAGAAGGGGAGAAGCTCCCACATGTCTGGTGGGATTTGCTGCTGGTGTGGATCCAGTTTCTTGTAGCCCTGGGTGATAGGGACCCTCCTAATGCTGCTTGTTTTAGGGGTGGTGAGTGGAGACAGTGCCCCCAGCACTGGCTGGGATTTCTGGGAGAAACAGCTGAGTTGGATGAAGTTTATTTGTAATTCTGAACTTCTTCCTCTCTCAGCTCCAGTGTGTGCAAACCCCACACAGTCACAAACAGCCACCAGCATCAGAGCAAGAGAAGATGAGTTGTTGTGCTGGGGTAGGCTCAGCTGCCTGTGTGTATTAAATTAACAGCAGGCAGGTTTTCTCTGCTCGCAGATTAATGGCTGCTGGCCAGCAGTTCAGTGCTCTGGGAACACACAAAAGCACCTGGGGATGGAGGTGTGTAATTAATGACTCTTTAGACAGCTGGAAATGATGTGTGTTTATCTAACTGGGCACACTTTGCTGCTTTCTTGCTTTCCTGGAAGTGGCTGTTAAAGGGAGCGTTGACGCACGCTCACTTCCAGGGCTGGGCTCACCTCTGGAACCCAGATGTGCCTCTCATCAGGTGTTTGGAGGTGACTTTTCTTCCAGATCCACCTTTGCTGCTGTGGGTTGTTCTGAGGGAAGCCACGAGCAGCTGTGGCAGTGTCCAGAGGGTGTAACTGGGAACGGCCCAGCCCTGCTGTCCCCTCCTGCCCGAGCAACGTGGCAGCACCCAAAGGTCCTTCAGCCAGGCCTGACAGCACCCAAAGGTCCTTCAGCCATCTCACAGCCATCTCCTCCCTCTGAGGGTGGTGGGAATGTGGTGGAGCAAGTGGAGTTTTCTGCAGGGATGGGGTTGTTGGGCTGCCCAGGCAGTCGCCACCCCTGGAGGTGTTCAGGGAGTGGCTGGATGTGGCACTCAGTGCTCTGATCTGGGTGACAGGGTGGGAATTGGTTGGATTTGAGGTCTTTGAGGCCTTTTCCGACACAAATGTTCTGAGCTGCTGGCAGGTGGGCCCCTGGCTTTGTGTGCAGGGGATGAGTTTGGTGGGAGCTCTGCCTGCTCCTCGTGACGTGTGTTCAGTGCCTGTTCCCCACCTCCAGCCCTGATGTCAGTCCCCTGAACTCAAAGCCTGGTAATGAATCACCTTAAAACAAAGCTGGAGCTGGTGTGCTTTTTGGAGGAGAGAGGCAGAAATGTGCAGAAATGTTTTGCTGATTGGAGTCTTTATGGCTGCAAGCAGCAAATCCCTTCATGGTGGTGGGGCACAGACATCAACTTCAGGTCCCTTTTGGCTGAACTGTGATGTGAATTTGTGACCCTTTATTTATTATTTAAATAATAAATAAATTTGCTATTTATTTCCCCCAGAAGGAGCAAACTCAGGGTAGGAAAGATGCAGTCTTGGAATACAAGGGGATCTTATTTGTACAATAAGATTACAACTCCTGAGTAATTGCTGTGGTGTTGGGCACATCTTTGATTTCAGATTTCCCTCAAATGTGCACCAGCTTTTCTCTAACCAAGGGTGATTTGCAGATAAAAGACCCAGCTGGTCTGAGCTTGTGTCTTGTGAAGCTGAGCTTCTCAAAGCAGAGCTGTCCTTGGAGTTGGTGCAGTTTAGATCCAGCTGTGGTGGCATCTGGAGCCCTGGGTGTGCTGGTGGAGGATTCCCTGGAGCCTTTTTCCATTTAATCCCCATGCTCTGCTTTCAGCCAGCCTTGATCTGTGAATTTTGTGCTTTTTCTCTGCTGTGCTTGCCCAGTGAGCAGCTGTGTGGCCCCTGAGCTCAGAGGGGCACTGGGCTGGGCTGGGGGAGCTGAGCTGGGGTTTGGGGACGTGGCTGCTGCAGGAACCACCCAGAGCTCTGTGGTTTCTGTTCTCAGGGCTCAGCACAGGGATCCTCCCTGCCCAGGATTTCCCCTTCAGCCTGGAAGGTGTCACAGGACCCCGAGTGCAGAGTTTTGGGCTCTGCCCTGTGTGGGGTTGATGCAGTGGGGTGTCACATGGGGATCAGCTCAGCTGAGCCTTCAGGAGCCTTCAGGGAAGGGCAGGAGCTTTCCCAGGTGTGGTGAAAGCATCCCAGGGCCGTTTGGTACATCCTGGCTGTTTGTCAGCAGGGCGGGAGCAGCTGGAAGGAGACTGGAGGTAAAGAGGGTTTGGAAACCAGGAGTGAACTGTGTTTCACCCACTCTGTTGTTGTTGGAATCAAACATCAAAATCTTATGAAATCTCAAATAAATATCATAAATCCTGCCAAGTTTTGATTCCTCTTTCAGGTTCAAGGCAAGATTTTGTTCCCCTTAAGGCTGGGCCTATGGTAGAACACATTTGCTCCTTCACTTAGTTTTCCAGCCTCTGTGACTGTAGAGAAAAGCTCAAAGTTGAGTCCCAGAAACATTCTTTCAGCTATAAACATGATGATAAAGCAGAAAATCCACAGATGTATTGAATTGTCTCTTTGTTATGATTTTTCTCAATGCCAGTCCCATGGCTTTTGTGGTTTAGGGTGAGGTTTGTAACTCCTGAATTCCAGAGACCTTGTCTGAGATCAGGGTCGTGGTGTGACCTGGCTGCAGCTCAATGGCCAGAGGCTCACACTGCCCTGTGACAGAGCTTTAAAAACACCCAAAACAAAAGGAAAAAAAAAACCCCAAATTTGAATCTCAAGGCCAGCACAGCTGCATCATCCCACCCCTTTGACTTTTAGCTAACCAGAGCAGGGGATCTGCCGTGGTTTGGGTTCTCTCTGTGTGACATTTGTGTGTTGGTGACACCCCCCCTGATGTGAGAGTGTTGTTTTGCAGGAGCCAGGCCAAAGAGGCTCCAGAGGAACAGCATGGACAGCCTAGACCTCCTCAAGTTCCCTTCTGGAAAGGTAAGCAAAGATGCCTGGCCTCAGAGATTTTCAGTGGGAATCTGTGCACAGATTCCAGTTGTTTGTTGTTGCCTGGCTTCATTTGCAGGGAAATATGCAATTAGCAGATATCACTGGAGTCAATGGGAATAACCAAAGAGGGTTTCTAGAGAGCTTGGAGGAGAGGAACAGCTGGTCTGACTCAAAATGCACTTAACACTCAGAGCTGGAAAGTCACTTCTGGGCTTTTTTTGAACAAGCAGCCCTTGATTGGAAGGATCATGGTGAGCAGCTTAGCCCTGAGTGCTGCCAGTGCCTGTCACCCCAGTGGAGTGGCACAGAGGGAGATGGAGCCCTGCAGGAGCAGAGGGTTTGTTCCAGGGTTTGTTCCAGGGTTTGTTCCAGGGGTTGCTTTGCTCCTGGGAGTGTCAGATCTGAGCAGATCAGAGTTTCCTCTGTGTCCCCAGGGCTGCTCCTGCAGCAGCTGGAGGCTCTGAGCCCTTCCAGCCCCAGGGATCATTTCAGCCTCTCAGGAAATGCTGCTGCTGCTGCCCAGGGTCAGCCCTGCCCCTGCAGCC
The DNA here is from genome assembly GCF_012460135.2 of Molothrus ater. Lineage (NCBI taxonomy): Eukaryota > Metazoa > Chordata > Aves > Passeriformes > Icteridae > Molothrus > Molothrus ater. The sequence continues at coordinate 9,101,185 of NC_050497.2, read as the reverse complement.
ATGCTGCCTTTTTGGAATGATTTTGGCACAAATCATCCCCATTCACCCAGTGCTTTCCAGGCACAGCATTTCCAGAACTCACAGAGAGGAGAAGCTCACCCAAGCCGCAGGTGGGTGCAGGTGGTCAATGGGACACAACCTTGAGAAACCATTTAGGTACCTAAAAATCCCAGCAAACACTGGGAAGGCCAGGCAAAAGCTCCTCCCCGAATCAACTCTCTTTGGAAAATAAATTCCAAATGTCCTGATGTATTTTGATCAATTCTCCCAGTGCCCCTTGGCCATTTTGGCTTTTGCTGCTCTCACCAACGTGACTCCATCTCCGGGGTGTCGATGGCAGGGACAGCAGTGCCCAAGGTCAGGGGACATGGGCTGGTGTCCCCATGGAGCAGCAGAGCCCTGAGGGCTGGCCAGGGGCTGGGCTGCTGTGTGGCTGGCTGTTCATGCTGCTGGTTCCTGCTCTCGGCTGTAAATGCTGAGCATCACTCACCAGCTCAGGCAGGGTCAGGGATTTCAGGGGTTCTGTGGGAGGATGCAGCAGGCAGGAGCTGTGGGGTCAGTGTGAGCACTCCTGTCCCCCTGCAGTGTCCTTGGCAGGCTGTGAGGTCACCTCTCCCTCAGAGTGCTCTGGGTGCAGTTCCTCTGCTCTGTCCCACTGGGTACAGCCCTGGGGGAGCTCCTGTGTGACCGTGCCCACGGGGGATCTTGGATGAGGGGAGAGATGAGCATCTCACTCCATGGTTCAGAAAGCTGATTTATTATTTTATGATATATATTACATTAAAACTATACTAAAAGAATAGAAGAAAACGTTTCATCAGAAGGCTGGCTAAGAATAGAATAGAAAGGAATGATAACAAAAGCTTCTGTCTCGGACAGAGTCCAAGCCAGCTGGGCTGTGATTGGCCATTAATTAGAAACAACCACATGAGCCCAATCCCAGATGCACCTGTTGCATTCCACAGCAGCAGATAACCATTGGTTACATTTTGTTCCTGAGGCCTCTCCGCTTCTCAGGAGGAAAAAAATCCTAAGGAAAGGATTTTCCATAAAAGATGTCTGCGACACTGCTGTGCTTTGTGCTGTGGTGGGAGTGAGAAGGAGCAAGGAGTGAACCCATGGGGTGAACCCTGACCTCTCCAGCATCCTCTGGGTGTTGTCTCTACCAGAAATGCCTTCTCTTTCTTCTCACAGGAACCCACCTTGGTTCTGAGCTCCAGCACACTGCAGGACACTGCTCCCTGCTCACCCTGTGTCTCTCACTCCTGCATTTCATCTCCTCTGGTTTTGTCTCCCAGCCTCTTGTTTATTCCTTTGTGTACCAGACTAAAATCCCTTTCTCACACTCTGGGTTTCACCCTGAAGGTGCCCACGTGCTGCAATTGAGTCATCTCTCCTGTTGTCATGCACTGAGCGCTGGGAGGGCTCCAACCAAGGCACTGCAAGGCACTCTCCAGCTCTGATTTATGTTCCTGTGGCTGCTTTTTAAGATGTGGGCACTGGCCTGGCTGTGCCATCAACGTGGCAATGAATCTCTCCTTCCTTCTCAGTGTTCCTGTTTGGGATCTCTGTCACCTGTGTTTCCCCATACCTGGGGTGTCAATCCTGGGTTTCAATCCTGTATTTCAGTCTTGTGTTTCCACCCTGAGTTTCAATCCAGTGTTTCAATCCTGTGTTTCCATCCTGAGTTTTAATCCAGTGTTCCAATCCTATGTTTCCATCCTGTGTTTCCATCCTGTACTTCAATCCTGTTTCCATCTGTGTTTCCATCCTGTGTTTCAATCCTATACTTCAATCCTGTGTTCCAATCCTGTATTTCAGTCCTGTGTCCCAATCCTGTGTCCCAATCCTATGTTTCCATCCTGTATTCCAATCCTGTGTTTCAATCCTGTATTTCAGTCCTGTATTTCAGTCCTGTATTCCAATCCTGTATTTCAATCCTGTGTTCCCATCCTGCATTTCCATCCTGTGTTTCAATCTTCTATTCCAATCCTGTGTCCCATCCTCTGTTCCCATCCTGTGTTTCTGTGTCTGTGGGATCCCTGAGCACGAGCCCCACGTTACCTGTGCTCCTGTGCCTCTCCTGCTCTGTGGGTAGAGCTCCCCCAAACCCTGAGGCAGGCCTTGCTGCAGTGACTGTTTCTTGCTTTCCCAAGGAGCAGAATGGGGACAGCCACCACGTGGGAGAGCTGAAGATCTCAGGGAAGGAGTTCTTGTCGTTACCTGCCAGAACGAGGAGGCACCGGGAGCACCAGGCCAGCTCGGAGAGGAGACCCCAGGGATCCCCTCTGGATGCTGGGGAGCTCAGGGTGCAGGTGCCACAGTCGGTAGGAAGATGATTTTAATCTCCAGTGGGATGATTTTACTCTCCAGTGCTGATCTGGGAGTTCCTCATCTTTGTTCTTACCTCATTTCCAGCCAGGTGTGGGGGTGGCAGGGGGGGACTTCTGGCTGGAAAGGAGATTCTGAAGTTGTGCTGTTTGTTGGCTCTGGGGGCAGCTGTGGGCAAATCCTTTTGTCTTTTTGAGCATCACTGTCCTTTTGGCAGAGCAGTGGAACCAGTCTCCATCACAAACTGTGTCTCAGTGGTGACATTTAAACCTTCTCTTGAGGGACAGGAGCCTGGAGCTGAGCTTAGCTGAGTTTAGGATTGTCAGGATGTGATGCCTTGGATTGCAGGAAAGCACAGCAGTTTGGGTGCTTTGTGGAGCTTGGATTGACCAGCTCCTGGGGCCCATGAGTGGGATTGGTGCCTTCCAAAGGCAGAGCCCTTCCCAGGATTTTGACACACAACCAGAGGTGCTGGTTTGCTGGTTGCCTCTGCCAGATGTGGGACTGTAGAAGTTCTGCCTCATGTTCTGATCACACCGATGGTCAATGTGCAGAGTGGTCTCTTAGAATCCATCAGAGATGGTAGAAATCATCATCCAGGAGCTTTTCTTTGGGAGCAGCACAGATGGAGCTCATTTCCTCAAGAGCTGGCCCTGGTGTTGGTGATTTCCAGGTTCCTGCTCTGATCAGTCTGGGCTCAGCTCCCTGGGGGATGGTGAGGATCCATGTCCTGGGCAGCTCCCCAGATGCCTTTTTGCTGTTTTTAACCCGAGAGTTCTGCTGAATTTGGGCCCTTCCCTTGGCTGGTGTTGGTGTTTGTGGCGACACATGGCAAACACAAAGACTGGGGAGCTTCCCTGCAGCTGTGCTGGGTTTGTTCCCAGCCCTGGAAGCAGAGCTCACTCCCACAGTGATGGCACCTTCCTGCATGGTGGGAGGGGGCTTGGAGGTGTTTGAGCTCAGTGATCTCAGGTGAGAAAGCCCCAAACCCTCAGCTTGTTGCCAGGAGAGACAAAGCATGAATGATCAGTGATCTCATGGGTGCTGGAAGTATTCAGGTTTTTGCTTTGCACTGGGTCTCTAACACACTGTCACAGTTCTGTGATCATGCAGAGATTCCAGATGGAAGAAATCCAAGCCAGAAAAGATAGGCCTAGGTTTTGTTTTTCCTTGGCATTTAAGAAAAAGAGAAATTAAATATTTTCATGCTGGCTAAGAAAGAGTCAGAGCTGCAGAGCTTGGGATGAAGCCGTGGCTGTAGAGTGGGAATGCTTGAAGGGAATTCTGGCTCTGAGTCCTTTGTTCCTCAGCTGTGGATCATGGGGAGAACACATCCTGCTGTACCTGTGTGCATGAGTGTGTGGGCACATCCTTTTTTTACCACAGACATTCCTGACTTTCAGTTCTCTGGCCACTGGAGACCCAATTTTTACACTAACTGGAGTTTTAAAATTTTTTTTTAGACTTCTCTGAGCTCATTCTTCATTCCCAACAGTGCTCATGGAAATGGTCTGCTGGGAAAAACATTTCCTGCAGCTCACAGGTGCAAACATGATCAGTGAGAAGGAAAACAAAGCTCATCTGAGCCAGAGAGGAGCCAGCAGCATGGGGGCACACAAGGCAATATAAAGAGAGAAAAAAAACCCACTTCTGCCAGAAATAGCCCTGTATTTTTAACTCAGACATTCAGCCAGAGACCAAACAAGAGCCACGCTCCATCAGGAGCTGGGGAAGGCATTCCTGAGGAGTGGAGCTGGGGGTCCATGGGCTGTGGCTGACAATGGCCCTGTGGGGCTTTGCCAGCCACTGGTGACCCCTTGGCAGCACATGGGGGGTTGAGAGAGGCCAGAGGGCTCTGGGGTGGCTCTGGGGTCACTTCAGGGCAGCTTTGCTGTGTTGGAGCTCCCAGCTCGGCCAGGCTGGACCTCAGGGTGTTCAAAGTCAGCGTTGTCCTGTGGGTTTTGCCATGAGCAAAGCAACCCCTCTGTGCTCTGCTGTCACTGTTGGAAAGCTGCAGTTCCATCCATGGGAGCCTTTGCAGGCAAAGGGAGCAAACCCCACCCCAGTGGGAGAGAAGCTTTTCCTGGTCAGGCTGTTCAGGCAACAACTCCCCCAGATTCCTCATTTTGCAAGGAACAAAGCAAAAATTCTCTTTAATCCGCTGGTAAACTGTGAGTCCTTAGTTAGGGATGATCTCTGCAGGTTGATCTGAGGCTTTTCTGGGGTGCCACAAAAAACCCAGACTGTGAGCAGGGAAAAAAATTAACCCAGGTCCAGTGATGTGACCTGTGGGTGAGCCCTGAGCTCCATCCCAGGGCAGATCCAGCCCTGAGCTCCATCCCAGGGCAGATCCAGCCCTGAGCTCCATCCCAGGGGCAGATCCAGCCCTGAGCTCCATCCCAGGGCAGATCCAGCCCTGAGCTCCATCCCAGGGGCAGATCCAGCCCTGAGCTCCATCCAAGGTCAGATCCAGCCCTGAGCTCCATCCCAGGGCAGATCCAGCCCTGCCCTGAGCTCCATCCCAGGGCACATCCAGCCCTGAGCTCCATCCCAGGGCAGATCCAGCCCTGAGCTCCATCCCAGGGCAGATCCAGCCCTGAGCTCCATCCCAGGGCAGATCCAGCCCTGAGCTCCATCCAAGGGCAGATCCAGCCCTGAGCTCCATCCAAGGGCAGATCCAGCCCTGAGCTCCATCCCAGGGCAGACCCAGCCTGGGGAGGTGCTGGGGATGAGGTGCCTGACTCAGAGCTCCTGCACTCAGCCCCCATCCATCCCTGCCTGTTGTTTCCCTCCCTCTCCCCCTGCTGTGCTGGGGTAATGCTGCTCTCCTGCCTCCCCCGGGGAGGTTCCAGGGGCGTGCTGATGGCTGTGAAGTTGTTGGAGCCTGGCATGGCAGGAGCCCTGGTGGCTGTCATTAGCGCTGGTGATGATGCTGCTAATTACCGAGTGCTGGGAAACTCCCCTTGGGAGGAGGCGGAGGGGAGGCAGGGAACGGGGCATGGAGAGGAGCCTGTCCCTCCTGGCGGCTCCGTGGGGCCCTGAGAGGAGGGCTCAGCCCGCAGGAGAAGCCGTGGGGATGCTGGCATGGATGGGAGCAGCCATGGCCCAGCTGCTGAGGAAGGTAGGAGAGCGTGGCAGGGCCCCTGTGCCTCACACCCGCCTGCCACCCTCTGCAGGAGGCTGCTGCTGAATGTGGTGCCCATGCAGGAGGCTCCTGACCCTCCTTACCCTGCCCAGAGTGGGAGATTTCCCAGCCATGGCTGGTGGCACTTGCAGGAGAAGGAGCAGCCCTGCAGGGTGTGGGGATGAGCAAGGACAGGCCCTGTTCACCTGGAGCCCAGGTGTGCAGCTCCCCTGGGGATGCTCAGGGCTGTCAGTGCCCTGAGGAGGATTTGGGGTGGGAGAAGATGATGAGGGTGAGGTGCTTTTGGTCACGTTTTTGCTCTGGTGCTGCAGAGCCCTGAGCAGGAGTGGCTGCATTAAAGCTCTGTCCCTGTGGCTGTGGGCAGCCAGATCCAAGTCCCTCCAAATCCCTCCCTGGGACTCGTGCAGTGCACACCTTTCCGAGTTCCCTCTCTTTTCAAAGGAACATCAAAGCAGGGGTTTTGTACTACATGAAACTTGCAGACATCAAAGGCTTGCTCATAAATTTAACCCCTCTCTCCACTGTGCTGAAGGTCAGAATGCTCCAGCTTGGGTTTGACTCGGTAGCAGATGTTTTTTAGGCGGTTATTAGAAGGTTACTGGAAGGATGGGATTTTTCTAACACTTCAGAAATCTCAGAGATTGTGTCCCTCACCCTCCTCTGTGCAGAATGGAGAGGGCCCATGGAGGAAAGGGGCTGTGTGTTCTGGAAAAGACTTCCTGGGGACCTGCCCCAGTTCTGGGGCTGTGTTTGAGGTCAATGGCACTGAGCATCAGCCAGAGCTCAAGGGCCAAACCAATTTATTGTGTCAAGGTCCAGCAGCTGGAACTAAACCCATGGAGCAAGGTAAGGATCAAACCCACCCCTGTCTGGATCTGTGCTCTGGAAATTCCTGGTCCTCAGGACTCTCCCCTTCCAGGCAGTGGCTCCTCACCCTCCAGAGCTGTCCCCCAGCCTGTCTCAGCCAGGCCCATTTATAGGCAGGGGGAAGAGGAGCTGTGTGTGACTGCAGTGATGACTTGCAGGGATGGCTGCTGATGTATTTAGACACTGAACGATTTTCAAGCACTCTGCATCTCCAAACATTCCCTGGGACAAATGTTTTTATAAGGCCTTTTTTATGATGACAGTGAGAGGCAGCCATAAAAGAAAGGAATTTTTTTGTAGGTCATACATCCCCACCCCACAGGCAGGCTGCCAGAGTTGTTTTGGTGGCTTTCTGCCTCAGGATTTATTGGGGGATTGTTGGTTGCAGGACGCTCGTGGTTGACGCTCCGAGGGTCAGCCCTGAGGGTGCTGGCAGAGGGAGCAGATCTGGAGGGTTCTGCCTGTCCCTGCTGAATCAGGGCTCGTCCAGGCAGCTCTTGGCTGTCAGGTGTCCCCATCCCTCCCCTGTGACTTCACTGGGAGCTGCAGAATGGGCTGGGTGGGTGCAGGGATGTGTCAGCCTAGGGGGCTGCGGGCCCCACTGCCTCCTTTCCCTGGTTGCCTTGTGCTGTTTGAGGGGAGATTGGCACTTCCCCAGTTCCCTCTGGAGCTGGGATGAGGGGTTTACAGCAGGCAGCCTTCACTGCATCCTCCCTGTTTGAACATCAGCTTGGTCCCTGCTTCCTCTCCCTGTGTGTGAATGCCACAGCACAGGGGCAGTGCAGATCACACCCTCCCTCACCCCACAGCTCACTTTGCTCAGCTGCAGGGCTGTAATTATGCCATTAGTGCTGGTCAGACTTTCTGCTGTGAACGTGCTCTGAGAGGAAGGGAGAAGCCAGAGCCAGGCAGAGAGGAAAGGCAGCTGCTGCTAAATTTAAGACTGTTCCTATGACACCTGGAGGCTGCTGTGGTGGTGTCAGTCCTCTTGGAAGTGAGCAGGTAAACACAGAGCCTTGTTCTCAGAGTGCTTTATCTGCCTGTTCAGCTGCTGGGACCTTCCAAAGTGCTCGGGGCAGGGAGGCTGTGCTGGTTCCTGGATGTGCAGGAAAACCTGGAGAGCTCCAGCCTGACAGGTATGGGGAGGCTGTGCCAGGGATTTGGGCTCTTGGGAGAAGCAGTCAGGGGCGTCTCCCCAGAGTCATCTTGGATTGTCTGACCTGTCTTTCTCTCTGAGTCTCTCTGTTGAGCTGTAGGGTTCTCTCATCTCCTGTTCTCTGGCTCAGGTGGGCTCCTTGCACAAGCCAGGAGAGGTGTAAGAACTGCTCCCCCAAATCTGGAGCTGCAACACAGCCAGAGCTCTCAGGAGTTCTGCAGAACCCTGACAGCAATTCTTCTGTGGGACTTTGGTCATGGGAGGCAGGGAAATAAACGTGGGGATGGAAAAGCTCTGCAAAAAGTGGCTGCAGGAGAAGGTGGGGGGAGGCAGCAGCGTTTTCTGGCTTCTGCTGCCTCTGCTGCATTCGTTGCCTCAGAGGCAAATTATCAGTTTCTTCCTTGAATATGAACAGCTGCCAGGTAATGAATTCCCCCTCTCTGTTTTATAATGGCATTAAAATTGGGATTTGCCTTAGTTTTCTCTGTAATTATCCAATGAGCCTGTGTGAGTGAGAGGGAGGCAGGGCAGAGCTGGCTCTGCTGCAGGCGAGTGTCGTGCCTGGGGGATGGAGCTTGGGAATGGCCCTTCCTGAGGGGCAGATCCAAGATTTGAATTCCAGGGATTGAATTTAGGAATGGCCCTTCCTGAGGGGCAGATCCAGGATTTGAATTCCAGGGATTGAATTTGGGAATGGCCCTTCCTGAGGGGCAGATCCAAGATTTGAATTCCAGGGATTGAATTAAGGAATGGTCCTTCCTGAGGGGCAGATCCAAGGGATTGAATTCCAGGGATTGAATTTAGGAATGGTCCTTCCTGAGGGGCAGATCCAAGGGACTGAATTCCAGGGATTGAATTTAGGAATGGTCCTTCCTGAGGGGCAGATCCAAGGGACTGAATTCCAGGGATTGAATTTAGGAATGGCCCTTCCTGAGGGGCAGATCCAAGATTTGAATTCCAGGGATTGAATTTAGGAATGGCCCTTCCTGAGGGGCAGATCCAGGATTTGAATTCCAGGGACTGAATTTAGGAATGGTCCTTCCTGAGGAGGCAGATCCAAGGGATTGAATTCCAGGGATTGAATTTGGGAATGGCCCTTCCTGAGGGGCAGATCCAGATTTGAATTCCAGGGATTGAATTAAGGAATGGCCCTTCCTGAGGGGCAGATCCAAGGGACTGAATTCCAGGGATTGAATTTAGGAATGGCCCTTCCTGAGGGGCAGATCCAAGGATTGAATTCTAGGGATTGAATTAGGAATGGTCCCTTCCTGAGGGGCAGATCCAGATTTGAATTCCAGGGATTGAATTTAGGAATGGCCCTTCCTGAGGAGGAGATCCAAGGGATTGAATTCCAGGGACTGAATTTAGGAATGGCCCTTCCTGAGGGGCAGATCCAAGGGATTGAATTTAGGATTGACCCTTCCTGAGAAGGCAGGAAGCTTCCACGTGCTCCCTGGGGCAGGGCTGGTGTTGGCAGTGTCTGTTTGGGCTGCAGGGATCAGTGTCCCTGCTCTCCCCAGTTCTTTGGGATATTTCTGTTTCTTGCACTCCCTCTTTCTGTGTTTTCCCTCCTCCCAAGGCTGAGGTCAGGGAGGGGAATGGGAGACAGGATTTGCACAAGCCTGTGCCTGTGCCTCAGCCGCACTCAGGGCACAGAGCCAGGGCTGTGCCACCTGCAGGAGGGTGAACAAGCCCTGGCATCTGCAGGGGTGGCACCAAGGACACCCAGGGTCTGGGTGCTTCTCTGCTTCAGCATCAGGGACTTCATATTCCATCCTAAACTGGCTCCATGTGGAGGCCAGCTCTGGGGCTAGAGAACTGTGAGGAAAAAGCCTCTTAGCAGAGGAATCTGCCCTGGGAAGGAGGTAAAAGCTGAGCTGGTTGTCCAAGGCCACCCAGCAGACTCGTGCTGGAGGTCTGAAGGTCGATGAGCCAGGCTGGGGGTGACAAACCAAGCTCCCCAAATCCATTCTTGACTCACTGTAACTGAGTTTGCAGTTATTGGCACTTTGAAACCCTAATTGAGGTCTGCTTTCCTCCTTGCACAACCTTTTCTCCCGGCAAACTGTCAGCCATCAAGTGGGATGAGACAGTAAAAGAGATGTTACACTCACCATTTCCTAGAAACTGTCACTTTAAAGGGAACAGCACAGGGAAAAAAGGATGAATTGAAGCCAAACCCAGAGCGATAAGCCTCCAAATGTTTGATTTCCCTCAAAATCTGGAACCTTTCATTCCTTTCTTGGGTCTCTGCTGTGCCTGGGGCACCTTGTACCTTCACACTTCTGGCCTCTGGCATTTATTAAACTTCACATGGCGGAAGAGCTTAAAAAATATCATAGCCCAGGTTCTCTTTGGATGTAAATCAGGCCTAATTGGGCTTGAATCCCTGGAGCTGGGGTGACACCAGATGACAAGGGGGCCTCTGGTGACTCGGGGCTGTGTTTGATTTTCTTGCACAACCATCCCTGAGCTCCCAGCTGTGGCTGGGGGGGTCTGGCATGGATGGATCCAGCAGGTCCCTGTGCTGGCAGGGCTCATGGTCTGGCTGTGCTTGCTGGGGCTACCTAAAGAATGCTTTCTGTACCAATAACTTGTGTTTCTCCTTCTGTGAATTCTATTGAAACCCAGGAAATGCTGCTGCTGTTGTTTCCTGGGTTTCACTGGAGGACAGGGCTGTACAACCAGACCAGCTCTGTCTGAGCCTTATCTTTGATTGTGGCTGTTTTCAGTTCCTGAGCAGTGGAGGCTCCCCCAGAGGACACAACCACAGCACAGCCTTGGGGCAGGTTTGGGTTTTTTCTGTCATTGCTCAGTTTTGGGGAGGGCAGATCAGCCCCAGAGAGCAGCCAGTGGGGCCTCCTGCCCAGAGGCCACCCTGCTGCCTTCCCTGGCACCAGGCAGCTCCATCCCTGCAGCTTGTGGGCAAGAGGAGGCTCAAGGAGGCAGTGACCTCCTCAGGGGACAGGTTATTCCTTAAGTCACTGCTTTAGGATAGACCCTGTCCCATCAATGCAATCCTCTCCTCTGGATTTAGGGTGGCCTTGGGGCGAGCAGAGGCTTTGGGGTCTCTCTGAGCTGTCCTTGCATCTGTACTTGGACAGGGTGCAGGAAACTGAGGCTGCCTGGGAGCTGGCTGAGGGTCCTCCATGGCTGCAGGAGAAGGATGGGAATCCATGAATCACAGGAGGGTTTGGGGGCTGTATCTTGGAGCTCTCCTGATAAAACCTGCAGTGACAGCAGAGAGGTTCCTTTGTCCCCCACAGATGGGTGTGAAGGCAGCTGAGGGGGCAGAATTAGAGGTGCAGGCAGCAATTCCCAGCTGGACAGAAGGTGTCCCTGGACAGCTGGACAGAAGGTGTCCCTGGTTTGGGCACTGGCTGCAGGCTGGGCACAGCCTGTGTCAGGTTAACGTGGCCTCTGCTCACACCTCACCTTCAGCATCCACATGTTCCATTAGCCGTGCTATTTTTAAGCCTCCCTAGGCAGTTTACACCAATTAATCTAAAAAGCCCTAGAATGGTTTTTCAGAGCCCCTGGCTCCTTCCCCTTCCCCGGGTGGCCCCCGGAGCCCTGGCAGAGCTGAGCCCAGTGAGGGCTCTGAGTGCAGGGGTGGCTGGAGAGGCTCCCCTTGGGAGATGTGCGATCAGAGCAGGCCCCAAACCATCCCATGGATCCCACTTTTCCAGCCTGGATCGTGCTGTTTGTGCCACAGGGGAAGTTCCAGCTCCCTGCAGTGCTCGTTGCAGGGCAGTCAATGCAGCCCTGTCTGGGAGCCAGCAGAGCCAGGCCCTGCCTGTGCCTGGGTGCAGGAGGTGCCACTCCCTGGGACCTGCAGGAAAGTCCCAGGAGGGTTTTTTGCCTGTGTCTAAAGCCACGTGAATCCCAGTGTTCCCTGGAGCAAACCCCAAACAGGGTGTAGTTCCATCCTGCCCTTTGCAGCAGCAGGTACCAGAGCAGGAGATGCTTTTGCCTGATAGGAGAAGCTGCTCCTGCCTTTGCATGTGATTTTTGTCTTGCCTGTTTCAACTCTCCTGAGCAGGTCAGACAGACCATGGCTGCAGTGGCAAACCCACAGGTAGCAGCCCCAGCAGGGCCAGGATTTCGTGTTTTGTGGGGTGCCTTGCACAACAAAGCCTTGATCTGGAACGCGGCCTTCAGGCGTTTCTGGGCTGGGAGTAAATAATAATTAACATCTGGGTGTGTGCTGAGCAGGGGTGTTTATGTGCAGGCTGGATGTGTTATGGGTGCTGATGTGGATGGGTGTGCACAGCTCCACTTCCCCCATCCCCACCACCCCTGAGGAAGGTGCTGCATCTGCTCAGCTCCTTCTGAAAACCTCGCTGTGCTCAGAGCAAGTAGGTGTCTAAATAAAAGTCTGATTCAAGGAAGCAGCACAGTTTTGGCAATCCAGAGACGTGCACGCTTTCTTTGCAAAGCATTTTCAAAGCAAACTGTCAGGAGGTTCCAATGTGAGGGGCAGGGAGTGCAAGGGATGGGGAGAGCAGCTGGAGCATGGATTGTCTCCATCACTGAAGAGGAGCTCACCTGCCCTGCTCCGTGGGGCTTGGAGTGGGGAGGTGGATAGAGAAAGTGCTCTATATATTAACCTTGTGCTAATTAACCAGGAATATGGGTTATACCCTTTCAAGCAACGGAGTTATTTCAGTTTAGCAAATTAGTGCTGCTCTGCTGAGACTCCACGGCTGAGCATGGTCCTGGTTCCCCCCTCTCCAGGTGCAGGGTCAGTCACTGCAGTGAGTTGTAGCCAAAACCCTGTGTTTTACTGCTTTGGGTGTGTGCTGGTGTGCACAGCCAGGTACCACAGCCCTGGGTGAGAGCTACACCCCAAAAACTTTCTGCTTGTTGTCATCCACCTCCAGCCTGAGCTGTTCCAAGCAGTAGCTCAGGTTCACTCCCAGTTTTGGTGTTTAAGGTTTTTGATGGGCCATTCTGACCTCTCTGGCCACTCATCTTCTCCAGGGACTGACCTGGAGTGAGAATGCTCCTACCTTGTGTCTCTGGTTAGTAAAACAAGCTCCAGGTGCTAAATCCAGGCTGGTGTGTTTGTGTTAAATAGTGCCAGGGAAACCCAGCCTGGCGTGGTAAATGCTGTCAAAATCCACATGGAAAAGTTGCTACATTAACTGCAGAGGATTGTGTGAATACACAGAAGAGAAACCAGAAGTAATTCCTCCATGTCTCAGCAGTGAGGGCTGGACTGGCCTGTGATCTCAGGACAGGTTGTTGTGCAGCTGAGGAAAAAGAGAAAATCCCATTTTTGTGTGGCTGTGGCACAAAGTGGCCCAATCTGGTCACGGTGGCAGTGGCTTCCAGACAGATCAGAGGTGTCAGTAACACCTGAGGCTGACACCCCCGGGGCTCCCTCCAAATGCAATCAGCAGTGATATTGTCACCTGCAGTGAGGCACAGCCCTGTGCTTGAGCCTGTGTGGCAGCAGGGCATGGTCCCAACAGGTCAGCACTGACTGCATTTCGGAAGGAGGCAGCGTGGGTGAGTTATTTTGATTTTGTTTGGAACAATAAAACCCGAGTTATTTGAAATCTTAACAACAGAACCAGCTTTTAGCACCGGCGTTTATAGGGATGAGTGGGCGAGTTGTTTAAAGGGAAAAAAATCTTTGAAAAGCGTCCAAGTGAGGGTGATAATTTCATGCTCCGAGGGAAGCGTGTGCACGTCCTGGGGCCGGGCAGGGTGTGGATGGGCTGTGCCAGGGGCTGGGCACAGTGCAGGGCACACGTGTGCCCGGGGCACGCTCAGCTCCTGAGCTCCAGCCTGACGTGGTAGGTGGTGTCTCTGCAGATCACAGATGTCTCGCTCGTTATTCTTTGCTGCATCCTAAACTCAGAGGGAAAATGTCATTTCCTCATGTTGTTCCAAGTACCTCTCCCCCTCTGTTATCCCCCTTTTCTGCCTTTCCCCCTGTTCCAGCTGCAGATTCCCTCTTTCAGAGCTCTCCAAAGGCAGCTCAGCTCTTCGGATCAGGGGCAGAGTCCCCATCTTGGTTCATTCTCCTGTTGCCCTCTCTGTCTGTGGATCCCTGATCTCAGCCCCAGTGGGAACAGGGCTGCAGCACCAGCACTGAGCTCACAGGAGCTGTGGCTGTGCCCTGCCTTCCCTCACCTTTCTCTTCTTCTTCAGTCAGGGCCAGGTACCGAGCCAGGCATCCTGATCTCAGGTCCCAGACAGATTCCATCTTTCTCTGGAAAATACTGGATAGCTCCTGGAAATGAATTTACTGGTGTGGAACAGCATGGGCAGGTCCCCAAAGCTGTTCAGGTTAAAGTGATTTCCTACTTTTGCAGTGAAAAATGAGAATGAAGGACAAGTGTGGACAGAGAGCCGAGAGTGCCAGTGGGGCTCTGTCCCCATTTTGCCCCTTTGGAAAAGTGATTTTCCTCCCAGTGCCCCATTTCTCTGTCAGTAATTCCATCTCACAAACGTGAGAGCAGCTCTTTGGCTGCTGTGTGGCATTTCCATCTTTCCCTGTTTAAAACCCTGTTGCAATTAGAAATTTCCCTCTGTCGAGCAGTGTTACATTTAAATCAAGAGATGCTTATGGCTGAGCAGCCTAGGCTCTTGCAGTAAGACAAAAAAACCACACATATCTAATAATATGAAGAGCAGGAGGACTATCAGGAGCTAAAAATGGTCCTTCAGTATTTTGGTGCTTTAAATCCAAGCGATCAGAGTGTGTCTGTGTGTGCACAGAGCGTGTGCTGCCTGTGCCCGCGGAGCCGAGCGTGTTTGCAGATGTAGTTTGGGAGAATCGATCCCGATCTATTTTTAAGGTGAAGTGAGTGTGGCGGGTGGGAGGTGAGGAGGTGGAAGGGAAGCTAAATATTCACGTAGCTGCACTGTGTGTTTAAGAGCATCATCTAATAACGGGAGGATCGTGGCAGCGAGGTGAGGGAGCCGGGAGCGATCTCTGGAGCCTCCCCATCGTGCCAGGGCTCCGGGGGGAGGTGGCAGCGGGGCTGTCGCTTTAAACCTCGGCTCGCACCCAGCGGGTCCCTGCAGCCGGCGACGCTCTTCATTCACATCGCTGGGCACAGAAACCCTGCTCGGCACAGAAACCCTGCTCGGCACAGAAACCCCGCTGGGCACAAAAACCCCGCTCGGCACAGAAACCCCGCTCGGCACAAACCCGGCAGAGCCTCGGAGCATCCAGCGCTGCTGCCCGCGGACATGTGAGAGCCGGAGCCGCCTGCTGAGGTCAGTGAGGGAAACGGGGGTTTGTCTGTCCGTGTGTCCGTCTTCCTCTGAAATGAGAGCATCGGGAGGAGGAGGTGGGTGCGGAGACACGGAGGATTCGCTCGGGCCGGGATGTGCCGTGTGTGCGCTCGGGGGTTTGAAGTTTTCAGGTAGCTCCGGTGTGAACTTTTTATTGTTAATATTGCCGGTGGGGCTCAGGCTGCTCGGTGGGCTGTGTGTCACGGCACAGGGGGGGCGGAGGGTCCCTGAGCCCGGCCGTGCTCGGGGGGACACACGGGGAGTCTGTCTGTCTGTCCGTCTGTCACCCGCGGGGGATTGGCACGGAAAGGGAAGCGCTGTCCTGAGCAAAGACCGAGGAGTTTTACAGCTCTGCTGCCTGTCCTGAGCAGACTGGGAGCATTTTACAGCTCTGCTGCCTGTCCTGAGCAGACTGGGAGCATTTTACAGCTCTGCCTCTGGGCATTTACAGCTCTGCTGCCCTGAGCTGAGAGGAGTGGGGACTCCAGCCCGGGAGCTGGTGGCTGGGACAGGGACAGCCCCGCTCGGGAGCACAGGGACGCTTCTCCAGGCATTTCAGCTCCTGCTTTTTAAAACAGGCTGTGGATTCCAGCCAGGGATTTCCTTCCACTCCTCTCCTCCAGCCCCCGCTTGCCTCTCTGCAAACCTCCCCCTCAGAGCCTTTCTCCAGGTGAGGCTGGGAAGTTCAGTGCCTGATGGTTTTGGGGTTTGAGGCTGTGGCTGTGCCAGAGGTGCAGCCCCCACGGTGAGTTCTGTGGATTGAGGTGTGGGGTGGTGCAGGATAAAGAAAAGCTGGGGAGTGCAGGGGACTGCCAGACTGACAGACAGCCCTGGATGAGGTGCTCCTGGCACTGGTGGTCACCAGCAGCACCAGCCCTGCTCCTGCCTGGAGATTTTGAGGTCGGCTGCCCTGAAAAGAGCAGAGGTAAGGAGTGGTGACATGTGTGGCTCACAGGGGAGAGGCAGATAGGGCAGGGCATGTGGGCACAGAGGTGTGGGAATGGAGAACTGCCAGGGCAGGTAAGCGCCTGCTTGGGCAAGGGCATGGATCTCCAAGGACTGTCCACAGGGGAGAACTTGGTCCTGGGGGCTGCTTGCTGGCTCTGTTACTGTGGGACATGGTCAGGTCACTTCATCTCCAGGCTGTGTCCTCCTGAGATAAGGTGGAATTGTGGTGGCCACGTTTGAATGCCGAGGCAGCGCGCTCCGAGCGGGGGACAGTGACAAATGCTGAACCCTCCTCGCTCGTCCCTGACCTGGGCACTCAACAGGCACCTTCAGGGAGCAGCTCCTGAGCTGGATCTGCTGTACCAGACCCACCAGGGTCCATCCACCTCTGGGATCTGCAAATCCCAACCAGCTGTCCCAGGGAGGGCTGGACAAAGCCGGAGTGAGCAGCCCTCGAACCTGACGGCTCCATCCTGCACTGGGTCAGGGCTGCAAGAAGCTGAGCCTGGAGGAGAGGAGGGGAACCAAAGGCAGGTCAGTGCCCTGGGGACACCAGCTGTGAGAGAAGCTGGTCTGACAGAGGGACAAGGTTTGGCCCTTTGGGTGGCTCTTGGGTGTCTGTGGTTTGGTTTGGTTTGGTGGGCGAAGCTCCCTTCAAAGGGGATGTCCCACCCGTGTTTGGGTGACCATGGAGTCGCTGAGGGATGTGCCATGACCTGACCAGCACAGAAATACTTTTGTGGTCCTTGGGGACCTCTGGGGCACTGTCCCAGAGCAGATCTGACAGGCTTTGGTGGGGCTGAGCGGCGCTGTGGGCAGAGCTGCATCCCGAGCTGCTGTGGGGGCAGCAGGAAGCTGTGGGAGAAGCCACCACCAGTGTTGGGTTGAAGGATCTCTGGCAGCAGATGTTGGTGTGGTGGGGGCACAGCTGGGCTGGCTGGGGGTCTGCGTGGCTCAGAGAGATTGGGACAGGTGCTGATCCCAGCACTGGCAGTGGGAACGTGTTCTCTGCAGGGTCACGGGTGGGCAGCGGGTCCAAGGTGGGAGCCCTGCAGGGCATTTTTGGGCTGTGCCTTCAGGTGTTGGGAGCTGGGAGGTGGTTTAGCTCTTGCAGGGAGGCTTTCTGCCTTTGTTGGATGGCTTTCCTGAATCCCAGTGAAAATGGCCAAGGGGGGGTGAGGCTCAGGAGTCAGTTCTGACTTTGTTTTGCCTCGCCTGGGATGGCTCCAGCCTTGGCTTCACCTGCACATCTGGAGTGCTCAGACTGAGGGATTTCCACAGGAGATGCTGCTCCATGTCCTGCACCTCTGGGGCAGAGCTGGGCAGCCCAGGACCGTCTCACCCCAAAACTGTGACAGGTGTTAATGTGGTGTGAGAATTTATCAGAAAGGAAAATGGGTGGATTTGTGCTTCTCCACGGGGTGTGATGACCTTGGCTTGGGGCTCCTGAGGGAGCTGGTGGTCCCAGCCTGCAGGGAGAGGGGACAGAGGCAGAGCAGGCTCCTGTCACACTCTGCAGCTGCTTTTTGCTGCCTTTCCAACACCTCGGCTGTGGTTTTACACATCCTGAATCCACCCAGGCAGGTTCAACAGCCTGTTCCTCCAGCAAGGGAATGTGTGCAAAAGCCTGGATGCTTTCCAGTGACCTGTGTGAGGAGAGGGAGTCCTGCTCCCTGCTACTCTCAGAAAATGTGAACAAAGCTCTGACCCCCACGAGTGGGACCCCAACCTGCCTGGGATGGTGCCATCCCTGTCCTGCCCGAGGTCAGGGAGCAGGAGCAGAGGCTCCACACTTGTCCTTGTCCCTGTGTGGGCAGAGGTGGGAGTGTCTCTGTGCCCGTGCCAAGGACAAGTGTGTTTGCAGCCAGATCTGCCCTGGGGTGATCTCTGCAGTGCCAGCAGCCCCCGGGTCCCTCTGCACCATTGGTTTTACTCCTTGTGACAGTCTGGCTGCCACAGGAAGGTGACAGTTGGCAGAATTTGGGCAGTTGCAGCGCTGGAGGCAGAGGATGGGGGATGAGGCCAGACAGGGACACCGGCCACGAGGTGAGAAGTGGTTTGAGGGCTGGACCCTGAGGCTGGTGCCCAGGAGCATTTGGGGATGTGGCTGTGTGTCTGTGCTGTGGCAGGGCATTGCTCAGCCCCACGAGGGATGCCCTGGCTCTCGGGAAGCCTCCTGACCCTGGCTGTGCCAAGCCCTGGGTGAGCACAGCTCGGAGCAGATGGAGAGCCCCAGGGTGGGATCACAGCTCCATCTGCCCTCCCAGCTCCTGCCTCGGGGCTGGGAGCAGCCTGGCAGGGAAGGAGCTCAGAGCTCCCTGCCTTGTCACATTTGGGCATTTTAATTAGAGAGGTTCAGGCCTGGGGCAGGGTTTGGCTGGAGGGAGCCTGGTGCCCTGGGGCTGGCACAGCCCTGTCAGCACTAACATGGCCCATGGGCACTGACGTGCTGCCCCTCGGGTGCCACTGGAGGTACCAGGCACACAGCCAGCCCTGCCCCACACCTCCGTGCTCTGGCTGCTCTTCCTACTCATTCAGAGCATCCTTTGCTCTGCCAGGTGCATTGGGAGCAGGATCCCCAAACTGCAGGGTCTGCAGGAGGTGCTGTGGGGGGATCTGTGGAGGGGAGCTCTGAGCTGGGGGCTCTGCCATGCACTGCCAGGCTGCTCCTGCAAGCTGGAGCTTCCCCCTGGAGCAGGACTGCTCTGCTTTACTCCATGCAGTCGTGGAACAGCAGGAGGGAGGCTCGGTGTGAATGAACAGGTTTCCTCCTCTACCCTGAAATTTGGGTCACACAACCCAGCACAGCAGAGCTGTGAGAGATGAAGTTCACCCTCAGTTCAAGCCCAAGCCTGCTTTGATTTCTGAGGTGCAACTGTTGGTGGTTCAGAGGGTCCACTGGGGCTGTGGCTCCATTAGATCAGCACGTGGCAGGCAGGAGGTGAGAGGGGTTTTTCCCCTCCCTGATCAGCTCCCACATTGCCAATGTTCCTCTCTGGCCTGCTGCTAATTTTGACGCTGCCCTAAATAGAAGCTGAGTGCATCTCATCTGCTTCGCTTAGCATACAGGAAAATTGTTTTCCTTCATCTACCCAATCCAACTTGTGGCTTTAACCCTGTCAGCACAAGTCTCTCCCCACTGCAGAGCTCCCCTGAAGGGCTTTGCCTGCCCCTTCCATGGGGAAGAGCTCTGGTGGGAGCAGCTTTGTTTGTGGTGGGATTGGGAGGGCTCCCAGGCTGCCCAGAGTGGCCACCAGCAGAGCTGGGAGAGGGAATTTGTTTCACCAGCAGCCCAGGGAATCCCTTGCTCTACTGTAAAGTCTGGCTCTGCCCTCTCCATCTTGCTGGTGGAATGTGCAGCCCCTCAGGAAGGGCCCAGTGCCTCTGATTGACCTCTGGCTAGAAAAAAGCTCAGACCCAGTTCTAAGAGGTTTTGGTTGCTTTCTGTTGTGGCTTTTTTCCCAGCAACTGGTGGGACCAGCTCAGTGTGTAGGGAATATCCCCAAGCCTGGCAGATCAGATCAAGCCCCTCTAATCACTGGCTAATTTTATTTCCTATTCCAAGTGACTCTTTGGAAGGATCTGTGGTTCCTGCTGCTCTGTCTGCTCCAGATCAGGACACACAGCCCCTCTCCCTGCTGGCAGTGGCTTGGAGAGGCTGCCTCCAACGCCAGCCTCCTGCAGCACAACTTAAATATATCCCTGTCTAGTGCAAGGTGCTCATTTGGGGCTCTTGTGCAAGGGCTGTTGTCCTGAAAATCTGTAATTTTGTGGCATTTTCAGCTGGGTGACTGCTACAAGTGCTGTGCTGAGGAAACAGGCACCGAGGGAAGTGTTGGGGTGTGAGGGGCAGTGGCCTGGAAAGGTTGGATTTAGCTGGTGGAAAAAGCAATCCCTGAGCTTGGGCTGAGCCCTGGGCACAGGGCAGCATTTCAGCCAGGGTGGCTGCACGGCTCCCCTTGTCCTGCTCTGACCCAGCCCTGTCCAGCCCAGGAGCTCCCCTTGGAGCAGTGCCAGGGTAAATTCTGTCTCCTTTTCCCTCTTTCCCATTCAGCCTCCAGGTTCCTCTGGCTGCTCTGCAGTGACAGCAGCTGCACGAGGCTCATCCATGCACGGATTTGGGCTGTGGCAGTGCCTGGAGCCTCTGGGATCAGAGGAGCAGAGACCCCAGCAGGCTCCAGCCAGGAGCCAGCCCTGCACACAGCAGAGAGGGCACGGCTGTTCCTGAGACTCAGGGATTTGTTCAGGGTGCTCTGACTCTGACTCTCCTCTCTCTTCCCAGAAAATCAACCGGACCCCTTCGGACGAGGAATGCTTCTTTGACCTGTTGAGCAAGTTCCAGAGCAACCGGATGGATGATCAGCGCTGCCCGCTGGAGGAGTGCCCGGCCGAGGCTGCGGAGGGAGCGGCCACGCGGGTCCCTGCCCTGGGAGAGCGGCTGTGTGAGCACCCGAGCGTTCCCAAATCCCCGTTCCTGCTCCTGTGGGAGTGACGCTGCTCCCGCGGCGTGCCCAGCTGTTGTGGTTTGCCGTGCATCCCGTGATGTTTTCATTCAGCTCTCTGAACTTTAGCAGTTCCTTGGCAATCTCCGTCA
The DNA here is from genome assembly GCF_012460135.2 of Molothrus ater. Classification (NCBI taxonomy): domain Eukaryota; kingdom Metazoa; phylum Chordata; class Aves; order Passeriformes; family Icteridae; genus Molothrus; species Molothrus ater. Next base: position 9,080,890 of record NC_050497.2, on the reverse strand, counting down.
TTATTTAAGGAAGGAAAAAACATTCTTATGTAAATGGTTGCCGAGGGAAAGGCTGGAGAATGTGAGCTAAGGTTTGGGGAGTGAATTAGCGACAGAAATGCAGAATACACTTGGATTTTTTTCAGTGTGGGTCTTTAGGTCTTGGATTCTGAACAAGGAGGTTGGCACAGGACTTGTGCCTCTTCCAGTACCTCCAGGAGGAAGATGATGATGGTCATTGCTGAAGGAGCTTTGTGAGAACCTGGGGTCTGGGACGTGCAGGGGCCGGGTCAGGCTTTCTCAGGCAAGTTAAAATATTGCCAGTTTTTGTAATAGCGTTGCCATGGAGGAAAAACTTCTGGATTTTGTACAGTTCTTGGATACGGCGGTGATAGGTGCTGTGTGAGGACAGAGGAGCCAGGAGGATGGATAAACAGTGGGAACTGCTCAGGCAAACAGCTCAGCCCTAGGAAGGACAGGGATAAATTGAGGAAGGCGCCTGACAAATAGGGCAGGAAAGGCAGGGCTGTGTTTGCACTTGGGTTTCGTGGCTTTTTCAGTGTTCAGGGCCTTTGTTTAACCCAAGCTGGGGAGAAGCTCTAAAATGCACGATCACCCTCACATGCTTAATCACCAGCACAGAGGGCTCAAACCAGTTATTTAACCTGATGGATTTGTTCATCATCAGTTTCCAAATGAATATGAAGTGCAAACAGCAGAGGGGCCCCCTGACGCTGCTCCCAGAGCCGCAGCACAAGGAGCGTGTGCCAGGGCAGGGGCTGAAGCAGAGGTCAGGCTGTGGTAAGAAGGCAGGTTGGCTCTGAGGTGAGAGGGTATTTATTGTCTAAAAATAAGGTGGAAATGAGCATTGTTTTGTCAAGAGATGCATTTCTGACACACAAGTGCATTTGGCTGTAACAGCTGTGTAATTTAGGAGATGGGGTTGAAAATGTGGAGCTTTATAAAGAATGCACGAGCGGCCCCACATTTTGTTCGGCTCTTTTGGGCTCTGAGCCTTTTGGACGTGTTATTTTTGAGGATTCTTTGTGAGCTGAAGGGGAGGAAACTCATCCCTGCGTCAGCACTGAGATTTTCTTGTGTTTCTGCAGCTCCATGAGCTGGGGCTCTAAGGACTTGTGTCGGGAGGCTCAGAGCTCTGCTCCAATGCTTTGTGCTCAGGGAAAGTAACCCCACTTGGGCTGGATTTCTGAGTTTTTTCTGAGTTTTCCCTTGCTGATCTGTTGTTTGGGAGCATCTCCCTACCCAGCAGCTGCAGGAGCCAACAGGCCCTTTCCAGGGAGCACAGCCCAGAGGTGTTTCCAAAGGGTCAGTGGTGGATAGATGAATGTACTGGCTCTGGACTGGGACCCCCAGCACCAGCACAGCCCAGGCTCTGCTCTGTGGGATGAGAAGCAGCAGAGCCCAGGAGTGTTTTAGTGTTTTGCTCATGCTGACCAGGTCCTGCAGCCCATGATGGCCAGACTCACCTCAGCAGTGCCTCTCCTTGGGCAAACAGCCTGGATTTCTGGGGGCTCTGGGAAGGTGCTGCCAGGTGAGAGGCTCAGCCAGGCCTGGGCTTTGCTGATGGCCTGTCTGCAATTATTCCCAGCAGTTGGGACTCTGTGGGTGCCTGTTACAGCCACAGGGGCCACCAGGAACTCTGTGCTCGCCTGCCATTGCCAGCTCTGCCTGTGCCTCTTGGTCCAGGTGGAAGGCAGAGTGGAAGTGGCGGTGCAGGGATCACATGCAGGCTGTGGTTCAGCCCGGGGGCACTGGATCTCCTGGGCCGAGGTAGCACTTTGGTGGCCTCCAGGAGCTGGCCAAGCACAGGCAGGGAGCCCTGCAGGGGCCCCAGCCGTGCAAGGTGGGTGTGTGAGGTTCTGCTTTATCAAGGCACCCGATTCCCCCGCTGCTGCCTGCTGGGTTTGTGTGGGTTGGAGAGGAGTTTGGAGAGGGGGTTTGGGCTCTGCAGCTCAAGCAGGGCAGGCAGAGCGGTGACCCTGTCCTGTGCTCCTCTCCCCCAGCACAGTCCACCCTGATGGCATCTCCACAGACAGAGGAGTTCTTCGACCTCATTGCCAGCTCGCAGAGCAGGCGCCTGGATGACCAACGAGCCAACGTGGGCAACCTGCCCGGCCTGCGGATAACCCACAACAACCTGGGCCACCTGCGCGTGGAGGGGGACGCCCAGGAGCCCGGGGACGAGTTCTTCAACATGCTCATGAAGTGTCAGGTACGGGCACAGGGCTGGGGAGCTCTGGCACCTCTGCTCCAGCCCCTTCCTCCCCGCCCTGTGCTAATGCTGAGCCCCTGTGTCCCCTGCAGTCCTCCAGGATCGATGACCAGCGCTGTGCCCCCCCAGACTCCATCCCCCGTGGCCCCACCATGCCTGATGAAGACTTTTTCAGCCTCATCCAGCGTGTCCAGGCCAAACGCATGGACGAGCAGCGTGTGGATTTGGCCTCAGCCCAGGAGGAGGCCGAGGAGGAGCAGCAGAGGCCTGGTTCCAGCTAAGAACTGGGCTTTGGTCTGGGGGGGTTGTTTCAGCTTTATTTTGTTTTTTAAAAAGGAAGAACAGAGTAGGTGGTTTCAAGCCCGAGTGCTCCTGTGCTCCCAGTCTTGCACCTCCATCGTGTTCCTATGGGAGAGCCCAATGGATGGGGGACAGTTTTTAAATAAGGGAGTTTTTTTTAGGACACTCGGCCACTGTAACTCTGGGCACAGCACCTGGAAGACTTTAGCAGCCCCTTGCTGATCACCTAAAACCCCAGGAACTTGGAGGAGCCCACAGGGGGTAGCTAACTCCATCCTTGATTTCTTTTATTTCCACAACACTTTTATTTAAACAGGGAAAGGGAAGAACACCTTTTCCATTTTGAAGTCCTCCTGTCTTCCCTGACACAAATGGCTCTGGATCCTTCTCTGGAACATCTTGTTCAGCTTTGTTCCTTCTACAGGAGAAAAAGAGCCTGAATCCTTTAAACCTTTTCCACCCCAACTGCATCGTGGTCCCACACACCTGAGTGTATTTTAGGTTTGCTGAGGACTCTCTGGAGAGCCCTGGACATTCTCTGCTTCCAGCTGCAACCCTGCAGGACCTCCTGAGCAGGGGAAAAGCCTCTCTGACCCTAAGCTTTAGTGGGATTTGTTACCTCTGCAGCCCCATGGCAGGGGCTGTTCCTGGGCAGAGGGGAGGAGGAAAGAGGTCTCTGCCCAAGTGTTCAGCCCACAGCAATCAGGGACAGCTCCTGGTGCCACTGAGCCGATGTGAAGGTGTCCAAGACAGAACCTGTGTGTGCCAGGGCCCTGCTTCAACAGCCAGCAAAGCTTTCTGCCCATGGCTCATCCCTCCTTTTTTCTGTGTCCAACAGCAGCTCGGGCCAGTGGCCCTTCCCTCCTCTTGTTTCTCCCCAAACCAGCACTGAGGTGCTCCCAGTGAGACTCTCTGGTTCTGTCCACCTGTCTCCAGCCCCTGGAGCCTCAGGAGAGCCCCAGCCTGGGGGGGCTGGCTGGGAACTCACATTTACTGACATTCCTTCCCCTTTTGGAACAGCTGGAAAAGCTGGAGGAGGGCAGCAGGGCCCTGACTTGAGGAGGTGCAGTATTTTTCCTGTGCTTGACCAGAGACTGTGCTGGACTTCAGCAGCTCCAGCGTTCTGCCGAAGCAGCGCCGCTCCTGCAGAGACTAACTCAGCACTTTGGATTGGAAATGCATTTGATGGAAACATTCCCAGCCAGCAGGGAGGTGTTCTTAGACCAGTGATGCTGCTCATGGGGCATTTCCCCTGCCTGCACTGACCATGTGGAGAGGTAGCTGCAGTTTACCTGGACCTGGAGCACTCACCTGCTGCTTGGCCAAGGCTGGGCCTCCTTCCTGGGGCTGGGCAGAGCTCTGGAGAGGGGAGAGGAGGAGCTGCCCATCCCTACCTACCAGCCAGGCTGGCATTTGTAAAAGAGAAAAACATTGAGGATGATGATGACCTGACCAGCTGCAGGCTCAGGCCTGTGCAGCTCTCAGCCAGGTGGTGAACTGGAACCTGACCATTAAGCTTTCAGAGGTATTATTGAGGTATTATTTGCCATATACTTGAATGTATGAGCTTATTTATTTTTTACATGTGCATTTGCTAATGTCATTTTAATGGGGAATTTCCAACCCACAGGTACTTGTTTTTTTTTCTAAAAAATAATCTGCCAAATGGATTAATATATTAGAAATGAATACAGCTCAAGGGGAAGGGGTGGGGGGAATTGTGCTTAATAAATATTTGTGTCTAAGCTTCAGTGCAAATACTCATTTCCATTATTTCCTGGCTCACAGCAGGGCTAATCCTGGCCCTTTGGAATAAGGATGGGGGTGAATGGAGGGAGGGGGGGGTCTCTGGTAACAGACACCAGCACATGTGCTAAGAAAAGTGTTGTGCACCCACCTCCACATCACTTTACTCTGTGAGCACGTGGGGCTCATGGCAGCCACCACCATCCCAGCTCTGCCAGTCTGCCAGCATGGAGTGGCTGTGGAGGGAAGGTACAAAGCCCTGAGAATTCCCTGCCCAGAAGTTTCCAGGACGACAGGGCAGACAGAGCAGCCCTGCATGGCTGAGAAAGGGCCACTGGAAAAGGCTGAGGAGAGGCTGAGCTGTTCCTTTCAGGCCCTGCCCGGTCTCGGTGCCGCCCCGGCGCCTGGCCCAAAGCTGGGTTGTTCCCCAGAGCCAGGGGACAAGGGAAGGGAGTGCTGGGCACAGCCTGGAGTAGACACAAAGCAGCAGCACCAGCTCATTCCAGCACAGCAGGCATGAGCAGGCTCTTGGACTGGGCTGGAAGGCAGCCTGGGAACAGCAGTTTGGATCCTGAACCCTCTGAGGATAAAGCCAAGTCACAGCTGGGCTTCCCGTGCCTGGCTCATTTGTGCTGGCCACTGCCAGCCCTGATCAAAGATAATTAAACAGCTACCAGCTTGTTCCCATCAGGTGTTCTCACACCTCAGGGTGCCTGGGCACAGCAGCTCTGAGTGTGACCTGGGGCCAGAACTGTGCCCACAGGTGTGCAGAGGCTCAGATTCCCCAGGAGCAGGTGATCCCTGGGAGAGAGTGATGGTGTCTCACCTCCTGTCTGCCCATCCTGAGCAGCACAGGCTCCTTCTGAGCTCCTGCTGTGTGAATCCTCCTCTCTCCCACGCTGCCAGGCTCGTTCCCACGTCGGGAAGAGCTCTCTGATGCTGACATCCGCTGGAGAGGCGCGGGACTGCCGGCCCTGAGTGCTGCTGCTGCTGCAGCTGTGCAGTGTGAGCTGCTGGAGCAGGGCTGTCCCCCGTGCAGGGCACGTCCTCTTCACAAAGAACCCTAAAAATCCAGCAGAAACACGAGATCCTGCCCTCTCCTACCCAGCTGTACACAAGCACCAGAGGGACTCGCAGGACAGGGCTGATGGAGAAAGGCACTCAGGAGAAAAGCTGCTTCTCCTCCCTCCTGCCTTTGGCTACAGCAAGCCCGTGTGCTGACCTGTGTCCCCTTTCCAGAGCAAACCCACTGCCCTATGACACAACATTTTGCAGAAAAAAACAGCTTCAAAAGGGAGGAAAAAATCGGGTTTTTAGCTGCAATGTCTTAGCAGCAAATCTTTTTGTATTATGTGTAAATTCCCTCCCCTTATGTTAACCTGAATGTTCAGAGCAGCAGCAAGAACTGCCACCCACCATGCTCAGAGGGCCTCTGTCTCTGTCCTACCCCAAAGGGCACCTGGTGACAAAGGACACTGGCACAAGGAAACACTAAAATCTAGGAACAGCCAACAAAGATTTTGCTACTTTTTTTACTAAAACATAGCAAAAATTTGCACCACCTTCCTGGGACCTAGTAACAGGTAAGAAAGGTAAGGAAAACAGTATAAAAAAGCCAGATTGTAAATGAGTTGTTTCCAAGGCAACACGGATCCTGCAACAGCTGCTCTGTTCCACCCCATCAAAGGCATCAGCACCATGGAAGCAGAATGCTGATTTTCAGATTAAAGGTAATAAAACAAACACTTTTCCAGCAGTGCTAATAGGTGCCAGCAGCCCAGCTCAGGGGGAGAACACAGCAGTGCTCTGAATGCAAATTCCTGTTTGTCAATCCTGGGTCACTCCAGCAGCTGGCTGTGTCAGGGGGAGCTGCATCTCACAGGATCTGAGCACAGACGAGCTGGCTGATGAAGTTCCTGCCCCTGTTTCATCACTCTGCACTGACACACCCACAGGAACATGACAACTTTCCTGGTGCTCTGACCCAACACCCACAATGCAACACAAAACTGTTATGAACACTCCAGATGAAGGAAACTCATGAATGCCTGCAGTAATACTCACTGAATCTGTGGCTGATGAAGCACCACAAGCAGCTGGGGATGCCTGGCTGAGAGAATTGGGTTTGCTCAGCCCAAGGCACAAAGGCTGAGAGAGGTTTTACTGCTTTATGTGCCTCAGTGATGAGGGGGATCCATAGAGGTTGTGATTCAAGATCCTGAATATCTCCTCTGACAAGCAGATTGGACTGGAATCCTCCAGAAGGCTCTTCCAAACTGAATTAGTCTTTGATTGCAAGCTCAAAACCCTAAGAAAGCAGGTGGGAACTGTGCAGAGGGAACAAACCCTAACAAAGCACAGCATCATCATCTCAGTGCCTGATCCACCACTACCCCAGAGCTGCATGCTGACAAACTCCCACATCTGTCATTTATTTCTTTTTAAATTTCTAACTAATCTTAACATACTGCAGTAGCAGTAATAAGCCCCTCAATATCTGCCAAGACAACTTTCTGGGTCCTCTTCTTCTCTCCAGCACTAGTAATTTTGCCTTCACACCCACACTCCCCCTCACCAACAAGGAGTGGTAAAACCCCCATGCTGGAGCTCGAGTGGGATCAAAATACAAAACTTTCAGCCCTGACATGAGGGACACAGAAAAAAAAAAAACTCTGGAAGAAGTCAAAAGAACAGATAAAAGCAGCCCTTGACTGCATTAAGAGCAGGTGATCTGACCCTCCTGCAGGGTTATTGTGGCTTTAGAATTCTGGGACCCATCTCCTCAGGTGGAATCAATTGCCCCCTCTGCTGATTTGCCACACCTGAGCATCCCTAAAACCTCCAGCTCCAGCTGCACCTCACTAGGTCAAACACACATAGAGAATTTCTGAGCACAGAACAAAGCCAGGCATGGGACACTGCTGGGGTACTGAAAATTGCCTGAAAGTCAGCAAAACAAGAACCAGGAAAGACACCAACACATCTCTAAAGACATCAGCTTGATCAAAGGCAAAACTACACAAGGCAAAGACACAAAACAGAGAGAACCCAACACCCGAGTTTATTTTAGAAACAGTTAAAATCAGGGAATGAAGGTGAAGAGTCCAAGCAGAATGTCCCAAATCCCACGTGGCAGGCCTGTCCAAGAGGCCACAATGTCACATGTGTCCCACAGGCCACAGTCCCTCGTGTCAGGTGTGTCCCTTGCTGCCAGGATCTGGGGGGGCTTCCCCGTTGTCCCCCTGTGCCAGCTGAGCCTGGGGCCCGGGCTCTGCAGGGCTCTCCAGCAGCAGCTCCAGTGCTTCCTCCCCAGCCACACGTCTCACCTGCTCCCCTCTGGCTGCCAGGATCTCCTCGATATTCCTGCACAGGGATTTGAGAACCAGCAGTGACACCACAGCAAATGCCCTCAGCACTGACACCATGCAGGGAATCACATCACCAGGAAAACCAGCCAAAATTAACCACAGAAAACCACCCGAACCTTCTGGGACTGCTCTCATCCACCAGGATCAATGATTTAGCAATTACAGAAGCTTTTAAAGTTATCTTGGGAATTTAGAAATCACTGGAATTCCACAGACCAAGCTACACACTTGAAACATCCAAGGAAAGCCAGCAGTGAAGGGATAAAGCCTGAGGGGAACAGCAAATCACCCGCTGGCACCACTAAGGATCCCTGTGAAGTTTCTACTGCAGCTTCACACCAATTTATTTAGATCCTAGACAGCAACAGTCAAATTATAATGACTGAAAACAGTCTGTGTGTTTTAATGAACTGGATGAAACTTTAGTTTTAGTATGAGCCACATTAGAAAAAAAAAAATCACAAAAATAAGGCATCAGTTCAGGAAGCTGCAGGTGGGAGCAGGGTGAGAGGAGGATGCTGCTGGCATCCCTGGGAACAGGGTGTGAAGAGGATGCTGCTGGCACCCCTGGGAGCAGGGTGAGAGGAGGATGCTGCTGGCACCCCTGGGAGCAGGGTGAGAGGAGGATGCTGCTGGCACCCCTGGGAACAGGGTGTGACAAGGATGCTGCTGGCACACTCACCTCTTTCCCTCCAGGTCAGAGAACCAGCCCAGGTTGTCGGCAATGACGTGGTGGTTCCCGCAGCCAGGACAGGTCACGATCACCACCCCTCGGTGGTAGGCAGCCTTAGAGATGGATTTGGCTGAGCGGGTCTGGCACACCTGAAAAACAAAGTGGGTTTCATGAGCACCGTAACTGCAGCTCCTGGGACTTTTAAGACAAAAATACTTTTGACATTAAAAGAGTCCTCCCTCCCTCACTTCGAACTATCCCAAGTCGGCTCCATCATGTTAGGATGTCGTGAGTTCAACCCGGGACACGAAGGCCGAGAGAGGTTTTACGGCTTTCCGTGGCTCCCTAATGAGGAGGATCCATGGAGGCTGTGGGATCTCCACCCTCAGAGACACTCACAAGACCCCGAACATCCTTCTCCAAGACGGAGCTTGGATTTGAAATCTCTAGAGGGCTCTTCCACTCTGAATTAGTCTTTGCAAGTTTAAAACTAAGAAAACAGCTACACCACGAACCCCAGCGGCAGTGCCCTCAGAGCGCCCCGGCCGCACGCCCACCTTGCAGGTGTACACCAGGCGATAGTGCGTGGCCGGCGGCGGCCCGGGGGCGGTGCAGAGCGGGCGGGCCGGGCCCCAGCGCTGTCCCTGGCCGGTGCAGAGCGGGCGGGCCGGGCCCCAGCGCTGTCCCTGGCCAGTGCAGAGCGGGCGGGCCGGGCCCCAGCGCTGTCCCTGGCCGGTGCAGAGCGGGCGGGCAGGCTCGCAGAGAAGCCCCGGGGCGGTGCGGGCCGAGACCCTCAGGCCGGGCGGGGGGCGGCGGGGCCGCCATGGCGGCGGCTCCCGGAGCAGCGCCCTCAGCGCGCGCTGCATGGCACCGCGCATGCGCCCTCAGCGCGCCCTGAGGCAGCGGCGGCCATGTTGGGTGCGGGCAGCCGCCATGGCGGTGTCGGGCAATGCCCTTCATTAATTGACCCGTAATTAACCAGCTCAGCCCGGCCCTGTGTCACACGCAGGAATTTAAACCTGTTTATTGACCGAGGGGCCGTCAGAGCCATACAATAGTGTCACTGCAGCGCTTTTCATAAATTGGTGTTTGGATGGTTTTAGAACCTAAACAGTCCGTTGTGAGTGAAATGGAGAGGCACAGGCACCCTGTAGAAGCTGCTGTTTCCCTCAGAGATTGGCTCCTGGGGAGCCTGTGGTGGCCGTGGTGTCCCTTTCCAAGGGATTTTGGCGCTGTCCCTCTCTCAGGAGCCCTCGGTGTCGGTGTTGTCACTGCCAGAGGTGTTCTCCCAATCCGCCTCATGGTGCCGGTCTTTGGGCACCCTTCTCATTGCTCTTTTTCTGCAAACAACACCAGACATACAACTTTCAGAAGGTGTTTCTGCAAACAAGAGGCATTTCATGCCCTTAGTGTGTGTATCAGTCCCCTTTGTGGCTCATTTAATGCCCTCCATTGATCAAGCTTGGGGACAGGAAAGGGGAAATACAAATACATGGATATACAAAAACATGGATATACAAATACAAATCATGGATATTGCCAGGTTAGCCCTGCTTACTGCAGCCCAGACCTTCGGTAACGCTCAAAGCAGTCCTTCATCCTCCTCCTCTCCTTTTCTGCCAGTTCCTCGTTGGCCAAGCCACACTCCTTGAAATAAAAAAAAAAAAAAAAAATTAAAAAACCCTAAAAACATACAAATTTATTCTTGATCAGATTGGTGTTAACACCAGGTTGCTTCCTGCATCTGCAGAATCAAGTACCAGCAGGTTCCTTATTGTGTGTCCAGGATGGTAATGCTGCTGTTTCACACAGTTTTACTTCATTTATTCCCTCTACATCTGTAATTCTGGGAGTCTGTTTTCTGCAGCAACAGTAATTCTGCAGTAATTACACTGGAAAACGTCCCCACCCAGAGATGAAGGGCAGAAAGTAATTAGAAGTTTTTATATACAGATGGAGAAATGTCCACTGTAAATGTTTTGCTGTTCAGAGTTCGCCCTTTTTGGAGGGTGGATTCTGCACTAAGTGCTCAGAGTTTAGAAAAGCAGGGGCTGCTGCCATGCTTCTCCAAGCTGGTAAATCCATCATTAATGAGAATATTAAAGATCACAAATCCCAGTCATCATAAAGAAGAGCCCAGAAAGATTATCTTACACTTGGTGATTTTGGGGGCAGATGGCTCTGTTGAGGGCTGAGTTCCTGGTTTTGTACTTCCAGGCAATCTTCTGAAAGATAAAAAAAAAAAAAATCACAGCTTTAGTCAGAGTTGCCATTGCAAAGTAACTTCTCCCTCCAGCAGTTCTTCCAACAGAAGAGCTGTGATGTGACTGCACAGAGTCCACAGCAGAACTGAAACCAAGCCCAAAGCACTCAGAACTCCATCCTGTCATCAATCACAAGTCACTTCTCATTTTAACTGAGCACTGAATCTTCCCCGGGATGGTGGGGTTCCCCACCTCCCTCAGAAAGAGACAGAGCTTTCCACTTCCAGCTTCAGCAGGAGCAAAACAAACCTTTTCCAAGCAGCTCCTCTGAGGCCACTGTGAGAAATGTATTAATCATTATTTTATCCACCATTTGTCCCTGCTCCCCAAGTTGTGAATATCATGGCACTTCACACCAGACCCTATTTTGGTGAAGCACCTTCTGTAGTGACCAGGAATTACAATATATATTTTTGAACTGAGTAAGGTAGAATAATAATTAAAGCCTTTTTGGATCAGTGCTGTTTAGTTTTAGTGAAAATTCTCCCATCTCAATGGATGAAAAGATCATTTAGATCTTCCAGGAGAGCAAAACAGAATGAACCATCCTCTCCAGAGCTCTACTCAGTGTTTTCCCTTACTTTTAGCTGTCTGTGTATCTTCATCCAGGTGACTGTGAAGAACAAGCTGTGGGGCAGAAAACAGAGCAAGAACTTCAGAACTGTCCCTCAGTCTGTAGGAACAGAAAAAGGAACATAAAATCCAGGACAGGCTAGAACCAACCTCTCTCTCCCTGTTGCTGCCAGCAAACAGCAGACAGCCAGGAGTTACAGATTTACTCATGGATTTCTCCTCCATTAATAGATCCAGCTTCCTTTGGCCTCATTTATACTCTTGGCCTCCAGACAATGTGACAATCACTCCCTCACTGAAGTTATGAACTAAGTGAAACTCTTTACTACAGGTAGCTCCAGGGTAAGACTTATTTTTGCCTGTTCTCACACAAGAGAGACAATTAAAAGCAATTAAAAATAATTAAATTCCCTGATTTGCTTAGACTCAACACATCTTGCTGACTAATGTCATAACTGTGTCCTGCATTTAGAACTTCAGGACACAGGGAGGTTCTGTCACTGTCTTGCTGCCTCTGGACTTTTTGACTGAAATGAACCTGAGCCACTGCAAACTGCTGATACTTGGGGAGCTGAGCACAGGCGAGGAACATGAAACCATCCCAGAAGAAAGGGAAAGGTAAACAAGGAACTCTACTCACTTCCTGGGAATCTCTGGAGGAGGAGTCATCCAGGTCAGAGGTCTGAAACAAAACCAGTATAGATTGATCATTCCTCATGAGCAAGGGAGGGAACATACAGGAGACTTAATGCTCCACAAAACACAGAACTCCTACACTCCTGTCTGGCCACTCTAGAAAGTACACAAGATGCCATATTAATTAAAATATATCTAATTTATTTCCAGAAAACTTAGCTCCCCATTTCATCCAAATGGCTCACACCCAGTCTCTAAATAGAGTCACTCTGTGGTGGATGAGGAACCCTCACCACCTTTGGAAATGCTCCAAACACAAACACAGGTGGCCTGAGCTTGCATCTGTCCAGCTTTTCCATGCCTGAAACCAGGGTGGGGTGATAGAGACCATCACACCTTTCATTTTCTAAACTCAGCATTTGCATGGCAATGGTTTTAATTAATTTTGGTGGTGGCTCAGGGAAGTGTTCACTGCCCAATGAGCTGGAGCTGCTCAGGCGCCAAGGCCTGGGAACAGCCGCAGTGTGACCCCATCCTCAGCTTCCCAATCCTTCCAGGGGAGGAGAGCTATACCAGAGTGGGCAGCTCCAGCTGCAGCCTTTTCAGCTTGGCCTCAGTGGCCAGGAGCTGGCTCTCCTTCTGGAAGAGCTGCAGCTGCATCTCGTCACATCTCTCGCCCAGCTCCCGGATCTGCTTGCGGTAGGCGTCTCTCTCCACCAGGTTCTTGCAGTACTGCATGTGGAACTGCTCTCTGGTCAGGAGAGCCTGTGCAGGGGGACATGGGGCAGTCACACAACAGCATACACAGGCTGGCACTGTCTGCCCAAAAAGCAGTGAGGGATATTTTATCACCTGGTCTCTCTCCGAAGCCACTTCCTCCATCTGCTGCAGGACAGCCTCAATCCTTTTTTTGTACATCTGGGAGTCCTTCCTCAGAGATGTGCACTGTAGCTCCAGCACCTCTTTCTCCTCTGCACACTGCTGAGACAAGGTCAAAAGCACCTGCCTGTGGGCAGAGCCTGAGCCAGACTGTCCCCACTCCTGCTCTGTGCCACAGATTGCTCTGGCCAGAGCTCCATGGGTGTCTGAGCTGTCAGCTGCCACACACGGAGTGCTGAAATACAGGTACTACAGCAGGAGCAGCAGGGATTGCTCCTGAGCAGCTGCTCTGCTCCACAGGCAGGACACTGCAGGTGCTTCACCTGCCTCCTGTCTGATCCAGAGCCTCAGCAGGGACTGGAACAGCAGCACCTACTTTGTCCTGGAGCACCTTGGCTCGGCGCAGCTCCTTGCGCAGGCTGTAAATGGTGTTCACCAGCTCCCGGCGTTCTTCCACAGTCTGGCTGCAGTCATTCTCCAGAGTTTCCCTGGAGAGGCTCTTCTCCAAGTTCTGCTCCCTGGCAACCTGCAGGACAAAGGCAGAAGTGAGACAGGGCCACCATCTAAGTCCATATCAATTCTCTCCCCTCAGGGCTCTTGGGTAACAGCTGATCCCCACAATCTTCACCGCAGCATCGCTGCCCTGGCTGCTACAAATAATCCCTTCAGTCCATACTCAACCACCCCACCAACCTGGAGAGTGTTTTCCAGCTCCTGGTTCTTGGCCAAGAGCAGCTCCTTCTCCTGCTGGATCTCCCACACCACCTCGTGGCTGGGGCGCTGCTCTATGGCGTGTTTCAGCTTCATGGTGTGCTTCCTCTCCAGCTTGCAGTCATCCTCAGCCTTCATGAGGCTGTGCTTCAGCTGATCGATCTACGAGAAGGTTCAGAGCTCAGCAGGAGCAAGGAGAGAGCTCTGGCCTGCAAAACCAGTTCTCTGTTCCCCAGCCAAATACAGGGCAAGTTTCTCCCCAGCTGTTTTCCTCAAAGTTTTGTGCCCTGGGGCCAGAGTCCTGCCTGTGTGCTAACAGGTGCATGTTCCTGTGCTGCCTTTGTGAGAGCAGCTTTGAGTGAGGGCAAGTCTGGTCATCATTCACAGCACAACTTGTAAAATTCAGGCCTACAGGGCTGAGCTGGGGACCACAAAGACACGTGCTAGAAAAGATGTTGGACTGGAGCATCCACGGCAAAGACGAGGTGCTCAGCCCAGGTAAGAGAGGGAAGCTGGAGAAGCCGTGCCTGACCTCTAGCAGCAGGTCCCTGTTCTTCATGAGGGCCGCGCTCTTCTCCTCGCTCTGCTTGGCGTAGCTCAGGGCCAGGCTGTAGTTCTCGTCCTTGCACTTGCGCAGCTCCTTGCTCAGGCTGTCCCTCTCCTCCTTCATCCTCTGGGCGCGCTCCTGGTGCTTGCGGAGCAGGCTGTCCCTGACCCACATCTCCCTGAGCGTGTCCTCCTTGGAGTGCAGCCACCCCGCCAGCTCCTGCGCCTTGCGCCGCTCCTCCTGCACCGCGCTCTGCAGCTTCATGATCTCGTTCATCAGCACCTGGCTCAGGCCAGACTCGCCAGCCGTGTCTGTTTGGGGCACAGGGGTCACGCTCTGCTCTCCTGGCTGCTGCCAAGGCACACACAGAGGTCAGCTTCCCCTCCATGTCACTGCAGCCAACCCTGGCGGTGTCTGACCAAATTATCCCCGCTGTGCCTCTCTGCTCTGTGCCTTCCTGCACCACACAACAGGCAGAAGGAAGAATTCATCCTTCTGCTTCCCCTTCCCCCTCCCCAGTCCAGCCCGTGACACCAGGGCTGTTCTTCCCAGAACTCTTCCCAAGCACACATGGAGCAAGGCAGGGAATGCTCCTGGCTCTGCTCAGCAGCACCAAAGGAAAAGCTGTTGTTGAGAACACAAATATTACCTATAATCATGGAGAAAACCCTGCTGGGCTCTTTGCCAGTTATTTTCTTATACAGCTGGGGATAATAAAGCTCAAGACTCTCCATAAATGCCTCAAAGCCCTTGTGCCCCGTTCGCTGAAGGATGTCCAGGAGAACACCTGAAATCATGGCAACAGGATATTCTATTCAGTTATTTCTCTCTTCACCTGTTCTTAACGTAAGAAAAAATAGCTTCACTTCCTCCACATACAAAAGTCCCTGGGATCCACTCACAGAATAAATTAGGTTGGAAAAGACCTCTGGGATCATTAAGTCCATCCTGTGACTGAACCACCTTGGCAACCAGACCATGGCACCAAGTGCCACATCCAGGCTTTGTTTAAACACCTCCAGGGTGGGTGACACCAGCACCTCCCTGGGCAGCCCTTCCAGCGTCTGACTCCCCAGACAATCCCAAACCAATGTCCTGGAAACTCCCCAGAAGGATTTGAAGTGCTCCCACCTGCCTTCCTCTTGCGCATGACCAGGCTGGGGTCGTTGAGCACCTGCTCCTCATCGTCAGGGCTGAGCACTTTGCACTGCCGCAGGTACGGGGTGATCCGGGAGGGCTCGATCACCGAGATCAGCTTCACACGGAAGCTCTCCAGCTTATTCCAACAGATCTCATCGTTATCCTCTTCCAGCATGTCAGCAGTGAGGGCAATCAGTGAGCAGCGTTGTCTTGTCTGGAAAAAAAAACACCAAAAAATCCCCAAGCAGCCCCTGAGGCTCTTGGAGCAGTGTGGCAGTGGTGGTGAAACCAAGGACGTCAAGACTGAGAATGCAGAAGTGTCCTAATGAGCTGTTGCCTCTGCTTTACGAGCAGCTCACTCTTCCTTCTCCACCTCCCAGCATGGGAGATCCCTGTGTTCTGTCTGACCACACAGACACCAAATCTATCACCCACAGAGCTGTGAAATAAACTTTAATTCCCTGTTAATATCAGCCGTTCTGTATCACCAACCTTCACCTCTGCAGTCACAAAAGCTTCCTTGATTCTCCTCTTGTGTCCTGGCTCTGAGAAAATCTATCTTGGATGCAGCCTCCCTCTGTATTCTGAGTAGAAAAAAGATAACTCCAGGAACAAAACTGGTTTGAGAAAAAGGAGAAACTACTCAGCTATACCCTAAGACAGGAAAGGGAAGGAAAAGAAAAAGAGAGATAAATAAAAAAAGCAGAAGCCAGAATGGATGTTGGGGGAGGAGAAGGATGGTAGTGGCATTGTGAGTCAGCAGCAACACATAAGCAGTGATTTTAGATTAATTCTGGTTTTGTTTTCTAATCTGTCCCACTGAAGGACCTCCTGGGCTCCAGAAAGTTTCCTTGTGCAGTGGGTCAGAAAGACTAAAAAGAATGAAAGCCACAGCCATAGAGGTGTGTGCAGCTGATTGCAGGGGACAAAACAAGCCACAAAATAAGAAGGAAGAGGCTCTTCAAAGGCTTTCCAGCTGTTAACATCTTCTCCAGGAAAACAGGTGGCAGCAAGAACTCACCCTTCTTTTAGACAGAAGTCTCTTGAGCTGAAAAGGGTGATTTCTATATTGATGCCTCTCATTTTGGATTAAGCTTCCAGCATAATTATGACAAGAAAGGGAATGAAGTCCTGGCAAAGCAAGGAACGTCACCCCTGATTCCCAAATGGCAGCCTGTGGCCATGGGTTATGTGATAATGCTGATAATGCTGATAATGCCATTGTGATGATGCTGAGCATCACCAGAAGACCCGAGCCCGCCTCCCCCCCTTGCCACAGCCCTGGCACTGAACTCAGAACTCACTCAGTGTTTTTTAAAGAAAGCCTGGAGAGCACACAGGCTCTGATGCCATGGCAGCATGACACATGTTCCCGTTAGCTTCCCACTCCCCTCTTTGTTCTGCTTTCTAAGTTTATGGAGAGTTTTTCCATCTTATCATTAGGAGTAGGGCAGAGATGCTCAGAGATTCTTCCAGCCTGTGTTTCTTGTCATGAAATTAGCTTTACACTAAAAAAAGATGCAGTACCTGTGTCAGCTGTGCCCTCGCTGGAGGTAATCAGTGTGTCTGTTTGTTAATTGACCAGTTTAGCCTGGGGAGGTGTTATTCTAGTGACAAATCAATTTCATCTTGAAAAAGGACAAAGCCAGCTGCTGCTCACGCAGTTTCCCCACAAATAAATGACAAGGGCATCTTTTCAGCAGCATTTGCAAAGGCCAACAATCATTTAGAGCCCAGCTCACCTTTCCCAGCAGTGTCTCACTGTAACAGCCTGGGCACAGCACCCACAACTCTGCCACAGCTGAATTTCCTGGAAAACTGCTATCTGTAGTGGCTTATGGAAAACAGAGTACACTGCAAGAGGAGAGCCTTCCACAGTCATTCCTTTTGCTCCATAAAGTCTGGACACCAAATTACAGCAACACTGGCAGCCAGTGCCCCTCTGCCCCCAGCTCTGCCTGAAGAGCCCTGGTGGAAAAGCTCAAACTCCCAACTCCCCACCGCGTTCAGGGGAGTTCAGTCAGTGCAGTGGAATGAAGCTTTCACAGCACTTTCCCTCTAGATTTTATCAGCTTTGCCTCAGCTAACCTTGCACCTCTCTGTGAGACAGAAAATGCTGGGTTATAAATGAAGAAACAAGTTTTTTTAAAGTGATTTGTGATGTCTGTACAGGGCAGGCTGTGGAAGAATCAAGGAAGAATCCTAATTCAATCCTGCAGTTTTAGGCACATGAATATTCATTTCCCCTATTTTCCCTGGTTTTCATGCAGCCTGAAAACTTCATTTTTCTCATTAGCAATCACTCTCATACACACATTATTAAAAGCACTATTTACCAGGAAAAAAAAAAAAACCCACACAGAACACATCAGTAATTTTTAAGTGTGAAAAATAAAACATCTGTATTTCAACAAATACTTAAGAGTCATTTTGATACAAAATTAATCTGCTGCTTATTCCACAGTATTCAGTCAGTTACCAAGCAAAGCCACTGTCACAGCACTAAAAACCACCCAATTAACATATTCTGAACATGGATAAGCATTCACATAAACAACACAAGAAGGAAATAAATAACCACCATTGCTTGTTTCCCCACATTTCCAGCAATATTCCCTCTCAGAATCTATGGCAGGTGGGAGTTTGAAAGAGCAGGAGTCTGTGCCTGAAAGATTTCCCTCCAGCCAGTTTCCATCATTTTTAAACCTTGCCTACAGATGCGGATTTTGTTGAGGGATGGGAAAATCAATCCAGCATTTTCCTCTTCCCCAGGTCCATCCAGTCAGCATTGGAAGTGGTAAAGGTGAACAGTGCAAAGATTATCTCCTCCTGCCATGCAGGAAGGCAGAGCTCATTCCATGACCCCTGTAACAAAGCACAAACAGCTCCTATCAGTCACACATTTTTACAGGGAACTTGCCCTTTTGGAGTTCCTAAAATGAATTTTCAAGGAAAAAAAAAAATCTCCAACCAGTCTCATCTGACAACCATGTGAATCAAACACTGCTCATGTTCATTCCATCCAGTGCACCAAAAGCCTCAGCAGGCATCAGGACATCACCCATTTGTACCCTGCAGAAGGTGATCTGTTAGAACTGCATAGAAATGAAGCCAAATGGGGGAAATAAACCCCAAACTCCACCAAGCTGCTCAAAAATGAAGTATTAAAGAAAAACTATGCTGTCGAGCCTGTAGAGTGCTACCAACCAGGTGCATACTAAGTAGGGCTCAGGGCATGAACTAAAAGGCTGCCAAATGTTTGAATTTCATGAGTTTATATATAATTTTATTGTAGAGACATCAACTTTCCCTCTGCCCCAAATATTATCAGCCTTAGGCTGTGCTTGATGGTGACTGCAGAACTCTGTGTCCTCAGGGAACAAGAGCAGAGATCATTTCAGTCCTTTCCTGGGGTCATGAGTCACTGCCTGAGCTGAACCACAGACAAACGTGGTTCAGCTTCTCAGCAAGATGTGCAAACCACTGAGGAGCTACTAACACATCTCCTTCTCTGTCCTCCTCCTCTTCCTGAAGCGGGCACTTCTCCTGCTTTGGGGAGCTCTGGCATCAGCCCCATCAGTGCAGGAGCCCAAGGCAGCCTGAGCAGGGCCCTCCTCAGCCCCCATGTCCTGCAACAGAAGCAGAAGATGATCAACACCATGAGAATTACAAACAACCCCTTCAGCCACCTTCCTGATTTAGGGAGCTCAGCAAGATTTCTAGAACAATCTTGCATGATGCATGGGACAACATTCCATTACCAGTGACAACATTCCATTACCAGAGAAGGCACAAAACGTCAGTTTACAGAGTAAAAACAAAGGCCTGACTTCAAAAAGGCAAGAGCAGATTATAAACAGAAAGGGAAAAGGAGTTTGATACCCAATTCTGGGAACTGTCATGGCAAGTTTAAGGTGCTACATAAACCATGGGATTTTACCCTCCCAGCTGAGCTGCAGAGCTTTTCTTTTCAGCAGCTGCAGAACTGTGTTTATTCAAAAAGACCAAATTTCTGCTACACTTAAGAACAGTGGGGGCCTCCCCCTGGATTCCAGTGCAATATTTATCTGGCAGTAATTTTCTGCTTTTTGCCCCTGGAATCTGTTTTTACCTGATTTAGTAAATCAGCATCTTCATCTCCAGGCTCATCCCCAAGTCTCCAGTCCTCCTGTACTCCTGTTAATTCATTCCCACAGCTCTCTTCCTTACACACTTGGTTCTCACTCTGCCACTCCTCCTCATCACTCTCCTCCAGTTGCTTCCCGGCTGACACAGTTGTTGTCACTCTGGGAGGAGACAGAGTTGCCAGGACAGCTGGGAGTGTGAAGGCTGCCAGGAATCTGGCTTTCAGCAGGAGGTAAGCAGGGTTATCACCCAGTTTCTGCTGCACCAGTTCTCCAATAGCGTGGAAAAGATCCCCAGTGCCCCCATCGCCGCTGGCCTCAGAGGCCAGGAGAGAGGCTGCTTGCACCTCCAGAGCTGTTTTCTGCAGAAGGAGCCTTGAGAGGGTTTTTATGCTGCAGAGGAAAGGTGGCAGATAAGGCAGCCTGGTCTGCAGTGGTGGCACCTGAACCCCTTGTTTCCCACTCAGCCACTCCTTCACCAGCCCCTGGTCCTCCAGGGAGATCAGGCTGAAGTCAAGGAGATTCTTCTGTGCATGGGAGGTGCTTGGCTGGGGGGGGACATCAGTGCTTGGTGGTTTGGAGGCAATGGGTCTGTTCCTCATGGCCTGGGCACCAGAGCAGGCAGAGCTTCCTGGGACACTGCTGTGAGGAGCTGCAGCTCCTGGTGAGAGCACAGCCCCTCTCCTGCTGCTGCCTGGGTTGGAGGATGATCCGTTTGGTGCGATGGAGTCACTGCTCCTTCCCAAGCTGGTGAGACTGGGCACAGGCTGGGTGTCAGAGCCCTGAGTGCTGGCAGGGGGCTGTGTCTGGGGCAGCAGCATGGCCCACAGGGCTGGGCTGGCAGCTGGAGGGGCAGCTGGAGCTGCAGAGGAGTCTGGAGCCGTGGAGGAGCCATCTGAACACGCAGGGGTTACAGCAGAAACGCTGCATGTGGTGCATCCAGCACCCACTGAGGTCACAGGTAAGAGATTTGTGCACTGGCCAGCTGCCTTTGCCAAAGGAACTCCTGCCAGCTGGGAACTCAGCCCTTTTGGCTCTGCACTGCTGGGCTGAGGTGGATTTGCTTCAGCTGGTACAGGAGTCCCTCCCAAGGCAGAGACACTGCCATTGGAAGTCACAGCTGTCTGACCCAGGCATCCCCCAGGAGCAGCTGGCATTCCCTGGGGAACACCCACCACAGCCTGCACAGTGCTGGGGAGCAGACCCTGGGGGGTTACAACCCACCTGAAGGGCAGGATGCTGCTGGGAATGACGGGAGAAGCAGCTTGTGGAGTGACCAGAGCAGGCAGCAGGCTGACTGGCCTCTGCTGGGGCCCATTACTCTCCAGCTCACTGGTGACTGGTGAGGAAAGGGACAATTTATTGGTGCCAGACTCCAGGCCAAGAGCCACCACTGTGATCTGGTGAGGCACAAAAGCCTGGTTTGGCAACACTGCTGAAGCTGAGCTACTGGCTGTGACCTGACCATTGCACCCTCCCTGGTCTGGGGCCTTCTCTGCTGCAGCTGGACTCACACCTGGAGAAACCCTTCCTTCAGAGCTGCTTCCCAGAGCTTCCTTTTTTAGGTCCTTACTTGACTGTAGATCTGTCCCCTGTGAGCAGCCAGGGCTCTCCCCAGTTTCTGGCACTGCAGAGGAATGGTTTTCAGGCACAGGAGCAGAACCTGCAGCAGAAGTCCTTGGTGAACCCTGTACTTGGCTGTCTGTCCCAGCAGCTGCTGCAGGTGTGCTCTCTGCTTGTGCAGAGGGAATGATTTGCTGTGCTGGGTGCTGGATTATCAAAGGCCCTGAAACCAGCACCTGTGGGGCAACCAGCACCGTCCTCTGCATGGCTGCCTTGGCCTGGGACTTCCTCCAACGCTTCTCTTGCAGCAATTCTGAGACAGTTTTCACCCTCTGCCTTTGGCCCTGGGCTGGGGGAGCTCCCTGCACAGCTGGGGCACAGCTCTCCAAGGCACCAGCGGGGCTGGCCCGTGCTCTCAAGGCAGGAGATCTCCTGACAGCACTCTTGGGGATGCCCTGTTGGGAATTCCTCTGAGAACAAGCCTGGGATGAGTTGCCTGCAGAGGATAAAATGACAATGAATGAACAGTATTTCCAATAGCCATTTCTCATTAAACATCAAGGAATGTGGCAAAATTCCTGTTTGTGAGAATTCCTACAACACTACAGTCCTGATTTAATCCAGCCACATCCCAACAACTGAACAAGGGGTAACTGCCCCCAGAAATCAGAGATGGGCCAGGAATGCACCCTAACACCCCACTGAACTGGTCCAGAGCCACTGGTTCCCCAGCACTCCAGAGTTTTTTCCAGTCCTTACCAAAGGGGAACATGCTTAAAGATCAATGAGCTAGCAAAAATGAGCATGACAATGCAGGTTTGTCCCCCAAAGTTCTCCTTCAGTTAAACTGGTTATTAATGTAACAGCGATGAATTATGTGAAAGTTCTCTTGTACATCACAAAAATAAATGTTCTGGTAGGTACCTGAAGAAGTCTCTGTATTTTGGGAAGCCTGTAAAAAAAAAAGCATAATAAATTATACTTCTGATAGATTTAAAGATGGTTGAAACAGCACAGATGTGAATCAAACCCACATCTGCCACCTCCTGAACAAATGGCCATACAGCCAGCATTTTATTCTGCCTCTGAACCAAAACAGCTAACACACACATAAACTGTGTGGCCACACAATTAAAGTGCTTATTTTAGTCAAGATTTCATTGGGGAAAGCTTAAAACCACAATACCTGCTGAGGGCTCTTTGCATTAGCCTTAGGCAGCTCCAAGTGCCTCAGGTTCCTCTCCTTAATAATCCTCATACAGCCCTTGGTATCAATCTGGAGGAGCTGCAAGGTGAGAGCTTCATTAACATTCAAATGAGAACAAAAATGTATTGGTGGGGCCAGTGACAAAGCAAGATAGATGGGACATGC
The DNA here is from genome assembly GCF_012460135.2 of Molothrus ater. Classification (NCBI taxonomy): domain Eukaryota; kingdom Metazoa; phylum Chordata; class Aves; order Passeriformes; family Icteridae; genus Molothrus; species Molothrus ater. Next base: position 9,058,782 of record NC_050497.2, on the reverse strand, counting down.
TCCACATGCAAGACTCTGGGGATATTTTACACTTATAGGAAAAGCCCTGGCAGGACCAGACTTTGGATGCAGGACTTATTTAAGAAACTTCTTATGCAAACCATGATGGCAGATTAGTGCAATAATTAGATTATTTGTTTAAGAAACAAAGTTAAACCACTTATTTAAGCCTCAAATACTGAGAAATAAAGACTCCCCCTGTTTGAAAGCAGGTAATGTTATTAAGACAGTAAAACTTACCTGAATGAGCAGTGCAAACAGGGGAGTGCTGGTGAGACTCACTGACTTAATCTTCTCGTGAATAGCAGCAGCTGGCAAGAAATCCAACATCAAAATCAGCTGGGAAATCACTCAGAAGACATCAGAAAATAGGGACAAAGGCAGGATGGGTCCCCAGTACCTTTTGTGTGGTGGAAAGCCATCCTGCCAGCCCGCAGGGTGCGGGGCAGCAGCACATTGCCCACCCAAGGGGTCACTGCCATCAGCAGCTTCCTGTCCAGGTTCAGCCTCCTCCAGTGCTCCCTGTTCCAGCGCCAAGCTCTCCTGGGCAGCTCCTGCAGCCCCTGGGCATCCTGGCCAACAGCTGCAGCCTCTCCAGGGGGCATGGCTAAAAGCCTGGCAGGTCTCAGCATCTTGAATTGCCGTGCATGAAAAAATACACAATTAAGAGTTCCCCTTAGGAAGGTTCTGCCATTAGTCCCAGGACAAACCATTCACAGGGCAGGCAGGACAAAAAGCTGTGAGCTTTTCCTCTTGGGATTACAGTGATTATATAAAAATAAATTCCTACTAAGCACAGCCTGGCAGTGCTCATGTCACAAGAGCAGACAAGACACAAGAGGCACTCACCAGTTTCCTCTGGAAGCTCGTGTTGTTCTTCAATATTGTCCTCACCTCCTCCAGGCTAACCCGCAGCACGTGTTTCCCACACTGGGAAGCCTGAAAATGAAAGAACACAAGAAAATACAGAAGGGAAAGTCCCTCAAAAAAATGATTTGCACTGGATCTGCACAGCAGGTACAAGTTCTCAACATTGCTGCTGTTGAAGGTATCTTACTAAATGAAATCAACTCTGGAGACCTTCCCTTTTAATCCTTGTGCATCATCACAACATCATTTCTGTGAAATGCCTATTGCACAGAAGCTTTTGTGTGAGGGATCTACCAAAAACCCCAAAACCAGAATTTACTGGGTAATTATCTTCACATTTTTTGACTTAACACCACAAGGGAATGAACAGCAAGATGTTATCTGCTCAGCACATCCTGCCCTTACTGCAGCAGCTGCACTTCCCTTCCAACTTCTGATCCAAGCCCCCATCCCAGCTCACCTTGGCCATCACTTCTGCTGGATTCTTCACCAGCACATCTGTGGAACAGGCATTTGCAATGCCCATGAGCACGGTGTTCAGCTCAGATGATTCATCAGCAGCTCTGTCTCCATCACACCCTGCCCTTGGAACCTCACTGCAGCTGCTCCCTGTGCCAGCCCTGGCAGCAGAGAGGAGGGACTGGATCTGGTTTCTCTCTCTGGTTGCCTCCTGTTTGTCTGTCCCTGTTGGTATCCACAGGTCAATGCTGGGGACTGCAAACTTCTCCTTTCTCGTGGTCACCTTCTCCTCCTCTGAGTTGTTTGCCAGCTCCAGCTCCAGCTCCTCCTCACTGCTGCTCTCTGAGGGGCTGGAGCTCTCCTCAGCGTGGCGCCGTTTGGTTGCCCCAGATCTTTTCTTCTTGATCAAAAAAAAAGCACACACAAGTTTTAGTCAGTGTTCACCCCTGGCTTGCAACTGTCTCAAATCAGGAAGTTTCCTTTTTCAAAGGAAACAAGATTTTGGAAACAAGGCCATCTTCAAAATGGTCGTAAGCAGTCAGAATTTCTTGAGTGCCTGGGACCAAAACTGGCAACTCATGAGGTACAGACATGAAAACCTACATATATCCCATTCTTACAGGCATTTCAAGGCAGGAAAGGATTCTGGATAATATATAAATATACAGCAAATTAACTTCAGCCCTTCAGAACAAAGGCTGCTTTACCCACCAAAGATTAAACTCTGAAATCCACAACAAAAACCTTGATTGTGTGAAATCAATGTCAATTTTTAATTGATTTCACAGGATTCCACTTTTAGTTTAGAGAAACTTAATTGAAGAGATGGGGCTGTGACATGGCAGGATTCCCACAGTACCTTAGAGCCAATCATGACTGTCCACTTGCTCAGGCATTGGGCACCAGTCCGATGGGGCAGCTCTGAAGCTATTTTACTCCAGCGACCTGAAAAGGATGCAGAGGATGCAGAACATTTTTATTTGTGCCACAAAATGAGCAACAGGCCTTTCAATGCAGCCATTCCACACGTGTTATACATTTCCCTGGATAAGAGACAGAGTTATTGAATGAATGGATCTCATACCCACAACACACAATAGAGAGAAGCTGCAATCATCACTACAAAGCAGAGCCTGCAGGGCTTACAATGAAAGAAGAGAAAACCTCAATGACACCTCTAAATTTCTATAGATCAAGCCACAGAAACACCTACCCAGGCCATGCTTTTGAACCAGTTCAATCAGCTGCTCCTCTTCCTCCAAGCTCCACTTGCCTTTCTTTACATCCCAGTGCAATGCTTTTAAATACCTTCCAAATGAAAACATTACAGTCAGGATCATTCAATCCTGCTTGTAAAACTCAGACCATCCCTGCACTCCAAGGCTGATCAAACCCAGCATTCCCAGTCAGAGCTCTCCCTAGTTTAGGGAAAATGTTCCCTGGCCTGAACTCACCGGTCCCGGCACTGGGCGTCGCTCCTGCCCGGCACTTCCCTCCGGATTTTGTACCAGTCCTTCTCCTTGTACTTCTTAACTGCAGCCATCAGCATCTGTGTGCAGGCAAAGCCAGAGCTGAAATCCTCACCAGGATCAACCCTAACAGGCCTGTGACAGCAGCAGTTCTGTTTGTTTCCTGTGCAAATCTCTGGACAAAACTGTTTAGGAGCTTCTAAGTGCTCTTGAGCTGTGGAGTGCCCATTTGGTCTGTGTCACACTCCTCAAACTCAGATTTACAGCCATGCCACACCTCAGCACTCCAACATTCCCACCCTGCAATTCCAGGCCCAGAGAATGGAGCTTACAGCATCTTCCTCTGGTGTCCAGGGTCCTTTCTTCAAGCTGGGATCCACACTCTTCGTCCAGCGGTAAATCAGCTGAGCAGAATCTCTTCCTTCCATGTAATAAGCAACTGGAAATCAAAAGGTTTATTTAAATCTGTTGTAATTAATGCTTCTTCCTTTATCTGCACAACAATTGCAAGCAGTGATTGCCATAAGCAGCACTTTCATGTCTTTAAAAATGGTGCTCTGCCAGTTTCAGCCAAATTTCCAGTATGGATAAAGGTTCCAAGAGATATGAAGTCCTTGCTGATATAATGAAACAGGAAAGGCAGAGATCACCAAGGAAAAGAGACTGGGAGAGTGAAGCATTCCAGGTGAAGGAAAGGTTTGTCACTTGTGTGCCACTTACTTTTCTTGTATGGGATATGGCTTCCCACTCTCATCTCCTGAACAAGCTCTAAAAGCATCTGATCCTCCTCCTTGGTCCATTCTTTCCTTTTTAAATCTTTGTTATAGAGTTGGTATTTCTGCAAGCACTGGAAAGGTGTCCTGTTTGTCTTAAATACAGGGAAAACAGAGAGAAGCAGGTAATTAGTCATTTATGAAGACAAAAAGCAAGAGGGAAAAGCTAAAGCACCAAACCTTCTTGGTACTGTTCTGGGACACTCCTCAGAAAACACTAATTAACACTGAATTAGTATTAACATTGTTTTTTAAACCTGACAAGAGGCAAAGTAAAGCCAGAATGAACCAAGTTCAGCCAGCTCAGCCCTTACCCCCAGCTCCTGGGCAATGCTCTGCCAGTCCAGGCAGTCGTGCTCAGCAGCTATCTGCTTCAGCCTGTCCAGCTCCTCCTCAGTCCATTCCTCTTTGTTGATGCTTGGATGTTCCCAGTTTTGCCAAAACTTCCTCAGTTCTTCTGAGCTACGTTGTCCATCAAACTAAAAAAAAAACCAACAAAAATATGTTTAGTCTCATAGCTGGGATTAAGACACCTGGACAAACAGGAAAATCAGTATTTTGCATTCCAGATATGTCTTACTGCCAAGTTTTCCAGAATTAAATCACCAAATTTAACAAGTTGAGATCACTTAACAGTCAGCTTGGAGAAATGCAAGATGGAGACATTGGATGCAAACCAGATCAGAGATTCTCAAGAGGAAGGACCCAGATATCAGAAGCAATGAAACAGCTGATCCCCCAACTCACATGGATGTTTGAAATTTTGTCCCAGTCATGCTCATCGAATCTGCTTCCTATTAAGTCACTTTCTGGGAGTTGGCTACAGCAGAAGGTACAAAGAGGAAGAAAGAATCTTATTAAACGGTTAATGAAACACTTTGTCTTCTTGATCCTGCCTCATCTCATTCCTCCCACCTGTTCCTGATTTCCACAAGAACTGAACACTCAGATTAGCAGGAGAAACAATTAATGCCATATCCAAACATGTTGCTTGATATTTGTTCATGAGCAAAAGCTCAAAACTATGGAAAAATCAGAGCTTTGCTCCTTTGTTGCTAAAGAACCATTTAAAGCAGCACCTCTCTACACTGGGTGCAGGCACTTTGTGTATCAAGACCCAAACACATTTCTTAGTAAAGAACAGTGGAGATGAGAGAGCTGCAGAGCCACAACAGCACCTAATTTTTTACAACCCAACACCAATGACCCATCTAGAAGTAGAAGGAGGGAACTTTTAGAGCTAAACTCTAAGACATTTCATTTTTCCCCAAGAACATAGAAAGACTTCTTACTTAATTGCCTCTATTTCTTGCTCCAAGTCTTTGATTTGCTTTTCCAAGGTCTCTTTTTCTGTTTCAGTCTTGATTTTCTCCAGTTTCTGATTCCAATAACTCAACCTGTTCAAAGACATTTTTATCACTACTTAAGAGGACAGATGGGAATGAGGTCAATGGCATCAGGAGATGTACAGCAGAGACACCTTCCCCATCAGTTTCATTCCTCCCTTCAGGTTTATTTCCACACCAAACTGTTCCCCCAGGGTTTCCCACAAGGCACACTCACTGCCATATTTTTGCCCCTTCAGTGCAAACCCTGACCCACAGCAGGTTTCAGATAAACCATTTTGGTGTTTACAAAGAGAACCAATGGTTGCTGCAACAGCCATATAGACTGTGCCAGCTCCAGCACAGAAATCCACACCTTTGGGCCTCATATCACAATTTCAGCTCCAAGCCCTGCAAAGTATTTTAAGTTACACCACAGTGCCAAGGGGAAGAAGTAGATGGCTGTAAAATTCCAAACACAAGCAACACAGGAACTTGCTGGAGGAAGGGGAAATCTGTACATGTCCCTTCTCCTTTGCCATGCAATGTTCTCAGCAGGAGAAGAGGGGATTTGGGGGCTGAACTCACTTGAGCAGCTTTGGCTGGAGCAGGCGCTGCAGGCGGTCGCTCACCACGGATTTCTGCAGCAGTGTCTTCTCTGCAGCTTTCCCTAAAGCAGACAGGGAGCAGCCAGGATCAGTGCAGAACCACTGCCAGGAGACAGCCAGTGCTGCCAGGGAATGCCCTGCAGCTCTGCAGTGAGAGCTCCCTGCATAAATCACCCACGTGGTGTCAGCCCTGGGCAAGGCACAGCCTCTGGCTCGGTTCTACTGGGATCCCCAAAGAGACCCCAATAAAGGAATCACCCTGTGAGCATCTGGAGCTGCAGGTGTCCCCTGAACTGCCCTCATCTGGGCACCTTGCACCACCTTACTTGGTTTAGGAGTGCTCACAGGAGCTGAGCAGCAGAACAAATGGAAAAGAAGTCCTTAATGACTCACTGAAATAATCTACAGAGCACCCCATTCCCTTCTAACAACTTTTTGTGAGTCAGGCAGAGGTGTTGATGTTTAACTGCAAACAGGAACACACACAAACAATATGAATATATACATTTGTTATATAAATATATACATGTTACAGGTGTTCCAGAGCACTGAACAACACCCAGACTTACTTACACTTGGCTGAATGCAGCTGTTCAAAGGATTTTATGCCCTGAGCTGCCTTTTCCTTGGCCTCTTCATTGGGAGGAGGGCCCTGATGAGGATTAGAAGGGTTAGATACACTCAGAGTCAGACAAAATTACCGTTTCTTCTTAAAACTCCAGCATGAACTGCTACAACGATAACTGGAAACCCAAACTTGTGCAAACTGTCACAATCACACTGCTTAGCTACCTTTGTTAGCAAGAGCTCACAGGTTTCATTTAATTAAACAGAAATTACCAGTAATTGCTGGAATATATTAATATATGGATGATGATAGTTGACATCTTGGCTACCACAAAAAGCCAAGATCTCCTTTTGATGATGGCCTTTTAAAAACACATTAAAAAAGTACTACTGATTGTTCCAGAAAATAGAAAAAAATACAGAAAATCTCAGGAACTGAGAAAACTCAGTTTCCCAGACAAACAGATCAGATTTCAGTGAGGGCTTTAAAGAGCAGCATAGAACTGGGTCATGGAAACTAAGACAATTAAAGTTAAGTTAAAGTCAAGAACATTCAAGCCCCTGGTGGCTGCAATTCCACTCCTCAGACCTCACAGGGCTGAACAAACATTTCCAAAAGAGGGAGAGTGACAAGTGAGAGGGAAAAGGTTTCAAGCTGAGGAGTGACAGTTACACCCCTGAAATGAGAACAGTTCAAACACATTACAGTGCACAACCATCACTGAAGACACACCAGTGTGCAAGCTGCTTTTATTTACTTACAATTCCTGTTATTTTATCCTTGAAGTATGGCTTCATAAAATGACCCAAAAACACATTTGCGGGCAGATTTCTGCCATCTCCTGCCTTGGTTGTTTTTGAAGCATCACGCTCACCCATGATTTCCTTCTGCAATACAAGAGTGAATTGAACAGCATCAGTGTCTCCCCCAAAGTGCTGATTTCAGAGAGCTGAGCCCTCACAAACACCCCAGGGCTCAAACCTGCAGCACCAGATTCAAAATCAGTGTAGGACTCAAAGGCAGCATTTGGAACTTGCTGAGCTTGCACTGTGCAGATGATTATAAGCTTAATAAAATACTAACTTGCCACAACAAGCTAAAAAATAACATGTAAAATACCCTTTTTATTGTAAGAAAGCATAGAATCATCAGTTAAATAAACCACCTCAGTCCTGGGCTTGAGGGGAAGGAAGGAAGGCAAATGGCAACCCAGAAAAGCACAGAAATGAGCATTTCACTGCTGCTGTGCTCACCTGCTGTGCTCTGTTCTGTGCAATGAGCAGCTCCACCTCCTCAATCTTTTCCTTGATAACATCCTGGTACACATGGTTCATCTGCAGGCAGGTTTCTGGATCCTGGGGCAAACTTTCAATATCATCATCATCATCATCATCACTGCTGTCTTCTTCCACTTCCACTTCCTGCAGGCAAAGAAGGCATTTAGAGAGAAAAGTGACAAAAGCAGGTCTGTACCAACCAGTGCTGTAACTCAGCTCTTCCTCAGCTGAAGCTGCTGTGTTCTCACAGCTTGAGGGGTTTGCAGGGAGGCCTCTGAGCCTGAATAACAACGTCCTGGGCAGGAACACCCCAAATCCAGGTTTTCCTGAGCACAAAGCCAAGGCAACTGCCTGGATTTCCCCAGAGCAGGGTGAGGTTTCCCTTCAAAACTGGAAATACATACTTAAAAAAAACCAGTTACCATTTCAGCATAAGAATCTTCATCATCATCATCTTCATCATCACCATCTGTTAGACAAACAAAACACAAAAATGCTGATTGCAGTGGAATAAAAGAAAAGCTTTACACCCAAATCTTTTCAATTAAAGCATAGAGGAAAAAGCACCAGAGAGAGCTCAGACGTGACCATCAGTGGGTTTGGATACTGACAACGTTGTCATGTAAAAAGTGCATTGTTACAGTCCATTTATGCTTTTTTTTTGTTTGTGTGTTGTTGTTCTGGAGAACAGTTCTGGGTAAGCACAGCAAAGCTGAACGGTGCTGCTGCACTGGAGAGGCTCCCGGGTGAGAGCCCAGGGACAGCTCCAAGGCAAGACAGCACAGCCTTGGCACCAGCAGCGCCCGCAGGACCGGGGGTGGCACAGGCTGCGGGCGGGGGTCCCGGAGCCGCAGCGCCCGCAGGACCGGGAGTGGCACAGGCTGCGGGCGGGGTCCCGGAGCCGCAGCGCCCGCAGGACCGGGGGTGGCACAGGCTGCGGGCGGGGTCCCGGAGCCGCAGCGCCCGGCAGGACCGGGGGTGGCACAGGCTGCGGGCGGGGGTCCCGGAGCCGCAGCGCCCGCAGGACCGGGGGTGCAGCCGCTCGGGCAGCGCCGCTCCCGCTGGCACCGACCGCTCCGCTCCGCACACCGCACTGGTCACGCTGGGCATGCTACGGCTCACACAGCGCTGGGTGAGGCTGCCTCGGCCCCGCCATTGCACTACTGCCGGTCCTGGGGGCAGAGGGAACGCGCAAAGCGCCGGGGAGCGCCCCGAGCCCCCCGGAGCCGTACCGGAGCTGAGGCTGGAGTCGGACAGGGCCAGCTGGATGTCGGCCCCGCCGGGCTGCAGGCTGCGCTCCAGCTGCTCGATCTCGCGGCGGATCTTCTCCCGCTCCGCATCGAGGTCCAGGCCCTGAGGAGAGCGCAGGGGCCCGGCCGGGCCCGGCCCGCGGGACATGGCGGCACCGCCGCTCCCGGGGCTGCGCCGGCCCCGCCCACGCCCCCGCCCCCCCGCCCCGCCAATCGCTGCTGCGAGCGCGGGTCAGCTGATCCGGCACGTGACACTGCTCAGCCAATCGGGACGGGGCTTGGCGCACGTGCACGGCCGGGGGGCGGCCCCGGGACCCGCAGAGATCGGCCCGGGACGGGACCGCGGCACCGGGACAGGGCCATCAATGACACCGGGCAACACGGCCTTCAGTGGCACCAGGACACGGCATTCAATGGCACCGGGACACCGCAACACGGCCTTCAATGGTACCAGGACACGGCCATCAATGGCACCGGGACGCCCCCACCTCCGGCCGACCCACGGGCCTTTCCCCCTCCGCAGCCCGAGCACCGAAGGGCAACGGGAGCCGCAGCCAAAGCCGCAGGGCTCGCCGAGCGCGGCCTGGGGGATGGCGGTGCCCGGGGAAGAGGGACCGCGCTCCTGGCTCCGCAGGAGCTGCTCCCTTCCCGGGTCAGGGATCTCTTAGGAAGGGATGGAGAAGCCAGGTCTGCAGTTTGACGCGTCAAAATGAGGCCAAGTATTAAAAAAAATCACTTTTTAGTAATAGTTTCCATATGAAAACAAAGTGCTCCGTGCTGTGTGAGTCACTCAGTGTCTGTCCTCTGACACCTCAGAGATTCTGTCTATGGATTTCAGGAGATCAGCCACGAGCTGCAGGGATTCTGCTCCAGACAGCAGCTGCCTGGAGTGGGAGAGATGCAGGGTTACACGTGGGGACAGGCAGCCAGGCAGCTTTGGGAGAGCTTCCCCACATTCTGTGATTTATCAAGCAGCATTATATCAGGACTGGAAACTCCCACTTCCCACTTATTTTTACACTTGGAGGAAAACACATAGCAGGTAATAACACAGAGCAGCTCCTCTGGCACAGAACACAAACCCCTGAATTTTAACCCTAAAAACCCACTGAGGAGGTTTATCTGTGAGCCCAGGAGGGTGTCGGGAGGGCTGTCCCAGCGCAGCTGACCTGATGGATGCTCGGGAGCTGGCTGTGACCTGCAGCAGCTGCTGCAGCGCCGCCTCCGCGTTCTGCTTGGCCGCGGCCAATCCCGCCTGCCCCGCCCGCAGCTCCTCCTTCTCCAGCCTGGAATTCCTCAGCTCCGCCTGGGGCGAGGGGCAGAATCCATGAGAAACAACCCCGGAACCGCAGCAGATACTCTACAGCTAATGGTGCATTCCCACAGCAGCTGATGGGCTGGAATGTAATCATTGACTGACACAAGGGAATACAATAAACACTGCAATAAACACTGCAATAAACAGGACTGGAGCCCAGAACCAGCTGCCTGCAGGGAGTGTCTGCCCAGAATCATTAGGGTTGGAAAGACCTCTGGATGTATCCAGCCCAACCCTGCCAAGGCAGTGTCACCTGGAGCAGGTGACAGGAACAATTCCAGGTGGGTTTGGATGTCTCCAGAGAGGGACATTCCCTGAATTCCCTGGGCAGTTTGCTCCAGGGCTCTGCCACCCTCCATGGAAGGAAATTCTTCCTCATTTCAGTTTCTGGCCATTGCTCCTCACCACTGAAGAGTCTGGCACCATCCAGGCCCTCCCAGCCTCTGCCAGGACACAACTCCCACACCCAGCATTTTCCTCAGAGCCTGCAAAACCCTTGGAATATCCTTTGCACTGGCTCAACTCTGAGACGTGTCCCTGCAGCCCCAGCAGTGCTGCTGTGTACCTGCAGCTGTGCATTCTCCTGCCTCAGTTTGGCAGCACTGTTCTCAGCCTTGGCAGCCCTTTTCTGCAACAGAATAGAGATTATTGAAATAGTAATAATAAATTGGTTCCTTAAATAATAATAATAATAATAATAATAATAATAATAATAATAATAATAATATATAACAATATATAATATATAATAATTGTATAACAATAGTGTTAATAATAATCAAACTTGATTATTGAAAATAATAATATATTTATTATATAATAGTATTATATATTATTGTATATAATAATAAAATAGAATATTATTATATATAAAAATATTATACAGTAATGCTACAATGAAGATCACATTTATTCTTGAAATTAATATTAATAATAAAAATTAAATTATAACAGAAATAGTAATAATAATAACCCAGGCAGCTTGAGCCACATGGGAATGAGTGATTCTAGCACAGAATTTGGAGGGACAGGGTTTGTGTTACACCACGCTGTGTTCTGAATGTTTTAGGAGGTAGGAACAGCTCCCTCCTTCCCTCCTCACTGCTTCTTTCTGGGATCTGCAGAACCTCCCTACCCTCACAGGGGAGAATTTCTTCCTGACATCTGAGCCCAATCTAAAGCCAACACTTACAGTCATCAGCTGCAGATTCTGCTCCACATGCTGCACCATTGCTTCCAAATCCCGTGCTTCCTTTTCTTCTTTGATTTTGTTTTCCTCAAGCTTCTTCTCAAGCTTCCTCATCCTTCAAAAATAAGAAAAAAAAAGAGATGGCACACAGTAAGCACTTGTACCATTAAATGCTTTAGGAGGGAAATTCTGGGAAAGGATCAAGAATCGCATGGTTTTGTGGAAAATGAATTCTTCTCACGCACTTGTCTGCTTGAGTTTCAGACAGAATCTGAAGCTTATTGATCTTGTTTCTCAAAATAGCATTCTCTTCTTTTAGCTAAAAAAAAAAAAAATTCTTATTAGGACTGAAGTGCATTTTCACAACAATACCAACAATCCAAGATCAATAGCAGAATATTTGGCTTTAATGCTGGAAATCCTTTTGCTTTCTAATACATTCAAGCTGAATTTTACCTTCAGTTTACCCATCTGGAAACCACTGTGGGGCACAGGAACGTGGCACTGAAGCACCAGTGTAAACGTGACTAATTAATGCCGCCAACTCTAAATGACCATGACCCCAAAGGCAGGAGCACGAGGAAGTCACCCGGGTCATGTGCAGGGCAGCAGGACAGGGAAAGAACCGGACCTGGCCCTGCTGAAACGCACATTTCCAGAGCTCATTCTCCTCCCCAGCGGCTCTCGGTGGGGGCAGGCGGTGCCCAGGCCGGGCTCTGGAGCACGCCGGGCTCGGGGCTGCTCTCACGGAGCGGTACCGGGGGGCGGGCAGCGCTCACCTGTTCGTAGCTCGGCTGCCCAGGGGGAACCCGGCCCGGCCCCGGCGCGGCTCCGGCGCTGCCCAGGTGTTCCTGCTCCACGGCCAGCGGCCGGTAGCTCTCGCTCCATTCCTCCTCCTCGTCCTCCTGCTCGTCCCCCGACTCTGAAGGCACTGCGGGCAGCGGGGGCACGGCGGGCGCAGCCCAAGCCGCCTGCGGAGGGGACAGCGGGCTGAGGTGGGCGGCGTAACGGGGCGGATCCCGGCCGCGCTGCTGCGCACGGCCTTACCTGTGTGTCAGCGCCCGCGCCACCCCCGCCGCGGGCCTTGGAGCGGACGAACTCGCGGAAGGAGAAGGGGTTGGGCTCGGCCGGGCCCCCCGGCAGCGGCTCCGCCACCGGCAGCGCCGGCGCCGCCATGGCCGCCTGAGGGCGGGGCGGGGCGGGACCTCCCCTTCGGAGCGGACCAATGAGCGCGCGCTCTCCGCCGCCGCGCCCACCCGCGGCCCCGCCCCCGCCCCTTGACCCCACGCTCCCGGTGGCGGCAAGATGGCGGCGGCCATGGCGTGGCTGCGGCGCGGCGCCTGCGGCCAGGCCCGACGGTGAGCGCGGCCCGGCACCGCGCGGGGAGGGCACGGTGGTGGGGACAGCGAGGGGACAGCGGGGGGACGGGCGGCACCCGCTCTGGGGGGGGAATCAGCGCTCGGTACCGGCCTCGGCGGAGCGGCGCGCCCGCAGCCCTGACGGTGTGCCCGGTGTCCCGCAGGTGCGGGCTGGCGGCCGGCCGGAGCTACAGCGGCGGCGGCGCCTACCCCAGCGTGTCGCTGACGTGCCCGCTGCCCGGCGTGCCCAAGGCCGTGTTCGCGGCGGCCGAGAGCCGGGAGCGCTTCGAGACGCGGGTGACGGTGCTGGAGAACGGGCTCCGCGTCGCCTCCCAGAACAAGTTCGGGCAGTTCTGCACCGTGGGCGGTGAGTGCCGGCGGGGCCGGGGGCAGCCGGGGTCACCCCAGCTCCCCCCCGAGCCGGGGGTGGGTGTGAGGAGCGCGGGTGTCAAAGTCACGCTGGTTTGTTCTTTTCTTTGCTGCAGTTCTGGTGAATTCAGGATCGAGACACGAAGCGAAATATCTCAGTGGTATCTCGCACTTCTTGGAGAAACTGGCGTTCTCTGTGAGTACTGCCCTGGGTCCCCAAATCTGCACAGAGCAGCTAAGGAGGACTGAGCCACAGGGCTCTCTGCACCTCAGCTGTTAAACAGTGATGCCAGCATCTACAGAGTCACAGAATCTTAATTGCTTATTAATTAGCATGATTGTAATTACATTTTAAAAGTCTTTATGGTTTTACCTCCAAGGCTTGCATGTAGTGATTGGGCTGAAAGAATGTCAGAGATGCTCCGGTTACGCTGAAGGGTTATAAACAGTTATTGCTTTACTAATTAATAACACTGGTATCTTGGTACTTGGTAATAACACTGGTATCTTCCTTAGTCCACAGCTCAGTTTGGCAGCAAAGATGAAATTCTCCTCACCTTGGAGAAGCATGGAGGCATTTGTGACTGCCAGGCATCGAGGTGGGCTGCTCCTTCTGCTCTTACCTGGGTGGTGCAGCACTGACAGCACTTTGAATATTTTAATGATTAGGACAGTTTCATCTGTGATTTCCTGATGCTGAGATGACACTGAGTGACCCCAGAAGTGATGTCTCAGTGCAGGACCTGGTTGTGTGTTGCAGGGACACCATCATGTACGCAGTGTCTGCTGATGCCAGAGGCCTGGACACCGTGGTCAACTTGCTGGCTGATGTAACCCTGCAGCCCAGGTTATCAGGTCTGGCAGCACAATCCTTTATCTCAAAAAAACCATTTCCATCTCATGGCTTGCTCCTGAGAGCTCAGAATTCTCTCAGAGGTGACCTTGCAGCAGCTGGGGGTTTTCTTTAGGGGTTGCCATCCCTTGTTTTATCTCATTGCAGATGAAGAAATTGAGATGACCCGAATGGCCATAAGGTTTGAGCTGGAGGATCTGAACATGAGACCTGACCCAGAGCCTCTCCTGACAGAAATGATCCATGCGGTAACACACTGGCATTTCCACCCTGCTGCATTCCTCCTGTGTTTTGGCAGCTTCAGGGTTTATTTTAGACTGTTCCAAAACCAGATTTTCTGTTATTCAGTTTCTGTGATGAGAGAATTTGGCTGTCCCTTCCCTTTGAAATCCAGCATTCTCCACACATGGAAGATTCTAACCCAAACTGAAAAATAATTCTATTTGTAACTTCCCTTTGTTGATGTGGGTGACAAAACGTTACTGAGTTGAAATACTCTCAGCTTTTCCTCTCTCAGATGGGGGCTTAATTCCAAAGCAAAATGAGATTGAGAGAAAAATTTTTGTGACTTCAATGTGTCTGTTCCCCTTTAGGCAGCCTTTAGAGACAACACAGTGGGACTGAACAGGTTCTGCCCCGTGGAGAACACGGACAAAATCGACCGGGCCGTGCTGCACTCCTACCTGAGCAGTTACTACACCCCAGACAGGATGGTGCTGGCTGGGGTGGGCATTGAGCACGAGCACCTGGTGGAGTGTGCCAGGAAATACCTGCTGGGGGTGGAGCCCGTGTGGGGCTCGGGGCAGGGCAGGGCTGTGGACAGATCCGTGGCTCAGTACACCGGAGGCATCATCAAGGTACGTGGTGGAGGTGGCAGCTTGCTGGGATTTGCTGATTTCTCTACAGGATTTTGCTTTTCTTGAGTTGCATTTCATGAGTATGAGCCTCAAACTGGCCATGACTGCTGTTAATTGGGTGGTATGGTGATTGTATGAAATGTATCAAAGTGGGTACAAGAGCTGTGAAAATTGGTGTTAATGATCTGTCTGCCCTTGCCACAGGTTGAAAAAGACATGTCAGATGTGAGTCTGGGCCCTACTCCCATCCCAGAGCTCACCCACATCATGATTGGGTTAGAAAGCTGCTCGTTTTTAGTAAGTATTAACCTGAAATCCTTCATTTTACGTGCCCTGTACTTGGAGTACATATTCCTGTTCCTTGGAGAATCCCAGGAACACTCACTCATCCCACAAACATTGACATTTTTGCTGCTGCACATAAAAACAAGCAGCATTTCCCACTACACTTTGCTGAAGGTTTTGCCCTTCCCACTGCTCTTGTGCTGTGTTTTTTCCCTCCCCTTTACTCACCCCAGACCCTCAAGAGCTCTGCCATGACCTGAGTTTGTTGTTCCAATGCAGGAGGACGATTTCATTCCTTTTGCTGTGCTGAACATGATGATGGGAGGTGGTGGCTCTTTTTCAGCTGGAGGGCCTGGCAAGGGCATGTTCACCCGGCTCTACCTCAATGTGCTCAACAGGTGGGTTTGTCTTGCTGTTTATGGGGTGCCAGAAACAATCCTGTAGCAGGTTTACATGGAAAAAAGCAAATCCCACCAGGATTTTTTATATCAGTTCATTCTGCTTGGAACATGGGACTGGTGTGTCAGTTGGCATTTTGAGAGGGTGAAAGTAAAGGGCAGAAGTGACCAGGAATTGTGTTTTCTTCTTTTAGCCCTGTCCATGCTTTGATCAGGGAATATTAACAGGATTGGCTCTGTATTTTCCTGGATTCAAGGATTGAAATGGAGAGAAGGGAGTAGATGCCACATGCACAAATTGTCAGAGGCAGGGATTGACAATTCTCACTGCACTGCTGAGAACCCTGAGAACGCACTGGGAGGGTGCTCACTGTCCATGTTTAATTTTCACATTGTAAATTCTGGGTTTTACATTTTAAAAGACTGTTTTATACTCACAGGCACCACTGGATGTACAATGCCACCTCTTACCACCACAGCTATGAGGACACAGGTCTGCTGTGCATCCATGCCAGTGCAGATCCAAAACAGGTACAGAGTCCTGTACTCAGGGACAGGAGTCCTTAACCACATCAGTACCAGGGTTCTGTGGACACAAGAAGCATTGCTCTGATCTTCTCTCCATCATCTGTTTTCCCCAGGTTCGGGAGATGGTGGAAATCATCACCAGGGAATTCATCCTCATGGCAGGAGCAGTGGGAGAGGTCAGCAGCACATTTGAGTTTGCAGATGGTCTTTGAGCTGAAATAATCCCTGGAAGTGTCCAAGGCCAGGCTGGACAGATCTTGGAGCACCCTGGGATAGTGGAAGGTGTCCCTGCCCATGGCAGGGGGTGGCACTGGATGGGCTTTAAGGTCCCTTCCAACCCAAACCATTCTGGGATTCTGTGAATGCATTGCATTGACTGTGCTAGAATGGATTTTTAGAGATAATTTTGTTATATATTTCTGTAAAAGAATACAGCAACATTAGCAATGCATCCACAAAGAGAGAGGTGTCTGCAGAACTCTCCCATGTTACCTTGTACTACAGAGCAGCAACAAGATTTTTTTTTTTAATTTCCTGCTCATTTACAGGTAGAACTTGAGAGAGCAAAGACACAGCTCAAGTCCATGCTCATGATGAACCTGGAGTCTCGGCCAGTGATCTTTGAAGATGTGGGGAGGCAGGTTTTGGCAACAAACACAAGGAAGCTACCTCATGAGCTCTGTGACCTCATCAGTGAGTAGCCAATGCTTTGCCCTACCTTGAGGGAACTCTAGGTACAGTTAAAATATTCTTGTAGCACTGATGAGTTACCTCTGAAAATACTACAGGAATACATTTCAAACTGAGCTTAATTGCTTTCACAATTCCAGCACAGGGCTTATTTTAGTCAGAAGGAAGGGAAAAGAGGAATCATGCTAGAGAAGATACGGAGTTGGTTTTCTGAGCACGGGCCCAAATCTGCTTTGTGCTGTTCACAATGGAGGTGTCACAGCTCTGCCTTTCTTCTGCCTGCAGGTCAGGTGAAACCCAGTGATATCAAGAGGGTGGTGACTAAGATGCTGCACAAGAAGCCAGCAGTGGCTGCCCTGGGTGACCTGACAGACCTGCCCACGTACGAGCACATCCAGGCCGCCCTCTCCAGCAAGGACGGGCGGCTCCCGCGGCTCTACCGCCTCTTCCGATAGAGCAGCACCTCCTGCCCGGCCTCAAATCCCTTCTTTTTTAATGGTTTTTTTTCTCATTCTCATGTTGCTGTACCAGCCTCCCTCCCCCCAATGCTCCCAGGCATTCTGTGCAACCGTGGAGCTGAGCAAAGCTGCTTTGGAGCATTGGACTGTGAAGAGCTCGTGTAAGGAGCCAGCACTGCCCCTGGAGGAGGAGTTTGACCCTCTGAGTAGGTTACAAGGGAAGATGGGTGTTGACACCCTTCTCTTGGCTTTGGGGAGAACAGAGCAAGCCAAAATGTTCATCACTACAGTGAAAGCACATCTCTGAGCAGTCAGTCACTGCCTCTTCATCACCCCAGCAGTGGAAGTGGGGCTGTCACATGAGGCCCCACTGTGCCCTTCCTGAGGAATGTGTGGCACGTTAAACAGCTTGGCTTCCATGTCTGAATTCAGAGAATATTAATAACTGTTACCAAGGTGAACTAAGACTTGGTCAAACTGAATTAGGAGAATAATAGTTACTGTCCTTGTGAAGTTAGCCAAAAAGTTTCCTGCAAATCCAGATTTTGTTACAAATCATGGATCCATTCACCATCTGACAAGGAATCACCCACCTGGGAATAACTTCATCGTCTTGCTATAGTTCCAAGGAAAGCAGCCCCATGACAGAACCAATTTTCTGTGGAGTTCCTCTGCAGAGGTATTGTACATAAAGGACACTTACTTGAGAATGAGGTTGATCCTGTTCTTTAGGTTTTTCACTTGGACATGAACTGTGCTAAAGAATAAAAGTTCTTTTCCTCCAGAGTTGCTTTACAAACAGTTATTAAAGGAGTTGCTGCTGCTGCACCTTAAACTCGTGCCTCATTTCCTCAGTGTCACCCAGATGGACTTAAGGCCTTGCAAAAGGAAGACACAATCAGTCTCACAGCAGAGATGTGGCTCAGCTGGAAGTCAAGATAACAAAATCATAACATTTAGAAACACAATCTTGACTGACACCACGTCACAGAAAGCCAAGTGCCACATGTGTGACATGCTAAAGAAATGGAGACTCAGCAGAGGAATAAAACACTGGATTTATATAAACCCCTAATACATGGGTTTAAAAATACAAGACAGCTGCACTGCAGCTCTTCACTGCTAGATGTGTTTGGTAAGGAGCAATGCAGCTGGGAGCAGAGCACTGTGAGGCTGCTGTTACCTGCTTTACCCCATCCTTTCCTCATGCAACTCAAACGTTGCATTGCTTCCTGCAGAGCCCGCAGTGTGCAAGTCCCGTTCAGTTGTTGTGTTTGCTTGTGAGGAAATAAAGAGACCTCTGAACAACTGAGCAAGTAGTAAGAGTTCTGAAATTCATCTGCCAAGGGTTTCCTGAGCTGGCCAGTGGAGCATGCTCTGTTCAATGCAAACAATTAGAGAAATCTGTCCCACCCCTCCAGCTGAAGACATGGCCCAGGTCACCCAAACACACACCACACAAAGAACTCTGGTTCTCACTTAAGGTATTGCATTAATTTATTTTTATTCCTTTAAAAAGAAAGGAAATCCAAATACCTGATGGCTACAGACAGGTCAGTGCCATAAATGTACCGCAGAACAGGAGCCTGTCTTGGACAGGTTGCATAGTCAGCAGCACTTCCTCCAAGGTGTTTGCATGATGTTTTAGGTCCTAAGGTGATTAATGATCCCATCTGTGCCCATGAGTTCTTAATTATTAGCTGTACTTAACATTTTACCAGTGCCATACTGGTCCTTGTAGTATATATAGCCTTAAGACAACACTACCTCAGAAATAGCAAGTTATTCACAGTTTACTGATCTGGAAAAATAAAACCAAAAGGAATTGACCGTGATTGGAGGTAATGGAGCTGTGTGGAGCTGAGTGGCTGCAGTTGCTCTGCAAACCTCCCTGGTGCACTCACTTGCATCACTTTGGTGAAGCATCACACAGTGCCTGTTCTCAGATAAATTCCAGCTCCTGCTGCTGAAGGCAGGTAGTGCTTAATCAGCCCTGGGGAGGACAAGTGAGTTCAGGAAGGGATGGCTTCAAGCAGTCTCAGCAGACAAATATATGGCCTGAGAGTTTGATATTTACCCCCTTAGTAACAGAAGGCCTAAAGAACAATTATTGAAAGGCAATGTTTCTACACTTCAATGTACAGGAGTACATTCACAAACAATTTGCTGTAGAGGACCCAAAAAGCCCAACACAGGAGCACCATCCATACACACAACTGCCATGAACTGGTCCCTGTTACTCCCTGTACAGAATAGCAACACTTGGCTACAGAGAAGGAGCAAACCCAACCCCACACTGGATGGAAGTTAACCTGACCAAACCAAAGAGACAAACAAAGAATTCACCTTTCTGCAGGCTTTTCTCAGGTGCCCTCTGGGTGATGCCAGTTCCAGCAGCTGTGCCCCTACATGGAGGGGAACCAAGGGTCTGCACCCAGTGGCTTCCTAGGATAGTCTGGTTAAAAATAAATCAATTATACCAGTTGGGATGGATGTCTTAAAGAACTGACTCCTTTTCTTAGGCAGAAGCACTTGAGCTACATGGATTAGCTCATGCAAATGAATCCAAGATGAGGTTTAAGACATTCTTCACAAGCCACAACAACTGCCAGAGGTGCTTATGCTGACAATTCCCTGCAGAGTTTGCCATGGTCTGAAATCCTCTTTCAGGGCACCTCTACCACAAGCACTGCAGAGCTTTCAGCTCAAGAAATGCTACATATGCTGCTGGATCTTTGGTCCTTTTGTTCCCGGCGCCTCAGAAGCTCCCTCGTGGCCCGCCTCCTTATTCCGATTAAATACAGATCTCTGTCAAACAGCCCTGCAGCCAGGGGGATGCTGCAACAGGAACACAAGCCAGCAGGTCAGGGCATAAACAGGTTCTTGTTTGCCCAGAATTTCCCTACTACTTCATACAACAAAGGCCACAAATCTGATTTTTACTTTCTTAAGGCATTCAGTGACTGCTGTGGGCGAAACAAGTGTTGTTCTTCCACAGCAACAAGTTAAGGTTTTTCACAATACTTTAAGTGCTGGTTGTAAAAGGGAAATGTACTTTAAATTTTAGTATGAACTCACCTCCTTTTATATATAAAGGACTTTCTTAATGACTCTGAATTAAAACCTACTCATTTGAAAAGCTACACCAGGTTACTGCTAACTTGGTGTACTCACTGGTGTGGTTCATCTCAACTATTCTTACCTTGGTCTTTTAGAGAGGAAACCTGAGCAGCCCATCACACACTATTTAATGGGTATTTAATACCCAGAAACAAAAATTCCCATTGCAATTGCACTGCTGATCGAATACTTTGAGAAATCACTTTTTTAGATATTCAGGTCTTGAAATCCCTGACCATGTTACTCACAAAAAAGAGAATAATTCCAAACCAAATATCTTAAGGAGTTCTACTAATACAACAGGACATTAGGAACCTGGAGGATCTCAAAATACTCCACTGACATCCAGCTGTGCTGAACTGCAGCCACCACTGGGGAGGGAAAACAGAACTGATCCTAAACAGGGGAAAAGGAAGAGAAGAGGAAAGCTGCTCATGCTGATAGGGAAAACAAAGAGCTGCATCTCAGATAAAGCACAGATTTACATTCAATTCCAGTGGGCTCTGTTTATCCCTCTCAGAAGGGTTAAGAGACCTGGCAGCAGGGATTTCAGCTGTCAGGGCAAGGTTTAAGCTCTTTCTGCTCTGGCCACCAGCATATACTGGGTAAAACCCAACCAGGCTGCAGGGATAGACACAGGAGGATATCCTCGGGTCATGGAGCAATCAATCACGTGGAGCTGCAGGAGGTACTCACTTGTCTCTGCCAGGCCTCACTTTGACACGAAACAAGGCAAACACAGGTCGGTGGTCTGAGGTTTTGATGACAGGACAAGAGGAGTACTTGACAGCCTGGATGTCGTCCTTGTAGCGGCTGCGGAACACGACCCGGTCCTGGAGGCAGGGGGAGAGGGGACAGGGAGGGTGACTCCCTCTGCACATCACCCACCCTGGAGAGCAGCACTGCTTCACAAGAGACAAATCCATTCATTCATCACCCTCCACTTGGTGGAATTAACGTGGCCTTGGCTGGGGATCCATTCATTGTCTGATCCCAACAGTTCTGTGCCAGCTCTGAGCCCACTCAGGATGTAAGGCAGGGAAAATAAAGTTAACAGCCTGTGCCAAGCTCTCCCTGTGCTCACAGATTCTACAGTCCTTTCTTCCACAAGTCCCAGATATCCTTAAGCAACAAATCTCAGCACAACTGAACCCCCTTTGACTTCTGAAATCATCCCTTACTGTGTAGGAGGGAGTCCTTTGCTTGGAGGTGGTGTCATAGCTGTCCTTTCCTATGTCAAACTTGTAGGAAGGACGGAAATGGATATCAGCCTCTTGGAATCCTTTGAAAATAGACCCTGTAAGGGAAGGGGAGAATGGCATGAACAAACTCCTCCCTCCTTAGAACTGTGTCTACTAATGCTGGCTAGAAACAACAGCCATGTACGGCCCAGAAAAAACTGGGCTTGGGCTCCAGAAAGGGAGCAAGCTCCAATCCTGACATGGAGAGGATAAAAAATAACCAGTGGCTGTTTAGTCAGTGGTCAGTTAAACAAAGAAGAACTGGTCCATGCACTTCCCCTTCCACTGAAAGCTTGTGCTGCTTTTGCAAATGCTGTTCAAATCTAAATTCCCTGGACACTGGGACAAAGATGCCCAGGTTATGGAGGAGTCAGATGAAACAGCAGCAAATGGCTTGGGAGGTTACATTAAACAGAACAAAGTACTACAGCAACAGGTCCCTTGACACACTGCCACTGTATTTGACAGCTGCTGACTCCCTTCTTCAGGGAACTTCACCAAAAAAAGCCCCCAGGAAATGGGGACTGGGCTGACATTACTCCTGTGTGCAGGTATCTTTGTTTCTGGAGAGGAGGGAGAGGAACAGCTGCCCCTTACCCCGACTCATCTCGCTGGTCAGCTGGTCATACACCAAGAGCTTGGACACGTCTGTGTCCGGGTTCTGGCTCAGGATGGAATCCACCGTCTCCCGATCCTTGTTCAGCCGGAAGTTGAAGTCCCCAAACCAGAAAACTTCATCGAACCGAGTTGTGACATCACCTGCAAATTCACAACACAAGAGTTTAAGAGATGCTGCTGAATGTGTTAGTGGAAGAAATTCTTTCTTTTCACTACCTGGAGATGTGATATTGAGTATGTTTTCTACCTGTGATCCCCAATGAATATGGGAATTAACAACCCAGGAGAAAACAGAACAGAAATGTTAAAAACCATAGAAAAAGCTGTAAGGAGACCAAACTATCTACAGGACCTAACACCAGAGGGAACACAAAAAGCTAATGCTACATTGCAGATAGAGAGTATATTAAATTTCCTTGGACAAGGACCTAATTATCTATCTAGGTATCAAGTTGTCAGCACAGTATTAGGAAATGATAATGGACTTTGGCAAACAATGCTCTGACCTGTGTACATGCAAAGTGACATAAGGTTTATTCTCTTAAATTTGAAATAAAGTAATTCCTAATTGTTCTAGAAAACACCTGGAAAGTGAAACACATCTGTAATATTAATAATAATTAAACCAAAATTATCATATTTCTAAAAAAATACATAATGTAAAAGTTCCCTTTTGAATTTTCTCTGTCCCATTTTCTCTCCCATTTCAAATTTTTTTCTCAAATTCCCAATTTCAAGGAAAAAAAAAATCATGGGAGTAATAACCATTCTCAGACAAAAAGAGCTGTAGTTTCTTTTCACACAGTCTCAAATGATCACTCTTCTTGTCTCTTTCCCAGTGCAGACTGAGAGACAATGCCCAGACCCTGCTGAGCTGGGCTCCCCCACGCTCATGGTTTCACACTTACTGGAACTGGATCGATATGGATTTGTGTCTGGAACATTCTTGGGAAGTGTAAGGGCTTGAATGGTTTTATTGTAGTCCAGTTTCCTCTCATTCACTTTACTGTCCCCAGCTGCAAGACAGAAACCCCATTACTGCCAACAGTGAATCATTTTCATGCAATGATGATTTTTGGTTAAACCAGGTGCTTCCAAACGGTATCAGACATTTTCCACATATAAAATGTGACACTCTGGGAGTGTCTGCACTGAATAACGATGACAGAAAGTGTGGAAAAAGGGACACAATGATGCAGAGTTCGTTTCTGTTTCCATAAACACAGTTCTTTCGTAAGTTTGTTACCAAACAAACCTCCTCCCTTATCCTTCTCAGCTCAGCAATCCTGAGCTTTGGCTCCAGCCTGAGCTGCTTTTTCACCTCTTTACAGCTCCTTCCCCTCCTCCCTCAACCAGGACACTTGTAGCAAGATTGCAAATATCTCACATGTGAAGTGGGAGGTGATGAAGAGAAAGGAGGTCCCAAAAAAGGTGAAGCTGATTCCCAGAGCCCCCTTGGTTTTGATCTGAGACACGATCCGAGTTGTCACCGTGGCATACTCCACTTCTGGAAGGAGGGAAAAAAAGATGCTGTTACTGAAACGCTTCTGACAGCGAGCAGGGAGGTTAGGAGAGGGAGAAAGGGCAGGGCACAGGCTGGCAGCGTGCCCTCAGCTCCCCACACACCCGAGCAGAACCAGATGAGGTCCCTGCGGATGAAGACGGACATGTAGAGCACGCCGTGCGCAGCCGAGTGCAGCAGGACGTAGTGCGGGCCCAGCGTCTCCTGCAGGCGGATCTCCCACTCCCTCCTGCAGGACAGAACGACAGCTGCACCACACAGCCAGCACAGGACACAGCAACAGCCAGGAGAGCAGATCAGCCTCGTGCACACACAGCCGTCCCTCTCACACACAGCATCAAGGCATAAGCTAAACCTCCCTGCACTCAACTGAGGTGCCACAGAAATCAGCAGGGTTTTGCCATCGGGGTGAAATTCTGTATGCACAGAGAAGCTGCTCCATCCCAGCTGCTCCCAAGGCCAGGGCTAGTGCAAGGTGTCCCTGCCCATGGCAGAGGATGGCACTGGATGGGCTTTAATGTCCTTTCCATCCCAAACCATTCTGGGATTTTATGATTTACAGATCTCCGTGACTTTTTCCTCTAAATCCCATTTCCTTTGGTGTTCATGCAATAGAATTCAGTCTTGTTAAAGGGGTTGATTATTGAAAATATTAGGAATACAATGGAGACTATTTCTAGTCTAATTCAAAGCAAAATGATTAGTTAACAATAAAAGAAGATGGTTCATTACATTGTTTTTGCTACCTGTCTGGACAGCCTTCTTGAACCCCAATGACATACATGTCCTGGGCAAAGTCTGGATCTGTTGGCAATAAGAAGTCATCCAGATTCACTGGAAGTTCCTATTACACAAGAAATTGAAAACAAACAGGAAGAAAAGAAAAGCAGTATTAGTTATGCGAGTATTTACTAGAAAAATACCTTGTAATTTGACAAAGATGACTGACAAGGAACATAGTCTTGAACGGAAAAACATCACCCCAGTCCTCTCAGTAGAGCTGGGGTAACTTTACTGCTTCCAAAGGACCTGTGCAGACCTCTGTGCACTCACCTTCTGCCCCTGCATGTTCCAGGTGGCCACAAAGATTCCCATATTCCGATTAGGGAAATATCTGCTGAGTTCTTCTGCTCCCATTAAGGCACCACTTGCCAGAAGGCTGCCTTCCAAATAGCTCCTGTGGACAAAAGACCCAAAAAAGAGCATCTAAGGAAAGGGCAGGGCAGCTGGGATATTGATGTGTAATGTTTGAATCCTGAAGGAATCAAGAATATGCCTTTATGAAGAAGGAATTGAATATTTATAAATTGTTCTGCTTGCCTGAAGTTCCTTCCAAAGTCAGGACACAAGGGTGAACTGTGGTGAGAAGACTGAAGCCATCCAAAGTCTTCAGCCCCACTAAACTCATCCAGACACAGAACAAAGACATTGGTTTGATAACCTCAGGGTGCCCAGAGGAGCTGTGGCTGCCCCTGGCAGTGCCCAAGGCCAGGCTGGACAGATCTTGGAGCAGCCTGGGACAGTGGAAGGTGTCCCTGCCATGGCAGGGGTGGCACTGGATGGGCTTTGAGGTCCCTTCCACCCAAACCATTTCTGTGACTCCATAACATTTGAGTACCTTGAAGCAGCTCAGTTTACTTCAAACAGAAAAACAGCTCCACCATTCCCAGTGTTCTGGCATCAGGTTTCTCCTAACCAAAAACTCAAACTCACATCCTTCCTTCAATTCCGCTCATCAAATCAGCCTCAAGAAAATAATTTATTGAGCCTGAGGTCCCAAAATATCCCCTTTGGGAAGGAGAGATGCATCCCACAGCACCTGCCTCTCTGAAGGACATGCTTACAGAGGTGAGGGATGCTGGCACAGGGACTGCATGTTGAATAAGCATTTTTAATCTTGCTTAAGCTCTGCAAATAATGATGAGAGAATAATGTCAGAGAGTTCTGGGCAACCCAGCTGGCTCCAGCTGCTTTAGGGAGGAATGGGAAAGAAAACCCTCACGGCAAACAAGTAACAATCTATCTTTGGGGCTTTTTTACCAGCTAGTAACACTTTAATTTATCTCAGAATTCTTTCCCCTCTACTACTGACTCCCACGCTTTGGATCAATGATTAGGCTTTTCCCTCCTGCAGAGGAGCTCCTGTGGGATACTGGAGTAGCTCCCAGCACAAAAATTTGTTCCTGACAGAAACCAAACAAGTGCAACCTCTGCTCAGCACCTCACAGGACTGTGATAATGCTGCATGACAATCTCAATTTAAAATATCTGGTGCTATTTTTTTTCCTGTAATTTATCATTTTAGTTCAAGCCCAATGTACTTTTAGATTTTTCTGAAAAAGTTTTCCTGACTGCTGGCATGCACAGCCACCACTTCTTAATTCTCAAACCAGATTATGTTAATATTACAAGCAAACTGACAGCAGACCAGACTCATATGTATTTATGAGAATAAATAGATAAAAAGCATATAATATTTATACATTTATATAATATAGAAATGTATTATATGTATATATTTGTGAGAATATTATATATTTATGATAATGGATATATGAATATTTATAGTTATATTTATATGTCTTTAAATATATTTATATATTTATATATATTTATATAAAATATATGAAAATACTCATATGTATTAATGAAAATACTCAGCTAAAAGGAGCAAACGAAGAGTATTTGTGCTGATCTCTTAATTTTCCAACTCTCTTCACAGCAGGTAAAATAACACAGAATGGCTTTTGAGCTCAGAAGCTCCCTGCCCCTGCCCAGAGGGATTCTCCTCCCTGCTGGCACCCCAAAAGCAGGAGAAACCTGGGGGAGCCCTACCTGCTTCGAACATCCTTGGCTCGGATGGGGGTGAGCACGCTGAAGGTGGATTTCATGGAGTCTGTGGAGCAGCTGTCATAGAGAGTCCCATTGCCCTGCAGCCGGGAGTCGCTGAGGCTGCTGCTCACCCTCCCAAACTTGTGCTGGGAATGATGTCGGTAATCCAGACAATCCGAGTCGATCCTATTAGCTGTCCTCAGCGAGTGCGAGGCCACGTTGAGCTCCATGGGGGGCAGGGGCCGGG
Source organism: Molothrus ater (assembly GCF_012460135.2). Taxonomy (NCBI): domain Eukaryota; kingdom Metazoa; phylum Chordata; class Aves; order Passeriformes; family Icteridae; genus Molothrus; species Molothrus ater. Next base: position 9,032,300 of record NC_050497.2, on the reverse strand, counting down.
CCGGCATGATTTGGGACAGCCGGGGTTTGCCCCCCGCGAACCCCTTGCCCCGCAGGAGCCCCCCAAAGGCACTGGAGATCTCGGAGGCTCGTTTGCCCAGGTCCGAGGCGCCTCCCCCCCTGCTCTTCCCCCCGGGGCTGGCTTCCAAGGCGTCTGGTGAAGTGTGCAAGGATTCCTGCTGGCAGCAGGGATTGCAGGGGCTGGCCCTGCCCCTGCTGGGCGGGCTGGGCGACGCTTCCTGCAGGGAACCGTTGGAGGAGCTCGTCTCGTTGGGGTCAGTCAGACTTTCCTGGCTTGTCCTAAATCGTCTCCACTTCCTCCAGCTCTTTTCATCCAGGGATGCAGCACGTTCCAGCCGGGGCTTCCGAGGGGGCCTTGGAGTGATCGATTTAATTTTCATATTAGCTTTGAGCTCTTCTGGCAGAAGCTTTAAGGTCTCACTTATAGGAGTGCCTATTTTCGGAGGTGCCCCATCACCCCCAGCCTCCTTTTTGGCTGCTTTTCCAGCTTTTTTTGCCTGCAGGTCCTGTACCGCTCCACCCTCCATGCTCCGAGTAAGACACACCCTTGAGTGCTGCGGAAACCCATTTGGAGTACTCATGGTCCCCCAGGTACCAGCTGTGGATGCTGCTCCAGATGAAAAATTCCTCAAAGCATAATTTCCTTCCCTTTACCACCCTGTGGGTTTCACAGGGCTCTACTCAGCCAGCAAGGCATGGGAATTGCAGACAGCTCAGCCTTTAGCTGGGAATGCAGGGCAGGTGAATGTGCAGGCAGAGGCATTGTCTGCAAAATTCCAAGACGTGGGGTACCTGGATTCCCCCAAGAGAAAGATGTAAGAATGAAAAGTTATCGAGCTGCAAACTGTACTCCCCGATCAGAAAGCATCTCCTTGCAGCACCTCCCTCTAGCACAACTCACACCTTAACGTGACCTTGTTAGAAAATCACTGTTCTTTCCCGTTTTTTTACCCCAAAAGCAGAGCAGAGACCTCCTGTACGGCTGTGTACACGCTTCTTTAGGGAAAGGCAGCGTGCCCTGTTAGCACGAGAGGGAATTTAAGCTGCATAGAAACCACAGCTCGTTGTCCTTGCTGTACACAGGCGTCACCAGCACGACCAGCCCGCAGCCCGAGGCCAGGAAATTTCCAGCGATCCCACAGGCACGGGGAAATCGCTGTCGCCTTTCCCTGCCCTGCACCAACCCCGCTCAACAAGAAAACGCCCCAGGGGTGGCTCTGGGGTACGGGACCGGGCTCCGAGTGCATTTCTCCACGAGGGAAGCACCTCGTCATTCTGCGGCTCCCGCGGACCAGCCTCCCCCGGCCCCGGGAGGGCACCACGCGGTGACCGCAGCCCCGAGCTGGGGTTCGGCACCGAGGGGCCGCCGCCCGCATCCCCCGGCCGGGCGGGAGGGCCCCGGCCCCGGCCCTCACAACGGCCTCGCCCCCCGCCCGCCGGGGCCGCCCCTTCCCCGCCGCTGCAGCCCGGGCCTTACCGGTTCCTCAGGCTCCCCGCCGGTACCCGTGGCCGCAGAGTCGCTGCCGGTGCCCGATTCGGTCTCGGCGTCGGTGCCGGTCCCGCTGCGGCCGCCCCGGCCCGGCCGTGGCGACGGGGGCAGCGCTGGGCCCGCCCCGCCCGCAGCGCCCCCCGGCGGCCGGAGGAGCGCCCGGCAGCGCCCGCGGGGAGTCGCGGCTGTCGCGACACGGGATGAAGGTGGCGTTTAAAAAACAGCTTAAAAATAAACGTGTCGCACTCGAAGAAGTATAAAAGTTGCCTATATTAAGGCTGAAGATTCAATTTTGAACGTTTCAGTACAAACACTGATCACTGGGGGTGGTAGGGACATTGAGCATCACCCTGTTTGCAGCCTTTGCCAAGGGTACAGACACCTTCCATAGGCTCCGAACCCTGTCCAGCCTGACCCTGGACACTTCCAGGAATGGGACAGCCACAGCTTCCCTGGGCAACTGTGCCAGAGCCTCTTCACCCTCATGGGGAAGGATTTCTTCCCAATATTGCATCAAAACCTGCACCGATGAAGCTGTTCAAACACCAAAAATTTCATTTTCCTCAGATCATTCCCAGAAAAAACAGGAAAGGTCCCTTCACCCACCTAATTAGAGCAATAACCACAAGAAGAAAGTGAAATGTGAAAGTGCTCCAGAGCGCAAAATATTTTATTTAAGAATTTACAGTGTCAAATCTTACACTTAGGAAAGACAGCTGCTCCCAGCTCAGGGGGAGCCTCCTTGAATGAAGTTGTTTGGCAGTCTCTACTGAAAGGAGAAAATAATCAGCAGCCTGGCTGGACTAGAGGAAAGCCAAGTGCCTGATTAGGTTTCAATTATAGAAAAGTAAACCACACTGACTGCTGCTGTCCATGTCAGGAATTGAGAATGGACCAGCACACAAAGGTTTCTAATCCCCCCAAATAGTGTTTTACTTGGGCTCCATACAAACTTTTTGGGACATAGATAAGGCTATCACAATCTTAGAAAAGTGGTGTTACTCAGGAAAAGAAAAGAAAAACAAAACAAAACAAAACAACTGGGGACAAATACTGGCAATTTCACATTCGTATTACTTCTACTCCTGGGCAGAAATTCAAGTAAAATCAAATAGTTTGGTGGCAAGTTCTAAATAAAATATGGCCTAGTGATTTAATAAATATTTAAAGTTTATTTCTCTCTTTGCAGATAATTCAGATTCTTCAGTGAATATAAATGCTGCATACCATGGTTTTCAAGATTTCCTATATTAAACCTAAAGATTTTGAAGTCCATCTGTAGAGGTCTAATCCATCTACTTTTAGTATGAAATTTAGCAGTTAGCTATTTAAGACCTTGGTTATTTTAGTAAGGGAGATTCAAGAACGGATTATTACACTGATTCTGGCACTCCCAAAAGGAAGAAATAAACAACTTTCAAGCTGTTACCCCCAGCTGCAGAGTGCCAGCAGTTTGAGAGAAAGCAAAGTAACCGTATTGCACTTAAACAAACACTCACTTGTCAAGAGAACAGCGTTGGCTATGATACAGAGCTCCTTCCCACTATACACTTGGCTTTACAGGTAGTCTAAACCACAAACTACATACAGACTAGGAAAGATCCAAATCAAATCAGGATTAGATTACAGTCACAGTTTTCATTCAATCGAAGTTGATTTATTTGGATGAGTTGTGGCCCCCTCCCGCCTCCCAAAAGCCAAACCAGCAGGAGGCAGCTCCTGGGTGAGCCTCTCCCAGGGGAACACCTCTGGTTCCACACTCTGGCTGATTGTGCATGGTCCTCTTAAGGCCACAGTGTCATCTTACAATGTGGACATGTTTGTGGTTTTTTTTTTAACCCCCTGCTGGGAGGGAAGCATCCTTCAGAAATCAAGGAATCCCTGAAACTATGTCTCGGAAGGTCACGCTAGTAAGGTTTAAAATAAATTCAAGGAATAAATTGCCTATATGCAATTTACAAACAGGTTTTGTAACAGACAGCAACTATTTCCTCTCTTGTGCCTATTCTTTATCACAGCAAAGCTATTTCTAGCCAGGTTTTGAAAAGGAAAAGTTACATATATTTCATGTTTGGTAATGGTTTGCGTAGATGAGGTGCAAGCATGAAAAAGATCACCCATCATCAGATTTCTGTCCTGTCAACTGCAGCTGATAGCACGTGCCATAAGGCTGGAGAGTTCTGTGCATACTCAGAACGTGAGTAAGGACTCCAAATACAAAGCCATTGTATTCTACTTCAATGTTGGATACTTCCTCTGTCCAATTCTTCCCAGTCTTGAACTTCCAGTGGCTGCAGGAGACTGAAAAAAGAACAGGGATAAATAAAATGTTCTGTAAAAGGGTTATACTGGAGACAAAAATTCAAGAAAACTGGAAGAAAGTTTGGAATGGGAACAGGTGCCAGACTGATCTTTGTGCACATTTAACACCCTGTGCAACAACCCAGATTAAACTGATAAAGCACAAAATCATGTTTTGTTCAAAGCATAGGATCAGACTGGCTTGGGTCAGAAGGGACATTAAAGCCCCACTACATTCCACCCCCTGCCATGGGCAGGGACAACTTCTGCTGTCCCAGACTGCTCCAAACCCTGCCCAGCCTGGCCTTGGACCCTGCCAGGGATCCAGGGGCAGCCACAGCTTCTCTGGGAAATGTTGGATAACAAGGATAAGGAAAAGGAAAGCCGGGGCCTTCACTCACTTGTGCAAATTGAGAGGGGTTGTAGAACGGTACCGCCCCTGCTGAAGGTGCCCCCGAGGGTGGAACAGCAGCAGGCTGGGAAGAGAAAACACTGAAGTTAGACAAGAGCAGAGAGGAACTCCAGTGCCTCTCAAATGTGGTCTGCTAAGTTATACAGAGCAAATATTCACAGGAATAATGCCAACAACATGGAGAGCGCAGCCTATTGGAACAACTCCAGAGTGCTGGTACAGTTTGCATCCAGATCTAGAACAGGGCTGGCTTAATGTAGGAATTGGCCAAACAGTGGCACATGCATCAACTGCAAATAGCTCTGCAGGTCCAAAGCATGCAAAACCAACACAAGACACCAGTGCAACTCCACTCAATTAGTACCTTCTGCCTTTGTTAGTACACACCTCAGGACTTGCCCCAAAATAAACATTCTATGTCAGGTTTTGCTTTATTAAGAAATATCAGAAAGGTTTGTGTCACCCCTTTGTGGTGACCCCACAGCTCTGGAACTTCCAGCAGAGATGAAGCATTCCTTTAATTCCTACAGGGACTTTTGCAAATGGTTTATTACCAGTTTGAGACTGGCAGCAGCAGAACGACCAAGTTTTGCTTGTATTGAGACTTTTTAGGAGGTTGGTTTGGTTTTGTTGGAGGATGTTTGTTTTTTTTTTGTTTAAAATCAACTGATTTCTTTAGTATCCCAGAAATAAAACGATGAAATTATGTGAATCTCAGGAACATAAATAAAAAGCATGCCTGGATTACATGCACTCCCATAAATACACAAAACTGAAGACCCTGTTTGAGTGTAAAAAGGAACACTACATCATGATCTACTTTTAATGACAATTCTGTGAAATGAGGGGGAAATGACTAAAAGTAGCATTAGTATTTGAGCAAATGCAAAATAAAGAGGGGAAAGGGGTAAGTAAATAAGTTAACATAAATGAGAATGGCCAGCCACATGTACCTGATTAAAATGCTGGCTTACTTCACGTGATAATGAACTCATTGAACTAGAGCGCGAAAGCTACAAAACAGCAAGAACACACAAATACAAAAAAACACAAATAAAAAAAGTCGTCATGCATGTCACTGCCTCAAGCTTTCAGTTGTTTTATTTCATTGTCAAAGTCTCACTGCCAAAGGTTAAACCAACTTCAAGTTAAAAAAACAAAAAACAAAAAACAAACGTAAAGCCAGAAGTTAGTTTAAATCAAAAGGACTTCTTAAAGCACAAAATTATGTAGGTATAGAAAACATTTAGTAGGAACAAAGGTCACGTTACTCTGCCTGGCACACAGCACTTGCTCTCCTTGTCTTGCATTTAATATTAGTGAAATTATATGCATGCAGGGAGGCAAGAAGAGACCCTTCAACTGCTACTGATATTTTACTCTTTACTTTTAAAAAGGCTTTTAAAAGTACTTATATAGGAAAAGGAGATCACAGAATGTAGGACACGGAGGCTGAACTTCTCATATGGGCTTAGAGGTCTTTTCTGTACAATTCTGAAGGCAGTCATATCACATCTTGCCTACTTATCAGCAACTGAATCAGTTACTGCTTGTTTTAAATGGCCCATTGTAAGACCACTACAATTAACTGTAAAAGTCATTAATTAAATTGCATCAAGCCTTACCTCGCCTGACTGGGAGCCATCAGGGTTAGGAACAGGAAGTCCAGATCCAGGAGGAAGGGCTGCAGGGTTTAAGTACTGAAGGAAAACAAGGCACTTCTGTTTATCATCATTACTACGAGGCTATTCCACATTTCCCTTAGAGATCCCACCGGGGCAGAACAATGTTACAGCAAATCAGGCATTTGTAACCTGCAGTGAAAGGCTCTTCCCATGTTCTCAGCCCCTTTCCTGCACCCATGGAAGCTGCAGCCCTGTCAAATTAGGAAATGCAACCTCCCACCTCCATTTTCACTTGTATTTCTCTTCTGTTCTTTAGGTACAACGTTAAACCACAAACATCATGCTTCATGGACTGTGGCTGTCAAACTGCTGCTCAGAATCCTGAGGGGTTTGAATCAGAACTTTGGGTTCTGCCTACAAGATACTCCTTGGAACCCACCTCTGGTTCCACAGCTGCATCAGGGTCTGTGTTGGTTTGGTTTGCAGCTGCTGTGTGCTCTGCTGCTCCACTCCCCTCCACGGGCTGGGATTCCCCTGGAACTACAGAGAAAATGGGATTTAACCAAACACACCCCATAAATAGCCATAAAACCTCCCCACAATCCTATGCACACACCTGAGTTTGGAACAAAGACGTTGGCAGGAATGGGCATGGGTGCCAGGGGGGCAAACAGGTCTGATGGTGCAGGAACAGCACCACTTGCCTTGGTTCCTCCTGGATTCAGGACATCCACATAACGGGCTCTGCTTCCAGCTAAACCACAAACATGCAGAAAAACAGAAAGAACCCTTGTGTTTATCATGCCTGTGTCTACTCTGAACAGCTGGCTGGTTAAAGCATCCTTCAGGATCAGGAAATAACACCCCAGGGATACAAACAGTAATACTCAAGTCATGGTGCTGTGACAGCAGTGCAGGAGCTGGGCACGAGCAAAGCCAGCAATAGCCACAGCTCCACTGAGCTGCCAATGTTCCCAAACAAGCCAGGGAATGTCAGAACTTCTGCCTTCATATTTTATGCAGGAGAAAGTCTTCAAATATCAGTGCTGGCTGTTACCTGCTCTCCTGGAGAACACATTGACAGAGGCACCAGGTGGGCCTCCAGGCCCAGGGGGAGCAGCCTGAGCAGCTTTAGGAAATCCTGTTGGAGGTGGTGGAGGAGGTTTACTCTGCAAGGAGACAAAAAAATTCCAATCACATCATTGTCTGATGTAGCAGATTTTAATCCAGATTCAGTAAAAAGCAGCTCTTAAGAGACAATCACAGACTAAAGAAAGTTGTGTGCCAAGTACAAATTTTTGTTTTCCACTTGGAGAAATCATGAGAACTCAGATTTTTACCTCTTCTTCTGGTTCATCCAGATTAACCCAACGTTGTTTCTGCTCATCCCAAACAATCTAAAAGAAAATCACAGTCAAAAACAAAGAGCTCAAAGCAAGCTGCTAAAGAAGTTTAAAATAACTGTAACTTTTTTTTTTTAAAGCTGGTCTTAGAATAAGAGTAATCCTCAAAGTTTTACAATCATCTGTTACTCATCAAAACAATGTTAATTTGTCATCCAGGAGAACATTAGGGACAAATTCAAGTATATAAAGGTTTTTGTGACTCTTGGGGCCTTACTGATTTATTCTTGTCATCTGGCAGGTGAGCCTCATTCTTTCCTTTTCCCATCAGCCAGCGAAACCAGGTGCCACCAGTCTAAAAACAAATCAAATCTTCTTAGTTAATTCTCTCCCTCTCGGTCAATTCTTGTCTCACTTTACAGGCAAGTTAAAACAAACTTTCATGCAACAACACATTTTCTGTCAGGGACTTCAACTCTGAGCCCAGAGTTGCAACGAATAAGTAGAAATAATTTAGTCAGGATTTCTTAACTACAGAGAACCAGGAGTTACCACATTTACTAACAAATCTCCTCCAGCTGTAGGTACCTTTCTAACAAAGTTTACCTTTCTGGGTGCTGCCTCCTTTTTTGTTTCTTTTTTAGTGTCTTTCCCTGCAGGAGCAGAGGGGGGAGGAGAGGGTTGCTTTGCTGCAGAGTTGGATTGTAGTAAACCCCATAGATTTAGGAAAAGCACCATGGAGGATATGAACAATAGGAATGCTGAAACAGCAAAAGAAAATTCCTGTTTTCTTGTCCTCCACCCCTTAACCTACCTCTGTAACCCTATAAGGCAATGTCATGTTAACCCCTTACCCATTGGTCAAGCTTGGATCCTTTCCAACCCTATAAAAGAAGCATACTGTACCCCATTAGTTGAGAAAGAAGAAGAGCAGAGACCCTTCACGGACCTCCCCAAATAAAGCCATCTTCGTGGAACAGCCTGCGCCTTCTCCTTCTCCTCTCTCTCCGTCTGCTGCAGCCTCAAGCCCAGGGCACCACTACCTAGCAAGCAGAGCTGAAATCCTGAGAGCTTGCAATCACTATAGAGCTGATAATCACCATGCTTGCTAGATGGTAGCCCTGTGGTCTTGGCATGAGCGAGCGAGCTTCGGGCACCCGGTCCCTACCCAGGGACTGAGCTCCTGAGCCCTAGTGCTCTGCATTATGATAAGGCCAAATAAGAGGCTTTATTAAAGTGGCAGCCCAACGACTTCGGATTCGGACCCCCCCCCAGAGGCGATATCCGTCGGTTGAGCAACGAAGCCCCCCTGGGGTTTTCTGTGATTGCCTGTTCGGGAAGCCGCTCCTTCTGTGAAGGGACTTTTCGTTTTAGAAAATCCTTTCCCCAGGAGGGTCAGTTCGACACTCAAAACTTACATCTGAACGACAGAAAGTTCCGAGGAGAACTGACGCAGCAGACCCCTTCCACAGATCTTGGACCCCAGGAATTGTAAGTATTAGCTAATATTGCGCGCATAACTTTGGGGCTCTAAAACTTTTTTTTTCGGGTTTTTTTTCTTTTTTTTTTTCACGTTTTTTCTGCTGGAAGGGCTAACCATTAACATGGGTAAAATTTTTAGTACTTTAAAACTAAGTAAAACTGAGAGAGAGATATATTCAACTATTTTAGAAATCTTATCTGCTAACAACTTCTCCTTTTCTAAAGGCAAGCTCTCAAAAACTAATCTTAAAAAATTTGTAACTTGGATTATTTCGCAATACCCTGATACTGATAAGAAAGCAGTCATTGAAAATTCGTTTTGGGATATGATCGGGAACACAATATATATCTCCCAAACAAACCAGGATTTCTCTGTAACTAACTATTTGCCTTTATTCCATATAATAACTAAAACCGTTGAAAGATTTAACAGAGAAAAAATCTTGCAGGGCTTAACAGATACTTCCTCTTCAAATAGTAACAAGATCGATAAGGACTCAGAGGAATGTCACTTGCATATCTCACACCACCCCTTCGGTCCTAAAGTCCCTCTCGCCTCCGTTACTCCTAAAGCAGAGGTTACGCTGCCCACCCCAGTTCCCCCCCCCACATCCTCCACCCTTGCGGGACCTGCGCTGCCCAACTCCGCGAATCCTATCTTATCTGTAACTCCACACATCCCCCCTACCCCTGGCTCGGCTTCCTCCTTGCTTCCGGTCCCGGGGGTCCCTTTTCCTGCCTCTGCCGCCCCCTCCACCCCTGCGTCGGCTCTTCCCCCCGCTGCTGGGTACCCCCCCACCCCTGCGCTGATGTCCCCCACCATCCCTCCCGCCGCCGCGCCCGCCGCCCCCGCTCCCCCCGCCCCAGCTCCGACCGGCCCGGCCCCTCCCGTGGGCTCCCCGAGCCACACCCTCACCGCTCCCGAGGCCTTGTCCATCCCCGCCCCCTCCCCCTGCTCCCTGCCTGCCACAGCAGGGACACCTCACACAAGCACAGTCCCAGACACCCCCCACGGTGCTACCCCCCCCCACCCGGTCCTGTGCGTGCTGTGCTGCCATCCCAGCTCCAGTGGCACCTCCCCCCAGCCAGGTCATGCCATGTCTCCCCCCCCAGCCATTGAAACCTTTGAAAAACGCTTCTAAACGAAAAAAGCGCAAGTCACGGATAGCAACCCTCCCTCAGTCCTCCTCAGAGGACCAGAGCTCTTGCAGTGAATCTGATTCTGATACGATCCACACGGATCCATGGGCTCGTATTAAAGTAGAAGCGACAAAGGCTGGAGACTGGGAGCTGGCACAGAAGATTAATGCTTTCCCAGTAGAATATAAGCAAGGACGGAATGGTGGTGAGTCCGCTATAAAGACGTGGAAAGCTAACTCCAATAAGGAACTAGTGCAATTAAGAAATATAGCCAAAGAACATGGGCGAAGCTCACATATTTTTAGAAATTTCTTAGAAGCCATGTTCTCAGCACATGTCTTACTTCCCCACGATGTAAAAAATATTTCACACTGCCTCCTGTCCCCAGCAGAATATTTGTTATGGGACAGGCATTGGAAAAGACATTTAAAAACGCTATCAGATTCATATTCTGCGGATGCTAATAAGACGAATTTTACAGTAGCCCAACTAGCTGGTGAAGGTGACTTACAGAAACCAGCAGACCAATTGGAAACCTTGAATAAAGAGGCACTGCAGGACATCGCTCTTGCAGCAAAAAACCTCTTTACTTCTCGTGCATGATGAGTCAATGCCAACAATGCATTTTTCTGCTATTAAACAAGGGACAGATGAAAGTTTTATCAAATTTGTGGACAGACTTAGAGATGCTTTGGAGAAACAGATCGAGAGCACAGAGGCAAAGAAGGAACTCTTATGTAAACTTGCCTTGTGTAACTCTAATGAAAAATGCAAAGCCATTTTGAGGTCTCTACCCATGGATACAGACCCCACCATAGAGCAAATGCTGGAATGCTGTACACGTCACACGTCCACGGAAAATACAGTGGCCCAAGCAGTTGCTAAAGGTATTGCTGAAGGAGTTTCTGGTGCATATGCAGTAATAGCTTCTAAAGACCAACCTAAATGCTATCACTGTGGAGATCTTGGACATTATATAAAGGACTGCCCAGAGAGATCACACCCCCGATACCACCGTAACAATTACCAAAGACCCCAGAATCAGCAGCGCTACCAGCAGCATTCGGGAAACTTCTTGCCCCGCCCGGTCGAGCCCCGGGCGCTGACAACAAATCAAAGGCCACCCAGACCCAACCCCGCACCAGCCCAGGATGTTCCGGACCACAAGAAGAGGATCCAACCCACGGGGCAACCCAGATGGGAACCTGCCGTCAACTGGTAACTGCTTTGTCCATTGACTTTAATAACGAGAATGTTCACCGTGTTCCCACAGGCAAATATGCGCCAAAAGGTGGTCCTTCGCATATTTTAATTATAGGTGACTCTCTTAATAGCCCAAAGGAGATCTTCGTTGTTCCAGAAGTGCTGACAGTGCAGCCAGGACAAGAGATTCTCGTCCAGGTATGCTGCATAGACTCACCATTTTTTCTTTCAAAGGGAACTCCAATAGCACAAGCCTTTTTACTCCCAAAGGATCACAGGGAACAGATTCCTCTCAACCCTACAGCTATGTGGGCACAAGTTGTGGGACCATCCAAGCCTACCATCGAGTGCGGCCTCACCTGCAAAGGCGAGAAGACCCACCTACCAGGGATGCTGGACACTGGTGCTGATGTGACCATCATTGCCCGCTCAGAATGGCCAGCACACTGGGATCTACAACCTGTTGCAGGCATGATTTCAGGGATTGGTGGAGCCACAGTGTCCATGAGAAGCAAGAACAACATCCTTGTGGAAGGGCCTGAAGGCAAGCTGGCAACCATTCGTCCATTTGTAGTAAGGGCCCCCATCACCCTTTGGGGCAGAGACGTTCTATCCCAGTGGGGAGCTTCCCTACGTATTCCCACTCAGGATTTCTAATTGGGGTCACTGAAGTAAGCGCGCTGCCAGAAACACCTCGTCTCACCTGGAAAAGTCACAAGCCACTCTGGATTGAACAGTGGCCCCTCAATAAAGTCAAACTGCGCGCCCTAAACACCCTCGTGGAAGAACAGCTCGCAAAAGGCCACATAGTGGAGTCCAACAGCCCTTGGAACTCTCCAGTCTTCGTTCTACCAAAGCCTGGGACAAACAGGTGGAGGCTCCTCCACGACCTTCGCAGAATCAACGAGGCCATCGAGGACATGGGCCCCCTCCAGCCTGGCCTGCCCTCCCCATCGATGCTGCCTAGAGACTGGATACTTGCTATCATAGACATTAAGGACTGTTTCTTCAGCATTCCTCTGCACCCTGAGGATGCTCCACGGTTTGCTTTTTCCGTTCCCTCTCTTAACAAGGAGGCCCCGCTCAAAAGATATCATTGGCGTTATCTTCCTCAAGGACTAAAAAACAGCCCCACTATTTGCCAGTGGTACGTGGCTCACATCCTGTCTCCCATTCGGAAATCATTCCCCGATGCTATCATCCATCACTACATGGATGACATCCTGGTGTGTGCTTCAGACAAAGCTTACTTGGACAATACAGTTAAAAAGACTATTGAAACCATAGAAAAGGCAGGAATGGAGATTCGTGAGGATAAAATCCAGTACACCAAGCCATGGACTTACCTTGGAGTCCAGATCCGGGAAAGGACCATCGTACCTCAGCAGCTCACCATAAATGACGACCCAAAAACCCTCAGGGACTTACACAGCCTGTGTGGATCCATCAACTGGGTACGTCCACTGCTAGGAATTACAACAGAGGACCTTGCTCCCTTGTTCAACCTTCTTCGCGGACCTAAGGACCTGGACTCTCCCTGCACTCTCACAGAAGAAGCCAGAGGTGCCATCACTAAAGTCCAGGAAGCCCTGTCTTCATGCAAAGCCCATCGCTTCGAGCCCAGTCTGCCTTTCAAGTTCATCATCCTGGGAAAAGCACCTCGATTCCATGGACTGATATTCCAATGGGACTCACAGCTTCGAGACCCTTTGTTGATACTGGAATGGATCTTTACAAATAGCCAGCCCACAAAGACACTTACCACCTACCAGGAGGTCATAGCACATTTAATAAAAAAGGCAAGGACTCGCCTTCGATCTCTTTCAGGTTGTGAGTTCGAATGCATATACTTACCAATAACTCTTACAGACTTTGAGGATTTGATCCAGACCAATGAAAGCCTCCAGTTTGCCCTGGATAGCTACACGGGCCAAATTTCAGTTAAGATCCCAAAACACAAACTCTTTAACCCTGATGTAACCTTCCATTTGATTCCAAAACAAATCCAAAGTAGAAAACCTCTCAAGGCTCTAACACTCTTTACAGATGGCTCAGGGTCTTCCCACAAGTCGGTGGTTACATGGAGAGACCCCCAAACACAAGATTGGCACTCTGACATACAGATAGTGGAGGGATCTCCACAGATCGCAGAATTAGCAGCCATTGTCAGAGCCTTTGAAAAGTTTGAAAATGAGCCTTTCAATCTGGTTACAGATTCAGCTTATGTCGCTGGGATAGCGATGAGAGCAGAACATGCTCTTCTCAAAGAGGTCTCTAATCCAAAGTTGTACCAACTGCTCTCTAAATTAATATCCCTAATCTCCCACAGAAAGCAACCTTACCATATAATGCATGTGAGGTCACACACAGACCTCCCAGGTTTTGTTGCAGAAGGCAACAGAAAAGCGGATGCATTAGCAATGGCAGCAGAAACTGCTAATGTTCCTAACATCTTTGCCCAGGCAAAGTTGTCACACGCGTTTTTTCATCAAAATATACCTGCCCTTATGAGAATGTTTAAGCTCTCAAAGGATCAGGCAAAGGCTATCGTGGCTACGTGTCCGAACTGTCAGAACTATCAGATACCATCCATGGGGATGGGAGTCAATCCCCGAGGTCTGAATAGCTGCCAGCTGTGGCAGACAGATGTAACTCACTTCGCACCTTTTGGAAGATCAAAATACGTGCATGTATCGGTCGACACGTTTTCAGGAGCAGTATTTGCATCATCACATGCAGGAGAAAATACCATGCACACAATAAAACACTTTCTCCTTGCTTTTGCCGCCCTGGGTGTACCAAAAGAGATTAAAACAGATAATGGACCAGCCTACACTTCCTGCAAGTTAAAGGAGTTCTTCAGTGAATGGGGAATAGCACACAAGACCGGCATACCTGTAAACCCCACAGGACAATCCATCGTGGAAAGGACACATCAAACCCTCAAAAGAGTCCTTGATCAACAAAACAGAGACATGAGAATCACATCTCCAGTGGAAAGACTTTGCAAGGCTCTCTACGTCATCAACTTCCTGAACTGTACAGCATCAGAGCCTGACCCACCAATACTTCGCCACTTTGCAAATACCACCCAAGCAAAGCTCACTGAGAAACCACCTGTGCTCGTGAAGGACCCTGAAACACACCAAATTTCTGGGCCTCACCAGTTGATTACCTGGGGTAGAGGATATGCGTGCGTGCTACTACCATCCGGTCCGAGGTGGTACCCCGGAAAAAACATAAAGCCATACCTAGGCACTGAGAACACTACTCCTGCAAACGGGGACAAGAACGCTCCAGAGGCAAACACAAGACCACCTCAAAACCAAACCAGCTCTGCCTGGAGACGAAGACGTCGCCGAATACCCACAAACACAAGAACAGACCACCCCATTACAAGACAGCAGACAAAACTGAAAAGCTAAACAACAGTCTGCTGCATCAGACCATAGATAGCCTTAACACAAAAGTGTTCTCTGAACTATATGTTGTTACACTGGGTTTTTTTTGTATTTAAAGAAAGAAAAAAGAAAAAAAAAAAAAAAAAGAAACACCGTTATTCCCCATCCCTAATCTTTTAAAACCCCTTAACCTTCTACCCACTCCTCCTCCCATAGTGTAGCTTAGAAATTAAAAGAAAAAGGGGGGGAGGAGGGGAACAAGAAAAGAACAAGGCAGAAAACCCTCTCATCATAAAGATAACAAATTCTGCTTATATTCCCTATCAGAAGCCCTATTCCTGCCCAAAGATGAAAAATATCTCCGTTGCTGCTGTCCTCATTGCTGCCTGGATGTTCTTCACCGTACCGCATGCCTTCGGCTGGATTAGCCCACAGCCTAGCCATAATGTTTGGGTAACCTTAGCAAAAACATTAAAACAGGACAACATGTGCTTGTCCATGGGAAGCATTGATAACCCACTTTCCACATGTCTAGTAGGAATTCCCTTTGTAGCAGATGACTGGCCTGTCTATAACTCAGAGATTCTCCGCACCACAGGTAAGAGACCCAATGTGGTTGATACTTGGGACGAGTGGACAAAAATTCTGCCAGATGCTCGAGAGGAACCCCAAGAATTAGATCTGTTGGGGTCCTCCAAGGCCACATACTGCGTCAAATTTTACTTTAGACGTCCAAAAAACAATTGGCCAGAAATTGACCAGAACAAAAACACATATCGAAAAGAGATATCACCAATTAACAAAGCCTATAACTCTCACGATTAGTGCAATTACACGGCTCGTGTGATTTCTGTGTCCTCTCTCCATCCCAAAGTATTACCCAAGGGAATGTTTCTCATCTGTGGTGACAGAGTATGGGCTGGGATCCCCTCCCGACTCCAGGGAGGTCCCTGTACCCTTGGAAAACTTTCTACCCTTACACCAAACATCACCCTGTTACATAATTGGAAAAAAGAAAGCGAATCAAAACGACAAAAAAGGTCCTATACTGAATTTGATGAAAATTGTGATCCTAAATTATACGATTGGAACAAACCAAAAAAGATTGCTGTCTCCCTGTTTTTACCCTGGGTAGCTGCAGCTAAAGCCCTCGGTGAAATCAATCACCTTGGGTGCTGGCTCAGTAAACAAGCTAACGCTACATCTGCAGCCTTGAGTGATCTCTTAAAGGAAGAAGAAACCACAAGACAGGCTTCGCTCCAAAATCGAGCAGCAATCGACTTCCTGCTGCTTGCCCATGGACACGGCTGTGAAGACTTCGAAGGGATGTGCTGCTTCAACCTCTCTTCACGCTCGGAATCCATCCATGCGAACATCCAGAAACTGAAAGATCTCGTGAAGGACTTGAAAGTAGAAAGAATCCCAGACTGGGTCAATGAACTTTTTGGGCAATGGGGATTAACAGGATGGGCTGCATCCTTGATTAAGGGAATGTTGTTGATTCTCCTTGTAGTTGTTATTGTGTTAGCTATGTTCTCGTGCCTTGTTCACTGTTTCAAAAGAACTATAGCGAATGCCTTTTTTGTAAAAACAGAAAGTGGAGTTGTAGTAAACCCCATAGATTTAGGAAAAGCACCATGGAGGATATGAACAATAGGAATGCTGAAACAGCAAAAGAAAATTCCTGTTTTCTTGTCCTCCACCCCTTAACCTACCTCTGTAACCCTATAAGGCAATGTCATGTTAACCCCTTACCCATTGGTCAAGCTTGGATCCTTTCCAACCCTATAAAAGAAGCATACTGTACCCCATTAGTTGAGAAAGAAGAAGAGCAGAGACCCTTCACGGACCTCCCCAAATAAAGCCATCTTCGTGGAACAGCCTGCGCCTTCTCCTTCTCCTCTCTCTCCGTCTGCTGCAGCCTCAAGCCCAGGGCACCACTACCTAGCAAGCAGAGCTGAAATCCTGAGAGCTTGCAATCACTATAGAGCTGATAATCACCATGCTTGCTAGATGGTAGCCCTGTGGTCTTGGCATGAGCGAGCGAGCTTCGGGCACCCGGTCCCTACCCAGGGACTGAGCTCCTGAGCCCTAGTGCTCTGCATTATGATAAGGCCAAATAAGAGGCTTTATTATTGGATCTCTCTCGTCCCACAGAATGAGCAGAGGACTCCGAGGTTGTTCGGGACCTTCGCCCGTAGCCCTGGGTGACAAATACACAGGAAAGCAAAAGTTGTCACTGCTGCAGTGATGGATCACATTCCACCTTGCTAAAAGACAACCCTTCTTTGAAAAATCCATAAACAGAACAGACCTAAAAGTTCATACAAAATAAACCTAAAGATGGATCTTTGTCCTGCTGCCTGGTTGGATATAAAGCCAGGACATCAATGCATAATAAACAAGCAGATAAATATCTGACACAGCATTAATTTTTTATCAAGATTTTGCACACAAAGACATTTAATCTGGTTCTTTGGGGACATCTAAAAAGCAAGCTTCAAGTCTTGCTGAAGAGCAATACACAGTCCCAAATCCTCTTGTGTTTGCACTGTGCTGCAATGCAGCTGAAGAAATGTGTGAAATAACAATACCATGTTAGCCATCCTGCCATAGAAATCATCCTCTCTCTGCTCAGGGAAGGAGTTTTGTGAAGGAGACTCTGGGGCAATTCTCTGCATTCCTTAAAAAAAATAATTATATTATGTTAGCAGGGACACACCAACCAAAAAACCAAAATAAACACCAAAACCCCCAAACCCCACAATAGTTTTAAGGCAAAAGTTTTCACAGTTATGAGTTTTGTGCTAGGGAGAACATGGTTTCTTAAAGAATGAGAGCTGCAATTGCTGTGATTTTTTTTCTCTTGTCTGGGTTTGTGTTTGTTCTAAACAGGCCAGAGCAGGCTGAGGGACTTAACCATCAGGATGGAGCAATTAGAAGTTCCTCACATCTCCAACTCTAAACAAACTTAAGTTTCCTTTACTCCACATGTGTCAGGCTCTACTGCCACAGAGTTAAAACTTATCAGGGTCCTAGAAAGTCATGTCCAGAGGCAGAAATCCCTGATATCCCTTGGAAACAGAACTGCCAATCTCACTGCACTCAGGGATCACCTGTCAAGGTCTAAATCATCACCTGCTGAGTCTGAGCTCTCTTTTAAAGTAGGCCAACAAAGCAGGATGAAGACTACAACTTTCTACAGATGTTTCCATACCATTACATGGTGCTTTTAAATTTCATTACCCAAAACATGACTATTTTTAAAATACTGAGGTATTTTGAATTATTCCCTGAAACACTTCATTCCCTTTCTAAGGAAGGAAAGCTGTTTATTAAGATCCCAGACCTGTTTCCAGGTTTGTCTGCTCTTCTGGCTGTGGTTCCATTTCTTGTGGTGGCCCTCCTGGGGGTAGTGTTGTCCCTAAATATAGTGGGGATGGTTCAGTTCCATATGGATTTGAAAACCCTTGAGGTGCAAAGCCAGGTCCTGGGCCAAGAGGCTGAGGAGCCACTGGGTAGAAGGGGACACTTCCCTGGTCACCAGGAGGAATCATGGCAGCTGAGCCATCAAGGACAGCCTGAGGTACTGCAGCATGAAAAAACAAACAAACAAACCAGAATTAAAATTAGGCAGAAATTCCAGTGTGAACCTTTTACCCTATGAATGATACAATGCAGAAGTGAAATCTCCCTGCTCCAACCAGCCCCTTAAGTGGTTTCTTGTATCAGAAACCCAAACCCTTTGTTTTCTCCCTCTCTCTCTCTCTCATAAAGGATATGAAACACCAACCTGAAGGCATCAGCTGCACGCTCTGCATCTGTTGAGCCATATTGGGTAACAAGGATGCCAGCAAAGGATTTTCAGCACCTGGCCCCACGTCACGGCCTCCTCCCCCATCACACTGACTGGCACGGTCCAGCTCAGAGCTGGGAGTGCTGCATTCATAGGGAGGGGGGGTGGACCTGTCTGTGTTATAGGCTATTGCACCCTCCTGCAGGAAAAAACAAGATATTGTTAACTCATCTCTACCAGACAATCAGTTCAGAAGCAAGGGAACACAAAGCAAAGGAAATCTTAGGTGTGAAAACGGTTTTTTAGTGTTCAGTCAAAGAAAAACGAGTTGTCAGTCATTTATAAGCCAAGATCAAGCAATAATCTAAAGGGTTGAAACACAGTTCATTAGCTCAGGGTTCCAATTTCTAACACATCTCTTTAAACAGACAATAACTATTTCCAGTGTTATAATCTAGCAACACCAATCCACACATGAGATATTTTCATGGCAAGCAGATCCCCTTATTACTGCAGCCTAATGAGTTTTGCAGTTCTCCTTGCATTATGGTATTAAGAAAAACCTGTCTCTCATAACTTTCATTATTCTGTATTGAATCTCAGGGCACTGAAGTGTGGTAAATTCACTTGGTTTACACCATAGCATTTGCCATTTAGGACATTAATATATTAGGTCACTTCCCATGTTTCTGTGATTAGCAGTGTAAACAAAAGCATTTAAAAAACTGGATTTACACTAATCCTTTATACAGAATAATTCATGCTGAAAAGCACACACCATACCTTGATCTGTCCATCCACATGTCGAAGCGTCACCAACCAGGGGGGTTCAATAAAAGATTCCTGTTCTGGCTTTTCTTTGATCTGAGGGTCAAACAGGCGCAGCTGGGAGGACATCTGTGGAAAGGAACCATTGCCAAGTGTGAGTTCATCAGCCACAGCTTCCCACCTACAATATCCAGCCACAAACACTTCATTCTTCCTCATGTTACCTGGATTAGCTGGCCAATCAGCACAGGGGAATAGTAATGTGGATCTTTGAGGACAGTTCTGGAAATCACTTCACAGTAGTGGAAAGCCTGGGCAGCAAGGCCCATCTCAGCCAGCCGACAGGCATAGATGAACTTGAAAACCTGGGGAGGCAACAGGACAAATAAAACAAGTGATCGCAACACTCTGGGTGGTAACAAATAAAAGGCAGTCTGACATTTCAGCTGAAAGCTCAGATATTTCATTATCCCATCCAAAATTAAAGGAAAAAGCATTCAATTCATTTCTTCCACCTAATGAATCCATTGGAAGTTGCCTATTTATCTACAGCTAGTGCCAGCATATTCTGCTGGACTTTTCTTCTGGAATACAGAATTACAATTTATTGTTAAAATTCAGAAGTTCAGGATGTAGAGATGAAAAAAATGAAAATGAAATGACTACAGGAAAACAGCTATATGGCATTACTATCCATGAACATTTCATGTTAAAACAGAGAAAATATTTGCCCCACTGACTACAGAACATGAGAGATTAAAAGCATGACATCTGCCAAAAAAGAAACCAAACCAAAACAGGAACTGCTCCTCACCTGGAAATTGGGCAAGCAGCCAGGCTGACTTCCTAGTGACTGTGCATACTCATAGGCTTCTGTTCTTTGAATGGCTTCATTGGTGGCAAACTTTAAAAATGGCAAGCTGTTTCAAACAGGAGAAGAAAAATATAATTTGAGCTGACAAACACAGAACTGTCACTGTCAGACACACAGCTCTGTTAGACACAAAATAACTTCTGCAAGACAGGACACCAAACAGTTATCTCAACACCAGCTAGTGAGGATAAGGGGAACAGTGCAATTCAGTCTTTCAAACTTTCATTTTTGCATTGAGAAAGTTGGGCTTTAAAAAAAAGAAAGTCAAACCTGTGATTTGATCCAATTAGGACAAGCTTTGTTGTCTTCCTTGTGTAAACTCCAAACCCAACTTGGGCCATAAGGTAACAAAAATGAGCAGCATCCAGCAGGCCTTTAGAAGCTGTAGAGAAATAATGGACAGAGCTCAGGATATTCCAGTGGCAAATTCAGTGTCCTTCCTGTATTGTTTGGCTTTGCATTCAAATGCCTTCACAATAGAGACAAGCCCATATAGAACTGCTCCACTTTATATTTTATAAAGAAATTGCCTGTTTTCAAAAAAATAGGCTGAGCAATCAAAGTTTTTCCTTCAGTCACCACCCTTCATTTCCCCAAGAGTTACCAAGAGTGTCTCCCATGGTCGCAATGGTCCTGGATTCCAAGTCCACATTATTGGTCAAGTTGGATAACACCATTGCTAGATGAGGCCTCCAGTCTCCCCATTTCTCATCTCCACAGCACTAAAATTAGAAGAATTTAGTCAAATCAGTGACTGGAGCTCTGCATGGTTAAAGTGTTTCAACCTTAAAAGGACCAGACCAACTTCTCTGACATTCTGGGAAGGATTTCTGTTGGGAACTCCACTCCTCCCTACAGCTCCCAGTGAATCTTACCGTGGATGCAGCTGGCATCCTCCCAGACATGAGCTGGTAAACAGTCTGCAGAGGGTCATTAATTGGGAGACTGTTGGCAAATCTACAGAGACGTTGCAGAGAAAAACAAAACACAGACGTGGGGTAAGCAGTTAAAATGTACTTCAACTCTCAGTGGCAATTAATCTAACCTAGCCCAAGAGAAGGAAGTGCTGTGTGAAAATACTGCACTGAAGAGGAAATTACCCAGTGGGTGATGTTCAAAAGTAAAATGTTATCAGTAAAATATTAACAAAATTGACAGTTGAGTTTTTGCAGTTTTTTTCCAAGCAAGGCCACAGATGACATTGTTCAAATACTCCTTAAATGGATCAAGTGGCAGAGAACAACTTCTCAGGTCTAAATTTATACCCAGAAGATCCCAGAATAAAAAGTAATAATTAACAAATAAATACAGGTAAAATTAAAGCACACATCTTGCATTAACTACTATGGATAACCCATGATTTTGAATTCTCCACCTCATTAGCAGAACAGGCAGCCAAATTTCACTAATCAAAAAGCAACCCAGTACCTGGTCATCACTCTTGCATGTGTCCTGCTGTCCATTTTGCTGGCAAGGAGCAGAGCATGACCCCACAAGCCATGCTTCATGGCAGACTCCAAAGCATCCTAATAAACACACAAATTAGTTTCCTGGGAATAGCTTCACATATTACTCATAAAAACCAGTTTTACAGTAGTGATTTGTGATCAAATCAAAGTATGTTTAGATAAAAGCTAACACACTGTAATTTTGCTTTAGATTATGAGCTGTAGGGTATAAATTTCTGTATCAGAGTAATACAGTGCCATGAAATATTGCATGCACTACAAAAATAAGTAGCAGCACAGGCACTCACTTTCTTACGGCCATAAAGCAGCAACTCCCTGAATCTCTCAGTCTCCTTCTCAAAACTGTCAACGGTGGTTACAAGGTTATCAGTGAGAAAAGAGAGCTGGGCTTCACCAGATTCCTCTTCCACTTGTTCCAAAGCCTCATTATTGAAATCAATCAAATTTGCCTCATTAGGGGACTTCCCAGGAAGCCACACTGTTTTGTGATCTCGGAGCAGAAGTTCAGCCAGGTCTGTTCCCACAACGGTCTGTGTGTGTGGAGAGGAAACAAAAATTGAGAAATTTGTTATTTCAACACTGCCTGCATTTTATTTGGCACTTCAACAGCAATATCTGAACATCAGCACCTCTGAGCAGCTGAGGGTGAGTGCCCAGTTTACACATTCCTTCAGTCTGTGACATATCCCAAGATCAATGACTAGAACACAAATTCCAGATCTCTGCACAAAAACTATTTGTGTACAACACACTTTAGGACAGATAAAAACTCCAGCAGTGAGACATACCCCATTCTGCCTGCACAACAGTACAATAAAGTCCCAAAGAAGACTTGCAGATTCTTTGTCAATTAAATTTTCATTCTTAAAGCATTGTGCAGCTTTACTTTGTGCAAAATTAATAACATCCACTTTATGGGTCTCATCCCTGGAAAAAAAAAAAAGAAAAAAGTTTTTAATGAGACAAATGTAAACATTCAGGTCATTATTTGTAATTACTCTGAGGAATAATTTTAAAGCTCATGTATTATTTAGGCAGGTGAAAAGCCACAAATATTTCAAGTCAGTTTAAATCCTGTAATTTGCAATGAAGAAATAATTTCTGAAAGTAGGAAAATTATTTTTGAAAACTGTAGGGACATACTTAGCAAGTGGACCAGGAAAGGCTCTCATCTCTTCTTGCTCTGGAGAATGTTGTAACATAGTCTGAAACACAAATATAATCCATAAGAAATTCTTGTAACTCTAAATTTTGCTTTTTACTGATAAAACCCCCAGAGCTGAACATGACCCATCATGTAATTAAGCCCCTTAAGCAAAATTTAAAGGGTGATTTTGTCACAACCTGCATAAGGACGATGAATTATGAAATCTACTTTAATGCAATTACTCTGTACATCGTCCTGAACAAAATTATAAGGAGCTGGATGATCTCATCATGACTAAGTCATCTCTCAGAGGAAAGGAACTTTTAAATTTACTGTTTTACTTATGATTACAGCCCAAACATACAAAGATACATGCACTGACATAAAAAGAAGAGAAATCAGGAAGTTATAGATTCAAGTTCCCTATTTCCCTTCCAAAAAAAAAGACCTTTATTCCATTACTTCCCATTTTTCCTTCTAAACTTTACCTCCATGCTGTGGATTTCAACCAGAGCTGGCTGACCCTCAGAAGGCAGGTTTGGCAGTGCTTTTATTAAGAAGCCCCCAGGCCCAAACCTGGCACAGATATGAGGCACTGAAAATTTCTCAGGTGTTGAGGGCCTTAAAGGTGCTGAAACGGGGAGAAAAGATAAAATAAGAACAGGTAACCTGCCCTGCAGCTACGCAAACTTGCTGATGCATTTTACCCAATTCAATAATCCTGCAGTGTTAGTGGAAAACACCCTGTTACTGAATTTGCCTGAACTTTCTAAGAAACAATCAGTTCCTTTATAATCCCAAAGTCCCAAACCTGAAGATTTGCAATAACTAAACCCCAGAACTTTAAAATCTTGTTATTTTTTTTCAGTGCAGGGGTTTTGATAGTATCAGACACATTCCTGTCATCTCTGTACAAACACATAACACATCTTCAAAGAGCCAAACAGACATCACCACCTTGGCAAAGCTTTTCCAGAGGAAGTGTTTTGTATCTCTAGCAAGGTTTTCCCTCCCTCCCCTTGCTCCATACCTTGTTCCACAGCTGACCAGGCTGTTTCAGCAGGGTAGCCATAGTCTGGGAAGGGCTGCTGTCCATCAAAGCTGGGCTCATACCCTCCGTAGGGATAATCTGCGTGCACTGCCTGTGCAGGGGGTTCGTAGGCAGTGAGATCGTGATTGCTCCTGTACAGCTGGCTCTAGGCAGGGCACATCAGCCAGGTTAGCTGGGGTTACACTCAGCAAGCAGCACTGCACACACACAGCCTTGCAGAAAGCCCCCCTGTGTGACCCTTCTGTGATAATTAATCATTTTGTCTTCTCCCCCAATGTTTTTACCATCGTTTGATCTGTTCACATCCAAGCATGTTCAGTTCTCTCACAACAGAATTTCTACGTGCTCGTGTGAAAAGTTAAGATTACAGCACCAGTTCTGTTACCAACAACTGTGGGCCAGAATGAATGCTCACCTCTGCTGTAACAGACAGAAAATCCCAACTGAAAAACCCCAACAAATGTCAAATGACAGCAGGTGCCTAAAGATTAATGCCCAAATGATTTCCAATACTGCTTCAAACACTACTGAATTAATTGGAATTTGGACTGGAAAAGTACCTAAACTTCCAAGTAACATGATGAACCAAGTACAGGTGAAATGACCCATTACATGAGCAAAAACTGTACCTCAAAAATTAGCCAAATATTTTCTGAGCTTTTCATGTATCTGTATTTGTGGTGTAAGTAGATGAGTAGTCAGTTAGCTTTGGTTTTTGCTTTTAAAGTCAAAATAACATCATATTAATATGAGTTAGTCCTTTAATACATCCCAAGTTCAGTAACACAGCCAAACTTGTGATGAGAAAAATGACATGACTCAAAGCCAGGCAAAGTGTCCACTACAGCCAAGCACAGGGAAGGCAATGTTCTCACAAACAGCATATGGATTCAGTAGAGGAAATTTTCCATTTCTGTGTGTGTGTGTGGGGCAACTTGCACAGCTGAGTGCTGAAACCTCTCTTTGCAGGAGAACTCCTGCAAAGTTCTCCTAAGAGCTGTGACAAGCATTAAGTTCAAAACTACATCACAAAACAGCCTCTGCTTATGAACGTTTTCAAAAAAACCAAAATTTTCATTCCCCGTGCTAAGCCCTGAAATATTTTCTTATTAGGAAACAAGAAAGCCACCCGCAGCAGAGCAGGTGGCGGGCTGTGTGTGCAGCTGGAGCTCACCTGCTGGGAGCGGGAGCTGAAGCTGCTGCGGTGGCTGTGCACGCTGCGGGAGCTGCGCAGGCTGTGGCCCGAGTGCTCGCTGTGCACGCTGCGCCGCTCAAACTCGTCCCCGTACGGATCCCGCGCCGGCTCCGCCTCGTCGTCAAAGCTCCCGGTGAAACGGGGGTCGTACCTCCAGTTGTCCTCGTATCGCTCGTTCCTGAGGGACACACACACACAGCAGGAGTGAGCTCAGGCACCCTCGGGGCTGAGGCAGGAAAGCTGGACTGTCGCTGACATCGTTTATGGCAAATCCTTTCCTTAGGATTTTTCCTCCCGAGAAGCTGAGAGGCCTCAGGAACAAAATGTAACCAATGGTTATCTGCTGCTGTGGGATGCAACAGGTGCATCTGGGATTGGGCTCATGTGGTTGTTTTTAATTAATGGCCAATCACAGTCTGCTGGCCTTTGTTACCATTCTTTCTTTTTCTATTCTTAGCTAGCCTTCCGATGAAATCCTTTCTTCTATTCCTTTAGTATAGTTTTAATGTAGTATATATCATAAAATAATAAATCAAGCCTTCTGAAACATGGAGTCAGATCCTCGTCTCTTCCCTCATCCTCGGACCCCTGTGAACACGGTCACACTGGACTTTGGTGCAGTTTGTGTGGGGGATCCCCGGGGAGCCCCCTAAGCTGTGTGCTCACTGGTAGCAGCAGGCAGGCAAGGAGACTCCACACAGCTTCTGGAGGAGCTGATTAGATGAGGGTTTATTGGAGGTCCCACCCCCGGTGGGACCATCCTCATATCCACATACAGAAACAACCAATGGCCCTCAACCTTCATAAAAAACAGCAAATTCTGAAAATCATCACGACGCCCTAATCGATCTCCCAGCACCATCAAATATCTCCAGATGATGAAATTTCGGATCTCTATCAGGGGTTTGCTTGGTTTCTGAGAGAGAAGGGGGAGAGAGGGAGAGCCTAGGGAGAAAAGGGCCAAGAGAGGTTTGGTCTCCCCAGCACAGCCTAACAGGGAGATTCAAAGTGGGTGCAGAATGAGACTTGGGCCAATGGGATTACAGATCCATGATCCTCCCCCTGCAGTATCACAGGCTTGGAATAAACCCTACATTTTCGAGGGGTGAGACAGAGAACACCATTTAACTAAAATGTAACACCACAGGACCTGCTCCAGAAGGGCTCTTAAATCTGCCTACACAGAGGTTGTTGTTACAGTAAACAAACTGACATTCCTTCACGGAGTTCATCCAGATTATTCAAGATCAAGACCAACATTATACTCAGAGTGTGTTTTGAAAACCCACAGAATGTTAAGCTGGTTTAAAAACAAATGCTGCTACCTTCAATCCCTCTGTCAGAGTGATGTGACAGCTCATCTGGTTTTCCCTCAACGACCTATGTTAAAGCTACAGAAAGAACTAGCAACACACACACACTAGAAACTACACTGTGAAATATGTGTAACACTGCATTTTAACAGCCTGCTCCAGAGAATCTGCTGCCCCAGCTCTGGAAAGAGCACTGGGAGAACGTGGATAGACTGGACAAACCTGCTGCCATATGGATATGCTTCTCTCTTCTGGTAAGGGTTGTGTTCAGCATCATACCAGTACCTCTGGTCATAACTCCTGGGGTCTCTGTACCTGGGGTCATAAGGGTATCGTTCCCAGCGACTTGGATCTTTGGAAAAGATAAAGAAATGGTTCAGATATTGGTAGGTTTTGTCTGTAATCTTTTTCTGCTCCTTTCTCTTTAATTACAAGTTGGTTTGGTCCTAAAGCACAGAGCAAACCCAAAGCAATGCACTTAATGCAACATAAATATGCCCACTCTTTTTACTTTAAAAAAAGTTTAAAAAATCAATTTCACACCTTTCAGAGAAACATGGCTGTTAGAGTTAGTTACTCCTGAGGGGTCAGTGTTTGCCATCAGATCTTTTCTAACATCTTTAAACCTCAATTCTATTATTTGTTATGACATTCACAGAATCTCTGTGATCAGTCTGCAGAGTGCCAAGCAAAACATCTCAGGATGTGGACAGATGTTGCTTAAAACCCTCCCAGGCACTACACAAGCAATTACCTCCAGACTCCCAACGCCAGCATGTCTCAGTGAGCACTTAGATAATGATGGACAAAACCAAAATCCAGTTGTGAGTCAACTTTACACCCACCTAAAATTGACTTTACAGGTTTGCCTTCAGGTCACACACCAAGGACACACCCCAGTGAAAGGCAGCCTTGAAACACGTGGAACAAAACTGTTCTGTACCCTTACAATGGAGGGTTTGCACAAAGGAAAGGCAAACTGAAGGGTGAAGTGAGGAAAATCTATGGAAAAAAAATCAGAGTTCTTTTGGACCTTACCTCCATAATCATAGGAGTTTGGGTAATAGCCTGAATAGTAATCACTCCATCCACCTTTTCCATAATAATCTTCTGTATACCCTTGCCTGAAAGAAAGCAAAAATGTATAAAAAAAGTCGTTATTCCTCCTTAATCTCTTCTAAATTCAGCGGGAGGTAGGAAAAACTCTATGCCCCAATTGATTAGACAGAGTTGCATAGTTAAAATAATGCATTTCCAAGAAACCAAGGAGTCCCAAAATTAAGACTTTACAACCCAATATACCACTAAATTGTTGTGCGCCATTGAAAGCTGACAGCCCTTAGCATACAATAATTTAGTGGCTTTATAAACTGTTTTGGTGATAAGTTTAATTACTTACAGACAATTATTCACAGAAACTACTGCTATAATTAGCATCCTTTGAACTGTCTCAACAGAGAAGTCGATAATTTAACAATTCATTAAGAAATAATAGCTCCCCTAAATTTAACAGTGTTTTATTATACAGCTCATGATGAAGAAAATACTCATTTACAGAGCTGATTGTCCAAACAAGCACAAAAACCTGGCTAAAACCAAGACAGCAAAGTAAGAGTCAGTGCATACAAAAAGATCATTTCTTCTGATGAAAAAAAGAAAGATGTGGTCATTATTTTAAATATCATGAGCCTTTATTATACAACATTTTCAAATCATCCTAGAATTTCTGAAAAAAGCCAGAGGATGAATGTTAGATGAAAAATGCAGTGTCTACATGTATGTGCACACACATAAATGTATATATATGTATACATCCACGTCTGTTTGTACCAACACAGGTGCATGAACCTCACAAACACACCTGGGCACACACACAGCAGGTGAAGGTATTTAATGCCAGTTGGGAGTGATGGAAACTTCCACCTTTCCCTACAACTGGTCCTACAACCCAGAGTGCAAACTCCAAAGCGGCGCAGCGAGTCCAGGAGTGTGGGAAGCCTGCTAACACAGCACTCACTCTGCACAGGAGCTCTGATCTTATCACATCAGGTTGAGCCACCCAACCAGTCTCCCCAGTCTCCTCCAGAGAGATCTCATTCCTTTCTGCAAGCAGAGTTTACAAAGCTGCTGTGCCATCACTGCGCATTCAGGGCAGTTTCACACACACACAGCTCTGCTGCCCTGCAGCTCCACACCACAGTCCCTGTCTGTCTGCACTGGCACTCACACAGCAGCCCTGACACAGCCACTTCTAACAGGCTTTGATCTGCCCACTGCCACGTACAGAAACTTCAACCCCTTCTAAAAATAGCACCTCAGGAGAGGACACAGCAGGAAGTGCTGCTAGAGGTTATCATCTCATTTCAAGAGCTCACAGCGCACTTAAATTCACTTAAGAAAATGGTAAAAGTTATCACATGGAGCTACAGCCATTGTTTTGTTCTCCTCAAGACCAAAATACATCTATAATCTTCTGGAGATGGTAAATAAAATGTGATATTTGTAATTTGATCACTGCTCCATGAGTGAACTACCAACAACAGACAAACATTACAAAGGGTTTAATCATTTCCAGACAGGTAACTGGAGTTTCTCTGTTAGAAACTGCAAACTCCTCAGCAGGTAACAGTAACATTTTGTCATTAATTTGAAGTTCATACAAATAACTTACACAATTATCATCAGAAAGCAGCAATCTCTTCAAGGTAATTTGCTGCTTCTTGCTTGAGTTAGAGATTTAATCCTGCTTTTATTTGATATTTTCAAGTAGCATCTGAACACATTGTTCCTCCTCTCTCAAATGTCTTTATTTTGTATTAATCAGACAGATCAAGGCTTTTAAGTTTCCCTAATAGTGAAATGAGTGGGTGGGACATGCCCACACAGCACCTCTGCCATCCAGACCACACTCTGGGAGCTCTGTGAGGAAAGCTTATCCACAGCTGAGGGAATTGTACACAAATGGACCTGACACAGCACCAGGATGCTGTCACCTGACTCACCACTCTCTTCTGAGCACCTGAACCACTGTGTATCCATGGTGCTGCAAGGCAAATTTCACCCAATGTGCAAAACTGCCATTCATTAACAGACCAGGGGGCCCCTGCTTAAGTGCAAGGCAGAAAATAAATGAGTATTGATTAATAACCCCATGACCTGCACTGCTCTTTCACAGCAAACATCAGCACTGAGGCTATCACAGTGACTTCCTGCCTGGCAGAAACACCAACAACCTCCAAAGAACTGAATGAAAGGAACAACAAGCAAGAGGAAAGGCTGGGGAATTGTATCCTTCCCAGACATGGCATTTGATACCATCCATCCCTGAGGCAGCACACAAAGAGGTTTTGAATTCCTCCCTGTGGTTTATGCTGCAAAACTTCAACAGGCACCACTACCCTCCCTGCTTTGGGGTACCCAAATCTTGGCTCAGCTGAGCAATCACACACCTGGAGGCAGGTCTGTCAGAGCAGTGGCTGGCCCTGGAGCTGGGCCGCTCGGGCTCGGGGTAGCGGTAACTGCCGGGCTCCATGTAGGCAGCACCGCCCTCGTAGTGCCGGTACCGGGGGTCGTACTGCCCGTAGCTGTCCTCCTGCAAGAGCACAGGCAAGGGAAAAGGCTTCACACCTCCACAATGAACAGTTCAAACCAAACACATCACCATTCACACCACAGCAGTGAGCCATAGCTGTCCTCCTGCAAGAGCACAGGCAAGGGAAAAGGCTTCACACCTCCACAATGAACAGTTCAAACCAAACACATCACCATTCACACCACAGCAGTGACACCTGAAGAAATGGAGGTTAATAAACTACAGCTTAGCTTTGATTACTTTTTGTGGCAGGAGTTATAGTCAAGTTATTAATATCCTAAACTTAAGAAAAAAAAATTATGTCTAGGCTTAAGTCATTTCAACCATTCTACTAAGCCATCAATAATTCAGGCAGCAGATAGGAACCAAGTTTGAGCAACTGGACTGCCAACTTTTTCCAAACAAATTGCTATGAGCTGACATCTGTACCAACTGGAATTGGTATCAGCAACCATTTAAGTTCCCATAATCTTTGCAATGTCAATTTTGTTACTGCTGCCCAGATTTTCCCTACACTTAAACACTTAACGTGAATGCTCTGCTGAATGTTGATCGTGACACGACTGCTTAAATTCATAACTCAAAAATGAAAATGAATAATACATACTAAGGGGGGAAAAAAAAGGAAAAATAGAAACTTACCATGTAATAAAGGTGAGCTGCTGTCCTGGGGTCTGCAGGAGGATAAGGTGGTGGATATGGAGCCTGGTAAGCATCGTAAGGATGTCTGTAGTAGTAGTAAGGGTTCTGGGGTGGACCAAAGGCTTCCTGAGGGGTCTGAGGAGGGGGTGGACGCTGCAGGTCTTGCTGCCCGTTGGGTGGCACTGCCTGAGCAGTGGTGGCAGGAGGGGCAGTGGCAGCTGGAGCACCTGGAGGCTGTTCTGACACCGGCTGCTTGCTGGGACTCGTCTGCTCGTACCTTGGCTGGGCTGAACCTGCCTCCTGGGGCCCCCCAGGCTGGGGACGGTTACCCAGCACCTGGCTGTCCCCCTGCTGCATGGCCTTAGCCCCTGTGGAAATCTGGGAGTCTGCAGGAACTGAGGGCTGCCCAGATGTTGGTGGCTGCATTTGAGCTGCTTGCATTTGTGGCTGTGCAGCTCGGTCTGCTGCAGCCTGGTGCTGCACATCTTTTGTCACCTGTTGGTAGAAATGTTGTTTGTCAGGCACCTCGGGACGCACCTGACCAGCACCAGCTGCCTGTTGGACTGGAGCACCAGAGGGTGACTGATTGTGCACCTGGACAGAATTACTTGTGCTGCTTTTCTCCAACGTCCGTGGCACTGTGAAGTCCAGCACTCCAGCAGCTTCTTTGCTACTTGATTGATTTGCAGAATTATTAGCCTGTGCTATGGAATTAACAGGGGGGACCAGGCCACTTGCACTTCCACTGGGAAGATTTGTCCCAGGAGAAACAGATGAGTTAGACCCTGGCTTGCTAGCAAATTCAGGAACAAGGCCTTCCACATTAACATTCTTTTGCCCTTCTGGAGTCAAATTAAGAGGAGTTTTCATAAGCAAGTTTGCAGGCTGATTAGAAGCAGCATCAGAAGAATTAACAGGACTTTGTAATAAATTATGTTTTAACAGATTAGTATTTGGAAGTGCATTAACTAAGAGAGATCCAACTTGCATCACAGGTAATGGCATGTTTTCCCCACCAGCATGTGAACTTTGGGGACCCATCGCAGGCTTGTCCCCAACTCCAGAGTCCTTCATTGGCTGATTGTTTTCATTGTTGCTTAGCTGATTAGATAGAGAAATAGAAAAATTAATTGGCTGAGCCAAGTTATAGCTTTGATTAGGCTGAGCAATCAGGATAGGCTGATTTTGCAAAGACTCTGTAGGTGGAGAAGACAATAAACTTGCATAACCAGAACTTGCCTGAGACTGAAGTGCTTCCTCCTCTCCCATTTTGGGAGGATTCTCAAGATTTTCAAAAGCTATATTTCCATCCTGGGAGTGCTGCACAGCAATAGTCCCTGGTTTACATGGCTGCTGATGAGACAGGCCTTCTTCTGGTGGCTGAATGACTTCCACAGTCTGTTTGGCAGGTACATACACTGCAGGAGCAGCAGGAGCTAGGAGAACATTTCCCCCAAAATTTGGTAACTCATTGTGAGCCCATAAAGTTGTTGCTGGGCTATCACACTTCTTAACTGCTCCCTGAGCTCTGGTTGAGGAGCGTCTCTCAGATACTGATTGTATATTTTCCACAACAGGTCCAGAGTGCAGCGTGTTTCCAGCCTCCCCAGCGCCTGCAAGAGGCCCTGGGTGTACCTGAGGCATATAAATTGTTTCCAGATTATCTGGTGGCTGTTCAAGATTGCCAGGGGATGCAGCAGGCACTGCTGTGTTCTTCTTGATATTCTTTTGGTTTGAGTGGTTCTCTCTTAATTCAACCACCATCTTTGCTTGGTCGATCTCTGCAGGTTTTATACCAACTCCATGGGACCTCACAGGTTCAAAAGAACTATTTGCACTTGTCTGAAACACTCCTGTAGGCTTAGGAGGACTTGGAGTGGGCGGCTGGGATAGATTGCTGTGGTAGCTCTTGCTGAGGTTCAGTTCTCCTGAATCACCTCCCAGAGGAGAGGAGTCAATCTGTTTGAAGAAGCTGGCAGAGGATTCCTCATCAGGCTTCCCAATTTCCTGCTGGATAAATGTACCTACTTGCTCCGGGGGCCGTGCAGAGCTGGAAGTGCTCCTGTGGCTGATGCTGCTGTAGTTGGAAGAGCCGCTGTCTGGTCGGCCAGGGTGAGGTAAGGAGTCAGGTGCCTCCAGGTTTGGTCCTCCTTCAGCATGGCTCACAGCATTCTTGGGAAGCACCTGACCCGGGAAGGATCCGTACCTGTACGGATCAGGACCAGCAGCAGGGGATGGAGCGTTGATGCTCTGGGGTTCACTTGGCAGCACCTCCTGATTCTGAATGCACTCCAGGTTCTCCACGTTTTCATACTGGGACCCAGCAGCTGGGTCACCTATCTGTGCCTTGTCATCACCAGCAAACAGAGAGTGCTTAGCAGCCTGTGCCTCCTGGTGGCTGACAAGTTTAGGGAAGTACTGGGCATCCATTCCTTTCTGTACCATTTCACCAGCTGTACCCAGCTGTGCCTGAGAGAGAATATTGGCTGCTACCTGCTGAGGATGCACAGGCTGGTGATACAGGGAGGCCGGATTTTGCTGGCAGGCATCAAACTCTGTTTTCTCCATTACATATTTTTTTTCAGATGAAAGTATTTCTTCATTTTCTGCTTCATCCCCTTTGAAGAACATAGAGAGAGTTCCTGAATCTCGATCCGTGGGAATAGATCTATTTGATGTTTCAGACATAGCTGGAGACTGGTTTTTGGGGTTGTTTTCCTGAGCTGTGGGAAGGACAAAACCGGAGTCTTGCAAAAGTGGCTGTGGGTAAAACTGTTCCTGGTAAGGTTGGTTTGACCAAGGGTTGGTCATGTCTGTGTTCTGCCTAAACACATTTCCAGGCTGGATGCTGTTCATGTGATGACTGCTGTTTGCAGGGCCATTTTTGCCATTCTTCTCACAACTAGCGGGTAAAGGCGCTTGCACGATGTTTTGTGGAATTCCTTGGTGCCCAGGACCCTGTGGGACATTTGTGTGTGGAGGAGGGTGAGAAGTGCTGACGGAAGGCTGAGAAATGTTATGAACGTCAGTCTGAGGAGACGGCTCAGGATAGGGCACAAAATTCCGAACTGGAGACTGCAGATTCCCTGGGACAGGCCTCCACTGGGGCCCAGGCTGCTGGGGAGGTGGTGGGAAGAGCGCTGCTGTGCTGGGTGCTGAAGCTGCATCATTTGGATCTCTGCCAACATCCTGTCTAGCTCCAGGTTTGTTCGCTGCAGACACCACTCCAGGATGCACACTGAAAGAATTTTCCACTGCTGCTCCTGGGTTATAATGCAAGGGCGCTGCAGGCCCGCGGAGTCCAACATCAGCATTGGGATGCCCTTCTGCAGCACTATTTATAACAAACCCCGGGGACGGAGAAGGAACTGGAACACTGGGAAAGCTACTGGTGCCTATCCCCGCCTGAGCCACAGGAGCTGGCAGAGAGGTGTGTGGTCCATGCGGGCTGTCCCCGGCGCGGGCGGGCTGCGGGAACGCTGCCGCAGCGCTGCCCTTGGGTGGGTGATCCGAGGGGGAGCCCTGCGGGGTTTGCCTGCCGAAGGCAAACGGGTCTGTCACGGGCTGCACCGGCGCGGCCGCGGCGTTTGCCCGCCTGCCGAGGGGGCTGTTCCTCCAGTACATGTTGCGAGCCACGCCGGCGGGAGGAGGAGGAGCCGCCCCCGCAGGGACAGGCTGCGGTGGCTGCTGCATGGTGGCCTCCTGGCAGGGTCACACGGTGACAAACCACCTGCGGAGGCAGCGCAGAGGCTTCTTCTTCTGGCCTGCTGAGACAACACAGGTACGAGTCAGTTCTCTGTCTCACAATACATGCAGCACTCAAGCAAGTTTTATTCTAGAAACAAAATCACTCGAAGAATTTGAAGTGGAAAATATCTCCCTTTTCTTCAGAATGCATAAGGAACTGACAGACTCCATTGTATTTCTAAATCCAGTCCAGCATTAATGAAGTGTAAGGCTGTGTGGTATCAATGCACATTATTTAACAATTCTATTAAATAGATCCAAGTAAGACTAATGACACACAGTTCAGACCCATACTAGTGTCAAACCCTCCAGTGGCATCCCACTGTTACATTTCCCAGAAATATGCATCACAGACAGGACAGCAACCAGGCTGGAACACAGCCTGCAGCACCATGCCCTGCTCAATTTAATTATGAAGAGTTGAGAAGTCATTATCTAATTCTAATTCTGTTAGAGATGATCTTCAGCCCTGCTGCACTGGCACTC
Source organism: Molothrus ater (assembly GCF_012460135.2). Classification (NCBI taxonomy): domain Eukaryota; kingdom Metazoa; phylum Chordata; class Aves; order Passeriformes; family Icteridae; genus Molothrus; species Molothrus ater. The sequence continues at coordinate 8,997,804 of NC_050497.2, read as the reverse complement.
CATGTGACTGGACCTTTTCACAGGTAAGATGAGAAGCATCCCTAGAAGGAATTCATCAGATGTTATCACCCTTAAACTTTTGGTTTAACCAGGAAAACATGGTGTGACACAGTATTGTTATTTATTGTGAGAAAGGCAAGAGCATCTTCATCACAAATATTCTCTCTTCTAGATGAATGCTGCATAGCAAATGTGCACTTAAGGACAGAAAAACAATCATCAATGTTTTTTGATGCTATCAATGAGCATTCTCACTTTAACACCACTGGGACTCTGGCACAGTATCAGGGTTACAGCTGCACCTCAGGGTGGAAAGGACACGCTCGGAAGTAATCCAACCCCAGCTCCAAACAATACCAGGCAGGAATCTGGTACACAGGAAGCTCAGTAAATTCATCAGGGTGTCTTTTTCAATTTTATCACCGGTTAACAATCTGGGGAGGATGGAGGCTGACAAACCAGAGAAATTCATCAGTTTCCAGTGGAGCTCAGTGAAGCCTTAGCAGCACATGATAATCCTGTTTTCTCATAGTACACAACAAATATTGCTTACAATATGCAGAGTGAAGTACCCACAGTAATTGCTCCACACCAGATGCATTTCTGCTTATAAAAGAAAAAAGCTGTGCAATTCTTATTTGGAGTTCTTATAAGATTCAGCATCTTGTCAGTAAGAGTAATAAAATGGGAAGCCAGAAAAGTCAGATGTTTGTAATCAGGACAAAGCTGTAATAGTTACAGAGAAGTTCAAATGCAAAGCACTTGGGGTTTCTTGTTATCAAAAACACTACATGTATTTCATAGAGATTTACAGCTAAAAAATTCCAATAAAAAGCACACTGAAGTACCACCACACTCAGCCTTTACTGGGCAGCAACCTCTCCTAAAGAAAAATGCCTCCAACAGCCTGTGTATAACCCAGGTCCCTCTTTCAGGGTTAACAGAGATCCTCAATTTCTCCCTCATATCCATATATCCATATATCCCACAGCAATATCTAGAGTTAAGACTCCATAAATCTGTGTTTTATTAAGATGGGAAGGACAACAAAACAGATTTCAACAGAGGCATTAGAGCTCCATCACTGTCATGCATTACTTGCGTGTGCCTTCACCGTTCTTTTCAAAGCACAGCTGCTGAATTCCATCAAGGAATGCTTACAAAAATGTTTCAGGACTTTGCAATCTTTTCTCCTGCTCCAATCCTGAGGTGAAGCTTTTCCAGCTGGCCATGCTTACCAGCCTTGCTGCCAGTCACGTTTCCAGGAAATCCTGCCTGAACACCCACCCCAGTTTCCACATGCTGAAGGAACCTCTGGCTGCTCTGGGCATCTCCATTTCTTCTCCATCGTGTTCTTTGTTGTATTATCCAGATTTCAAAAACTCCTCTCTCCCCTCCAAATAAACACATGGGTTTATGGAGCATACTTTGGGTTGGGGAAAAGCTAATTAAACCATCTGCCAAGGCATTTATGTCCTGGAAAGCACAAACTTCACTGACCAAAATATTGGTATCTACTAAATAGCTCTGTTTTTCATAGAAAAGTTGTTTCTAAAATACAGCTGAGCACAAAAGCCAACTCAAATACCCACTTCCAAATGTCTAATGTGGACTTTATTCCTTGCAGTGTCTTATTTTAAAATAAAGTCTTAATACTTTACCATATTTTTGTAACAGCCAGCACTAGTAATTAGCTAATAAGAATATTAAGTGTAAAGTCCTACTTTAAGTCCTATTTTTTACTTGCCATTCCTCTGACAGGATCTTTGATGGTGCATGACAGAGGTTCAATATGAGGGATCAGCTTCCTCAGAAGCAAAGTTAATATTAACAGACTGCACATAGTAAAAGCAAGCAAGATTTGAGGAACTGAGTCCAAACAAAATGAACGTGTCCATGTCAGGTAATTTAAACAGAAGATAACTCAGTGCTACTGACCCTCCCTTGTGCCTTATCCAGGATTAACAGAAATGCTGATTTTAAGGGATTTAGAAATAACTACACAAGTTAAGAGCAATCCACCTCTGCTTTGTATAGTTTGGAAATTCTCATATTTCAGCTGGTTTATTAATTGATAAAGCAGAGCAGCCTGCTAAACATGAGTCACCAGGAGTAACAATTGCAGAAGGTGTTTCCAGGCACACCAAAAAAACATTGCCAAAGAGGAAAAAAAGATTAAAACCCTCCAGACAAGGCCATAAAATTAAGTTCATCTGATGAGCTCTATAGCTTCATCTATTAAGAAATAATTCCTTTGGGGGCAAATTTGATTTAAACCTATCTAAATAAATTACTCTTAAACAGAATAACCATGCCCATAAAGCAGGTGAGAGAGGACTAATATTAACTCTCATCCTCACACATGAAGCAAACAATAAATAACATATTCACATACACAGATTCCTAGTAAAAACAAATTGACCAACAAAACAAAAATAGAAACAAAAAACAACCCACTGCAATCTCAAATACAGGAACAGCTGGAAAAATGAGATTTGCAGCTTTAAAATCAGCAAGTACTTTTTCAGTTTTATCTCATGTAGACAGCTGCACATCTGCACACATGTGGGTGACAGACTGAACACATTCTGCATCATTCACTCTCCTGACAGATTCCTACCAGGCTTTTCCTCAACAGCAACCAGAGCTACAAATGTTTTCCTGTTAAAATGTAGCGACAGGACAGCTTTGAACAGGCACAGGACAAGTTTAATGAGATCTCAGGGAAAGAAATCCTTCCCTGTGAGGGTGGGAATGCCCATAGCAGCTGTGGCTGCCCCTGGATCCCTGGAAGTGTCCCGGGACAGGGCTTGGAGCACGCTGGGCCAGTGGAAGGTGCCCCTGCCATGGCAGGGGGTGGAATTTGATGATTTTTAAGGTCCCTTCCAACGCAAACCAGCCCGTCACGCCATCAAAACAGCTCTTTGGGACTCAAAAGCCCAGAAGCAGCAGAAAGCGTTCCCGTTTATTCCGAAAGGAGCCTGGCTCACAGTTCTCCAGCCCAGCGGTGCCGAGGCTCTCCGGGAGCCGCACTCCTGAGTCAGCACCAGTTGCGCCGACCTGGGGCACCTGAGAGCCTCAAAACCAGCCCTGACCCGGGCCCGGCACTGTCGGAGGGGACACACGATAGCCAGCATCAGTCTGAACCTTCTCCCCGCCGCACCCCAGGGAAAAACCTTCGGAGCCCCGCGGATCGTCCCTGTCCCGCCGCCCCGCTCGAAACCGCCCGGAGCACCTCAAATCCTGCGGGGAAAGCCCCGGGCAGCGCGGCCCGCGACTGCGGCAGCGCCTTCGCCCCTCCTTGCAGCACCACAGCCCGCCCCAGCCGGGCCGGGGGCCGAGCCCGGGGCTGCGGGACCCGCCGGCTCCCGGCGCTGCGACAGTCCCGAGGCCCTCGCTGAGGCACGGCGGGGTGGGCACCGGGGACACTGGGGCCCGCACCTCAAGCCCGGCGCTGCTCGCGCAGCCCACCCGGGACCCGCGGCCCTCCCTCCGGCCGCGCCCCGCGGTACCTGGCAGGCCCTGCCGGCCGCGGCCCCTCAGCAGCGGGCACGGGCGCCGCCGCCCCGCACGGCCCCAACGCCGGCGGCCGCCATCTTGGCACATCCGGCTTGGGCTTCCGCCGCCGCCGCCGACGTGTCACGGCGCGGCGCGTGATGACGTCACGGCGGCGCGCGCAGCCGGCGGTGTTGCTGTTCGGCGGCGGGAGGGGCCGCGGGTTCGAGTCCCGGCTGGGGCGGCTGCGGGATGGAAGGTCACGGTTCGAGCCCCATTCGGGCGCCTCGTCCCGGTGCCTCCCCTGTGCCGTCGCGATCTCGCCCCCAGGCCGGGGAGTGGTGGAGCGCGGCCCCGTGAGGGTTCCGTGCGGGCCCCGGTGCCCCCGGTTGGCCGGTGCGGGTGCAGTGGCGCGGGTGGCCGCCAGGGCGGGACAGAGCTCCGCCGCTCCGGGGCCGCTCCCGGGGGAGCCGCTGCCCATCGCGGAGCTGAGAAATCCGAGTTTATAGACACGGGGAATGAGATTCTGCCTCACAGAGCGAAGCTGTGGCTCGCTGCACAGCGAGGTCCTGTCCTGCACGTCCGTAGGGGCCTAATTAGGAAAGGCATATTAATTGGGGAAGGCTGGGGTGCACGTGTCCAACAGCAGCAGAATCAGGAATGAATCCCAGAATCCTTAAAGCTGAAAAATCCCTCCAAGATTACCAAGTACCACATTCACCACTAAACCCTGTCCCCTATTACCGCATCCGTGTGCCCTTTGGAACACTCCAGGGATGATGGTTCCAGAACTGTTCCAAGGCTTAGCCACCCTTTCTATGGGTGAATGGGAAAATGAAATTTTCCCAAATAGCCAAGCTAAGCCTCCCCTGGCACAGCTGGAGGCCATTTCCTGGCCATTTCCTCTCACCCTGTTCCTTGTGTCCATCCTCCTGTTGGGGAGCTGTGCCCAGGGACAATGAGATGATGGACAGGATGCAACGAGATGATCTTGAAGGTCCCTTCCAACCCACACCAGTCTGTGACTCCATGAAAACGGCTCTTTGGGAATCAAAAGCCCAGAAGCAGCACAAAACATTCCCTCCTGAGCCTCCTTTTCTCCAGGCTGAGCCCCCCAGCTCCCCCAGCCACCCCTGGTGCTCCAGACCCTTCATCAGCTTCGCTCTGTGAATTGCAGCTTTATTTTACACAAACACAAAGCTTTTTTAGGGGGGGTGAACCCCCGTTCCAGCCACCAGAAGAATATCTGTCATTCCCGGTGCTGACACTGTCCACCCTGCACTCAACAAGCCTTGGAGAGGAAAACACAAGGAGCTAAACAAACATCTTAATCAAGGGTCGTTATCAGTGCAGAGCTGTTCCTGCACTCCCATCATTAAAGCAGGGGAATATCCTTAAAGCCCCAGCCAGGCAGGGGAAGCAGCACTTTGATGCTGGTGTGGGAACCAGAGGCAGCGCTGTGATTTTTAAGTGCCTTTCATCTCCCTCTTTTGTAGGAACATTCTTATAAACCAGCTTGTCAAATACAATTTCCCTGCGCAGGCATGAGTTGCAGATAAAGCCCTGGTTCTCCCTTGATACTTCCCCCAACAGGTGTAATCTGAGGAAACATGGTTTTAATTAGCCTGATTGGCTTTTTTGTGTGCTAAATAGCATCAATAGCTCTCACATCTGTGTCTATAGTTAGATATTTATGTTACATATTTAACCCCCTTATACAGGGGTACACAATGCAAACATCAACAGTGGGATCTCACCTTTGCTGTTCTCTTGATATGTATGTGATTATAAAGAATTTCCACATTAAAGCATGCAATCCCTTTTTAACCTGAAGTTTTCTAGCTGGTTTGCTGTACTCAGCAGTAGTTCTGGACTTGACTGACCCATTATAAATGAAAACCTTTGCCAGTGAGGACAGCGTGTGTCCTTCTCTCCTGAGTCACAGAATCACAGAATGGTTTGAGAAGGACCTTAAAAATCATCCAATTCCACCCTCTGCCATGGCAGGGACACCTTCCTCTATTCCAGGGTGCTCCAAGCCCTGTCCAGCCGGGCCTTGGGCACTTCCAGGGATCCAGGGGCAGCCCCAGCTGCTCTGTTCCTCAGCTCACCTGGGGTACAACACAAACGACTCTGGCCTTTTTCTGGTAATTTATTCAGTCTTCAGGTTGCACACAACCAGAAACACAACCTTGCCCCACAGGCTTGCTATGAAAAGGATCATTCTTTGAGTTTAGAAACATTGAAAATGCTAAAGGAGAGTATCCCTTACCAGTATTCTGCACGGTGTTGGCCAACCGGACAACCCGAGTTTTATTTATTTACTCATTCAGTTGCTGTGATTATTCAGGCTACCCCAGCCACATTAACCCCTGTGTGATTTGAGCGAGGCTAAACCCGAGATGAATTTGGCTCCTTTTGCACCTTCTCTAAGGGCTGATTTCAGCTGCAGCAGCAATTCCTCAATCGGGGCTGGAGCAGCTGCGAGCAACTTTGTGAGCAAACACCAATACAGCCTGGAGGGAGAGGCAATACAGAGTAGCAGTTTCTAAATGTCTAAATGTCCCATCTAATTGAGCAGGAATAATGAAAACAAAGAGTGGGAAAAAAAAAAAAAAACAAGCCCTCCAGCATGTAAACAAATAGTTCAGGTGCAGGGATTCCTCAGAGCACCAGCATACCTGCCATGGCAATAGCTGCTAATCTTGTTTTCAGCGCTCCTGAACCCTTCTTCCCTCGGGTATGTGAGGATGAGATTTTGGTGCTTCTCAGCCTTTTTCACCTGGAATGCTGAGACAGCTGTGCTTGCCATGATCCATCACTCCTCGGCATCTTCTGGTGCTGGGAGAGCTTGAGGCTCAGCTCCCAAAAATCTTCATCCACACCAGGTGAAGATGAGCTTGTGGTGGGTTGGTTGGTGTGGGAAGAAGCCTTAAAGAGTTTGAAACTTGGGCTATATTTCTCATTTATCCTCTAACTTAGCCTCCATTCCATCTGGATCTGTGACACCACATTTGCCCACAGGTTGTTTGGTCACCAGATGCTTTCATAAATCAAAGCAATTTGGGGCTAAGCACTTAAAACCTAAATTTCTCCTCTACTCCTTAAAAACCTTAACTGACTTCTAGTTTGAATTACCTTGAGGACACTTAATTAGTATCTGTCCCTTTGCTTCTTTCCATGGTATTTAGCCCTCTCTTTCCTCATCCTGTCCCTCTAACCTTCCTCATGGAAAATCCCCTGCTTTGCAGCCCCTCTTGTTAAACAAGCCCACATGTGTTGCCTCTTGCAATGTCACATTGTTTTCCACATCCTCATAAACCCTTTTTTTTTTTTTTTCATCTATTCCAGGCCAAATTCCTGCCTTGCCCATGAGTGACTTGGTTTTACTGTGGACCAGGCAGGAGAGAGGATTCTTCTAATGCCTCCTCCCTTTGGGATGGGTCTGTCCCAGCCCCATGGCAGCACTGGGGCTGTGCTGGGATGGGATTTGGGATGGGACTTTGGGATGGGATTTGGGATGGGACTTTGGGATGGGTCTGTCCCAGCCCCATGGCAGCACTGGGGCTGTGCTGGGATGGGATTTGGGATGGGACTTTGGGATGGGATTTGGGATGGGACTTTGGGATGGGTCTGTCCCAGCCCCATGGCAGCACTGGGGCTGTGCTGGGATGGGATTTGGGATGGGACTTTGGGATGGGATTTGGGATGGGACTTTGGGATGGGACTTTGGGATGGGCCTGTCCCGGCCCCATGGCAGCACTGGGGCTGTGCTGGGATGGGATTTGGGATGGGACTTTGGGATGGGATTTGGGATGGGATTTGGGATGGGTCTGTCCCAGCCCCATGGCAGCACTGGGGCTGTTTCTGGGATGGGACTTTGGGATGGGATTTTGGGGTGAGCCTGTCCCAGTGCCGTGCTGGGCTGGTTCTGGGATGTGGGAGAAGCCTGGCAGGCTGGGATTCCTGAGCAGCTCATGTGTGAGTCACTCTGGAGGCAGACAAACTCCATTTTGTGCATTCCAGATGGGATGCAGCCACAGGCAGGGGGTGACACATCCTGGCAAGCCCAGCTCCCTCCAGGATGTCCCTCTGGCTGCTGAGATCCTCGCCGGTGACCCATCCTGCAGGGGGAAGAGGGGTGGTTTGTTCTACCTTAAAATACCCCTTTCCATGGAGTTTGAGGCTCCCTTTCCTGGAATGTCACCCACCCTGACCCGTGAAGGTGCATTTCACTGCTGAGGGTGGCACATAAACGCCACTGTCACAGCAGCAGGAGCTGCCCAGCTGTACAGCAGCTGTTTGGTGGCCCTGGATGTGTCTGGGGCTGGACACCAGGCCCCTGCACACACAGAGCCTCTCCCTCCCCAGCCACGGAGTGGAAAATACCAGCATTCCAGGCTTATGTGATTTGGGAGGAGGTCAATGGCTCTGCTATTTATATCCAGTTATTTGGGGACTTTGCAGCTGCATTTGCACTACAGAGCCCCTGTGGGGTAGAGAAAGAATGAAATTAAATTAAATTACCTTGAAAATCTTGAGCACAGCAAGGACAGCAAACATTTCTGGGCGGCACAAGTAAAACTGTCCCTCTGGTGCTGCTGTTCCTGGCTTTTTTTGAAGATGCATGAGGGACATTCTTTAGACAATTTTTCCATGTTTCCCCTTTTAGATCTTGACCCGATGGCCTGAGGATATCAGAGCACCCCCAGCAGATAAAAAACCACCCGGGCAGAGCCCCTCCTGCCTTGCTCAGGTGTCTCAGGTCAGTGAGAGTTTAGCAGAAGTTAAAGAGAAATCTTCATTGTCCGAAGCTCTTCTCTGAGTTTTCACACAGAGAACAAGATGCTGAGGAAGTTCCAGCCCTCTGTGCAAGGAGCAGCTCTGAAAGAAAGGTGTCAAATCCAGAATTCAACTGACCCATAACAAAAACACCAAGTTCCAGTTTTAGTAAAATCTAGATGCCCAGAAGCATCATTTATTGCAAATCAGTTAACCAAAAAAAATACATCATTTTTGCAAACTACAACTTTGCATGTAGATAACTTTATTACAGAAGATATCTTTTCTTAAACTACACTCTAGTTTATAAAACATAGGAAGATTCAACACCACGTGATGTTTTTATCACTCATATTAGGCGTGTCACAATAACAATGGTCTGAAATGTTAACTAAGATGAGTGCTCAGCAAGGCACTGTGCCTTGAGAAATATCCATTTTATTTGGTGTTCTAATAGAAAGGAATGAGGAAAAGGAACCCTTTTCTTAGGTTTTCTTGATTAACTGCTCTCTATCTGCCTGTCCCATGCACATTATCTAGTCTTAGGGTGTCTGCTTGCTTTTGCACCCGAGTGAGTGATATTCCAACACCTCTATAAGGTGATATATTTATGATATATTTAAGACTTGCTCATTTAGATTTTTGAAACAAAATCCACCTTTTCTTGAAAAAAAAAAAAAAAAACAAACCAAAAAAAACCAAAACCGAAAAACCCCCATATTTACAAACATTAAATCTGCCACAGGCTTATACTATATTTTACATGATACACAGAAAGAGTGCACATCAATATAAAAAAGATGCATCACTCCAGGCTAACGTCACAGAACAAAATGTCAACATTTCACAGCACAGCTGTGCTGGCCCCTCGCCCTCCAGTTTGGCCAGTCCAGCCTCCCACCAAAACCAGCAGCACATCCCACTGGGCACCCAGTGAGGGCTCTGCCAGAGGAGCACGTGGGGGTGGCAGTGTGATAATGCTTTGTAATCTCACTCAGGGTGTCTGCACTGCCAGACACACCTTCTTCTAAAAAATAGGCAGGCCATCCTTAAAATAAGGATGTGGTTTACAAAGTTTATATTGGCATTTGTTTCTTAAAACAGTTACTCAAACACGAAAACAAAACAAAAAATCAGTAAAGATATTCAAAGTAAAATTAAGTCTCTTTTGTGTATATACTCCATAGTTATGGGCTTGCTCTCTTGGAAGTTTGGTAAATACATTTCTTTTTGATGGGGGACAGTATTCATGTTTTGTAGGGTTTTTTTAGCTTAGAAACTGTTCTTACAGGCCTATAATCCTGATTTTCTTTTTCTTTTTTTTTAGATCATAAAAATCATTTAAATATATATATTTTTATATATATAAAAACAAGAGAGAACAAAAATTTCTATTATCAAGGCAAATGTACAACTATATAATACTGAAATTTAAACAAAGATTCATGACTGGTACCATAAAATGTCCTCTCATATAATTGCAAAGGAAACATTTTAAAGTACATTTAAAAAATTTGTCCATACTTAATTTTTTTCCCCTTAAGGAGTGGTACTTTGTCAATTTTTCCTTCCCCTCTTCTTTCTCACCTCTCTTTCTGAGTTGAAAGAGAAAAAAAATAAATTAATGGCATTTCAGAATCACAAATCGTTGCTTATAGCTTTACATAAACATTTCCTCTCAAATCAAACACAATGAACCCCCCCAAACAAAAGAGAACATCCTATAAAAACCTAATTTGTTGATTTCTCGAAACACAACTGGTGTCCCACACTGAGTTCTTAACAATAGAACATATAAATAAAAAGGCAGTGTTCTCATGTAAAATAAAAAGTACATAAATAAATACTAAAAAAAAAAAAGAATTAAGTCGTCTTTTTCTTGTCTTTTTTTTTTCTTTTTTTATAAAAACATATTTAAAAAGGATCCTTTAATAAAAGCATCCGATGGTCCTTTTAGAAAAGATCTCCCTCGAGCTTCTGGCTCGCAGCGAGCGTCTCTAAAACCTCTTTTTTGTTTTTACTTGAAGGCCTCGGGGATGTGTCCCATCTGTGACTGCATACTCGTGGGAGGGCTGGAGATGCCCTCGGACCAGTCGGACACGTTGGAGTGAGGAGAGGAGCTGGACCACTGGTCCGGAGACTCCGGCGACGGCGTCAGGAAAGGGTGGTCGGGCACCTGCAGCTGGTGGCTGGGGGTGTTGTCCAAGGGGGAGGAATAACTGTGCTGGGAAGGAGGGGTCAGGAACTGCGTGGTGGTCATGGGCTGGGCGAGGGAGGAGGGCAGGGAGGTGGGCAGCAGCTGGGAATCCTGCGGCAGGATGGTGTGCACGGCCATGGCGCCGCCGCTCACCGGCTGCAGCTCGGGCTGGCTCAGCTCCGTACCGAGGAAATTCTGGCCCAGGTTGGAGCCGTTGGGGTTGTGGTGCTGCTGCGGCTGCTGCGGCGCCTGCTGGGGCTGCTGGGGCTGCTGCTGCTGCTGCGGGGGCTGCAGGTTGGGCTGCTGGAGCTGCTGCTGCTGCTGCTGCTGCTGCATCTGCTGGAGCTGCTGGCTCTGCATCAGGTGGGGCTGGGACGCCAGCCGGGTGTTAGGCATGGCCTGGTAGCTCATCATCTGCGACAAGCTGGTGGTGGGCAGCCCGTTGTGCAGCGAGGTCATCATGCCGTGCTGCAGGTTTTGGGGCTGCTGGTGAGCCCCGGGCTGCAGGTTGCCCCTCAGGGGGTTGTACTGGCTCTGCACCATCCCGTTCTGCAGCCGGGTGAGCCAGTCACACTGCCCGTTCAGGCTGGCCCCGCTGCCCACCGAGAAGCTCATGGGGGCACTGCTCATCGCCGTGCTGGGGCTGGACACCGGCAGGTGGGACAGGCGCGGGGGCACCGAGTCGAAGCCCATCCTGCTGGAGCTGCCCATGGCCATATCCTGCTTGCCCGCCATGTTGAGGTGGTTGATGCTCAGGTGGGCGTCGGGCATGCCTGGCAGGTGGTTCAGAGGCATGGAAGGGGACTGCTGGAACGGAGAGGTCATCAGCGGCGGAGAGGCCACGTCCGAGAGGTACCCGTGCGGCGACTCCAGGGAGTCCACGGGCGACAGCACCCCGGAGTTGTCAAGCAGACACCCTTTTCCATCCTGTGACTTTTTCCTCCGCGCTTTGAGGTCTTTGGCGTCCTTGCCGTTGCAGCTCAGCCCCTTGGTGCTCGGCTTCCTGGCCTTCTTGCCCTGCACGGCGGGTTTGAGGTTGCCGATGTAGCTGCTGGGGGAGCAGAGCGGGGGGGACAGGGTGGGAGCCCCCAGGGGCCCGTTGTGCAGCGTGGGGCTCCGCACCAGGTTGTACTCGTCCAGCAGGCGGACGATGTCGTGGTGCATGCGCTCCTGGGCGATGTCCCGCGGCAGCCGGTCCATGTGGTCCGTGATGTCCCGGTTGGCAAAATGGTCCAGCAGGACCTTGGCGGTCTCGTAGCTGCCTTCTCTGGCTGCCAGGAACAGTGGGGTCTCCTCCTGCAAAGCCAGCAAGGTTTGGTTAGGGTTGAGTTCATAGATTCTCCTGGCTACAGCTGCTCTAGGCTCCACACCCATGTTGTTGGGTGGCCACCATCTCTGCTCTGGGAAGGGTTTGCTCCTTCTTTTTCCTACCCTGCAGAGCCATGTCCTTGTACTGGTATCAAGTCAGGAACCCTATGAGTGGCCCCAAAGACACTGCTCACCAGGCACTGCATGGCCCCTCAACACCACCCCTACAACCAAATCCCACAGTGCTCCTTTGAGCTAAATCCAACTTCATTCACAGTAGAACATTCAAATCAGAGTCTTCAGTGCCAGACATTTGTATTTTAGCCAGAAATTACTCTTTAACAGACTCCCCAATTGGTTCTTCACTTGCATATATCAGCCTAGGACATCCTACCTTATTATTCTGCATGTCCTTATTGGCACCATTCTTCAGGAGCACCATTGCAGCTTCCACATTATTCACAGCAGCTGCCCAGTGCAGAGCTGACTTGCCTGGAGAGGAAAACCACGAAATACAACACACATTAGAGAGTGCTGAGGTCCACAGCAAGCAGCCCTTTTGTCCCATGTCTGGGACAAAACACCAGTTCATGGTGTTTTAGCTGCCTCAGTACCTAAATCATCCACGGCGTTGACGTCAGCATGGCAGTTGATGAGGTCATCCAGCATCCCCTCCACAGCCAAACGAGCAGCCAGGATCAGGGGAGTGGTGCCGTCGTGCATTCGGGCATCCAGGTCTGTCGCCCTGTTCCTAATCAGGATCTGCCACAAGCAGGGCCAAAGCAGAGGGAACACAAACGTTAGGAGGGGCAGACAGCAGGGCACCCCAGGTATCTGAGGACCTGCAATGCCCTTTCCAAAGGTTCATCCCTCCATTTCTGCTCCCAGTCCAGGGCTGCTGCCATGGTGCTGCTCCCCAATATAGCAGTGCTGAGAAGGCCCCAACGAAGGAGGAATGATGAGGAGGACTCCATCTTATCAGAAGGCTAACTAATTACTTTATTATACTATTTATTCTATACTATATTACATCCCTATTACATTACATCTAAACTGAATCTGCCCAGCACTCAACCCTGCACACACTGCACTCCAACTGCCCAGAATCTCGTGACTGTCAGCCCACAGTCCCGACACACACACACACACCTGGCCCTGACAGGCCAAGGAAACAAAACACCACGACTTTGGGCAAACAATCTCCATATCGCATTCTACTTCTGCACAAGCACAGGTGCAGAAATGATAAGAATATTCTTGGGAAGAACTGCGCCTTGCTTTTCTCTCTGAAGAGAAACGTGTGGCTACACCCAGAGACAACAGGGGGGCTTCATTTTTTTATGACTGCCACCCCACACCTTGCTCAGGCGAGCAGGACACCCTGCGATAAAACCCTTCTTGTAGCACCACGATTTCCCCCAAAAAACCCCCAAACTAGCGGGGTATTCTTTTAATCACAGCTTACCTGGAAGACTCCTTGTGCGTCGGCAGAGACGGCGGCGTGCAGCGGCGTGCGGCCCATGTTGTCCTGGATGTTGGCATCAGCGCTGGCCTCCAGCAGGCGCTTGGCAGCGTCCGAGCGCGAGTACCTGGCGGCCAGGTGCAGGGCGGTCTCGCCCGTGCGGTCGGTCTGGTTGTGCAGGCTGGCCCCCTGGTAGATGAAGTCGGAGATGACGGCGGGAGCGTCGTCCTCCTCCTCGCTGTTGCCGGTCTCCAGCCCTCCGCCGCTGCACGAGGCGATCATGAGGGGGGTGAAGCCGTCTGAAAGCACAGGGGAGCCCAGGATGAAAAAGGATTGTTACCCTTGTAATGCAACAGGGCTCTGGCAGATGCTCTGCCTGAGATAGATGCTTATTCTCCTGGGTGCACCGAGACTGAGTTCCTGACTAGTTCTGAACATCAAACAGGAATATGCTTCCTCTGATATGGATCTGAAATTCCTTAGTGGTATCTCACTGCTTTTCCTATTTCATCTGCACCATGTAAGGTGCAGTTTGTAAGGAAGGCTGCTCAAAGCAAATAGAGTATGGTAAATACCTTCATTATTTCAGAGGACAGTTTCACAGACATGGGGAAGACCAAGTGTTTGTAAGAATTTAAAAAGCTACTAACCATTGTAAAAAACCTTAATGGAAGGCTGTGAAATGAACAGGTTGAGTGGGAGGAGAAGAATATAGGAGCAGCAGACAGATAACCTGGGTGACAGTTAACTAGGTACTTCTGTAATTTCCACCTCAGTTACTGAACAAAAGAGCTCTCATGGAAAGCAAAATGTGTCAGGGTCCCTCTCTAAATCACACACAACAGCAACCCTGTGGTGCAGAGCTTGTAGCGATGACTCTGCACCAGCAAGGGACAGGGGGGGCTGTGGGGCTGCTCCTCTCTCTGCAGGGGCTCAGGGAGGGTTCCACATGAGCTGCCAGCCAGTGCAGAAGTGCAAGGGGTGCTTACCCGGCCCTCTGACGTTGACATCCATGCAGTCAGCATCGATTTCCCCCTGTGGAGGCGTCGGGGCCATGGAGGAAATGCGCAGGTCAGCGGCGTCCAGGTGCTGCTGTGTCCACTGCCTGTGATCCGTCTGGTCATCCGTGTCCGGCAGCATTGCCTGCTCCTCATACTGAGGGAAACAGCAGGGAGTGAGCCCCCAGGAAAGCACCTGGGCTGAGCTCCAGCCTGGGAGGCTCTGCAAGGCTCCAAGGTGTGTGTTTGTCACAGGCAGGTTTGCAAAGGAGCCGAGAGCAGCAATGAGGGGCCCTGAGTGTCCCTCTCCTCCTTCTGTGACAAACCCAGGAGTGACTGCCTGTAGCACAGGCAGGGAACGTGGCAGAGGGCTTACCCTGAACTTCTTGGTGTCCAAGGTCTCCTCATCACCCCACTCATTCTGGTTGTCATCCATCAGCGTGCCATCCGAAGCATTTTTGAGGGGTCTTTAAAAATAAAACCACATAAAAAGTTACCTCCTCTGCAGGAACTGTTTGTGATGTTTGTACAGGCACAAACTGAAAGAAGAATCAACGAATTTCCAGGAGGTTCCCCTCAGGCTGCATTTCATTTTTTACCGAGTGCAAAAAAGATTAAAAAGCACAGACCATACAGAACACTGCTTTTTTCCTTCATGCAGAACTTTAAGACCTGCGATTCTTCTCCTCCCTGCCACACCACTACAACACACAAAACTCCAGCAGGCTCTCCCAGCAGAGCCCTGCCCCGTGCCCATCGTCTCAGCAAGCAAATTACTCACTTCAGTCCAACAGAATCCTCCCCGAGGGGCTCCCGTCTCTTCTTCTTGCTGGACTCTGTCACTTTGAAGCCCTCTGGGAACCAGAGCTGCCCATGCTCCCTGCGGCGCTTGCGGTTCACCAGCACTCCCAGCCCGATGAAGGCCAGCAGGACCAGCGCGGCCACCACCACGTACATGGGATACAGCTGGGAGTTCTTCGTGGGCTCTGCTGTTTCACCTACACAACAGTGGGGCACAGAGAGATGCTGAGACATTAAGCTGCATAGCAAACCAGGGACGGAGTGGAAATGAAGGAAAATTTGTTAATAGAGGTACCTTAAGTCTGATCTAAATCAGCAGCCCCCCCCCCCCCCCACCAAAATAAGGTCATTTTATACGCTATTAATCAGAATTGCAAACTATCGGCAAATTCTCGGCTGCACAAGGCAGCCTGCACCAGGAGACAGCTTCACTTTTTTCTCCTTTAAGGAAAAGGATTAGCAAACTTCAAATCATTGCGCTTGCATTGAGCTGTTAAGACAAAAGGATTTAGGGGGGATTTTCAAGATACAAACTTCAACTCCTTGCATGTCACTGATTGATTGGAGCTGCTTGGGTTTTCTTTTTCTTTTCTTTTTTTTTTTTAATAACTTTTAGAGTGATAATGATTTTGAAATAAAACCTGGAATAAGCAAAAATAATAAAGTGGGCTGGCAATTTTTTTAAAGAAAAGACTTAAAGGAAAAAAATATATATATGTGAGGTTATTAAAACCAGACTGTGCTCAGTGCAGCCAATTGACAGATAACTAAACTCAGGGAAGGCTGGAAAGTTTTGGCTGTCTCTCCTCCTCAAGTGACCAGCTGTACTTACTTTTGACAGCTTCTATTTTGTAGGGTATGTTCAGGTTGCCAAGGGAGGCCAAGGCTCCCAGGAATGCTGCCACATCAGTGGCACTCTGGAAGCACTGGGAAGATGACTGGATGCACTGACGGTTATCAATTTCCAAGTAGACAATGGATCTGTGAGAGAGAAGAGTCAATAAGGAACAGGGAGAGATGACCACACTGAGGACACGGCCAAGCCCTGTCTCCTTTCCCTCTTTAACCCCCATCAGTGGGAATTAGAAGTGGGAACCCATCTCCTTGCTCCCCTGTGGCTCAAAGCCTGCAGCTCACACTCATGGTCTGTTGGATTTGCCTCAGTGAATGCTGTAAAATCCAGTTCTTTATCTACAGGAATGGAAGGGAGTCTCTGCTTCACAATGTTTTATAATTACCCAGACACTACAGTATCTTAAATAATGCTGTTTGGGAGCCTTCAGATGTTCTCATATCAGTTTCCCTGCTCTAACTCCTTTGCTTTCAGGGGTTTTTGATTGAGTCCGTGGAGAGGGAGCAGGTTAGATGTGTATGTTTACACCAAAGATCTCCAAACACAGATTGCAGTAATTGAGTTTTACAACAAAGCTCTAGAAAGCATTTCCCAGGGAGAAAATGAGCCTTAACTTAATGACTTCCTGAAGTCAGACAGTCAGCCAGGCCAACCTCTGCTTCCAGGTCCCACCCAGCCCAGCCCTGGCTCCCAACAATGCCCAGGACTCCTTCAATCGTGAGAGTCAGGCAGGATTGTATCAGGGACTCCTGAATGATCACTCCATTTTCCCACATGAGAGCAAAATCTGGTTTCTGTTCACACAGAAAGCAACATCTAAATACAATTATCTGGCCTACATCCTTCCCTTCCTAGCGTGTTACTATTATCAACACACAGAGAACACACTCTGAGTGCTGCTCAGAGAAAATGGAACCCTCTTACCCTCTGATGTCCATCTGATCGAGCTCCCTCTTCTGCCTCCTGCCAGCCCTGGAGTAGAGGCTGCTCTTCACTTTGTTGATGACAGCACTGGACATATCTGACCAGTCCTCTGTGGACCTCTTGATGTAGTGTTTTTTCAGCTCCTCCTCGTTGCCATAGTATGGGAAGATCATATACTCCCCCTTGGGGTTCTTCTTGAAGACCACGTTGGTGTGCAGCACGCGGCTCAGCTCCCTCAGGAAGTTGAAGGAGTTGTTCTTCAGGTTCTCGGGGGTGATGAGGACCACCACCACCAGCGTGCCATCTGCCAGCTTCTCTGGCATGTTGTTTGCACAGTCCAGACCATCCCACTCGCACTCAAAATTGTTGCAGCCCTGGTCGCAGTGCCCATCTGAGAAGTGATCTTTGCAGTACTGGTCATACAGAGGGCTGGGTGGAGGAAGAAGCAAGGCAGAAGAAAGAATTAGACCAAGTAGTGCAAATAACACCTATCTGCTGAGAAAAGCAGTGGTGGTCTCTCTTTTGTATAAATGTTCTTCACCCTGACAGACACTAAACCAGTTTACATAGAAAGCAGCTGTTTCATGCAGCGCTGTGAAGCATTCACCGCTGCAGGTGAGAGAGAGAGCAGCTGTTAAATTATAAAAGAAAAAGGGACAAATTGCTGTGAGTCAGAGAAGGCATGGGGACACAGAATAGTTACTAAGACCACAGTTGGTCCAGGAATCTGGGACTAAGTTCCTACTGTTGCCAAAGACAATGTTTGGGAAATGCTTGGATGTTAACATCATCGTGTTTCCTGGCTGCTTTTCCATCTGGGGTCTCCCTGCCTTGAAACTGACTGTGTTACTGCTGTGAGTTGGAGAAATCACTTCTGTGGAGTGATACAAGAAAGGACAGGGAAGCCATCTGCAATGAGTCAAACCCAGAGAGCTTCCAAGTGGATGTAAACTTAGAAGGACCACAGGGAGATGTGATTGCTTGAGCTGCTGCCCCACAGGCAGCAGAACAAAATGTTGGGAATGAACAGCAGGCCTGAGTCTAGGAGCTTTACCAGATACAATCAGAACAACCAGGGGGTCACCAGAGATGCTGACCCTGATGGGCCTCAAAAACAAGAAGGTGTTAAAGAAGCCACTTACTTGCACTGCCCCTCGTACTTCTGGCAGTCAAACCCATCGTAGAGGCAGCCAGCATTATTGCACTGAGAGTCACACTTGCCATCATTGAAATACTTCCAGCACTGCAGGGACTGGGAGCAGTTCTTCCAGGGGTCGTTGAAGTTGAGGGAGCAGTCGCCCCCGTCCCAGCCGCAGGCGTGGTTGTTGCATTTCCCGTCGCAGATCTTGTTGCCGGCGTAGCCCGCGCACACGGCGATCTCGCACTTCTCCTCGATCTTGGGGGGGATGATGTCCTGCCCGATGCCCCCCTGGAAGTCGAAGTCCAGGATGTGGCAGTTGAGGCCGTTGAAGTTGGCGGGGCAGTTGCAGCGGTAGTAGGGGGAGGCGTCGCTGAAGAACTCGCAGGTGCCCCCGTTGTAGCAGGGGTTGGAGGTGCAGGGGCTGCTGGCCGGGTACTGGCACTCGGGGCCCGTGAAGGCTGGAGTGCACATGCACTTGGAGCTCTTGTGGATGGAGATGCAGGTGCCACCGTTCAGGCAGTGCAGGTTCCCGCAGGTGCGGGAGTCGTTCTCGCAGGTGGCGCCCACGAATCCCTGGGGAGGGCACAGCAAGGAGGGAGTCAGAGCCATGGATGCTGTGCTATGAGCAGCATTAACACATGTGTGCTCTGGGAAACTAAAACCAGCATTAACACATGTGTGTCCTGGGAAACTAAAACCAGCATTAACACGTGTGCTCTGGGAAACTAAAACCAGCATTAACACATGTGTGCTCTGGGAAACTAAAACCAGCATTAACACATGTGTGCTCTGGGAAACTAAAACCAGCATTAACGCATGTGTGTTCTGGGAAATTAAACTCACCCTCTAAAACTGGTGATGGGCAAGAATAATCTTGACTGTAAAGCCCCTTAGAGCATCCCCTCAAAGTGAAGGGAGTTCTTCTCCATAGCTGCCTGTCCCACTTTGTGTGGTGCAAATAACATTCAGCCTGTTCTACCTTCAGGCCTGAGCCATCTTCTCCTTAACTCTATTCCAGCATCCTTGCAAGCATGGAGGGTGCACCTTTATGGATGCACCCACAGCAAAGCATCCTCCCATTCACGCCTATCCCAGCTGGGGAAGCCTCAGGGACTAAACTGGCCTCTTGACCACCCCTCATGCCCACGCTCATTCCCTCCTCCTGGGGAGGAGCAGGCACCTACCGGGGGGCACTTGCAGATGAAGCCACGGCCAGTGTTGCTGGCAACAGCACAGGTTCCCCCATTCCTGCAAGGTTTGCCCTTGCAGCCGTCCACCACAGTGTCACAGCGACGGCCTGCGAGGGAGAGGAGCGTGTGAGGAGCAGAGGAAGGCAGGCCTGGGGGGACTGGGGGCTGCAGGCTGGGCCCTGGGAGCAGAGGGGATGCAGTGCTCACCTGCATAGCCAGGTCTGCACTCGCATTTGTAGTCGTTGACCCGCTGCACGCAGTTCTGGGTGCCGCGGGCGTCGCAGGGGTTGGACAGGCACTCGTTGACATCTCCCTCGCAGCGCTCCCCTACAAAGCCAGGGGGGCAGATGCAGCTGTAGCCACCTACCCGATCCTTGCACTTGCCATTGTTAAAGCACTTGGGCCCCAGGGTGACAGGATCAAAGAAAGGGCTGCAGTCATCCACATTGATCTCACAGTGCACCCCTAGAGAGAGGGGGGAACAACCCACACAGCTCATCAAACAGTATCGGGGGGCCCGCTGCTCCCTTGTGTCAGCCTGCCCTGCCCAGGGGCTGAGCCTGACCACGTCAGTGGCAGCCTGAGCCACCTCTGGGGCAGGAGGGACATGGCACCACGTGGCCAAGGCCCGTGGCCTTGATGGCTAAGCCCACGAGCAAACACAAACCTCGCCCGCTGCGTTTGCTGCCGCCAGCCCGAGCAGCTAATGAGCAGAATCCAAGGATATCTGCACTCAACCCACTAATGCCCCAGCCTGGGGAATTAATTTACCTTGAGTTCCTCTGGGGCAGGAGCATTTGTAGGTATTGATGAGATCGATGCAAGTTCCTCCATTCTGGCATGGGTGGGACAAGCATTCATTGATCTCCTCTGAGCAGTTAATTCCATGATAACCAGCCACACACTGCAAGGAGGAAAGAGAGGAACTATCAGAGAGGTTCCTTCCATTCCCATACAGCCCTAGAAGCATAGCCAGCACCCGAATCTCCAACTTGGTAAAGGGGCATCATGCAAGGGCAGCAGAAAAGCAGTAACTGAGGCTTTTCCCCTGGGAATTCCTGCCCCCCAGGCACCCACCTCGCAGGAGTAGCCTCCCAGGTAATCTGTGCAGGTGGCTCCGTTCTGGCAGGGGTTGGGGGAGCATTCATCCACCTGCTCCTCGCAGTAGCTGCCGGTGTAGCCGGCTTGGCAGCGGCAGAAATGAGTGTTACCAGTGTCAACACAGAGCCCCGAGTTCCTGCAGAGGTGTGCTACTTCAATACCTGTCAGGGAGAGCAGAGTGAGATGCAGGGACCTTGGTGACACCCACACACCACAGGGCCATGTCCTGGCCACACACATCCCACAGGGAATCACAGCCTTGGGCGTGCATTGCTAGAGCAATCCTTGAGATCGCTGTCCCAGAGATTCCCACCAAGAGAACCGGCCACATCCCCGCTCAGTGCCCAGCACAGGGGACACCTGGGACCCCAGCCTGGCCCTGTACACAGGGCAGGGCCTTACCTTGCTGCTTAGCAGCCACCTCGCAGGACACGCTGGGGACGTCGCAGTAGAGCCCTGTCCAGCCGCTGTTGCACTCGCAGTGGTACAGGTTGCTGGTCTGCCAGCACTTGCCTCCGTTTTTGCAGGGCGAGGAGTCACACCAACGCACCAGGTTCTGGGGGAGCAGTGCAAGGGAGGAGGGTGAGGACCCAGCAGGGAGTGGAGACCGCAGTGACCCCCAGATCCCCACAGCAGTATCCACCCCAGGCTCCCGTACCTGGCAGTTGAGGCCGGTGTAGCCCTGGGGACAGGTGCACTTGTACGTGCCATAGCTGTCCTGACACGTGCCGCCATTGAGGCACGGCTTGGAGTCACACTCGTTGATGTTGTGCTCGCAGTAGCTGCCCGTGAAGCCGGGCAGGCAGACACAGGTGAAGGTGTTGATGCCATCCACGCATGTGCCACCGTTGAAGCAGGAGCTGGGGACACAGACACCACGCCCCAGTGAGCCACAGCTCGTCGTGCCCCACACACCAACCCAGGCTGTGGGGCAGCACAGGGACCTCAGCCCCGTGTCCCAGCTCCAGGACTGTACCTCTCTGTGCAGTCAGGGGTGTTGTTCTCACAGTGGATGCCGCTGAAGCCGGAGGGGCAGGTGCAGGTGTAGCTGTTGACGCAGTCGGTGCAGTTGGCCCCGTTCTTGCAGGGGTTGCTGGCACACTCATTGATGTCCTCCTCGCACTTGGGCCCACGGAAACCAGCCAGGCACTCACAGAAGAAGGTGCCAATGCCATCGGAGCAGGAGCCACCATTGTGGCACGGATCTGGAGAGGAGGGACGTGCAGGTGAAGATGTGATGGTCCAGCAGTGGTGCTGCAGCCCTGCCCAGGAGCTCCCCCACAGCACTGTCCCCGTACACATCCCCTGGCCATGTGGAGATATGGGATGGGACTGAGCCCATGGACTGGGCAGAAGCCACACCAACCCCTCCAGGAGACTGGGCACAAGGAGAACCCATGGCACACACTGTCCCCCAGCCTCCTTCCTCCTGCCTTAGGCTGACACAGCTCAACAGCGACATGCCTGAAGTGGCCCAAAAGCCAACAGGGCTCGCAGCACAGCCCAGGCCACAGTGGCAGCCATGGGCTGGTCCATGCATGGGGAGGAGAATCCCAGCCCCAGGAAGGGTGATGAGGCCCAGGGTGGGCTGGGTGCAGCCCCTGCTCTTACTGGGCTTGCAGTCGTCGATGTCGGTGTCGCAGTTGCGGCCGGAGAAGCCGGTCCGGCAGGCGCAGCGGTAGCTCCCGTTGGTGTTCTGGCACGTGGCCCCATTCCTGCAGGGGCTCTTCACACACTCATTGATGTCAATCTCACAGGTCTGACCTGGGGACACAGCAGGACAGGGATTGTGGGGGCTGGGGATGCTGCTGAAAGCCCCAGGGGTGACAATAACATCCTGGGCACCTGCTCACACCAGGGCAGAAGGCAAGGGATGCAGGCAATGGTTGTCTCTCATCCACCCAGCTGAGCCACGGGGCAGGTCAGGACCCTCCCCAAGGCCTGGCTCCCTCCCCTGTGCCTTTCCCTCCCTGAGGGGAGCGGGGGGTTCTAACCCCAAAAGGGCCATGTCCATACCTTGCCAGCCAGGGGGGCAACTGCAGGAGAAGCTCTTGTAGTCCTCTGACTCCTGGCACTCGCCACCGTTCTTGCAGGGGCTGCCAGCACAGGGGGCCAGCACGTCCTCACAGGTGGCTCCTGCACAGGCACAAGCACCCGCTGACACCCTCCACAAGGACAGGGGACTCAAGACCCTGCTATCCCTGTCCCCTGCCCTGGGCTGCTGCCAGTCTGGGGAAGGCTCTGCACTTCCCCAGCACCCCAGGGCAGCCCAGATGGGGCTGTCTCCTCCATTCCAGATCACCCATGACCCTGAACTCCCCAAACCTTTAAGCCCTGGCTATCTGGGCTGCATGACAGCACTGCACACTTCCTTTGGCAGGGAAGTGCTGCTCGGGGTGTCTTTTCCCCCTTGCTCTCCCTCCCCCCTTCCCTCTCTGCTGCTTTTCCTGTTTACGTCCAGCCAAGGGACACGTTCCCTCCGAACCCTTATCTTCCCTGTCAGCCAATATCTCCTGAACTGGCCTTCGCTATTTTCCAGAGCCTTCCCCTCCCCTGCCTGCCCAGTCCCCGTCCCCCCCAGGGGTTTCTATGGCCACTGGAGAGGGCAGGAAACAGCTCACGGCTTCCTGCGATTGTGCTGGGCTGGCGGGCGGAAGCGCGGGGCCGGCAAACAGGAATCGGCTCAGCAGAATCCCCCGGCCCCGCATCGCCCCTTCCAGCACAGGCACCACGGCTGGGCAATGTCAGTGGGGCAGCCCCTGGGTGCTGCTGCCCCCGAGCCACCCTCCAGAAGGAGGAGGAGGAGGAGGAAGAGGAGGGAAGGAGGAAGCTCCTGTAAATTTCCTCCGGCTGCACCGTGGAGAGGTGGAGCCGTGGCTGCGGGCAGGGCAAAGTGAGGGAAGCCTTCATGCTCAGTGCCAGCTCACTGCATGTGCTGGGGACCAGTTTGGTGTCACACGTGAAGCAGAAACTCCACAGAGCTGTGCTGGGGCACGGGGTGCTCCCCTCACCTGTGTAGGGCAGGAGGCAGTTGCAGGTGTAGCCAGCAACGTCATCAATGCACGTGCCCTGGTTCAGGCAGGGGTTGGAAGCACATTCGTTGATATTGGTCTGGCAGTTGGGGCCTGTGTTGAGAAAAATAGGCAGAAGTGGCTGTGATGGAGGTGTGCTGGTGGCAGGGGGCTGAGGGCACAGTGGAGACACGGTGGCAGTGACAACAGCACACCCATTGCCCTGGGAAAGCTTCCTGTGCTCAGCTCCAGCCCTGAACTCCAGGAGGGCTGCACTGCCACAGCTCCCAGCCACACCTGGGGCTCCACTGTCCCCAAAATGAAGCCTCCAGCCCACCCGGCATCATGGAACACCCACCCACAGCTCCCACCCAGGCCTCATTGTGGGGGAATGTGGCAGCATCCTTGGCTGCACCCTGAGAATCATGGAACCACACACTTGCTAATGCTGGAAAAGCCCTCTAAGATCACCAAGTCCAACCATTAACCCAGCATCACTATGTTCCACATCCACACCCCTTTTGAACACTTTCAATCATGGTGACTCCACCACTTCCCTAGGCAGCTTGTTCCAGTGCCTGACCACCATTTCTAGGAAGAAATTTTTCAGAATATCCAAGCTAACCCCCCACTTACCACTGAAGCCCTCCCTGCAGGTGCAGATGTAGCCACTGGTCATGTCCTTGCAGGTGCCACCGTTCATGCAGGGGTTGGATTCACACTCGTTGTTGTTAATGTCACAGTTTGTCCCACTCCAGCCAGGGTCACAGTCACACTTGTAGCTTTGGGAAAAAATTGGGGCATAAAGAGCTGATCCATCCCAGCCCTCTAGGCTGCATCAGCCAGGATTTATCCAGCAAATCCTGTCCCTTCAGAGAAATATCCCATGGCACTGGCTCAGAGCATGGACAAGCACCAGCTCAGGGGACAGATGCTCGCCCTCCTCTAACCCTGACTTTGTGGGGATCCTTGGTCCCTGCAGCCCCCCAGCAGCCCCAGCACACTCCAGCCTACCCATTCAATCCATCGTGGCATTTCCCATGGATGCAGGGGTTGCTGTTGCACTCATTCACTTCAGACAGGCACTTGGGGTCGTGGAAGCCCTCGGGGCAGAGGCAGGTGAAGCCATTGATGCCATCCTTGCAGGTGCCCCCATTGTGGCAAGGGTTGCTGGCACACTCGTCAATGTTGATGTTGCACATGCGCCCTGGCAAAGGGGGAGCAAGGAGCAGTTACCCCATGAGCATGAACAGCACGGGGTGGGGAGTGCACCCACCAGGCATTCCCCCCTCCTGCCACCCAGGGAGGGTCTGCTGGATGCTGGGATCTCAGGACACACTCTGCTGGCTGCCCTGCAGGCAGGGTGACTTCACACCCTGCATCGCCCGCCTGCCTTCACTAAATGGGACTGGGAAGAGGCCGTGCCCTGGGCTGCTCTGGCCCAGGAGGGAACGCCGAAGGGAGGAGGTTTCAGCCTGTAACCCTACCTGCCATGGCTGACAAAGCCAGGCTTTATTTCAGCTCCCGGCGGGCCTGGGGACAAGGGGCCGCGCGAGCGGGGAGCGGTGGGGGCTGCTCCCATCAAAGCCCTCCACCATTTCCAGCAGCCATCAAACAAACCAGTTGGACAAGGCAGCAACCTGATACCCATGGGAGTGGGCGCAGCAGGAGTCGAATTCGCAGCACCAGACACCCCTTTGATTTCGGACTGAGCCGGGGTCACCCTCCTGAACAAGCAGGAGTGCTGGAGGGTGTAAAACCTCCTACGAGCGGGATGGCAGCATCCCCCCTCCCTGTTCCACCCTTGTCCTGGTTTTGTGAGGCACCAGCAGCTGCAGGTCCCCAGGGTGTGAGGCCCTGCTCTCACCTGTGTACCCCGGCTCGCAGGTGCACTCATAGCCATTGATCTTGTCGATGCACTTGCCGTAGTCACAGGGGTTGCTGGCACAATCATCCAGGTTGATCTCACAGTTGGAGCCTGGGGAGGAGAGGGGGGTTGTAAGGGGGTCCCCAAGAGGAGAGGAGTGTCATTAGGAGGTCCCCAGACTCGTCAAAGCAGTAAAATGAACCCCGTTGGCACCAACTGCCACTGCCGCCCCACAACAAAGCGCCTCCGCCATGGGCAGCTCCCGGCTGGGGTGCGGCTCCTGCCTGAGCCGGGCACCAAACTGGGAGAACTCGCCCTCATCCGGGATGCCCCAGGCCGGCCCTGGCACCAGGGTGGCTGCTGGTGGTGGCCCAGGGCCAACCTGCCCGAGGAAGAGGACGGGAGTGGGATGCTGCACCGGCACTGCCGACCCGTGTGGAGCCACAGGGGTTCCCTCCTGCTCACCCGTGGTCCCTTTGAGGCAGATGCAGTTGTAGGCGTTGTTCCTGTCCTGGCAGGTGCCCCCATTTTTGCAGGGCTGGCTCTGGCACTCGTTGATGTTGATGTCACAGCGGTGGCCGGTGTAGCCGGGCTGGCAGAGGCAGGTGAAGGAGGCGATGCCGTCCTTGCAGGTCCCGTAGTGGCACGGGTCAGGGTCACACTCATCGATGTCAATCTCGCAGTGAGCACCTGTGAAACCTGCCAGCAGCAGGAGAGACACAGGGTGAGGGTGGGGGACACGGGGTGGGGGACAAGGGGTGGGGATGGGGGACACTCCTTCCCACCCTCTCCAGGTGTGAGGCAGCGTGCTGTGGTGCCTTTACCTGCCCTGCTGTGATCTCTGGGACCCCCAGGAGTGGGGTGCAGGAAGGGAGCACCCCGATGTGCTGGTGGGGGGGCTGCTCAGACCCCAGCCCGGGGGCTTTGTCCCGGGGTGCACAATGCCCTGCATTAAAGCAGCCTGGGCTGCAAGCGGGGCCCCGCGCTCGTCCTGGCGCGCTCGGGGGGGGCTGGCTGCAAGCACCCCCCAATAATAACCCCCCCGGCAGCTCCTATTCTCCTGGCCAGCTCCCTCCCCGCCGGGTTTGGGGGTGGAGAGCCGAGGACAAAGTACAGCTTTGACTAGACCCCGCCAAGCCCACATAGCAGCTTTTCATCGGGGCTTGGCATTAGCAAGACACTAATTAGAGGCCATTCAGCTGGAAGATTTCTGGCGGGAGCTGCTCCACAAAAGAGCCACTGTTTGCCACCAGGGCTCAAGTCATCATTTTGTGCAACTGCTCCTTGGGTTTCGGTCGGCCAGCCCCCACGGCCCTGCACCTTGCATGCCCATAGAGGCAGCTTTATTCCTTCCTTCCTGCCTTCCCCCTCGCTGCGGGCGGGAGCACGGTGGGACGGCTGCTGCGGGGCCACACCTAAGGAGTGCCAGGCTCCACACACCTGGCTCCGGGGCCAGCAGGCTCCAGAGCTCGACTTGTTCTGCCACCCCCAGGTAAAGAGACATCCTGCCCTGCTGTCACATCAGCAGGGACCAGCCTCACTGATGGATGGCTCGGGGACACCTGCCACAGCGGGTGCTCGCAGAGGTGGGCACTAAATGATTTGTCAATGTGGTTTTATAGCACATCACGGGGCTATAACCCCCGTAGCCCCCCAGCATCCCCTCACCTTCAGTGCACTCGCAGCTGTAGGTGTTGGGGCCATCCACGCACTTGGCACCGTTCTTGCAGGGGGTGCTGGCACACTCATCGATGTCAAACTGGCACAGGTGCCCGTTGAAGCCTGGAACGGAGGGAGAAATCACATCCCTGCACACGGCTGGACCTGCCAGCCTCCCCTCCCGGCCGGGCTCCCCTCCCCACCAGCCTCCCCTCCCTGCCCGCCCCGCTCCCGCCGGCCCCGCATCCCGGCCGGGGCGCCGCGTTTCCATGGGGACGGCTGCTGGGGGCCCTGAATGCGGGGCTGCGACCCACCATTGAGAGCATCTTATTTACATCTCTAGAGGAGCAAAGTCTCTGAACTTCAAAACCTCCTTTCACAGATTAACCGTCTCCCCATTCTCTGCTCCACCCCGTGACTTTGACACCGCATTCAAAGCCGCTGGTGCGGCCCCCCCCAGCCCCCAGCCCTCCTTCCCAAAGAGGGGCCTTTTCAAGTGCAAAGCCGTGGGGTTTAATCCTCCTTCCCCTCTCCCATGGGCGGGAGCTGGAGCAGCATGGCCTGCACGGGGCTCAGCCCCTCATCCCAATTGGAGAAGCTCCCTCCAAAGCATCAAGAGGTGCTTGCTACGCTCTCCCCATTTCGGAGGGCTATGAAATTTAAGGAGCCCATTCTTGGCTCGAGCCAGGATGCATCCTGGCCTTGTTTCCACCACGGTGGCAGTGGGATGGCTGCTGGCAGTGGGAGGGTGCCCCGTACCAGTGGGGCACTCGCAGTGGAACTCGTTGATCTTGTCCAGGCAGTTGCCGTTGTGCAGGCAGGGGCTGCTGGCGCACTCGTCCGTGTTGATCTCGCAGTAAACCCCCTCGTACCCTGCCGAGAGACCCAGCACTGTCAGCACCCTGGCACGGGGCTGGCACAGCCCCACTATGGGTTCCTAATCCCCGGGCACACCTGGATCCTCTGTCTTTAAAAGGCAGCTCAGGAGCTGTTCTACACATGGTGGGATTTGATGCATAAGCTGCTCCTGGGATCAACAGGTTTTGGCTCAATCCAAGCCGAGGTTGGCAAGAGGAGGAGCTCAGTGTAGGGCTGATGGTGCCCAAATCTCACTTCTTGTGCCCCCACCACACAACCTTTACTGAGCTCTTTCTTTTCAGTGCTGTCCCCAGTCACACAGGAGACGTTGACCCAACCCCACGCTGAGCTGAAGCTCAGGGCCACTCAAAGCCCACCCACTTCCCACCCCCAGCACCAAGGCTGAGTCCACAGGGCTGCCCACACACCAGGCATGCAGATGCACTGAAACTCCCCAATCTGGTCCAGGCAGGTGGCATCATTCTGGCAGGGGTTGGAGAGGCACTCATTGACATCAATCTCACAGCGAGGGCCTGAGTAGCCCTGCAGACACTGGCACTGGAAGGACCCTTGAGTGTTGATGCACTTTCCTGCGTGCTCACACGGGTTGGCTCCTGTAAAACACAAGCACAGCTCTCAGGACTCGCTCCTGGCTGTGCCAGAGCCCTCCCCAGCCACGCTGCTGTCCCCCATGTGAGCTCACCCAGCGAGCACTCGTCCACGTCCTGGTTGCAGGCCGGCCCCATGTACCCCGAAGGACACGTGCAGATGGCTTTGCCATTGACGGGGTTGGTGTCACAGTTGGAGCCCTCGTTGCAGGGGTTGCTGATGCAGGCATCATCCAGGTGGCACAGCAAACCTGGGCACCCAAAGGCACGTCAAGGACGATGGGCACACGAGCCATTGCACCGAGGAGCCAGGGGACATGCAGGGCAGGGGACAAGGTGGGGCAGGGCCTGACCTGTGCGGCCGTGGGGGCACTCGCAGTAGAAGGAGGCCACGCGGTCGTGGCAGGTGGCCCCGTGGAAGCAGGCGGCCATGGCGCAGTCGTCGATGTTCTCGCTGCAGTCCTCGCCCGTCCAGCCGTTGACACAGACGCAGTTGTAGCCGCCGTGGTTGTTGTGGCAGGTGCCACCGTTCTGGCAGGCGTTGGGCATCAGCTGGCACTCGTCCACGTCCTCAGTGCAGTACTGACCTGCCAGGGGACAGGGCACCTGCTTGGAGCTGGCACTGACCACTCCTGATGTGAAGCAGGATGGCTCTGCCCACACTGCGCCCATCAACTCCCAGCCCAGCCCTGTGCCACCATCATTCCTGGCATTACCTGTCCACTCAGGTGGGCACTGGCAGTTGTAGGTGTTGACGCCATCCACGCAGGTGCCCCCATTCTTGCAGTTGTTGCCCGGGCAGTCGTTGATGTTCTCCTCACAGTTCTGACCCGTGAACCCTGCACAGAGGAGACACCTGCCATGATGCCAACTCACCCACTGGCTGCATCACCACCGTGCCCCTCACCACCCCCCACCTCCAGCAGGTTCATTACCAGGTGCTGAGCGTGTGCCAGGTGGCTTTGAAGCAGCTGCCTGGTTTGATCTTCATCCCCATTCTGCCTCTGCACAGGGCAGGCTGGCCCTGCTGCCAGAGCCTCCAGCCCCGGAGACGCCTGCCTCGAGCAGTGGAGGATCTGACTCCACACAAGCCAGAACGAAGCAGGGCTGCTCCCACGAAGGCTTGTGGCACCCAGTGCTGAATCACCAGTGTTTCATTTCACTTGTAAAGAGCCTCAGCAGCAGTGCTTGCCCCTGAGGGGGATCCAAGTCCCTGCCAGAGCAAGCCAACGTCCCACAGGGCGCTGGGCTCATCCCAGCCCACCTCCTGCTTGGGTTTGTTATCACCTCCAGCTGATAGCATGGAAACCCTGCCGCCCCCAGCCTCTGCAGCAGGAGCACAGCAGCCAGGCCCTCCTCAGGACATCTGCCAAGCCACCTCCGACTGACATTTGTGCTAAAAGCTGCATTTACTGTACGACCCTCAAAGCTCTCAACCCAGCTGCTTGGGGTTTGGGATGGCAATGCCAGCCCACAGTGCCAGTGTCCAGCTGCAGCTCCCTCAAGCTCCCCAGGGCATTCTGCAGGTCCAGATCAGGCTGCTCCCCACCCAGGCACCGAAAAAGGTCACCTGCACAGGTAAGGACCAGGTGCCCAGACTCATCCTCTGTGGGACCCCAGACCCTGGCCCAGCTGGGAGGTTTCCCCTCACTCTCTCCATGTTTTCCTCTCCCCATCTCCAACACATGGGGAGCAGCCACAGCTTTTTATGACTGCAGATAACATTGATTTGCACCTCATTTTTAAGCAGTGGGGCTGAGCCTGAGCAGCCATAGCTCACAGTGCCCTAGATACCAGGATTAACTCATTTTGAACCATCCAAATGAATAATTAGCACGGCAATTACTTTAAACTCAG
Source organism: Molothrus ater (assembly GCF_012460135.2). Lineage (NCBI taxonomy): Eukaryota > Metazoa > Chordata > Aves > Passeriformes > Icteridae > Molothrus > Molothrus ater. The sequence continues at coordinate 8,967,692 of NC_050497.2, read as the reverse complement.
GGTTACATTCTGCAGCGATGGCACGATAAAACAGCCAAGATTAGTTTAACTTGAAGAAACCCGGTACAGCCAGGCCTCTCCAGGAATGAAAAGGGGACATTGTTCCACGTTTGCTGTGCCACATACCAGCATATCAATCACCCCCTTATCATGAGCAGCAGCCCCCTGTCCCTCTGCTGCCTGCAGCCCCTGCATTGTGTGCCATGGAGGAGCTGCTGAGGGACCCCCAGTTCCCTGGGGCAGGGGCTGTGCCAGCCCACGGGAGGTGAAGCAGCTCCTGCAGGATGCAAATCTCCTGGAAGCAGCCCACGGAGCCGCAGCTGGGTGTGACAGCGCCGGGCTCTGCCCCGGGCTGTGCCTCACCCCACCGTGCTCAGTGAAAGTGCCTCAGTCAGCAGAAGGGCAGGGCAGGGCCAGCACAGCTCCTCCTGCACCTCCTCCTGCCCATCCCTGCGGGACAGGGCTCCCAGGTGCTCCAAAGGAGCATCGCTCCCGGGGCTCGTCCTGGAAGGAACTGAACAGTTCCTTCCTGGCACTGCTGGCTCAGTCAGCCCCACACCTCCCTGTCCCTAAGGACAGGAGCTCTGCTCCAGCCTGGGTGAGGCGGGAGATCCTGCAGGGCTCTGTCTGCCCTGGATGGTTGATGAGATTGATTGCTGAGGTACTGCAGCCAAGAGCTTCGGGAAAGGGGTGGAACCTCTGAACCTGTGTCAGACATCCAGACAAGATCCCCCAGACAGCTCACAGGGATCACTCATCTGCCCTAACCCAGGCTGGGCTGCCAGCAGGGTGTGGGTGTCTGTGCCATCTGGGAGACCCCATGCCCACCCTGATGCCACGTCCCCAGCAGGGATGGGGCAGGAGCTACAGGAGGGAGGCTGGAGCTCCCCATGGCAATGCCCAGCCCTGCCTGGGGTGCAGAGCAGAGAAGCCACCCAAGCCTCACCCTGCTCTGGCCACTGCTGGGCTATGGGTGACCAGAGGATCAAACCAACCCCACAAGAGGCTCCTCAGGCACCACAGTGCTGCCCACAGCTTCCTGCCCAGGGACAGGGCGGGTGCATCCCCTCCACATGTGCCACAGCTGGCCAGTGTGGCTGGCTGGGGTGAGGACAGCACTCAGCCCAGGAAACACAACCTGGTCTGAGCATGGCTCTGAGCTGAAACTCCAGTTTCATTTCTCCAGCTGACCCAGGGACAGGGGGAACTTCTCAGTCCCTTCTGCTCCCTGCCCTTACTGCACTGCAGACCCACTGTCTGAGGGCAGAAGTGAAAGGGCTTGCTGGGGTCAGGGAAACCTTTCACAGCTGCTGTTCTTCTCTGGGGTTTGCAGGGTGCCAAGCTCCTTTCCAGGGTGCTAAGATTCCTTCCCGGGCGCTGAGCTCCCAGGACAGTGCCCACCAGGCCCCTCCACAGGAGCTCCCCATGCCAGAGGCTGCAATCCTGCTCCAGAGTTTGCCAGAGGGAGCAGCAGCGAGCACAGAGAGGGTCTTCCTTCCCCAGCTCCATTAGCACTCGGAAACTTTCCAAAATAGCCATTCCGGGCTAATTATTCCATTCTGGAAGTGGATTGAGCTAAAGCGGAAAAAGGCACTCTTATTCTGGAATATGAGCATCCGCACAGGGGCCTCTGCTCAAACAGTTGTTTTGGAAGAGCTATTTTGGTGGAGCACAAAGTATATAAAGCCCCCAGATGAACTCTCCTCCTCGGGCATCGCTGCCCAACGTCTTCCCTAAAGCACAACCAGCCCACAGCCAGAGGGTTCTGCCTCTCCCAGACGGGAAATTCAGGCACCACTCATTTAGGGTGGACTAAGGTGCTGCCCCATGCCCTCCCCTCCTTACCTGGCAGGCAGGTGCAGTCGTAGGTGGTGTCCCCGATCTGGCGGCAGGTGCCCCCGTTCTGGCAGGGTGAGGGGTTGCAGGGCACGTAGAGGTGCTCGCAGTTCTGCCCCGTGTAGGCTGGCTTGCAGGAGCACTGGTAGGTGCCCACCTCGTTGGTGCAGCTGCCCCCGTTCTTGCAGACGGGCGGGGAGATGTTGCACTCGTTGACGTCCTGCTTGCAGTTGGCGCCGTGGAAGCCGGCGGTGCAGCGGCAGATGTAGTGGGCTTCGAAGGGCACGCACTGGCCCCCGTTGGCACAGGGGTTGGAGGCACAGGGGTCGGCCTGCTGGCAGGTTTTACCTGGGGAGGGCAGGGAGGGAGGGTGAGGATGCAAACAGCAGCTCAGCTCTTGGTGGCAGTTACCTACACTGAGGTGCAGACCTGCATCTGGGACTGGCTGTACCTGATCCCCGCACTGTGCAGTAGGGTCGCAGTTCCCTCAGCTGCCATCCACCCACCCCTAACCAGCTTTGCAGAGCACCCTCCCCACCTCCCCAAAGCCAAAATCACAGGCAGCTCTCCACCCCTGTGGCAGCTCTTGGTGCCAGGGATCTACACCAGGGTGCAGACCTGGATCTGGGATTCGTTGTGCCTGATCCCCCTACCTCAAACCACCACCCCCCAGATCTGGGACTGGTTGTACCTGATCCCCCCCACCTCAAACCCCCACTGTGCAGTAGGCTCGCAGTTCCCTCAGCTGCTATCCACCCCTAACCAGCTTTGCAGTCCACCCTCCCCAGAGCCAAACTCAGGGGCAGCTCTCCACCCCTCCCCTGGGGTGGCAGCCCATCCCTCCCTGCCCGGCCGTGCCCCCAGGTGCCCCCCTCACCTGACCAGCCGGGCGGGCAGCGGCATTTGTACTCGCTGAGCGTCAGCAGGTCGCAGGTGCCGCCGTTGCGGCAGGGGTTGCTGAGGCAGGCGTTGTCGCGGGGCGTCAGGCACAGCTCGTCGGTGAAGCCCAGGCGGCAGGCGCAGCTGTAATCCACCGTGCTGCCGCGCACCAGCGCCGTGCAGGTGCCCGCGTTCTTGCAGGGGGAGCTCAGGCAGGGGTTGGGCAGCTGGCACCGCTCGCCCACGTAGGCACCGCTACACCTGGCAGGGGTGAGGCGTAGAGACACCGTCAGCGGGATGGCCCCAAGCGGCCCGAGGGCACCGTGAGCCCCGGGGACCGGCCCAGCCCCATCCAGGCTCTGCCCTGGCTGCTCCAGGCTGGGAAGGGGAGGATGAAAGGTGCTGGGAACAAAGGCGGCCCCCGTGGAGGGGCCTGTGCTGACTTGCAGAACCGCAGCCGCGGCACTGACATCCTGCGTCTCATCTCCCTCCCCTCCCTGCTGAACGGAGAAATCGAGGCACAAAGGACAAGAGGAGCATCCCCAAACCCACACCAAATCCACAGGGCCAACCCTGCTCCCTGCCCACGCTGGAGTCTCTGCTGCACCAGGGTTATTTTTATCCTCCCTCCCTCCTAAATCACTCAAACACAATTAAGCAGGGGCTCAGCACTGGCTGGCAACAGGTGGGACAAGTTCCTGCTCCTCCAAGTCAGCTGAGAGCTTCCCCAAAGGAAAACCCTGCATGAGGAGGGTGAGTGGCTCTGGCTGCTGCATCCCTCTGCGTGGGGGCCCTGAGAAAAGAACCAGTGATGCCACCACCAGCTTCACCATCTGTCACCACTGACCACCTGGGCTGGAGCTGGCACCAGAGATATGCCCTGAGGGCAAACCCCACCAGCTGTCCTGGTGGGCTTGGGCAGGATGTGTGGCTGGCAGGACTCTGCAGAGGGGGCAGGATGAGGATGGAGCAAAGCTGTGCACCTGACACAAAAAAATCCCAGGGATGAGGCACAAACCCCCCCGCTTGGGGGTAAGGCAACCTCAGCTGGAGGTGATGGGTGGGGAAGGTGACAGCACCTGGGGGTCCCCAGGGTGCTGTGGCAGGTCAGGCTCAGGGCACCACAAGCTCACACCTGTTGCCATCAGATCTGGTGGGACATCGCATTCCTGAGCCTCCTGCACGCCTCCAAGGCTCCTGTGGCAAGGGGACGGGCGGGGGGGGGGGTCCCAGAGGATGCTGCAGAGCACAGCAGTCACCTGCAACCCCCAAAACAAGCCCGTGGGGCTCCTCTGGTGAAGCACAACCAGCAAACGCCACCCTCAGCCACTCCAGCCCGGAGCCACAGCGCTCTGCCGGCAGCAAGACCACGTTTCAGCCCAGCTCCCCCTCTCCTCCTACTTTTTTTTTTTTCCTCCCTTTTTTTTTTTTTTTTTTTAACCCAATTCTGATTTCATTGTTGGGGATTGTGTGAGAATTTGTCAGGATTCGGAGACATTTTGAGTTAATGAGACGGCATTATCCAGGCCAAATGAAAAAGAAAATGTGTATAATAATAAATCAGGGCATCTGCTCGGCACACAAAGGGCGGCGGGGAGCAGGTGTGCATCCTAATGAGGCCCAGCAGCTGCCGGCGCCCGCGGACGGACGGTGCCCGGCTCGCCGGCGGCTCCGAGCCCCGGGCGCCGCGGCCGCTTCTGGGTGGCTGCGCGGGGGAATGCGGAGCTTTGGGGCCGCCTGAGAAGGGCTCTTTGTGCGGGGCCGGGCACGGGCACAGGGACGGGGAGAGGAGCAGGCACGGGCACGCCGCTGGGCCGGGCAGTCATCTGGCAACAGCCCCGATCTGCCGCACCGCACACGCTTTTTTTCTTAAAACAATCCGCCCGCGATGCGCGGGGCTGGGGGAGAGCGGAGCGTCACGGGAGGGTGCGATGGGAGGGAAAGGAAGGGGAAAAATGGGGAAGGAGGAGAGGGGGAAAAAGAGGAATGAGGAGAGGGGGGAATAAAGGAGGGGAATGAGAGGGGGAAAAAAAGGGGAATGAGGAGAGGAGGAAGAAAAGGGGGAGATGGGGAGAGGGGGAAAAAAAGAGGGAATGAGGAGAGGGGGAAGAAATGAGGGGAATGAGGAGAGGGGGAAGAAAAGAAGGGAATGAGGAGAGGGGAAAGAAAAGAGGGGAATGAGGAGAGGGGAAAGAAAAGAGGGGAATGAGGAGAGGGGGAAGAAAAGGGGGGAATGAGGAGAGGGGGAAAAAAGAGGGGAATGAGGAGAGGGGGAAGAAATGAGGGGAATGAGGAGAGGGGAAAGAAAAGAGGGGAATGAGGAGAGGGGGAAGAAAAGTTTCTGCTGGACAAAGAGGCGCGGTGGCAGCGCGGGAAGCGCTGGGCGCGGTGGTGCCACCACGGGACAGGGACACGGTGATGCTGCGGGACCAGAGGGGATGCTCAGCACCCCAGGACAAGGCTGGAGGCCAGGAGGGCTCTCTGGAATTGGGGTTCCTGCACTGTGAGGTCGGCGAGAGGGGCACACAGCCCAATGCCCTCCCACTGAATTAATTTTCAGACTGATTCCGATTCCAACGCAGGCAAGTGGGGTTTGAACATATGGATGGGAAACCTAAGTAAATCCCAGCCTGAATTTGGGCGTGGTTATTAGCCAGGAGGTTAATTAGTGATGGGAAGAACCCTGAGAAACAGGAAAGCCCCTGCCTGAAGGCACAGGGCGGGTTGGGGACAGTGGCAGTGCCCGGGCTGGGGACAGTGGCAGTGCCCGGGCTGGGGACAGTGACACTGCCCAGGATGGGGGCTGCCCCACACCTGGCTAGGCTGCTCAGGGGCTTTCCAGGCTTGTGCTTCAGGAAACCCCTCAAAATTTCATGGAGTTCATAGATTATTTTAAAATTAACTTCTATTTGTTTAAGAGCTTATTCATGGTCACAATCAGCTCAGAAGTGGGGAGAGTGCAGCAGATGGCAGGGAAGAGTTCAGCCTGGAAGGGCTGAGATGGGCACAGCTGGGCCATCAAGTCCAGGGTACACTCATGCTCCACATTTCTCCTCCCAAAAGGGGCATTCCCAGCAAATCTTCAGGAAAAAAGCACCACAGCACAGGCACCCTTCCAATCCCGCAGTCACTGCTCTAACCCAGGGAGGAGTTTCTGTCATTGCACATGGGGCTGTGCAGCACAGACCCTCTGACGTGCCCAGCAACTCCCAGCCTCACACACCCACTGCACACACAGCTCCCAGCACGGGGAACCTCCCAAATCTTTCCGTGGTTTCTGAATCATCTTGGTTTCTTTGTGCCCAGGACATCCTCCTCCCTCTCCACTCTGCTCGTGCATCTTCTGCAGATGCCTCAGCAGAGAACGGGGCTGTTCCTGCCCTCTCTGCAGCAGCAGGTCTGGGACAAGCAGGGGAGAGCGCATTCCCAGCTGTGGATGGAGCCACAGGATAAATTTCACTGTTCCCTCCCCTCACGGGTCCCAGGGCTCACTCACAGACAGCCTGGAGCTGCATTTCAAAGCCCAGCGACCTCAGCAGATTCAGGGAGTCCTGGCTGCAGAGGAAAGCCTGGAGACAAGTCTCACATGCAAAGCAAGAGATCAAAAACCAGGTGAAGAACCAGGGCAATACAAGTTGTAGTTATTTTCCAACTTCTCCAGGTCTGGAAAGGCGGGATTCAGCAGAGCTAAGTTCAACTCCCAGCTATGCTACAACCTCACCACGCAGCCACCTGTTTCTCCAGGGACTAAAAACCTCTCCTAAAGCTCAGCCCAAGGAGCTGAGCTTTATTTTCTGTAAAAAACATGAGGTGGTGTCAGGTGAGCAGACGGGGAGGATGCGACGTCCCCGCGGGCTCAGCCAGGTGAAGATCACCCTGTGGTTTTTCCTTTGGCATTTCCCAAGCCAGGGCTACCCAAACCAAACCCCAAGCAGCTCATGGAAATTAGCATAGGAGACATTAAAGCTCGGCTTTAATTACAGATGTACCTGTTGGCAGAGGACAGGGCGGGTGCTGCAGGATCAAAACAGCTCGGGAGGGCCATTAGAAAGCAGCTTGGAGGCACTGAAATGTGGCCAAGCTGCCTGGGGTCCTGAGGAGCCTCTGTGAAAGCCTCAGTTAGGCTGGTGTGGTCACAGTCCCAGCTCCAGGCATGACAAGCACCCTGTTCCCAAACCAGGCAGGAATGGCTAAAAATACCCCTGTGTCTCCCTCATTGTTTCCATTCACTCATTAACGTGCTGAGAAGGCATCAAGTGCTCCATTTTAGCCACTGATGGAGGTGATGGCATCCCCATCCCAATCCCCATCCCCGTGATGGCCAAGCCCTGCTCCAACACACAATTCCCCCTCTCCCAGCACCATTCCAGCAGAAAATCTCACACCTCTGCACTTCTGGGGTGTGTTCCACCACGGGGGCAGGCAGGACAGGGGACAGCAGCCAGTCCCCACCCCTGTGCATGCATGAGGGTGCTCCTTGCAGGGGTGAGCACGCTGATTTACACTCCCCTGGGTGTCTGGGGCTGGCCACCCCAGTGGCTTTTTTTGTTTCTGGGGGTCAGGCAGAGGCTGGGAGCTGGATTCCCACAGCACCAGGCTGGGATGTGTCTTCCCCCTCGGAATGAGCATCCGAGTGCAAACTGTGGTGAGGGGGGACAAGATTAATAACGCACTGAGCTGCCGGCCATAAATCTGCATGATTCATGGCCAGTGTGAAGGGTGATGGAGAAGGCCTTGTCCAAGGTCAGACAGCAGTCCCTGGGGACGGCCTGGGAACAGCAACAGCAGCCCTGAATTCCCACTCTGCTCCCAGCACCAAGCCTGGGCCAAATCTGGATCTGCTCAGCACGGGCACGTGCATTTGTTGTGTCTGCTGCACATCCTTGAGGAGTTACAACCAGAGGCCCAACGCTGCAGCTATTCCAGCAAGGCTCCAGGAGAGCTCAGCAGATCAGAAAGTCAACAGCATGAATGAGCTGCAGGAGCATCAGAGCCAGCTGCTGCCTCAGCTCTGCTCCACACCTCTGCTTGCTGGGCTGCCACAGCTTCCAGCACCTCTGGCAGAGGTGCCGGAGCTGGGGTGCCCATCCCAGCGCCCCCAGCCTTGGTTTCTGCTCTGGGTGCTCCCTGTGCGTGGCTCTGGTGCTGCCAGCCCTTTGCTGGCTCTGTGGTGCACAAGGCTTTTGCTCCAAGCCACCAGCAACAGGTTTTGTCCCTGCGCAGCAATGCGGGCACTGAAAGCATCCCGAGGCAGATGTTTCTGTGACCTCTGACCCAAGACTAATGTTTTCCTCTCTGCACTGAGCTGCCATCTGCCACAGCCAGCACAGATGACACCCAGCCAGCACAGCTCCTGCACGGCAGCACGGGGGCTTTGTTTAAATTCAGGATGCACAGCCCTGCACAAGCACAGCCCAGGCCGTGTCCCAGGGGTGTCCTGGATGTGGCATCACCCTCAGCTCACACCACCACTGCCCTCCTGCCAGGCCACAGCCTGTCTTCCCAAGGAATGCTGAGACTGTGGCAGGGCTGGAGGTAAAACCCACTCTGGGCTTAAAATGTACAAAAAAGCCCCAACAAGCAAAGTGGAAACCAGGTGTAAACTGGAGCACGTGCACGGGCTGTCCCCCATGCCCATCCTTTGGAGGGGCAGGTTCAAGGGACAGCCCCACACTGCAGGAGGGGCAGGGGGCTGGTGGGGACCCCCATCCTGGCCCCTGGCCCCACATCCAGGCTCCCTCTTATCTGCTCTGCTATCACCCAACCTCTTCCTCACCCTCAGCTGCTGGAAGCATCAACGGCCGTGGTTGTTTTCCCCAAGGTCTGAGCAGCGTGGGAAAGATGAGCAGGGCAGGCTCAGGTGCTTTACTGAAGCACCATTTTGGGGGCACTTGAGACCAATGGGACCAGGACACTCCCTGGTGCTGGGTGCAGGGTCTCCCAGCATGGGGAGAGGCTCCCACCCCGACAGGCTGGGCTGGGGGATGCCATTCTCTGCTCCTGTGGCTCACAACAGCCACCTCAGATGAGCCCCAGAGTCTCAGGCAGAGCCACCCCAGCACAGAGAAGGTTCAGGAGCACAACTGTGACCTTGAGTGGTGCAGAGGGTCCCCCCTCGGGACCTTCACACCCCCAGAGCCCCGTGCAGCAGCAAATGTGCTGTGTGACCTGTGGGTGGCTGTGCCAGCGTGGTCAGGACCCCATGGAGCGAAGCAGAGCAGGACACTCAGATTTCACATGTTTGCTGGCAACAGCTGAGGGAAGGAGAACCAGCCCTCAGGAGGGCCTCCCTTGGCTGCACAGGAGCCCAGAGGCAGAGCAGGCTGCTCCAGGTGCAGAGCAGTGACACAGCCCTGCACCTCTCGGGGTAACCGTCACCCCCGGGCTGGCAATGGCAACCACAGCCCCACAGCTTCCCCTGTGCCCCAGCAGCTGCACAGCCCAGGCAGCAGGGCCCCTGCTTTCCAGCAGGCTGCCACACACAGGAGTCACCTTTCCAGTTGTGCCAGTGGCTCCCTGCCTGGCACGGCCTGGGAGCAGCACCCCAGCTCTCCCCTGAAGTCACACCCTTTCCTGTAAGACACGCTTGCTCACTGCCAGCCCAGGGAACCCTGAGCTCCCCTGGCTGTAATCTGACCAGAGAAAAGGCCAGTGCTTGGGGATATGTCTCCCTGAGAGAAGAAACCTGCTTCTTACTCCAGCTTATTAATTCTTGTTCCACTGCCTCCCCAAGGATCCCTCCCGTGATGCATGGAGCAACAGGTGCATACTGTGGTCTGCAGGATGGCTTCCTGCCCTGGAAACATCCTGCTGGCACAGGAGCACGCTCTGGAGCCAGGGAGGTCTGGAAAACAATCCTGCTGGGGAATCAGAGCTCAGGACCTTGGTCTCTGCCCCAACCTCCTTGCCTGGTATCACCAAGAGCACTCAGAAGGAAATCGGTGCAGGGAGACAAGGAATACATTTGGGTGCTGCCCTGATCTCCCTGGAGCACGTGGGGCTGTGGATACTCCCTGTTCCCAGGGGCTGGGGGGCTGCTTGAGCCTCCTCTGGCTCCACACCTCACCTGCAGCTTTGCTCGGTGGTTCCTGGCATGTGGGGCTGTTAACAACCCAAAGGCTTCACCACAGCTGCCAGGAGAGCCATGGCATGAAGGCAGAGCTGCCCTCACCCATGTGGGGCTGTTAACAACCCAAAGGCTTCACCACAGCTGCCAGGAGAGCCATGGCACGAGGGCAGAGCTGCCCTCACCCATGTGGGGCTGTTAACAAACCAAAGGCTTCACCACAGCTGCCAGGAAAGCCATGGCATGAAGGCAGAGCTGCCCTCACCCATGTGGGGCACCCTGACTGGGTGAGGCACCCTAAAGCTGCCCCGGTGCCAGCCGAGCCCCACAGAAACCTCCAGCAGCCACGACGGAGCTCCCAGTACCAAAACCCAGCTCAAGACCTAAGTGGTGGTTTTTTAAGAAGTCTCATCCAGGTCCTGCTTTATTAAACACTCTGGGACACCAGCCTGGGAAAAAAGCAGAGTTTCACACAGGGAGGTGGTTGGCAAAGCAGCAGGTTACTCCAAGTGACATCAGGTTAATAAAGCAAGAGCAGATCTCCATTCTTGTTTAATTAAAAAAGCAAACTGCAATCCCAAGTCTTTGATGTGTTTTTTTTTTTTCTCTTGTTCCATTTCATTTTTTGACCTAGCCCAAGTCATCTAATTGAGATTTTAAGATCCAGACTTTCATCTGGAGAGAAACTAAAGGAATTCCCAAAGCTGGATATACTCGTGGACAGGAGTGGGGAAAAAACATGCTAGAGCCCTGTTCCTCCTATGAAGGAAAAAAATGCCTTTGTTTCTTAAGCAGACATTAGTCAGGACAGTTTGGGAATCAAAGTTCCCATTGTAATGAAAAACAATATAATCCCATTACTAGGCAGAGTGGCCAGGCTATTCAGGGGTGGTATCTGGCTACCTGGGAAGGAGCTGCCTTTCAATGCAGCTTCATTCACAACAAACATGAAAGATGTCGAAGGAAGAGCCCAAGACAAAACTCGCCCCATTCCCACCCTCAACAATGGCTGCTATGAAATATTTGTTTTCCCCAGTGGATGTTTTTTATATCCTCTGCCAGTGCAAAGCTGCACAGCCCCATTGTTTGTGGGAGCCCAGCTCACTCTGCTCACCCTGGCCCCTGCTCCTGCTCTTGCATTTATGAGGTGACCATGAAGGATGGATCCCCAGGGAACACAGCCTGGGCTGGGGCTGGCACATGGTCCCATCACCCACCTGTGTCACATTCCCGGGGCAGGTCCCCCAAGGAGCACCCACAGTGCCCATCAGACACTGGAACAGCACCCAGCCCCTGTGGCATCTGAGAACACCCCCTGTGCAATTGCTCCCTGCTTTTGCCCTCTAAAAATCTGATGTTCTTTAAGCCAGCAGAAGAAAAAGTCAGAATTTGGGGCAGATAAGGAGTTTCTGCCTCCACAGGCTGCCTGCCAGCCCAGCATTGCCTGAGCTCGCTCCTCCCTCACCACCCTTTTTGGGGTAACTGCTGGTTTTACCCCGCTCTGGACCCAGCACTTGCTGCCCATGCAGGTTGAATTCACTCTGCTGTGCTCTCAGAGCTCTGGCACACACACAGCCCCAGCGTCACCATCTCACTCAGTGATGATGGACTCGCTCTTTTTTCCCCTTTCCCCCTCAAACCAAGTTTTGGCTAAACATCACACTGCCCCAGAGCCAAATATGGAAAACTCCCACTCGTGACCCCACCATCCCACTCGTCTAATCCCAAACTTCAAACCTACGATTAGGATCTGAACAGCCACCAAAAGTTTAAACAAGCTAAATTTAGCCCTGATATTTATAAACAAGGAGGAGAGGGGGGTTTTGCAGAGCGCACGGGTGCCCCGTGGCACAAAGCCAACCCAAAGCCAAAGAAATTCCTGCTGGGGACATTTCAGTGGGATGGGGAGCGGGCAGAGGTGGCAATGGCCAGACAGGGATGGCTCCAGCTCCCCTCAACCTCACAGCCATGGAGCTGCTGGTCTCCCTTTGCAAGCAAAAGCCCCAGAAATAGTTACCAGCAACAAAACTCTTGCCCACTTGGAAACCATGTGCTTAAGGAGCCGAGAGCGGACGGGCATCAGCTCCTGGGATCTGCACCCTGGGATTTCTGCTGCTGCCGAGTTTAACCAAGGAAACAGCAGAGAGGGAGGGAAGCCTGTGCCTCCTCTGACACCTTTTGCCGGCAGAAATCCCTGTGTCAACATGACGTCCTCGCCGAGGGAGCAGGACAATGGTGGCGGCTCTGCCCTCCGGCCGCAGCCCGCATTCCTGCCCCCCTCCCCTGGAAACCCCCCTTTTGTGGGGAGCAGCAGGCCCTGTGAAAGGGCCGTCTGTCGCCCTGCCTTTTGACTTGGAGGTCTGTGTCTAACATTTTAATAGGGGCTGGGGGCCGGGGACAGCCCCTCCTCTGTCCCTGCTGCTCCCCCGTGGGGTCACTCTCCCAGCCCGCCCCAAAGCATCCCAGAGGACAGGCACATTCCTCCACCTGCTCCAGAGGAGCCAGCCCATGGCTTCACCAGCCAGGAGAGCCTTTGGGAGGGTCTCATCCTGTTCCACTCAAGCAGGGATGCTCCAGCAGGGTGGGAGCGCTGGGGACATGCTCTCCTCCATGGCTGCAGAAAATTCCTTAAAATAAACCACAGGTCACTCACAAATGCTCAATCCCCAGGCAGTGATGCCAGCAGGGAGTGTGTGGCCCTTGAGGTCCCCATCACCCTGCTGACAAAGCCAAAAGCCACAGTGCCAAAGGCTCCGTGCCCTGCTCCTCTTGGGGACAGGTGTGACAGGCACAGGTAGCATCACATCACATCACAGAGGATGAGGAGGGACTGGCAGCAGGATGCCAAACTCAGGCCTGACAACAGATCCTGCACAGCCCAGAGGGTAAAGCAAAGCTGGCACTGCCACTCTCAGCCATGGTGAGTTTAAACCAAGCCCAAAGGCACAGGTTGCCCACCCCTGGGTGCCCCTGTGGCACCCAGCCCTCCCAGCCCACTTGCCTGCAGGGTGCCCCTTCTATTAAATAAGGGCAACATTATAGCATCATTAAAACTTAATAAATCCATTTCCCATATAAATACCATTAAATCCAGGTTTTGGGGAAGGGAATTAGGGTGAAAACTTGTTAAAAGAAAATTACTTCGGCGCAAATAAATTTTTGCAACTTGACTGAGCATGAAAGTTTCCCATTAAAATGCGACTCGGCTCCCTTTGCTGGAAATGTGCAAGAGCCTAATAACCATGGCCTAAACATTAACTGTTTAACTGGCTTTTCCAATATTAACTCCAGGCTGCCACGGGGGGAAGGGGAGGACGTGACGGGTGAGGGCTTAAAGCAGACATTAATTACTGCAGTGTGAGGGAGGCACACCCTGAGCTCACCAGCATCCTGCTCCCATGGCACACACACTGGCATTTTGGGTTTGTTCTGTGCAGGGCCAAGAGTTGGACTCAATGATCCTTGTGGGTCCTTTCCAGCTCAGGGTGTGCTGGGATTCCCAACAGAGCTGGTTTTGGGTATGGCTGGCTTGAAGCACAGCATGAATTCTGCTGCATGTGAGCTGGTAGGCATGAGTTGGACTCAGTGATCATTGTAGGCTCCTTCCAACTGAAAATATTCTTTTTGGAGGCAGAGCTCCCCATATAGCCCAGCCAAACATCTCTCCCCCATCACCAGCACCTCACAGAGGTTTTATTCCTGCATCTCTCACACCTAGCACTGCATTTACCAGTGGGAACCTCCAGCACCATCGGGGTGCCCAGAGCAGCTGTGGCTGCCCCCGGATCCCTGGAAGTGTCCCAGGCCAGCTTGGGCAGGGTTTGGAGCAACCTGGGCTAGTGAAAGGTGTCCTGGCCCATGGCAGGGGTGGAACAAGATCTTTAAGGTCCTTTCCAACCCAAACTATTCCACAGTTCCATGATCACCCTCTTAACCACCAGCAAATTGCTTGAGATATCTGGAACCCCAACACCATCCTGTACCACAGACCTGCCCATGGGGAGGTGACAGGAGAGGACCTGACCCACCAGATGTGCCCGAGAGGAAGGCAGAGTCCAGGTGTGGGTGTCCAGGTGTGAACAGGCACCATCACACCTGGCCAGATGATCAGGAGTGGAAGCAGCACTGAGCTGCTCTGCCAGCACAAGGTGTTAAACCCTGGGGAGTTCCCAGGTGGGCACCTCTAACCTCCAGCCATGGTCTGGAGTCACTGGGACCAGCAGGGTGCTGCAAAGACCTCCCCACATCACACACAGGAGCTCTGCTATAAAATCCAGTCAGCAGGGCCTGACCCTCACACCTCTCTGCTCCTGGGTGCCTCCACACTCAGACACCCAAGAAATCCAAAATCCAGCCTTTCCCTTTGACACCAGAGCAGCATTTCTGTCCTTATTCCAGAACTCTGGCTGCAGCAAATCCGGGCTCATGAGGGCACCCTGCAGCAAGGCAGCATCAGGGACCGATGGGATTTGGGCACAGCTGCTGGGATGGGGGAGATGCAGCACCACCCTTCAGGCTCAGCACCACGTGCCAGGGGCATGTAATGAGATTAAGACACCATTTGGGGAGAAACTGGAACCATCCCAAACCATCGCTTCTCCAGACTGCTGGTCACAAAGCAGAGCTGCAGGGTAGCCCAGCTTGGGGAGTGGTGAGTGAGCACCCCAAGTGCCCCTTGGTGCTGCCCCATCCCGGGCAGCAGAAGGAGCCTGGCAGGTCCTCAAGGATGCCTGCACACAGCCCTGAGTGCAGCAGGGGACCCTGAGTACCTTCTTGGCCACTGGGAAGAAGGCAGGACTCAACTAAGACCCTACAGCAGGTCTGCTTTCCCAGGGGGCTTTAAGTTATATCCCAGAGGCTCTTCCCCTCTGCAGCCCCAACAGATGGTGCAAAACCTTCACCTGGCAGCATGTTAACCACAGAGAGGTCTCCATCCAGATCCAGAGCTCACCAGCTCTCCCTAAGTGCACCCTGGGGCTACTCCCTCGTTAAACACGCCGATGCTCTATAAAATTCACATTCCACTCATGTACACACGCTGCCACCACTTGGGACACCAACCAACACGAGCAAAACAAGGGTCACCACACCTCCAGGCCTGGAAAAAGCAGGTTAATTTCCAAACAATGTTATTTTAAAACTTGCTAACTGCCTCCTGATGATGTTGTCCGAGCCCTTAATTGGTGAATAGCCTGGTGTAGCAGTGACTTATACGTGTCACCCTCATGCTACATACAATAAACCATAATAGCCTGGGAGGTGAGGCCAGGTGTGAGGTATCAGCTGGAACAAATGGACGTGTTGGGGCTGCCAGCAGAAAGGAGGACAGCGAGTCAGGTGTTGAGATGGAAGAGATTTTGGTGGAATAAAACATAGCCATACCATGGAGTGAGTGACCTGCAGCCCCAGGGAGCAGAGCCCCGTGCGCTGCTTCACACCACGAGACCATGGAACCTGAAGATGCCCCTGCTCACTGCAGAGGACCTTTAAAGGTCCTTTCTGACCCAAACCACTCTGTGAGCACACAGCTTGAGTCCCTGCTGGGGAATAGCCCCACTCATGTGAGGTGATGAGCACCACTGTGAGTTCCTGACCCCCCTCTGCATCACCCCATCTCTCCTGCTCATCTCTGTGCTGTGGGACCTGCTGAGATATCTCCTCTCAAACACTTCCCATGCAGGACAACCCTCTGGCCACCACAGAGACAAACCAAGCAAAAAACCTCAAGGACACAGAGCAGAAGTGAGTGGGACCACCTGAGACAACTGACAACCACCGAGACACTTCGCAGAGACCAGAGACACAAAGAGATTCTCTCAGACAAGAGCTAAAACCCCCACTGCTGTTCCAATGACCTCAGCAGCTGGGCTTCAGTTTCTATTCCACTGGAATCCACAACAGGTGACACTTTGGTATTTTTAATCTCCCCTCTTACCCATTTCCACCTTGTTCTTTCCGAGAATGAGATCAGACTCCAAAGAGCCAACAAGAGTTCTCAACATGGCTGAATCACTGCTCCTCTACTTCTTTAAGAGCTTCCTCTGGTTGATTGTTCAACACTCCACCCTCTTCCTCTCCAGCACCGAGACTGCATTTTTTCTTTGTTATTATTTCATGGAAATAACGTTGGGTTAAAGCACATGAGAAAAACCAAACCAGAAGGAAACTTCCGCCCTTTACAATGAGATAACAATGACTGAGCAGTTGAATAACTTGAAGGGCACAGAAACTCACAGGGCTCACATCACTCCTCTGCCTTCCTGGTTGTCTCCTGAAAGAGTTTTGAGCTAAAATAATCTCCTCTTCCCGCTATGGCCCCCTTCAGAATGTTTCTTCCCATGTTTCTGGCCCGCTGCCCGTGGAAGCTGGTGGTGGCAATGGGCACCAGCTCAGGAGCCACTGCCCTGGCTGAACGACAAGGCTGTGCTGATTCATAAACAGAGGAAGTACTTTAGCAAACTGACTTTTCCCCCTTTTCAGCACAAGCCCAGTGATTAATTTAACTTATTCTCTCCCTCTTCCATCTCTTTTGCTTCTCTGAGCAAAAGGAGAACCCAGGCACGACTCCTCTGGCTTTAATGGTGAGAGGCTGGTGGGGCAGGGCTGGAAGCTCAGCCCTCTTTCAATGCCATCTGCTTTTAACTAGCAGAGCAAGGGAGGTCCTGGGAATAAATGTCACATGGCACAGGGAGCTAAAATCAGCCCGACTCATTTGCAGGGATGCCAGTCAAAACTAGGGTTATCCAACAGTCTAATTAGGAGCTATCACTAGAAGTCAAAAATGACCTCTTGGAAAAACCTTCTCATTTAGTCTGGGAAAATGCCTTAGTCCAAGGCAAGGGCCTTTTCTGGAATGCCACAGCTCCCCAGCACCACAGAACCTCACGCCAAGCCCTGCAGCAGCCACCAACTCCAGCCTGGACCTTTTAAAGTTCCAGCTCTGGGGCAAAAACACCCAGAGCCTTCAGCTGGGGTCTGTGCAAGACCCACAAACCTGCTGCTGCTCTTCCTGCACTGAAAGACCCAGACAATACCCTGCCAAGATGGAAAGCAGCTCCAAAGGAGCCTAATTAGGGTGCTTCTGTCTCAAGCCCTCCAATCCAACACTTGGTCCCTCCATTCAATTAAAGCCCTGCGTGCCCTGCACCGCCTGGCAAAGGGACAAGCAAGATAAGGCACCTGGAACTTTACAAACTATCTCTGTAAAATAATAAAGAGCTGAGAAAGCTCCTGGTCTTGCACTGGCAGTTTCCTTTCCGTAGCAGGGCTGATAACCTGGGCTTGGAGTTATCAGAGTCGGCTCCACGTAACCCAACGAGCTCTGTCCCGCCACAAGTGCTGGGACACTCTTCCTCTGGAGCAGCATCCCCCTCGTACACTATTTATTTCACTCCACTTTCTAATTGGATTTGTGGGGGCAGCACAAAGGGGCTTTATGGCCAAACTTTGTTAAGTGCCAGGCCGAGCACAGATGTGGCCAGCAGCCAAAATGGTGCATTTCACGCAGGCGCCAAAGGGCAGTGCCAAGCTTTTCTGTGTCTGCTATCTTGTGCTCTTGGCTCTGCTTTGTTTAAGAAGCTTGCAAGCAAAGCTCCTCGTCAAGAGATATTCAAACAAAGTGAAAAACCAGGATTTTGCGAGTTGCTATCAGGTAATTTGGGAAGTTGCACCTCCTTCAGTCTGGCTGTACCTCCAGTATCTGCCCCCATCGCCCTGCACGGGACAAGAGCTTTCACACAGCCAGAGCACACACCTTGTGCTCCTGCAAAAATAACTCACACACGCTCACAAGGCATCTGCAGCCAAGAGAAAAGTGGTTATTCACAGCCAGCAACCAAGAACTTCTTTAAAGTTAACTTTTTCTCTTAAAAAAAAACCCAACCCACCCTGAGCCTACTTTGGAGGCTTCTCCAAATAGAGCTCGCACACATCAGATCTAATTAGATTCCATCACCATCTGCACATGAAATGTAAATCAGGAGTTGCAGAGACTTAAGAAAAAAAGGAAAGAATGACCACAAGGAAAAGGAGGGGTGTAAGGTTGGGGAGGGGGTGGAGGGTTGGGCATTCTGGGAAGCCATACATGATTAGTCACACAGCATTAATCTGCCTCCCTTAACAATAGCTGCCGAATTTCGACCGAATCCCAGCTGTCGCTCTTTGAATGAAAGAAAACAAGATTTAGAGCGTCAAGCGTTGGTAAGGGCTTCTGTGCAAAAAAAAGTGGCGTGCATTCATTAGTGCCTCACAAAGGGACCCAGCCTTTGTCCATTAAATTGCTCATGTGCCTGATTGATTTGCTGATTTATTTGCACCAAAGGGTTGGGGGGCTCAGCTTGGAGAAGGGGGCGGGAGGTGCCCGGCTACTGGGCAGAGTAACGGCACCCAGGCGGATTTGCAAAAAAGCAACACACATTGTCAAGGGAAACTGCCATTCAACAGGTTGGGATTGGAAATGCCTTCAGGTTCCTCCGCCGAGGACTTCCTATTTGGAAATTTGGGGTGGGTGGGAACGTCTCCCCGCCTGCTCGCAGCTCAGGCCGCGTTCAACAGGCAGAGGGGAAATCTGGCCGGAAAACAGAGCCTTGCCCATTCACATTTCTTTTATGGAATAGTTTTAAAAAGGGAGCTGGAGTCTTATTCATTTCTCTTGGTTATTGTTCCCTGGGAGCCTGGAGTGAATCGGCCATCGCTGCGGTGGGTCGGTTGGTCCTTCAAAGAGTCCCAACGCTTTACACATCCGTTTCCCCACAATCAGCTTGGAGAAAGACCCAGTCTGGGTGCCAGGTCCCACCAGGAACGCCAGCCTAGACCACAGCTTGGCACCAGCACTGGCAGGGCTGCAGGAGGAGGTGCCCTGCTCCCCTGGCGATGCCTCATCGGCCCACGGACACCACTGGGGCAGCTCCAGCAGCCAGAGCCGTGCCGTGGAACCTCTCCTGAGTGTTTATTGGAGGTGTACCTGTCACCCTTGTGTGCAAGGGACTGAAAGGCAATGCTTCAGGGCCAGGAGGGAGTAGCTGGAAAACAGACAGACAGACAGCCTCCCTCCCCGCCTGACGGTCCAAGGAGCGCCGCAGGCTGGCCCTACCTCCTGCTCCATCAGCAGGGCAGTCTGCATAGGCTAACACCAGCAAAACATGGCCCTTTGCCCATGTTTTTCCACCCAGCCAGGAACAAAGCCCGATCCTGCCAAACTCGCGGTGACTCCTACACAAGCAGGTTATTCTTGCCACTCAAGGAAAGAAAACGCATCTTGCCCTATTAAATCCAGAGCCTTCAAAGCAAAGTCAACATGAATGTCAATAACTTTGGTCGGGGGAGATGAAAATCCTCTGGCTGTTCCATACTTACTGGCACACCTCCGTCCCGTTGGGAAAAGTTTCACACTTGCCCCCGTTGAGGCAGGATTCAGCAAGCTGCGAGCACCGTAAACCTGCAAACAGAGGGACAGCATTAGCCACAGCTCAGGGCCCTGGTGGCAGCAGGGGGGCTGCATCCCCTGGTGTCACCTGGGCTGGGGACAGGCTCGCTGAGACCCCCAGACCCCCTGTGCCTGCACAGCCTGGTGAGGTGGGGTCCAGCATCCGGCAGCCCTCGCCCGCAGGGTGATGGACGGGGCAGGGACTGTGTGGCCCCTGCGCTGAGAGGCTCGCCTAAAAATAAACCCAGGCTGGGTTTGAGGGTAGGCTGTGCCTGCTCCTCCAGCAGGAGGACTGACAGAGAGAAGCCCCAGATCAGGCCCTTGACTGACAAATGCCATTTGGGAAAAAACATCCAGCCCGGGGCCCATTAGTTACCATAAGCTCGGTAACGAAATTAGTTGCCCGTCATAACTTGCTATGAGTAAAGGTTTCATTGTCTGGCCCTCAGAACCAAATTCTGCAGAGTTACCACAGCAACTCGCTGAAAGTACCAGAATCGCTTCCGATTTCCACCCCGGCTCGCTCTTCCCCTTCTCTGCCCGCTCGCTCTTCACGGTAACTGGTTCTGCGACACGCGTGTGCAGCCGGGCCAGTTTCACATTGAGCGACTGCAGCTCGGCACCACCACCGCCACAACCCAGATCCTGCCCTGCACGGGTGCCGAGCCCACCGGGTCACCCTGCTGGGGCTCCGTGTCCCACGGCACACGGGCTGGGGTGCTGGGCACCGCTCCGGCCGGGCGCAACTTTCTGCAAACTTCGCCTCTCACGGCTCCCAGCCCTGCTGTGGGAGCAGCACCGCTGCCTTCGCTCCCCAAAATCCTCTCAGGGCACTCCGGAGGGGGCTACCAGCTCGGTCCCGGGGCAGGGGGGCACTGCAGGGTCCGGACCCCCTGGGATGGGCTGCTCCCCGCTCCGTCCCACACTCCCGGCCGCTTTAGGGGCTCTTTTCCCGTGCCCCGACCCGCTGCCCCCGACGGTCGCGCAGCGCTTTGCGGCGAAGCACCCGGACCCGCCCCGGAGGGGGGGGCCCGGGGGGCCCCGACTTTCAAGAAACAGGAAACCGAGAAAAATTTGCAAAACGGTCAAAAGCTGTCGCAGAACAGCAGCAGGAGCGCGGCCGCCCTGCGCGCCCCTCCGCCGGGCCGAGCCCCGGCTGCCCCGGCACCGAGCTCCGCTCCCCCCGACGGCAGCGAGCGCCGCTCCCCCGGCAGCTCCGGGCACCGAGCTCCGGCTCCCGGTGGCCCCGAGCGCCTCCTTCGGGACACCGAGCCCCGGCCCCGCCGCGCTCCCCCGCGCCGTCCCGGCCCCGGCTCCCCCGAGCTCCGGCCACCCCCGCGGGGCTCAGCCCCGCTCTCCCAGCCCGGTTCCGGTCCCGGTTGTCCCGCTGGCAACGAGCTCCGGTTCTCCCGCAAGAGCCGAGCCCAGTCCCGGCGCATCCCGCGGCACCGAGCCCCGGTTCCCACGCGGACCCCGCGCCCGGACCCCCCCGAGGGCGCCGCGCTCCGGTCCCGCCGCAGAAGCCGAGTCCCGGTTCCCACGGGAACCTCCCGGCCCGGACCCCCCGACGGCGCCGGGCTCCGGTGCCCGCCGTGCCCCGCTGCGCTCCGGTGCCCGCCGCTCCCGGCCCCGCTCCCGGCAAACTTCCTGCGGGGCGGCCGGTGCGGGGCCCGCGGCGGCGGCGGCCCTCACCTCGCGTCAGGGCGGGCAGCAGGAGCACCAGGAGGCCGGGCGCCAGGAGCCGCTCCATCCCGCTCTGCTCCCGCCGCTCACAGCCGCATAGATCCGCGGGGCCTCGGCCGAGCCGAGCCGAGCCGAGCCGGTGCCGGTGCGGGTCCGCGCCGCCCCGCCGGGAGCCCCAAACACAGCGCGCCCGAGAGCAGCGACTCCGAACGCGGCGCCTCCCGCGGCTGCTCAGCCCCGGCGGGCCGGGCCGGGCGGCGGGGGGCGGGACGGGACGGTGCGGGGCGGGCCGGGCGCCGCGGGACGGGAGGGGATGGGACGGGACGGGCGAGACGCTCCTCCCTGCCCAGCCCGGGGGCCGCCGCCGGGAACCCCCTTCCCGCCACGGAGGGTCCCCGAGTGGGACGCGAGTGGGGCTGCGGGGTCCGCGCAGACCCTACGGGCAGCCCCGGGGCAGCCGCGTCCCTCTGTGCAGCCACCGGACACCCCCGGTGCAGCCCCCCGAATGCAGACACGGATGCACCGGGTGCAGCTCCTTCTCTCCGTGCAGCCTCCCCCTGCAGTCCTCCAAACCCCGCAGGGCAGCCCCCCATTCCCAGGGCAGCTCCAGCACAGCTCTCACGTGCAGCCACTACAGAGCCCCAGCACAGCTCTGCACGCCTGCATGCAGCCCCCACAAGCAGCCCCACATTTACCCAGTGCAGCTCTGGACACCCCCGGTTCAGCCCCCACCCCAGTATTGATGCAGCCCTCACCCGTGCACACCGTGCATAATCCCAGTGTAGCTCCTCCATGGTCCCAGGGCAGTTCCTGCACAGCTTCCCCAGTGCAGCCCCCCAGTCCCTGCACAGCTTCCCCAGTGCAGCCCCCCAGTCCCTGTACAGCTTCCCCAGTGCAGCCCCCCCAGTCCCTGCACAGCTTCCCCAGTGCAGCCCCCCAGTCCCTGCACAGCTTCCCCAGTGCAGCCCCCCCAGTCCCTGTACAGCTTCCCCAGTGCAGCCCCCCCAGTTCCTGCACAGCTTCCCCAGTGCAGCCCCCCAGTCCCTGCACAGCCCCTGGGGCCGCAGTAGCCACTGAGTGAGCACAGGAGACCCCAGGCCAGCCTGACCCACGGTGTGTCCGTGCAAGGACCTGGGGCACACAAACCACGGGAATGGGGTGGCTGTGCTGGGGGACCAGGACATGGACTGACCATCCCCTGAGTGCTGGGGAGTGCAGTGTGGGGTTCCCCTTCTGACCCCACCGGGACTCAGGTGTGTGCAGGTATGCGGAGCCGTTTCCCACCCAGCTCCCCCGCAGGTGCCGGCAGCTGGGTCGGATGTTGTTTGTTTTGTGCTGTGAACTCATGAACTCCCAGGCAGAGCCTGGCCAGCCCCGTGTGCTGCCGCATCCACAAATAAACAAACACTCTGGGAGAAACGGGGAAGCCAAACCCAGGGGCAGCCCCACAACCCCCACGTGTGTGCAGGTTCCTCTTGGAGCAGTGGTGACAGGGGGTCCTTGTGCCCTCATCCCCAGAGCCCCACTCCTGCCCCAGCTGCCGTAGGCCACAGTCAAGTTTGAAAAAAAAAAAAAATAAAAGCCAAGCTGGAATGCTCCACCTGAAATCCATCCAGGCCTTGAGCCCAGGGCAGGTTGAAGCCCTTAACAAGTGTTTGTGGGTGTCTCGTGCAAGCAGTGGCTGCAGGGGGTGCTCAGGGCTGTACCCACAGAGCACCACTGATGGGAACAGCCTGCGTGAGGGTGCTTAAAAATGATGGTTCCTCATGAGCCCTGCTCAGCGAGGCTGCAGTACCTGCAAAAGTGGGGAGCAAAAACTCAGTGTGGAGAATTTGGGATACCAGCTCTTCCAGGGATGTGGGTAAAAATCCCATTGGACTCCTGTGTCTACCTCAAGACCTGTTGGAGTCTACTGGATGGTTCTTTTACAGCTCCCAAACATGAGGACGTGAAGGGATGGCTGCCAGCCTCTGGCTGAAAGCTTGGGAAAGAGGAAGGAGAAGGAGGATCAGCAATGGGTTAATGGGAAGGAGGTGACACTGTGGTCATCTGTGTCTCTCATCTCAGGGTACCTCTCCACCAGCCCCCGGGCTCATCCCATCCCATCCCATCCCATCCCATCCCATGCCAGCCCTGCTGTTATCCCACTGCTTCCTGTTGTAAACTATTTCCAGAGCAAGTGTGAAACAATTAAACAAACCGAAGGGCAGAGTCTGCTCACCAGATCAAAGGCGTGAGCCCTGCAGCGGTGCCTCGCTCCCGCGGCTCCCTCCTTCCCTGCTCCTCCTGCCTTCCCCACTCTGGCCTCTAAAGCAGTGCCCTGACTGGGGCTGGGGAGCCAGGGCCCTGTGTGGAGCTCGGTGCCACTCAGGGTCCAGGTGCCACTCAGGGTCCAGGTGGCACTGGTAGCTCGAGCCCTGAACAATTCCGGAATGTGGGTGCTGCCTGTTTGATCCTCCCTGCAGACACAAGTATGGTGACAACAACTGGGCAGTGGGATGTGACCCCAGCTGTGCCACCACAACCTTGTCACCATCCTCAGCCTCATCTGGAGGTGTGAGGACAGCCTGAGGTTCCTCCACTTGGGCATCCTTGGAGATGGAGACTCTGTGCTCTTTCTCCATCTCCCCCCTTTCCCCCTCTCTGTCAGAGCCCCCGGAGCAGGGAGCATCTCAGCTCCACTGCCTGGAAATACCGGCCAAAGCTTTGCCCGGGCTTGTTCTCCATGTGCAGAAAGCACCGTGCACTCAGCTCAGCTGTGCTCTGGGACTTGATCCCTGAGACTTGGGAGAGCCCCCCTGCCCCTCCGAGCCATCATGGGCATGCCTGGGGACACGGGGCTGTCAGGGTGCCCTGCCTGTGCCACCTGGGGATGCAGAGGTGGTGATGCTGAGGGCTGTGCAGGGTGCTGGAGACACTGCACAACCCTGTGTCCCAGGCTGCTCCTGGAGGTGCTGGACTGGAAGGGCACATGGGAAGGCAGGGGTGAGCCCTGGCCCTGGGTTTGCTCCGTGGCTGGAAGGGTCTGTGTGGTGTCCACAGCATAAACACAGCCAGACCGGGCGTGCGGCCGCGCAGCCGCGTCGCCTCGTCCCCCGAGCACAGCAGGTCAAATACATCTATTTATTGCCATCACCACGGGGCTCTGTGACCCCGCAGCTCTGGGGCTCTGCTTGGGGAAAAGGCTCTGCTGGGAGGGAGCCAAAAGGGTCCTCTGTGGTTTCCCATGGAAGCCTGAACACGAGGATGGCTCCTCCAGCCAGGCGCTGCTGCGAGATGTCCCGATTTAATCTGGTACCATCCTTCCCCTGGTACTGAGGGATCTGCTGTGAGATCCTCGTGGGGAACCTCCTAAAGTTTCCTTCTCCCAGATGCCTCCTCCAGAGACTCCTACCAGCAAAAGTAAAAAAGGGAGGAAGGCAGAAGTCAGCGTCCAGCATAAATCTTTTTGCAATAAGAGGTGAATAAGACATAAATCCAAAGAAACTTTTTCTTTTGAGCGGTCTTCAGGGGTTAAAAATAATGGGATTTTAGGTCCTTTTAAAAATAGTGTTTGTAAAAGGCTTTAATAGAAACCTTGGCGACTGTCCATGTGATTAGTGATTTAAAAACATGAAACCTCCACACATGTTTAAAAGTTTTAATAAGTTAAAATTAAATGAGTGAAACTCTGGGAATATTTTTTTGTTACTGCAAGCTAAGAAAATCATGTCCGTTAAGCAAAACTTAATACAAATATAAACAGGTAATGCACATCTGTAAATTATTTTCATGTCTCCAGGGGCTGGAAAAAAACCTAAGTGAGACCAGCATTCTTATATATATTTTGCCTTGACAGCTCAGGAAAAAATTTGCCAAAAACCAGAGTTAGAGCACTGGGCTGGCGTGGGAAAGTTGGTTTAGTGAGAAATTTGCCCGAGGCTATTTAAATAAAAACAGGCGTTTTTCTTTAATGGCAAATGCCTGTTAAATACAACCAAGGCGGCTTCCAATCGCCTGAGTAACTTGTGTGCCTATTCCTTCTTGACACTTTCATCTCTTTATCATCACAATCAATATTTTGCTCTTATACCTTCGGTGCAATAAAAATAAGACTGATAAGGCAGACATCAAACTGGATCTCTCCTGCTTCCCCCACCGTTCTTGGCTTGGCATTGCTCTGCCTCCTGGATTTTGGAGTAGCACGGAGGGTTAGCCCTCCTCATGCTGGTACATGCACCCCCACCCTCCCTCATGCTCTGAAAAAACCTAATTTTTAGTAATTAAGTGTGAATCAAAGCAGGTAGAGCATCCTGGAAAGTCTGAGCAGATAAAAACGCACTGGTCACGGAGTCTGCGAGGTAAAACTATCCCCAAACTTCTCCATAACGGGATTAAGGCATGATTCTCTGGGGCACCAGAGATAAGAGGCTGGATTTGCAAGAATTGCCGAAATCCTGATTTGTTTTTATCTTACCTTTCTTAAAGAGCTGAGTGGTGTGCCTGAACAGTCACAGGTTAAATCACACCGAGTGCCATCCCTCTGCCACAGTGCTCTGGCATCACATGCTCATGGAGGACGACTTTCCTACTTTCCTCCCGCCAGTGCAGTGGGATTTGGTCCCATCAGGATGTCCAGGGCTGGGATGGGACAAAGGACAATCAGTCCTTGCTGCCATGGGCAGAGATTGGTGCCATGTGTGTCCCTGCCCTGGCACAGCTCCTGCACTGGGCTTGGCACCCGCTGAGTTTTCCTCCTCACAGGCTGCTGAAACTGGTTTTAATTGCAGGGTTGCTCCTGGCCATCATTTCTCAGTGTGTAAAGTCAGCTCAGGAACTCTCACCCAGGGATTAGAGACAGGCGGGAAGACGTCCCCGAGGAGCAGCTTTGCCTGCACCGTTTGTACCTGGGTGAAAGGTGCTGCTGGGGAATTGCGCTATAAAATCTGTGTCATATTTAAAATAAAATGTCTTTATGGGCTGTGAGGGGAGAGCAGGTGCTGGGCAGGCATTGCTCAGCCTGGCCCTGGCCCCTTGGTCCCTGTGCTGTTCCTATCCACCTCCATAAAACAACTGAAACATTCTCTGTTGTGTAAACAGAGCCTGCTGGGGTTTATGGGGCTGCGAGTGACAATGTGCTTGTCCCCAGGCCCGTCCCAACCACATGGGCTGCTGGAAATGCAGCTCTCTCTGTCCCTGTTCCCTCCATGCTTGTTCATGCCTTTGTCTGCACCCTGGTGCTGCAGACCCTGCGTGTCCCCCTCCTGTCCCTCGGTTCCTCAGGGTGTCACAGGCACCCAGCTCGGGGATGGGGACAGCTCTGCACACCACAGAGGAGATGCAGGGGGTGACCCTGACTCTCTGGAGTGCAGACCCCAGTCCAGCTTTGTCCTGGTGCTGGGGACATGTGGGACATATTCGTATTTCATGTGCATCTTCCTTCAAGGCCATCCATTCTTTGCTTTTTCTTCCATTCCCCCTTTTCCTGCCGAGGCAGTTTTCATCACCTCAGCAAGTAAATTGCTCGCCGGAGTGTGTGGAAGGGCCAGGATCAAACCTCCTCATATATCTCCATTAAATAATCGAAAACCATCGCTCACAGCAGTGAAAACCCAAGCGTGATTCTCTGTGCACAAGCCCGGGCATGAACCTGATACTGGATTTCTGGACCGTGGTGCAATGCCAAGCTCATCCAAGTCACGCTGGCATCCCCACAGTTTCACCCTCTCTGTGCTGCTGGGATTTGCCTCTCCCGGGGCTCATGCTCAAGAAAAACGTCATGCCATGTGGACACTCGCCCCGCAGAGGTTTCGGGCAGGTTTTCTGGGAGACATCACTCACAGAGATCTGGGCGTGCCCCTTCTCGCTGTGCTGCCCCGGGGGGCTGCGCTGCAGGGTCCTGGGACGCCACTGATACCAGCAGGGAGTTTCAGGGGTAGTTCAGTGCCAGCTCTGTTCTCACAGCTCTGGGATTTGGGACTCCTGTGCCGGGATGAAGACAGCTGAAATTCTTAAGCGGTTACAAAATGAGAGTAAAAAAGGATTTTCTGCACCGCAGCCTTTGCTGATGCTCCATTCACGGGCACTCCCACCCGCCGCCCCCTCTTTCCTTCCTCATGGAAACGGGAAGGCTGGGAGATGTTTCACTTTCCAGAAGGGCTGCAAAGCAGTCCTTTGCCCCCTGAAACACACACAGGGAGGACCACACATCCTCTGCACTGATGCAGGGTGTGCTGGCTGCTGCACTCTCAATGGCAGCCCTGTGCTGGGGTGCTGGGGGTGCTCCTTTGTCCCCCCCTGCCATGGCTGGGCACATGTGTGAGCGCTGCTGTCGGGGAACGCTTCCCACCCAGCTCTGACCTTGGTGCCTCCCAGCAAAAACACCTCCTGGAGAGGGGCCAAACACAATAGCCAGTTCCTTCTACTCCCTTCCTTCCCAGGCAGCCACATTATCACAGGGCTCGGCCGCGAATCAAAGCCAGGCACACGAAGACGGGAACCAGGAGAAATCAGCCCAAAGATGCCATTTCCTCTTGGAGAGCGGTGGCTGCGGGGCACAGGGTGTCCCACCACAGCCTGACAGGGAGGGAGAACCCCTACAAACCATTCTTGGGGTACCCAGGAGCTGCAGGAACCCCCTGTCATGCCCAGTACACCCCCTGGGCTGGGGCACTGGGGATCCCCTGCCCTGTGCTGGCTGTGGGGTTTGGTGATGCCACAGCTGGTTCCAAAGGGTTTGGAGGAGCCTCAGAGCCCATTCCCAGACCTCTGCTCACAGGCAGCTCTACGTGAGAGATTTCTTTGCCAGAAAATCTTGGTGGGTTTTCACAGAATCACAGAGTATGCTGAGTGGGAAGGGACCCGTCAGGATCATGGAGCTCAGTTCTGGAGCCTGTACACGATTCTGTGAAAGATGGTATCAAAAGCTTTGCTGAAGTTCACAATGATTACATCTACTGGCTTTCCTAGGTAACTATTGTTTTTCTTTAGCTTTAGGCTGAAAAATAAATCTAACTACAAGTCCCTGCGATGCCAGAATCCTTTGTCTCCCCTTCACAGGGAGAGGTCACTGCTGTTTGGTGAGGCTGCTGCCTTTCAGGGGATGGGGGCTCGGGGTTCTCTGGCTCTTCCTCCTCTCAGGGGATGGGGGCTCGGGGTTCCCTGGCTCTTCCTCCTCTCAGGGGATGGGGGCTCGGGGGTTCCCTGGCTGTTCTCCCTCTCAGGGGATGGGGGCTCGGGGTTCCCTGGCTCTTCCCCCATGCACAAGGACGGGGTGTTTGCTGCGGGCACAGCCCGGTGGCACGGGCCGGCCGTGTGCCGTTCCACCCCCGGCAGCACCTCCGCCTGCGGGTGGCGGGCTGGGAACCGGCCGGCCGGGAGATGCCAGCAAGGTGTGATCCCTCCTCTGCCGCCCCGAGCCGCCGACTTCAAAGCCCGGTGACCTTTCAAATGCAGCAGCTCCCGCGCAGGGCGGGGAGATTCCCAGCCGGGGAGGAAGCAGGGACTGTAAGAGGGAAAGAAACCACACACACCTGGAGCCCAGGATGGATGGGACCGCCCCCCTGTCCCAACACACGGGGACGAGGTGATGCTGCCTGGTGGGACCCACGTGCCACCACCAGCTCCCCACTCCTGGCAGGATTTGATGCCTTTGCAGTCTGCTCCTGGCACAGCTGGGCTGGGCTGGTGCTGTCACCTGGACTTTGGAGTGCAGAGGCTGCCGAGGGTGGTGGTGTCCTGCTCTGGCAGCCTGGCTGAGCTGTGCCCCTGTGGCACTTGGGTTCTGCCAAGGCCTGGATGGAGCCATGGCCCTGCCCCACGGAGCAGGGAGCTGCAGAAGCTGCAGGACCGTGCTCCCACGGATGTCCAGCAGCATAAACACATCAAAGCGTGTCCTGATGGCAGCGAGTAAACAGGAAGGGACAGAAACACAAACACGGCTCCTCGCAACTGGCGGGGGAGAAAAACAACTCTCTCTCCAGGCGGGAGAAGCTTTGCTGCCCGCTCAGCTGTGACCCCGTGGAGAAATGAGCCAAATGAGCCAAATGAGCCAAATGGGCCAAACGGGCCAAAAGGGCTCGGGGCCACCTGCTCCAAATGCTGTTGGGTGGGTGGGTGGCTGTGGGGGGCTGAACCCTGCCAGGGGGGCTGCAGGGGTTGTGGATGCCCGTGTGCCCCTCGCTGCCCGTGCATACCAGGGCATTGTGCTCCGTGCTCTGAGCAGAGTGGATTTGGGAGAACTGGTGGAGACGGGGCTGAGCGGGATGGCGGCAGCACGGGGTGTTGCAGGCTGCTGCCTCAGCCGCTGCCTCCCCGGAGCCCAGGCCGGTTCCCGGGCTGCCCCACAGGGCTGCGCCAGGATCCCTAATGGGATTAAGAGCCTCCTTGCCGGTCATCCCATCCTAATCCCGCTGGGAGGCGAAAAGTCAGGCTGGGACAAAAGGCATTAGCTGTCTGTGCCTGGCCGTGGCTGCTGACTCCTGTGCAGTGGCGGGGCCGGGGCAGCAGCCACAGACCCCTCACTGCTGCCACGTGGGTGGTCACAGCCACTGACCTGGACACTGCCGGGGACACTGCTGGGGACACTGTTGGGGACACATGGGGACCCCAGCCATGCCAGCCCTGGGCGTGGGAGCGCGGCGCTGGCACGGCTCCGCTGGGCGTCAGTGGGACGAGCTGATTCACTGCCCAGGAGCAGCTGCTGTCCAGCAAAGTTCCTGTTTTTCAGTGAAATCCCTAACTCCATGCCTGGAACAAACAAATGAGAGCGGAGCAGGTGCCTGGCCCTGTGCAGGGTGGCTGCAAGGGCACAGCCTTGGCTGGCTGTTGAAAACACAAACTCTGGAGCTGGACTGGTGCACAGTCAGAAACTGAGGAAACAACTCAAAAAAATCCCCTCTCCAAAGAAACCCCAGATTCAGGGGTTTGGGATGGAGTCAAACCCTCCTGCTTTGGGGCACGAGACAAAGTGAAAAGGTGAGAAAATAAAAACTAAATTTTCCCTGAGGAGGGATTCTGCCTCCCCTCCATCTCATCCCTGCTGTCCCCCAGGCAGCCCAGCAGGTCCCTGTCCCTGCAGAGTCCTGGGCAGTCTGGCCAAAACCACCTCTGCACCCATGGGAGATGACTCTAAGGATCAGACCTGGGCTGTGCCAAGTGTTCATGGCTTTTAAATGAAAACATTATTTAAATGAAAACATTAATGTGTTTCTCTCTCAAGCACAGCAATGCAGGAGCAACAAGCGGTGCTCAGGGAAGGGGAGCTCATCCCATTCACTGCACTCCCTGGGGAGAGCCCAAGGTGCCTCCAGCAAAGGGAACACGAGGGTGAGGGGCCCATCCAGGCTATCCCTGCCCCCCCAAACCACAACCATCCGGGGGTGACACCCAGCACAGCCGCAGGGGCAGCGGGCGGGCAGGGGGGCAGCGCTCCCCCATGAGAGCAGCCTGGCTTGGGTTTGCCGAGCGGGATGTTTTCAAACCTGCTCTTGAGGGAGGAGGTTTGCCAACGGAAATATGTAACTGACTGTAAATAATGGCTTTTATCTGCAGTGAAATGAATAAGCTCCCAGCAGCAGCAGCAGGGCAGAGCCAGCGGGGCTGTGCAGGTGACAGCGCAGGGTGTTGGGTTACGGGCTCCCCATCACCACCAGAGCCCCCCGATGGCTTGTGACAGGTTCATAAGCTGAGAAATGTGATGCTTTGCAAGGTTCAGTAAATATTAGGACTACTCCTCCCTCTTTCTGGTGCAGGTTTAATTGTGAGGATAATTCATGAGAGCACAAGGAGGGGGAAAAAAAAAAGAAACCCAACAACTGGGAAAATCGGACCTGTTAAATAGAATCCACTAATAACGAAATGATTGTTCCTCTGCATGTGATTCAGACAGCTGCCTAATTGTTAATTACCTCGATGTGAGAATAACAGGTAATTACGGGGCTGCATCACGAGGAGCTGACTTTTTTTCCCCTTCTTTCTTTTCTCTCGGTGAATGCCGGAGCCGGAGCGTGCCCCAGCAGGTCACACCAGGACTCGGAGCAGAGGCACTCCCCAGGCAGGGCTGCTCCTGAGGTGGAAGCTCTGGGTTCCAGCCACGTCCTGAAGCTATTCCTGCTCTTGGACAGGGATCTCAAGGCACACAGCTTTTCCTCAGGGTGCTGGGGACCAGACACCCCCCTCAGCCATGGGGCCCTGCCCAGGCAGAGCCCAGCCCTGGCTCCACACTGAGCAAACAAGGACCAAAAGTCATTGGTGACCTTGGCTGTCAAATTCCCCAAGATTACTTGATTTAAGAGACATTCTTGAAATATTTCATTCCCATTTGTCTGTTGCAGAATGTGCTTTCTACACACACACAAACACACTCAAACCCAGAGGCACACACACAGGTCACAGGTAGGTACTGAGCAAGCATCTGGCAAAGACAGGACTCTGCTTTAAGTTTTTCTGCGCCAAGAAACATTTCTGGGTCCCAGTTTCCAGAGGTGAGAAGATGCAGAGACAGACAGGCACTGCTGGGGGGAGGTGATAACATCTGTGCAATTAATGACGCTGCTGCTGGGGATTTGCCATTGATGGTTCCTGGTTCCCTGCAATTTTTGCCTTTGGCTTCTTCCAGGGAAGTGGTGCCAGCCAAGACACAGCTGAGCAAGGAGGCAGTCAGGACACAGAGAGCTATCTGAGATCTGATCAGAGGAGGAGGCAGCCCCAGTGGTGCCTCCCACCCTGGCTGGGCTTCCCAGGCCTCATCCAGTGCTGGTGTTCCCCATGCAAGAGGAGCAGGACATCACCAGATCTCCGTGGGGTGTGGAGCTGATTTCAGTCCTGCAGAAGGCAACACATCTGTTCTGTTATCTGCCCAACCAGAGGGTGTTGGGGAGCATGACAGGGTCCAGTGGCTCTGGGGTCACTCACCACAGGCTCTATCCCAGCCATTCCCAGCACCTGGAGATGATGGGAAGCAGCCCCTCTGCCAGAGGCAGTCCTGGCCCTGGGCACGTCCCACTGTCAGCAACGTGCTGGGGAGGGAGGGAGGGATGCTCTCCTCCTCATCCCAGCTTCCTGAGGCAAAAATAGCCCTGGGTTCCTGTGCATGTGGTGTATTTATAGTGTGAGAGGCTCGGGAGTGCTGCCCTTCTGGCTCTCACCTGTGTTTCAGGGAGGAAACACCATCTCCCTGCCATGTGTTCATGCACGGCTTCCACACCAGAGAGGCCCCAGAGCTTCCCATGGGCACAGCACAAAGCAGATCCCACCAATGGGACCTTTGTGACTGTGTCCCTGCTGAGGGGACAGTGCTGGGCCCAGCTGGGATGCCAGGGGGGATAACCCACGGCACAGGGATGTGGTGCTGCCCTCAACACCTGCACAGCGAGGGCACAGGCTGTGGGATGGGTGGCAAGATCCTTCTGAGGAGCAGAAGAGAAGGAAGCCTGGAATCCAGCTCCCAGTTGTGCTGTCCAAGAGATCCAGGGCTCAGGACTGCAGCTGTGAGGTGGGCGATGCCTCCCAGCCCTGGCAAGGGCAGGGCTGGCACAAATCACCACCCACAACAGTGACAGGAGCTTATTTTTCTAAGCATATCACCAAAGAAGCTAAATATACATTTTCCATTCAATTACCCAAAGCAGCGATAGCCCAGAGCCTAAAAATAAATCCCTTTGGATTGTGCCTGGGCCAGAATTAGACTGCCTTCAGACCAAACCCTGCTCAGCTTCATCTCAGCCTGAGCCTCTTCTCTGCCCCTGGGCTCCAGTGGCACAGGACAGGGTGGCTCTGTGTGCCCCCACCTCCTCCAGCTCCAGCCCAGAGGCTCTGTGGTGGCACATCCCAAGGAGTGGTGGTGAGCAGAAGATTCCCAGCGGCTGCTGCCTGTTGCAAGACTGATCTGCTGGAAAAATTCATGTTTTGCAAGGCTTTTCCCAGCCCAGGGTATGCCAAGTGTTGGCCCAAACCCCAGTGTGTTCCCCAACCCACCAACCTCTCCCCTGGCTGCTGCCTCAGCATCAGTTGCCCTTGGCTCACATCCCCACTTCCAGCCCCTCTCCAGCCCTAATTTTAGCCCCTCTCCACCCCCACAGGTTTTTCCTACACCCAAATATGCAAGTGGGGTCACACATCTGCTCCTGCATGTGATGCATGCCCACTTTGGAGAGCCCTGGGGACACAGGGGGCCCGGCACTGATCCCTTGGCCACCCCAGCCAGACCCATCTCATCCTTCCCTACACTGTGTAACTCACAACCACTGCTCCAACTCAGTGAAATAACACATTTGAAAGAAACAGGGAGAAAAAAAAAATACCCCAAACCCTGTAAAACTGAAATTGTAGTTCTCCCGGGATGCAGAGTCTGAAATATTCCCACAACCTTTGCATAATGCATTGCTCATGTCAGACCTCGGGAGACAGAAATTAATAGCTAACAGCAAGCAGGCATGGCACACACGTGGGCTTCCCTTCGTTCCCTGCTCCCAGGGGCTCCCTGCTTGGGGGATGCTTTTCCTTTACATTCAACTCAAATAATTCTCATTTAAAGACCCGAGAAGAAAAAGGCTGTAGAGGACTCGCAGAGAATTTGTGCCAAACAGGAAATATTCAATAAATGTTTTTCCTCTCGCACAATGGTGGGGTTTCAAAAGTTTTCTGTGGATGAGATTTAAGGCTGGAGGGGTGGAAGGGCTCTTCCTCCCCCTCCGGGCTCTGGATGAGAGACAGATGAGTTTGGGTTCTGCCTGTGGCACCAAATTCCTTGTCTGGGCAGCTGCTCCTGCTGATGGAAGTGGGATCTGGACTGTGCTGTCCCACTAATTGCCTTGAGTTAAAGGATTTAACTCCTGGGGCAGGAGGCAGAGTTCGCTGTCAGCCAGGACACTGCCCCGGTGGGATGCTCCGTGCCTCAGTTTCCCTGCCAAGCCCTCCATTCCGTGCAGAAACGGGGCCATGCTAACCAGACTCCTTTCAAGTAAATCTCTTTCCCTCTGCTTTTCTGGTCCCGGCAGCTTTTTCCCAAACCTTCCTCCCCTCCCCCCCAAAAATGTGAAAAAATAGCTCCATCTGGATGCTGTTTCCACCCAGGCACAGGCCCCGGGGCCGGGAGCCAAGAGAGCAGCGCCTGCGAACGAACGGCAGACGTGGGAGCCGGGGAGGATGTGATGGGGAAGCTGTGAGAAAAGCCTGAGGTCGGCAAACCTTCGGCCTCACCGTGGGAGCCTCTTCCTCACGGGAGAGGCAATGCCAGCCCCTCCTTGAGGGATGGTGGCTGTCCGGGCTGGGGACGGCATGGAGAGCCACCGAGGGATGGAGAGAGGAAGGACAGAGCCACAGCCACCCTGCTTCCCTCTGCTTCAGAGTGGGACATCCCATGGGAGCGTGGCTGGTGTGGAGCAGCCTCAGGGATGTTGCATCACTCCTCCAGCAGCAGCTCCAGACTCCCTGGCCTCAGCCAGGGGAGGGGATGGGCTGGCTTCCCGCTTCCCAGACTTCCCACGCCAGCACGTGTTATTTATGACCCGCAGGTTTTCAAATTAAACAGAAATTAACGGGGGCGGGGGCAGCGGGGTCCCGCTCGTGGCCACCACCTCGCTGGGGACAGGGGGGGACGGTCCCAGCTGGCACGGCAGGGGTTAAACTGCCAGCGTGGGGAAGCCACCTCCATCCTCCAAAATACAATCGACCAGGAAATAAACAGGAGCTTGTGTTTGTTTCAGTGCACAAGTGAAAAATAAAAGGATTTCCTGCGGGCCCGGGCGCCCGGGGTCCCGCAGCCCGGCCTGCGCCCATTGTTCGCCCCAGCTCTGCCTTGGGGACATTGTTCCCTCGAAATGTCCCATCAGATAAAGGAGCTGTGCTGCCCATGGCCACCAGCACAAGCCCAAGGGGTTTATAGAGAATTTGGGAGCAGCACCCAACTCATGTCCTGCCTGCAGAGAGGGAGTTCCACCCTCCTTTCCAGCCCAGGCAGGCAATGACACCATGGTGTCTTTGTGGGTGTCCTCCCCACCCCAAATGTGGCTTCAGCTGGACCAAAACCCTGCTCAGACTTTGGGGTTTGAGTAGTGGAGGGCTGCAGGAAGGCCCTGGAGCGGCACATGAGGGCTTCACAGCCTCTCAGAGATGGTTTCTCTCTTCCCCTTTTCATCAGCCGAATCTCACTGAAGCAGTAAAACCTCACGTTTCCTACTGCTCGGTGATATTTGCTGACTGCAGTGTCACAACAACCGTACCGGATGAGTGGAAAAAAAAAAGAGAAACATTAGAAAAATAACCCTGTGTGGAGGCACGTGGGAATGCTGAGCCCTGGCAGCCACAGGAGCAGAAACCCTCGCTGGGGCTGCTCCTGGAAAGCAGCAGACCCCAAGGGAAACCTTCCTGCAGCCTCTGGCTGCTCCCAGTGCTGGGATCTGGGGCTGGTGGTGGTGCTGGGGATGGCCCAGGACTGCACACTTGGGTGTGAAGTGCTCGGCAGAGCTGCCCACGCTTTCACTGCCGGCCTCAGTGAGGTGTTAAGAGCATCTGAAAACAAGGGAGATTTTGCATTTCGAGTCATTCCCCACGTGCTGCCCCTGAAAGGGGTGAAAGCAGGGTCAGGGATCCACCTCGGGCTCCTTAGGAAACCCCCATGCCCCAGCAGGAGGCATTTCAGTGGAAAAATCAAGTAACAAAAGTAAAAACGATGTGGTGGCAGTCATCAGCCTTTGCTGCTTTCGCTTTTGAGCAGCCTGGCCATGCTGGGGTGGGTCTGAACTCCTCTGCACTTGCCTTGC
This sequence comes from Molothrus ater, assembly GCF_012460135.2. Lineage (NCBI taxonomy): Eukaryota > Metazoa > Chordata > Aves > Passeriformes > Icteridae > Molothrus > Molothrus ater. The sequence goes on along the minus strand of NC_050497.2, from coordinate 8,932,063 downwards.
AACACTCAAGTGGGCTGGACTCAGTTTTGGGTGCCCAACCAGCCCCTCCCCAGCTCTTGTGGTCCAACACGTGAAATTTGGGCTCCCACTTAACCAACACTCAGCCTGCTCTGCTGAGATGCTGCTGCTGGTGGTGACAGCTTGCAATGCTCAAAAACCACCTGGAAAAGCTGGGAAGCACCACCTGGAAGTGGGGGAACCACCACGGGACCACTGCAGCCTTGGGGAATGCTGCACTCTCCAGCCAGGACACTGGTGCTGGGAGAAGGTCCCAGAGGGATGAGGGAGCCAGGGACAGGGTCCCTGATGAGGGAGGCAGGATTGCTGGGATAGGGTCCCTCCTGAGGGATGAGGGAGCCAGGATTGCTGGGACAGGGTCCCTGAGGGATGAGGGAGGCAGGATTGCTGGGACAGGGTCCCTGATGAGGGAGGCAGGATTGCTGGGATAGGGTCCCTCCTGAGGGATGAGGGAGCCAGGATTGCTGGGACAGGGTCCCTGAGGGATGAGGGAGCCAGGATTGCTGGGACAGGGTCCCTGATGAGGGGTGTGGGAGGCAGGATGGCCGTGGCAGCTGCAGCAGCTCCAGGATGAACTTGCCAGGAGCCGCCGGCTCCGAGCGCTTCCTGCGATTTGGCCCTCGGTGAATAAAGAACCACACACAGCAGCGAAGGCAGCGAAGGATCTCGGGCAGAGTAAATATAGTTCATAACTCCTTTTTCTTCCTGCCTTCGCTCTGATCCCAAGCTCTGTCTGTTTGTACTCTTGCCTTTGTTTTGAGGGTTTTTTTTCTGCTGTGTTTTTTTAACCAGTGTTTGATGGCAGCTTCCCAACGACACGTTCGGGCTGCTGAAAGTGCCTCATTTTGCTGTGGCCGGGGCAGCAGCTTTCATTGATGGTTGGAATCACCAGGCAGGCTCTGGGTTGGAAAGAGACAACAATACTACAGCACTCAGAGGTTTTTCAGAACAAAACTTGCCAAAAAGGGATAAAAAGAATGGTTCAGGCTTGACCTTTTTTTTTTTTTTTTTTTTAATTTCACAACTGTAAACTAAAACCACTCTGGGTCGGAATCACATCTGGGCTGGTGGGAGCACAGCTCTGTGGGCAGTGCTGGCAAACCTCTGTTGGATATTGCTTTGCCTCTCTGGTTTCCAGCTCACCAAACCAAGCACCAACCCCAATGCCTGGTTAACCAACACTCAGCTGGTGTTCGAGGATGCTTTCCTGGGAAATGAACCTAATTGCCACACTGGTGCAGCACTTGCTGAGCCATTCTCAGCACTCCTGGCTGCAAACTGCGGTGCCTGGCTTTGGCTGATTCATTTTCAGGCATTTCCCCCTTCCCTCAGCTCCTTTGGGGGTGTTTCTTGGTTTTCCTCATCAGCAAAGCTAAAAATAGAAAGGGAAAATATTTCTGAGGTGGTGGCCAGGTGATGGGACCCTTCCTGATGTCCCTTTTGGAGGTTTCTCCTGGGAATGTCGCAGGATTTTGGGGGTAATAATGGGGTGTACAAGGTTCTGGCACGAGGGCTTGGTCTCCTCAGGCTCATGTTCCAGTACAAGTGGGGAGTCCTAGGGCTGGCTGGACCAGAGCTGTGTCCACATGGATGGTGCTGGGGGCAGCTGTCCCAGCTGCTCTTCACAGGCAGGCGAGAGATTTCTCATCCCTGGGCAAATCAGGGCCTCCAGGGGGGGAATAAAACTGCCCGGAGTGCTGTCACCTGTGGGAATGCTCATCCCAGCAGCTGGAGCAGCCCCTCTTCCCCCTGCTGCACATTCCCTGCACCCGTGGGACCCCAGCCCGGGCTGGGAATGTGCCCTTCCTGGGGCTGCCAGCACAGACAGGTGGGGAACAGCCCCGCTGTGCTCGGGGCAGACGATCCCAGGAGGAACTGAAACCTGGCAGTGAAATGTTCCTGTCACGGCAGCACAGCCGCCACCAGCCCGCCTGTCCCTCGTCCTTCCCACAGCTGGTTCCTAGAAAACCAGCTCCCAGACAGTCCCAGAAATTGGATTTTGCCCAGTGCAGCTTTGCAAACAAACCCAGGAATGATAATAGGGAAGCAGCCAGTCCCTCTTTGGTGTCATTTTGCTTTATTTTTCTTGCACGGTCTGGCGGTGGCTGGAGGCTGCATCAGCCCCTCTGACTGAAAGGTCTCCATACCAGAGCAGAGCAGCACCAAATATTGTGTCAGGTGCTGGTGAGGCTGAGCCTCTTCTCCTACCCTTCTGAGATGCCACTTTTCCCCTTTTCCCAGCATGGGGCTGGGACAGATGTGCCAGCCCAGAAGTTCAGCAGCCCCTCACCTCGAGCCTGCTGGTCCCACCAGGGCCTTGCTGCACCACCTGGCAGGTGAGGAAACACCTAAAGATGAGCACCGTGGCAGGGAAAGGGAAGAGTGACTCTAACACATCACACAGATAACACAAGAAATCTCCTGGGACAGATGTGGAGGAGTGGGGGAAGAGGAAGCCAGGGGCATCCCCATGGGAAAACACATACATGTTTGGGCAGCGAGAACAGAAGTGCTCATTACTCATGAAAAAAACCCCACAGAAGTTCTTTTCAGGCATCAGCTTCCAGTAACAAAGCCAGATTGATGGAAAAAAGTGCTTTTATTTTTCATTCGCCAACGGAGAAGCTAAAAAAAAAAAAAAAAAAGGAACGCAAAGAATAACTGGGGGAATAGAAAGAGTCAGCTGAGGGAGCTGGGTCCCAGGGGCACTCAGACAATGCCTCCTGCCCCCGGGCTTTTAATTATTGTGCTCAGGAAATCAAACAAGTGTGCTATTATTTATTTGGAGGAGGCATTGGTTTCCGTGTGTTTTACAGGGGTTTGCTCACGGGCACGCAGGAACGATTCCTTAGGGCATGAGGAGGGACCGGCCGAACTGCTTTTGGGCTGGCTCTGGGCAGGGGGGAATGGCAGAGCAGCCCCCCGGGCTCCCCAGGCAGGCAGCACGGGCAGTTTTGGGGTGCTGAGGGTGAGCAGAGCCGCGCTCGGTGCCAGTGCAGGCCCTGCCGGTGGATGGCCATGGAGCGCTTGGGGCTGCAGGATGCTCCCTGTCCCACCTCCACATCCCAGCGCCCCGTGGCGTCTCCTCCCCTCTCGGTTCCCTCCTGCTCCCCATCCTCCGCTGCTCTGCTCTCCCCCTCCTCTCGCCCCGCCGAGCCCCGAAAGGAGCCCTTGGTATGTTGTGTGAGTTGCAGCTCAAGTGAGTTTTATTCAGCTCCACTAACCTTGGCAGACAGACCCCAGGGAAAGGGACAAAAGGACAATTGTTTGCAGCAATTTTGCCCTCAATTGGTTTCCCCATCAGCTTGCAGAGCGGCACAGCCAGCCAGGCACTGCCTGACTAACAACATTAAATTCAACTCGCGCTTCTTGCGAGAAGGAGGGGAGGGGGGGCGCCGAGGAAACCAAACTTTTGGGGGCCGCTTCTTTCTTTTCCAAACACGCAAACCCCCAAACTGCGGCAAGGAAAAGCGGGGGGAGCTGAGCCGCTCCAGCATCCCCGCTATGCAGAACAGCAGCTGCGGCGCTTCTGTCCCCAGTGCCACCGCTGTGTCCAGCTGTGCCACCGCTCCCCCCGGGCATCTCCGGGGCCGCCTGCCCGCACGCCGGCCGGGCCGCGGGGCGCCGGGCTGCTCTCAGCTCCAGCTGGAGCCATCCCAGCCCCGGGGCAGCGAGCCGGGAGCTGCTCGTGTCCCCGCACCGCCGGTCCTGCTGCTCGTGTCCCCGCAGCCCCGGTCCTGCTGCTCGTGTCCCCGCACCGCCGGTCCTGCTGCTCGTGTCCCCGCAGCCCCGGTCCTGCTGCTCGTGTCCCCGCATCGCCGGTCCTGCTGCTCGTGTCCCCGCAGCCCCGGTCCTGCTGCTCGTGTCCCCGCACCCCCGGTTCTGCCGCGCCCCAGCCCCGCGTCCGCACCCGCACCCGGCTGGTTGTGATGGGGGAATCCCGAATGCCGAGAGGGTTTGCGCTCCCAGGCGGAGTCACCTGGCACAGAGACCCTTCCCAGGCTCCGGGGAGTCTTTCCAAGGCCTTGGCTCTGGAGAGGCCGCTGGGGTAATTCAAGCTGCCTTCCTGCACGCCCCCGGCTCGCCGCCGGCCCCCCGGAGCCTCCTCGGGGTTGAGCAACCCGCACGTTTGTGCCAAAGGCGTTTAGTGTTAAACGTAAGGATCCCAGTGGAGGGAGGGTTTGAGATGTCTTTCCCTGTTCCTCATCCCCCCAGTCCCAGCCTGAGCGTTTCCTGCGCTCTCCCTGCCACCACACCGGGCTGGGGTCTGGCTCCTGAGGATCCCCACGGGATCAGGAGTGCCACGAGGCTGTCCTGGGAGCAGCCTGGCCCTGGGCAACAGGAAATCGTCTCCCATGGCCAAACCAGTGCAGCCCCACCCTCTGTTCTGCCACCAGAGCTGTGACACCGCCGCTCCGGAGGCTGGGGAGGGTGGGAGCCGTGGGTTTGGGCATTCCCCCCTCCATGCTGCGGGTGCTGTAAAGCCCAGCCTGAGATCCGGACTGTAACCAATGGGTTGGTTTTGGCTGGGCCCCAGCTGGAGCCCTGCCTGCTCCATGAAACCAGCAGGGCTCGGCCAGCTCAACACCCTGCACCCCCTGCCCACCTCCTCGGGCACCTCAGCGGGGTTTGGCACCATGGGGAGGCCTGGATGTGTCAGGGTGAGGGGTGGCTGGGATTATCCCAGCTGGGATCCTTCCTTCCCAGCTCCAGAGGGTTCGTGGAGCTCCCGAGAGAGGCACGAGGACCCACGTGTGGGCACAGCCCCCTGAGCGTGTGCCCCAGGACATCCCTGCACCTTTGAACTCCAGCTGAGCGAGTTTTGGGTGGCTGCATCGAGGCGAGGGGGACCTGCCCGGGCACATCCCAGCAGCAGCAGGGTGCAGGAAGCAGCCGCCCTTTGTCTCTGCTCTGTGGGATGGGGCAGCAGGTGGATGTGAGAGCATCTCTGGAGCTGGGGTGCTGCATCCCAGGCTCCTTGGACCCACGTATCCCACACGCCACAGCCCCACACCAGGGATGTGGGTGTTTGCAAAGCTCACAGACGTGAAGGGAACCTGAGGAGGAATCCTAATTCACATGGCCCTGCAGGCCAAATTCCTTTCCTGGCCCTGGCGGGTGGGAGTTGAGCTGTTGGCCAGCTCAGCAGCAGTGCCCCTTGCACAAGGCACCCCAAAATCGATCTGCTGTGCCATGGGTGGGCACAGAGGCCGGAGGGATCTGACACCCAGCACACTGAAAGGCCACCAAGGTGCTCTCTGTTGTTTATCTCCAGGGTAATTAGGTAATTAACAAAGCAAATGAATTTCCGTTTCTGTCTTCAGGGCTGGATTTGGCATGTTGCTTGCCCTCATTTTGGAGCTCTGTGAGGAGCACAGGGTGGACTGGGGTGTGTAAATGCTCCCAGCCATCCCTGCCATCCTTCCAACCCCTCCGTGCACTGCAGCAGACACCGTCTGTGCCTGGGGGTGACCCCAGGAGCTGTGGGGCAGCTCAGCATCCAATAAAAGCCCCTGATTTTCCATGAGGGAATGTTCTGCTCCAGCACACTGGCTGCAGGAGGGACAGGTCCTTGGGTCAGGGCAGTATTTCCAGCAAGCCCAGGTGCCCTGAGCTGAGATTTGAGGGTTTTTTGGGTCATCAGACTTCCAGCACTGTCTTTGAACAGTTTGTTCCCATGCCTTGGGAAGCAGGAGCTCCTCTGGCTCTGCTACAGAGGAGTCTGCAGAAGTGCATGCCTGAAATCTTTGCAAACTTGGCTGTGGATTCCTACAGAACAGACTTTTCACTTCCCTGCTCAGCCCCTCTTCCCTCGGCCTGTGGGAGGGGGAGAGGTGGGAAGTGGAGCCTGGTGCCATCCCGAGCCCATCACTGATGGAGATTTTGGGGAGAGACAGGATCTGCCTTGCCAAACCACTTTACATCAACAGTCAGCCCAGACTGCCTTTGCTGCAGGGACTGGCAGAGGGAGAGGCTGCTGAACAAAGGAGGAACTTCTCCACACATACCACACACAAATATTTGCCGTAGCAGCAGGAACAAAATAGCAAATTAGCAGCAAACGAGCTGATCCTGTGCTTGGTCCAAGTTAGCCAGGTAGGAAAGTCCCAGATTTCACCAGGCAGGTGAAACACATCCTTGGAGCAGCTGCCATCAGGTCAATGAATCCCTGCCCGCAGCTTCCATCCCCAACGGCTGCTCATGGTCCAGCCGGGAGGAGAGGCTGGAGGAAGGGAGGGAGGGAAGGAGGGAGGCTCAGGCAGCAGCAGGCACGGAGGGGCCGGGACTGGGGCAGCCGCTGGCTGGGGTTGGCAGGGAAATGCCATGGAAACCCGCCGGCGTGATGCTGAGCCCCGCGCGTCCTCCCGCGAAGAAAAGGGGACAATGGGGCCGGGCAGGCAGAGCTGCCTCCCCAAGCTGTCCTACTTTGCTGCCCTGCCCCATCTGTGAGCTGTCAGGCACCCGCCTGGCTTCTCCCTCTGGCTGGAACCCCCCCGCAGGCAGCGTGTCCAAGCAGGAGGAGGGGGCTGTGACGGCAAAAGTCACCAGGCCTGGGGGGATGCTGGGGGGAGGCGTCTCTGATAAGCGTGGATGGCCTTTTATCTGTCACCAGGGTGTGCAAACAGCAGCCACGACCCCCGGTGTCCTCTTGGCATTGATACTTCTCTTTTTAAAAAGTTTTTAAGCACCGACACACAGCCATGCGAGGCTGGCTGGGTGGGTGTCAACTCAAGTGGAAAACCCTGGAAGGAAAAGGCAGCTCCAACCAGCCTTCAACAGGTGATGAAGATTTTCCCATCTCAGGTCGTGTTTTACCACACCTGCCCCATGTGTGGTGCCATGTCACAGTGTTCAGGGAGGCACAGGGACCCCCTGACTCGGGGGGTTTTGCACCCACCACCCCAGGATCTGTGGGTGTAGGGCAGGAGGAGTGGGTGGGTGCTGGGGGAGGCCTGCACGCCCCAGCAGGAGCTGCACGGGGTGCAGGAGCACACCCAAATCAAAGGCAGTGTTTAATTAAGGTTTCCGACGGGCTCAGATAGTGAAATGAGCAGATCTGGGCTCAGACACGGGGTGACTCCCTGGGTCTGCACCAGCACGCCAGGCAGCATTTGCATCCTCACACAGAGAGGGTTTTAATTGATATTGTGCTGGGATAACAGCAGGAAGAAGAAAGCACAGATCCCTTTTCATGTCTGGGCCCCAGCTCTCCTGCAGAACCCCGGGTGCTGCTGGGGTCAGGGTGTGGGGTGGGCAGGGTGATCCCCCCAGGGATGGAGCAGGGCTTTGCTGGGCTTCTCCCTCTGCATGCCCAGTGCTCAGGGAGGATGTGGTGATGTCACAGCACGTTTTTGAAGCAATTTGGGGTAAATGTGAGCCTCTGGAGCAAGTCCCACCAGCACTTCACTCCTTACACGCACCCCCAGCATCCTCCCTGGGCGCTGGCAAACCACTCGGCCTCTCCCCCAAAAATGCTGAGGTGTCCCCTTCCCTGGGCATCTTCAGGGGGACCCACCAGAGCTGTGACCCTCACCTGCTGCTGCAGGGGATCCCCCAGAGCTGTGACCCTCACCTGCTGCTGCAGTGGATCCCCCAGAGCTGTGACCATCACCTGCTGCTGCTGCAGGGGATCCCCCAGAGTTGTGACCCTCACCTGCTGCTGCAGGGGATCCCCCAGAGCTGTGACCCTCACCTGCTGCTGCTGCAGTGGATCCCCCAGAGCTGTGACCATCACCTGCTGCTGCTGCAGTGGATCCCCCAGAGCTGTGACCCTCACCTGCTGCTGCTGCAGGGGATCCCCCAGACCCTCACCTGCTGCTGCTGCAGTGGATCCCCCAGAGCTGTGACCCTCACCTGCTGCTGCAGGAGCCCCAGGCCCGTGCCAGCAGCCGGAGGGGGAGCAGCGGCATGGACACGCTTGCAGGGCGGAAAAACCGTTTGAGGAAACGAGGCCAGATAAATCAGGCGGATTCATTCAGCTCCCATGGTGCCTGGGAGAAAGGGGAGCCTTTGTGGGGAGCGAGGCGGCCGAGCCAGCCGCCCACCTGCCCCCGGCCCGCGCCGCCGGCTCCGGCGCCAGCGGCAGCAGCTGGGCCGGCCGCGCGCCCCGGCGCCTGCCAAGGGTGCCAGCGTGGCCCTAAATGCTCCCTTTCACCACAGCTCCATCGGGAGAGGGGCTGGGGGCTGCTCCTCAGCAGCTCCCAGAGGGGTTCGTGGGGTGCTCTGAGGGTGTGGGGTGCTGCACCCCAAGCTGGCTCCGCTCACCGTCCCATCCAAGAGCGCTTCCCCTCATTTCTATCTTTATGGCACCAAGGACAGGGGGACGAGCCCCCCACCATTTGCTCTGATTCTTGGGATGCTCGGCGTGCCACAGAGCCCGTGGGGGCTCCCTGGGGGCCTGGGAGAGGGGCTCGGGCTCTTTGATCCACCTCAAGTCTCCCCTGCTCCGGGCACAGCTGAGCCCGTGGGGCCCAGCATGGCCCCGCACAACTGCGGCCTCATCCTCCCCACATGGCAGGGGTGGAGGGGGACAGGGAAAAGGAGCCATCCTCATTTTCCTTCCCCCTCTGGCTGCTCCCCTTGTTCTCCTCGTGGTTTGGGGAGCCGGGACGTGCCGGGGAAGGAGCCTCCCCCTCGGCCCCGGCAGCTGTGACACCCGGGAGCATGCGCCGCTTCCGGAGAGGAAAATGACATAATTCATACCCAGAATAATTCCCTCCTCAGAGCAAACCCGGCTCTATCTCCTGGCTGACAGCGAGGCCCCAAGCCCCTCTCTTGTTTCCTAATCTCCAGCTCGAGCTGTGAGAGGTGGTGGGAAGCAGAGGAGAAGGCCAGGCCGGCGGTGTTTAAAATGTGGATATTGCAAATCAGCGCCGGGCAGGGGGGTAACAGCTCCAGGAATGACAGAGTCCCTAATTACATATGCTTAGCCAAGATTTTTGGCAGCAACATCAGAAAGGAGTTAAAGCTGCCTAATTCCTGCTTAGCCCCAAAATAGCCTCAAACAGACAGCACCGAGGTGGGGACACGGCCTGGAGCTGTGGCTGTGGGGGTGGCACTGCTGGGGGACCCCAAGAACCCCCTCCCCGAGTCAGTTCCCCTCTGAGGGGGGTGGGTTTTGGTGTCTGAGCCCCCCCTGCAGCTGTCCAGCTGCAGAGGGACATTTCCCACCGGGGCCAGGCACGGCCGAGGGGCTGTGCCTGGTTATCTCCCCAATGAGGGGCCTGGAGCCATCAAGATCTGCTCCAAACAATCGCTTCCTTTCCCAGGCACCTTCCAAAAAAAAAAAAAAAAAGAAGAACAAAAAAACCCCAACAATAATAAAAGAAAAAAAAAAAAGCGCTGACTTTTCCCAGTGCTGCCACATTTCCCTGCCTTGTGTTTTCCTGCCCCCACACATCTTCCTCACCCAGGGATTGTCCCCAGCTGCCTCAAGCAGGGCTCCTCACTGCTCCAGGGCCAGGATTTATCCTGCTGTGAGCCAGCACAGGGACTCCAGACACACTCAGACCTGCGGGACTGGGTGAAAAAACCCCAATGGGACATCTTGGCCCTGGGATAGGGATGAATCCTTCACTATGGATCAATCCTACATGTGGGGATGGGGTTGCTGCCAGAGTTGCTGCAGCTCTGTTGTCATCTCACCCCACACCTCCCCCAGCTGAGCACAGCACTCTGGTGACTTTAACCATGACATCTATGGAAAGAGTGATGAAGTTCTGGAATGTTCTGCCTGGGGAGGTGGTGGAGTCACCATCCCTGGGTGTGTTTAACAAAGCCTGGATGTGGCATTGGGTGCCAGGGTTTAGTTGAGGTGTTGGGGCTGGGTTAGACTTGATGATCTTGAAGGTCTCTTCCAACCCAGTGATTCTGTGATTCTGTGATTGTGTGATGTTCCCAGACGTTTTTTTCAGCTAAAACTGATGGATTCATGGGCTGGATTTCCCTTTCCCAGCTGCAGGACCCCCGTGGGCAGCTCCAGGGTGGCTCTGCAGCACGCTGGGTGCTCTGCCTCACCTCGGGGCACAGCAGTGGTGCTGCCAGGGCAGAGCAGAGGCTGCAGGTCCCATCCCGGGATGGCTGAGCTCCCCCCGTGCCCGTTCCCAGGGCTGCCATCCCCGGGGAGCCCTGGGGAGGCAGCTGGGAGGGCTGAACCCAAGCAGTGCCGTCTGCCACGGGGAGAGGAGTCCATCACTCAGGGCAGCCCCAGCCGAGCTGCTGGAGATTGTTCCCAGGGCTGGCTTTGTCACTGGGGACCAGGCCAGCATCCATCCCTGCCCCTCCCAGCTCCTGGGCTTCACAGCCTGCACGGGGAAGGGCTTGAACTGGGCTCTGACCTCCTGCCTGCTGCCAGTGACATCCTGAGGTGTGCACACTCAGCTGTCCTTGCACACTCAGCTGTCCTTGCACGCTCACCTGTCCTGGCACACTCACACCCATGACACGGCTCTTCCCTCTCAGTGGTTTGGGCACAGCAGTGGGATTCAGGCATGACTCTGCTCAGAAACATGAGATTTTGGGGTTTTGGGGTCAAATTTTCCCCATCAGGAGATCAGGCACCTGCAGTGGGTGTCTGGCAGAGGTTTGGGCCTGCGTGGGCAGTGTGGTCATGGGCACAGCCAAAGATGGTTTGGAGGGAAGGCTGAGGCTCTTCCCAGCTGTGTCTTGGGACAGTGTCCAACCAAAATGTAGCAGGGCCATCAGCTCTCCTCCTTTTTAGGGGAAACACCATCCTGGGAAGAAGCATCCCCTGATCTGGCTCCCAGCTCATCCACCCTGATCCATGCACAGACCAGGCTGGGGCTCTCCCTCTAATCACTACACAGGTTCTGGTGTTAATCAGGCTAATTGATGCCAGGGTGGATGAGCTGGGAGCCGGAGGGGCTGCGGGGTGGGTGGAGGGCTGAGTGTGCTGCAGGAAGTGTGGCTGATCTGCCCTTGGCACTATCTTTGTCACACTCACAGTTTCCCATGCTGGTTTGGGTGATAGGGCTGGAGCAAAGCAGAGGGAAAACACCCCAAATCCCAGCCTGGGGGCTTTGGTGTGCATGGTCCCCCCTCATTTATGAGTCAGACTGGACCCTGCACCTCTCCAGCTGGAGCCTGCACGGCCTCTGCTCCTTTGGAGCAGCCCTCTGGCTTGGCTCTACCCCACACTGGTGCCCAGGGATGAATCCTTGGGATATAAAACTGCTTCTGCCCCCTCCAGTTGCGCTTTGCCCCCCTATAATCACGCCAGGGTGTGGTGATGCCCTGTGGGAGGGCTGTGCCTGGTGCTGGGGTTCCCCACTGGAGAAGATTCATCTCCTGGTGATTCATCTCCCCTTCTGTGGGAGCTGGAGCCCTTTTGGAAGCGTGCATCCCAGCTGCCCACAGCTGCACTTGGTGCTTTCCAGGGCTGTGGGGTCAGGATTGGCCTCCTCCTCCATTGTCTGCTGCCTCATTTGTCACTAATCAACATCAGGGCTCTGGGTCTGCACTGTGGGCTGGGGAGGGAAGGTTTTTCCGAGCCCCTGGGCCAGGGCTGGGTGCCAGAATGGGAGCAGGACCGGGAGCACGGCCACAGCCTGAGCCTTGTGGCGCTGGCTGCTCCCCCGGCTGAAGGGGAAACTGAGGCACGAGCTGGCGTGCGGGGGAAGTCAGAGCCAGACACCTCAAGTGTGGTTTTTCTTTCCCATTTGTTTACTTTCCTGCGTGCTCCCCAGGCCCTGCTCTTTTGCAAGCCGAGGGTCTTTCGTAAGAGGAGGGCTGGGGAAGTTTTGCAAGCACAGGGAACCTGCACGTGCCTTTTGAAACAAAGCCTGACCTCGGGGCCTGCTGGCTGCTCCTGTCACTGCCACCTTCCCCTTCCTGCCTGCAAGGGATGTCACTGGGGCTGGCCTGGAGGCAGGAAGGGACAGCCCTGCCCTGGTTTGTCTGGGCGTGGGCAGGGAGGTGAATCACTCCCACAAGGAGCACCAGCACAGGGAGCTGGGACATGGTGGGGAATCCAAAATCACCTTTGAGGCATCTCCTGGCACCCTGAGGGAGCCGCTGTGCTGCTGAGCTGGGCAGGGAGGTGTGATGGATGCCATGGTGCTGCTGAGCCAGGAAAATCTTCCTGTGCCCCATTCCCACTGAGCCCACTGGGGATGTGTCTGGGGAAGCTCTGAGCCCACTGGGGATGTGTCTGGAGCTGTGTTTTTGGATATAATCTGAATTTCAGAGCAGCAGGATCCGGCTGTGTCTCCTGACCTGCAGCAAACCTGCACCTTGTGGGTGCTGCTGTGCACCTGGCTGGTGTGGGGCTGGGTCCTGCACAGAATTCCCTGTCCCACATCCCATCCTCCTCCCCCTGGCGTGTGGCACCGGGGAGCTGAGTGCTCTGGAAGGACTCAGTTACCTAATAGGAAGGGGTGGGGGTGGGTGTGGGTGTGATAAATACACGCAGATAATTTTACTTCATGGTAAGTCAATAAATTACTAAAGAGCCTTTGATTGTGCTCTCAGTGGTGCATGTTGATTCAAAAACCTAAGACATTTAGCCTCAATTATGTCTATTTGTGTGTCTTTCCTGCCTGGCTTCTCTGCAGAGCAGGGGAAATAACCCTGCCTTGTCTGCGTTCCCACACCTCTCCAGCCTCGGCCGTGCTCCAGATTTCACTCCTGTCCTGATAACCCTTCCAGAGGCGAGTGGGAGAGCACCAGCTCTTGGCACGAACCCTCTCCAGCTCTCTGTGCTTGACCAAAAGCACTTGGAGCAAACTCTGCCTGGATGTGGCCAGCCCCAGGGGTGCCAGCTGAGGCAGTGGGATGCTTTGAGGCTGGCCAGGATTGTGGTTTCCCCCATTTCCCCTCTGGCATGGTGTTGGGATGATGCAAAACCATCTGCAGGAGTGCAAACCATGCGTGTGAGGACAGCCTGGCCCTAAAAGTGGCTCCTTGCAGCATTTCCAGCTCAGGAGTGTAAACCATGCACATGTGGACCCTGGCCCTAAAAGTGGCTCCTTTCAGCATTTCCAGCTCAGGAGTGCAAACCATGGATATGGTGGCCCTAAAAGTGGCTCCTTTCAGCATTTCCAGCCCAGGAGAGTGCAGACCACACATGTGGGGACACCCCGGCCCTAAAAGTGGTTCCTTTCAGCATTTCCAGCCCAGGAGTGCAAACCATGCATGTGGGGCCACCCTGGCCCTAAAAGTGGCTCCTTGCAGCATTTCCAGCCCCAGCAGCCCCGCTCCCCGCAGCCCCTGGCACGGCGCAGCCTCGTGTGCTGGGGCAGCCTGGCCGTGATCCTTGGAGCACACAGCTCCCTTCAGCTGCTGGGAATTCAGCTTTAGAGAGGAGCTGGCACTGCCTGCGCTGGGTGGCTCGGCTGGGGACGTGTCGCCACGCGAGGGAACAGCTCGCTGTCAAAGGAGAGCAGGGCTGAGCCAGGGATCAGCTCTGCTCCGCTCCAGGGCGATGTGTGCGGGATTCCCGAGTGCCCCGGGGCACTGCAGGGCTGGAGGGACTGGCACTGCTGCTGTTCCCCAGCCGGGAATGCACCGTCAGCCTGCGGGGTGGAGTTCACGGTCAAAGCCCCTTTGGAGATGGATGGCGGGAGCTGTCAGGGCCGTGCCGTTAGAAATGAGCCCCTTCCAATGGGAAGACGCTTGTTTCCTTCTGGGAAATCTCAGCAGAGGGTCATTAATCACCGGGCAGGGCAGCTCTGCCTGGCTTGTGATGGGATGTGGGTTCAGCACGCAGTGGATGTGCCATGGAGCCTCCACTCCTGGCCTGCAGCTGGGCAGCCTGGTGCTGCTCCCTGGGTGTGCAACAGGCACTGCCATGGCTCTGGAAAGCACAGGGCACCATTCCTGCTCCTGGCCTGCCTACATGTTTGTGCATGCAAATTTGACAGTGGCTTTTCAAGTGCAAATCTCCCGTGAAAACAAAAGGCAGTCCCGAAACTGGAGCGTAGGGGGGCATTGAACTGGGCTGTTCTTGCAACATCTCCCCAGATCCTGCTTCCCACTGCTGAGGTGCACCCAGCACCTTGTTCTTTGAGCTCTGACACCTATTTTTAGCTGGCAGGGAGGAAGCACAATTACACCCACCCTCAGCAGACACTTCTGCTTGGCTGAGTGTGCCCGGGCTGTGCTTCAGCGGAGTTTGGTGCCTGATGGGATCAGACAGGGAAAGGGAACAGCACGAGGATGTGGCAGGGACATGCAGTGCTCACACCAAGGGCCTGGCCCCTCTCCAGTCGCAGCCTGTGGGCAGGGAGGGACAGAGCTGCTGGCTGCAGGTGTTTGCATCAGGAGGTGAAATGTAATCCCCGAATGGTCCCAAAATCCATCCTAGCTTCTTGCAGATCTTTGGTGCTTTCCCAGGTGGAGTGTGAGGCCCCTGGGAAGGCAGCCCCCATCCATGGGCACGGCTGGCCAGGCTCTGCCAGGATGTGGACATCATCTCCAGGGAGCTGGGTCACACCTGGAGCCCCCACCATGCAAAACTGTCCCCACTCTGCACACCTGGAGGCCTCGGGAAGGTCCCCATCCTGCTCATCGGTGTGGGACACGCATGGGCAGGACAGGAGGAGGGCACACAGGGTGACACAGGGCTGTGTGTCCCCAGTGAGTCACCAGCCAGGGCTATTTTTACCCCCGGGGCAGCCTCGCTGGGTCATTCCCGGTTCCTAATTGCTGTGATCAGACCTCCATAAATCTCACCCGAAAGAGGAAGTCTGGGAAATCGAAATCAGCGAGGCGGGCTGGGCTGGGCTGGGCTGGGCTTGGCTAGGCTGAGCTTGGCTGGGCTGGGCAGGCACAGCTCAGGGGGTGCTGTGGCTGGAGAAGACTGAGGACAGAGAGCCCCGACCTGTGACCTGCCGCCCTTCACACCTCGCACTGCAGAGCTCCCCGCAGGGATGTTTTGGCTGACATTTAACCACCGGAACAGGCTTCTTCCACCTCCTCTGCTGTTCCCAGCCTCTCCCTGCTTCCCTTAGTGCTCCTAAACTCCAAGCTGAGCCGAGCCAAGCCGAGCCAAGCCAGTGCAGGGGAGCAGTGCTGGATGGGAAAAGCCAACCCCTGATCTCTTGCCCAAAAGTCACACCACACCCAAGCATCTGAAAAAGCTTCATTGAACAGTTTGTTGGCTATTTTTGTCAGTGCCTCTGCCCTTCCTGGCCGGGGCTGAGACCAGAAACAGCAACACCACGATAGAGAGGATGAGATGACCACATCCAGGGCATGGGCAGAGGAGAAGGGCTGGGGGATCCTGCTAGCAGGGTGCTGGAGGTGTTTGCACCATCGGGCCTCGCTGCTCTGGGTTTTCTGCGTTGGGTGATGGCTGGAACCCGCGGGAGGGTCCTGCTGGGGTTTGGTGGTGGGCTGTGGGCTGAAAAGGAGCCAGCAGCAGAGATAAGCAGAGCACAGAAACATTGCCATCTGCTGACACGCCGGGCCGTGCCGCCGGTCAGCGCTCGCAGGGGATGCAGGAAGCATCAGCTCTGCAGGATGTGGGCTGAGCCCTGCCCGGGCTGATGTCCCCATCTGGCAGCAGGGCAGGAGCACGGCAGGATGGCCCTGCCAGGCACAGCTGTGGCAGCAGCAGGTGCTTGGCACATCAGCTCCAGGCCACGGCAATGCAGGCCGAGCTCCGAGCTTGGTGCTGGGGGTGCTCTCCCTGCTGACCATCCAGGAGATGCTGGAGGTCTCTCTGCTCATCCCCAAAGAGTCAATGAACCTTCACCCTGCTGTGAGGAGTCACTTCAAAGTGTGGGGCAGCACCCAGCATGGTGCTGGTGCAGACAGAGAGGGCAAGTCTGTGTAAGAGAGGGTAATTGCAGCCTCTGATGCAAGCGCTGCACAGGATTTGGGAAAACCAGCACTTGGCTGCAAAAGGGAGTTTTGATTCCCCTCAGCCTGTTCCCCCCTGAGCTTCCCCCGGTGCCCTCCAGCTACAGAGCTTGGAGATGCATGTCTTGGACTGGATTTGCTTTGTTTCAAGTTCCCTGGGAATCTGGCACTGGTGCTTTCCAGAGGAAGGGTGCCTCCAGCTTCCCAAGCACCAGGGCTTTGCCACGGTGGGCAGAGAGCTGGGAGCTCCCCTCTGCTCTGGCCTGGTCTGCAAACACCATCCCCAAGAGCTGAGATGCAAACCCACAGTCCCATGGGGCCCAGCCATCAGCCCTGCACCCCCAGATTTACCCTTGCAGGGCTCTGGGATCTGCACACCCAGCACTGACGGCAGCAGGGAAAGCCAGGGCCAGGGGGATTTGCTCCCCCCATCCCTGGGGATGCAAACACCCAGCACAGGAGATGGGGAGGCTGCTGCAGCTCCCAATTCCTGCAGAAGGAGACACAGACACAGGCAGATGTGCAAGGACACATCTGGCCAGCCCGTGGGACACCCCTTGCTGAGGGGACAGTGTCAGATGAGCCCCCAGTGGCTCCCAGGGCCCAAGAGATGAATTCTGGTACAGCGGGTCCAGAGCAGCTGCTCTGAGCTCAGAGCAACCTTGGCTGGGTGGAGCATCCCAGGGCCATGGCCTGGCCTCTCCTCTGGCCAAGCTCATTTCCCTTTCTCAGCCTGGCAGCAGTGTTTCACTCTTGTGTCAACATTTGGAAGAAAAGGGGGGAAATAATAATTTCTGTCAAACCCTGGGAATGTGGGTGCCCCGAAAACAAACAGAAGCTCTGTTTCTTCAGTGAAAAGCCGTTGTAAATCTGGTTGGCTGCCAAAAAGTGATAAAAATGATTGCTGTTCTGCACTAGAGAAGAGTTTTGTTGGAAATGTCACCCCCCCACGCATCCTCCCCCCAAATCTCAGTTTTATGAAAACACCATTTTTTATCAGTAGCCTGGCAGGCAGATGCTTGGCCTGGGCCCCCACTGGAGGCCAGATGCACCCAAATTGCCATTCCTGCTTTGTGTTATGTGTAGACTGACAGCTGTCAGTCACCACTCAGTCACCTCTGCTTTCCAGGGGTTAATCATGCTCTGGGGAACAGATTTCCTCCTGTCCTGGGCTTCCCTGGTGCTGTTAGGGCAGGAATTCCTCAGGTAAGGATCACCATGCCCAGGCACCACCTCGCAGCGTCCAGCATGGGCAATGTGGGATGGGCCAAGGGGCAGTGCCAAGGGAATGTGCCACAGGAGTTGTGGCTTTGTCAGGATGAGCCATGGCCAGTGACAGGGAAAAAGCCACTGGGAAAAGCCTGGCCAGTGCAGCAGCTGCCTGGCACAATCCCTGGCTGGAGTGTGCAGGGGGAGGATGCTCCCTGTCCACACTCCAGCTTTTCAAAGGGCACAGGGAAGAACGGTTGTGTCATCAGAGCTGTGAGCTGGACCTGTCAGGGCTGGTCCCTTGTTTATTTAGGAACTGTGGCAGGTTTCCAGCCAGTTGTTTTCCTGGTGTAATATTAAACTCCCAACCTTTTGTTCCAAGGCATTGGCACCTCAGCCCCAGCCCCACTTCAGCTGGGGCAGCACTGAGCCTTGTTCAGGGAGCAGGGCAGGGACAGGGACAATGAGGGCAGCTCTCAGTGTCCCCTCTGCTTGTCCTGGCACAGCTGGTTGGGACTTTCCAGGTGTGCCCATATCAGGTGCTGCCTGATGGGTGTCCCCAGCCTGGGCCAGTGCAGCAGTGACAGGGACAGGGAGGGACAGGGGAGGACAGGGGGGACATTCCAAGCCCACCAGCCCTGACAGCATCACTGACACAGGGATGTGGATGGGCTTCTACAATCCTGCTCATGCAGATCAATTCCCTGAAAATCACTGGCTTAGGGGTTGGATATCAACACTTCCTGTGCTCCAGACCCACTGCAGGAATTTGCAGGATCATAATCCTCATAGAAACGTTTTGGACCTGCAAGGAAACAGCCCGAGGGTTGGAGAGGGACCAGAGCAGGGTTAAAGCATGGCCATGTGTAGGGGGATACAGTATGGGCAAATGAAGGTGGTATAGAATGTAATCTTATCCCCTAAAGAGTTGCAGCTGTACCAATTACTAAAGATTAGGAGCAGGCCTGATGATAACAGGCCACACCTGTAGCAAATAAGAACAGTATTATAAAAGAATGGATTGGTGGGATCTGGAGTCAGATAAGTACTACAGAGCCCAGGGTCAGTGCTTAGGGGAGGTATGACTCTCTGGCAATATAGAATCCTTGCACCTTAAGGATAATAGAACTCTTGCTATACGAGACAACAGCCATGCAGGTGTGTGAGGGGGCTCAAAGCCCCTCACAGCTCAGGCTCCTCTCCCAGCTGCACAGAGGAGCCGGCATTCCTCGGGGGAGAGGAGCAGCGAGCTGTGCTGTGTGGCTGGGCTGAGCTCCTGGCCAGGGAGCAGCAGCAGCAGCAGCAGATCCCAGCGCCTGCGGGAGCCCGGCTCTGCCTGCTGCGGGACCTGCCCGGGCACGGCCGCTTCCCCGGCGGCTGCTGCTGCTGCTCCGGAGCACGAGGATCCCACGGTGCGGAGCCTCCTCCTCCTCCTCCTCCGCGGGGAGCGGCCCAGGGCAGCGGGCAGGTGGAGAGCCCGGGGCCACAATTCCGCATCACAAACCCACACGCGTCCCGGCTCCGATAAGGAGGCGAGAGCGAAGCCCCGGGTGCCGTCGGAAACGCGGCGTTTACTGGGAGAGCCCCAGGCAAAAAAAAAAAAAAAAAAAAAAAAAGCCCGTGCCCGGCTTCCAAAGGTGCGTGGTGGTTGTTTTTGCACACTCAGACATAAATTAATTGATAGAACACCCGGTTACTCGGGTAGATTTGCCTCCCTCTCTTCTGGTGGCGCGGGAGGATTGCCGGGGGCACTGCTGGGTGGGGAGTGCCTTTGCAAACGCTCTCCTTGCCCGGAGCAGCTGCTCTGGACGTTCATTTTGAAGCAGATCGTGTCTTTTTAGTTCAATTCTGTGGCTGAGGCTCATCTTTATTCAGGAAAAAACTCCCTTTTAGCGATTGCAGCCTCACCTCGGGGAGGCACGTAGGTCTGGGAGGGAGCAGACTCCCTCCTCCAGCTTCACCTGCTCCTGACCCACGTCCTAGTGGAAGGAAGCACTGGCAAGGTGCTGCAGGAGGGTCAGGAGTGCATCTTTTGAACATCTCCCCCTTCCTGAATTTCATGTGCTGGTGATCAGGCAGGTAACAGAGCAGGAGTGTGGCTGATTTTGGAGGGCCTGGGAGCTGATAAAACGGCATTGCTGGGAGCGTGGCCCATCTCCTGCTATTTCACACCAGCCCTCCCTGCCCCACAGCAAGCTCCTGCACAAGGCAGGACTCCCAGCTGCATCCCAGAGCAGGTCCTGAGCTGGATCCATGGTGGGAACCTGAGAGAAGAGAGCCAGGGTGAGCCGAGCTCCTTTGGCCTTTATTCTAATGATAATCAGGCTGAATTCCTCTGCTCGACCCCAAGGGATGCAGACAGGGAGCTTTCCCAGAGAGCTGAGCTTGCTTTCTGTGGTTTCCCCTCTCCAGCGGGATCCAGATGGGCACAGGGCCCTCCTGGGGACGTGTCCTGAAGCTCCTGCCCACATCAGACCCCCCTGCACAGAGGGAGCATCCCTGGAGCACACGGTGTCTGCAGCAGGAGGTGGTTTATGCCCAGACATGTCCCACAACCTGCTAGGAGAGAGCCAGGAGAGAGTGTTCCCTGCACTGCTTTCCTTCTTCCCAGTGTTACAAAGAGAACACTGGTGGCAGGAGAGGGAGGCCGTGTCCTAAAACATCTTGAGAAGAGTCTGGTCTTCTCCCAGCTGGCCAGGAGAATTCATTCTCAGTCAGTGCTGGAGCTGCTGTAAATGCAAAGAGCCAAAATAAGGTGGGGGAGTGAGACCCTCTGAGCCCCAGAGCTTTGGGAGCTGAGGGGAGAGGGTTTTTCTCTGCCTGCTTGAG
The DNA here is from genome assembly GCF_012460135.2 of Molothrus ater. NCBI lineage: Eukaryota > Metazoa > Chordata > Aves > Passeriformes > Icteridae > Molothrus > Molothrus ater. Next base: position 8,912,185 of record NC_050497.2, on the reverse strand, counting down.
AAGCAACAAGTGTTCTCTGCCTCTCCTTTAACCAGAGCCCTCTTCCACAGCCAGTCCCTGGAGCCAGCTGCACCGTGGGCAGGGAGGTGGCAACTCCTGGGAATGCCTGTCCTTGGGGATGGATGGACAGCAGTGACAGACACCCAGGGGATCCCTGTCCTTGGGGATGGATGGACAGCAGTGACAGACACCCAGGGAATGCCTGTCCTTGGGGATGGATGGACAGCAGTGACAGACACCCAGGGAATGCCTGTCCTTGGGGATGGATGGACAGCAGTGACAGACACCCAGGGAATGCCTGTCCTTGGGGATGGATGGACAGCAGTGACAGACACCCAGGGAATCCCTGTAAATGGGGATGGATGGACAGCAGTGACAGACACCCAGGGAATCCCTTGGAGATGGACAGATAATCATGGGGCACTTGTACTTTCAGTGTTTTGCTTGATTTACTTTCAAACTCACAGGTTTTGAGGGTCCATCCTAACCAGCCTGGTGTGAAGAGGGCACAGGGTCAGGGCTGCTCTGCAGGGCCTCAGAGGGTGCCTGCACCCAGCTGTGGGTGCCCAGCTGAGGAGCTGGGGTGCAGCCCAGCCCTTGGCATGTCCCTGGGTGCCTGTGGGCAGCACGGTGCCCAACACGTGCGTGCAAGCCCGAGCCCAGGAACCTGCCACGTGGAGGGGATGGAGGAACCCAAAAATCCCGACTTCACCATAAAAATATCAATCATCTCCAAACATCCGTGCGATGCTGATCCTTCCCTCCCTGCCTGGTATTTTCTCACGCTCTGGAGCTGGCAGCAGCCACTGGGAAGCAGTGTTGGAACTTGTCCTGCCGTCCCATCAAGGCCCTTTATCTGCAGCATCGAGCCCTAGAGCTGGAAGAGCTGCAAGTAGGGGCAAGGCACGCTCCTGCTTGCCGCTTTCCATTGCGTCACTTGGCCAGGCTGAGCCAGAGCCCCGGGGCCAGATCCCACACACACCACCCTGCCTGCTCCTGCAGAGCACAGCCTGAGTGATGGGCAGCAGGCAGGGACCCTGGGGACACCCCTGAGCAGCATCACTGGGATCCCTGCACTGCCCTCCCAACAAGGAGCAGTGGTGTGCCTCTCAAAAGTCATCGTGTCACAAGCTGCATGCTCGGGGTGGCCCCAGGTGTGACCCTGATGTGGGACAGGGATGGGGACGCTGGTTGGGAGCCACCTTTGGAGCAGAGCGTGGCCCAGGCCTGGTTGGATGCTCTGCTGGGATGGTGGGGACAGGAGGGAATGGTGGCTGGGATGCTGGGTAGGGGATGATGAGGCACCTGCCTCAGTGTGGGATCCTGCTCGGAGCCAGCCCAGGTAATTAACACAATTACAATTACGAGGCAGGCTGCTCCTTGCCCCTCCCTTGCTGGCTCCTCAGTGAACCAATGGATTTGAAAACTCAGCCACCCTTCTCACACCCCCCAGCCCCAGGTGCCCGTGGCTTCCAACACAAATTCCTGAGATCCTCCTCTGAGCCCTGCCAAGTGCTGTGTGCCAGCAGCTGTCCCCTGCCAGGGCCACGTGGCACCAGCATTTTGGGGAGGACACCATGGTGGTCAGTGTGAGGAGAATTCTGACCCTGCCCACCTCTGGTTATGCCCAAGCCAAGGAGATGCCCCATCCTCAACTTCCAAGGGAGTTTGTGACTCCACCCTGGAGTCAGGTCAGGCCAGATGGATCCCCCTTTTCACAGAGAGCATGGCCAGAAACATTCTTTTATCAACAGGGAGCAAAAAGAGCTCAGCAAAGCTTTGTATCACACTGCAGCAATTCCTGACAGAGCTGCAGGGCCACGGGCACCGTGAGGGGATGGCAGAGCTGCCCTGAGCCCATGGGACTGGGGATGCCATGCTGCACTGGGGCTCAGAGGGGCTCGGGGCATGGGGCAGCCCCAGGAGCAGCCGAGGCAGGCAGGAAGCCCTGCTGCTCTCCTCTGCAGGAGGAGGTTTCTGGTTTCTCAGAGGTTTCTGGTGCGTGGGCGCTCTGCTGTCGAGCAAGGCTGAGCTCCCCACGCGGTGTCTCTGAGGTGACACCAGCAGTGACACCCAGGGTGCCTCTCTGACCTCGCATTCCACCGCCCACGTGCACGAGGCTGGCAGCAAACAGCTCTGAGGCTGTCACTGCAGGGTCACAGGAGCCTGCGTTTGGGCCCTCACTCCACTGCACAGACACAGCAGTTTGGGCAGGGGAAGGGGGGTGGTTTGGGGGCTGCTGGGGGGGCCCCGAGGGCAGGAGGAAGCTGCTTTGGCTTCTGCAGAACCCACACGGCCAGAGGAAGCTTCTCCTCCCAAAGCCAAACATTAAAATGTGTTATTTTATGAATCAAAAACCTGGCACCCCCCCTTCAGGGAGTGTTGCAAGGTGAGGAGCTGCTGTAAAATGAGAAGCCCCAGCTGGCTGGTACTGAAAGTGTTAAAAGCAAACACTCAGAGTATTTGTTTTTGGCCAGCCTAGGACTTGTTTTTCTGACAGTAAAAAGATGGTTTTATTTCAAAATTGCCAAAACTCTCTTGCTCCCCCGGGCTTGGCTATCCCAGTGGGTTCGCTCTGGGGCAGGTTTTCCCAGCCTTGGAAAAAACTGAGCCTTTAAAAACAAAACAAAAAATTAAATTTAAAAAAAAAATAGGCAAAACTGCAAATGCTTGTTGATTCCATTGATTTCCCAGTTTGGTCATTTCCCAGCTCTCCCTGGTGGAAATGAGTGAGATTCCACCAGAGCTGGCTCAGGGCTGCCCCATCCCAACATCCTCGTGTCAGCCACCTCAGCCTTGGATATGGGGAGCTGGGCTTTGATGGGCAGGAAGAAGGAAAAAAAAAAATAAAATAAACCAAACCAAGCCGAACCGGGCTGTTTTGATGGCAAGAACCCAAATGTCCCTCTGCACCCTGACCTTCATTGTGTGGGGAAGGAGGGAGCGACTGGGAAAACGAGATAAGGATTGCCCGGGGGTGACAGCGGCCACACGTGCCAGCACATGCAGTGAGTGTGTCCCTGCCCAGCAGCAGGGCAATGTGGAGTTCTGGTGGTTTGGGATTGCTCAGGGGCTGGAGGAGAGGGGCTCTGGCTGGCCAGGAGCCAGAAGGAATCATGGTCCCCAAGGAAAACAAGGAGAGTCAGGACTGGGAGAGCTGAGGGGGAAGAGGATGCTCGGGGAGCTGTCACAGACATATTTTGTGAAAAATCCTTTCATTAGGATCTTTTCTCCTGAGAAGCTGAAAAGCCTCAGAAGAAAACAAAACCCAATAATTACCTGCTGCTGTAGAATGCAACAAGTGCATCTTTGATTGGTCCATGAAGTTGTTTTTAATTAAAGTCCAGCTGTCTTGGACTCTCTGGAGAAAAAAATCCTGGCAAAAGGATTTCTCATAAAATATGTCTGTGACAGGGTGCTGCTCAGGGAAGTCTGCAGGGGCTCTTCTCTTCTGTTTGGTGGGAAATCTCTCCCTGGGGGTTTCTCTCACCTGGGATCCTGCCTCACCCACATCCATGGGAGGCAGAGCTGCTTTGGCAGGGCAGGGAGTGGGGGGACAGGAGTCCTTGTCCCCCCAGGGCTGGGGGTGATGTGCTGTGCCACCCCTGCTCCAGGAGCAGTTAGGGCCAACCTTTAACCGTGTTAATTTGATGGGGCTGAAGGAACTGTTTACATTCACCTTCCCCTGTGTTTGGTTTGTGATAGCAGCAGAGCAGGAGGCGATGCTGTGGTTGTCCCGTTCTCAGCAGATTTAGGGGGGTTTCCTATGGGAAAAGCAGTGATAGAGCCCTGGCAGGCACCCATCCAGATCCTTCCCCTGATTTTTTTAAAATTTATGTTTAGCTTTTACCTCATCTCAAATAAAAAAGAGTGATTTAAAACCCTTTGCAATAAAACAATTCAAACAGAAGCTGGTCTGCAGCGCTGTTTAATGGGGAAGAAGGTTCTCCTTATTTGCTTAATTACAGGTTTTTGTTTGTCGAGTACTTGTGGGTGAATTGTTTGCAAATAACAGCTGAGTTTATTCATGCTCAGAGCCCTGAGCCCTGAGATTAGAGCTGGGAGACAGGAGCTGGAGGGTGCTCAGGGCTGTGGGTGACCCCTGGCAAGTCCCAGGAGGGGCTCGAGGGCCCTGGGATCGTGTGCTGGATCCTCAGAGGGGCTGTGGTGCTGCTCTCTTGGAGCTGCCTGCCTCACACAATATGGTTTTAATCACGTGCAGTTGATCCTTTTATAAATCGCAGATAAGGATTAACTGCTTTATGGAGTCCCTGTAAAACACAGTCCATTAATGGGAGTGAACTGAGGTTGCCTGGGCTTTGGAGCCCTGGATTCAGCCTGCCAGGCCAGGCCATGGACTGCCAGGTGTTTCCTGACCTCCTCCTGTGTGCCTGCAGGAGATAACACCTCTCCTTAGGGCTTCTTCCCTGCTTTATGGTGCAGATAAGGGAGTTTTGGGGTGTTCAAGGAGAAGTGGCTGCCGGGGGATGCTGTGCTGAGAGTAGGTGGCTCAGACTTGGGATGGACACGGGATCTGTGTGAGCACAGCTGCTCCCAGCCAGTTCTGGGGCCATCCTGCTGCTGTGATGTCCCAGAACTGGAGCTTGGGGATCTCCTGAGAGCCTCCAGACTGATGGAAATGGCAGCTGCCCCGAGCACAGGGAACAGGGAAGTGACACCGGGCAGGGAGACGCGGCCCCAGCCAGGAAAAACAAAGAGCAGGACACAAACACATCCCTGCAGCCACCCACCCGCCTCTCCTAGGGCTGCACACAGCAAAGCCCAGCTGGGAAACTGCTCCCAAAGTGAAGAAATCCCAAAGTTTGCAGCCTGCACAGCGGGGAAGAGCCACAAAATTATTGTGACTGTTCTGAAAGGGCGATGGAGGCTGCAGGAACCATCCCATGGGGAACCCACCAAAGGGCAGCAGCCACTTCTCCCTCCCTGCCAGCCCCGAGTGAGCCGGGGCAGGGGGGCAGAGGCTGCTGCAGGTGCTGAAGGGCTCGGAGGGGCCCAGGTGACTCAGGTGTGACTCAGGGCACAGCCACGCAGCTCCCGGAGCTTCGCCCCAGCCTGCGCTCGCCGCTGGCGCTGGGGGTGATGCGGAGCCGGCACGGAGCCGAGCCGCGATCCGGAGTGTGGGAAAAGCGCAATCGCTGCGAACAATCGCGGGCAGAGCCGGCAGCAGCACGCAGAGAGCCAGCGAGGAATTCGGAGACACATTCCAGCGGGAATGACAGAGGAGGGGCTGCGAGCTGGGCCGGGAGAGCAAAAAAAAAAAAAAAAACGTGCTCCGATTTGTTTTGGTTTTTTTTTCCTCCCTCTCTGCAGAGGTGTCCCGCCCTGCCTGGCTTTCGAGTAAAGCGCTGGGTGCAATTCTTTTCTTCTATATCAAAACTTGCTTCCATCTCTGTTCCTTCGTCAGACTCTACGTTCAAAAATCTTTCTGCTAAGCACACACATCTGTGAGACTTTCTTGTCAAACTTTCATCCTTGCCAACACACACGCGGCCACCTCCACATGCTCGGTGCCCATCTCCACCCCAGCAGCATCACCCTCCTCCCCGCGCTGGGCAGAGGCTCCTGCCGGGCACAAGGAGCGATAATTGTCAGGCTGCGAGGCTGCCCTGGGCCCTGCTTCACTCCTTGCTGCAGGCACAGCAGCCGTCCGGGAGCTAAAAGCGCTCAATTGTTGGCCGATGCTTTTCTTTGAAGCCCTCATTCATCCTCCAAGGTCTGTATTGATTGGGGACTCCAGGAAAGCATCTGCCCTTCTCTGCCTTCATCAATGACTTTCCCACATTAATCCACCTCGTCCCTTGATAACCACACTAATTACTCTCAGCTAGGTTGACTCTGGCAGGGCGCTGGAGGCCGGGAGGAGGAACCTGGCTGGGCCTTAAAGCTGCAGCTCTGTGCAGAGCCAGCCCCGGGGCTGGAGGGAGCTGCTCATACTGGGAGTGTGAGCGCCAGGCATGGGGCTGCCCGAGGCCAGCACGCCAGCTGGGGGCAGAGGGGTTCGCTTTCCATTGCTGAGGCCTTTGTACCTGCCAGGGAATCCCTGGTGGTTTTTCAGGGATGGTGGTCCCGGTGGGATGCACACCCACCCTCCCTGCCTGCATCTGCCAGCCCTGGGGCTCCAGGGGCTCGCTCTCTGTGCTGCAGGGGGTTTCAGACCACCACGGGAGGTTCATACCCTCAGCCTGGGGTGGTCTAGGCACGAGATGAGACCTTTTCCATGTCTCCATCTGCGTTTCCTTGAGGGGGAAGAGAGGGACAGAGTTCTTTGACCTCACCACACTCAGGCTGAGCTCTGGCTCAGGAGCAGCCCCGTGGGAAGGAGCTGGATACAGGGAATCCCACATCCAGTGAGGAAATGATTCCCAATATCCAACCTGAACCTGGTGCTGTAAGGGGAGGAAGAAAACCCTCCTGCAGCAAGGAGAGAGAGAGAGAGAGAGAAAACCCTCCTGCATGGTTGTGGTGGCAGTGGGGACACGGGTGGCAGGGGGACATGGGGGGCTCTGCTGGGCCCCCATGGGGGGACAGGACACCCCGGGCTGGCCCCCAGCGTGCCCCTGCAGCCATTCCTGAGGTGGAGCCGCCATCTAGTGACACAGGGATGGGCTCCCCCCACATGTCCCCAGGGCAGTGGTGGCCCGGTCCTCACCATCCCCAGCTCCTCAGGCATGGGGGGACAAAGCCAGAGCCAGGTGAAGAAGCTGGATTGGGGTCCCTTCTCCTCACTCTTTCAGGGTGAGGCAGTGCATAAGCCCCAAAGTGCAAAACAGTGTTGGGTTTTTAATTTATTTAATAATAGAACCATTAAGGTTGGAAAGGCCTCAAGGATCATGGGTAGCACAACACCAACCTGTTCACCACGTCCCCAACATGCCACACACCTTTTGGACCCTTCCCAAGCAGCCTGTTTCCCCTTGGAACAGCAGGGATTGCAGCAGGGAGATCCCAACCCTTTGGGTGCCCACCATGTGGGGCTCACCCCCGTCCTGTGAGCAGTGACAACCAAACCTTTCCTGCCCCCTCCCATGGCAGTCTGAAGCCTCCCCACCTCAAGCTGCTCCTTCAGCACATTCAGGCCCATCATCATATCTGTAAACCCCCCCCACCATCCTCCTTCTGCCTCAGAACCCAAACAAAGGCAGTGGCCGTCCCGTCTCTTGTCCCTCTCCCATTTTCCTCCCGCTGGCTGCCGAGAAAAGGGATTCAGCCGTGCCCACTGCTTGTGAAAAGCCCCCGCCTGCCTGGTGTTTTATGAAGGAAAATCTCCTTGGGAGAGCAGCCAAACATTCCCAGCCTCCTGCTGGGTGTTTCAGACGGGAGTGCTGAGGATGGAGGGCAGCCCCAGGCGTGGGGGGAGCGTGGGGGACAGCGATGGGCTCTGCACAGCCACCCCCAGACTGCAGGGGGACACCAGGCCAGGAGGGCACTGCAGGGCTTGGGTGGCCAGAGGCGGCTCTGTCTCCCCTCAGGGGAGGGAGTTTGGCTGTGCGCTGGGGCTGCTGAGATCCCAGACATCCCCTGGGACAGGATGTGGGGAGATGGGGCTGGGTGTGGGCACGGGCTGGGTGCTGGGTGCCATCCCTCTCCTCCCTGCAGTTCCTCCATCGTCCCCATCCTTTTCACCTCCTTCTCCTTTCTCTTTGGCTGGGTGCTAGGTATAATATTAATATTAATATTAATATTAATATCAAAAATTAATAATGCTATTATTAATTATATTATATCTAATTAACTATTATACTATGATATAATCTTATTATTTTAATAGATAATAAATTATATATTAATCTATTTATTAATTATATTGTGCTATTAATTATCAAATTATTAATTATTATATTATATTTAATTATATTACATATTTAATTATATTATTAATTATATATAGTAATAATTAATAATAATATTAATAATAATAACGAAGCCTCTGCCCCTCCAGTGCTGTCCCTGCCATCTCTCTCCTCCCTGCAATTCCTCCTTTATCCCCATCCTTTTCACCTCCTTTTCCTTTATCTTTGGCTGGGTGCTAGGGCTAATAACAATATTAATATTCATTATTATTATTATTATTATTATTATTATTATTATTATTATTATTATTATTATTATTATTGATACCATTAATATTAATAGAATAATGTTGTCAATACTAATATTAATGTTAATATTAATATAAATATTATTAATGATAACGATAATAACAATAACAACAATAATAATAATGAAGCCTCTGCCCCTCCAGTGCTGTCCCTGCCATCCCTCTCCTCCCTGCAATTCCTCCATTATCCCCATCCTTTTCATCTCCTTTTCCTTTCTCTTTCCTCCCACTCTTCTTCCCACACTCCCCCTCTCAGCCCCTCTCCTGGACCACACATCCCCATGCACTGGAGACCTTTCAGACCCAGCAGCTCTTTCAAAGGCATCCAAGAGGCCCCGGGGGCTCCAGCCCACCAAATCAAACTCAAATTTGCAGCTTATATGCAAACATGATGTGTGTGGAGGCCGAGGCTCTGCTGGCACACACAGAGAGTAAACAGAAACACATGGCTGAGCCTGGAGCAGCCTGGCTGAGAGCTTTGGGGAGGGATTTTAACCCCATTTGGGGAGGGATTTTAACCAGCAGCACCCAAAGGGGGTGAGCCACATCCACTGCAGCTCCAGGGGCACTGCCAGGCTCAGTTCCCACGCCTGTGTCCATGGCCAGGCTGCTCTTGAGGGCTCAGAGAGAAAATCTGGGGGGAACCAGAGGTTTCTGCTCTGCAGCTGAACCGAAAACCACAAGGGCAAAGCCAGGCAGGCTCAGACCCAAAGGAAGAATCTCTGCCATGTTTCCTTTTCTGGTTCATCGTGCAAATGCTGTGTTCCACACAAAATTAAAACCTTCCTTTCTTTCTTGGGGGCCGTTCAATATCCTTTAAAGGCTTTTTCTCTTTCTTTTGAGGCTGGGAGCAATTTCTCAGGGAAAATACCGCTCACCAGAAGCACGTTTCATATCTGACAACGATGAGACAAAAAACATTTAGCAGCTCAAGAATGAAACTTGTTGCTGGCAAGCCTTGGTGCAAAGTACTTCAATGTTTTTATTGCATCCGTCCTTCCTCCTCTTTCCCTGTGAAGCTGCTGCCTCAATTTGAGCCACGCCAGCAGACAGCTTCACACGTTTTTCCAACTTTGAACCTCTTATTTGTGAAACCAAAGAAACCTCTGCTCTTGCAGAGCTCGGCTCCTGCTAGCGTGGCTCTCCCACTCCACCTTCCTGTCGCCTGCAGCTGCTGCTACTCCTTGCTTGATGTATTTTCTCATCTAAAGGTTTCCTGAAATGTTCTTTGGAGGCTTAAAAAATGTAAACAATAATAATTATAGTAATAAGAGTAATAGTAGTAGTAGTAGCAGTAATAATAATAATAATAATAATTATTATTATTATTATTATTATTATTATTATTATTATTATTATTATTATTATTATTATTATTATTATCATCATCATCATCATCATCATCATCATCATCATCATCATCATTATTTTTAAAAGCCCCTGCCCCTCCAGTGCTGTCCCTGCTGCGTCCCAGATGTTGTGGTGTGTCCCCCCGAGGTGGGCACATTCCCTGGAGAGCCTGTGCTATCCAGCAGTGGAATACACGGATTTTTTTGCACAAGAGCACTCCCCCTTTCCGGAATTTTCACCTCTCTGAAGCAGACAGGGGTGAAGGAGGGAAAAGCTGTCCCTTTCCTCTCCCTTTGGTGTGAGGTGCAGCCTCCAGCCCCAGCATTCCCTCTCCTTGGAATGGAGCCTTTCCCGGCTGGAAAACCCTGGAGACCCCTCGGGGGAAGGCGCCAGGGGCTGGAGCTGGGAGATGTCCAGCAGGGAGAGCGTGGGTGCCTTTCTGAGAGCAGGAGCAGCCACAGTGGGGTGTGCTTCCCCTTCCTAAGCCAGGACAGGCAGCTCCTGCTCCTCCACTCGGCTGTTTCTCCCCTTCCCGACTCTTGGCTTTGCTTCCTCCTCCTCCTCCTCCTCCTCCTCCTCCTCCTCCTCCTCCTCCTCCTCCTCCTCCTCCTCGCCTCATGGTCTATATTTATCCCAAACCCTTTTGCACAACTCCGGAGCAGTGCCAGCCCTGGCAGGCTCAGGGCTGGGTTGTCTTTGGGGCAGGGAATTAACAGCCAATAATGGTAATTTTCCCTGCCACCCTGAGGGCTTCCTTACAGCTCTGCCTCCAGAGGGGATTGAGCCGGAGCCGTGGATGAGAAGGATGCAAGGAAAAGCTCCCAGGGACGCCAGAGGAGGGCAGAAGGAGGCAGAGGGACAGAGCGTGGCTCCTGTGCTCAGCCCAGTGTCCCAGCCCTGTGTCTGAGCCCTGCCTGGCCTGCGGGGACAGGGGGTGGCCCTGGTGTCACATCCTCACAGCCCAGGCTCTGCCCGGCCCCTCCATCCCAGGGATGCCTTTGGGGAAGGGTTTCAGCACAGAAGGAAAGGGAGATAAGGGATGTCTCCCTTTCCCCTGCACATCAAAGCCCCGGGTTTGGTTTATCAGCAGGTCCTGCCTGGTGTGGGGCTCCTTTCAGCCAGGCTGGGAGGGGACGGGGTCAGCTCTGCCTCACTCGGGGACCTGGTCAAAATCTGGGCACTGAGCAGCCCTGCCAAGATTTCTGTGCCCCTCAGGCCTCCCTGAGCCTGGCCTGGGAGCTGCTGCCCTGCGGTGAGGGGGACACAGCCGGGAGCTGTGGCTCCAGGTGAGCCGGAGGCTGGAGGTGAAGCTCCTTCCTCCCATTCCAGATGGGATCGTGGGAAGAGCTGGAGGCTGTGGCAGCAGGGAGATGGATGGGCTCAGGGTGCAGGGGGCAGCAGGGGGGAGCTCGGCCCATTTAGGAGAGGATGAAGCACAGCAGGAGGTTAAAAGTCAACATCTTTCCCTTTCCCAGCTCCTGCAGGTCAGAGGAAGCTTCCCAAGGTTATCACCTGGGGAAGGCAGTGAGGGCTGGGGGGCTGAGGTGCTGGGACAGGGGGCTCAGCCCCACTCGGGGACAGCTCCATGGGGCTGTGGGGACAGCTACCATGACAGACACCCTCATCCCAGCCTGGGAAAGGGCACACACACCCCCAGGGACACAGAAACACTATATAATATATTATATTTATGTTATTTATAATGTAAATATATTATATTATATTATATATATTATATTATATTATATTATATTATATTATATTATATTATATTATATATTATTATATTATATTATATTATATTATATTATATTATATTATATATATCATCTAATATATATTATACTATATATTATATATATAGTATATATATTTTATATATAATTACAAAATATATTCTATATTATAATATTATTGTAACATTATTATAATGTATAAATTTATTATTATAATTATCCATATCATATTATATATTAATTATTTGTTCTTATAATAAATATTATATGTTTATTATAATAATTATAAAACATATAATAGTGTATATTTATTATTATATATTATCATAATATAATAAATAACATATAATAAAGTAATTAATTAGCCATCTGATATCCATGGAATGAATCCTCCTCATCATTTCTCCCTGCCACGGGGGTTGCCTTGTTTACTGTAGCTGGGTGTGAGATGGGGCCCAGACTCTGCTGCAGTTGCTGTGGTTTGATGTCATTAATGTGACAAGCTGGATTAATTAAGTGTGTTTGGAGGCGTTCCTGCCTTTCCCAGGGCTTTCACTTCAAAGGGAGGCAAACCCTGAGAGCATCTCCCTGCTGAAATGCCTCTGGAGCCATGTCAGGGGTTTCTGGGAGCATCCAAACCCTTCCCACTTCCAAATCTGAGCCCACAGCAGCAATGGGAACAGGACTGGAGCCTGCCTGCCTCCCCTGTGGGTGCTCCCCATTGCCCACGGGGCTTTCTGTGCCCCCAGCTCTGCCCCAACACCCCAGGGAGCAGCTTCTGGCTGCCACCTTCTCCCCTGGCTGTGACTTGTGAGTCTGGAAACTCCAGCAGGACAAAGTGACTTTTTCTGAAGTCCCCAGAGGAAGTTTCACACTCCTGCTGGGTTTGTCCTCACGAGGTTTTGGAGTGTTTGGTAGCAAAGTGAGGCTGTTCCAGAGCTCCCCTTGCATCTGTTTCCTTTGCCTGTGTGTCTGGCAGAGCCTTTTGCCCCAGTTTGATGATTTTGTGACCATGGCCTTCAAGCTCCCTCTGGAGAGGACAGCAGCTGCGAGAGGAGCGCTCACCTGCACTGGAAGGGAGGAAAAGTGCTTTAAAGCTGGGGGAAATGCTGTTTTTTATGTCCAAATAGCACCTGGGAGCATTGCCTCATGGCCATGCCCTGCCCCAAGGAGCCTCCAGCCTCACCTGGCAATGGCAAAGAGAGGTGACAGTGGGGACAAGCGTCTGTGCTGCCCCTCAGCACATCAGGGCTGATTTGTTCCCAATTTGATGCTGTCCCCAGTGCCCCAGGATGTACAAGGAGAGGGGACAGGTGACACGTCCCTTCAGCAGGGAGGTGGCAGCATCAGGGGCGAGATTTGATATTAAAGGAGCAAAAGTTGGAACAGGGAGTGCACAGCTCTCCCCTCCCTTCCCCAGGGAGCTCAGTCCTTATCTAGCCCCACTCCCTTTTCCTTCTGGGATAAACCAGGAATGGGTGGATTGGGTTTTCCTTTGCTTTGCCATTGGTGTGGCCACCCCACAGATGGGGAAGATCCCAATGTGTCCATGCTGGGCTGAGAATCAGCTCCTCTCTGGGGCTGCCACACCAGGAATGCTCTGGAAAATTCACTTCCCAGGGCCTCTGCATGGGAAGGAAAGCGGAGGCACCGTGGCTCCAATTACAATGTATTTAACATTTCTGAGCTCAGGGGGCCTCGCTGCCTCGCAAGTGGGTCAGCCCTGAGCCGCAGTGCCAAACCGGCTCCAGGATTAAGTGTGGTGTAACTGGAGCCCTGGGCTGGGAGGGGGAGATTTGTCTGGCTGCGATTGCACTGAGCTCCCTGACCTGTGCACAGGGCTCAGCCGCGGGTGGCACCGTGTCCTCGCTCCTCTTTTCTGGGAGCTGAGCCCTTCTGCAGAGCTTTTGATGATGTCCCCGAGGTGCTGCTGGGTGGTCTGGCCTAGCAGTGCTAGATGAGAAGATCTCCACTAGGAAATCCTCGAAATAAATGGTTATCACAGCTCCTTCTGGCAAGAAAGATCACAAATGTTGGATCTTCCCAAAGAAAGTTGGATCTGACTGATATTGGCTGAACCGGTACCCACTGTCCTTGTCCTTGCCCACGCCCAAAGCTCTGCTCATGTTTTTGTCCCCACTGCAATAATGTCTGTGTGTGGAGCTCCCTGTGCTGCAGCTGCTGGGGGAGACCTGGGTTTGTTTCTGGAGGGATTTCTGACTTTTGGCACTCCTGCAACAGAAACATGAAACCAAACCAGAGCTGAAGTATCTTGTCACCCCAAGAAAAGCAGAGTGAAACACCCATCAGCCTGCCTTGATCAACATTTACTTTACACTTCGAAATCTTGAATCTTGAAATGCTGGGAAATGAGCAGCATCACTTCCCAGCAGGGATGAGAGGTGGTGGCTCTGAAAGGCAACAATGGCCCAGGCTGGGCCATTTCCTTGAACGTGTGTCTGTGGTGCTCTGCACAGCCTGGGGCAGCAGCTTCTGCTCTCACAGACACCCCACCTTCCCCTGGTTGGCCTTTTGGGAAGCCCAGCCTGTGCCATTGTGCCAGGAAGGGATTTTGAGAATTTCTCTCCAGCTGTGCAGGGAAAACAAAACCCTTGAGCTTTGATCAACCTGAAATTAGGGGGAAGTGCAAGTGAGAAAACAACTGCAGTCTGTATTTCCTTGCTCAGAGAGGGGAAGAAAAGGGTTGTAACCAAAGACTCAGCTCTGCTGGGCTTTGCTTTGTCCTGTGGCTCTGCTTTCCCTCCAAGATATCAGATCCTGTCCCCCGAGGCTGCTGGCAGCTGTGCCAGCTGGGGAGGCACGGTGTGACCATTGTGTCTGCACAGGTGGACACACTGACACGCAGACAGACACACTGACACACACACACAGACAGACACACTGACACACACACAGACACACTGACACGCAGACAGACACACAGACACACACACAGACGGAGCAGCCGCAGGCTCAGGGCTCCAGGGGCAGCCCCAAGCCCAGCCTCGGGCTGCAGGAGAGGCATTTCACATCCTTCCTAGCACAGCCCCCGGGGTCAAGGACTGCAGGGAAGCGTGAGCTGCTGCAGTAGGAAAACAGGAAGCTCTGGTGGCAGGGATTTGTGTCACTGAGCAGCCCCAGGGAGGCGTGGGGCCAGGGGTGGCTGCATCACCACGCGCTGGGTGTCCCTGTCCCTCCTGCTTTAGCCAGGGTGTCCTTGCAAGGACAGGGTGACATGAGGTGTGCCACCCGCCCTGGCATCCCTGCATCCATCCCAGGGCGTCAGGGCACTGTGGGGGCCACCAGGAACGGGTTAGGATGCTGCTGTGATGGGGAGCAGCTCGTGGCTGGGTCCAGCAGGACAGCCCGTGTTAGCTGTGCTCAAACAGCTGCCAAAACCTGCTCAAAGTCAGCTGCCAAAAATGCCAGGTATAAACCATGCCTGTGCTCCTGGGGAAGCAACACTGCTTGCATGGTTTGGGGCTGAAAGAGAGTCTTGGAGCTCTTGGAAAGCTCAGGATTGCTACAAATACAGACAGACAGCTGGAATGAGCCCCTGGCTGGGCAATAATTAGCATTGACTCTATAATTCACAGAAGGCTGAGCAATAATAATCTTTATTAAGAAACCAATTGCTCTTTTGTAGACAGTTACAATACAGGTGGACCTAACTGATCCTTGAATCCAAACACCATCACCACTGGTTAATTAAGAAACAACCCTTTGGTAAACCAATCTCCACAGCACAGTGCTCATGTTCACAATACCAGGTGCAGCAAGTGAAGACAAGGATTGTTTCTCATTCTTTTCTCTGATCTTCTCAGAGCCTTTTCAAGAATGACGGAAAGGGAAACTCATCTGTTCCCTGGGAAAGTTATCTGCTGCTGTCTGTGGCTGGGAAGGGGGAATGGACACTTGTAGAAGGAGGAATTCTGTCCATCTCTGTGGTCACCAATTGTTGAGGGTCCCCATGACGAGGTGAGAGATGAGAATTGACTCTAAGTTCTCAGAAGGCTGATTTATTATATTATGATATTATATTATATTAAAAGAAAATTATATACTAAAAAGAAAGAGAAAGGAGACATTAGAAGGCTAGACAAGAATGATAATAAAAACCTGTGACTGACCAGAGAGTCAGACACAGCTGGCCTGGGATTGGCCATTAATCAAAAACAATTCACATGAAACTAATTAAAGATGCACCTGTTGGTAAGCATCCTCCAGACCACATTCTAAGCAATCAGATCATTATTGCTCGCATTTCTTTTCTGAGGCTTCTCAGGAGAAAAATATCAGAAAATATCCCAGTGACACATCTCCAGCTCGTGCTGGCTCATGGGCACTGCAGCTCCTTTTGCCAGGTGAGCCTCAAAGGCTGTGCAGGACCTTTGGGGGCTGCTGGCTGTGAGGTGCCCCCTCTGCAGTGCCCACACGGGCACGGGGAGGCCCTGCTGCAGTTTCCTGCCCGGGCAGGCTGGGTGGTTGATGATGGATGGCTGCCCCAGCACGGCGCTGCTGGGCGTGCCAGGCGGAAATGTCTGCTCCGAGAGATTGGATAACCCCTGGCCTGCTTCCCTTCCAGCCTTCAAACGGCCACGGCTCCCAGAAGCACCATATCCTTTTCCTCCCTCCCTCCCTCCCTCCCTCCCTGGGGCTGCACTTTGGTGGCTGATCTTTTTTTCTTTTTTTCTTTCTTTTTTTTTCGTTGTTTGGTTGCTGCATGATCTGTGATCCGTTTGTTGTAATCGATGGAGATGATGGATATCCCATTCCAGCTGTTCTAGAAATAAAGCTGTGTTTAACTCAGAGGAACTCCAGGAGTAAACAGCCAGGGAAGAATGGAGGAACAGCTCGTGGATTGAAATCTGCAGCCAAGAGCAAATATTTATGGTTGATCCACAAACAGCCGTGCAGGAGCCATGGGCCATCCATGGGGCTGGGAACACCAGGACCTGTCTGTGAGGTGCTTACAATTATAGAATCATGCACTGGTTTGGCTTGGAAGGATCTTAAATATCATCCATTCCAGCCCTGCCACAGGCAGGGACACCTTCCACCATCCCAGGCTGCTCCAAGCCCTGTCCAGCCTGGCCTGGGATCCAGGGGCAGCCACAGCTGCTCTGTGCACCCCCACCCTCCCAGGGAAGAATTTCTCCCTGCTACTGAACTGAATCTCTCCTGTTTCAGTCTAACAGCACCCCCGTGCCCTGTCCCTGCCTGCCTGTGTCCCCAGGCAGGCAGAGCTGGTGGCGGTGGCATTGCAGAGTGCCCAGGTGTAACCTGGCCAATGCGTGTGCTCCCTCACGCACCCCTGCAGCTCCTGCAGCACAAACTGCTTCCAGGAAACGGCTGGGGGAGGAAGCAAGCGCTAATGAAGAATGCCGTGGTGAAAAATGTGTTTCTACAACCGTTAGATTATTTTGTCCTTGAGAGGCAGGGGAGGAGATAAGGAAAGAGCCTCGCTGCATTCCAGCCTTGGCTTTCTGGGGACGCTGGTGCTGTGCTGGCCACGGGCCCTCTCTGGGGGTGCCACATGTCCCCCTTGTTCCTGTTGAGCCCCCCGTTGCCCCACAGTGCTGTGGGAGTGAGGAATCTCCTGTGGGGCTGATCTTGGCAGCTGTGGGCACTGAGCAGGTCTGTGCTGGGCAGAGTCACAGGGTGACAGCATCCCAAAAACCAAACCCAGAGCCCTCTTTTGGGAAGGAATCTGGGGGAAAATACAGCCTAATTGAAGGGCTGGGAGTGCTCCCTGCTTGCAGATCAGACAGGTTTGTGCCAGCAGTGCCTGGGTGTTACCCCAGGCTGGCTCAGTGGGCACCACACAGGGACAAGCAAGGAGCAGGGACTGCCATGAAACGTCCAGTGGGCACCTTCCTGGAGCATCTGGAGGGGAATTGTGCCACCCCAGGAGCCTGAGGAACGTGTGGCACACTGCTCTGCTGCCTCTCTCCTGCCCTGAGCTCCTGAGCTGTTTTCAGTGAGCTCCTTCATCTCCTGCACTGGGGAGTGCCTCAGGCCAGGGGACTGGGGCATGTGGCTGTTCAGTTCCATGCCAGGACACCTTCCACGCCCTCCCATGGCAGTGCCCAGCTCAGGCTGCCAGCTGCAGATCCATGCCAGGACGCCTTCCATGCCCTCCCATGGCAGTGCCCAGCTCAGGCTGCCAGCTGCAGATCCATGCCAGGACGCCTTCCATGCCCTCCCATGGCAGTGCCCAGCTCAGGCTGCCAGCTGCAGATCCATGCCAGGACGCCTTCCACGCCCTCCCATGGCAGTGCCCAGCTCAGGGCTGCCAGCTGCAGATCCATGCCAGGACGCCTTCCATGCCCTCCCATGGCAGTGCCCAGCTCAGGGCTGCCAGCTGCAGATCCATGCCAGGACGCCTTCCACGCCCTCCCATGGCAGTGCCCAGCTCAGGCTGCCAGCTGCAGATCCATGCCAGGACGCCTTCCATGCCCTCCCATGGCAGTGCCCATCTCAGGCTGCCAGCTGCAGATCCATGCCAGGACGCCTTCCACGCCTTCCCATGGCAGTGCCCAGCTCAGGGCTGCTGCAGCACCCACATCCCCGGGGGCAGCCAGCAGCAGCAGCAGCAGGGACATTCCTGTGGAGATGGGACGTTTGTGCTCAGGAAGGCCTGAAAAAAGCCAGGGACAAAGGGGGGAAGTGCTGGTGGCTGTGTCTGGAGTTATCTTGCTGCTGCACTTGCGGGGGCCGCTGAGTGACAGCGCTGCCGAGGGGCAGGAAGCACTCATCTCCTCATCTCCCCTGCTCCCTTCCTGCCCTGCCCTGCTCTGCTGGGGGGGGGACAGAGCCCTGAGCCCCCCCCGGGGGTGCCCAGCATCGGGGGGCACTGCTGAGGAACCCTGGGCCAGCACATCCTAAATCCCCTCAGCCAAAACCCCAGAGCCACTGGGATTGTGCCCTGCGGTGGCATCGGAGCATTGGTGCCTTGTACCCAAAAGAGGTTGCTCCAGCAGGTGGGAAACTGGGGAAACAGCTCCAAACAGCTTGGGGAGCCCCAAAACAGCCCCTTTCTACCTCCTCACTCTGTTAGTCCCTTTGAATTCTCTGATTTGGCTCCCCAGCGAGGGAGGGAAGCTGTGGGGTGGCAGCAGGGCTGGGAAAGGCAGGGAATTCCTGGTGGGAATTCCTGGTGGGAATTCCTGGGCCAGGGGACACAGCAGCCTGGCCATGCAGGAAGCCAGGAGAAAATGCAGCTGGGGATCCCCCAGCACAGCCCTAGCTCAGGGTGCAGGGCCATTGTGTGCTCACCCCTCGAATGGGAAGTGAAAGAGGAGCAGTAAAAGGATGTTTGGCTTAACCCTGTGTGCTTTGGAGTATCCTGTGATGAAATGTTGCTTTACAGCTTCTTCCAGAGCCTGCCCTGCTCTGGATGCCAGCATTGCACCTGGGGCTGCAGCAGGAACAAAGGGATCTGTCTGCCCTCCCTTCAGGAGTGGAAGAATCCCACTCATATTTTGGAATCTCACTAATATCTTGGGTTGGAAGGACTCGTTTTTCCAGCGTGGAAAAAAAATAAAAGTGGCTTTCTTTTTGCTAATAATATTTAGCACTTCTCGAGCCAAAACCAGCCCCAGAGGAGTTGGCTGGACTGAGCTCTGGCTTCTCCTGCCCAGTGTGGTGTAACAGGGCTCTCAGTGGGGTGGGAATGGGGATTTCTGCTGCCCATGTGCTCAGAGCTGTGCACAAACCCCAGGTCCTGCCCTGGAGACCCAAAGGAAGGAGTTCATACAGAACAGGCATGACAGGAATCTGGTTTATCAGCAGAGCTGGCTGAGCTCTGCCAGGTTGTGCTGGTGTTTGAGGTGCATTTCAGCTTCTTTCAAACATGGGGGGTTTTACAGCTGACAGGGATTTCAGGGGCTCCTTTTTGGGGGGCTGCAGCCAGGCCCTGTTCTCAGGCACTGAAAACACCTGAGAGAATCCACTTTTGCTCGAGAATCCACTTTGCTCGAGAATCCACTTTTCTTTTCAGATTCTTCTTTAATTATTTGCAGCCACGGAGGCTTCCACAGTGACTCACAGTTTTGGAAAATGTGGGTGGTGTGTTTTCAGTGACTCTTAGATGTCAGAGAGGTGCCACAGTTCCGACCTGAAACGGAGACACATTCCTGGAGCACAAACAGCCCTAAATCCCTCTGTGGCCAGAGAGGGGCTCTGATTTCCCTCACTGCCCCCACATCCTGCATGGAAACGCCTCTCTCCGGGCTGGTGGCAGCTCCCTGTGATGGAAATGTCACAGCAGCTGCTCCAGCCTCTGTGCTGAACAGCTCTGCACCAATAACAGCCTTTTCTAGGGCCAAGTTCCTAAAGCCCAGCAAAAACAGGGCTTTGGCATGGAAATGCTGAGATGACATTAATGGCAGTGTCCTGAACGCAGCTCTAATTAAAGAGAGGAAGGAGAACTGAGGCAGGATGTCCTGTTTGGCTGCCCAGGATGGAAAGCTTGTCACAAATGAAGTGCATTCTCGTGCTTTGTCTCTGTCCCTCTGCACGAGGCTTTCCCAGATTCTGCAAATGTTCATTTTCTTATCTCTCCTGAGCTCTTGTTTCTTTGCTTTTGAAAGAGCTCCTGACAAGGGTGGGGTTTTTTTTTTTCTCTCTCTGCCCACCGAGCTCTCCAGCTCGCCCACCAAATAAATGTCATCTCAAACACCAAGTGAATGTGGTTTTTTAATCCCTTAAACAAAATCACTCGGGCACAATTGGCTCTGTGCAAAGAAACTTCCCTATTAACACTGCAGAGCAAACTCTGGCAAGTGAGCAGGGACAGGCAAATCCAAGCTGGGAGTGAGATGGCAAATGTTTCCTTTGGAAAACAGGCTTTTTGTGACCTGGGCTGTGTCACAACCAATCTCTGAGCTGCTTCCTACGGGAGAAAAATAAATCAAAATCAAAACAGAGCAAAGAAGAAAAGGAAAGAAAAGGAATTCAGAAACAACAGGCCAGTGATTTCACTCACTGTGTGCCACAGGAATCCTGATCCAACCAATTTTTGTGCTCACACAGAACCTGCTGAGTGCTGCTGGCTTTGTACCTGGGACTAATCTCAGCAAAGCCCGGGTTTAAGGCTGACACTTGAGCTAAAAGAGCCGTGCCAGCAGCGCTGTCCTGCAAATCCAGGATTAAAAACCTGCGTGTGTTTATGGAAAATAGGATGATCCAGCCTGAACTCTTCGTGTGTGCAGCAGGAGGAGCAGGGCACGTCAGGGGCCCTGCTCCAATGGCTCCAGATGTTATCTCCTCTGCTGGGACACTGGCCTGGCTGATCCAGATGTTATCTCCTCTGCTGGGACACTGGCCCTGGGCTGCCCTGCCCATTTCCACAGAGCACAGACCCTCCCTGGGCTGCTGCCAGCTCCAGGGCTGCTCTGGATTTCTATGAATAAAACAGCTGAAGGCTCCCCACTGGGCTGGCACAGCCTCCAGCAGCAGCCCTGAGCCCTGGGGGTCCTCCAGGAGCAGAAGGAAAATGTTCTTGTGCTGTAAATTCAAGCTGGGTCATTCCAGTGTTTCTTCTGGCCAGGTTTATCCTCTCTGTTGGGGTGCTCAGGTGACATTTGGGGCAGTAATCCCCAATGTCTGCTCAGCCCTTTCTGGAACTGGTTCTGCTGCTTCTGGTGGGTAAATCAAGGGCTGGGGAGGCAATGAGCTTATTCCAGCCCCACAGGGGGACTTGGCAGCCCTGCAGGTGCTGTGGGGTCACAGCTCCAGCTCTGCCCCTGTCCCTGGCCTTGCACAAGCACTCAGAACCCTGTCACAATCTGCCCTACCTTGGGAAGAACCTGCCTGGAGCCACTGCAGACCTCTGGAATCCCAAACCCGGTGCTGTGACCCTGCTAAACCCAGCCTTTCCATGAGGGGAACAAAACCCCTGCTGCTCCCAGCCCCTCACACCCAGCTGGGCTCTCCTGGCCTTGGTGCCTTCCCTGCAGCTCCTGCACTCCCGAGGAGCTGGGCACACATGTCCTGCCTGCCTGGCACGGCCCAGGAGCCTGTCCCCAGCCTGGGGGACTGTCCCCAACCCGGCAGCACCACGGGGAGCTGCTGCTGTCACAGGCACTGGGGGAAAGTTGAGGCTCCTCATTCCTGCAGGTTAATGAATTACCCTCGTGCACCAAGGTGGGAGGTGCAGCCCCTGCACGCTGGGAGCTCAAGGGGAACAGGAATAAGATTAGAAATCCACAGGGCTGGCAGATTCCCAGTGTTCAGTGGGATCCTGCCTTTCTCCCACTGCTGCTCTGCTCCCATCCTGGGCTGGGTGTGGGGATGAGCTCCCAGCTGGGCTCCCTCCATGTAACAGACCCATAAGCAGGACCTGAAACCTCACTCAGGCTCCAGCTGGGGGGGTTTGGTCAGGAAGTTTTGGTAGTGAAGGGTGAAACCGTGTGTGGAGCTGGAAACAGAGTGAGGGAGGGGGGCTGCTGCATGGAGGTGACACCATTTCCTCAAGGACTGACTCATCCCAGCATTCCCAGATGCACCTTTGCCTGGTGCCAGGCTCTGCAGACATCTGACCTCAGCAGAGGTGATGCCTGACTGCGTTGGGACCGGCTGTGCTTGTCCCTCTGGGTCTCTGCTGGCTCTGGTTTGTCCCTCCCAGTGCTGCTGGGGGCATCCCTGCAGCTGCACTCGCTGAGGATGGACAACCCAGAGAAGAAAAGTGGAAACCTGCCAAAACATACTTGGAGACCCACAGCCTCAGCATGGAGAGGTGATTTCAGCCCAGCCCAGCTGGGAGGTGTCTGTGATGTGCTGTCAGGAGGGTCACCAGCTCCCTGAGCCCCTGGGCTGAGATAAAGCCAGGAGAGGGCCAAAGAGAGAGCACAGAATGATCCATGGAACCATCAGGTGTGCTGGTGTTTGAGGGTCCCCAGGATGAGGGAACAGATGAGAATCTTGACTCCATGTTTCAGAAGGTTGATATTATGATATGTATTATATTAAAAGAAAACGATATACTAAAACTATACTTAAGAAAGAGAAAGGAGACATTAGAAGGTTAGACAAGAATGAATAATAAAATCTTGTGACTGACTCAGAGAGTCT
Source organism: Molothrus ater (assembly GCF_012460135.2). Taxonomy (NCBI): domain Eukaryota; kingdom Metazoa; phylum Chordata; class Aves; order Passeriformes; family Icteridae; genus Molothrus; species Molothrus ater. The sequence continues at coordinate 8,889,904 of NC_050497.2, read as the reverse complement.
GACACAGCTGGGCTGTGATTGGCCATTAATTAAAAACCATTTCACATGCTGGGTAAACAATTCTCCAACTCACACTCCAAAGCAGCAAAACATGGAGAAGCTGAAGCTTCCCAGCTTCTCAGGAGAAAGGAAAGATCTGGCAAAGGTATTTTTCAGAAAATATGTCAGTGACAATTGGGCACATCCATCCTCGCTGCAGAGATCACAGAGCAGCTCCTCCTGGGGGATTTGCCCATTTTGCCTGACGAGTTCCTCTCCTGCCAGCGCTCGCTGACATTTGCTGCTGACACTGCCCAGCCACAGCTCCACACTCCCAGCAAATATTTTCCTTGGATGGGAGGGAAGCTGCTCCGAGGAGCTTCTGTGAGCGTGTGGGAACGCAGAGTGGAGCTGGCTCCCCTGTGCTCCCTCGGGATCACCTGCAGGGATGCAGGCCTGGGGAAGCGATGCTCTGCAGGACGCAGGGTGGGAGCTGCTGGGCTGCCTCTGCTCGGGGGCAGAAACCCCTGAGCCTGGGGTTTGGAACAGGTCTGGCTGATGTGTGGAGAGGAGGGAAGGGTGATGAGTCCCTCTTCTGCCAGGATTGCTCTGGCAAGAGCTGGGAACCATGGGGCACCTCAGCCTGTGGCACTCACCTTCATCCCAAAGTCCTTAATGCCCTTGGGGATGCTCAAGCATCCTAACAAGGTTCAACCTCTGTGTTCTCCAGCTCTGGGGCTTACTTGGAAGCTTGACTTGGAAATCTGGCTTGCATGGGTGGTGGGGGGAAATACAGAGAAAAACACTCTGTGGGTATTTAAGGCCCACTGAGTGGAGACTAGTGCTGAGGACTGAAATGGTGTGGGTGAGACCATGGAGATGAGAACACACAGAAAATGGTTGGACACTTGGTCAAGCCCCTGAGAGCTCAGTGCACATCCCCTGCCCAGAGAAGCTGGGAGAGGCTTTGTGGTGTACGGTAAAAGGACCAAAATGGGTCCAGTGTGAGGTGCTGAACCAATGCCCTGCCTGCTTGCACACACATCTGTAAATGAGATTTTGGGGGAGCAAGGCAAGGGGATCCTCTCAATTTCATCTGAGTCCCATCCGCCCCAGCAGCACGGGCAGCACTGGGCAGGGACAGCGGGGAAAATGGCAGATATTCCTCAGAACCACCCAGGGCCTGTCCCTGGTGGGCAGGAGCTGCTGACAGGTCTGGGTGTTGCCCTTCACCTGGGATAAGAAGAGGGGAGCAGCCGGAGCCGCGGCGCAGTCGCTGGAGGACGGCGCGAGCGGCCCCGGGAGCCTTTGCTCAGGAAAAACCCTTCATGGCTCTGTTTGTGCAGGCTCAGACCTTCATTCTTTCAGGCTTTTTAAACTAAAGGTCATTTTTCTCTTCCCTTGCAGAGTTGGGGGGGGGAAAAAAAAAAAAAGAGAAAAAAAAAGTGAATTCCTCTTGACGCAGATCCCCTTCCCCTCTGGATGGGAGTTCAATTGTTCTTGCAAGCAAACTCCAAATCTGCCCCTTGCATTCACTTCCTTTTTCCTGCCCGAAAGGAAACAGAGATTTCTGACTGTGTGAACTGGGCCTTTATTTAAGGATACAAGAAAATAGCTAAATGCTAATTCAGTGTGGATCTATGCACTTTAGCATGCGGCCAGGCAGAACAAAAGAAAGAGAAACATGTCCCCGCCCTTCCCAGCTGAATTGTAAACTGCCCACTGGTTTGAGCATAATGGGTATTTATGAAAGTTATCCTAAAACATTTACTCCAGTCCAATGCAAACCCAGACCCCTCAGCCAGGAAGTTTTTAGCTACCAAAAATAATCACCAGTGCCTGGCTAATATTTTTAACGACCGTGCGTTCTTGGGAATTTCCTCTTCCCTCCATGGAGATAAGTGATTAAACAAAATAAAGGCAGTGGCCATTTTGACAGACTGGGACGTGTCAGAGAGGAGAAATATCAACAGCTCTTTTTTTTTTTTTTAATCTTTTTCCTAAGTCCTGACTTCTGCATTCACTGTCTGCCTTTTAGGCTGAATTCCACTTCTCTCTTATGCTCTGAAATCCTGAGGAGTCAGCAGAAAAGCCATGGAAGTTTCCTGGGTAGGACTTTTAAGCCAAGGTATTAAATCCACTAAAGGGACACACTTATCTCTTACACGCATTATTAATTTCGTAAAAAGGCTGTGGAGCTCTATTCAGCTGGGGGTTACTTGGCTGGATCATTTCTGTGCAACACCATTAATGTAATGTCCTGTCCATTCTTCAGGTCCTCTCCATGGAGAGCTCCTCTGGGCTTTGTCCCACACAACCAGACCAGAACCAGCCCTTGGAGTGCATTTTTCCCATGCACAGAGGTTTTTTTGGTTTTTTTTTTTTTTTTTTTGAGGTAGAAAACTTTTTAATCAGTTGCAGGTGTTTTGTTCTGTGACTAGGAAGGTTTAAAATGTCAATTTTTGTCGTCTAGAGTGTCCAGTGAGAGTTGCTGGGAAAGAGATGGTTGGCTGCAGGCAGGGAAGAGGAAGAGGAGGGCTCAGCCTTCAGGACTCTGCTGAGGATGGAATAGCCCAGAGGTCACCTTTGCAAGGACAGGGAGGGATAGGATAAGGAGGCATAGCTTTAAACTGAAGGAATGCAGATTTTATTAGATATTAGATATTAGATATTAGGAAGAAATTCTTCCCTGTGAGAGTGCCCAGAGCAGCTGTGGCTGCCCCTGGATCTCTGGAAGTGTCCAGTGTCAGGTTGACAGAGCTTGGATCAGCCTGGGATAGGGGAAGGACACCCTGCAGGGATGGAATGGGATGAGTTTTAACTTCCTTTCCAACCCAGATCAGTCTGGGCTTCCACGAAATAAATGCCAGGTCTGTGGGAGTCCTTACCTGATCCATAATTTTGTGTTACTTTTGGCAGAGAATTCAAAATGTGTGCTTTGGATCTTTGCTGAAAGCAAGGCTCTGCATTTAGGATTTGGACTCTGTTGTCAAATAATAGCAAAAATGAATTAATGGTTGTTAGTGCATCCACAGGGGTGTTTCTGGTGAGGCTCTGGCACAGGTTGCCAGAGAAGCTGTGGATGTCCCATCCCTGGAAGTGTCCAAGTCCAGGCTGGAAGGGGCTCTGAGCAGCCCAGGACAGTGGAAGTGTCCCTGCCCAAGGCAGGGGTTGGGAATCTTTAAGGTCCCTTCCAATCCAGACCATTCTGTGACTCTGTGAATAAACCTCCAGAAAGCAAAACAAACGACAAATCTGATATCCTCTGATCACACCTCCAGCCCTGAGCTGGAGTTTCTGCCCCAGCCTTTGCTGCCCGTGTTCAAGACTTGCACAGTGTTAAATTTCTGCTCCCTCACTTTCTCCTCTCCTCTTACCAGGCTTCCCTTGAGCTGTCTGTCAGGAGGGAGGGGTGGCTGAGTCTCAGAGTGCAGATGGAGCATCCCAAAGGCTGTGTGTGGTTTTCCCCCAGCACTGATTTCCCTGGCAGGACAGGATGAAGTGTCCCAATCTCAGATTTAATCCCCTCCATCCATCTGGCCCCTGCTGACTGCTCAGGGCTCCACAGCCTGGGTGAACAGGAAGGGTTTTCCACACGTCCCATTTCACTCCTGCAGTCGGTGTGGGCTCAGGGGGGTGGGTGATGGTGTCCCCACGGTGTCCCCTGCACTCATCCCAGGACAGAGGGCACAGGGCCAGGCAGGGCTGCTGCAGATGATAAAATTGGGCTGTAGAGTTTTAGGGAGAGCTCTGGAGGTGTTCAGCATTGCAAGGCTGAGCCTGTGTGTGTGTGCTGGTGGTGGGCAGAGGTCTCAGCCCTGCATCTGAGATCCCTCATCCCACAGGTGGCACGAGCCTGGCCTGTGACCCCTGAGCCTTTCCATGGGGAGCTGCTGCTTAAAACCCATCACTGAGAGGAAAGCAGGGAGATTGAGCCTCCCTGCAGCTCATGTGAGCCCTCAGGGACACATTTGTGAGATTCCCTGGGTATCTGCGCTGCCAAAGATTCCCTCAGCTGGGAGTGCTGCATTCACACCCGGGGCACACAATCACCTGGTGCTGGGCAGCCTCTAAAGCCCTTTCTGCCAAGGAAAACAAGAGGGGGCTTTCTTTAGCCATGCATTTATATAAACAAACACAGGGATATTTTGCAGCTCCCCGGGGGATTTGCCCAGAGCTCAGTTCTGCTGAATCAGGGTGGGAGCAGCTCCGTGCTCCCCTGAGCCTGCGCAGGAGCTGCCGGCACGAGCTGGGGACACAGGGGACCCCAGGTGCCACGTGGCTGGCCCCAAATCCATGCCAGGCACTCTGCTGGGACAGCAGCAGAGGCCCACAGGCTGCTGTGGGGGGCTGCAGGTTATAGAAAGAATTGCCACTGCCACAGCCCTCACGCTCCAAAACGCCTCTGGTTTCAGTCTGGATGGAAGTTCCGAAATCCTGTTACAAACTGAATTGTTGCTGCTTTGGCTGCCCAGAACTGAGGTCACGCACACCCACACACACACACACAGAGAGGAATTAAATTTGGAATACAATCAGTTTTGCACGGGAATGGGCTTGAAAATTAGGGCATCAGGGCAGCTGTTTCCACACTTCTCTGCTGCCTGGCCCTCTGTCAGGTGGTGTCCTGCAGGTTCAGTGGCCCAAGCCGCACACCTCTCTCTTTTCCAGCCCAGGCACAGTGTGACAGGGTGACAATAACCCCAGCACAGCCTTGCTTCCCAAACTTTGGGGGGTCACAAATACCCCAGAAGGTGCTCCAACGGCAGTCAACATTGACATGGCCCCTCTCGAGGAGGTGGCCACCAACCCTGCCATGCCTGGCACAGATCCCTGGTGCTCTGGGGGTCCCCAGTGTCCCCTTTTGAGGGGGAATGGGAGTGGGAGCTGCCAAAATGTGCCCTAGAGGGGTGGGGTGGGGTGGGATGGGTCCCACCCATCTCAGGCCTGGTGTGAGGCTCGGGAGGCGGCCTGGGCCAGCAGCCCTGTCCCTCCCCTGTCCCCAGGGACTCGTGGCTGCCTCCCCTGCGAGGTGGGCTCGGCGTGGGGGTCCCGCCCCGTGCCCCTCTCCCCCTCGGGGCGGCCGTGTTTGTTCTCCTCGCGGCGCCGTTATCAGCTCACAACACACACAGGAAGTCCTGTCTGGGATTGTCCATCCCCGGCCTGATTTATACAGGAAGAAAAGCATAAAAAGCCGCCCTTCCACCTCGGCAGCCACCTCCTGCCTGTGCACAGCCAGCAGCCAGCCATGCTGGGGACAGCGGGGACACCAGGGCTGCTGGACCCGGCGTGGCCGGGCAGGGATGGCCACCAGGAGCCACCAGGAGCCACCGGGGGACAGGGGGGCAGCCAAGGTACCACAGAGCCCCAGCAGGCATGGAGGGATAGCATGGGATGGGATGGGATGGGATGGCATGGCATGGCATGGCATGGCATGGCATGGCATGGGATGGGATGGATGGCATGGCATGGCATGGCATGGCATGGCATGGCACGGCATGCATGGCATGGCATGGCATGGCACGGGGAGCTGGCACTGATATGGGGCAGCAGGAGTGTGTCCTTGTGAGCTCTGTGGGCAGCAGGAGGGTGAGCTCCTTGGGAGTGTGTCCCTGTGAGCTCTGAGCGGGTTCTGGCCCTGCTTGTGGTGCTGGGAGCCTCGGGGATGGTTGAAGAGCCAGCGTGGAGTGAGCAGGTGTGCAAAGCATCCCTTGCAGCACACAGGTGTGTGAGGCAGCCTCCACCTGCTCCTGGCGAGGCTGGGTCTGCTCTCAGCCACGTGCTGAGCAGGGCTTTGCCCTGAGCACAGCCTCCAGCACTGTTGTTTTTAAGTCACCCCAGTGGCATTCAGGCTGTTTTCACGGGGAGGGGAAGCCAGTGGGTAAATTTTGCCTCCTGTGCATGTAGAGGCTGCAAACACTTGCACAAATTCCTATGAGATAGCTGGAAATTCTTAGCTAATCTCTTTTCTTTCTGTGACTCCCTCCCTTTTCCCTCTGCCTGCTCTCTGGATACCTCTGCTACATCCCCAGGCTGTCCATCCTCCCTGCTCTGCTCTCCTCTGGGCGCTGCTGGGTTCACCCCAGACCCGCTGGGATGTGGGGCAGGGCAGGGACGCGGGCAGGGCTGTCCTGGCTGTCCCACCAAGGCTCGTCCTGAGCCTGGATCGTGCTGGGCGTGCACACCAGGAGCTCAGCAAAGCCTCCCAGGTTTATAACCACGGTGCTGGGTGCTTTTCATGCTGTCTGCAGCTACTGTGGGTCCTGCTGGCCTCGTCTGGGACATTGCACAGTGCAGGCAGGAGGCTTCCATGAGGCACCCAGGGTATTTTGGGATGAAGGAGCAGCTGGGATAGCCAGGCACTGTCTGGCTGTGCAGGGACACGGAGCAGAACCACGCCAGTGAAGGGCTCTTGGTAGAAATAACCCAGCATATTTTCCCCAGGGTCCAGCATTCGTGGAACCAACTCCCCGAGCAGAGAATCAAACACACAAAGAAACAGCAAGGCTTTGCCAGTGATCCAATAAATTTCAAGCCGGATTGGGAAGGTCTGGCAGTGCTTGGGAGGCTGTGGAAAGCTGTTGTGGCTGGAGCATCCTCAAAAATCCACCTGACCTCTGGGCAGCAGTGGGAACACGGATCTGCCCCGGCAGATTCTCCCTGTCCTCCCCGGGATGTGCCGATGGAGCTGCTCCCCCGCTCTGCTGTTCCCCTGGAGGTAAGGACGAGAAATCGAATCCCGTCTGAGCCTTTTCCCAGGCTCTGCTGCTGCTGCTGCAGATGGGGCTGGCCCCGGGGAGGAGGCAGATTTACAAACTGCAGCAAATTGGGGAAAACGAGCCCGTCCCGCTGTCCCAGCAGCAGCAGGAGGGCTGGGAGGAGCACGGGGGAAGAGGTCCCAGACCAGGCTGGGAAACAAAAATGTCTCTGCAAGCAGAAGGGGGGATCAGAACTGTTCTTTCCTCTGTCCCAAAGTGAGCTCCGGGATCCCCGTCCTGCCTAGGGCAGGTTCCTGCAGCTGGAAACTTTCCCCTGGAAGAGAAAAGATAACGAGAGCAGGAATTTCTTGTGGGAAAGGCTCTCTGCTGAGCTGTTCCCTGGGATGGTGAAAGGGCTGAGCCACCCTGCAGCTATCCCACCACACTCCCCATGGGCTGATTCACTGGGAAAGCGGGGCAGGAGACCACTGCCAGGTTTTGACGGGGAAATTTTACAGAAAGCCACAAAATTCAGTTTATTCTTGGGTGGGATGAATCATTTCCCAGTTTTTACACTGCAGCCATTGCTTCTCCTCTAAATGTAAATAAAAATTTAAGTGTGCATGTGAGAGAAAATAAAGCTGGCTGTGGGATGGTGCCCTGTTCCTGCATTTGTTTTTGCACAGGCCCAGCTCAGCTGCTGGTTGTCCCCATGGGCACCTTAAGTTATAACACACTGGTCCTGAGACAACTAATGCTTGTGAATCCTTACTCAGGCCAAAAAATAAATCACTCTGTGGGGCTCAGGTCTCAGTTTTAATGTGCAGAGTCCTGAGCCACTGGTGACAAGAGTTATGGGTCAAGTCCTTTTCTTGGTTTGACCTGGTTTTATCCCACTGCCATCAGTGGACTCCTCGATTTCCACTGAGATAGCTGGAGTGCAGCTGACGCAGCTGAGAACAATATGGGCCAGAAGAGAACAGTGGGAGGTCACTTTCCTCACAGAGCCCTGCAGAACAGGGGCTGCTCCAAAGCTTAAACCGAAATGCAAAGTTTACAAACAGCCTCACGAAATCCTGGGCAGAAGAATTTGTCCTAGAACAGCAAAAGCCATTCCTCCTTTTTCTATTTTTGAGAAGCACCAAAAATCCCCTTTTGCTTCAGCAAGTGGCTCCAGCTCTGTGCCAGACCCCTGTGGAGACCAGTGGGAGCCCATTGTGCGCTGCAGGTATGGGGTCAGCCATGGCTTGTGGGGGCTGAAAGGTTTTGCATCTGTGTGTGTGTCACTCCGTGCCCGTGTCCCCACCCATCTGTCACTCCAGTCTGGGCAGAGCTCGTGTGCCCGGGCACGTCCCAGGCCAGGGGCTGGAAGTGCTCCTCTCTAAAGAGCAGGCTCCTGATGTGGGACTTTAATTCTCCACTGTTTATCCTTCCTTCTCCATGCCCCAGATACCTCCCATCCTTCTACCAACCAGGGAAGCGCTTCCAGCCCTCAGCTCCAGCCCTCAGTGCCCCATGGATGCTCTCAGGGGGATGCTGGATGCCCAGGCAGGTGCAGGGGGCTTGGCAGGCCCTAGGAAATTGGGAGGTGGTGAAAATCTCACCTGGTGCTCAGCCTGAGATGTGCTCAGCACTTGCTGTCCCTCCCAGCTCACGCTGGTGGTAAATCCAGTGGGAGACAAGGAGGTTTTCACGTTGTTGAATCTGAGAGGGAGGCTGGGCAGAAACATTTCTTTGCTGGCCTGGAGACAAGCATTAATATTAGATGTCGTGGGAGTACACTTGTGGTGTGCAAGGGAGAAAGCTGTGGGGGAAAAATGTAAAACATGGGGCAAGGGAGGACTTTGAATTCGGGCGGCCACGCAGGCAGGAGCCAGAATCCCCCGCTGCCTTTGTCAGGAGCTCATCACAGTGGCATTAACAGTGCCAACAGATCTGATCTTCCCCCAGTCTGCACTGGCATAACTCCTCTGCTTCCAAGGGAACTTTGCCAGGCCTTGTCCTGGGGGATTTCCCTCCCAGCATAATGAATATTAGCACAGAAGACACAGAACCCTCCCTGAGAGCAGAGGATTAAATGCTCTTTTAATGGGCTGTGTGCAGCTCTTTAGCAGCTGACACGGGCGCTTTGCTTGAGCAAAGATTTGACCCAATAAATGGAAGTGGAAAGGAAACTTTCTGCAGTTAAAATACTGGCAGAATTTTAAAATGCTCAGTGCACTTAGGGAGTGGCTGCCCGCGGCTGAGAAGGCTCCAGCGGGGTCCCTGGAAGTGCTGGGTCCTGGGCTGTGTGGTGGGGTCCTGTGAGGAGCTGAAGGATGAGCCCATCCTCTTCCTCACCATCAAATTTACACGTGGAATGCCAGGGATTCATGCAAAGGTTTCCTTTGCATGTGAGGGATGCTTGTCCTTAAATGAGGGTAAATGGTAAAATAGAGTGTAATGGTAAAATAGAGTGTTGGGGAACAGCAGATGGGATCACAAATCAGGGGGTAAGCTTGGATACACATGGGACAGTGTTCCAGGTGCACTCCTGTTCTCCTGGGTCCTTGGAAAATCCCAGCCTTGAGCTGCTGGAGGGGATAGACCCTGCCCAGCAAATCCCTTCTGCTCATCAGCCCCTGCTCATCCCCCAGCCTGCTCAGCCCTGAAAGGTGCAAAGGCACCGTGGCTCTGCCTGGATCCCCACTGGGATCACAGCAAGGTGAGGGAGGATCGGGGCCATGGGATGCTCCTAAACCCCCACTGTGGGATGGGGATGGATTTCCTCATGCCCTGCCATGGGTGTGACAGTGTCTGTGCCTCTCTGGCACACCAGCAGTGTGAGCTCAGTGCCTCGGGGGCTCTGTGGCCACCACCCTGCAGGGATTTTGGGAGTGTCCAGGGAACACCAGGTCCGTGGTGGGTGAGGGCTGGGTCTCTGCTCTCTGTCTGCCTGACCAGGGGAGTGTAACACTGGGCTTTTTCTGTCCTCACAGAAAGAAACCAAGATGCTCCACAAGCAAAGGGTCCCTGCCCAGCACACCTGATGGAGCACCGTGGGTGAGGTGAGTTGTCTTGGCTGCAAAATGAGATCCTGTGTTTTCAGCATGGCCACACAGAGAAGCTCTGGCTTCCATGTGCATTTTGCAATTATTAGACAATAATTCAGGCTCTGTTCATCTCCCCCGTACACCAGAAAAAAACTCAATAATACTCTCTCATAACAAGATAATTGCTGTGCTTCCAAATCTCTTGGGAGTAGTTGCCTGTGCTGATGAAATTAAGGGAGCTGAAATCATTCCCCAGAGGGAGGATGGCTCCAGAGGGTGAACAAAGCCATGTGAGATGCTTTACAACACAGAGCTGCACTTCCACCAGCACCACCAAACCTTTCCCTGCTGCTGGGAGGGATCTCCATCTCCAGCAGCACTTCCAGAGAGGATTGCCCTCTGCTCCCTTCCCAGGGAGGATCCCACCAAAGCTCCTTTTACATGGAGAGCCCCAAGCACCCATCAGCTTCCCCAGAGCTCCAGTTCCATCAGCAGCCCCAGCGTATCCCTGAGGAAACAGAGGGGATGGGCCAGTGATCTCAGTTGTTCTCTTGGAGCCATTATTGTTGAACTGGTAAATATTTCCTTTAAATGCTTACATGCTTTCAAAAAATTTACAGGGCTTAATGGGAACAAATATTCCCAGGGGGCTGTATCCTGCCATTCATTTGCACATCAGATCCCTGCTATCTTTAAGAATGGTTCTGTGCATGGGCAGGCGCCTAAGTCATCTGAGAAACAATAACCCTCTGTGCTTTAATTTTCCAGACAAAAATGTAGACAAAACAAGTGGCATTTTGGCACAAAACGAGCTGCTTTGATAAAATACTGGGCATTTAAGAGGAGAAGCCTGTAGGCAGCTGGGCTGGGGCTGTGCCGGGGCAGGTGTTGGGCTGAGCCCTGGGTGTCACCCTGGAGAGTCCCTCTGCAGCTGGGGGGCTTCTGAGGAATTCCCTAAGCATCCTTTATGATTTGCTGCAAAGCTGGTGGTTCATCACCGGCTCCTGCAGGACTTTGGGATGAGCTCAGGGGGATTAGGGGCACGGAGCAGGTCTCTAACCCAGGGAGAGGCGATGTCTCCGAAAGTCCTCTGTGGTGGTGGGGAGTGCGGAGCGGGACAGTCATTTGTAGTCAAGAGAATTCAATTTGCCCTGGGCACTGGTGATGGACCATCCCCCGGGGAGTCTGCGGGGCCGGGGCTCAGCCGCGATCTCTCGCTGTTAATCCCCAGCCCACCCAGCCGGGCTGGGCCATTGGGGGGCTCAGGGCCCGTGGGGGCTCCTCCTGCCCTGGGCTCGCAGGTAAGGCTCCACATCCACCCGGGGCAGGGGTCGCCGCAATCCCGTCCCCATCAGCGACACTCGGGACACCACAGCAGCGTGTCCCCTCACCCGGGCGGGGCGGCTGCGGGTCCTGCCGTGTCCCCGCATGACTCCCCGCGGGTCCCGCTGCCTCCGGCGGCGCTGCCGCGTCCCGCGGAGCCGGGGGCAGGCGGAGATCCCCGGGCCCCGGCGCTTCCCCCCGGCCGGGAGGCTCCGCTTTCCTCCCCGCCGGGAGCTCATTGGGCCGGGGCGGAGGGACCGGCTCGGGCCGGGGGAGGAAATGCGCGGGGGGCACGGCCCGGCGGCGGCTCCGCGGCTCTGCCACCGGCACCGGTGAGTCCCGGGCGGGAGGGCCCGGCACGGCCGGGGGGGCTCGGCGGGGACGGACGGGGCACGGGGGTGCCGGCGGAGCGGGGCTCGGTACCTGCGGCGTGGGGAGCGGCCGGGGGGATGGACCGGCGGGAGGGCTCGGGGCTCGGGGCTCGGGGCTCGGGCTGCTGCGGCCGCGGGAGCATCCCCGGGACATCCGCGTCCCCCCGGGACTCCCGTGTCCCTACAACCCCCTAGGACACCCGTGTCCTTACAGCCACCCTGGGACACCCGTGTCCCTACAGCCCTTACAGCTCCCCGGGACACCCGTGTCCCTACAGCCATCCCGGGATATCCGCGTCCTTACAACCCCCTAGGACACCCATGTCCCCTACAGCCCTTACAGCCGTCCCGGGACACCCGTGTCCCTACAGCCCCCCGGGACACCCGTGTCCTTACAGCCCCCCTGGACACCCGTGTCCCTACAGCCCCCCTGGACACCCGTGTCCCTACAGCCCCCCTAGACACCCGTGTCATTACAGCCATCCCGGGACACCCGTGTCATTACAGCCATCCCGGGACACCCGTGTCCCTACAGCCCCCCTGGACACCCGTGTCCCTACAGCCATTCCGGGGCACCCGTGTCCTTACAGCCATCCCGGGGCATCCGCAGCCCCGCAGTCCCGGGCGGTACCGGGTCCCTGCATGGTGACGCTGTCCCCGTGCCCCTCCGGACAGTGTCACAGCCCCCTCGGCGGTGTCACCGTGCCCGTGTCCCGCTCCGTCCCGCGGTGCCGCATCCCAGCCAGCGCAGGGAGGGGTCTGGGAGGGAGAATCTATCGCCTGCGGCTGGCGCTGACCCTCGCCGGCACGGTTCGGCTCTGAGGGCACAGCCAGGGCTGGATCCCGGGTTCACCTGCAGAACCCGGCCGGGCTGTCTGGAAAATTGCAGCTTCTGGTCCCGGCAGAGCCGTCGCATCCTCGCCCGGGGCTGGATTCTCTCGTCTCATCCCTCTGCAGCCTGAGCGCGATTCCTCCTGCTGCCCTCAGCTGGAGTTTTGGCCGCGGTTCCGTGGGCAGAGCTGCAGAAAGCGCTGCTCACCTGCGCCGTGGGTTGGGTGTCCCCTCGGTTGCTGTGGCAGGTGAGGCAAGAGCAGAATTTTGGGAATTTAGGAGAATTTTGGGAATTTAGGAGAACTTTGGGAATGGTTCTGGCTGGATGGCTGACAGGAGCACGTGGTCAGCCCAGGAGGGTTTGCTGACCCCTAAGATATAATTTCACTTGTCAGACCATGGGGCTTCACCTCGTCATTTGAGAGGCTTAAAAGGCAGAGACAAAAAAAGTATTTATTTTTTTCTTGAGCATTATTTTTTTCTTCCTCAAGTTCTGTGCTTTAGAAAAGCATGGAATAGATGGTGACAACAGGTTGGAGGATCCTCAGCAGCTTTAAAGAGGTTGATTTTTGTAAACCCATAAAAAGACAAGTCTAGACTATCGTATTTTCTACTTTTACAGCTTTTTCTGGTACAAAGCAACCATAATTTTATGACCCAGAGGGATCCTTGAGGTAGGGCACTGCAGCTCCAGTTCAAAGTGAAAAAACAAAATCTGTATTTTAGGCTCGTGCCCTGTGTTTCCTGCCATCCCCACAAGGAAAGCTCCCATGGCAGCCACGGGAATCCTGTGGGAGGATGGAGATGGTTGGCAGAGTTTGACTTCCAGACTTCAGGATCTGGGGCTGTAGGGAAGTTTTGTGTCCCAGTATAGCCCTGGGAAAAGCTGACTGATGGAGCAAAGGGGAGTTGGTGTGTGTCTGTACACCAGTGTCCTTGGAATGTCTCCAGGAGGACTGGGGAGAGGGAAAGCTCCTTCACTATTTTTAAAAAAAAACAAACTTTCCTGCAGGACAAAGTGAGATTTGCTTTCCCGATGGTGGAGGTACCATAAATTCTTCATTAGGAAATTAAACTAATTGCAGTGTTTAAAGAATGGAGGACTACAGGCTTTAAAGTACCAAAATCCTCCTTCCATCCTCTGGGCTGGGTTTGCATGGAAATCTGCTGGGATATTTGATATTTGACATTTGATATTAAGAGGCAGGAATGCACCAGGCTGTTTCTCTCCAGATGTCGATCTCCATTTCTCCCCACCTCAGATTCTTCTCCTGCACCAAGGAAAGGACAATCCTGAGTGCCTTGGAGAAGGGCTTGGAGACCTGCATGTCTGCAGATTTGCCATGGTTATTTGTAAAAACCCGTCTCAGAGTTGGGATTTCCCAGTGGAGTTTGGGGATCAAACTGCAATTTTCCAGTCCAATCCTGCCCCACAGCATGTGGGGATTTTAGAAAGTTGATTTGCAGCTCCCCAAATCTGCAGTCTCAGAAGGAGGTTTCTTGTTGTGTAGTCTCCCCTTTCAGACAGTTTAATCAGAAGATTCTTTCTTTAATTGCTGCATATTTAAGGTGGGTTTCTTGATTTGTTCCTCCTTCAGCTGCTGCCATCCGGAGGCCAAGTGGTTTGTTTAAACGAGATATTGTTTCAATTGGATATAGTTACTGACTCTCTTCAGCCTTGTTTTGTATTTGTCCTCTGCTAGAAAATCAAAACCTCTGGGTTTGTGCCTCAGAGCCGACTCTGCAGATGGTACATATGGCCCTTTTCTCTGCCACGAATTTGTGTTTTAAAGAGAAGAAGATCAGATTTCAGTGTTTTATGTGGTGGGAAAACACAGCTTTACAATGCTGTGTGCATTAAGAAATGACAGGCCATTGTTTTGCCCTCTCTGCCTGGAACTGGCAGCGAGCTGGAGGCAAAACACATCCCTTCCCTGCCCCTCAACACACAGCTGGGCAGCCCCTGGTGCCCTGAGAGCATCTCCAGGCATCCCCTGGGGTAAATCAAGGGTAATTCCTGAATTAATATTGAGCACAGTGACGAGACGAGCAGGGCAAGGTGGGTTTGTGCCTGGAGCAAACCCCACCCTGCCAGGGTTTGTCCCCGTGGCTCTGCTGGGTGTCACCAGCTGGGCAGGGACACCTCACAGAATCACAGAATGACCCAGGCTGGAGAAGACCTTTGAGATGAAGTCCCTTGACCTAACACCTCCTTATCAGCTGCACCATGGCACTGAGTGCCACATCCAGGGACAGTGACTCCACTGCCTCCCTGGGCAGCCCATGCCACTGCCCAATCTCTCTTTCAGTTCAGAATTTTCTCCTGAAATGTCCTCCCACTCACAGCGGTGCCCTCCTGCCCGCAGGGATCCCCACTGAAGGACGAGCCATGCAGTAGGAGCCAGCACATCCCACGGAAGAGCAGGACCCAGTGCTGCAGGAGGAACAGGACATGTGGAGCCTCAGCTGCCTCCTCTGGGGACTCCTCCTCATCCTCAGCACCACCAGCACGGAGGGCTTTGCCCCGGCAGGGTAAGGCTGTGTTTTGTTTGCAGCTCTCAGGTGTGTTCTCCACCCATCAGGGTGAGGCACATCCTCTCTGGGGGGGAACAGCCCTGTGTGGCTCTCTGGGCTGCTGAGGAGGTGGAAAATGCTCTCCCAGGGCTCAGCAGCTTGTTGCTGGTTGTTTGTTTTCTCACTGGAGCTAAAACATCTCTCAGAGAAAATGTCCCAGCTCTGTTTAACTCCAGGCAGGGGCACAAAGACACTCTGGGCTTTTTGTTCAGAGAGTCAAAAGCTGATGAGGCCCTGAGCTGTTCAGGAATTATTACAGTCTCTTTCAAGCACATCCTCCATGAAAATATGTGTGAAATGCTGCTAGCACAGAGATCAAGCGCTGTGAACAAGCTGTCACTGAAGGATGCAGCTCCCATCAGAGGATGCAGCTCCCAGCTCTGATGGACACCCAGGGACGCAGGTGTGGAAAAGCCCAGGCTGGGCTTTGTGCTCCCCAGGATGCTGCTGGGGCCCATGGTCCTGCCAGCCCAGCAGGGGCAGCTCCAGCAATTCCCCTTCCCTTTGTGGGAAATGGGTCTGGGAGAACTCCCTGGCTCCCAGCACAGCCTGGGCAGGCACAGCTCAGCTCCTGCTGGCTCTGAGGAAGCCCAGAGCTCACTGCCCCAGTTTCTTCCTGAGCCGAGAGGAGCTGGAGCTCAAAAGCCTCCCCCAGACACAGCTCACATTTTCTACAAAGTTTGTTTTTACACTGAAATGCTCCTCCAGTGTCAAACCTTTCACATTCTGTCCAGGACTGAAACCACAGCTGAATTCCTCGCTCACACGCACAGGCTGCAGCTAAAACTTTGTTCTGAATTTTACAAAGCAAACAATTGCCATTTAAAAATTGCATCTTCTATAACATTAATCATGAGGCTGAGAGGAGTTTTCTGGAGTTAATGGAAACCATCTGATGTCCATGCTAATTCCCAGGCTTTTTATTTTAGTTTCTAATTGAACTGGGAGGCTGAGACAAGTAGATGGGTTCCTCAGTGGGACTGACCTGCTTGGGCTGGAAATTGTTGAAAAAAAGGATGTTTAACCAAGACCACTTTGGCTGTTAACCTTGGGAAAGTTTTTGCCTGGATAACACTCATCTTAGCAAGGCTGGGGAGTGCCTTTTGTCCAACCTCTAATTTTTTTGTGGTGAGCCTGACCCTTCCTGTGAAATCATTAATTTCTTGGTGACCACAGGGGTATCCGTTTCAGGAATGCAAAAGTCTCAGAAAGGAAAAATCCACCCAGAAAGTGAGTGATTTTAGGGGAAGGGAGACAATGAATGTAATGAGTAAATCATCCCTAAATCTGGGTCCCAGCTGCTCCCTCGGGACGGGGGAGGAAGCGCCCGCGCCGCTCCAGAATTGTGTCACTGACCCCAAACAGCTTGAAGTGGCTTCCCAGGTCACTGGGGCAACCAGTGCAGCAGCCCAGTGCAGGGAGGGGAGCTCAGGCCGTGTCCTGGCTGTGGGACTGACCCAGCTCCGTGTGCCCAGGCGCAGGGTGTGCGCAGCCCCGGGGACGCCGAGCGCCCACGCCGAGTCCCACGTGCAGCCCGTGTACCAGCCCTACCTCACCACCTGCCCGGGCCAGAGGCTCTGCAGCACCTACAGGTGAGCCCTCCTGCCTGTGCCACGGGCAGCACAGAGCCTGCTGCACCCACAGGCGTGGGGATTCTGTCCCGTGTGACCGCGTTCACGGGGGGCTCGGGTTGAGGGAAGAGATGAGGATCTGGCTTTATGTTTCAGAAGGCTTGATTTATTTTTTTATGATATATATTACATTAAAACTATACTAAAGAATAGAAGGAAGGATTTCATCAGAAAGCTAGCTAGGAATAGAATAGGAAAGAAAGAATGGTAACAAAAGCTTCTGTCTCAGACAGAGAGTCTGAGCTAGCTGACTGTGATTGGCCATTAATTAAAAACAACTAACATGGGCTAATCACAGATCTACTTGTTGCATTCCACAGCAGCAGATAACTATTGTTTACATTTTGTTCTTGAAGCCTCTCAGCTTCTTAAGAAGAAAAATCCCAAAGAAAAGATTTTTCATAAACGATGTCTGCGACAGTTCCCCCCACTGGAATGGGGATCCCAGCCCCTGGGAGCGCCCTGAGCCACTGTGGGAGCAGGGCAGGGGTTTGGGGCATCCTGCTCAGCCCAGCCTTGCCTTGCAGGACCATCTACAGGGTTGCCTACAGGCAGAGGCACAGGCAGCTGCCCCAGCCCATGGCCTCGTGCTGTCCTGGATGGAGCAGAGCAAGCGGCCACACGCTGGGCTGTAACAGAGGTGAGGAGCTGCTGGGTCACCCCGGTGCCACTGCCTGTCCCCAGACCCTCGTGTCCCTGGAGGGGGCCCCAGGACCCCATCTCTCATTTACCAACCCTCTGCCTGTCAGTGGATTCTCCCTGAATTAAATTTTCAGCATGACAGCCAAATGTGGTTCAATATCTGATTAATTCCCAGCTTTTCTCTGCTGCCTCTTGGGCCTTTTCCCTTTGGGATCACTTATTACCTTTATAGTTACCAGAGGATCAATAAAACAATTCCTTCCCATCTAAATCAGCAGAAATGGATGAGAAACACTTTCAGGAGGCAACAAATACAAACCACAGCAGCAGCCAGTCTGTCCCCAGTGGGCTCAGAGTGTGGCACCAGGGGCTGCTGCTGCCTGCTGCCCTCCTCCTTCCCACCTTTGCTGCCTGCAGGGCCTTCAGCTTCTTTCCAGCTCCTCTTCCTCCCATCCATGCTGAGCCCTGCTCCCTCTGGGCAGCTCAACCCCGCTGTGTGCTGCTGGTGTGTTTTGGGGTGTGCACAGCTCCAGGGGGAGCGAGGGAGGGAGCTGGGGACCCCTGGAGCAGCTGGGTGATGCTGTGCTGTGTTCCCTCTCACAGCTGTGTGCTGGGAGCCGTGCCAGAACGGAGGGAGCTGTGCCTTCCCTGGGAGATGCTCCTGCCCCCCTGGCTGGACAGGGAGAGCCTGCCAGACAGGTACTGGCCATGTCCGCCTGTCCCTGCTCCTGTGTCATACCTGCCCTGCTGCTGGGACAGCTTCTGGGAGCATGCCAGCTGCCACAGGGGCTCTGGGTGTCCTTTGCCCCACACCAACCCCTCAGGGGGGACAGGGACCTTGTCAGACCTTATCCCTTACCAGACCTTGGGCCATGTCTGACTCTGTCCCTCTGCACACGCACGACACTTGCTCCAGGAAAGGATGGGGAGTGTGGCTCCCTTTGGCTGCCTCAGTTCTCCCTCCTGTGCAGCTCTGGCACCCCCATTTTCTCTGCCTGCTGCTCTGTGCTGGGTCAGGGTGAGCAGAGCTGTGAAGCTCTCTGCAGCACAGAGCCCTTGTGGGGCCAGCCTGGGGTTATGTGTCGTGATCATCCCTCCCAGGCTTTGTAAACTCTTGCTGTAAACTAAAATGCCCTTTTACTGCAGAGACTAAAAATCCATAAACCAAAGATATCTGGGGGTGGAGGAGAAGTCTGGTGATGTCCAGGCACGGGAACAGCGCCAGTGCTCCTCACAGCATGGAGAAATCAGGCAGTGTGGGGCACACCAGTGCTGCAAACCCCTGCCACGGCATTTCCCAGCTTTTCCCAGCTTTCCAGCCTCCTGTAAGGCAGAGGAGGAGCGTGTGGCATTGACCCATGCTGGGCCAGGCAGGGCTGAACCCATTGCTGACAGCTCCAGCTCTGAGGGAAAGGATTTTCCCACTGCCTAAAACAGATTTGCCCGGGCGTGGGAAGAGCTTCAGCTCTTTCTGCTTTGTGGGAACAGCTTTAATAACTCCCCCGTGTGAGGAGAGGTTACTGGGTTCTGTACACACTTGAAAGGCTGATAGCTCCTCGCCACAGCTGGCTGGAACCAAAACCCCGGCCGTAAATCCGGGATGAGAGCAAGCACTGCCTGCACCCGCCTGGCCAGAGCTGGGACATTTCTGACCACAGCTTCTCCTTCTGGTGGTATTGTGGGGGGAGCAGGAGGAGGGGAGGAGGTCAGACCCCCTCCAGCTTAGCCCAGGTTTATCCAGGGCTGTCCCAGGCGCTGAGACATCCAGAACTGTGCCGAGCACAAGCCCCAGCTCACTTGGGGGGCACTGCCTGGGGTTCCATTGCAGCCCCCCTGTGTCCCTCACCCTGTCCCCTCCTCACTGAGCTGTTCCTGTGTTCCAGACGTGGATGAATGTGCCAGCCAGAGCCATGGGTGCAGCCAGCTCTGCATCAACACAGCCGGGAGCTTCCACTGCGCCTGCCGGGACGGCTTCAGCCTGGCCGCCGATGCCAGGGGCTGCCAGCCCCTGGTGCCAGCCCCTGGGACAGACGCCTCCAGCCAAGCAGGTATCCTGTCCCTACACTGAGCCCCAGCTGCTGGGAGCCTGCAGGGAGAGCTGAGGGAACACTCAGCATCGCAGGAGATGGGAGAGGGGACAACAGCCAGAGCCCCTCAGCTTTATTCTCTCTGAGCCAGGAGTGCTTCTCCTACCCAAACAAGTTCCCCTGAGCACAAATCCATCTGTGAGGGTGGCAGGGCCTGGCTGTGGCTGGAGCTGTCTGGGATGTGTCTGTTCTCTCCCTCATCATCCTCGTTCCTGCAGGGCAGGTCTGGAGCCACGAGGAGCGGCGCTGGTGACGGCCCATTATTACTTTTGGTACGCGCTGTGACACTTCAAACTCGTACCGTGAGTAATAATGCGCTGTGGCCAGCATGGGCACCACACAGCAAACATCTGGGACAGCCTGCACGTGCCCCACCTGCCTCTGCCCCTGTGCTGGGCCCTGACAGGGACAATCCCTTGTGCCCACCAGGCACAGGGCAGAGCTGGGTGTTATTTGGCAACACGGGCACAAAAGGCCAGGATCCACCAGATCTCTTGTCCTTTAAGCATCGCCCCACTGCCTGAAACCCTCCCCGCTTTGTTGCAGGTGCTGCAGCAGCAGGAGCAGCCTGTGCCAGATGCCAGCAGGTCCAGCTGATGCTCTGGGGGATGACCTGGGGGTGGAAAGCAGCAGAGCTTGGCCAGAGCCCTGCAGCCATGTCTTTCTCCCCAGCAGCTTCCACCTCACTCAGCAGTGGGCTTTTACTCACTGACATTCCCTGGGTCACTTTTTCAGGTCCCTCCAGTGAAATGAAGGAAGAAATGAAGGACCTGAGGAGCAGAGTGGAAGCGCTGGAGCAGGTGAGTTGCAGCACATCCCTGTGCCCTGTCCCTGCTGGGCCAGCTCCCACCCGGGGCTGTTTGCAGCCAGGGTTTCCCTCCTCCCCGGCTCTGTTTTTAACAATCCCAGCAGCAATCCCAGCTGTGCTCCCCGCAGCCGCCGGCAGCGCCCACACCACGGCTTTTCCAGCCCTTTGAACACAACTGCAGCCCCTTGAGCCCTCCCTGGTGGGTGCTGCATCCCCCCCGGGTGGTCCTGCTGGCCGGGGGGATGCACTCACAGCTCCCCTTCTCCCTGCAGAAGCTCCAGCTGGTGCTGGCCCCCTTCCACAACCTGATGCCGCCAGAGGATGTCGGCGCAGACCCCATCAGCCGCCTGTCCCACTCCCTCCAGCAGCTGGACAGGATTGACTCCCTGAGCGAGCAGATCTCTTTCCTGGAGGAGAGGCTGGAGACCTGTAAGTGCCTGGAAAATCGGTGGGGGATGATGATCTCCCTGCAGCCACGCTGGCCACAGGGAGCAGATGTGGGCCAGCGAGATCAGTGACACATATGCCACTGTTAATCTGGATCTGCCTCAAGCTCAGCAGCCTGTAATTAATAAAGGATGAACACCAACAGCCCATTAGCTTCATTTCAAAGCTGTTTCTATGGCTGCACCATCTGACTGCCCACGTAGCAGCCAAAAGTGGCGGATTGGCACATGGAAACGTGGCTGTGGGGCAGGGCTGAAGGAGGCACTGGGAGCAGTGGGGCACCTGTGGCAGGCAGCACCTCACAACTCCTGATAACTCCTGATATCCTTCCTGATAACTCGGGCCTTAGGAAAGAACCCCCAACTCTTAGGAAATTAACAGCCCAAAAAGTCAATCAGGGAAGTTTAGGGAGCGTGCAGAAGTTGGCAGATTTATGAGCCTGGGAAGTTTTAGGCATTTCTTTTGGAAGTTTACAGACCAGTAAGGGCACCAGACAGGGTCTCTGAAGTAGCAAACTGAGGAAGGGCCCCCAGTGAGAGCTGTCATGTGTGAAATGGCTGGAGGTGGAGGCTCCTGCCTGGTGTCCCCACCACGCAGAGGGACAACAGCATCCCCTCAGGTTCCTGTGGTGCCCACCTGGACTCCAAGCAGAACACAACCATCTGAACTCTTTTCTTGTGATAGGCAGCTCTTTGCAGCTCATTTTCCCATTAAATAATTCCAGAAACTAGACACGGTTGGGGTGTGCAACAGCAGCTTGCTGAGTCTTGGAAAGACTCAGGAGAAACTGGTTCAGGGCATATTCAGTCCCAGTTCAGTGCTTGCAGTAATGGCTGAGAGAGAAAAAGAATTCAAAGAACTTCTCTGAAGGCAAAGTAGCTGCAAATAGACACTTAAAAACCATCTCAGAAAGGGGTAATTACCAGAACCACTGAGTGTTCCAGCAGGCTGAGTTTTCTAGTAGTGCCCTGCACATATTATTAGTGACAGCACAGAGGAATGTGAGCAGTATCACAAGGTAACATGGATTCATTCCAAGGGATGACTCCAAAGTCCCGAAATTAATTTTTGCCAAGTCTGTCTCAGCAAGCAAAACCTGTTTTTGTCTCTTTTCATGGTCCCTGTAGGACACAAAGCTGTCCTGTCATACCCCAGTGAGCTCTGGGGCTCACAGGGCATCCCATGGAGTTACTCAGCCATCCCTGTTCCATGCCTGGAGGAGCATTTCCCAACTAAATGCTACCCTCCAACTGCACTCCCCTATTTACTGCTCAGTGGGGATGTGTGCAATGACCAAAAAACCCATTTTCCCTTCTTTAAACCACCAGCAGAGGCACCAGGTCAGAGCTCTGTAAGCCATAACGATTTTGGCCCCTGATCCAGCACAGACTGTTCTGCCATTGGATTTGGGGACATTGTGCACAGGGCCCAGGCAAGGACTGTGACATGCCAGGGAGGTGACAGTGACACTCCTGAATGTGGGGAGATGAAGCCTGCCTGGGCTTGTTTGCCAAAAGGAAAGCAGCAAGTGTGGGTGACAGTCCCAGAGGTTCAGGTCAGTCTCATTCTGCCAGGCTCATGATTGAATTTATCAGGCTGAATTTATTTTCTTTTTTCCAATCTTCCCAGGTTCCTGCAAGAATGAACTCTAGCAGAGTGCCTGGGGACCTGGAGCAAGCTGACCCACAGCTCTTATCTCCCTCTCCAGCCCTAGGCTGGGGATGAAGCCTCACCATCACAGGAAGGCAGAGGGTGGCAGGAGAAGGCAGGAGAAGGCTCCCATCAGCATCTCCATCATTCTCTCTTCCAGCTCACCACACCAGAGGCCACACAGCTCCTTCCAAACTGGACTCTGAGGCCTCTCCCTGCTGGAGAGGCAGCAAATAAATGCCTTACCTCGTGCCATGAGTGCCTGGCTGTGCCAGACTGGCTGTGTGTGTCACCTGGGGGGTGTGCAGCTGCCCCAGGCTTTTCCTCAGCACTACCCTGGGATAACAGCTCCCAGGGAGCAACGGGCACAGGGCTGGCTGTGGAGCACAGAGCTGGCCCAGGCAGGGCAGCTGCCTCCCCACACTCCCTGTGCTTGCTGTCACAGAGGGAAGGTGGGGACAAGTCCCTGCAGCCCCAAGCCAGGTGTCACAGCAGGGGAGAGATGGCCCTGGTGCCTGCAGGGCCGGGTACAGGAGTGGATGCCCATCCCTGCAGCTCCCATTCTGCTCTCCAGGAGCCCTGCAGTTGGATGGTGCCTCACCAGTGAGGTTGGTGAGGCCTCCCTGCCTGGGAGGGCTCCTCCTTGTCCCCCCACAGGGTGGGGACAAGGACCCCCCCTGTCCCTCCCTCACCAAACCCACCCCCTGCGAGAGCTCAGGGATCAGCACCCCTCCCTCAGCCCCCACACAAGACAAGGAAGCTCCTTTATTTAAATAACCAAAGGTGTAATTTCTATTTTTTTTTTTTGTTGATTTTTTGTAAAGCAGATAACATTCTCAGCCCAATTAAAAGTGAACAGCAGACAACTGCACATAGAGGCACTGCTCCCTCCTCCCAGGAGGAGTCAGACATGGTTCCCCTCCCCAGGAGCCCTCCCAGGGCCCTCCTGGGTTGACCCTCCATGACAGCCCTTTATCTGCCACTCTCACAAAGTGCTGGTTTGGTTCCCACCCTCCCACCCCGACCCTTCCCATCCCCTGAGTCTGTACTGTAAGGCCCCTCCAATGAAGCCCCTGGCAGCACCAGCTCGGCCCAAGGGCTCCTTCCATGGAGCTCCCTGCCTTTCCCAGCTGAGGCCAGATAAACACAGCTCCAGCAGTGCAGGCTGCAGGAGCTGGGTGTGCTGCTTACCTGAGTAGCCCCAGCTGGTTTATCCAAAGGTCCCCTGTGCCATGAACAGGAGAGCTAAAGCTAAAGAACCATGGACCTGACCCAGCCTCCAGGGGCATCAACATTCCACAGCTCCCGGTGAGGCATCCAGAAGCTCTGTTGGTCCATCACCCTAAGGCACAGGGGAACCCGTTTTATCTGACTGGAAAAGCGGTTTATATCCCCCAAAGGGGGAGCTGAAGCCTTCCCAGCCCCGTGCCAGCTGCAGCTCACCCACCCTGCGGCTCTGCAGGGGTTTTACAGGCCCTGGAGAGCAGCAGCTCCGCCCCGCACATCTCCCCCAGCAGAGACGCGGGACAGGCACCATCTTTCGGCCAGCGCTGACCATGACAAGTGACAAACCGAGCACGACAGAGCCCTTTGCCTCCATGAGGGGCATTGCAGGGATGTGACCAGGCTGAGCCACCACCACGGCAGGGAGCTGGCAGCAGTTTCCCAACGTGATGCTGTTGTGACACAAGGGCACCTCAAGGGGACAGGCCTGTGTGTCCCACTGGTGGGTGGGAGTGCTCTGGGCTGTCCAGGGAGGACACCACACTCCTAGCACTGCTGAAAAGCCAAAATCTGGATTTTCACCCCAGTTCTCAGCCCTGTCTGAGCACCAAGGTTGTGCTGATACAAACTGCTGCCTGGTGGTTTCCACCTGGGACATCACAGGGCCACCTCACCAGCTGAGCCTGCTGGAACACAGGTGCAGGGACAGTCACATGAGGCAGAGCTCAGGTTCCAGGCAGGTTTTTGCTGTCACCCCAAGCTAGCTGCAAGAGCTGGGGGAACTCACCTCTCTAGTCATTGAGCCCTTTGGTAGCACAAGTTTGATGCCTGAGAAATTCAGAAAAAGGAGATATTGTGAAGTGAGAAAATGAACCCATAAGAGAAATCCACTCAGAGGGGAACCTTAGTGCTGGCTTGACACCCTGTGTGTGCCAGTCTGTGGTGCTCCCAAGAGTTAGAAATCACTGCAGAGGAGAAGAAGATCCTTCAGTATTTGGCAAGAACAGACAGGTCCCTTCAGCCACCACTGCACGGTGACACCACTGGAGAAGGCTCTAGGATGAGTCCTTTGCCTGGCCTGGATGGCCTGACAGCCTGAAGAGGGTCTCCCTCATGGTGCTGAAGCATCTGTCAGAGAGCTCGGTGACATCGTCTGACGTCAGCCCTTTGGTCTCTATTGGAGGCAGAACCTCAACCTTG
Source organism: Molothrus ater (assembly GCF_012460135.2). NCBI lineage: Eukaryota > Metazoa > Chordata > Aves > Passeriformes > Icteridae > Molothrus > Molothrus ater. The sequence goes on along the minus strand of NC_050497.2, from coordinate 8,865,407 downwards.
ATTTTGCCTGGGGACAAGAGAGGAGCCTGTGAGAAACCCACACGCCACAGGAGCTCTGTTCTCTGCCCTGTTCCCCACCCTGGACAGCCCCAGCACAGCCCTCAACCCCTCCCAGGGCTTCAGGCATCCACCCCTGGAGCACAGGCAGAGTTAGATGCCAGCTCCAACAGCTGTGCCACCCAGCATAATCCCCCCGTGCCCCAAACTGCCATCCCAGCCAGACCCTGCCCAGAGCAGGAGGTAGCAACCAATTTTTAATGAAAACATCCCTCAGTGTATTTAATTACAGCCCTTCCTGAGTTAACCCAGCCCAGGCTCTGGTGCCAAGTGCTTTGAACTGCCTCCAAACATCTCCCAGCAGGGTTCCTCCTGTTCACCCCAGCTCTGCTTCCCTCCCACACCCCTGTGAGCCAGATCTCCACACAGGACAACAGCAACCCTGTCTCCAAGTGACTCTTTGTTACCTGATGTAAACAGTTTTGTCTTTGGGTTATAGAAGCTGGTGAAGGAGGAATACACCACAGGGATCACTGGGACCTTGGGGAAGGGAAGAAAAAGAGGAGTTACTGGCACTTCAGGGCAGGCCAGAGACAGGCAGCAAACCCCATGCTGCAGAGCTGACCTGGCCTGGCTCTCAGACACACAGGGCACACACAGCCCCACAAGCAACACCCACTTCCAAAGGGTAGAACAATCAGCAGTCAAATGGAATCAAAACCACTCCCCAAAGACTCAAGGCACAGGGATACTCAAGGAACCAGGGCCAAGTTCCACTCCAGCCTCAGCTCAGCACTGGCTTTTAGGGCTCCTCGACCCAAGTGAGGCTCCAAACCCCAGGTATTTTCTGTCCTGCAATCAAACACTGCAGGCTGCCTGTTCTGACAGGCCTTGCCTGCTGTACAGGCATGTGTCTGGGGCAGGGTGGCTGCTCTGCTCTCAGTTTCTAAGGAAAGGAGTCACCAGTTGTTATCAATTGCTCCTGGGGAAGCTTCAGACAGACACAGGGCCAGGAGGGCAGGCAGAGCTGTTGCTCCAGTGCTGGTAACACAGCCAGGATCTACAGTTGGTGACTCAGGGGGGTGTAGCAGAGGCAGGAACCAGTTCCATGTCATCCTTTCCTCCAGCAGCTGCCAGGCTCTGCCTTGGCTGCATCACCCAGGCAGGAATGGGGATGGTACAACACAGGCTACACCCTGGGCTTGGCCAAAAGAACCCAGTCAGAGAGCTGGCATCTCTTCCCTTTCCCAAAATCCCTGCTGTAACACCTTTCCTGGGGGAAACCAGTTTCCCCTGAGGCCTTGAGTCATCCCAGTCTCTGGCACACTGCCCCAGCACTGTGCCCAGGCAAACACCCTGCTCCTGAGACAGCTCTGGCCTGAGCCCCCACTAACTGCTCATGGATGCTGTCATTTTGGAGAGAAAAGACATATCAAGAACTGCCATATGGCTGCCAGGGAGGCAGCAGCTATTTTCACACAGAGCAAGCCCAGATGTTGCTCTAAAGCACAGGAATTAACAATCCTGAATCATCACTATATGACTGTGACCTGGGGGATTGAGAAATGAATCGTCAGCTTTGGGCTCCCCCAGGAAAGAACCCACTGGGCTCCCTGCCAGCAGCGAGCTCTGGGCTGCAGCCATGCCCCCAGGAACCCCTGGGCACTGGCACTGCCCTGCCATGCTGCCAGGAAAGCCTGGAAACAGGGATCAAGTGTGCTGTCCCTCACACTCCTCCCTCCAGAGGGGACACCAGGACTGAGGCAGGCAGGAGAGAGGACAGGGCAGTTCTCCACTGTCTACAGCCACTCACGCTCGTTCCCAGAGGGGACAGAAAAGGCCCTTTTCTGGCTGCTGCAGGGCAGCACTTCTGACACCAGTGGTTTTCCTGAGTAGGTGTTACCAGGGAACACAGCTCATCTGAGAGCAAACAAACCACACACTGCATGATCAGTGTGCAGTGCCACTGCAAAAGCACTCAGGGTTCCCATGCAGGGGCAAAGCACTGTTACCTGTGCCTGGACAGCGAGGTGAAATGCTCCTTTCTTGAATGGCAGCAAATCCCCAGTGCAGTTCCTTGTGCCCTCTGGATATACCCACACCTTCACCTGCACATGGAGAGAGAAGGCTCTGCTCCAGAAATCCACTTGCTCTGGTGGGAGACACCAGCCAGCTCTGCCAAGCTGAGCCAGAAGCACCACAATGCCCCCATGCCACCCCACCCAGCTCCACAGTGACACTCACATTCTCAGCCACCATAGTCTTGGCCACCTCTGACATGACCATCTTGGCACTGCTGGTGCTCTTCCTGTTGATGAAGATGACGCCACCGAGGTACATGATGAGCCCCACGCTGCCCATGTACATCAGCTCCTTCTTGCCCACCTGGACACAGTTGTCGGGCAGGACCTCCATCAGCCCTAGTGGGATGGCAGAGGGCAAGACCCAGCAGTCACCCCTGGGACAAGGACAGGACAAGGACAGGGGCACCAGGGACAGGCTGGTGCCTTGCTTCTCTCCCAGCCTCTGAGAGCAGGAGGCTTGGCACACAGCAGAGTTAGTGAGGCAGGGTGGCTGCAGGACACCCCCAAAGGCAGCTGATTCCCCAGCAGCAGGGAGTCCAGCAGGGCCACTGGCACATGTGCTGGGCCAGCACCTCAAGGACAGCAGAACCAGGGGGGCTGCACAGGTGTGGGATTGCTCAGAGTGACAGGAGACCTGTCACAACCAGCACTGATGGGGAAGCTGCACCAGGGGCTGCTTGTACAAGCAGGACTTCTCCCAGTGGTGAGCAGGAGAAACGTTCTCTTCCCTCCCACCAGCTCCTCACCCATCATGTCGAGGACGCTCTGATGGTTGGACAAAATGACAGCAGGGCCCTCTACCTTGAAGTTCTCCAGTCCCTTCACCTCAAACCTCACGCCGAAGAAATACTTGAAGGTCTTGACAACAGCTTTGATGATCCTGCAGAAGGAAAAAAAAGCAGTCAGCAGCAGAGCAGAGAGACCAAGGGCTGCAATACCCAGTGGGGGTGGAAGGAGACAAGAAGAGCTCTAGGACAGAGAACCTCCAGTCTTATTTGTGCTGTGGTCCACCCAGGTGTCTGTCCTGCATGGTCCCACATGCTGCAGCAGTGCTGTTCACTTGCTCTGTTCAGTGCCATGGTTCTGGGCTGCCCTGGTGCTAACAGGCTCTTTCTCCTGCAAGCAGCAGGGCCCCACAAGTTGTCAAACAATTCTCCCAGGAGCTGCCACTCCCCAGCACACACGACACCCAAGGAAGGCTCTGCCAGGTCTGCTCCTTGCAGTGCTGGAAGATGGGGCTCAGCGATAGAAACAAACCCGGGGTGCCCGAGGAAAGAGGGGAATGAAGGTGAGAAACACTTCCCTGCACCAGGCAAGGAAGCAGGCAGCAAACAGGATGCTCCCCACGTGGCTTGGCAGAGGCTGGGTGCCCTCAAGCAAACCCATGCTGAAGCTTTTGCCCTTCCCCAGTGGATCTACAGGTCTGACAGAGCTCCCAGCTTTTCCCAGCTGGAACACTCCAGCCATGCCAGCACTGGAGCACATTTCCTTGTCAGCCCACAGGAGCAGGGCCCATCTATGCTACCCCCTGACCAGGGACACTTGGGGACTCTCCAGCTAGGCCAAAGGACACAGGCAGAAGCTGGCAGAACACAAGGGCTATTTTGGGCAAGGGAACAGCCATTTTTCAGGACAGGTGGCAGAGGAGCCTGCACGTGAACAAGGCTCCCAAGAACAGCCACCAGCATGGCTCTGCTCTCCCCTAGAGCTGATTCAAGCTGACCTGACCTCCACCAAGCACCTGGATGTCCTGCCTCAGAGCCACCTTCTCCCTGGCAGACAGGGGATGGAGCTTTACTTCCTGCAGCAGGAAATTGAGGAACAGCCAGCTTTGTCCCCACCACAGGGTCCGGTTTGGGAACTGTGCAGCACCATTGTGCTGAGAAGCATCCTTGTCACTCAGGTGGGAGGTGAGCACCTGGACAGCATCTCATCCTGGCTCGACAGCAGCTCCCAGCATCTGCTCTCCAAAAGTCTCCATAAACTCTTGAGCCACAGCACTTTTCCCAGCTTGCTCCTACTCACAGCAGGGCTCACATCTCCGTGGGTGTCCCCCCATGCAGACCACCCGAGCTGGCTGTAACACTGGAGTTCAGGCCAGGCCAATGGCCCGAGGTGACACACTGCTATCAGTCCTCATGTCAGCTCGGTGCAAAGAGCCACACCCAGGGAAAGGACACAGGGAGGAATGCAGAGCTCCACAGCCCGCTCCAAGGTTACAGGGTGCAGTCTGCTCCAAGGTCACAGGGGTGCAGTCCAGGTGAAGAGATGGGGTTACAGGTGAGACGAGGCAGGGTGACACGAACCAGAGAGGTCTGGGGGGATGCCAGGCCACCAGGGTGACCTAAATCACACTTCTCCTCCCTTCTGACTGCCAACCAAAAAAGAGGTCACCGCTCTGGAAGTCACAGAGCTCACTGGCTGCTGGGAGAGGCTGGTTACACATTACTCAAGAGCAACCATCCAGCTTCCTCCTGCCAGCCCGGGGACAGACTTTCCTTGCACAAGATGTGGTGTGAGCCACTGAAAGAGGCAAAGGGGCAGAGCCCAGAGCAGGAAAAGAGCAGGGGTGACCTGCTGGGCTGGCCACATGACCCACAGGGTTAAAGGATGGATCTGAGTCCCCACAACCCCACAAGTGACTTCTCTGCCGGAATCATCGACTCAGACATGGTGCAGCCACAGCTGCAGAGAGCTGTAAAAACAGTGCACTTATTGCCAGAGACAAGGAGTATAAAAATGACAGGGAATGGGACTTTTCAGTGCATCCCTAACAGTCTGAGTATGAAAGCCAGCAGCCCCCAGATTCACGTGCTCTGCTCCACAGCCAGTCACAGAGGCTTGTTTAGGATACTCTGATTTTCAAGGACTACTGAAATCTGCTTACCAGATTGGAAGCTCGTGCAAGATGTTTTACCACAGATAAACAGTTCTATCTCTATCACACACCCTGGGTAACCTCTTCCAAGTCACACCAGCTCGACACTGGAGCCAGCAGCACAGCAAGAACGGGGTGTTCTGCACCAGGCAACAACACCATTATCACTGTCTGTCCACCAGCACATGGTCTGCTCCAGCCCCCTTTCCCAAGCTGGAATAAATAGCCTGGGATGTTGGAGAAATAAGGAACTCACTGGTTCACCTCAGCCACGAACCTCCCAGGGGCTGAAATACATCACCAGGTTCTTCAGCCAGTGCCACTACAAGGAAACAACAGGCTTAAGTTACAGGAAAAGGGTGGCTCTGGCCAAAATTCAGCCCTGGGTTTCAACAGGAGGAGTTATCCAATGCAAGTTCTTGTTCCCAAATAATTCATTGAAGTTTACATAAAGTTTAGAGGCTTTATTTTTGGGGGGAAATAAAAGGATAGCATCTCCATCACTGACATCATAAATTCTCCCAGCTGCAGAGCTAGCTGAGCATTGGAAAGCTGCTCCTGAGTGAGCCAAGGCAACCAAAGCTGGAGAGAGAGCCAGGCTGGAGATCACAGAGCAGACTGCCTGGGGCCATGGCACCAGCTGGGACCGGCAGGGCACAGCCCTCAAGGCAGCACATCAGCTCCCTCTGCCCTGAGTCCTACGTGTGAAAGCCACACTGCAAAGCAAAGTCCAACTCCACCTGCTCAGATGCTGCCAACCTTTGATCCTAAAGGATGTTAAGGCTCTCCTTTCCACTGCATCCACATGACATGCTCAGCAGAGGTAAAAAGCTGCCTAGGGGAGAGCAAAACCAGGAAATGAGATGTCCTGTGCTGCCAGCAGAAGTGCCAGCTCTGCCCGTAGAATGCACCTTGGCATGGAGAGGAGGTGCTGGATGACAGCAGCCCCTGGGCCCTTGTCACAGGTGTCCTGTCAGGGGACACAGGGCCAGACAACAGCTGCAGGAGAGCTGTGCCCCGGCAGCACATGGCACACAGCCTACCAGCCTCTGCTGCTGGGGCAGGAAGCACCCCAAACACAACCACCCAGCTGTCAGGATCAAAAGGAACCTTCTAGAGACTGGCTCCATCTGCCACGGCGGGGTCACCCAGTGACACGGGTGTGTTTGGAATGTCTCCAGACAGGTAGATTCCCTCACACTCCCTGGACAGCCTGCCCCAGTGCTCTGCCACTCTCAACAAACACTGCTCTCCTGCAGCTTTCCCTAAAAACGCCACCACCGCCACCTTCCAGGCGCTTCATCCCCAAACGCGCCTTGCCGAGGGCTCTGCCACAGGCCAGGACAGCCACCCTGAGCCTAGAGGGGACTCCCGAGGCTGCGCTGCCACCGATGTGACAGGGGCCGCCGCCACCCCAGGGGCTCCGGGCAGCGGCGGGGCGGTGACACCGCTGTCCCCAGCCCCTGTTCCCGCGTTCCCCCCTCACCTCATGTTCTTGACGGTGCGGCCGCCGTTGACCAGCAGGCAGGCTACGGCCGCCAGCGCCGAGGCCAGCAGGCACAGCACGCAGTAGAAGCCGATGCGCAGCGTGAAGTTGACGGTGGGGCTGAGCTCCATGAGGACGTGGAGCAGCAGCAGCACGGCCGTGCCCCATAGCAGCCACCCCATCTCCATGACGGCTCCACCCGGACCAACCGCTACTGCTGCCACCTCCTCCTCCCCGGGCAGCCCGCGCTGAGCCCGCCTTATGTGGGCGGCCCTGCCCGCCCCGCCGCTCCCTCGGCGGGGCGGGACGGGCGAGCGAGCGGGGAATGTTCTCTGTGGAGCGGGCATTCCTCAGGCTGCTGGGCGGGCCGCCGTGGCCATGGCGAGGGGAGGAGGGCGGTTGGTTCCCTCACGGACCCCTGTGGGGGTTGGGTGCCCGCATGGAGGAAGTTTGGGATCCTCATGGAACCATGGGGAGTTTTGAGACCTCCCCATGGATTTCTGGGGGTGTTTCGTTCCCTCATGAAGCCCTGTGGGGGGTTTGGTCTCCTCATGGAGCCCTGTGGGGGGTTTGATCCTCGCATTGACGGTTGTGGAAGTTTGGGACCCTCATGGAGCCCTGTGGGCCTTTGGGACTCTCTTGGAGTCCTGTGAGGGATTTTCACTGCCTGTGTGGTGCCATGGAAAGGCTTTGGGGTCCTCCATACTGTGAGGGAGTTTGTGTCCCTCAGGCCAGTATGTGAGGGACACAAACCTCATAGGCCCTTGCCCACCTTCTCTGCTGGTGCTTCGTGCTGGTTTTCCAGCGGCACAAATGTGCTGAGCAGGATGGAGCTTTCCCTGCTGGCACTGGGGTTAGGATAGGATCAGGCCCCGAAGCTCTGTGGGTACAAAGCTAATAAGGGAGATGAAAGTGTCTGCTGGAACTGGCACAAACCATTCATTGAGCTCGGCTGGTTTTGCAACACTTTTTATAGCAAAACGCAAGTCCTGCAAATCTCCGCAGAGGCTCCACTGGGGTAAGATGTGACCCTGTGGTTCTGAGCATCCCCTTGGCATCCACAGCTTTGCAGCTCCTGGAAAAATCAAGGAAAAGTGTTAGCCCTGTTAAAATAACCATTGTTCCCTCAGCTGTCCTTGGATTCACCAACAGAGGTTGCATGCTGTTCCCAAGCAAGCTGTCACCAGAAAAAGGAGAGCTCGCTGCACTTTCCCTACCCCACAGCAGCTTTAGGGCTGGGAGCAGGAGACAGGCTCCTTCTCTACAGCGAGCTCCTGGCTGGCACTCCCTACGGCTGCCAGGCAATGACATCTCAGAGCTGGTCTCATGATTCCAGCTAATGCCACAAAGAACCCTTATTGTATTAGCATCTCCACACAGCAGGAGATTAATCCCCTCTGCCTGTGTCGTGTGGGCTGTTCAGGGAGCCTTGCTCCAGTGCTGTGCCAGCCAACATATGCCTGGGAAGTCACCCAGACCTTTGCAGCTGAGCACACGCTGGGCCCGGAGCAATTTTCTGTGTTATCCTCGTGACTTTTTGCTTTTGATGACACGGGAAGAAAGTCCCTGGTGATCTGTCACTGGGGCGTTGCACGGGCCGATCCATGGAGATCATGAACGCTGGCTGACATTGGGAATCTGAAATGTAAATTCCGGCAGGGCCGCGGTGCCGGCGGCGAGCGGAGTGAGCAGATCCGGCGGGGTTGGTGCAATGCTCCACGTGTGGGCTCCCGGAGGAGCTTGGCTGCCATCCCCTTCTCCCCACGCTCTCCAGTGCGTTATCTGGAGTAATGCAAATGAAACATTTAGTATTAGTCTGCAGCTCAAGGAAAGGAAGCGCTTTCTGATGCCAGATTAGAAGCCAGACATGGGCCTGCCTGCGAGCAAGCAGAGCTGTCATGCTGAGTTATTTCATGAGGCAGGCGGTGGTGCTGCCAGATGACGACAGCCTGTGCGTTAACATTTTCATAACAAACTGCCTAATGGAAGAGGCCTGAGAGCCTCTGCCCGCTGTGCAACACAAGCATCACCCCATCATCCTGAAACATGGCCATTTTGGGGTAGAGGCAAAGGTGACCCCATCCCTGTCCTCCCAAGCTGCAGCAGCCAGGATGAAGCAGTTCCAAATGCTAAAAACCCCTGATTTGCTAGATTGTGCTAGCATCACAGCACTGACGTGTTTACCCTATGTAACACTCTCACACGGGCAGGGCTGCAGGCTGGAAACCTGGACCTTGTTTGCATATGTGTGTTTTGCATATTTAAACTACTGACTGGATTATTTAAACGTGGTAGAAGGGTACCCTGCAGGTAGTGAAGCTGACCAGGGCCCAGAATCCTTGGCAGGAGCAAGAACGCATCAAGTGCCAAGCAAAAGAGTCCACACAGCATCACTGCTGGTGGGATTTCTGTGCCTGGATCCATGAAGAGCCATGAAGCTCAAAGCATTACCCTTGTTTTACAATAATCTGGCTGTGTTCTTTATCTTTTATTTGCCTAAATTTATTGCTTCCCTGGCAACAGCATGTGACCTCCCTGTGGATGACTAGCTTCTGACTGGAAAAGAAACAGAGCCAGGGAGAACATCTCCCACATATGGAGAAGGGAAGAGAGGGAAAGCACTCGGAGGGGTAGGAAGGAAGGAGGGACGTGTCCATCTGTTGGCTGAGCAGGTTGTAGAGCAGCAGGAGGCTCGAGGCTGGGTGGGTGCTCAGCAGGACCCTCTGGAGATGCCGGCTGTGCTGAAGGAGGCTGGACTTGTGCAGAATTTCACTCATGCTGCCTCGCCCTGCCTCTGCCCTTGGCTTCCCACAGCGCCTCTGACAGCTCTGCCCATCAGCCTGCTTCCCTTTGCCTCCTGCCAAAGGCCGTGTGTTGAAAGCAGCAGCTGCATTTGGTGACATTAAAGTGGGGGGGAGGAGGCAGCAACCAGCCAAACATCCTCGTTTGTGGCCTTTTTGTGGCATGCACGTGTGAGGCAGGGAGCCCTCACAGGAAGGGCTGACAGCATGAAGCCATGGGCTGTGCAAACTCCTTGGCACCTCATGCTGCACAGCAGCTCCCATTGTCAGGGGCTTGGGGACAGTGAGGTGATCCACACATCTGCTATAACTCCTTCCAGACCTCTGTCAGTCCATCCATCCATCCATCCATCCATCCATCCATCCATCCATCCATCCATCCATCCATCCATCCATCCATCCATCCACTGATGTATTCTCTTCCCTCTTCACCTATCTGAATTAACAGCTGGCTTTGGGAGATGTGTCAGAGCCTGGTGTCACTGTGTGTCATCTCTGTGTAGCTCAGGGTACACAGGACAGTCCAGCATCACAGCACTGATGTGTTTACCCTATGTAACACTCTCACATGGGCAGGGCCGCAGGCTGGAAACCTGGACCTTGTTTGCATCCATAAGCAAGGCTGCCCCAAGGGCTGACATCACTGGCTGGCATCAATTTTCCTGGAAGTGCTGCCCTGGCAAAGACAGAGAAGAGGTTTCCCCTGGTTGGAAACACCACAGTCTGCTTGGCGAGGATGGTGCTAAGAGCAGTTTGTGCAAAGGATGTGGGTGAATCTCATTTCCCTGTCACCTAAAAGGGCACATGGGAGGTGAAATTTTCCTGCTGCTCCTTGTGTGGGAGCTCACAGTGAGCCCACAGCCACAGGGGCAGAGCTTCAGCCTGACCCTCAGCCTCCACGCTGGCTCCTGCTGCTCCATGGCCACACTCCCTGTGCTTGCTGGGCTCCTCGGTAATCACACGTCAGCGCTCTGGTGACAGCAGAGTAAACACTGGGGAGGAACCGGCTGGTGACTCAGCGTGGCTTCAACGTGAGCGCTGCGGCTCCCTGCTCACAACACAGCCTTGCACAAGAACCAGAAGCATGAGATTGCTAAACTGCCCGCCGGGCACAGCCTCCAGTGGCCTCTGGAAAGGCAAAGAGCACAAAGGACTTTGACTCTGGGAGCATGCAATTAAGAGAGAAAGGTGTTTTAAAAAGCTGTTAAATAATCTGAACCTTCCTTCCTTCCTGTAACCTTTACTCACCGACAAGTAACTCTATTGGAAAAGTAAGATTTCATCTGCTGGGATGGTCACACCAGCCAGGTGTGGATGTGAATCCATGCAGGACACCAGGCAGGATGCTGATCCACAGGGATGCCACACCAGCCCCCCACATAGTGCCAGGGCTATCAGTGAGGCTGAGGGTTGGTGTTTGCAGAGCCAGTGTGCATCAGGCAAGGATTGCAGCTGGGGTTAACACCACACCAAGCCCCTCTGCACTGACTTTTATTTTTTTGTTTCTGGTAGACTTTGCCAAAAACAGGAGGTAGCAAAAGCACGAGACTCCAGATCTTACTGTTGCATTTACGTTTGAAACCACAGGCTGGAAATCCCCCTGCACCTCACGGTCTCTGCACCATGCTGGTAAATGAGGTGTGCCGAGTACAGGACATCTTGTCTGGCTGCAGCTCTTGAGCTCTCTCAGGCACAAGGATGTAAAATTGGAATAACTTTTTTTTTTCAAGTTGCAATACGATTAGGCTTTCTCCCAAATGCCATGCGTAAATAAAGGAAATCGAATTGTTTCTGATGGATTTTGTGCTGGTGAAAGGGCCTGGGTGGTTGACCTGGAGACTGATGGACTGAGCAGGGAAGGCAGAGCTGTGAGCTGAAGGCTTCTCTTGGTTGTCAGTCTAGGACTGGAGAGGGGTTAGTTGCATCTCCCACATCAGAGGTTTTCAGCTCAGGGAGCCCCTGCTCATCATCAGCATGTTGTGTCCCACCTGGGCTGGAATCCCATAAAGAGTCCACCTGGTCTGGACTCCCATAAAAAGGCACACCTGGTCTGGATTCAGCTGGTGGTGCTGAGTTCTGGGTGTGTCTCTGGGTTTGGACTGCCAGGTGTTTATGGGCTGTGTGTGCCCCACCTGTGCAACCTGAGCAAGCAATCTCATCCCCTCCTCTCCTGCAGCCCTGTGCTGTGGATGTGTGGCTGTAATTACAGGAACGAGGAAGATCCTGTTTCCCTGGGGATCTGCAGTACTGACCACTGCAAAGTGGGACACTGGGGCTCTGGGAGTGGAGGCAAGGTGTGCCCAGAAAGGGACACTGATCTCCACTGGGATCTTCATCCCTGCCTCCCAAAGGACATTTCCCTTACTCTGAAGCTTCCCATGGCACCTTCTGGGTGCAGGCCCTCTTGGCTGAGCCACGCTCTCTCCCCAGGCTGAGTGTGGCGTTCCCGGGTTGCCAGACCTGCCAGCACTGTGTCACAGGGGGTGCCAGCTCTGTGGCACACAGCAGGACTAAAGGGTCTTTGGGCTAAGTCCAGGTGTGCCATTGGTGTCTGTCACGGGGCTGCTCCTGGAGCTGAGCTCAGCCATGGGCAGCACCAGCACCTCCCCAGCATCTCCCCAGCCCAGATCACCCCAAGGCTGCTGGTTCCTCTGCTGGTGCCAGAACCACCAATTGAAGATGATCCCATCCCCCTGCTCCTGAGCAGGTCTCCTGCCCTCTTCTCTGCCTCTCCAAGGGAAAATGGGCTCCGGCACCTGCACAGACACTTGCTGGGGCTGAGCACAGGAGCTGCTGGAGAAGAAAAAGGCATGTTGCCACCACGGAGCAGTGGAAATGTACTGACACCAGTGGGCAGGGCGGGAGGGAGCGGAGCAGCCCGGGGTGCTTTCAGCACAAAGACTGTTTTCTTGTGAACAGCTCCAGTCTTGCCACAGGAATGAATTTGGGCTGGGGCTGAGCTCGCACAGGGCTGGATCCCAGAGCAGGCTGCTGGGATTGGCTGCACCATGGCCAGGCAGCAGCTTTGTTTAGTAGAAGCACAATGTGAAACCAGCACCCAGGTCTTTGGGCACGTGACATGAGTGCCCATCTCTTCCTGGGGTGCCTGTGTGGGAGCAGAGGGTCTGGGCAATTGCTGGATAGGATGCTAGGGCACCTGGACTTGGATGCCACAAACTCCCCAGGTGCTGCTCTCTCATTGCACAGCTCTGATGGAGCTGCCAGTGTGTTGCAACTGGCTCAGGATCTCCTCCAAGTGCCAGAGTCCAGCATAAGGTGAATTCTTTTCCTGGCAGACCTCCCTGGAAATAAACCACGCACACCTCAGCGGGCTAAAATCCACACAGGGAATATGTCTGCATGAAACAAACAGTTGCTCTCTCTCTGTTTCCTCTGTTATTGATTAATGCCTCTTAATGACTCTGACCTCAAAAAATCTTGTAGTTGCCGCCTGTCACAGGAGATCAATGGAGCAGCATTAGCAGGAAATAGAGGCAAACTGTCCCAGGTGAGCTCTCTGCCGAGGCCAATCTGGGAGCAGCACAATCAATAGTTCAGCATGACCTCTCCCTCTTGCTTGCTTTTTTTCTCCTTGAGCTGGTTGGGCAATAAAGTCTGCTCTGAGCTTTCACCAGGACTAGATTATAACTATCCAAATTGATCTGATCTGTAAAGGATAAAAGGGCCTCTTAAGCCAGCTGTCTGCACCAGCAAAACTCAAGTGGCTGAGCAGACAGGGTCAGACCCTCATTAATTCCTGGATGCTTGGGACCCTGCTCATGCCATGCGTGAAGGCTGGACCACAGTGCTGGAGGGAGTCAATTAGTCATGACAAATCCAATCTGACTTCTCCCCCAGAGCTTTCCCAGTCACTTGGCTGTGCTGCTGGTGCCTTTTCATGAGTGCATCGTCATTGAAGCCACCATGCCCTGTCCCTCCCATGCTCTTTTTGTGATACCTCCTTGTTTCTCTTATTACCCTGTCTCCAGGGAGAAGTTGTGCTGAGGAGGGAGAGCCCTTTTTTGATCAACACGCTGGGAGATGCTGCAGTGAGCAGATGTGTCCCAGGTGGAGCATGGGTCAGAGGAAGTGAGGGGGGGGGTTCTCCTTTGCTCAGACAGCCACTGACTTCTTGAAAACCTTCTGCACATGAACCCTCCAAACTGCAGCCTCTCTCCTCACTGAAACTGATACACAGAGAGCGCCTGGAAGATGAATGTTGACTTAAAAACCGTGTCCAGAGCTCCTCATCCCACCTGTGCATCTCTGTCTTTTCTGAGGCCAGCTGAGCCCCGTGCCTGCTCCAAGGAATGTCTCCCTGGCCAAGCCTGACTTTGGGAGCCAAATGCCCAGGGTGAAAGCCGTGCCCTGGCTCTTGTGTGGAGGGGCTGGGGGCTGGCAGGGGCTGTCCATGGGCACTGGTGAGGGAGGAACCCCTGGGCTGTGTCTCCCAGAACATGACCTGATGATGAACAACTCCATAAATCTAAGCCAGTGCAGGGATCTGCTTGCTCAGCCCCCTTCTTGGAGCTCCTTTGCAAGCTCCCTTTCCTCCTTGGTGGGAAGCGCCCACGGTTGGCACATGATGGAAATCCCAATGAGAGAAGCTCCCCTTGCAGAGCCAGCACCGCAGGGCTCCCAGCCACAGCCACCACCCTTTGCCTTTAACCCCAGCATTGCCTGCAGAGCCCTTGAGCTTCTTCTCTTCCCCCTCATAGTTCAGGGCCAGGGACATCCCTTGGGTGTCCCCAGCTCAAGGGGATGGTGGTGAATGAAGGGTGAGACCCCCAAACAGTTCCCAGCAAGCCAGGAGCTCTGTGGGGGCTGCAATCCTGGCCCAAAGCATCCACCGAGCCCCAGCACCCCCATTCAACCCCCCTTAACTTCGTAGTGCTTAATTACAAGTAGCAGGGATTCGGAGAGGAAGCAGAGGGGGCGAGCACAGGACAGATTGGAGGGAAGATTGTGCTGGGGGTGGCAGGGCTGTCAAGCCAGAAACACAAGAGCTGATTAGCATTTCTAATTATAACCGCTGCGCTGAGCCCGGCAGGCCCGGCCGGCAGCAGAGGCAGCTGACGGGCTGTGCGGAGCCAGCTGTGGATGCCACGCAGGAAGCGCGGGCGATCAGCTCAAATCCTTCAGAGATGCACAGAAAAGAGCATTAAAGCCTGGATCCATCATCTCCGGAGCTGTGGCACTGCCTGGGAATGCCAGGTGCCATCACAGCCCGCCCGGAGCAGAAATGCCCCTGGTTTGTGGCCACGGGGATGATCCTGATGGCAGAGGAGAGCAGGGAGAGCATGTGCCCCTATTTTGGTTTGGGGTCCTGCATCCCCCTGCTGGCAGCAGCACTGCCGGTGATGGCATTGGGCTGTCCCCAGCTGTCACCCAACTCTGACATCCCACCCATTGGAAGCTGGGCAGCTCAGGGTGCTCTGGAGGGGATGGGTAGCCACCCTTGGGGGATCCTGCTCACGAGTCAGGGCTGCCCTGCACTGGCTGGAGATCATTTACTCACTATCATTTAGTCAGGCAAACATCACGGGCCAGCAAATGACCTCTGCAGGGCTGTGCCTGCCCGCGAGCTGCCATGTCCCGAGGGCACGGCGCTCTTGGGGACGTGCCCGCAGAGCCACCGCCTGGCAGGGAAGTGATCAGAGGCCAGCGTGCGGCACGCTGCGGGCTTAGCTGGGATTAGCAGGGCTTTGACCAGGAGAAACTGAAGCGACTTAATCGAGGCAGCGAGCGAAAGAATTCCCAGGGAGGAGCTGAGCATTGGCTGATCCCGGCATCTTCTGGATGCTGACAGCGCCTGCGGGAGCATTTTCCCCACCTTGGAGCTACACAGCCCTGGGTGC
This sequence comes from Molothrus ater, assembly GCF_012460135.2. Taxonomy (NCBI): domain Eukaryota; kingdom Metazoa; phylum Chordata; class Aves; order Passeriformes; family Icteridae; genus Molothrus; species Molothrus ater. The sequence continues at coordinate 8,850,303 of NC_050497.2, read as the reverse complement.
CTGCCTGATGCTGGAGCCCATCCTGGCAGTGCCAGGGGAATTTTGGAGAGGGGAGAGACCCCTTGCACAGGGGCAGCAGCCCAGGCAGTGCATCCCTGGTGCCAGGTGCCTGGGATAGAAACCGGAGATGGGCACCATGGGGAGAGATCTCACTTACCTTCTGTGTTGAATATAAGGTATCATCGTACCTGCAGAATTTTTATTACTCTTTTGATTGGATTAATTAATCATTCAGTGATAACCGCTCATTAAGCATTCTAACAATCAATACGAATCACTTAATTACTTGGCATATTACAGTTTGGGATGGTCTGCTCATTCCTAATTAGATTCACTGGACAAGCCACCCCTGAATTCTGCAGAGCCCCAGAGCAGAATTCTGTGGATTTCAAGGCATCCTCAGCCCTGGCCCAGGCATGTCATTTCCCATCTCCATCGAGGATTTGTCCCCTACTCTTGGCCTCCAAAATCAGGGTTCAAGTCAGAAGGAGCTGCAGGAGCAGGGTGAGCATCCACCAATGCACCTTCCTGTCCCTGCTGTTTCCCAAATTGCCAACCCCACCATCAAAAATAAATCTCAGAGGCTCTTCTTCTTTCCTGTCTTAATTAACACTAAAAATAAGAACCTGCTGCAGAACCATCCTGGCTTTAGTGGGATGGTAAAACCTGCCTTGACAGGGGCTGTGGGTGGCCGAGGTGACGTTCACTGTCCCCGTCCCTGTCACTGCTGCGGGCAATGTCAGCCCAGCCCACACAGAGGTCAGGGCTCAGCACTGGAGCAGCAGGAACCTCCTCGGGTTTAAAAGCAGGCAGCAAACACGCTGCAGGATTTGGGAGGTTTCAGGCAGTTTTGTGTGATGCTCCTTATTCATCACCATTATTTGGATTAGTCCAGCAAAGGCTTTTGCTCATTAGGCCCTGATTACTCGGTGCTTGGCACTCACACTGAGCAGGGATCTGGGCTAGCAGTGACCAGCTTGTTTTCAAAGGTCATTTTGAGCCAAATTCAAAAGGAAGGAGCAACCTGAGCCATGAAAAGGGGGCAAACAGATAATCTGAAGATTTGCTGATAGCAGGCAAGGAATTATCTTAACAATGCCCTCGTGACTGAGTCTCCCAGATCATTTCCCATCATATTATTTGCTCCATGTCCCCTTTGTTCTAACTTGCCTGTGCACGCAGGATCCCCCTGGATGGGGCTGTCCCTGGCCTGTTGGACACTAAGTCTTGCCCTGAGGTTTCCCTGCCCAGACAGTGCAAACAGGGAGGACCAGCCAGTGCTGCTGCTGGGATTCAGGATGGGAAAAGACACAGCAAGGAGGAGAAGGAGTGGCAGTGATAGCAGGGCTCAGGCTGGAGGGATGCAGCCCCGAGCTGTGCTCCTAGGTTACCTGCTATGGGTAACAAGGAGGGAGTCTGGCCCTCTGCCACCCAAAATGGCTTTGAATAAACCTGGAGTTGCTGTGAGTGCTGGCGGCCAGGTGGGATCAGCATCTCCACAGACCACTCCCTGCTCTGTCAGGATCATCAGCCAGGGCTGGGAGAGCCCCTGTGCGGCGAGGTGAGCCTGGGGATGGGATCCCCGAGTGGGTGGAACCCCGGAATTTGAGATGGGCACGGCGATGCGATCCTCAAGTGGGACGCGCGGGTGGATGGGGCATGACCCCCCCCGGGTGGGATGCCCAGATGCGGAGCGCTGGACTGGGCTTGCCCCCGCGGGGCCGAGCGGGGCCGCGGCGGGCGGCAGCCCCCGGCTCCCCGGGCTGCGGCGGAGCTGCGAGCGCCGCCCCCGCCTCCCGCACCGCCCCGCGCCGGGCGGAGCCGCCGAGCCCCGCGGGCCGGGCCGGGCGCTGCGGCGGAGCGAGCGGCGCGGCTGGGCCCCCCTTGCCGGGACCCCGGCCCCCCCCGGCCCCGGCGGCGGTGCGGGGGCCGCGGCCGCCCCGGCCATGCCCCCCGGAGCCTGAGGCCCGCGGCCGCGGGGCGCCCGCAGCATGCGGAGGATCCGGCGGCTGGTGCATCTGGTGCTGTTCTGCCCCTTCTCCAAGGGCCTGCAGGTACCGGCAGAGGGAGGATGCGCCGGGATGGAGGATGCGGGCTCGGGGATGCGCCGGGCCGGGGGGATGCGCTGGGATGCGGGCTCGGGGATGCCCGTCTCCGCATGCTGGCACCGGCCGTGCACAAAGGGACGCTCCGCCTCGGTTCCCCCGACGCCGGTGCAAGGAGCCGGGGGCCGGGCAGCGGCACCGCCGGGGTCTGGAGCGGCACCGGGGGTCTGGAGCAGCAGCCGGGGCCGCAGCGGTTGCATAACCCGCGCCGCGCTCCGCCGTGCCGGAGCCGGGGAGCACCGGGGCAGCCCGGGCGGCAGCCCGCAGCTCTGGGTGAAGCCGCCGATGCAGCAGGGCAGGGATGGCTCCTTCCTTCTCTTTCTTTCTTTATTTTCCCTCCTCTTCCCATCCCTGAGCCGGGCACCTCCCTCGGATCTCCAGGGATGCTGGGGCCGGGGATGTCGGGGATGCTGGAATGGGGGTTTTCTCTGCAGCCGTGGGATGGGAAAGCCTGACTGTGGCAAAGATCCTGGACCAGAGGCGTTATCCCGGAGGGGATGAGGGAGGGCATGCCCGGTGGGCAGAGGGTGCTGGCAGGAGGTGGGTGCAGAGCTGGGAGTGCTGTGAAACAGCCCCCGTGTTTCCCGGGGAGCCACAGGGATGGAGCAGGATTTTGTTGATGCTGCATCCATTTTGCCTTTGAAGTCAGCCCCAGCCCAAAGTCACTTTCATATCCTCCAGAGTCACTCTAAAACTAAACACAGCAACTCTCACAGGGTAACACCCTTCAGTGCAGGGAAGGCAATGGGGAGAGAATCCCCTGTGCCTTGAGACTGAGGCACTGGAGGAACACTCAAAATCCAAGCAAATCTCAGGGGAACCTCTCATTGAAATGCATCCCCCACTCCCACATTTCTTTCCACCCTTTAGGGGGTGATGAAGCCAGAGCTCCCCATGCCATGCTCAGGCAGCAGTCCTGACTCCCCTTCTGCCTCAGGAACATTATGGATTCTAAGTCAGAATAAGTAAAAAGTGACATTTTGGCTATTCCAGAGTTCTCCAAGACATATCTCTAGTGGGAAGTCCCTGGAAGAGCCCCTTTGCTGAGGGCAGGGAGCCTCACGCACCCACCCTGGGCAGTTTTGGGGGGTTCCTGTGCTGGGGGGGATCTCAGGGTCTCAGTGTGTCTGACTTCAGGGCCATGAGCCGGTTCTCAGCTCACAGGAGCAGCCACCTACACTTTGTCTTTGCCAAGTCCTGGCTGTGCTTGGCTTCTCTTTAATTTAATTTCACATTAATTAGCGGTGCCATTGCTTCACAGGCAAGCTGGGCACCCTGGCCCTCTTCACACTTTAGGGTTTCCAATTAGTGGGAGAAATGTCATGATCTCGAGGCAGACCTGCCTGCTCTCACCCTCACTGCCCATTCCTGCGGCTCCCAGAGCCCTGACAGCTCCTGGAAAGGGGCTGAGGAGCAGCACTTTGGAGGTGGGGAGTGGTTTTGGGCTACAAGACCCAAGCGAGGATCCCCGGCATGTTTTAAAGGTGCTGCACCCACCCAGATCCAGCCCTATCCCAGCAGCAGGTTGTGAGGAGGGAGAAGGGCTTGGAGGTGGTCAAAGGCCGAGGGTTCTGTAGAATTACCTCCAGAAAAGGGATGGAAGGTTTTGTTTAGTGCAAGGATTCATTCCCTGCCCTTTGGAACTGCCGGGATCTGCTCCGTTACACGAGCCAGGTGAGCAGCCTCTCTTGCAGGAGGCCAGATGGCAGCAGTGCTGCTGTGCCAGGGTCAGGGGGGAGGAAACAAAGCCAAAAAACCAAAATCCTACTGAGAGCCTCTGAGTTGTTTGCACAGAGCATCACCTGTGAGCTCCCAGGTTTGTTACTCACCCACCCCTACACGGGAGCTGCTGCTGGGAGCTTCCCCTGCCTGTGGGGCTGTGTAAAGGGGAGGGTCTGCTGAGAGGGGTCCCCCCAAACAGGAGCAGAGCTCCTGCACCCCCACTGGGATGGCCCAGGCTTGCACAGGGCAGGAGAGCGGGAGGATGTGGCCACAGCTCCCAGGGATGCACAGCACCCAGCTCCTTGCAGCCCAGCCTGCTAATCCCCCTGCTTTTAGGGAATTTTAAGTGACCTACTTGCAGCAGGAGTTGCATAAGAGACTGATGAATATATATAAAAAAGGCTGAAGGTTTCCCCAGCGCTCAGGTCGGTTTGTGTGGCAGAAGCCGTCCTTGGCCAGCTGCCGCTGCCCTGGGCAAAGCCCTGCCCTTCCAAAAGGGTTTCAACAGCATTTCCTTTGCCTTGCAGGGCCGCCTCCCGGGCATCAAGGTGAAGTACCTGCTGGTGGTGTGGCTGGGCATCTTCGTGGGCAGCTGGGTGGCCTACATGCACTACTCGTCCTACTCGGAGCTGTGCCGCGGCCACGTCTGCCGGATGATCATCGTGAGTGGCAGCACAGCCCCGTGGCTCCTGTCCTGTCTGGGAGCCCCAAAGCTGGGAGGAGGAGCCCTGCTGGCAGCTGCTGCCCTGGTGCTGTCCCCAGCAAGGCACGGAGCTCAGGGCAGGGGGGGTGACCTTACCCTGCCAGGGTGATGGTGGAACAATTCCGTGAGATGTCAGAGGGAAGCAGCCAGGGCAGATGTGAGCAGATCCATGTCTGTGCAGATGAAGCTGGAATGTCAGGGCAGGGAGCAGGATCTGTGGGCAGGGACAGCATCACACCAGTGCCCTCTGGGCTCTGCAGAGCAGGAGGAAAAAGGGAGCACTCACTCCATGGTACCTGTCTGTGGCTGCTGAGGAGCCCTAAGGAAAGCAGCAGAGCTCTGTGTGGCTGCCTGGCTCTGTGTGTTTTGCCCTGTTTGGGGTTTGCAGTGTGGTGCATGTTCCGTGTTCCCCACAGGATGTCCCCAGGAGTGCTGTGTGTGCCCCTGGCATGGGAGGGGTCTCAGCCCAGCCCAGGCGAGGAGGGGGAGCTGGGCTGTGTCAGAACAAGCCTTGTTGATCAATCCCTCAGCAGAGAAGGGAGGCAGGAATTGCCATAACAACAGCAACAATCGTTTAATTTGATTTTCTGCCTGACTCCGACCGCGGGGTCTTGGGTGCTAATTCCTGCTCGGAGCTGGGGCTTCCAGGCACCGTGCCTGGCCATGTCCTCTGTGAGCAGGTCCAAGGGTTAATTCCCATCCACAGCAGAAAAAAAAAGGGAAAAGATGCAGTGAATGTCTGCAGCTCCGGCTTCCAGCCCTGAGGCTGCTGTGCCCTTTCTGAGGAGCTGCAGAGCTGCAGCCTCTCCTGCCCAGGGATGTCTCCAGCTCCAGCCTGGCCGTGGATCAGAGCCACTGTCTGTCCCTGTCCCTCTCCCTGCCACTCCCTAGACTGGGGCCAGCCTGCTCCACAGCAGGGACTGCTGCTCTGCTGAGCAGCCTGAGCCTGTGCTTCCTCACCCAGCTCCACGCTGCCCTCTCCTCCAGGCCAGGAAGTTCTCCCAAACCCTGGATTTGCAGCAGCAGCATCCAGGAACAAATCCCTGAGATCCCTCCAGCAGCACAGGGGTCCCTGCCAGCCCAAGGCACTGAGCCATCCCTAAGGGCCAGTAGAAATCTGTCCCTGCTTAGCTCCTCTCTCTCCTTGCCCTCTCCAGTGTGACCAGTACAAGAAAGGGATCATTTCTGGCTCCACGTGCAAGGACCTGTGTGAGGAGCGTGGCCTCCTGTTCCAGCACTGCCTCTCCTCCTCCCCCAGCCAGCAGGTAGGCCTGTGCCCCCCACCCATGCCAGGGCCGGGCACCAGCCCCAAACCCTGCACATCTCCCCCTGCGTCCATCCCAAACCAGAACCCAGATCCCTCCACCTGCTGTGCCCCTCCCTGTGCTCCAGGTTTACAGAGGGCTCTGGAGGGACAGGGAGGTGATCATCAAATGTGGCATTGGGGAGGCCCTGAGGGCCGAGAGCCGCCCGGACTCTGTGCCCAGGAGGGACCTGGTGCTCTTCGACAAACCCACCCGGGGAACCTCCATGGACGAGTTCAAGGAAATGCTCCTCAACTTCCTGAAGGTCAGTGCAGGGCCCTGTGGGATCCCACAGCCCTGGCATGGCTCCTGAGAGTCAGAAACACCAATTGTGTTTTTCCTTCCCTTTGAACGAGAGCTCCTCCTGCCCGTGCCCCCCACCCTCTGCTGGTGCCAGTGCCAGGCACTGATTAGTGGAGGAAATGAGTTCTTCTCTGTGAGATTTCAGTAGCAGCATCCCTGAGGTGGCTGTGCCACGGCTGTGGGTGGCATCTGTGCTGGGCAGAGCCGAATTGGTGGCCCTGGTAGTTACCCCTGTTGGGGCTTCTGCAGCAGTGGTGGGGTAGCAGCTCTGGCAGGAGGCTCTAGAACAGCCCTGAGGCTGGGGAAATTCTGCTGGAGCTGGATCTGCCCACACATGGCGTGGCACGGGATTTTCTGGAGTGTCACCATTTCTTCCCCTCCCCAGCTCATTTCTTTGCTCCCCCAGTCCTGTTTTGTGATGTGACACCCAAACATGGAGAGCTGTGAGGGTCTGATGCCACTTCTTGTGCTGTTTGCAGTCCAAGCTGGGGGATCAGCCATCTCTTCCTGCCTTGGTGAGCCGGATCATCACCATGGCAGACGTGAACCATGATGGGAAGGTGTCCCTGGCAGAGGCCAAATCCATCTGGGCGCTGCTTCAGCTCAACGAGTTCCTCCTCATGTTCTCCTTGCACGAGAAGGAGCACACGGCCAAGCTGCTGGGGCACTGCGGGGACCTTTATGTCACCGAGAAGATCCCCCACACCTCCCTCTATGGGGTGGATGTCCCCCCTTTCCTGCAGTCCCTGCTGCCTTCCCTCGCCCACCAGCTCATCCACCAGTGGTTTGCGCCGGCCTGGCCCCGGCGCGCCAAGATCGCCATCGGCCTCCTGGAGTTTGTGGAGGAAATCTTCCATGGGACCTACGGGAGCTTCTACATCTGCGAGAGCAGCCTCAGGAACGTGGGCTACAACGACAAGTTCGACTTCAAAATGGTCAACCTGCGCAAGGTGGCCACGGAGATGACAATCAGAGGCTTCCTCAAGGGCCGGCACTGTGAGCAGAACGGGGACTGCACCTACGGGCGGGACTGCACGGCCACATGTGACAAGCTCCTGAAGCAGTGCAAGAGCGACGTGGTGCAGCCCAACCTGGCCAAGGTGTGCGGGCTGCTGCAGGACTATCTGCTCTATGGAGCTCCCCTGGAGCTGAAGGAAGAGCTGCAGAAACAGCTCCGAACTTGCATGACCCTCAGTGGCCTGGCCAGCCAGATGGAAGTGCACCATTCCCTCGTGCTCAACAACCTCAAGACCTTGCTCTGGAAGAAGATTTCCAACACCAAATATTCCTAACGGGGGAAGCACGGCCCTGAAATTTCCACCTGTGAGCTTGGAGCGAGGTCCAAGGGCTGAAGGCCTGTTTCTCCATTCTCTCCCCTCCAGGAAAAACACACCCTGCACAGGGAGTTCAGCAGAGCTGCAGCCCCTTCTCCTTCATGGAAAACCAACATCATGACTTGCACCACCCAGCAGCATCAGGGATGGGTTGGCAGGAGCGGAGCTGGGACACGGAGCTGGGCTGAGCAGGTTTGGGGGAGGAAGGAGACACAGAAAGGGATGAGGAAGCAGAGCCCAGCTGGATGCATCAAACTGTTCCTTGATGAGCAGGAAAGCAGAGCAAAGCGATGGGAATGAATCATTCATGCTGTACTTGTCACATCTCCTTTTGAGGAACGGCTCTGATGTAAATAAACAGCTTTTACGTGAATCACACCCGTCCATCAATAGCCAAACAGCAGCCTGTTAAGTACCAGCTTGTTTGTGATCTAAAAAGGAGGAAAAGGTAGATTTCCCCTTTCAAAAGTCTCTCCTTAAGTGTCTGAGTCATCTGCCATCAGCTCCAGCTGTCACACAGGAAGCAGATCAGCTGTCTGTTGCACCGTGGAGAATCGTGGCAGTTCTTTGGTTCCGTTTTTAAGTGCCTGACCCTGACAGTGATGCCGTGGCTTGTGAGAGGCTCCCCCCAGCTGCTCCTGCCCCCAGTCTGGAATTGGCAGCACCAGCCATTCCCTCACGTGTCCGCTCTGGAAGCGGCCGAGGCCAAGGATGGCTTAAAGGCAAAGGGCTAAACACGAACCGTTGTGACCCCTCCGTGTGCTCGGCTGTCACTGCCCACCACGCTCAGAGCAGGGATAAGCCAACCCCTCCGTTTAATTCTCCAAAAACTAAGCTGGGCTTGCCCTGCAGAGGTTGAAGGTTAATACCAGAATAATCCAGTGCTTCTCTCATTATTAAAATGAATTTCCAGGCAAAGCTTTTAGCAGGTCTCCAGACTTTTTTTTTTTGGCTGTGTCTGTGCTCCCAGGGCTCCAGCTATGGCTGTTTCCTTGAAATGCTCAATTATAGCAATCTTACAGCTCTGGGCAGGGAGGAAGAGCTGGATAAACTCCCCCAAGGTTGCTCTGTTCCCAGCACAGCCATATTCCTGCTGCTGGAGCATGTGCTGCTTCTCCTGCCAACAGTTCCTTAGGGAAGCGAGTGTGCAGCTGATGTGCAATTACAGAATAAAAATACACCTGACACTGCAGCACCAGGGCTGCAAATTTAGGAGCCCTTTGGGGACAAATATCAGGATTTTTCTTCTGTTGGTTCTTTAGGCTCCTCATCACCTCTCACTGGGCAGATTTTGGTGTCAGGGGTGCTGTGTCCAATAGAGCCACCAAAGCTCAGTCCCTGCTGAGGAGTGGCCTGTGGGATGTGATTTATCCAGGCAGAGGGTGAGCACTCCCAAGGATTCTGCGTTTGAAGGGCTCCTCAGCCTGGATTGGGTATGGGCACCACCAAGGCCCTGTCTGCAGGTGCAGGGGAGGGAAGGCAGGGCTGGAATTCCCTGGAATTCAGCAATGAGGCTCCAGGCTCCTCATCCCTTGTCCTGCATCCCCATGGCAACAGCTCCCCTGACAAAGCCAGCTCCTCCTGCCATTAGCAGAGGAATCCAAGCCCTTGCCAAAATCCCCTCCTCAGGGAGGCAGAAAAACCATTTTCCACCCTTCCCTCCACTGTTTACTCCCACTAAATCCCTGCTGTTCCCTTCCCTCAAAGCAGTGCTAAAGCACCTGGAGAAGTGGAGGAAAACAATTTCCCCAACATCAGAACCTCTCTAAATATTTGTGAAGAGGTGGCCCCTGTAGCTGAGGGACCAGGCCCTGTCAGTTTAATTGAAATGAAGACACTTGTGACAGCAATTGTTCCATTAATGCACACCCCCGTGGCCCTGGACACGCCCAGGAATTCTGCTCATCACTAATAAAAAGCACAAAGTGAGTGCAGTTTACAAACCACTCCTGGATACAGGAGAGAAATGAGTCAAGGCAAAGCTGTTTTACACCCAAATTCCTCCAGATTCCCCACAGGAGATGGAAAAAAAGCCAGGACACTCCAAGACTGATAATCTGATCTCACTGGATCCCCTTTGTGCCCAAGAGGATAGAGGTAAAACCTTCAATTGCTTTAAAACAATCCTAAATTCTCATTTCCACAAAGTCTTACATCCTAAAATGGATAAAAAATAGCATTACTTGGGGTGCTACAAACACACAGCATAATCCTTTCAGTCTTGTAGGTGGCATCTTTATTTAGGTTTTTTTATTTTATTTAAATCCTTCTTAACCATGTAGAGAAAACACAGATGATCAAGTTTTAGGAATCTCCAAGCCATCAGACGTGGATGCTGCCAACGAGTTCTCAGTTTGTCAGACATTCTGCAGCTCAAGGCATAATCTGCAAATAAAAAATAAGGCCCAGGATGTCAGAAAAGTTGAAAGACAGGCAAGAAAAGGGAGCAATAAAGTCAATACTAATGAGCTAATTAACCCTTGCCATCCAGACTCTGGTGCCCTCACTGTCTTGGGATTGTCCCAAGAGTTTTCACATCCCAGAAGGAAATAAAGATGAAATATAAAATGAAAAGATATTTTAAGGCTCTGTTGTCAGGGTTCACAAGGAAACTTTGAGCCAGGGATTTCCTTCAGTCCAGAAGGACATGGCACAAATTTAGGAGAAGTTCTTTGGCAAGACATCAGAAGGGTTTTGGAAAAATATCTGGCTGGGGGAGTTTAGGAAAGGGATGATTTAAGAGCAGGATAGCTGGAGCCTGCTCTGGGTTATTCCATCACTCCCTAAAAATCCAAGGTGAGTTTGCCAACCTTGGTGCAGAGCCAAGCTATTAATAGTGCAGGGAAAAAAAAATCTGAGCTTATTCCAGCCTTTAAAGCCATGACATAAACCAGTCCTTGATGATGAAGGGCTGTGCTATGTGCAGAGAGATTTTTAATTTCTCTAAACCACTTTTATGTAAAACATTCACGTTTTCCACAGCTGAGAGCCACTTTTTCCTTCAGTAAAGCAATATCCATGGCCCAGGAGTGCTGCCTGGGGAAGGGCAGTTCCAGCAAATGCCATCAGAAAAATGTTCATGGTTCTGCTGTGCCTCACACAGGGAGTTCTAAAGAGACGCTCATTAGCACTCAGTGCCCACACAGCACCCCTGGAGTGAGGAAAGCCTGATGAAAAACCCCAAACACAGACTGCAGGGCTAAAGAAGTAAAGGAATTTAAATAAAAGAGCCACATCCTCAAGCATATCCACATCCCCACAACCTCATTAACATTCTTTTCCAAAGCCAGTGACTTTTGCCAGTTAAAGGTCTCACTCTGCACCACTGAGGCCCCTCTGGCCCTGTAATGGCCATTTAATGAGGTTTCCCATTTAGCAGTGCCAGAGTCACTCACTGCAAAGCTCGGGGTCACAGCCTCTGCCTGCCCAGAGCTGCTCTTGGTGTCCCTCAAGAAGGGACACAGTGACACAGAGCACCATTTGGATACAGGGACACCTGTGCACAGGGTTTGGAGCAAGCTGGCACAGCAAAGGGTGTCCCTGATGAAGAGAAGGACTGAAGGACAGTGTCCATCCTCCACCATTCCCCATTAAAGGCAAGAGAGAGCAGGAAAGGAACAGGACATGTCAGGTTGTTGAGCAATCCTGAGAGCTCACAGGGCTCAGAGCACCAGGGAAGACCTCGCCTGTTGCTGTCTGCCACCGAATGACACAGACGTGGCACTGCAGCCACGCCTGCAACACGAGCTGGGGCAGGGCTGGCACCTCCCAGCTCTGCAGCTCACCTGGGCTGGGCTCCTCGGGTCTGCCTCGGCTCAGGGCTGCTCTGGAAAAGAGGGAAACACATGGACAGCCTTTAGACACAGCCCAAAGCCGGGTTACACACGTGCTGGTTCACTGGCAGCAGGGATTTAAAATCACTTCCACTTATTCTTCTGTAACACAAGTGCACCATAGGACCGCAAACCCACGTGCAGCCTGTGCTGCACAGAACAGAACATCCCCTTATGCAGATGCCACATTCCAATCAGTTCTGAGCTGGTTTTCCCTGTCTCCTTGCAGGCTGATAAGGGATGTCAGGCTATCAATCACTCTGAGTGCTCACAGGGTGCAGAACACACGAGCGTAGAACATAGCCTGGGTCTCTCTTGCCACTCTTTGACACAAAGATGCCACAGCAGCCATCTCTGCAACGCCAGTGGCAGCCTGGGGGGAGCAAATAACCCAAAACCACCGGAAAAATGTAATTATGGGTGGGTGCCCATCCCTGCAAGTGTTCAAGGTCTGGCTGGATGCAGCTCTGAGCAGCCCTGGGAGAGTGGAAGGACTTCCTTTCAATCCAAACCATTCCATGATTCTGTTATATTTAAAAGAAGATTTTTATCACTATTTAAAAGCAGTGCTACAAAGGTATTTGCTGCATGTGCAGATACCACGTGTAACACTCCACTTACAGTTAGCAAAGTCGCTGAAGCTTCTGGAGCAGCCTTTTTCTGAAGGATCACCCTTCATTGCTGAAGTCACACCATCCTGGTCACTTCATTTCTTTTGTCCACTGCCAGGCTGAAGAAAGAAAAACAAAGGAGAAATGCTGTTAATAATTGCCTAACAGCCTTTTTTGGTGAAGCACACCATTTAACTGGAAACCAGAGAATTACAACGCTTAAAAGAGGAATCATAGAAAAAAAGAAACATATCTACTGAAGATTCATGCAAGCTACTGAAATAATTGAAAACCTGAAAGCCTTAAATTTTTCTTCCTTTTTTTCAGTGGAGTATATTAAAAATACACATCTGTGTATGCTTTCTATTACAAATATATATACCTCAAAATATATTCGGTTCACAATATATGGACATATTATTGATATCACATTAATATATTAATAATACAGCTATTTTGCTTCCAGCGCACTCCACGATGTGCGCGATCTTCAGCGCACGTGGCAGCTCCGGGAGCCCCGCGAGCCCCGGGGCCGCTCGGGGCCGGGCTCACCTCGCCTGGGTGCTCACCTCGCCTGGGTGCTCACCTCGCCTGGGTGCTCACCTCGCCCGGCTGCTCCCGCCGCAGCCGCTCTGCGCCGGGGCCGGCGGGAAGCAGCACCGGCCCTGAGGGAGCCTCGCCAGAACATGGCGGGAGAAGGCGCAGCTGTGGAGTCGCCTCCACCAGCACCGGTTTCCTGCGCCTGAAGGACGCAGGGCTTCCCGCTGGCCACGCCGGGAGAGGCCGATCCCGGTCCCGGTCCCTCTGAGGCACCGCGGCAGCTCCGCTCCCGCCGCCCCACGCCCGCCGAAAGGGAGGCGGGCACCTCACTTCACCCTTATATAGTGCGGGAGCGGCCGCGCGTGCGCACTCGCTCTGCCCCCTGCGAGCGCCCCCTGCCGGGCGGGAGGACCCAGAGCCGGGGGAGGGCGGGGCCAGGACCGTGGCCGGGGACACGGGAGGGGGACACGGGACACCGGATCCATGCCCGGGAGTGCTCCAGGGCCTCCCACGGAGACACGAGGCTACTAAAAGATGGATATCCCTTTTCTCAGCTGCTCCTGGAGTCCCCCACCTCCCGTGGTGGCAAAGGTTGGGCTCCCAGCATCTCCTGGGACAAAACGGGGACCTTCCTCCTTGCACCCTGCATCAGCCACCCTGAAATATCCCCAGCTTGGAGGCATCCTTTCCGTCCCACTGCCTTGACTGCCCTGGTCAGGCTCCCCATCCCATTCCACTAGGGAAAACTCCAAAAAAGGATCACAGGGATAAATCCCTTTATTTGCTAAGAACAGACACAAGATACAAGTGGTTTCAGGTGAAATCATGAGCTCAGGAAAGCTGCAGGACAGCTGCACCTCCCTGCAACAGTGACAAACTCAAGGACAGGAGCCTGGCTCCATTTTCCCTTGCATTGCTCTGGACAATTTTTTGGCGCTGGAGACCCTCCATGGCTGTGACTGCTGTGGGATCACCGTGCACAGGGCTGGGGGTCCCTTCCCTGCCAGCCAGCTGTGCCAACAGCGGTGCTGGACGCAGAGCCAGCCCCGTGGAGTGGAGCAGAGGCACTGAGCCCATCCCTGGGGCTCTACTTGCCCTGGGCTTTCCTCTGCAGCTCCTCGACGGCCTCGCTCTGCCGCCTCTTGTCCTTGGCACGGATGATGGTCATCCTGAAGAGCCTGCAGTAGAGCTCCACGGCCGCGGGGCTGTCGTCATTCCCGGGAATGGGGTAGGTGATCAAACACGGGTTGCAGTTCGTGTCCACCACCCCGACCGTGGGGATGTTCATCTTGGCCGCATCGCGGATGGCCACGTGCGGCTCGAAGACGTTGTTGAGGGTGCTGAGGAAGATGAGGAGGTCGGGCAGGCGCACGCCGGGGCCAAACTGGATGTGGGCGTTGGTGAGGAGCCCACCCTGCCAGTAGCGGGTGTGCGCGTACTCCCCGCACGCCCGCGCCGTGCTCTCGACCAGGTGGCAGAACTGGCGCCGGCGGCTGACGAAGAGGATGATGCCCCCTCGGTAGGCCACGTGGGCCGTGAAGTTGAGGGCCAGCTGCAGGTGCTGCATGGTCTGATCCAGGTCGATGATGTCATGATCCAGGCGGCAGCCGAAGATGTAGGGCTCCATGAACCTGCAGGGGCAGCGGGAGGGACATGGGGATGGGGTGTGCAGGCATTGAGCGTTCCTGCCACGCTCCTGCTCCTGGCTGACAGCACAGGTGCGCTCTGCAGAGAGCCCTGTGTCTGTCCCAGTGTCACACCCTCCCAGTGCCCACACTGGGGGGATCCCTGTACCCTGCCCTGTGTGGGCAGCTCCAGGCTCAGACCAATCCAGCAGATGTGGTCTGGGGAAGCATTCCTGATGTCAACAAGCACTGCATCACGAAAAGCATCACTCACCTGTGCCGACATCCCTTTTTGTGGCCCAGGTGCACCCGAGCATCAAAGAGATCTTTCAGGGTGAAGAGCTCCTTCACGCTGAAGAAGTCGGGGTGGCTGAGAGGCTCTGTCAGCAGCTTGTCATCGTCAGCTGAGAGAGGGGAAACAAATACTCACTGTGTACGGGGGGACGAGCCGGGACTGCAGAGAGGATGCACCGTGCCCGGTTCGTATCGCCGCACGGGGCTGGGGTGCCAGGGGTGCCCGGCAGCACTCACCGCGGGGCCGGCTGCCTGCCGGGGCCGGGGCCGGGCCGGGGCCGGGACGGTGCTGTAGAGCCGCGGGGCTGCTGCGGGACAGAAACACGCGGGTCACACGGGGATGGCCGGGGCGCTCCGGGCCGGACCGGACCGGGCCCCGCCGCTCACCTGCCCGCAGGAGCCGCGGCAGCGCCATGCTCCGAGCCCGCCGCAGGGCACGACGAGCAGGAGCAGGAGGAGGAGGAGGAGGAGGAGAGGGGGAAGGTCAGCGGCGCTTTCCGCTTCCTGCGGGGCGGGGCGGGCGCAGCTCGGGGCGGTTGCGGTCGCTGCCCGCCCTCCGCCTCTGGTCGCCGGGTAACGGCGGCTGTCTGTCCCCGCGGCCCGGCCCGGCCCGGCCCGGCCCGGCCCGGCGGCTCCGCCATGGCCGAGCCCAGTCCGGGCGTGCCCCGGCGCTTCGAGGAGCTCACCTTCTACCGCGGCTACGGGTGAGCGCCGGCGCGGAGCTCCCCTGGTGCCCCGGCTCCGGGCGGGCTCCCCGCGCTAGCTGTGCTCTCCCCCCGCAGGCAGCCGCCGCCTCACCCCCGCTTCCGCACCGCCAACCAGACCTACGGCAGCAGGGCCCCCACGGTGCACGAGCTGCCGGTACGAGCACCCCGGTGGAGACACGGCCCAAAGCCGCGTCCAGCCCTGTGCCCGGCCGGGCTTTGCAGGTGCTGTCCGTGTTTAAAACATCCCTCCCCGTCCCCTTTGTCGCCCCCGCAGAGCTCCTTCCACATCCTCCCGCACAAGTTTTCGGATCACCTGGGCAGGATTGGCATGTGCAGGAACGAGAGCCTGAACACGGCCCTGGAGAAGAGCCACTGCACCGGCCCCGACACCTTCATCACCGCCTACGAGCACCTGGACTTCCACCCCAGCTACAACCCCAGCGGCCCCTCGCACTGCCGGGACCAGCCGCTCTAGGCAGCTTTTGTCTGCCTTAAAAACGCCCACGGCCAGCCTTGATCCCAAACGGACCCACTAGATTGCAGACGGAATGTTATTAGGAGTAATATAGTGAAGATTTGATGTGGTTAAGTGTCAGTAGGTAGCTCATGTGAAGCGTTTTATCTAATTTATCAGCAGCATATAAATACTAGGACAATATAAATTCTGGTTTTATCCCCTTATCCCCTTCTCTGTCACTAATGATCCTTTACACTCTTGCCTTATTTACTACATATCATAAAAAATTAAGATCTAAACTGCTTCTCTACTATTTAATGAATAATCAATCTCTAAGTTTTCCAGAGTTATTAATTAACTCATTGGATTTCTTGTAGAGACATCACGTTTCTTCTTTCTCCAAAGTACAAAGTTTTAAGAAATTATTCAAATAATGACAAGGAATCAAAAAGAAGAATATTTTTTAAGTTTTATTGGAACAACTGTAGGTACAGGCAAAGAAACTGCATCAGTTGGACAGTGAGTGCACTGAAAGAACACCTGAACATTGTTGGCTTAAAAATGAGTTTTTAAGAGAAACTACTCTGCCTGTTTATGGATGAAAACCAGTCCCACCTTACAGGTGAAACAGAACATTAAAAATGAGCATAATATTATTCAAACTGTTTGCTAAAAATATAAATAATGAGTGGAACATTATGTCCAAACTACTGCAATTGATACTCCTCACATGTCAGAAACATTCCCTGTCTGTGACGTGAGGTAAGAGCTGGGTAGATCCCCCAGCTGCAAACACACCAAAAATAATAAATTGGAACAGGTAAATAAACTGAGCAGAAATGGACCTGAAAAGTTAACATTTCAAAGATTTAACATCTGAAAATAAATAAGCAACCCTCTTCCATTTGCTGTGATCCTCGTATCAGACTCTAGACAATACCTGGAGCTTCTTTAGAACTTCCCTTTCTTCTCCTGAAATGAGAAAATAACAAAGTGCTGCATCAATAGAAATAGTTGTGACAATGTTACATGTATTTTTATCCACAGATTTTTCTGCAGGTGGCATAATTTAGGGATAAGGCTGCCTCTCAAAAATATTAACAGAGTGGATTCTGTCACATATTTTCCCACTCCATCTGAAAACACCCACCTCTTCTTTCTTGCCTCAATTTCTTCCCTTTTAATTTTATTCTTGAAACCAGTTTCTTTGAAGAGTTTGGCATGCAGTGTATCTAAGTGTTCAGAGGTCAGACCAAATGCACTTTTTAAAAAAGAAATACCTGTACAAATTCAAAATATCCTCCTAAAAATGACTCCTTTTACCACACAGGGATCTACCAGAAACAATCTCTTTCTACTCTGTCTTTTGAAAGGAAGATTTTCATGTTTTCAGATAAAATTATGTGAGGCTGAACTATCACCAACTGAAGAGATGAAAAATTGAAAAGCCTCTACATTAATAAAAGAAATGGGGGCAGGGATGTTCCTGCCATGTCAAAACACGTGTTCCTAAAACAGCAGCAAAGAACTGGGAATAAAAAAATAAAGGGAGTCCTTGCTGTCCCTTGAGGATCCTCAAAGATTGTTCCCAAAGCACCCAAAATCAGTCACTGGGGTAAAAAATGAAGCAATAAACCTCTTTTCAGATTTACCTGACAGCTGTGGTACTGCAGCCAGGATCTGTAACTCACCAGAGCCATAATAAAAAACACCAAGTGATTTAAGCACTTAATATCTAAATTAAGAAGTTTTGTGCTCTGACTGGAAAGAAAAATTAGCATTGTGCATTTTTAAAAAATATGAACGAGCACTCATTAAAAAAAGGTGACTTAATAAGCTTTAGAAGAGCTGGGTTTATGGCTCCATGTATCTGCTGCAATAATTTTAATTAATTGGTGTCTCAGGAGGGTGGGAGTAATGGGTAAAGGAGTTTTCTGGATGCTCCCCAGAGCTGCCACTGGAGTGAGAGGGCTGTGCAGTCTGTGCCCACTCTGTGCCCTCCCTGGGGCTCTCATGGGCACTATAAACAGGAAAGAAAATCTGCTTTTGGAACTGCTTTTATGAAGATTCATCCTTGAGAGATTCGTGCTGCAGTCCCAACCTTGGTACCACTTGTGGGGATTTATTGCCACTCAAGATAATCTTTTTTATTGCTCAGCCTTTAGTGATGGGTAAGAGGGATTTCTTATTGCTGCAAACCACCAGACTTCTCTTTTCTGAACAAGTGGTGAGAACTGGGCCAGGATGAGGACACTGCCACTGGAGCCTGGCTGTTCAATTCCAGAGATGCTCCTTGAAACACATTTAATTACACAAGCAAAGATTCCACTTCTTGACCACAAACAGCAGGAAAGAAAACTCTTGAGGTTCTGCCACCACCATTCTCACCTCCCAAAAGCCACCCCTTGGTATTTTATAAATTTTCCTCCTTCATTTTTTGTTACAAAGAATTCATGACATCCTCAGTGAGGAGAGAAGAAGAGGGAACACAGAAATTATTACTCACTCAAGATGATGACACAAAGCATAGGAACACTCCAGTTGCACGGTCCATGGGCAGAACCCCATTTATTAAACATTAGAAACTCAGCAATGTACACCAGTTCCTATATACAAATCAAGTTCATCAATTAAAATAAAAAAAGTGCTGTTTGAAATCAGGTTTTATTTAAAGCACAAGGGTAACTGGAATTGCATTTTAACTGGGAGTGGATCAGGTCACGAGTGGCACTGAGGACACAGACACAGCAACAGGGGCACGAGACACCTTTGAAGTATTAATGTGGATTTACTGAAAACTTTTGAGAAGAAACATTCAGCTTTTTATACAAACAGTACAGAGTGCTTCCAACATCTCTAGGAAAATTAAGTATACAGTTTAATCCTTTTAAAGCAAGGTACTTGGAAAACTTCTAGTTTAAAATACCAGCCTATTGACCTATTCCAAACAAAAGGCTCAAATCCTGCAACGGAATCAAGGCAGAGCAAAAGAGAAACGTGTGAAGAGGGAGTGCAGGCACTGAGCTAAGGAAAAACCACTTTTCCAAGGTATCCTACCACAAAATGGAGATGAGTTAACACACTGACCTTTAAACAACCTGGCCAACCAACCCCAGAGCTACAGAAAGGTGGCTGGACAGTCAGAAATGCCAAGTGAGCACTAGGAACATGTTTCAAACGTAGCTGCACGACAGCATGAACACACCAAGGATGTTTATTTCTCTACGTGCCACAGTCACTACTCTATGCTACACCGTATTTTGCCCACATTCTGCATCACACCAGGGACACCACGGGATTCTGGATCCAGTCTTGGCTGCTTTTGCTCCGTTTTGCAAGTTTAAGGCCAGCCTGGAGGAAGACTCCTGAAGTGACTGAGAAACAAAGTGATGCTAAGTGGTGGTTTGGCTGAGAAGTTCTGCAGAAGAGCAGACAAAGAGAATATCAGATCAATTCACAGGGACAAGATGTGAGAACAAACTCCTCCAAGGACTTCACAACACAAAAATGAAAATGAAAGAGCCAACAGCTCCAATTTACACCTTTTGAATTTGCAGCGAAACCAGTGTGGGGGCACTTTTGTGTGTGTGTGATGTGAATGTGCTACTTCAATCCCGTTGAAAGTCAGTACAAATAAAAAGATAGTAGTGAAAAATTGCTTTATTCTGGCTGCTGGAAACGGAGGCAGAGAAAGGGCCTGAAGAAAGAACAGTGCTGAAAATATCCGTGGCTGAAAAAATCCGTTTGTGTTGTGACTTCCTACAGCAAACCCAGCTTTGCTTTATTGCACCAAAATTGTCAGTGAAAAGTTCACAGAAATGTAACATTTTAAAAACCACTTCTGAAAAAGGAAAGTTAAGGGCACTCAGTTCCAGAAAGTTCATTCAGGAAACCAAAAGCCATCTCTGGGTAACTGCAGGGCATCAAAAGGAGAGAGTTGAGAATAACAGGAATTGTTTGAGCCCTGCAGGCCCGACAGTACAGAAATCCAGGGAAATCCAGGGAAATCATGTTGTCTGAACAGACACACTCCTTCACTTGTCTTGGACTGCAATTGTGCTTGGAATCATCTGCTAGCAGGAGATTCTGGGTATGGAAAAGGACTTTTGAGCAGCTGCTGAGATCTCTTTGCACAGGAGGTGCAGACAGAGCCATCCACTTGATTTACCTGAATTTGCATTTGTGTCTTCCAGGCTGGATCTCCACACCCACAGCCGAGTTCTGCTCAGGGACCTCATCCCACAGTCCTCAGGGTGGGAAAACTGAGCTCCAGCAAACCCCACCCCACAGGATTGTCCTGAGGCAGCTGGGATGTGGCCAGTGTCACATCTGCATTGCTGTCCAAGGCTGTGCTTTCCTAGGATCTCTGAACAGGCTCCCAAATAAATTCTGTGCGCAAACAGGTTTCCCTTTGAGAGACAATTAGAGGCCTCATAATTTAAAGTGTGATTAGCCAATATCTTATCTACAGTAACTACAGCATCCTGTAGGAATGCAAGCCCTAAAAATCATTATAAAAAATATTTCCTTAGAGCACTTTAAATAATTTACAAAATTCTACAAAAGCTACGAATGCCTATCCGTGATATCCCTGTTAAATAGAATTATTTTCACATTAGTGTGTGTATGATATACAGGCATCAGCATCTCCCACTGCCTTTCCTTTCCTCTCTCAAGCTTTATCAAGGTAATTACAATCACAGTTATTTTATAAAAAGACTGCTAGTGTAAAAAAAAAAAAAAAAAAGTACTTACATATTTGAAACCTTTTTTTCCAAGAGGGAACCTGGGCAGTCCCCTGCAGGTAGGTCAGTAAATTTTGCACAGGTTTTGGTTAAAAATTCCTGCCCGTGGTGTACTTCACTAGCAGCTTCCCTGTTCTGCAGGACAGGTATTTTTCCTTCCATTTTGGAGCTGGATACCTGAATTTCTCCCTGCCTGTCAACTTTTTCTTCCTTAATGCACATCTGCACACTGTTATCTGCACACGCTCCTCCACTATTGTGCACTGCTGCTGCTGTCACATTGAATTCATGCCTTGGGCAAGCTAAACTTGGATTTGGCCTCTTGTCCAGCAGGTTATTCCCTCCCTTAGTGTCCACCTGAGCACTCTGCTGAGCTGGCTCTCTGCTGACTTTATCTGCTTTTCCCACACTGCACTCAGGGCGTGGGGGATCTGCAGTGGAGTCAGCCCAGCTGCCTTGGTGGATATCTCCTTCCTTGATGCACATCTGGGTGTTCTCAGCTCTGGAGGTTCCTCTGCAAACCTTATCAGCTTTTCCTGCTGCCACACTCCGTTCCTGTGAGGGAAGGCTGGACTGGGACTGATCCCCTGGAGCATCAGCCTTCCTGCAACCCTCAGCTGCCTCTTGGAGACACCCAGCTCCTGCACAGGTTTTTGCTACATGGGGACTCACTCCTCCCACAAGGAGTTTCTGAGAAGAACTGGGTTCTTTTATTGCTGGTGTAATTTCCCCTTTTGGCAAGGGGTTAAGTACATCTGTGTCCTGGGAAGCTGCCTCCATTCCCAAGGCACTGCTCTGGCTGAGCAAAGACTCTGCTTTCTGCTTTTTGTTCAAAAGCATTGATTTCTTCCTGTCCCGGGCGTATTTCAGACCTGCAATAAATTTACTCGAGATTTTTAGTTGGAAGGTATTCTTCCTTTTAGATCTAGGCTTTGCATTCATGACTTTTCTCACTTTACACCCTTCATTTCTGCTGGGTTTTGGGGGCTCTGTGTTACGGACACTCCTTTTACCTGTAGCACTCCCAGGTAACTCCTCAGCAGCACCACCTCTGACCCCCCCCAGCCCTTGCTTAGCTTTTGACTGACCAGTAGTAGGAACATTCTCTGCAGAGGAAGCACATTTTCCACTGCCAGCTAACATTGCACTTTTCCCTTCTGTTCTCTGAGAGTTCTTCACCTCCTCAGTTTGCTGAGCTGCCTCAGTCTTTTTACTCTGACCCAGCACCAGGTCAATCTCATTTTCCACTGGCTGCTGCTTTGCTTTTCCTTTATTACCAGTTTGTTTGGTCGCTCTAAGTAGGTCCAGACTTGCATCACTTTTTTGTATCTCTGGATTGCTTGCAGAGTCTTTAGCCTTTTCTGCCAAAAACCTCCTGATTTCCTGCTCGATGCTGTCATCACTGTCCACTGAGCTGCTGTCACTGGCATCTGACACAGCTGGGAAAGCACATTTCCTATTTTTAGCCCCCCGCTGGTTTGAAACTGGTTTAGGTTTATTGCCTTTTTTAAGGTGTAAGTTAGACTCCAGGTTTTTCATGGTTTCTGGCTTGTCATTGGGAAGTTTGATGTTGTCTGGAGGGTTCCTGACTGCATTCTCCCTCACAGCTTTCCTAGGTTTTGAGAGGCAGCTTTTTAGCAGTGAGGGATTTTTACACTTCCACTCATTTTGTTGGAGGCTACTAAACTCATCCAGCAGCTGAGTTTCTGTCTCACTGAATCTGACTTTCTTCTTGCACTGAGCTTTCTGGTCCTTGGATTTCTTCTTTAACTTCCTTTTAGACTGTAACAGGTCCTTGATGGCACTATCCAGGTCCTCATCACTGTCCAGAGAGCTGCTCTCATCACCTGACCCCTCCCTCTCTGGGGTTTGGATGGGGTTTTTTACAGGTTTTTTTGTGCTACTCTGAACCTGCAGAAAAGGGTTTACAGAGTCCAAGGGCACACATCTGCTGCCATCAGAGCCAGACAATTTGGGAGGCATCAGCTGCTGCTGCCTCGGGTCTTTATTACTCTGAGCATCCTGGAGTTCTGTGGGGTTGCTCAGGGCACGCTCCTCTTGGAGCACTGGGAATTTGGAACAGTGACCTGGCTGGAAAAGTCCTGTCTCCAGCTGTTCAGGTAGTTTTGACCCCCCTTGTTTTGCTGTTCTGCCTTCCCTTTTAAGTCTCCTTTTCCGACTCAGGGATAATTTCAGTGTTTTGGGCAGAGCAGGCTCAAGGGTCCCAGTGAGGCTGTTTGGATCAGAAGGCAAAGGCATCTGGATGGAGCGTGACAGGCTGGGAGGTTTTGTTCCAAGGTTTTCTGACTGTGCTTTCAGAGCCAAAAAAGCCCTGATTTCTTGCTCTATGCTGTCATCACTGTCCACAAGGCTGCTGTCACTTTCACAACGGGAGGACGAGAGAAGCTGGGGAGAAAAGAAGGAGTCTGCAGTGAGGGATTTGTTGTCACTTCCCATTTGGGATGGCATGATTGTTTTGGAAATATCCAGGATAGCTTCTGCACACATGAGTTCTGCAGATGTGTCTGCTCTGCAAGAGGCCTGCAATGTGAGCTCGCAAGCAGTAATCTTGTTTTCTGGAAGTGCAAAATGTCTGGCTTTTTTCAGAGGTTTAAACAGCTTATTAAAGTCATTGCTGGTGCTTTCTAATCCTGTTGACTTGGAATTAACTTCTTTTCTCTTGTTGCTTATAGGGTTTTTATGGATTTCTGGTGAGGCACTTTTTGTGGAGCTAATTGTCAGGCTGGCAGAAATGTCTGCCATACCCTTTGGATCAAATGGTTCCCTCTGCAAAGGGACACAGTTTGCTGCATGACCTGCCTCTTTCCTGATTTTCTCCAGCTGGTAAAGCTGGATGGCTTCTTCGATGCCATCATCGCTGCTCGAGTCAGATGTGTGCATGCTCTCCTTGATGAGTGCTTCCCCTGGCTCCCAGTAATGAGCTGCACTTCCCTCATCCTGCTCCACGAGCCAAGGCTGGCTGGCAGTGCCCATTTCTACATAAGCTTGGTTCACCTGGCTGAAATCACTGGGCTCTGCTTGGATTTTTGACTGCAAACACTTGGACTGGGTGCTGGATTTCTGCAGCTTGGGATGGTGTCTGAGGAGCAGCGCATTACAACCTTGCTTTATAGCACCACAGTTTGTTCTGTTTGTTGCTTCTTTGTCGCATTTCAGGACAGGTCTCACACGGGAATCTTTTTTATCCTCCTCGGTAACACATTTACTAATTTCTTGCTGCTTCTTCTCATTCAAGAACTGCACAATTTCAGCTTGTATGCTCTGTTCAAAGGAGTCATCGCTGCTGATGCTCTGAGGGGAAGCAGGCTGGAGCCTTTTCCCAATTCCCAGGTGGTCAGACAGGTACTCTTCAGAGAGCATCTCAGCATTAAATTTCACAGGGAGGAGGTTACTAGCCACTTTGTTCTGGGAGAACTCTCTCTTGAACCTTTTGTCTCCGCTCACATTCTCAGAACGCTCTGCATTCCTTGGCAACGACTGGGCACTTTTGCTTTTTGTTTTCAAGTACTCTTGGATGGCTTCCTCTATACCTCGGTCTACAGAATCGTCGCTGTCAGAATCGAGCAGCAGAGTCCCAAACTCTACGTTCCCTTCCACTTCGCTGCCATCAGAATCCTCGGGGCACCCACACTGGGCTGTACTGAGGATGCTTCCGCAGCAGTGTGGTGCTGGATGTGACTCTAGCACTGGAGCCTTTTTCTCCCTTCTGTTTCTTCTGCACAACACAGCCACACTCATTGTTCATACCCAGGGCAGGCTCTTGGCTTTGCAGGTTGTTTATGATCATCTGAACTTTGGCGCTCACGGAGGTTCTGGTGACGTTGCTGTCGGATTCAGGGAAGCAAACGGGGTATCTACAATTCCTTGCTGGCCCAAAGGACTCCCATTTTGTCTGAAGAGCTACCAGAGGAGGAGCATCCATAAGGAACATTCTAGCAGACCACAGCAAAGTCCACCGTGGAACAGATTTTTAGACCGGTCTCTCCTCCATCCTAAAACAAATTAAAAAAGGAAAATATTTATTAAGCGTGTGCCTTCTAGAAATTCCATGTAATAATCCTGGTAACAAAAACTGTAAATTATTAACACTCGGAACTACTGTGCCAGATAATCACTGGAATTACTCCTCAACATCACTTGAACAGGTAAATCAGTCACTACTGCCACTGGGGATATAAGGCAGAGCACTCATCATTTGTGGTTTGTAGTATTTTCTGGCAAAATCATAACCCAGTTCAGGTAATTCACTTCTGAAACTGTTCCTGTGCTTTCCAAATAATGTGCTCCCAAATAATGATACACTACCCAGACCCACGGTGATGGTGTTCAGTGCACTGGTGCGTGCAATCCCCTTTGCACTGAACACTTTTGCAGAACACTTTGTGGCAGGAGAGAAAGAACAATTTTGAGGAATTCTTTCATAGTGGGGGTGGAGAACTCAGCAAAATACTCTGCTCGTTGTTTCCTTTGGCATAACTGCCCTTTTCAGGATCATGCAGCTCAGCTTTCCAGTTTTCCAACGAAAGCAGCACTGGCTGTGTCCACCTGGTGCAGGATGGGGGAATGTGGAGACACCTGGACCATCATCCGGGATGGTGGGACACAAACCAACTCCTCCTCAGAGAGCAGAGGATCACACAATATCCCCAAACAGCTTTTGCTAGATCTGACTTGGCATTAGACACACACAGCTGAGGGACTTGGGGCAGCTGAGAGAGAAGGAAAGGGAACTTATTTCTTCCTGAAACACACTCTACAGCAATAACCCCAAGACATCAGTCATCTGGCCTCACTGCAGGATAAAAGCTCTTGGCAAACACAGATCTTGGGGAGTGCACAAAAGCAGGATGAAGATTAGGAACTATTCTTTGTGTTCCGGTCGAAACTGCAGACAGAACGAAGCTTCGGTTTGTGGAAGAGTGGAAAAAGGCACCCACAAAATTCCAGTTAACACCCCAAGGAGTTCACCACCTCCACATGGTCCCAGGAGGGTCGGACGCTTCACCTGCAGCATCATTTGGTAGGATTGATGGTGACAGTAATTCCCAAATACTACTGCAGGTGGGTGGCTCCACACAAACACAGTGAGTCCCAACTGCAGTGGCACTGGACTCTGCCAAGTGTACAGAGACACAATTTTCCCTCTGAAACCTCCCTGACCTTGCACTTGTCAATTATTCTCTAGTTCTGGTTTCAAATTAATCAGTGGTATTGAATATTTTAAAGGATTAATGACTCTAAACTCTTTAAAACTTGTATTTATTTACTGAGAGTAAGGTAACAGACAACCAGGGAAGACAATTCTTCATCACTCTTTGCTTGGGCAAATATAAATTAAAAACATTTTTCCTTGTAATAAGCAGCTAAGGATCAAAAAGACAGAAATTAGGATACCTCATTACCTTGAAGCAACACAATTAACACACTTTAGCTCCCAGCTTCATTAAAAAATAAAACCCCAACGTTTTTCCTATTAACCTATTTCCACAATTTTCAGGGAAGGGGCAGGTGCCGTCACTATCCCACACCTGGACTGGGGGTCGTGCATGAATTAGATGGGATTGGGGTGATTTTTTTTGTCCCAGCACCCACCCAGGGCACCCATGGAGACTGTGAGGGGACACCTGGGTGCTGCCTGAGGTGGGGGAACATGAGGGGACACACACCCAGGGGATATTCACAGAGTGTGTGAGGGGACGTGAGGGGACACACACTGAGGGTGTGAGGGGACGTGAGGGGACACCCACCCAGACAGGATCTGAGGGGAAATGAGGGGACACACACGCAGAAGGAGGGGGGTACCCTGTGTAACTCTGTGAGGGGAAATGAGGGGACACCCACAGGGGCTGCATGAGGGGACATGAGGGGACACTAGCTCAGGGGGTACCTACAGTGGGTGTGTGAGGGGACACCACCCCGGTGCGCACCCACAGAGGCTCACTGAGGGGACATGAAGGGACACCAACCCGGGGGGCACCCACAGAGGCTCCGTGAGGGGACATGAAGCGACATTAACCCGGGGGGCACCCACAGAGGCTCCGTGAGGGGACATGAAGGGACATTAACCCGGGGGGCACCCACAGAGGCTCCGTGAGGGGACATGAAGCGACATTAACCCGGGGGGCACCCACAGAGGCTCCGTGAGGGGACATGAAGCGACATTAACCCGGGGGGCACCCACAGAGGCTCCGTGAGGGGACATGAAGCGATATTAACCCGGGGAGCACCCACAGAGGCTCCGTGAAGGGACACGGGGGTACCCCAGCTCGGGGGGCACCCCGGACAGGCTGTGACGGGCCCCCCACCCTCGGGGGCCGCCCGCAGCCGCCGCCCGCGGGACTCCCGCGGGGCGCCGCGCCCACTGCCCGCGGCCGGCCGGGCCCTGCCCGCGCCGCCATGGCTGCCCCTTCCCGCCTTCCGCCGCCCCGGACCCGGGCCCGGGCCTCCCTCGGCCGCCGGCGCGGCGGGGCCCGGCCGCGCCCCCCGCCCGCCGCTCACCTGCCGAGAGGAGGCCGACAGGGGCGACGGGGGTCGGCGGCGGCCGGGCCGGGCTGTCGGCTCCGCCGGGCTCCGCTCCGCCGCTGCCCGCCGCGCTGGTGCAGGGGCGGGCGGCGCTTCCTTCCCTGCCCCCGGGGAGCGGGAGGCATGCGCCGCAGGGCTCCGGCGGGGAGGCGGGGAGGGACCGCACCGGGCCGGGGCACAAAGGCAGCGGCGGCCGCTGGCCCCGAGAGCCGGCGCGGAGCGGAGGGAGGGAGGGAGGGCGAAGGGAGCCCGGTAACGATCGTAACGGAAGGGCCGCCAGGGGAAGGGGCACCGCGGCTTCCTGCAGCAGCCCCGAGGCCAGGGCCGGGCTCCAAACCGCGGTCCCGGCGCGGACCGGCAAAACAGCAGCGGAAGGAACGAGATTGTACTCGGGTCTTGTCTCAGGGCTATGCGCAGAGCGGGGGATGATCCATCCGCTGCCTTCGGGGTGCCAGAGTGGGGGAAACTCAAAATAACGGCAGGATGCAACACTTGGCTGTCCCAGGTGCAAAGTTTGGGGTGCAGAATGAGAGCTGAGGTGCAGAGAGCCAAGGCCTCTGCTTTCAGCAGGTGAAGCGGTCAGTGCTGGGGCTCCTGGAGCTGTTGGGTTGTTGGAGGTTTCACACAGCGAAACAGCAAAGTTTCAGCGCTCTAATTCATCCCTGTTTTGTTGGCAAGTGGGTTTTCCCCGAGGATACACTGCCAACCCTGTGCTATCATCCCTGTGCTTCCAGAGCAGAACCAAGCTGTGGGATGCTTCCTTTCGGGACACCCGCTTCAACCTGCTCATTCCTAAAACACACAGAGTGAGTCACAGCTCTCTGTCTATAAATCTACACCAGCATTTCCATTCCTCGTCCCTGGCAAACAAAACCCCGGTGCCTCAACCCAAAGCGCTGCCTGTTTTCACTTTGTCAGTGTGTTTTGTTTCCCCGTGGGGCTGGAACACCTGTGATGCTGCAGAGGAAATCAGCATCTTTTGGCTGGATGGCGTCAAAAGCTCAGGCTGGGTGATGCAAGTGGAGAACAGCAGCTAAGGAGGGTCCCAAGCTGGAAATGGGGTGGCTGAGAGCGTTGCACTCTTTTTGTGCTCACTCTGTGGCAACACATCACAAGATATGGCGAGGAACAGATTTCCACCTGCTTTTATCCCAGAGATTCTTGTTTTGGGGAGCACGTGTATTTCTGTGCCCTTTCCTCATCTCCAGCTTCACATTTTAATTTTTTTCCTCACTCCCAGGAATCCTCTACTACCAAACCAGGTCTGACCCTGGGAATGTGGGGCAGGACCATGTTTCAAACCATCAGACACAGTTACAAACTCGTATTAATTTATCTCTTGCTCTTACAACAGATAAAACAGAGCCGATAAGACATTTGCCTGTGTGTTCTTGTCCCTGGGATATGTAACATGCTTTTTTGTTCTGATCTGGCTCGCTTGAACGAGACTGCTGAAAACAGCACAGCCAGCATCTGTGTGCAGGAGGAAACAATGGACTTGCTTTTCCTTCACTGCGGAATTGCAGCCTGGAGGTGAGGAAACTTTGCTTCGCTCACCATATTCCTCCCTAATGCCACGGCAGAGGGAAGAAAGGGCTCTTGTATTCATGTATCCTCCCGGGCCAAGTCAATTTACATGTGAATGCACTTTTAAAATAAAATTAAAGTCAAAGCTGTGGCCAGAAGCCTGATAAATGTTTTTGTGCACATGCAGTTGCTTGGGAGGGGGGAGGCTGCTGCTGCTGGAGAGCTCTGCTGTCCCCAGCTGAGGTGGCATTTGTGGCTCTGTGTGCCACTTTGACTTGAAAGAAGAGCAGAGGTGCCATTAGGGGTGATTTGCCTTCCTGATCCCTGATCTTGGCAGAAATGAGGGCAGTGGACGGATGACAAAGTCAGGAGCACTAATTGGACCCCTCGTTAGAATGGCTGGAATGGCAGGGGAACGTTCACATTTCCAAAATGAAACATCTCCCCTGACCTCCGGATGTGCTGCTCCTGTTTGCAGGGGTAGGTGCTCATTACAGGTGCCTCTGGATACCTCAGAGCCTGAAATCAGAGCTCAGGCAATGGCTTTTGTTATTTTTTTTCCCCAGCAAGAGAAAGGACAAGATTAAAACCAAATTAGCAGGAATAAAAGGACTCACTGGGCAGATTTTGTTGTCGGGTAACCTGTGGCTTCGGGGCCAATTAATATTCCTACACTGAGCTGTGTTAAAACACCAGCCACGTCTGCTGTGCTGCTGTTTTTTGGGAATATGGGTCACAAGTGATGCTGGCTGAGGGCACATCCATGTCTAGGACAGGAGGGAAATTGATAACTTCAGATTCCACAAACCCTTTCCCCTCTTGGGGGCAGTTTTGCATTCCCCAAGCACCTCTTTGGGTTTTGGGGGAAAACTGATTTACAACAGCACAATCCTGCTGTGACCATTGAGGTTTTTGGGGAAAAAGCAGAAGTGAAGGAGTTGGATGGAGCGCCAGTCTGATTTTCCCTCACCCTCAGTGTTTAGGGTCTATTTTTCACTTGGCTGCACTGAACTTCAGGACACTCAGTGCTGGCCCTGCTCCAACATCTCCCTGCCCTGTTCAGCTCCTTCAGTCTGATCTCAGATGATTTATTAGATAGAGAACAACTGGATCATGTAGTAACATGGCAAATTGAAGACTTTAGTTGTTATTTAATAAATGCCAAGGAGACTCATGAGGCCTTGAAGTTATAATAGAAAGATCTAATTTAGGAAAGAAAAAAAAAAAAAAAAGGGAAGAGAGATGCCTGTGAAAGCTGCCAGGAAGCAGTGCTGGGTATTGAACATTTCTATTTACCCTCTGAATGGAACAGAGATAGTCTGAGCTTCCTTTCAGCAGGGCTGGATGCTGCCCAGGGAAGCAGCACCTGAGGCAGGAGGAGGTTCAAGGGCAGTTTTTGGTGGAGCCCAGTCCTGAAGCTTTGCTTTGTCTTGCCTTGGAAGGCATCGTTGCGGTAAATCACTTTTGGTTGACAGAATTTTTTAAGGAAAGAAATCAACCGACTCCGTGAAGGAAATTAAAGTGTAATTATAGCACAGAGGCAGGTTACAGAATGCATTTAACATTTTTGAGTCAAACCTGATGGGCTTCCCATTCATCAGTGACCATTATAGGAAGTGCAGCTGAAGGTCTCTGTGGGGCACAGCTCATTGCTTTGGAAGATGTCCCTTTTCCTTGTTGATTCCAAGTGTATCTGGCATAAGAACACAAAATGGAAACCACAATTTAGTGCCAAGAGTTTTAACTGTAACCCTGGCCTTTTCTTGCTACCATGTGGCAGACACCTCTAAAACATCAAAGGAATTTACATCCCCTCTCTCATATTCTGTACCTGGAACCTTTTAATGGGTTTTGTATGACTCATTCCTATCTAGGTTAAATGATAAATATTTCACGTTTACAATCCTGGACACGGGCCGTGTGGGCTTTTAAGAGTTTTCTTTACACAAATCCCTCCTTTCTGTCCATCTCCGCGGGCTTTGCTGTGGGCAATGCTGTCAGTATTCCCGCAAGGACACTTCCAGCTGCCTCCCGTGCTTGTCACAATTCTGCTTGTGCCCATTAGGTGTCAGACTCTTATCGGCTCAGTCTCCAGTTCCCGGGATTTCGAGGAGAACACGAGAATATGAGAAGCCAGAGAGCTGGTGCGGCTTTTTTGGGATGCCTGTGGGTCCTACCCAAAAAGGGCAAACTGGGTGCTGTGGTGTTCACTGGGACTCCAAACGGGGACTCTGTGCTGGTTTTGTCCCAGGTTTTACCAGCTGGGATCCCTCCAGAGCCCCTGCTCATCGCTGGGCTGCAGAATGAGCATCCACAGGCAGCAGCTCCTGCCCCAAACCCGCTGGGTTTTGCAGCACGTTTGTGTTTTAGGCCACCTCTCACTGCATTCCTGAGGGCAGCTCTTCCTATTGCAGCAGCTGCTCACACTGCTCTGGTGTCTGTGGGGTCGCTGAGGTGCTGTCAGAGCAGTGACCAACCTCTGCCCACCTTGCCCATCATCTTTTGGGATGAGCACTTGGAACTGAGTGCTGATGCCTGGCACCAAGCCCTGCCAGCACCACGAGTGCTCAGATATTTCCTGCACCTCAGGGCTTGGGAGCACGCCTGAACACGTGGGGATTCATTCAGGGACAGAAAGTCAGGGCTTTTTTTTTAACTTTTTAATGAACTCTGTGCAGTTTCCCACAGCAACACTTTGATTCCAGCCACGAGGCAGGATATAAACAAGGGCATTTGGTGCCATGAGCCAAGGTGGCTGGTGATGAAAAGGGGTCTGTGAGCCTTAAAATGGTTTATTTAAAGGGCAGGATCAAAGATGTACCTTGAGATAGATACCTGCCCTGCTGCATGAAGAAAAGCCAGAGATGCTGCGCTCACTTTATATTTCAAAAGGAAACTGCTTTGACTTTGTGCTGCAGTTGCTGAGAGCTTTTATGGGGCGGGGGAAGGAAAGAAAACACAACATGCTCCAGCTGCCCTCATTACTGCTTCTCTGCCTGTCTGCTGAGGAATCCCAGCGCAGCCATGGACTTGTCCACCTGCAATTACCCGGCCCTGCATTTACAGCTTTTCCTGGCCTGCTGCTCGCCCAGGAGCATCCCTGCAGCCCCCTCTGAGGCAAAGGCTGCTGGATTCCTTCTGTGGAGCAACTCCTGATTCCCAGCAGGGCCACCCTGAGCACTGTCCCAGCCCCCATTAGCTCTAAACTGGCTTTTTTAAGAGGCATCTTCAGCTTTTCAGATCACCTTCAAGGAGTGCTCTATTTTTAGCATGCTTGGACTCTCTTGGCTGCAAACAAGTGAAACCTCTCTGCGGTGAATTCACAACAGGGCAGCTGGCAGGGGTTCAGACTCTCTGTCTGAAGTGCTGCACGATGGAAATGAGTTGTCCCTGAGGTCCCTGAGGAGCAGGCTGAGCCCACAGAGCCACCACGGGATGCTGCCTGTCCAGTCCCACCAGGGCCAGGGTGCACAGCCTCATCCAAAGATGCCTCTGCAGTTGCCAAGTGCTCTTTGCACAAGCAGCTTTGATCAAGGATTTGCAAACAGCTCCTGTTTGGTTCAGTGCTTAAAACGCTTCCTTAAATAAGTTTTGGATCAAGCCAGAGATCACCGCTGTTTTGAATTTTCATCAGGCCGAAGAAACACGCTGAGCTGGGGCTCAGTGCAATGCTTTGGCTTGGGTTCTTCTCCAGCAAAGCAGCACAGAGTGAATCGCCCTCAGCAGAGCAGCCATGCACAGCCAGAGCCTCCTGCTGCTCTGCAGGGCGAGGGGAACTCCCAGGAGCAGCTCCAGGCTGGTTGGAGCAGTGCTTGGAGAGCAGGCTGATAGTTATTGGAGGTATTTCTTCTGCCCCCAGTCTTCATTCTGCTCTCCCAGTGCCCCAGCCTGGAGAGGTGCAGGGCAGCTTCGTGCAAGGTGCAGCTGCTCACACCCCACGTGTCCTCCTGCTGTTCCTGGGTGTTTTAGGGCCATGGCATACGGCCAGTGATGGGGATTTTGGGCTAAGGGCAGTGTCAGGTTCACCCTCCCATCCTGCAGAGCTGTCAGTGATGGAGAAATGTTGACTGGGCACTGCAAATGCCTTGAGTACAACAGATCCATAACAGCTTTGGAGACAGAGCAGGGCATCAAATCCTGTCCTAGTAAGCATTAAGAAAAACGTGGTGTGCTTTCTCCTGGATGGGGCTTGTGCTGCTGGCATTCATGGTCCTTTTAAAGTGTTTCCTCATCCTGATCTTGAATCCCCTGGCAGCAGTCTGGGCTGCTTGGAGGATGATCCAAACCCTCTCTGATCCTTCCAACACCCCTCAGGCCACTGAGATGCTGAGAGGACAGTGTGGGGCTACAAACCTTCACCCAAAATGTGGCTCAACAACACACAAATAATCCTTGTCACTGCCCAACTGACCAGGAAGAATCTGAGAGGAGCAAAGCCCATTCCCATCACCTGAGGCGCTTTTCATTTTGCCCTCTCCTGGCTGCATCCCGCACTGTGCAGGGTGAGGGCTGGATCCGACCCTTAGCCAGGCTTCCCTGCTTGGCTGGGGCTCAGCAGAGCCGCGGGCAGGGACGGGAAGGTGCGGGGGCAGCACCTCGGGCTGTGTGTGCCTGCGTGGGACGGGAAAGCCGGAGCAGCTTGAGCCCTACGTGCTGGGAGGAAGGAACCGGCTGCGAGGAGCTGGTGGGAGGAGGAGGAGGAGAAAACGGTGTCAGCAAACGAGGCAGATTGAGAGCTGAGACGTGTTAGTGGCTGTGTTTGGGATGTGATCAACGCTCCCTTGTGACTTGCACAGCCGGCAGGGGCCTGAGCGGTGCAAATAGAAAATGTGGAATCAGTGGGAACGGAGCTCCCACATCCCCTTGTGCTGCAGGGGAGGGTGAGGCTCTCACACGCCTTGCGAATGCAGGCACGGGCTCATCCAGCTGCCACAGGGCAGGGGGTGGGCGAGCTGGTGGGTGGCACAGGGCACTCCCCTGCCCCAGCGAGCCGGGCCATCCGTCACTGGGGGGTGCTGCCAGCATGGAGTGCAGCCTCCTTTTCCTTTGGATACCTGTGGGTACGGCCCTGAGGGTTTGCTCCTCAAAACCTCTGGAGACATCCCCAGCACAAGGGATCAGAAATCTGCCACTTGTTTGGATGCTGGGCAGTGGCTTGGCCTCAGCACTGTGGGGAAGGGGGAGCTGGAACACAGGATGGGAATAGGGGGGGGGTTTCCTCACCCCCTCGAATCTCTGTTGTGATAATTCATGAGTGTCACTGGCACATCTGTTCAGAGGGAGAGCAATAATACAGGTCCAGCTGAGCAATGAAATTGCTTTCAGGGCTGTTGATTCCCAGCTTGGGGGTGTGTGGTCAGCCTGACTGCAGGCTGGGGATTTTTAATTTATTTTTTCCCCTCTCCTTTGCCCTGTTCCCTGCAGCCAGCAGAGATCAGTAGCACGTAAAGCAGGCAGAGGCAGGATCTGTGAATCCTATCCCTGTGTTCCCATTCTCTGGGATAGATGGGCCATCTGGGCTCACTCGTGAGACCCTGAAATCACTCGCACAGCGCCTCCATGAAGGATTTGCAGCTCACTCATGACCAGGCTGCCCTGGTTACCCTTTTCCCGCAGCCTCCGTGCCTGCTGGCTGTGAGCTCTGCTCGGGGCCCGTTTCTCCTCTAGATGGTGCAGCTGCCTTTGGGCACCACCGCGTGCAGCCAGACCCCGACCCTGCGGCAGAACTGGGGGTGCAGCCAGCCCTGGGCTCTCCCCCTGGCCCCTTCCCAGCGTCTTGGCAGGAGGGGACAAAGCTGAGGGACACGGCTCGCCACGTGTCACCTGCCCGAGGCTGTGCGCCAGCTACCTGTGGAGAGCAGCGCTGTGCCAGCCGTGGGCACCGTGGCACCGGGGGGATGAGAAATCCGTCTCCTGCTATTCCTGGCCTCTCTGTCCTTGGCACAGCACGTCCTGGCAGTGCCCGCGGGAGATGCTGGCAGAGAGCAGCGGAAGGCGGAGGAGAGGGGACGGATCCCGGGGGTGCCCCCGTGCCTTGCGGCAATCCGGCAGCTTCCGATCACACCGGGCCGGCCGGAGGAGCCGAAATGCCACCGTTGTCTTCTGTTCGAGCCCCCGCCCGCCTGCCATGCCCTGACTCATCCCCAGGACGGGAGCGATGTGGCTGCCAGAGCCACGGGGATGGCTAGGGCAGCGGGCAGGCTCGGGTACACACAGAACCTGGGGTACACACAGAACCTGGGGTACACACACAGAACCTGGGGTACACACAGAACCTGGGGTACACACACAGAACCCGGGGTACACACACAGAACCTGGGGTACACACAGAACCTGGGGTACACACAGAACCCCGGGTACACACAGAACCCCGGGTACACACACAGAACCTGGGGTACACACAGAACCTGGGATACACACACAGAACCTGAGGTACACACACAGAACCTGGGGTACACACACAGAACCTGGGGTACACACAGAACCTGGGATACACACACAGAACCTGGGGTACACACAGAACCTGGGGTACACACAGAACCCCGGGTACACACAGAACCCGGGGTACACACGGAACCTGGGATACACACAGAACCTCGGGTACACACAGAACCTGGGGTACACACAGAACCCCGGGTACACACAGAACCCGGGGTACACACAGAACCTCGGGTACACACAGAACCTGGGGTACACACAGAACCCCGAGTACACACAGAACCTGGGGTACACACAGAACCTGGGATACACACAGAACCTCGGGTACACACAGAACCTGGGGTACACACAGAACCCCGGGTACACACAGAACCCGGGGTACACACAGAACCTGGGATACACACAGAACCTCGGGTACACACAGAACCTCGGGTACACACACAGAACCTGGGGTACACACAGAACCTGGGGTACACACAAAACCCCGGGTACACACACAGAACCCCGGGTACACACAGAACCTGGGGTACACACAGAACCCCGGGTACACACAGAACCCCGGGTACACACACAGAACCTGGGGTACACACAGAACCTGGGGTACACACAGAACCTCGGGTACACACACAGAACCTGGGGTACACACACAGAACCTGGGATACACACACAGAACCCCGGGTACACACACAGAACCTGGGGTACACACAGAACCCCGGGTACACACACAGAACCCCGGGTACACACACAGAACCTGGGATACACACACAGAACCTGGGGTACACACAGAACCTCGGGTACACACAGAACCCCGGGTACACACACAGAACCCCGGGTACACACACAGAACCCCGGGTACACACACAGAACCTGGGGTACACACAGAACCCCGGGTACACACACAGAACCTGGGATACACACACAGAACCTGGGGTACACACACAGAACCCCGGGTACACACAGAACGCCGGGTACACACTCAGAACCTGGGGTACACACACAGAACCCCGGCTCCCACCTGCGGCTCAGCCTCTCCGCCCACCTTAGGGCAGCCAGGAGGGCGCACAGAGCTGGGATGCTCCTCTCCCTCTCCCTCTCCCTCTCCCTCTCCCTCTCCCTCTCCCTCTCCCTCTCCCTCTCCCTCTCCCTCTCCCTCTCCCTCTCCCTCTCCCTCTCCCTCTCCCTCTCCCTCTCCCTCTCCTTCTCCTCTCCTCTCCTCGGACATTTCTGGCTTGGGCATTGCATCAGGGCAGAGTGAGCTCGGCTGGGTTTGGCAGCCCCCCTGAGCCCGGGCAGGTTGGATTTGGGATCCTGCAGGCAGGGGAATCCTAGGCAGCTCTGTCTGCAATACTCCCCACTTGTTTAGCCTAAACCCAAATAAATACGAGACTTATGATTTGAGTGAAACAATAGCAGCCATTCCAGCATAAAGAAAGCTTTCCTGCCATTAAGCTTTGCTGGCAAGCTTTAGAGCCTGTATTTTAAATAAATGTTATGGGTGCATTTAAAAACACACCATATGTTCTCCTGCAGATCTTTCTGGGAGCTGCCTTAGCATGGCTCTCCCTGGATCCCCTCCTCCCAGTGCCAGGGTGGGTTTTGCCATGTGCTGCCCATGGAAGCAGGACCACAGCCCTGTGCCCTGACTCTTCCTCATGAAGAAGGCACACGAGGGACTCTCCACACCCCACAACAAGAGTTTCTGGAAGTCTCCACCGCGAGCACGAGCTCCAAAAGCAACTCTTATTTTCGTTAGAGACCCGATTAATTTGCTGATGACCTGCCCTGCATCCCTGCCACGACTCCCACCACTCTCCCAGCTGCAGCACCAGGCTGTTTTGGGGCAAGCAGCCCCAAAGCCGAGGGCAGCAGGCTCTGGGATGAGCAGCAGGCTCTGGGATGGCTCAGTTCCCCCCGGCCGCTGTAGGTGGCACTCCGGCCCCGCCGCCCGCCCGCCTGCCAGCG
This sequence comes from Molothrus ater, assembly GCF_012460135.2. NCBI lineage: Eukaryota > Metazoa > Chordata > Aves > Passeriformes > Icteridae > Molothrus > Molothrus ater. The sequence goes on along the minus strand of NC_050497.2, from coordinate 8,813,550 downwards.
CCGCGCTGGTGCTGGCACGGAGTCAGGGGATGAGCTCTAACTTTACAGCAGATTTTCCCTTCTGACAGATTACTGCTTCATTTGTAACAGAAGAACTTCTCATTAAGTACATTTCTGACAGTTTGTTGAGGGGTGGGGGGGGGGGGAAATTAAAATCCTCGTGTAGCCGAGCGTGCAGGAGCGTGAGAGCGGCTCCGGCTTCACGGGTTTGGGAGCTGGGGTTGAGTTATTTTTTATTTTCTTTTTTTGCTTTGGCCCCAAAGTCCCTCTTCATAATTATTCCCTCCTGAGCACAATTTCTGCAGCTGGGAGACGGGCACATCCCAAAGAGAACCCGGCTGGAAAGCCAGGAGGGCTCGGAGGTGGCAGCTCCCTGTTCCGGCAGCGCTCAGGTTTCAGCGCTAATCCCATAAGGTTTGATTCGAGTTTGATTAATTTGATTTGAATCTAACGGTTCTTCTCATTGCTCTGGGCACTGTGGGAGTGCCCAGGCATGCCAGGCTTTGGCTGTGTTCAGGGCTGGGCATCTCAAGGCATGAAGGCAGTCCTGGTTCTGCCAGGGACCTGTGGGTGCATTTTGGGGACCTGGGGACGTCCCTGGGGGCACCCAGCTTGCCTTGGGCAAAGCTCTGCTCTCACCAGGTTCCCTTTGCAATATGCCCCAAAGGATAGAACAACAACTAATTTTAGTGTTAATTATGCAAATCAGCCTTGATGAAAACTCAGGAGTGAGGTTATTATCACTCCCTTTTTCCACGATGTAGAATAGCCCTTTTGGAAAACCCTGCTTCTTGCAGACCCACAAATGTTTTTTCCTCTTGGGTTTCTTTCAAGTGGAGAAAATGCTGAGCGAGGCTGTTGCCATAAGCTCCCAGGACATTTTCATTGATCCAAATCAAAGAGCAAGCATCAAAAAGCACTGTGTGACGTTATGGGGGTATTTTAATTATGAAAAGTGTTGCAAGCAGCTTAAAGAAAGCAAGTGCCTCACGAGAAGAAAAGCATTTCACCTCTTTTCCCTCAGAAAACACTTTTTCTCATTATCCAAGTGCTGAAACAGTTTGCTCCTCGGGGGCAAGGACCACACTGGCCTTTCCCAGCTCACACTGAGCACAACAGCATCAACAAAATTGTGTTGGAGCGAACTGAGATTTTTCTCTCCTGCACTAATTGCCACTCCAGCCCTGGCTCCCCCCACCCCTGTGCAAACACAGGTATGAACTGCCTTGCTGCTGCTGCTTTGCCACCCCAGCAATGCCCGGTGCTCCTGCAAAGATCCCTGCTCATGTTCAAGTGGTTCCTTTAAGAAACACTTTTGAATCAGCTTTGAAAAGCATTTGGAAGCCTGGTTTTCCTTGTATCAGCTGCTGTGGATTTAGATGTCTGGTCCCTCTCTGCCTGCCTTTCCAAGCTGGGATAGACCTTTGGTTACTGCTGGTTCAGACCCTTCCCTGCCTCCCTGGGGACATGGCCTGGGAGCTGACACGGGCTGGAGGTGCAGCCCAAATGGCACCAGGCTTGGGGCTGGGGTCCCCTGCAGGTGATCCGGCTCTCCCTGGCACTGCCTGGCTGAGCCTCCCCTGTCTCAGAGGCTGGCTCTGGGCAGAGATCAGACCTGTGTCCCCTGGGCAGTGACACTCTCATGCAGAAAATCACATTACAGTGTCTTTTCTCCCTGAGGCTCCAAGTGCTGCCACTCCTTGTTTTAGGGAAGGAGTCTTGTACACAGACAACCCTATTGATGCTTTTCCCTGCCAGATTATCTTAGGGCTGAGGGCTCAAAACACCCATCAGGAGCTGCTTTAACCCCTGGTCACGCCCAGCACATCACTGCAGACACAGGGGGACAAAAAGGACCCGTTTTACCCCCAAGGAGAGACTTGGGAGACTCAAATGCGGCTGTTGCACCCCAGGAGAGGCTGAGTGGGCCCGGGGAAGGGTGTCAGGGTTTCTCTGGCGAGGGAGGGATGTGCTCAGCTCCCAGCAGATGGTTCTCCCGTCTCCCTGCACTTGATGGGATGGTGGGAGAAGTTGTTATGAAAGACTGCCGTGACATTCACAGCACAGATCTGCCAACTGGTGTCTCGGGGAGATGGAGGGAGCGCCTTGCCGTGCTGCAGGAACTGGTGCAGAGATATAAATGGTGCTGTGCTTCGTGGCAGGGTGGGAAGGAGCCTTCTGCTCACAGGGGAATGGGGTGTCCAGGAGAGCCCTGCTCAGGGCTGGCTCTGAGACCCCACAGAGGCACTGGGCGTTCCTTTCTGCTGTGGGGATGCTCGTGATTTCTAAAAGCTGCTCCTTCTGTGGCAGTGTCTCAGAGTAATGCAGTGCTCCCAGTGTCCCCCCCGGTTTTCAGATGCCCCATCCCAGTTGTGGTTGAAGGTCCTGTGGAGCCACAAGGACTCTCCATGCTGTGTGCCCATCCTGCAGGAGCCAGGGCTGCCTGTCCCTCACCACCTGCCCTGTCAGCTGGCTCAGAAGGGAGCTGTGCTCTGTGTCCTGGAGTTTTCATTTCTGCTTTTTGGACAGAAAGCAAAACAAAACTCAGACAATCCCAGCCCCAGCTGGGATTTAGGTGGGCTTTATTTCCCTGCTTTTTCCATCTCTTTGCTTTCATGGTCAGCTTGGGACAGCAGAGCAGAAGCCCCACCACGATCCTCCTCTTTCATTTTGCTGCTTGTCAATTATTTCATTAGCTCCCTCTGCATCCTGACGGGGGTTTTAATTTGCCATGGCAACTGCATCCACGACACCTCCCCACTCAGGAGCCCACGCTGTGGGGTGCTGGGGGGCCCCAGGCAGCCAAATCCTCCATCCTACCAACAAAAGTGGGCACCAGACAGTGGTGCCCTGGGGGGGAACTTTTCCTGCTGGCAGAGGGGGAGCAGGAGGATCCATCCCTGAGCTGCCTGTGCCCCGGTGGGCTCTGTGGGGCAGGGCTGCTCCCAGCTGGATGGGTGCCTTCCCTGTGGTGTCTCGGCAGCTGGAAAGCATCAGCCTGGGAGGAGGAACTCAGCCTGTTCACACAAACAGCCAAGAAAAACGAACGCCCACCAGGATGAGTTTCATACCTACAAATTATCCCTGTCTGTGGAGCTGCAATTAAACAAACCCTGCCACCAGCACAGCAGAGGAGCAGCAGGGAAACCTGAGCAGCTCCCACCCCTCGGTGCCTCCTGTCCCTGTCCTTGTCCCTGGGCAGCTCCCCTGTACCCAAACTCTCTGTTCCCCCTCCAGGAGGGTGCTGCTGACCCCTCCAAGCACAGCAAGAGGGGCTGTGCATGCTTTGGGGTGTGTTTCGTTCCCCAGGGGGTTTTCTGAGGGTGGCTGGGAAGGAATTCAGGCTGCAGGTTGTAATTCCCTAAATCTACAGAAAGGGCCTAATCCTGCCCTCACTGGCCTGAGGAAGGAGGCCGAGAAGAAACAACTCAGCACCTGGGGCTGGGATTGATTTCTAACCCATTTTCTTCTCCCAGCAGGAAAATCCTGATTTCTGGTTATTCACTGAGATCTCCTGAGTGGTGGCACCCACTGTCCCAGGGTACCCAAACAGCTCCCTGCTCCAAAACCCCAAAGGAGGAGAGGAGATGGGCACGGGGCTCTCAGTGGAGCAGGGACAGGGGAGCTCAGGGATCCTGGGCCTCTGTGGGGTGGGATGTGAGCCTGGCTCCCTTGGGCTGCCCAGCCTGGTGAGACAGAACTCCCCAAACCTCCCCTCACCTTTTGGTTCATCCTTTTATCCCTCCTCAAACATCTAGAGTGTTAGGAGAGCCCCAGACACCCTAAATCAGCTCAGTGGGGCTGGAGCAGAGGAAGACTCTCCCAGGGGCCTTGCAGGAAAAGGGGGATTTGGGTCCAAACTCACTGCAGGCTTTTAGGAGGGAATAATTATCTCCCTGTTTTTCACCAGGAGCTTCTCCTCCTCCCTGTCCTCTTGTGCCAGGACAATGTGTCATCACCAGAAGATGCAGCATCATTTCCAGAACATGAAAAAATAAAATAGCTGCTATTTATCAGTGGGCTCTGTGCTAATTGCCCATGCCCTTTAAAGTGGGAGCATGGCTGGGGCTGTTCCCACTTCCAGCTTGTGGGATAAAGGATCTCTGTTCAATCCTATAATGATCTCTTTCATCTGATGCCCTCAAAGTGCTTTTGGACATAAATTAATTAGGCATCACAACACCCTGTTGGGTTCAAGCTCATGCGAGGGTTTTCATCGTGTGTTCAAACGATTCCTCCCATCTTTGTGGGGCTGGGGTCACATCGAGCTGGGGGTGAGCAATTATTTCTGCCACGTGTGACCTGCTCCTGGCAGGGCTGGGCTGCCCTCAGGGTTAATCATGGAATTATCAAACGGTTTGGGTTAGAAAGGGACCTTAAAATTCATCTCATTCCACCCCTGCCATGGCAGGGACAACTTCCACTGGCCCAGGTGGCTCTAAGCCCCTCCAAGCTGGCCTGGGGCACTTCCAGGGATCCAGGGGCAGCCACAGCTGCTCCGGGCACCCTGTGCCAGGGCCTGCCCATCCTCACAGGCAAGGATTTGTCCCCAGTATCCCGTCTAACCCTGCTCTGTTTGTGAGGGGCTGGGCGGGCCCTGTCGGGGTTTGGGCTGTGCAGGGATTTGTGTGTGCCTGCCAGAGGAGAGGGGAGCAGGGGCTGCCCGTGTGGACATTGTGGTGCTGGGGATGTGCAGTGGCTCCTCAGTGGCTTCAGAGTCCTAATTATATCTCTTTAATGAGCACCCAGACCATTGTCATGGGCTTTCTCTGGGCCTAAGAGGTGATCCAGGCTCTTTTAATTACTCCTGACTCCTGATTTCCGTGTCTGTGCTAATCCTTGTAGCTCCCCTTCCCCTTCTGCCACAAAGGACTCATTCCCAGGAAACCCTTCCTCTTCCTCTCTGCTCCTTGCACAAGTTTTTTCCTTCTTTTCCCCCCAGGTGTCACAGAAAGAGAGAGACAGCAGGCAGAACCTGCCCACCTGCAGTGCCCAAACCAGGGGTTAGGTCAGGAGGGTTGAGCTTTCCAGAGGAAACCCAGGAAGGAGTTTGGGATGGAGAAACCCATCTCCCACAGGGGCTGGAGCTGAGAGGGAGCCAAGGAGAGTTCAGCAGCACCAGGGGCAGATTCCCTGCAGGCAGTGGCTGTGCTCACCCCTCTGCCAGCACAGGGCACAGCCACACCTCACCCAGGATGTGGGAATTCCCTTGGGATGGGTGTGACCGTGTTCACAGGGGTTCTTGGAACAGGGAAGAGACGAGGATCTGACTCCATGTTTCAGAAGGCTTGATTTATTATTTTTGATATATATTACATTAAAACCATACTAAAAGAACAGAAGAAAAGGTTTCATCAGAAGGCTGGCTAAGAATAGTATAGGAAAGAATGATAACAAAAGCTTCTGTCTCGGACAGAGAGTCCGAGCCAGCTGGACTGTGATTGGCCGTTAATTAGAAACAACCACATGATACCAATCCCAGACCCACCTGTTGCATTCCACAGCAGCAGATAACCATTGCTTACATTTTGTTCCTGAGGCCTCTCCGCTTCTCAGGAGGAAAAATCTTAAGGAAAGGATTTTCCATAAAAGTTGTCTGCGACAGGATGGTCCCTGAACCTTTGCTGCTCAGCATCCCATGGAGGGAAGCAATGAGAGCCACCCCAAGTGTTCCTTTCCCCATCCCCTCCTCCGTGCAGGGACAGGCAGCTCTGCCTCACCAGCACGAGCGTCTCAGAGTGGTTTTAATTCCATTTTTGGATTTTCCTGGCCAGGGAGGGGGCAGTGCCGCAGACATGAAAGGCCGGAGGCGCTTCAGAAGGAAGGAGGAGAGGAGGAGGCTGCGTGCTGCGAGAGGCAGCCCCGGCTCTTAGCGCTGCCCCGGCCGCCTTTGAACGCGGCCAGAGGAGGCGTTTGATCTCCAGTCGCGCCCCCGGTGTTCCTGTGATCGGGGTGAGACCTCTCCTGCCCGGGGAGCCGCCTCTCGGGGAGCCCTGCCTCGGGAAAAGGCTTTAAACTGCTTCACTGGTGGGGCCTGGGGAGGGGGGAAAGGATTTGGGGGTATTTTTCCTGCTGGACAGGGGATCCCAGAGGATCCCTGTGTGCCCCCAAACTTGTGCTGCTGCGGGTCCTGCAGGGCACCCAGAGAGTCTGGCCATGTCCTGGCAGGGCAGTGATGATGCCATCCTAAAGAAAAGGACATCCTAAAGAAAAGGACATCCTAAAGGAAAGGACATCCTAAAGGAAAGAACCATCCTAAAGGAAAGAACCATCCTAAAGGAAAGGACATCCTAAAGGAAAGGACATCCTAAAGTAAAGGACATCCTGAAGAAAAGGACATCCTAAAGAAAAGGACACCCTAAAGTAAAGAACATCCTAAAGAAAAGGACATCCTGAAGAAAAGGACATCCTAAAGGAAAGAACCATCCTAAAGGAAAGAACATCCTAAAGAAAAGGACATCCTGAAGAAAAGGATGGTCCTAAAGGAAAGAACCATCCTAAAGAAAAGGACATCCTAAAGAAAAGAACCATCCTAAAGAAAAGGTCATCCTAAAGAAAAGAACCATCCTAAAAGAAAGAACCATCCTAAAGAAAAGGACATCCTAAATAAAAGGGCCATCCTAAAGAAGAGGACATCCTAAAGAAGAGGATATCCTAAAGAAAAGGACATCCTAAAGAAAAGGACCAAGCCAGCCCCAGAGGCGGAGGGGTGGTTGGGGAAACTGAGGCACAGAGATGCTCTGAGCCTTGCAAAGCGCTCAAGCACAGATTAAAGTTAAACTGGAGCCTGGGCTTCCACACCTGAGCCATCCCCCTGTGTTTTCCACAGGTTTTTTTTCCCCTTGACTGAAGCAAAAAAAGGGTTTTCAAAAGCAGGACTCAGGCCTTGAAGTGACACATAATTGAAGGTGGTAATTAAAGGCACAGCCGAGCGCTGAGTGAAAAAAGGGAGAAATAAAGGAAAAGTGCCGGTTGCAATTTTACAATTTAATTAGGCTCGCTTGCTCTCGTGGTGGGGAGGTGGCAGGTGGACCCTGGGGGCAAATCAGACTTTCTGATGTTTCTGGGCTCCAGCTTTGCCAAGGATAACTGTGCACATTAAAAGGCAGAGATTAGCAAAAGGCCTATTTTGATATAATTTTCCCACCCCCTGAGAACGGGGGAGCTTCTTGAAGCAGAAACTTTCAATAATTAAAAAAGCGAAAAAAGGGAAAAAAAAAATTAATAAGTGTTGGTATGGAAAGTGTATGAAAATAGATCTCTGCTGACTTCCCCTGCTCTGAGATAACATTGACTGACAATATTTTTAGTTTCTCTAATAGGAGACATCCTGTTGGTGGCTTTGGCAGCACTGGCAGGTGGAAAAACATGGATTTGAGGGCAGGATTGGGTGTCCCAAAAGCCACCTGGGCAGTGGGTGGAGAGTGGGGAGTCAGTGCCAGCCTCCAGCAGGACTTTGGAGTGTCAGCTTGGCTTTTGTGGGGCACAGTCCATCCTGGGGAGAGCTGCACTGGGGCATGGGAGTGTTCTCACTTGTATAAATTATATAAATCATCCCCCTGCATGAGGCAGTGTGCACATAAATATGTAGATTTAGGCTCCAGCCCTCATGACTTATTCACCAGCAGCATCATATTGTTTCTAACTTTGGAGCAGTTCCTGGAAACTGTTCGTTCTTCAGATTAAAAAAAGATCTACGGGTGCTGCTGGTGAGTCCTGGCAGCTCTGCTGTGCCTGGGGAGGGGCTGGGCAGCAGCAGCAGCAGCCCCCCGTGAGCCTGGACTCTTCCAGGGGGTCACAGCCATCCCACCAGCCTGGATCACCCATCCCATGAGCCTGGACTCATCCAAGGGGTCACAGCCATCCCACCAGCCTGGATCACCCATCCCATGAGCCTGGATTCACCTGGATGGATGGAGGGATGGATGAAGGATGGATGGATGGATGGATGGATGGAGGGATGATGGATGGATGGATAAGGGATGGATGGATGGATGGATGGATGGATGGATGGATGGATGGATGGATGATGGATGGATGGAGGGATAACGGATGGATGGATGGATGATGGAAGGATGGATGGATGGATGGATGGATGGATGGATGGATGGATGGATGATGGATGATGGAGGGATGGATGGATGGATGGATGGATGGATGGAGGGATGATGGATGGATGGATGGATGGATGGATGGATGGATGGATGGATGGATGGATGATGGATGGATAGATGATGGATGGATGATGGATGGATGGATGCATGGATGGATGGATATGGGATGGATGGATGGGAATCCTCTTGGCTGCTCCTGCTGCTCGGGACCATTGCCCAGGAAATGAGCAGAGGGTTTAGCAGCGGCAGTTGTGGCACATCCCAGAATATCCTGCTTAATAGACTCCGTCAAGTCACTATTGTCCTAAATGGTTCCGAGCAAGGAGCAGGGAGGCAGTAACAATGCACACATGCCATTTTCCAGGGAATTATGCCTGGCTGGGATTTTTTGGAGAGCTCAAATTGCTGTTAATAAAACACAGTTTTGCTGGCGTGAGGGAAATTGGTTTTTGCAGAGGCTGGAGGGATCCAAGTAGAATATTCCGGTGTCATCTCCAGCGAGGCAGGAAAATGAGCTTCCTGCTTTTGGCAAGGCCAAAAGGGTTGGATCCTTTACTCTCTTAGAAAGGAGATCCTGAAAGGGCTTCCCCTCCTGGACTGCTGCTTGTTCCCTCAATTCCTTCATGCTCCCTTTCGCCAGCCATTAAAGCTGTTGTATCTTTTCAGTGTGTTTTAAATTCATTTCCATTCCTAAAAGCTCTCTGAGAAGTTCTCTTGTCCACAGCCCCTTCCGAGTCTGCCTGGTTTCCTCCCAAATTTCTTTCCTCACAGCTCTGAGCAGGGAGAGCCCAGATTCATGTTTTAAAGCACAAAAAACCACAAGTAAACTCCCCATCCTGTAATTCCTCCACTGCAACTCTCTTCTTTCCCTCGCTTTGTGTATTCAAGGGAGTGAGTGCTTGGGAAAAATGCTGCAATTTAATTTGGGAATCATTCTGCTTGGAGAAGCTGCAGGGGAGGAGAGGGGGGATCTGTGGCATCAATAAATCTCAGTGTGCTGGGGACTGACAGCTCTGCACATGGCGTGGCTGTGGCAGGGCGGGTGTGGGCATCCCTCAGCCCATCTGCAGCAGGACCTGGCACAGAGCTGGGCAGTCTGGGGCATTCGTGTTTATTTGGTTTGTTTGTTGAAGAGGCAAACGTTTGCTGCTGTGTTCCTGGCAGATGTGGGATGTGGATTACTGGGGGCAGAGCACTGGAATCCTCTCCTCACCTTGCCAGGTCCCTGCTCTCTTATCTCCTAATCCAATACTGGAGCACAGCCCACGTCCAAGGAGCTGATGGAGCTTTGGGGATCCACATCCCTGGAGGTTCCAGGCTCTGTTTCCAGCCCCAATCCTCCTGTGGGACCCTTCAGGTCCAGCTGTGATCCCGGGAAGCCCAAGGCACTGAGCTTTCCTGGGATTTCCTGCTTCCCCCAAAGGATGGGCCACCCCTGGGGAGGGACAGCGATGGGGAGCCCCCAGGACCTGCTGCCACCTCCCCTCCTGAGGGTTTTCGAGCAGCAATCAGCTCCTGCCTGGAACATTTTCAAGCAGAAGATAAAGCCCCATCTTCCCTGCCCTCCTGGAGATGAAACCGGAGATGGAGCCTCTCCGGAGAGCCCAGCCCTGCCCCTGCCGCCGAATAACAATGGCTGGGAGAGAAAATGAGCTGAGCTTCTCCAGTCCTGACAATTAACCGAACCCCTCCAACCCCGATTATTAACTTGAGCCCCTCCAACCTCCTTAATTACCTGAGTTCCTCCATCCCCAATCATCAGCCCAGCCCCTCCAACCCTGATCAACAGCTGAGCCCCTCCAAGGCTGGTGTTCAGCCCAGCTCCTCCACCCCTGCTTAGGGCTGTGCTGCCCCATCCTCACCCGGGGGGATCCTGAGAGGGTCCCTGGAGGAGCCACTGGCCCGTTCCTGTGGCCCTGCCCACCCCCTGCACCCTCCAGGGCTGAGCTCCTTCCCCGTGGCCCCCAGAACCATCCCAGGCCAGGAGATTTAGTGAAGTCCTGAGAGGATTGCAGGGAATTTTTCTCCATGATCATTCATGTCAGACAAGAACTGGAAGCATTTTTATTTTCTGCTCTCTCCCAGGCTTTTCCAGGGGCTTTTCCCCCCTCACCCTGCCAGTGTTTTCTGCAGGTTGCTTAAATTTTATTGCTTTGATCCCATAAAGTGCAGTTATGCAATGAGACAAGCTCTTCCCGTCACTTCCCCGGCTCCAGCCAGGCCTTTTGCTGTAATAGGCACAGCTCTGCCTTGAAATATTAACGAGTTTTACCTTAATTACCTTTCAAGCTTCTCAGGGCTCTCTTCATTTCCTTCTCACTCTCTTTTTAGTATTAGCTATGAGCAGAGGCAGATGCTGGGTGAGGGTGGGATTTTTTTCCCTATCCTCTCCTCATCCCTGTGCTTTGGATGCTGCCAGGGTGAAGGAGGGCCCTTGGGGGTGTGGGCAGCCCTGTGGGCACTGTGCAATGCGGGCATTCTTTATCTCATGGTTCAAATTTCCCCTCAGAATTTTGGTTTCTAGAAGGAGAGAGAAGCCTGACCCTTTTCCTGTGTTTTGGACAAATGGGATACCCCGGGATGGACTGGGATAATTGGGATGTCCCCTGTGCCAGCCAGAATCAGCATCTCCACCCTCCCAGGCAGGGCAGGCTTTGCCCCTGTCCCCACAGTGGCCCTGGGAGAGGCAGCAGCTTCCTGCAGCACCTCCCCAGCTGTCCCCACGCTGTCACTGCTGCTGGTGACATTCAATTCCTGCAAACATTTATTAGCTGAGTGCATTGGGGCAGCAGCAGAGCGCTGGCATCTCCCAGGCACTGCTGGAGCTAATTGCCTGCTTCATCTCCCAGTTCCTCATCAAGAGGAGCCCTGGCCCTGCTGGAGGTGGGGCTGTGGCTCAGGGGGCACAGGGGGAAGGACGAGAGGGTGGGGATGGATTTCATGGAACACCTCAGCCCTGCAAGCCCAGCTCCTTTTCAGGCCAGGCAGGGGGACTGCATGGTTCCTCATTTATTAATGTCCTTTCTGGTTTAGTAACACACATCCAGCCGTGGAATTCTGCATGGAGCACAGGGAAAGTAGGGCAAGGCAGACACTAATAGCTCCCAACAAGGAGGCTGATTCATGGCTCTTTGCTGCAAAAGCCCCATTTAGCTCCCCAAGGCCTAATTTCGTGTTTGCTGTCATGTTCCATCAGCCCCACGGGAGGGGGCTGGCTGCTGGGGATGGTGCAGGAGCCTGGTGGGATGCAGGGACCAGTGGGATGTGGCACCAGGTGGGATGCTCTGCCTCTCTGCTGGCCTGTCCCCACAGCTGATGTGTTTCATCAGGTTTTTCATCAGAGCTTTCCCACCCATCAGTGGGATCAGGGCTGGCAGGAGGGATGGCAGCATTTCCAGGCACCACTGTGAGCTCGGAGCTGGGCAAAGCAGCAGCTCGGGTGTGTTGGTGTCCCCCTGGCCGGTGACTTTGGTGGCACTGGCAACAGGAGCCTCGGCCGACTCCCCAGGGGCTGTCACCCCCAAATCTGCTCCTGCAGCTCCCTGGGCAAGGTCTCCAGTGGGAACTGAGGCTGGGATTGTGTTATCCACACCAGGGAGGGCTGTGAACCCAAACCAGCCTCTGTGGACATTTCATCTCTTCTCCCACACAACCTGAGCATCTCCTCTGCTCTGACCTCAGCTGCTCTGATGAGCTGGCTCACATGGTGGGAGAGAAAGGAGGGAAGGAGGGGTGATCCCATGGGGAATTTGATGCTGGCAGCTCCCAGCCCCATCTCCCAAACCCCCACACCCTCCAACTCCCCAGACCTTTGCGCCTTTCTTGTTTTCCTGGGTATTTTTCTGAGCAGCAAAGAGGCAGGTGGAATTCCCTGTGTACCACCAGTGCCATGGGCTGCCAGGACCTCACAAAGAGGGGATGAATCCTGCTCTGAGGAGCCACCTCCTGAACTTTTCCTGCCACCACTTTTCCTGGACACTTAATTTTTGGAGTGTTTGCAGTGGTCCCCAGCTCTGCCCCTCTGCACAAGGGGGTAGCAGCAGCCCCTGCTGGAGTTTTCCTGGCTCCCCCCTGGTTTGAGGCACCTTTTCCACCAGCAGATTTTGCTGTGGATGGATGGGCAGCCCTGTGAGAGCACGCTGTGGTTCATTAATTACTCCTGTTATAGGCCTATTAAAGCCAAGGAATTGCATTATTAAAAAGAAATCTTTGCAGATGCTTCAAATGCAATGACCTATTCAATAGCTGACACTGGGTCATAATTAAAAGTAAAAAGTAGGGGCCAGAAGAGGACAAAAAATGGCAGATTCCCTGAATATGGTTAATGGAAACATTATTAACATTAGGAAATTGCATAGGAGAAATCACTGGCTCCTGGCCCAGTTTAAATATGCAGCAGCTCCTGACGTGTGCCTGTGGTGATTAATAGCATTAACAGAAAAAAATATTAAATTAAAGCCATTGAGCTGCCTTTAATGGCTGTGTCTGGTCCCTTGTTCCCTTCATTCCAGCAGGCAGGGTCAGTCCCAGGATATTCCTGCCTCCAGGATGTGCAAGGCACCACTGGCACCCAGGAAATTGAGAATCCAGAGGAAAATTTACAGATTTACAGATCCACCACATGGACACAAACCTCTCCCAGATCCCTTCTGCACCCCAAAACAGCCTTTGGGAGATGCTTTCACTCCGTTTTTCTCAGCTCAAGCTCTCAGCTTTGCTTTGCTTTGAGGTGTTTTTTTTTTTTTTGCATTTTTCCATTTGTTCCTGGCGGATGTCGCTGTGAATCAATCTGGCGTCGGGCCCATTCGCCACCTAATATTTCTCAATAATTTATTATCAGCAGTTTAATCCTCCTGGGAGCTCCCTCCACATTAAAGCCTCTTGTTCAGTCAGGTCATGTCGCAGACTGGAAGCACTTCCAGCCCTTTGATTTGTTTGTGTTTCATGTTTTTGTTGGGAGAGCAATAAAAGACATGAATTTTCTCCCCCCTCTTGGAATGCATTTATCATCTCGGTTGTTTCCTTTATTCTCTCCAATTGAACCATCACTTTCTGGTGGCTCTCATCTCCCTCTCCGTGGGCCCTGCTCCATATGGATGCTGTGGGATGCAGTGGGATGGGAGTGCAGAGCAGGAATCAGCTGCCAGAGCATCCTCACCCCCTGCACGTGCTGCTCCCCCTACCCCTGAGATATTCCATGGGATAACAGCAGAGGGATGAACCTCCTGCTCTGATCGAGCTGCTTGACATCCCTCATTCCAACCAAACCCCAAATTTGGGTTCAAAGAGTTTAAAAAGTGCCAAGCAGCTCAAAAGCTGGAGCAAGGTGGGATTTGGGGTGGGCTTGGAAAAGAGATTTATTTATTTTCTGAGAATTGCAGATCTCAAAATCAGAAAACCCCAAATTTCAGCCTAAGAAGGGAGATGTCTCAGCCCCTCTGCTCCATCTGCACAGCAGCAGCAGGGCCAGGCTCTGGGCTGGTTTTTAGGGCAGAAACCAGCTCATCCCAGAACCCCTTGACCTCTCCATCCCATTTCTCCTCCCAAAGTTTGGGTGGATTTAGGGCAGCTCATCCCTAGAAATGCAGCACTGCTGCCAAGTGTTTCTGCAAGGCTGATTAAAGCCATTCATGGAGAATGATATTAATTGGATGGAGAATAATATTAATTAACACTCCTGCCCTCTCCCTGGGAGGAATCAGGCTGGACATGCTGCTCTGCCTCGTTCCTCAGAGCAGTTCTCAGTCCCCAAACCAGCCCAGGCAGGTGTCACTGGAGGTGCCACCAGAGCCCAGCTCAGTGTCCCTGGTGCCAGCCAGGCTGGGGCAGTCAGGCTCAGCCTCTGGAAGCTCTGGCAGTGCAGAACTTTTGGCAAACCCCAAATCCCAGGTGTGGCTTTCCGGGCACAAAGCAAATCCTCGCAGGAAAAGACAAAACCTTGTCCCTTGCACCTGCTCTGCACCTGCTCCAGGAGGGAATTTCTCTAATGAGCAAAAGGCTCATTAACAGGTAAATCCTGGTGAATTCCAGGCAGGAATTCCTCATTCTTCTGAAAATAATTCCTTTACGCAGGGACTGAGCAAAAGGCCTCATTAACAGGTAAATCCTGGTGAATTCCAGGCAGGAACTCCTCATTCTCCAGGAAGGAATTCCTTTATCCAGGGACTGCACAAAAGCGTCATTAACAGGTAAATCCTGGTGAATTCCAGGCTCTTGGATGAACCACGGGCACAGCCAGGGCTGGTGGCACTGACAGGGACACGGTGCCACCCCGGGTTGGTCACATGCTCTGCCACACTGCTGCATAGAGGAACAGACTCAACTGTGTCCAGAAAACTCGGGAAAGTTGGGTTTTTTTTTTTCTGGGGGGAGAAAAACTTCGGAGCAGCAGCAGCAGAGCTCTGCACCCACCCCGTCTTTGCACCCCAGAGAGGAGCAGCAGCTTTAGGCAGAAATAGGGACGGAGAGCTGGAGATTTCCATATGAAATATTGAAATTTGTGCTCGCTGGAGTGGAAGGCAGAGCCGATGTGGCTCCTGAATAAATCATGGGGAGCCGCCACGTGTGCTCGCCCGCAGTGACGTCTGCCAGGGGAGAGGGACTGGGAGGGGGAAAATAAAGTGGAATAAAACAAAATATAGGGCACTTTCCCCCCGCCTTAAGAGCTTAATTAGCTGGTCCCAACCTCCTCTAGCATGGCAGCCGAAATCTGCTCCCTCTTTTGTGTCTCCTCAGCCCATCCACCGTGCCCCGCTCCTGCTCTGCCCAACTGGAGTGTGGAAAATGCAGAACTCTGTTAAAATTTCATGGTCTCTGCATATCCGGTGGCCTGTCAGGAGAAATGCTGGAGTCTGGGGAATGAGGAGCCTCCCCTGCACTGGAGGAATGCTGGAAGAGACGACACGCAGAGAACCTCCTGCCTTCAAAGCTTGACTCAAGAAATGCTCTAAAAACCTCATTGGGGCCTTTTAGAACTTACAAAAAGCTGATTAAAAAAGATGGCGAGGGACTTTTTGCACAGGCAGGTGATGCCAGGACAAGTAGGGAAGCAGATCTGTGTACTGGAGGGTGATGTAAAGCTTGAGGAGTCCAAGGGAGGCTAATCCCAGTGAAAAGGAGCTGTGCCCTTGTTAGCAATCAAATGTTTCCCAGGGTGTTAATTCTTGTCTAATTAAGAGCTCCAGAGATCCACAGAGGGCTGGTTTCAGCTGGTTCTCAGCCCTCCCTGGAAATCATGTTTTCCAACATCCCTAGCGCAGTCCTCAGGAAGTGTCTCTGGAGTTAAATCCTCCAGACAGACGGAGGTTTTTAAAAAATGCATCGTGAGCGCACCATGGGATGAGCAGGAAAGTAGGGCAGGCACGGGGAGTGCCAGCGCCTCCTTCCTGCTGTCCCCGGGCACCCGGGGCTGTGGGGACACCCTGGAGCCCCTGAGCCACCCCCTGCCATCCATGGCCCACCTCAGACCCAGCTCTGCGGAGGGGGATTCTTTCTCCCAAGCCATTCTGGGATTGTTGGGATCTTTTCGTTTCCTCCGGAAGATGAGTGAGTTAAAGGAACGAAAAAGGGCTGCAGGAGGAGGGAGCTGCGCTCAGGGTGTCCCCAGCATTCCCAGGATTGATAAATACCCATCCAAATCCCAATAGAATCCCATGTTTTCACCTGCCTCGTTATCTTCCCCGTGTTCCTCTCTCGAATGAATCCCGTGCTGGGATGTCCCTGTCGCTCCTGCCCTGCCACAGGAACGTCCCGGGATGCTCCTGAGGCATCCCAGGATTTATTCCTGGCATTCCCTGCTCGGGGCTCCTCTGATCGCCGGGATTAAGAGGCTCTGGATGGAGTGTTGTGACAGGAAGCAATTATATGCAAATAAGAAGCTGCGCAAGTGTGAGTAAACATTAGGGGTTGTTTTTTTTCCTGTTGAACCGCCGTGATTTAAAAGCCATTAAGGGCGCAGCCAGCTCGCTTTGTCAGCGCTTTCCCGGCGCTCCGGCAGCTCTCACATCCTTCCCTTCCCTCGTGTCCTGGTTTAGGGCAAATTTGGGAGAGAATCTCCAAAAGGGGTCCCCTCCAGAAAGCAAACCCACACTGCCCCTCCCCACAACTGGTTCGGGAAGGGTTCCTTGGAGAGAAGTGGAAAGAACCTGTTTCTGTAACAGGCACAGCACCCCCAGCACACAGAATGAACAATACTGGGTGACACCACTCTGTCACTGCTCTGAAAAAGGTGACAACTTCAGAAAGTCTCTCTGGGGGTGGTCGCTCTGTTCTCAGTCCCTCCTGTGCTGGGGCAGCTGCTGCAGCCACAAGGGGCAAACTCTGGGTGCTCCCAGGTCCCAGTCCAGACCAGGTTCAAGTTGGTCCAAAAAAGGGAAAGGAGAAACAGTCCAGGAAGAAGTTTGGACTGTTTAGCTAAACTAGCTAATGAGCAGGAGCAAAAAGCAGGAGCAAAGCAGAAGCAAGAGCAAAGCAAAAAGCAAAAGCAGCACCATGCACTGCCCTGTCTGTGTGTCCTGCCAGCTGTGGGGGAGCAGCTGATAACAAAACAAAACATTCACCCTCCAGTGAGCCTCTCCACTCTCCAGAGCCAGCCTTGAAGGCACAGAACGTGGTATCCAGCATAAACAGAATGGGGATACGAGCATCATCGTGCCACCCTAGGACACCACGCCTGAGCCTCCAACAGCCTCGGGAGCTGCCAGGGGTCGGGCTGAGAAGGGTTGGTGGTGCAGGGGAGACCGTGGTGCCCCAAATCCTTGGGTCTGAGCATCCTTAGCAGGCTCAGCCCACGCTGTCCCTGGCAGGCTCAGCCCTGCATCCTCCCAGGCTCATCCTGAGCATCCTGCTGCTGGCTGCTGCTCAGGCCTTGGCTCCCACAGCAGGAACAGGGATTTTTCCATCATGCTCTGCCCTGCCGAGTTCCATTTGTGCAGAGAGCTCGCCGGGGGCTCCCAGAAATGCAGGGAAGCCTCTGCTGCTGGAAATCTCTGCTGAGAAAGTGGCAGCAGGAGCAGCTGTGAGGGGCAGGATGGAGGTGTGGGGGTTGCTGTGTTTGGTGTTTCCTGGGAAAGGGAGGCTCTGCTCCCACCTGTGAGGACTCTGGGGTCCCTGATGGGCTTCTGTGGAGTTGCACCTCTCTGGTTGAGTGCTGAGAGCTTTGTGGGAAGGCTCAGCTAAGAGGCTGATGGATGCTGTGGCTGCCTGGGTGGTGGGATGGGGTCTGGGGACAGAGCTCAGGGGAGCAGCAAAATACTCCCAGAAATGCCCGTGCAAAATACTTGCAGAAATGCTGCAATGCCCAAAAGGAGAGAGGATTGTCCAGTGGGACTTTGGGGTGAGGTACAGCAGGGAGAGGGAGGACTCTGCTCAGAATGAGCCTCATTCCCCCAGGGAAATTCATTCCAGTGCTGTGGAGGAGCAAATCCTGACTCACAAGAGCCGATCCTCACCCATGGGGCGTTTCAGAGGCGTTTCCTTTCGGTGCAATTATAACTCCATCTCCCCTGCAGCCTCCCTGGAAGCAGGATCCAAGATTGATCCCGCCCTAAGCAGTTGGTCAAACATTTGTCTCCGGCATCCGGGGACGTGTGTGAGTAAAGCTGCAATTTAGACTGAGGAAATCACAGAGAAAACAAATCCTGAGCCCCCATCCAGCCATTCCTAACGTGTCACCCTCCTGACAGTGCTGCCAGAGAGCCAGAGAAAAAGCTCCAGCCTTGAAATTTTTCTAGTGGAAGACAAATGAGGGAGATTCATGTCTCTGTTGGTGCTACATTGTTTTGCTCAGCTGGCTGCAGAGCAAATAAGATGCGGTGTTGCATTGATTTGTAGCCCAGGAGCTGTCCTGGCAAATGGATGGGCTGGGAAAAACTTCATTTGGGGCTTAAATTGGAGAAAGCAGCAGGCAAAGGGTGCCCAGAGCCTTGGGATCACACTGTGCCTCCTCCCTGGGGCACGAGGGGCTCAATTCTTCCCCTTTTGTGGGATGCTTTTCCCTGTGGATCTGTGGGATCTTTGCTCTGTGCTACCCCATCACTGCTTGCTGCCCTGGTGTTTGGACACGATGCCAAGAGGAATGGAAACCAAACCCATTTCCAGTCACTTCCAGTGGGTTTGGGGAGGGGGAATGGGAATGGCTCCTTCTCAGGGCTGTGCCTCTGCCTCACCCCATGGGGAGGTGCCAGGAGAGGGGTGACACCTCTGGGTGTCATCCAGAGCATCCTCAGTGGACATAAGTCCAGGGAAACCTGTGGATCTGTCCCCAGAGAGGGTCTGGAGGGAGCAGAGGGGTCCCTCACCCCACAGCAGGGAAAATGCTGCTTGTTAGCATTAATAAATGTAAAATACAGAAATAAAACCATAATGAAATAAAACCATAATAAAATAAATATGAGAGTATCAAATCTACGCCCAGGAAAAATGCATCACAAGGCTGGCAATTCTCTCTAGGTCTCACTGTAAAGATTTGGAGTGTCCAAATGAGGCTCCTCCAAAGCCACCTCCATTCCAGGGCACCATGGCAGGGAGCAGAGGGAGGATGAGGAAGCACAAGGATTCTTCACCACTTCTGCAGCTGCTCCCTTCCCTCCCCATCCAGCCAGGATGCATCCACTGCCTAAGAAAAATCCCCCACTGCTCCCTGCAGACAGGAGGCAATTTCCAAGTCCCAGCCATTCCCAAGAAAAGTGATGCTGGCTGTGGCCTAATGGAAAGGCAGCCAGTTTTATAGCAGAATGCAAATGAAAAGGTATAAATAAACAATCGCTCACCAAGAAGTGCTCGCCTTTAATGAATATTTCATATACAAAAGGAGTCATTGACATTTTGCTGGATTGCTTCAATTAGCTCTTGAGCCTCATGTTCATGCAAATAATAAGCTTGCTTTTCATAATGCTTTGTTAATCTGCTTCATAGTGTGAATTTATACAGTAATATATCACCCAGACCTCCTGCTGGAGCCTTTATTGGATATAAATGACTTAGTAATTGCTATTGATCATTAAAGGAGTGCGGTGTTATTTTGGAATTACAATGTGGGGGATCTTTGCTGAAGACTGAAGGATCTGGCTGCCTGGGCTGGTTTATATTCAGGGCAGTGACTAATGGGTCCTTGGGAGGAAAAGCCAAAGTGTGCCAAGATTGAGGCTGGGGAAAAGCGCTGCTGGAGTCATTGCTGCCTTCCCGTCATGAAACACTCCCGGCTACATATTCAGAATACATCTCAACGTGTTCCGTTCCACGCATCCATCTCCATCCCAACTCCAGCTTGCCTAAAGTCAGCCAGGAAAACATTGTGGCTGCCTGGGGAATGCAGCAGCAGGCTGGGGCTGGAGTGAGCACACAGTCACGGTGCTGTGACAGCCGTGGTGGCCCCGGGCAGGTCCCTGTGCTGTGGTGACAAAGCCACCAGGGCCCTTCCCAAAGCCCCACGGCAGCCCTGGGAGGCTGCAGGTCTTTAATCTGGGCTGGCTGTTGTGCTGCTGGCTGTGAGTAATTAAAGCCAGTGTTTTCCAGCCCCCCTGGCTGCAGGGCTGGGGGTATTGATCCCGTTCCTGATGTCAGGGACAGTGGGAAGGGCTCTGTGTTCCCAACAGGGAGTTCAGCCTGAGCCTCCTCCTCTCCATCACTTGCTGGCTGTCTTCCAGCTCCCACCATTAAAACCTCATCCCTCTGAAGTGGAGAAGGCTGAGGTTGCACTTTAGATTTATATTTTTCATTTAGAAAACACCTTTTTTGTTGCTCCTTCACCTGGGAGAGCCATCCTTGGCTTGCTCAGCTGCATTCAGTGCTGTCTCCTGCCTTGCTCAGAGAACAGCAGAGCTGGGAAATCTCTGCTTCTCCAGCACCCCAAGTGCTCTCCTCCCTCTATGGGATGGGCGATTTCAGCTGGCTCTGACATCCACATCCATCTGGAGCATGGCTGGGGGCATTAACTCCTCTGTGCCCCCAGGGCCGTGCTGGCACTCACTTCATGAACGTCTTGAAAGGGCTCTGAGCTCCCTCTCTGGCTCTGCTTTTATTAAAAGCCTCTCTGCACATTTTTCCCTTTCCCATTTACTGCGTTTCCCCCCTGGAATGTGCTTTGATTTTTCAGCAATTTCGAAGTCCTCAGGCTTTGCCTGGAAGGTGATTTATCCCCGTTTGTGTTTTTCTGTGTATCTACATGTGCTGCAGTGCACTGGGAGGAAACACAAAGAGCAATTGGCCGTGCAGGGGCTGCCACTGATGGAGCGCTGCTGGAGGAGTCATTTCCAGGAGCTCTGATCCTGCTGGACAAACTCTGAACTCCACCAGCTCCAGAGGGAGCTGGGCTGGGATCAGCCTGGGGAAAGCTTCTCTGGATGCCCCCCCAGGCTGACAGGCCAGGAATGATCACTTGGAGTGGTCTCTGTGAAAAGTGCACGTTATATGGCTCTGTGCAGATATTTACCATGTGTACTTTGATGTATTTTGATTAGTAGTGCTGTAATAACATTTCAATAATAAATGTAGTCTTGTAATTAAAAGGTAACTTTTGTAGTTAGAATATGAACTATGTTAGAGGGTTTGTTTTAAGAAAGGAATGAGGCACTCGCACCAGATAGCAGCCACAGGACACCTGAATCTTTCAGAGAAAGAGAATTTATTGCTCCATTATCAGGAGAAACGAACTTCTTCCCGCCTCAGAGGCACTGTTAGGATTCGGAGGAAGAAGCTGACACTGCCCAGACAGAATCCTGTGTTTGAATGGAATTTATGCATCATGGATGAGGTGTATGAATATGCAAAAAGCTGTTGTTTTTAAGGGTCAATCCTCTGTTAACGTGGGGCCTTTTTCAGGCTCATGCTGCCCAGAAAAGGTACCCGGACTGTCCATAACTCTTTGTATTTGTTGTCTCATATTGTTCTAATTCAAATTGTCCAAATTATTATTACTCTAATTGTATTACGATTTTTATATAACCATTTTATTACTATTAATCTTTTAGACTTTAAAAACAAGTGATTGGCGTTTTTCACAGTCACCAAAGCCTTTTGCAGCCCCGAAGAGCCAAGGCGGGTGGAAATATCCCCCCCTTTGCTCCCTTTGCTGTGAGCCCCATGGCAAATGCTGCTAGCCCAGCTGAGCTCCCAGGAGAGGCTGCTCCCATTGCCATCAGCCCAGCTCTGCTCCTGCCTCATCGCTGGGAGCACCAGAGCTCAGTGCTGACAGTGCTGAAACCTTCCCCGAGTCAGCCCCGGGCCGTTCCCGATGTGAACTTTTGCCCCACCAAAGCCATTTTGTTTCAGGGAATTTTACACATGCAAATCTCCGGTGCTTTGTCATGCCAGCCGCATCTCCCGAGGCTGGGCTTAATAAAGGCTGGGAGCTGGGTTTAATGAAGGCTGGGAGCTGGGGGTGAGCAGGTCAGTGCTCCAGGGCGTGAGGAGCTGCCTGGGATTTCATGCCACCACTGTCAATTGATGTCCTCTGGGAATGTGACCCCCCCAGCCCTTGGTGAATCGTCTAAAAATGCTCCTCGGAGCAACCTTGTCTGTTTTTAGCCGTGATTTAGCCCCAGGGTTGCTGCTGCATCCTCACTTGCTGCTGCAATTCCAGCCCCTGGGATTCAACACTTCTTGCCTGGCTGTGCCACCGGGTTTTTCCCTCTCCTGTTGCTGTGAGCTCTGTTCTGCAGCAGCTCAGGCAGGTGTGTGGAGCCAAGCACACGAGGGGAAGTTCCAGGGCCTTTATCTGCTCCTTCTCTGCTCCAGATCCTGCCCTGAAATGGGAAAAGCAAGGACAGGAAGAAGGACCCCTCCATCCTCCACAGGGTGTGAAAATCCAAGTGTCACCTCCCCAAAACTGAGGGAGTGATGGGGAGGGCCGGGGCTGATCTGCATTTAAAAGAGGGGCAGTCAGCAGAAGGAAGAGGAGAGGGGAGGGGGACATAAAAGGGAGAGAGGCTTGCATTTGAATATTGTGTTTCCTTATGGCAATAATAATTTGAAAGCTGATTTACTGCCAAGAGAAATAGAAAAGAGACCCCTTGGCACTGCCCCAAACTCCTCGTTTACTCTTTTAGAGCAAGGAACATTTATAAAAACTGAATAAAACATCTAACAAAGCTGGTTAGGGTTCTTTGAAAGATGTCTCCATCAAAGCACCGGGGTCAGCCTCTGGTGGAAGCGGGGCTGGGGGCTGATGGCAGGGAGAGGGATGGGGAGCAGTGCCTGTGGTCACCCCTCTGCCCCAGGGACACCCTGAGACTCCCCACCACTTGGTTTTGTGCTTTGCTTTGTAAATCTGGGAGTTGCTGCAGCAGGTATGGGTGTGGAAACATCCCCAGAGAAAAAAAAAACTCGGCCTTAAACTTCCAATTTGTTGATTATTTGACTGCTTGTGAAGGATCCACACAAATATCCCTGCCCTGCTCCATCCCCCTCGCTCTCAAATGGGGAGAGGGGCTGAGGAGGGAGAGCACTTAACAGAGATAAATATTTCACAATTTTTAATTAATTATGAGAGCCCTGCTGGGGCTGGGAGCAGGACCATCCTAGAATATGAATTATCAAGAACCCTTCTTCCCAGATGTCCATTCTTTCCACCCCAGCCCCCGGCCATTTCAGGCAAATAAAATGGAAAATGAGCCCTGTGTCCCTCTGGAATGAACTGCTGTTTTTCAGGGCAGCTAGCTCAGTTTTCCCCCCTGGATGCCCATCCCAGATGTGTTTTTTGGGGCAGCTTGGCCCTGCCCCAGCTGGGCTGTGGCTCAGGCACTCAGAGAGGAGCCACTGCAGGAGGGGTTTCTGCTCCAGCGCTTTTGGGAAGAGGTTTGGAGCGGTCCTGGAGGAGGCAGGAGCTCTGCACATCCATTGAGTGGTGCTTCCTGAGAGAAGATTAAGTGGACACAATTGGCCAGGATTGACCTCGATGGATCTCTCCTGATTTATTCCAGCTGGGGAGCTGATCCAGCCAGGCTGGGGTGGGACTTATGCAATTCCTTGTCCTCAGGAACCCGGGCCATGGCTCCCGTGCTGAGCCCGTGCCAGGCACACAGAGCAAGTGCTGCTCATGGTAAGGCAAAAATTCAGCCTAGAAATCATTCCTGCCCCATGCTCTCCACTCTGAGGAGAGCGTGGGAGTTAAACTGATCTCTGCAACCAGCTCAGCTTCACCCCGGGGCTTCCTTGTGTGAAGAACTCAGCCAAAGCTCTTGATCCATCCTGCTTTTCCAGGCTGGAGCTACCTCAGTGCTGCATGGGCATGGAGGGCACAAAAGAGCAGAGCTGGCTGCTGCCAGCCTGGTGCTGGGGGCACATTTCCCCAACAGATCAAGGAATCTGGTGAAAACTGCATTTAACCCAAACCAAGGCCGTTACAAAGTCAAAAAAGCAAAGGCAGAGCTTTAAAGAAAGCCAAACCCCAAATGTGGCTGAATGAACGCAGGAGGGGCTGGTTGTGCTCAGAAGCAGTGAGAAGCTCTCACCCCTCTCTATTTTGGAAGCCCATCTCCTGCTGATAAGGTCACACATGATAAAGGATGGGCACAGCTGGACCCACGGATGCTGCAGGAATATCTGCAGCTTCTCCAGGAAAATGTGGCCCCTGCAGCAAGGAGCTGGAGCCTGGAGCAAAGCAAAGCCCTGGCAGGGAGCAGCTGAGCCTGAGACACCGTGTGATGTTTATAATTAGCCCGTGTGGCAGCCTCCCATCCATTATCAGCCTTTTCCCTAATAGACTTCCCTAATAAGAGCACCCTGAAGTGACCTCTCTGAGCAGCCCTCTGCTTCTAACTGGGGTTATAATTGAGATTGATCTCCGAGGCTCTGCAGCTCTGCTCTCCTCCTTCCACAGCTCCACTCTGTCCAGGGGAGGTTATTTTTTCCTCCAGCCCTGACTTCAGAGCTGAGATTTCCTTTCAGCACTCTCGGGTACCAATTAGTGACACATCTCTGGCTCCAGAGCAGGACCCCTCAGCCTGAAGGGAGTGGAAGTTCCCTGGGTGGTTCCAAGGCACATCTTGGTGTTTTTGCTGGACTAACACACAGCTGGATGGTCCCAGGGCACAGCCAGCCCTGCATGGGTCATACCCATGGAGGTTTTGGGCACTGCTTTGATCTGGTCCTTCCTGGGCAGCTCTGAGGTTGTGGTGTGGTGCTGATGGGACAAAGCTACAGAATCATGGCTTGGGTTGGGTTGGGTTGGGTTGGGTTGGGAGGGATTTAAATCCACCCTCTGCCATGGGCAGGGTCACCTTCCACTATCCCAGGTTGCCCCAAGCTTTGCTCAACCTTGGATACATCCAGGGGCACCCACAGCTTCCCTGGGCACCCTGTTCAGGGCCTCCCCACCCTCACAGGGATATTTCTTCCCAGTATCCCACCTAACCCTGCCTTCTGGCAGTTTAAAGCTGTTTTCCCTGCATTATTCCCCCTCATTTTTCCTACACCGCTCCTCTTCCATAAGTCATGAGCTCCAAACCCCCTCACACCCTGGTTGCCCACTATAAAACGGTGAGAATAGCTCAGATTCCTTCAGCTCCACCTCTAAATAAGGCACAGAGAGGAATTAAGCATCGTTTTCCCCTCCTGCATGGTGGAGCAGTTTTAGGGAGAGCATTCCCACCCCTCTGGATGCTCCAGAGAGAGCAGGGATGGAGGCAGTGCCTCCCATTTTCCTCTGACACGTCTGACCCAGCCTGGCTGCTGGATCTGGGGTGGGAGGAGGGAAGAGAATTCCCCCCAGGTGGATTTCACACAGAGCTGTGAACAAATAAACAAACAGACTCTTGAAAAAGGGGGTCACAGCTGAACGAGCCGCGAAGCAGCACATTCTCCTCGTGCAGACGTGCAGAGTGCTGATGTGCAGCGCCACTTCACAGCCAAACATTCCAAATTGGCCCCCTCCGCTTTTGTCGGCTTTTGGCCGTGGGTGTGAATTTTCTGAAAGGTGAGCAGGGCAGAGGAGCTGGTGGGGAGCTCCCAGAGCAGGGGGTGACCCTGAGCTTGTCCCCACAGCAATGGGGCCATCCACCAGATGATGGGGTTCTCCCTGCTCCCAAAATAACCAGCCAAAGGGAAAACTGTGTCAGAAACAGAAAGGAAAAAAAAAAAAAAAAAAGAGTTTTTTTCTTCCAAATAAGGCAGAGCAGGATGATTTCTTCTGGAGGCTCTGCTGGGCCTTGAAGGTCCTCCTGCTGGGAGAGTCCCAAGTTCAGACCTCCAGGGACCTTTTATTCTTCCCAGACTCATTCCCATTGGCCACCTGTCTCTTAATTCATGACAAAACTGTGAATCTGAGGAGGCATTTGTGGTCAGTGGCTGACCTGGCTGAGCCACTTCAGCACCCAGCTCATTCCTTGCCTCTGGAATTGCACATTCCACAGGGCTGGGAGTTCTGGCAGGAATTTTAATTGGATGCTGAAGCCAAGGCCTGAGGGAATGGTTTTATTTTTGTAGTATTGGCTATTGGGTCAATACCTTCCCCACCCTGAGGAAGTCAGTGCAGGCTGCAGCAGGACTTGCGAATGGGAGTGATTTTCCACGAGCCTCTGGCTGGGAATTCTTTATGGGTTGTGTTTCCTGATGGATCTGCGTCCTGGAGCCATCAGCTGAGCTCTGCAGGACACAGCAGCGCTCAGGAGCTGCCTCATCCATGAGAGAGGGAAGGAGGAGAGAGGAGGAAGGGTGAAGGCATTGGGAAAATGTGGTGTTGTGACGTCCCCAGGATGAGGTGAGAGATGAGAATTTGAGTCCATGTTCTCAGAAGGCAGAATATAATATAATATAATATAATGTAATGTAATGTAATGTAATGTAATGTAATGTAATATAATATAATGTAATATAATGTAATATAATGTAATGTAATGTAATATAATATAATATAACATTGCATTATATATAATATATATAATATATAATATATATTATATATAATATTCATATATAATATATAATAAATATAATATAAATATATTATATTATATGTAATATAATATAATATAATATAATATAATATAATATAATATAATATAATATAATATTACATTGCATTATATTACATTATATGATATTATATTATATTAATTATCAATCATATCATATTATATGAAATTATATACTTAAACTATACTAAAGAAAGAGAAAGGATCCATCAGAAGGTTGGAAAAGAGTGATCATGAAAACTTGTGACTGACTCCTCAGAGTCTGACACAGCTGATGGTGATTGGTCATTAATTAAAAACCATTCACATGGAACCAATCAAATGCACCTGTTGGCAAACGAGCTCCAGACCACATTCCCAAGCAATCAGATAATTCTTGTTTTCATTCTTTTCTGAGGCCTCTCAGCTTCCCAGGAGAAAATCCTGGGCAAAGAGGATTTTCAGAAAATATCATGGTGACAGGAAAATAACCTGCAGCTCTCGACACTTTCCTGTGTATCTGCTTTGTAAATCAAAATATGGGTGGGGGTTTTTTTTTGTTGGATCAACGGAATTCCAGAAGTTTGGAAGATGCATCTGCCCCATGGCCCGTAGCAAAGTTTGAAAGATCTGATGATTCCAGATCCCTTAGTGGAAGAAAATCAGGGAATGAGAAAGAAAAATCTCCCTGGCTGCTCCAGGCATCCTGGAGCATTACCACAGCTCATTGCCTGCACAGCACCTCCCAGTTAAAAAATTACTTTCTTTTCCGTGGAAATCTGTGCTGGCTGCTGCAAAATAATCCCAGATGAAGCATCTACAGCGAGCACATTGTTATTAGCTCAGATGATTTGGCTTGCTCTCTTGCTTTCTGGTTTTTTATTCATGCTGGCGGCAAGCAAACCCATCCAGCTCCATTATGTATAATTTATTCTGGATTAGATCAAAGGAACAGTTTACAGGGCTGGTTTCAGCATTATTATCTTTTTTTTTTTAGCTTTTTCCATATTTTATAAATATATATTTATTTTCCCTCCCCTTTCCCACACTCCCCATTGCCTTTGCTCATAAGCAAATTATAAATTATTCACCAGCCCTGAACAAGACAAGTGTTCCTTGGGCCTGGAAATGAAATCAGCCCCAGCAGCCATGTGGGATGGGAGCCCTGTGTTTTTGGGGAGTTTGTGGGATGCAGAGATGCAGCTGGGACCAAGAAATCCCTTTTATAAGTGTTGAGGACTTTTGGGGGGCCTGGGCAGGCTGCAGAGGTGCTGTCAGCTCAGTAGTGCCACCTTAATGGGGTGACATCAATCCTACACCAATCCTACACCTTTAAAACGTACAAGCAGTGGGGTTTTTGTCGTTTTTTTGTCGTGGCTGTAGTTTTGGGGTGTGTGTGTGAGTACAGAAGAGCATCCCAGGGCTGGAGGGGCTTTGGCAGTGACTTTGCTCCTCCTTTTTCAGCTCTGTGCTGCCCAGCAGGGTTTGCTCCCAGCTGGAGCCTGTCAGCTGCTGTAATCCAGTGATATCCATAGCTCCTTGTGCACGTTCCAGCACCTTCCCCAATCCCTCTTCATCCTGAACCTCGTAAATCAGCTCTGGCTCCATCCCCAGTGGCCTGGGCACGGCCAGCTGGTGGCCACCAGTGGGGTGATGCTGGCCAGGATTGCTGCACCATTATCCCCTCCTTGCTCTCAGTGCCACAGGGCTCTGAGTCCCAGATGGGAGCTGTCCCCGTGGCTTTTTGCAGGGTTTTCACAGCCAAACCCTGGTGGGTGACCCAGCAGTGCTGTCCCCAGCCCAGGCTGCAGCCCCAGGCAGGAGCAGATGTTCCTTTGCCATGGAGCTGTGCCACGGCAGCTTGGGCACCCTGCACAGCTCTGTCCTGGCACAGCTAAACACAGCAATCCACACACAATCACACAATCACACAATCACACAATCACACAGTCACACAATCACACAATCACACAATCACACAATCACTGGGCTGGAAGAGACCTACAAGCTCATTGAGTCCAACCCAGCCCCAGCCCCTCAACTCAACCCTGGCCCCCAGTGCCACATCCAGGCTTTGTTAAACACACCCAGGGATGGGGACCCCACCGCCTCCCAGGGCAGACATTCCAGAGCTTTATCACCCTTTCCATGCAAAACCTTTTCCTGCTATCCAGCCTGTATTTCCCTTGGTGCAGCTCGAGGCTGTGTGCTCTGGTTGTGTCGGTTCCTGGAGAAGGAGCCCAGCCCCAGCTGAGCACAGGCACCTTTCAGGAGCTGCAGAGAGTGATGAGGTCACAAGGATTCTTGGGGTGGCAGACACCCAAATATCCCCTGGGAGCCCGATGGTGCTTCCCTTGATGCCTCAGCTTTGGCTTTTATGTTTTTCAGATTCTGTGCTGCTTTAGTGTGTGGGTCTGGGCTTCACATGAGGGCATGGTGAGCTCTGTGCACAGAGCAGGGAGACAAAACAATTCCTGCTCCAGCTGGGCACCAAGGACAAAGGATCCAAATCTCAGCCCCAAGAGCACAAACACCGTGGGCTGGAGAGAGAAAAACAAGCAGGGTGGGACTGCAGGGGCTAAAGCTGGATGGGACAATGAACTGCAAGATGCAGATGGAGCAGAACTGATGAAAGTGACAGACCCTGTGCCTGGTTGTGCATTTTGGCACCATTTTGGTTCATCTTGGGTGCGTTTTGGGACCATTTTGGTTCATTTTGGGTTCATTTTGGGACCATTTTAGTTCATCTTGGGTGCATTTTGGGACCATTTTGGTTCATCTTGGGTGCAGCCCTGGCTGGGCTCTTGTGCTGCCCAAGGTGCATCCATTGAGGAGATCCTTTTAATAAATCCCTGCTTTATTTTTTAGCTCTGTCCAGTCTCTGTTCTAGGCCAGCCTCACCCTGAATCCAGCCCCACTTCCCAGGAGGTTCTGCTCCCAGCAGCTCTGTGATAGCAGATCATTTCTGTAATGCTCTCCCTGCAAATGCTACTTAAGATGTCATCAGTGATTGATATGTTTGCTAATTGAGACTTCCACTCGGGCTGATAGCCACGGTGCTTTGCTCCTTGTATTATTTTCGGTGATTTTATGACTGACATATTGGCAGCAGCACTTCTTTAATCTTCATTAAGCAAATCCTGAGGGTGATGTGGTGGCTGCAGGGGCAGGATGGGATGGGCTGGAGCCTCTGCTTTCCACAGGAGGGGGAACAGATGGGAAGGGGCTGCTCTGTGGGGTCATTCACAAGAGGGGAAGGCCCAGCCCGTGCCTCAGTTTCCCTGTTGGCAAAGGACAGCTCAAATGTTCCATGCAGAAAGGGACTGGGAGCGAATTCTGACCTGCAGGACTGTGGAAAAAAAACGAAACTGGGAGTTTACAAACCTAGAAATCAAAGTGGGAGTGTCCAGCTGTGTGCTGATTTATCCAGAGGTGCTGAGGCCTGGTGGAAGCAGCAGCTTCAGGGAGAAGGTGTTGCCCCACCTGGACATTACTGGAGAGTTTATTTCCTGAGATGGTGGACCAGACAACTCCCAGGAGAAAACAATGAAATATTTCTCTCCTCAGTGCTGCCCCTTTGCCAGGTTTTCCCCAGGCCTGTGGTGACCTGCCCCATGCCCCTGCAATGCTGCAAACCCAGCTCATTTTGGGGCTTTTTCCAGCACCTTTATTGCAGACCCTGTGCCAGGAGGCACCGAGGCCCTGCCCTCGCTTACAGCAGCATCTAAAGAGCTGTGATCCCCTGCATGGCTCCAGAGCTGCTTTCCACAGCCTTGGAGGGGCACCAAGAGCCAAGTGCAGCATCTGTGCCCCTGCCCAGGAGGGCTCATCAAAGCTGCAGCACAAGCAGCCCCTGCCAGGCTGCTGGAGGAGCAGGGCACGCCTGGCATCTCATTTCCTAAATGAATATCAGGATCCAGCTCCATTAACCCCCAGTCCTGGGCTCGTGGTGGGCAGCTGGCTGTGGGCACAGCTGGTGCCCCTTGCCTGCCTTTGTGTGGCCAGAGAGGGGAATGGGTTAGCAGATGATGGGGGTGGGATATAAATGGGTTGTAAATGGAGAAATGAAGCGCTGCTGCCTGGGCTATAAAGCAAAAGCAATTTTCTCTCTGCTCAGGCCCATCTGCTGAGCTCCCAGAGCAACATCTCCCCCTGTGGGGATGAAAGATGGGTCAGGGTGGTGGCAGTGCCCCGGTGAGTGACCCTGGGTCTGCAGGAGGGGGAAGCTTGTGAGGGTGAAGATCCTCTGGGATCTCCCATCCTTTGAGATCCACTGGGATGAGCCAGCCCTGCTCCTGCTCCCAGCCTGGGATGGTGTGGAGCAATCCAGCATCCCACCGCTCTGCCACAGGGCACAGCCAACTCCTTTGCACCTCTGGCTGCTTTTCCCAGCACAGCAGGGCCAGTAATAAGCAATAAATGAGACAAAATGAGGGCTGAATGCCCTCTGGAGAGCCCAGTCCTGCAGCAATCCCTGCCTGCTGCGTCCCCTCTGCTGGAGCTCCAGGGCACTGGGACAGCAGTGGGGCAGCCCCACACAGCTCCTGATGGATTTCAGAGGCTCACAAGCCTCTGCTGTGCTGGCTGGGAGGTTTTGCAGGGTTTTGGGCTCATCCTGCACCTCCATCCCCAGGCTGAGTGGGTGTGGGAAGGACAAACAGCCCTTGGAGGTGGAGAGGTCTGTCCTTGGACAAGAGGGAGGTAATGAGGAGCACAGCAAGGGGGGGACAGGGCAGAAAACAAAACCTTTTTGCAGCAGCACCCACTGGGGAGGAGAACTGGGGCCAAAGGGGCACAGCCCAGCTGGCGCAAGGCTTGGCAAGGCACCCCCTGCCCCAGGAATGGTCCTGCTGCCCCAAACCCCCTGCAGGGTCCTGGAGAGACCTGATCCAGCCTTGCCGAGGGAGGATGTACAAAACCAACGTGCTCTGAAGCACAGCTCCATCTGACAGAGCACAGAGTGGTGCCAGCTGCCATCCCCGCCTGATCCAATCCAAGGGAAAAGTGGGGAGTGGGAATTTCAGGGTTTGCAGCTCCAGCATAGAGCAAGTTGCCATGGTGATGCCAGGGTTTGTCTTTTTTTTTTTTTATTTTTCCCCCCTGTTTTGGTTTTTTTTTTTTCTTTTTTCCATCCTCCCTTTGAGGAGGAAAAAAAATTGCTCCTCTGAAAATTGCTGCCACTCTTTGGGGTTGAGCAGAAGGAGCTGGCAGGCTGCTGGGAGGATTTGTTAGCTCCAAAATAGGACAGGGTTCAGGGAAAGGGGAGTGTAGGATTGACGGGGGTAGGATGGTCAGGATGGATGGAGATGAGAGATGTCTGCAGCCAGGGCTGGAACTTGGGGTTTATTGCAAAGGGCCAAGTGCAGGGCCCTGCTTGAGCTGCCAGGCACAGCTCAGAGCAGGACTGAGAGAAGAGAGGGGAGAGAGGATGAGAGGGTGAGAGAGTAAAAGCATAAGAGAGTAAGAGGGGTAAGAGCGTAAAAGGCAAGAGCTAAGAGACAGAGGTAAGAGCATAGGAAAGTAAGAGTGAAGTTCCTGTTACAATACAATAAATCATCTTCTGTGCTGAATATTCTGATTCTCACTGACCAATCTAGTACAATGTACAAATCCTACAGCATTTCCATACAGCCTATAGGAATCATTACATTACTGTCTGTGTTACATTTTAAACCCTAAAATCTCCTCTTTGGGCCCCTTCTGCCAAGCTGGCAGGGTCTGCTCTGACCCTTGGGCCTGTCTGCAAGCAGAGGGTGTTGTTCCATCAAAAGGGGATCACCTTCAGCAGGCCACAGCATTGTTTTCCAGTTAGTTCGGTCTCAAAGCTTGCTTTCATTTCAATCTCGCTTATAGTTTCTATATTCTCCAAATCTTTTGCCAGGCAATCATATTTATAAGGCTTTCCTGTTTCATCTTCCCCAGGAGGGGAGAAATGCTGCAGTGGAGCAGAGCCTGGCCCTGCTCCATGCTCTGTGCTCCCAGGGAAGGGGTAAATCAGGGCTGGGCAAACACCAGGGCACTGCCAGGGCTCGCTGGCCTTGCCTCATCCTCAGAGGGGATCTCTGGAAAACTCCTCAAGGATTTCCTGCCACTGCTGATGAATTAGGAATAATAAAAGGAGGGGTAGAGCAGAAGGAAATTCAGAGCCACTTGCACATCCCTGGGCTGGGCAGGGCTCAGCAGAGCTGGGCACCAGCTTGGTGCCAGCCCAGAGCTCCTCCTGGGATCATTCCTGCATGGACCTGGCTGGGGTTTGGTGGAGCCTGGCTGGTGTCACCCTCCTGCTGCAGGGATGAGTCCTGGGGGACCAGGAGCCTGTGAGAGCCCAGATCCTGTGAAGCTGAGCAGATCCTGGGAGCTGGAAGGATTCCAGGAAGGATTCCAGAAAGGAAGGATTGAAGGAAGGAAGGAAGAAAGGAAGGAAGGAAGGATTCCAGAAAGGATTCCAGGAAGGAAGGAAGGAAGGAAGATGGATTCCACGAAGGATTCCAGGATTCCGGGAAGGATTCCAGGAAGGATTCCAGGAAGGATTCCAGGATTCCAGGATTCCAGGAAGGAAGGAAGGAAGGAAGGAAGGAAAATCAGGTTTTCCTCATCCCTGCTCCCACCCCAGCCTCTGTGCCCCTGCCAGCCCTGCCCACAGTGCCCAGCACCTCCTTGGCCACTCCATTTGCTTTTTTTCCAAGCTGCTAACAGTGCACTTGAAATAACCAGCCTGAGCAGCCTAATGCAAGGAAACAAGAAACCCTTTAGGGACAATTTGCCTGCAGGCCACAGGAATGTCCTGATCCAGCTCCTGACCCAGCCCTGGCAGCCCCCAGCCCTGCCCTGTGGGATTCCCTCCCCTCCAAGCTCAAATCTGGCTTTTCCATGCCAATCCTGCCCTTTCTATGGGCACAGGGAATAAATGGGTCTGGCAGAGCGCCCTGCAGCTCCTACTCTCCTGTTCCCAGTGCTGGGAAGAGAAATCTCTGATGGTGAAAGAACAAAATGAAGAAGAGGAGGGGAGAGGATGAAGAAGAGAGGGTCTCTAGAGAGGAGCCTGGAGGATCCACAGCCCTGAGCCAGCGTGGACACACGCGGCACCTTCCATCAGCTCTGAGCCCCTCCCTGCTCACCAGCCACAGAATCCTTTGGGATTTGCCTTCCCAGCCTGGGCTCCCTTCTGCTGCTTGGCCACAGCTCCATGGATTTGGTCATTCTGAGCTGCTTGAAGGGAAACCAGGGACTCCTGGAGCAGCAGGAGGAAGGACTGGCTGGCCCCGAGGCCTCTGGGCTGTGGCTCTTAGAGGCAGCACCAGCCCTGCAGGGCACGAGGGTCAGGGTCCATCCTGCCTGATGCTGATGCTGATGGTGCAGCCTCCCTGCACAGGCTGCAGCTTTTTCCCTGCCCTGCCTCCCATATTTTCCCAGTCTGCATCGGCTGATGAGGATTTCAGCCCATCTGCTGCAGAGAGCACTCCCCCAGCTCTGCTCTCTCCGTACCCACCCTCTCCACCCCGAGGCATTTATAGGTCAGCTCATCTGCAGGGCTCAACTCCTGCTTTGCATCACCATTCTTTTTTTCCTTCCCCCAGCTCTTTTCGTTGTCACCTTTGCATTTTGAGCTCTGTGAGCATCCCAGGGCGTGTGATTGCTGCCTGGCAGGGCAGGGAGCAGGGCTGTGGCATCTGGCAGGCTGCAGGACAGAGCCGGTGCAGGGCTGGCACTGCCCTGCCCAGCCAGCCCTGCCTCGGTGTGAGCATCATTAACATCCCGGCAATTAGTGGGAGCTGGGCTCATTTGCATCGAGCTCAGAGCATAAAGAATTCCGGGCCAGATGGTAAATTGTGTGTGTGTCTGTATGTTCCTGAAAATGACAGGAATATTCTGTGTTTGGATGGGGCTGGGGTGCTGTGGGGGGGTCTTTGGGATGACCCTGCCTGCCTGGCCTCAGGAACAAGTCCAGGGCTCTGCATCAGCCTTTGGGAGTGGAGGGGGAGCAGCCCCCCAGGAGTGTCCATCCAGCACGGATCAATGCCCTGATCCTGCTGTATTTTACGTCCTTGAGTAAATTACTGCCCTGCTGTGTCCCACCATCGTGCCCAGTGTGGGACAGACCCGCAGCAGGGCTGCCAGGATTTGGGATTCGGCCTCCCCGAGCCCCTGGCAGGGAAGTTCCTGCATCTCCAGGCGCCTCCTGAGCGCCCTGGAGGAGCTCAGCCTGTCCCCAGTGCCCTGCCATGGTGCAGTGCTGTGCCAGAGGTTCACAGGTGCCTCTCTCCACCATGGAGCTTCTCCAGGCCCTGCTCCAAATGTGCAGCCTTGGAGCCACCACAAATCTCTGCAGCTCTGCCCTGAAATGCAAACGAAGCTGAGGGAAAGATCGGCTCCAAGAGCATCCAGCAGAATTTATCCAGTTCAAAGTGAGACCGCTCCCAAGGGTGGGGAACAGCAGGAGCCTGACCCAGAGCAGACCCATCCCTCGTCCTTCCCCACAGCATTCCTGCTAAACCCATCCTCTCCTGGCATGGCAAGAGGGATGGCCCAGCCTTGTGTTGGCTGAAATGCTCCTTAAATTGTGTGGAAAACCAGAGTTCGCATGGTCTGGTGTGGACTTTTTTATCCAATTACACAAAACCACCCAAACCCACGAAGAAGAAGGTGAAAAAGAAAGACCAGCCTCTGCCCTAACCCCTCCATCTTGTTTTATCTATATTACGATATTCTAAAACCTTAAACTCTAATTTTTCCACCCTGTGATATCACACACTTCTATTCAAACTCCACACCCACCATCCCAGTTCTGTGATTCCATTTTGGAAGCCTCTCCACACCTCAGGTCAAATGCAGGGTTCTCCTGGGGGTCAGTGCCTGTCAGCACAGAGAGTCTGAAATTCACAGTAACCAGGATTAGAGCGGTCTGGGAGCATCTGGGATCCTCCCCATCCAGATCAGTTGTAAAAACTTCATCACTTTGACAACCTCTGGGCTCTGCTGGCCCCAGCCCTAGAGAGAAGCCAGAGTCCTTCCCATGGGTCAGATCTGGGGGATGCAGGCAATGGAGGGACCCCATGGCTGGAACTGGGAGAGCCCAGAGTAGCCGGGATGCTCTGGGAATCAGGGAACCCTAAGGGAACTCCCAGGGCACCCTCAGACACCCACAGCACACACAACACCCCAATTCCAGCTGTGGATCTACTTCTGGGAATCAGGGAACCCCCAGGGAACCCTCAGACACCCACAGCACACACAAACACCCCAATTCCAGCTGTGGATCCTCCTCTGGGAATCAGGGAACCCCCAGGGAACCCCAGAGAACTCCCAGACACCCACAGCACACACACACAACACCCCAATTCCAGCTGTGGATCCTCTTCTGGGAATCAGGGAACCCCCCAGGGAACCCCAGGCACCCACAGCACACACAAACACCCCAATTCCAGCTGTGGATCCTCCTCTCCTTGCCAAACTCCCCATGTGCCAGCCCCTGGCTTTCGAGGGAATGCAGGAGTGCTGGTGGCAAACAGGGACACGAACAAACAGCCAGGCTGGAGGATTCCTCGTGGCTCTGATTGTCCCTTTGATGGAGGCAGACAAAGTCACCTCTCCTCTGTGCGCCGCCCGTGTTGTTTTTGCTTTGTTTTTTTATTTGTTTCTCTCCTTCTAAAAACTCATGTGAATAGGCCAGATGTGGTCGCCATAGCAACCTCCTCTCCTCCAGCAGCAGATGCTGGAAAAGGGTTTTTGCAGTTTAATCCTCCTGGAAATCTCCCCATCAGGGGTTGCTGGTGGAAGATGGTACCGAGAGATGCTCAGCAACAGCGCTTGGCATAGCTGAAGTCCCACGTGCTTCTTTTTGCATGAAGGAGCTGCCCTTTCCCCCTCTGGAAATGGCACCTAGCACAGAGAGAGCAGCAGATGGAGCCTGAATGCCTCAGCTTAGACTGAAAGGCTTTCCCTGCACAGCTCCCAGGGCATTCCATGGGGATTCAGGGAGTGCAGCTCCGGTGCTTGGTGAGCGGGGCAGCTGGCCCCATCACTCCTCCCCCGTCCCAGTGTATGGCTGGGGGTGTATGAATGAGTCTTTCCTTGGAGGAAAAAAGTGATTTGAGCATGGTGAGAGTGGCTTCCCATTCTCCATCATGGGTCAGTCACTTGGGAGTGACCTGGTCACTCAGAGAAGGCATTAAATGATGCTGGGGACCAAAAGGGCCCTGCTCTGGGTGCACAGTGACACACAGAGCCCCCATTCTGCTGGGAAAGGGGGGATTCCATTGCTCATTCCGTGCAGGATTCCTGCCTCCCCTCCCACCCCCCTGGTTCCCTCTCCCTCCATCCCTCTCCCTGCGCTGTGCTGGTGCAGTTCCAGCCCTCAAGCTCCTCAAGAGGATGGATGGGGAAGGCAGGATTTCAGCCTGGCTTGTTTAACAAAGATATATCCATTGGAAATAAAGAGCTTAGGAGCAGCAGCCGGAATTTAACTGCTGCAGGATGAGCTGTTCAGCCTCTCTTAAAAAAAAAAAAGAAAATCCTGTAGAACTTGACAGAAAGTAATAGCCATTGTATTTTTGCTTTTTCATGGAACAGATTTTGTGTAGGCATGGCAGGAAACTTTGCGCCGATGGATTTTTAACTCCGTTTAATTAAAGCAGCTGAAATGGAGTCAATTCCCTGCTTTGCAGCACAGAAATGCACAGAAAAGCCAAGTGCTGCTTCTGCAAGACAAACCACGTCAGGGATGCATCTTCTGAAGGGAGGTTGTGCTTGTGCCAGGTACTCTGAGCCTCCTCGTGACCGTGCTCACAGGGGCTCTTGGACTGGGGAAGAGATGAGGATCTGACTCCATGGTTCAGAAGGCTGATTTATTATTTTATGATATATCCTACATTAAAACTATACTAAAAGAACAGAAGAAAAGGTTCTCATCAGAAGGCTAGCTA
Source organism: Molothrus ater (assembly GCF_012460135.2). Lineage (NCBI taxonomy): Eukaryota > Metazoa > Chordata > Aves > Passeriformes > Icteridae > Molothrus > Molothrus ater. The sequence continues at coordinate 8,776,626 of NC_050497.2, read as the reverse complement.
AGAATAAAATAGGAAAGAATGATAACAAAAGCTTCTGTCTCGGACAGAGAGTCTGAGACAGCCAGACTGTGATTGGCCATTAATTAGAAACAACCACATGAGCCCCATCCCAGATGCACCTGTTGCATTCCACAGCAGCAGATAACCATTGGTTACATTTTGTTCCTGAGGCCTCTCAGCTTCTCAGGAGGAAAAATCCTAAGGAAAGGATTTTCCATAAAGGATGTCTGTGACACCTCCTTAACCCCGGATCTAACACGGTGGAGATTCCTCCAGGAAAAATGTGTCATGTTCCATGTTTTTATCACATCAGGACACAGAGTCATCCCCAAAGGGCCAGGCAGGGATTTCTCCAACAGCCAAACCACTGCTGACCCTCAGGCTGGGGAAGCTTCCTTACAAACAAGCCAGGATGGGATTTTTGGGGTTGTCCTGTGCAGGGGCTCAATCCTCGTGGGTCCCTTCCAGCTCAGGATATTTTGTGATTCTCTGCGAGTGCCACAGTGGGATGTCCCAGATTAATTCTGGGTTATGGAGCTGGTTTGGGGCTGCAGGGTCAAGGCACCATTCTGGACAGGCCCAGCTCCTCTGGCAGGAGCAGGTGAAGCTGCATTTAAAATTGGTAGGGGTGAAGATGCCTCGGTCCCAGCAAGCAGCACATCCTGCTCCAGGGGAAAGAAACTCACATGTCAGTGGAGGATATTGTGAACTGGGCTTCCAAAATGCTCCAAAATCCTCCATGCTAAGGGCTGCAACACCCAGGAGCTCCTGCAGAGCCACATCTGTGTGTTCCCTTCATGGGAATGAGTGAAGAGAGCCTGGGAGGAACAACTCAAACCCGAGCGATGGTCAGAACATTTCCAACCCACCAAAGCTCTGCTCCTGCCCTCCTCTGTTTGCTTTCCATCAGGACAAAGCTTTGCCTTGTGATTAAAGGAGCGAGGTGGGGATCAGCACTCCTGGGCTCTGCTCTTAACTCTGCCCCTAATTTGCTGTTTTTTCAGAGAGGTCACATCTGATTAAATGCTCAGAGCTGGTGCAGGCTCCAAATTCTCTCTGACGTCAATGGGGACAACAGGTCCAGCACCAGCTGGAAAACACAGCCTGGAAAGCATCCTCTGCCTCATTTTTCTGGGTGCACAGCTCTGCTGCCCAGTTCTGGGGAGGAATTTATTCAGATTGGTGGGAAGGAGCCTGCTGGGTTCCTCTGGTTTGCTGGGATGGCGAATAAAAGGGAATTCAGCAATTCAGAGTCATCCTGAAATGAGAGAGATGCTCCCCTCACCCCTGCAGGGCATTGCCAAGGTCCAAACCTCATCCACAGCTGCAGGAACAGCCCTGGTGTGCCACACTCCTGCTGTCCCCATGGCCTCTGGGCTTGCTGAACCTGCAAGAGTTTGGGACTTGTGGGATTTGGTGACTTTGGGGAGGGCAGGGAAGGCACAGCCCCGTCCCCATAACCGTGCTGGCCCTAACAGGCTGGCAGGTGCCATTTCCTTTTTGTTCCCAATTGCCACCACAAGGAGCAGGTAACTCCTCCACCAGCAGTGATGGAGAGCGGGCAGGAGGTGCCATTCCAGCCCCTCCCTCTTGGAGAAAACCCAGCTCATTACTCCAGCTGCCCCTGCCAGACCCCACCAGTTTGGAAACCCGTGGACAGGAGCAGCTCCCGACCCTGTGGCTGCAGCTCTGGGGCTCTCTGTGAGCGAGAGAAATTACAGCTGCTCTGAGCTCTGCCCTGCTGGCTCCTTTGGGCTTTTCTCCTGGCAGAGGTGGGGGCAGAGCACGGGAAATGGGCCCATTTCTCATTGTCAATCACCCCTTGTCAAAGGGCTGCAGGGACAGCAGATCCCAGCCCAGGCAAAGGCTGGACCTCCACAGCTTCGCAGAAATTCCTTTTAAGCAAGCATGGAGTTTTAATCACCTGGTTTGGGCTCCTGCACAGCTCCTGGGGCATTGCCAGAGGTTGGGCACGGGGCACCGTCTGTGCCTTCATTTGCAAGTGGTCATTAGGAGTGATTATTAAAATTGATGCTTTTTAACCCTTTGCAGGCATCTCTGAGCACCTGGGGCTGCACAGCCAGGGCCGAGCTCCCTGAACTGTGGGGAGAGCTGGAGGAAAGCCCAATCCTCTTTTGCCATCAAAACAACACAAAATTCATTGGTTTGAACAAATCCCAGGCTTTGGATGCTCTGGGCTGTGCTTTGACCCATAGCTTGCAGCAATGACTGAAGGATGCAGAACGAGGTGCAACTTCCAGCCTAAAGAACCACTGCAAAAACTACTTATCCCATCAACCTGAGCTCCTTAATCCACATTACTCCTAAAACAAAAAGAAAAAAAGAAAAGAAAAAAAGAAAATAAAAAAAAATAAAAAAAAGGGGAAAAAAGGGGAAAAAAAAGGGGAAAAAAGAGGGGAAAAAAACCCAAAACAACTCAGCTCTTTTAGGGGCAGGCTGCAGCTGAGGCATGTAGCAAACTCCTACTTAGAATTATTTCTCACCCAGGATCCCCAGGCTGGGCCGTGATGCATAATTCATGTTTCTTGAGAACCCAGCCCAGTCTGGCACCTCCCAGCTCCTCGGGAAAAGCAGCTTTTTGGGCATCTGGGCATGCAGGGAGCTTGGCCCCTCGGTGTTCCCGAGGCTGTGACAGCCTAGAGGGCTGTGCTAAGTTTATCCCTGGTCCTCCCCGCACATCCCCCTCGCTCCAGCCTTTCCTTGAGAGCCTCCCGTGCAGAGCCAGCTTCCAGCAGCTCTGCAAGGAGCCAAGAGGTTTGAAAAATGACAAGAAAAGAGAGGAGTGCTGGTTCAAGGTTCTGTCCCTCTGCTCCAACGCTGGCTGGCCCCAGGTTTGGGGTGATTCAGTGCATCCATGGAGGGCGAGAAAGGAGGCAGGGAAGAGGAACCAGCAGCCTTTTATTGTGGGACCCACTTGGAAACGTCCTCTAAAAGGCTGATAAATAATGAATAGTGGTTCTAAGCATGTTGCAGACACAGGGAGCTCCTGCTGTAGGTGGCCAGGAGTGGCTGGAGGCCTCACATCCACCTGAGGCTGGTTAAACACACCTGAGGCTGGTTAAACCCACCTGAGGCTGGTCAAACCCACCTGAGGGTAGTTAAACCCACCTGTGGCTGGTTAAACCCACCTGAGGCTGGTTAAACCCACCCGAGGGTAGTTAAACCCACCTGAGGCTGGTTAAACCCACCTGAGGCTGGTTAAACCCACCTGAGGCTGGTTAAACCCACCTGAGGGTAGTTAAACCCACCTGAGGCTGATTAAACCCACCTGTGGCTGGTTAAACCCACCTGAGGCTGGTTAAACCCACCTGAGGGCTGGTTAAACCCACCTGAGGCTGGTTAAACCCACCTGAGGGTAGTTAAACCCACCTGAGGCTGGTTAAACCCACCTGAGGCTGGTTAAACCCACCTGAGGCTCGTTAAGGTCGTGATTCCACCTATTCATTAACTCCTCATGGACAACAAGCGGGAGTTAATATAAAAAAGGAAAGAGCTGAGCTTTGCTTTTTCACACTCAGAGTTATGTCCTGAGTGGGAGCAGAGGGTGGATGGATGGATGATGGATGGATGGATGGATGGATGGATGGATGGATGGATGGATGGATGGATGGATGGATGGATGGATGGATGGATGGGGTTTGGACAATTTGCTCCAAACTCTGTGTCCAAGCTGGGATCTGGAGCCTCCAGTTCCCTCCCAGGCGCCGTGGGCAGCCAGCTGAAGCCAGGATATCTTTCCCAAATCAATTCTCCTTCACTTAACTTTGTCTCCACAGGGCTGGGATCTCCTTCTGTCGTTAGCAATTAATACATGCTGTGCTGGGTGCTTTCCAGAGCTCAGGGAAGGAGGGGTCTGCCCTACCCCACTGTACACTGATTTTCACTCACCATCACTGGGTGGGATTGCACAGTTCCAGGGGATGCTCCTTGCTGGGAAAGGAGAGCCCAGGGCAGCTCCTTCCCTGAGAGCAGGATGACATTGGTGATTTATTTCGCTCTCTCTCTCAGGTAATTATGTACCTAGACAGTCTTAAAATGTGTATTTCTTTTCTCCAGCAGACCAGAACAGCTTCTTTGGTTCCAGTCTAGCAAATAAATATGTATTTACACACTTTATTTAGATGGGTATTACTTTCCCACACGACTGGCATAACTCTCCTGCGCTGGTGTTTTATGGAACCCCGTATTTGTGCATTAGTTTGGAAGATTTATGACAAGTTAGATGGACCACAGCAGCCTTGGCCATGGCTGCAGCTCGAGGAGCAGCGTGTGGAGACACGTGGGGGGTGAGGATGGAGATGGAACCCATGGATTCCATGGGATGTGCATCCAGAGGAGGAGGAGGAGGAGGAGATGTCCTTGCTGTGCTTTCAGCTTGTCTTGGTTTGGAAAGACAGGAGTCTGCTAAGGAAGGCAGGAGCCTCCCCTGAAATGGAGAATGTAAACCCTCCCCACCCCTCCCAGTTGCTATAAATTTTAAATTAAGGGGCTCTCAGGCAAAAAAATATGGGAGCAGGAAATAGCAGTTCTTTAATAGGGAAGGGAAAAAAATAAAAGGATCAAATAAACAATGCAGTGCACTAGAACAACACTGCCAGAGTCACAATTTCAACCTGACACCCTGTGGGTCAGGGTGTTGGTGGCAGTCCCATTGGAATTGTGGCTCAGCCCTCCTGCAGTGCCAGGGGTGGCTCTGCTGGAGCAGGGATCCTGTAGAGAAGGATGGATTCTGCCTCTGAAGATCCAGGGGAAGGAGAGGCAGCTGCTGTTCCTCTGGGGAATCCAGTGGAGAAGCCGTGCTGGTGTCTCCAAACCTCTGGATTATATCCAGGCAGGAATGCTTGGCTCCTCCCTCTGGGCTCACATCTCCCAATGGGATGCTGTAGTTCTTATCAGCCATGCAGGGACATTCAATGGCTGTTATCAGCAGGTGTCCCCTCCCAGGAAGGAGTGATTGTGGTCACTCAAAGAGAGAGATAAGGCAAACTGCCCACTTGACAAAGGTAATCTGCCATACAGATGGTAATGGAAAACGTCTTGCATTGCAATCTTCAACACAGCTGTTCTCAAAGTGTTAAAAAAAAAAATAAAATCAGCATTGAAATGTCAGGCCAGCTCCAAAGCTGAGGTGAAACTTCAGGGAGAGGCCACCAAATGTGTCATTGGTGCGTCAGGTTTGGCATTTGAGTGTTCTGGCTCAGTGGGATCACCCCCCTCCATCCTCCAGGCTGCAGCTCCTGGCCAGGCTGCTCAGACCCTCTCCATCCCTGCTTCCAGGAGGGTCTCACTCCTGGATGTGCCACATTCAGCTCCCCCTGTCCCTGTGGTGGCTCGTGGCAAAAGGGGATCAGTGCCCAGGGTTCCTGGCTCCTGCTGCTTTCTCCTGGAAAGGAGGCAGAGAAACCAGCCCAGCCCCGAGCTGCAGCAGGCAGGATGGAGAGGAGGGAGCTTTCCTGTCCCCCAGGGCTCTGGGAGGAGGGAAAATGGGGAAAATCACATTTCCCTGCTGTTTCACAGGCAGCAATGCCGTGGCTGGATTAACCCGGGCAAGCAGCAGTCTATAACATATTAATTCTTGTATAATTTCCTAAAGCTGCTTAACTCAGCACCTCCATGCATTTAACGCACATTAGGAGGTAATAGCAATTAATCTGGAAAATCAGCAGCAGCTCAGGCCAGGGCTGTGGTGGGCTGGGGGTGCCAATTCCAGCCCAGGGTTTGAGCTGAGCCCTGGTCCCTCCTCCCTCATTCCATGTGTGCCTGACACGAAGCAATGGCCGCTCCTGCTGGCTTTAAGGGAACTATCTAATCTCCTTTAAATTAAGCATATGATTGGGTTTTGGCTAGATTGGGTCCTTAGGCCTTAATCTCTTTATGCCCCACTTTCTCAATCTGCAAAATAGTAATTATCTCCTTCATGGGGCTAAATTAATTTCCCATATTTCACTGATGCTCATTTTGGCAATGCGCAGGTTGCCATTCTCCCAGAGATTGCAATTTGCATGCTGCTCAGCAAATTCTGGATTATTTATCCATACACACATCACATACACAAATCCAAGCCTCAGGGAAAAAAAAAAAAAACCAACCCCAAAAAACCAAACCCTAAATGCCACAATGGCCCAGACAGGATGTAAGCAATAACAGCAAGGATAACAAAAATGCAATTCAGGGATTCAAAGGATTTAGTGAATGGAGAATAGGCTGAGTTGCACTAAAAAAAAAAAAAAATAAAGGCAAGAAACTCAGCTGATTTAAGAAGTATGAAAAGAATAATGAATATCAAACAGAATGGAAGAGCTTAATTAAGAGTTAACTTTTTTCAAAAAAGCTTGGGAGAGCTGGTGGTGGTCAGTGCAGAGGGCAAGGAAAGAAACTGAGACAGAGCTTTTAATCCCTTCATGAATGTCAGGGGGAAAAGGAAAAGAAATTTGGGAGGAAAAAAATCTGTCATGGCCAAGTTTCTGCTGTGCAGCACCTGCAGGGGTTTGGGGAGAAGCTGATAAATGTTACGGGGGGGAAACCTGAAACGGAGAAAAGGAAACTCCTAAAAATACCCCAAGGATTCCCCTTTAAATTTCAGAATAGCCCAGGGAGCAGTAGCAGGAGGAGATTTTGCTGCTGCCCCTGCCGCTTGCACATTCCTGGTTTGTGCCGGGCTGCAAACAAGCAGAGATTCCATCACGGATGAGGCAGCGGGGCAGAATTGTTGGGCAGATGAAATCTATTAAATCTTGTTTGGCTGTGTCTCTTTAGCACGTCTCAGGCACTGATAAGTTTGAAAGGCTCCGAGCAGGGTCGGTAATGTTCATTAAGATAAAATCAAAGACCCTTTGTTTTCCAGAGGGTCTTTCATTCCTTGCAAAGGTAAATAAAGCCCCAAATCTTTCTGGTAAATTCTCCTGGGAAGCCACGGGGCTTTGACATCACGGTTTTCATTTTCTCCTGCCACAGTGTGAGGAGAAAAAGGGAAAGAAGGCAACAAGTGCTGGAGCTGCACCTGCCTGGCTGAGCCTAATTCCAATGCACCGGCTCTGCTCAGCTCCTTGGGGAATGAAGGGATGAAAGGAAAGGAGGGAAAAGAAAAAAAAAAAGCCAGGTAATTGAAAGGAGTAATTCAGTTTGGGAAGAGTTATTCTCCTAATGATTTATGCCTTCTTTAATGACTGATTGAACAAATGGTTGGGGGTTTTTTTTGTTTTTTTTTTTCTTTCTCACCAGGAATTGAGGCGCTGCTGGGGGGTTATTGGGTGTCACAGGCACAGAAGGTCACTTGTCTCCAGTTAAATCCTTCCTGCTGCCTCTCCTCCTGCCCTCGGATCAACAGTGTCTGCAAGCAGCAGTTTTTATGGCAAACCTCCATGGCTTCACAAAAATGGGACCAGGAGGTCCAAGGAATGAATGGAGCCACGGGACAGGGCAGGGAGGGCACAGACCCTGCCAAGTGACCTCCCAGTGCCACCCCTGGAAGTGCTCCAGGCCACGTTGGACAGGGCTTGGAACAACCTGGCACAGAGGAAAATACCCCTGCCCATGGCAGAGGGTGGAACAAGATGAGCTTCAAGCTCCCAACCCAAGTAATTCTCCGATTGTGTGTTAATTCTTGGCTGTGTGACTTTTCCTCCTTGATATCAGAAACAAACCCAGGTTCACAGGGGTCACGTCCACAGCAAAATCTCCCGATTGCAGCAGCCCTGGGGGCAGGAGGCTCCTGGGTTAGCATAGCCCTTAAAATTCATGATCCATCCTCAGCACTGCCAGTGCCTGCAGGCTCGAGTCAGGCGTGTGTCCTTCAAGTGCCTTCAATTAAACACCCTCGGAAAGTTCGCACGCTGCTAATTGGGCTCAGAACTGCTCCGTGCCCTAATTGGGGTTGTTCTGCTGGCAGAGGGGTGACCCAGCTCCGGAGGGCACCAAAATCACTTTGGGCCACGCAAGCTGAGGCTGCAGGAGCAGGATGTGGGGGGACAAAACCAGCCCCCGCTTCCTGAGAAGCATTTTCAGCTCTTAAATTCAGCTTGGAGGGTGCTGTGGTCAGGTTTGGGAGGTGCAGGGGGAGTGGGGGCTGCAGCAGGTGCTGGCTGGTGGGGTTTTGGATCACCTGCAGGGATGGAGGTCAGAGCTGCTCCGTTCCCCTCAGCTCAGCAGCGATTGCTGATCCCGCTGCTGCTGGATCCCAGCTCCACGCAGATGATGTGCAAACATATTTAAGGGGTTTTTGTTGTTGTTGTTGTTTGTTGTTGTCTATTTGCAGGAGAAATATCAATTTGCAAAGATGAGCTCAATTAACATAACTCATTACTTTTCCACGTGGAGCTGAGGAAACCAACACTCAGTGTCACACCTTTGGAGGGGCCATGCAGGGGAATTGCTGGGCCTGTGTGTTTATGTCTGGCTGCTGGGGTGATTTAACAGCAAAGAGCTTTTCTTTCCTCCTGTAAAATAGGAAAATTCCCTTTTGCTGAGCAGAGAAGGAGCTTGTGTGGGAGCAGAATAAAAATGTCTTTGGCAAACATATTTTTTTTTTTTTTTGCCATAGACACAGGCTGGGGAACATCACTGCAGTCTGCACCTCATGGCAAACACCACCTGCTTTTTTAGGGGAAGAAATACAGAAATTTATTTTACAGCTGAGGAAAAACTGAAGGTTTTTAACCCAAGCTTTTATTTTTTCAGGTTAAGCCTTTCTTTGTTTGAAAATGAGAGAGCCTGGGTTCATTTATTGGTAACACAGAATCCCAGAAAGGGTAAGGTTGGAAGGGCAGTGGGGTCATCTGGTCCAACCTCACCGCTCCAACACCAATAATTAAAATTAATTGATTAAATAGATGAAAGAGGAGAGATGAGGGCTGGTTTGGGATCAGGAGCAGAGTTGCCTCCTCTGAGCCCTCCTGTGCATCCCACGGGGTCTCTCTGTCCTATCTGTTGTCCCCAAAGATTTTTGGGGTCTGGGGTATCACAGTCATCCTGGAAGGATGAAGGGGGAGCCAGTGAACATCTCACTGTCCTCTGGGCTTTACTACTCATTTTAGCTCTGCTCCAAAAAATATTTCTGTGGGTGTTTTTTGGCTTTTTGTTTTTTTTTTTTGGCCTCGAGTAAACACATGGAAAGGAAAACCATTGTGAGTGCATGTGCCAGTAGGGAGGGCACAGCCCCACCATGCCAGGGGCTTTGCCCTTTCTCTAATAATCCTTTATTTGCTGCTTTTTGGCCCTCAGCTGGGGCTGGCAGGTGAGGAGGTGCCCTCCTGGCTCTTACTTGGAGAAAAGGGCTATTTCTGACAAATTTCAATGACAGCAGGAGCAGCTCAGCCTGCCAGGAGGATGCTGGGCAGCAGCAGATTTATCCTGAGCAACCGAGGAGAGCAGGAAGAGGAGGGGATTGGTTCTCTGGCAATCCCTGCCAGACAAAACGAGCTGGGAGAGCTGCGAAGGGCTCGGGCACCTCCCTGGGAAATGCTCCTGCTGCAGGTTGGGAGCGAGCTCTGATTAGTGCAGGGAGCAGGGACAGAGATCCTGTGGCTCGCAGCCAGCTCTCCAGCATCCAAAAAACCACCAAGCCCCGAGCTCCAGGCACACTGCAGCTGCCAAAGGCATCCCAAGGGGAGCGCAAACCTGCCAAGACACGGCTGCCTCCACAGATTTTTCCTTGGGAGCATCCCTAACTCTAGGCTGATTTACCTGCCCAGGGTTAGGGTTAGGGTTATGCCTAGGGTTAGGGTTTTTTAAACCACAAAGCCCCGAGCTCCAGGCACACTGCAGCTGAGAAAGGCATCCCAAAGGGAGCAGAACACTTCCACAACACGGCTGCCTCCACAGCTTTTTTCCTTGGGAGCATCCCTAACCCTAGGCTGATTGACCTGCCTAGGGTTAGGGTTAAGGTTAGGGTTATGCCTAGGGTTAGTCCTTTTTAAACCACAAAGCCCTGAGCTCCAGGCACGCTGCAGCTGTGAAAGGCATCCCAAAGGGAGCAGAACACTTCCACAACACAGCTGCCTCCACAGCTTTTTCCTTGGGACCATCCCTAACTCTAGGCTGATTTACCTGCCTAGGGTTAGGGTTAGGGTAGGTTTTTTAAAGCAGGAAGCCCAGAGCTCCAGGCACACTGCAGCTGCCAAAGGCATCCCAAGGGTAGGGCAAACCTGCCAGAACATGGCTGCCTCCAAGCAGGCTAAGGCTAGGGCTGGTTCCAAGGAAAAATCTGCAGAGGCAGCCATGGCTTGACAGTTTTGTGCTCCCCTTGGGATGCCTTTCTCAGCTGCAGCGTGCCTGGAGCTCGGGGCTTTCTGGTTTAAAAAGCACTAACCCTAACCCTAACTGTGGGCAGGAAAAGCAGGCCAGAGCTGGGGCTGGTTCCAAGGAAAAAGCTGTGGAGGCAGCCATGGCTTGGCAGTGTTGTGCTCCCCTTGTGATGCCTTTTGCAGCTGCAGCGTGCCTGGAGCTCAAGGCTTCCTGGTTTTCAGAACCCCTTGGGATGGCAATTTTAGTTGAATCCATTCCCCCTCCCTCCTCTCCTTCTTTCAAAATACCTTGGAAATGTTTCTGCACTTAGCTCTGTGCTCAGTTATATCCTGGCCGCCTGGGGAATCAGCCCTTTCTGGAGTCCTGATTTTCCCAAGCAGGTAACGTGGAGAGGCAGGAATTATCCAAGCCATTCATCATGGTCAGGGTTATTTTTTTTTTTTTTTTTTGTGCCCAGACTGGAGCAGGGATGAGTGGCACGCTGCAGTTCTGGGCACCACAAAGTGTCCCCTGCGTGGCCGTGTTTGGTGGCGCTGCCACTGCCCTGCTTTTGTTGTGCTTTTCTGCCAGCACTGGTGAGAAGGAATGCCAGTGATTGCTGTGTCTTTGGGGATGAAGTTTCAGGTTGTGATGCACGAGCCAAATTAAAAGATTATTTTTCCTCTTCACAAACAAATCCCCTCTTCCCCTTGCTGCCAGCACAGACATCTGCTCCTCTGCAAAGAGCTCGTGCCATGGAGAGATCCCCTGCCTCGTGTCCCACTGTCCCCTCCCTGCTCTGATCTGCATATTTTGTATTTTCTTTGCATTCTGCTCCTCAGATTCCCCGCTCAGATGTGCCTGCAGTGCCGGGGGGGGGTTGTTTTCTGAAATGCTGTTAACCTCTCGCTGTTATTTGTCTTAGCCCTCCTCACGTCTTGTCATCGGAGTGGGGATCCTGCAGGAGTTCTGTCAGGCAGGAGCTGGGTGGAGGCACAGTTCAGGGCTCTGGAGTGGTGGTGAGCAGCTCTGAGGGGTTTTAGATACATCAGGGATGTTGTCCATCAAACCCAGTCCTCCCCACATTCCTTTTCCATCAGGGAAGAGCAGGAATGTGGGGAGGGCTGGGTTTGATGGACAACCAAGAACCCAGGGCCTCGAGGGGCAGCCTGGAAAGGCACAAAGCCAGAGATTGCTGTAGGATTTCCACCCTCAGAAAGTGTAATTCCAACTGTGTGTAAGTGTCATTCCTCCCTGACCATCTGAACTGCTTTGCTCTGGAGTTTGGAGTCCCCATCTCAGCACCTACTCACCCAACCCAACAACAGCTCTAGGGGCCCCAGGGCTGGTCCAGACCTGACAGCTTTTTGGCCTTTTTAACACCTATTTACCCTTTGGAATTGCAAAATGGACTTGATTGTGCCCTGCTGGTCCCGTGTGGGGCTGCTGTCCCCTGCAGAATGGCCCCTGTTTGTCCCTTCTGGGCCTGGCCCCACCTCGGGGCTGGGCTGCATTTTGGGGTCCCCAGGGTCTGTCAGATGGGGACAAGAGCATTTCCCTCCAGCTGGCTGCTCCTTCCTGGCCACACCAAGGAGCAGAACCTTGGCTTAGCTGCAAACTTCACATTTCTGTCAAAGGAGATGGTTCTGATCAGTGGGAAGTGCAGCTTTATTTCAGTCCAGGTTTTCCAGCTCCTCCTCAAACCCTCAAAAAATCCCATAATTACTCATCCTCCCTTCTGGGAGTCTCTTTCCTCTTCCCAGAGAAGAAAAACCAAGATAAACCCTCACAAGTGGGTAAGGACCCATCACTTTTGGGGGAGCATTGGGTTGGTTCAGAGCAGGATTTCCCAACCAGAGCCTTGTGCCCTCCTGCTGCCTCTCCTTCCCTTCCTGGGCAGATGGGAGGCAGCAGCTTTTTAATTATTAAAATTAGTGCATCCTTGAAATCACATAGCTGCTTTTGGCTCTGCAAATCACTGCTTTCATGAGAGAGGAGCAGTAATAAAATTAACTGACAGAGAGGAATAAACAAGTGGCACAGATGTAAATATTATATAATCTGCATTTCCTAAAATATCCCTGGCTTGGCATCAGGAGTGGGATTCAGCAGAGAACCAAAGCAAGGATGCTGATGGAAAACAAACAATAATAGCAGGCAAATAGTAATTAATCATTCTTGGGATGGGGATTAATGTTTGCATGCAAACCTCCTGCCAAACACTCGAGGTGTTTTATGTCCCCCTGGACCTCCCTTGATGCTGCTCAGGTGATGGTGGGAGAAGTGGGGAAACTGAGGCGGGTGGGAAGCCACCAGTTCTGGCCTTTTGGTGGAGGTGTTATTTCCAAAGTGAGCCCTTCCAGGTTTGTATTCCAGGCTGGAGCAGATTTTTAGGTGCTGCAAAGTGACCTGAGGCATTTTAAAGCAGCAGAGTGGAGCCCAGCTCTGCCTGCTCCTGGGGAATCCCTCTGGCACACAGCTGCTGGAAAATATCCCATTCTGCTTTCCCTTTCTGCATTGCATTGTAGGGATCTGAAGATTCCCTTTGGGAATCTCATGTTTTAATGGACAAATTAGTGCCAGGTCAGCTGCCCTGTGAGTGCCTGGTGGTGACTACAGAGCACCAGCCCAGCCCTGGCACTGCTGTGCTCCTTTATCAGCACATTTCTTGCATTTATCAACACACTTAATGCATTTATCAACACATTTATTGCATTTATCAACACATTTATTGCAGTTATCCGGTGGTTGCAGTTCCCTGGGATTGCTTCTGGCCTGGGGAAGGGGCAGTGCTGGGTGTTGGCATCATGAGCATCCCAGAAAACGCCTCCAGGAGCAGCACTCCCGGCACCGCCGCCCTCCAGGCTGAGCAAACGGGGTCCTGCAGCTTCTGGGGACACTGAAAGTGACCCACAGAGAGCTGGCAGGAGTCCCTGCAGGGTCACGGCTGGGTGACACCCACAGCTCTTAAGGCACCTTGGCTTTGCTCCCGTGCCTGGGGGTGCTGGCTGCGAGGTGCCAATGGCTCTGTGATGTCGCACGTTTGAAGTCGCATTGGAGGGACGCGTCCCATGTCCCATCTGGTGAGTCACAGGCTGCTGCTGTCACTCGGTACCTGCAGGGAGGGATGAGTAACCCACGCTGCCGTGACACGGCACAGCCCGGTGTAAATATTGCCTTGGAGTTTGCGCCTCCCTGAGCCCTCAGGACATTCATTTCCTCTCGGTTTGGAAACACTCCCAGCCTGCTGCTCCCTGCCAGAGCAGCTGGGTCAGGGGCTGATGGGGAGATGCTGCACTTCCCCCACCTCCTCACAGCCTGTCCCTGCTGGAAAAAAATTGGAATTACACCTGGCTGTGCTGCTCCCCCCTCGGAAAGGCTGAAATTACACCTGTGATGCACCCCCCTTGGAGAAATTGGAATAACACCTGGCTGTGATGCTCTCCCCTTATAAAAACTGAAATTACACCTGTGATGCTCCCCCCGCTGCCTTGGAAAGCTGGAATTCCACCTGGCTGTGATGCTCTCCCTCCTTGGAAAAGCTGGAATTCCATCTGCGATGCTCCTCCCTTATAAAAGCTGGAATTCCACCTGGCTGTGATGTCCCCCCCATAAAAGCTGGAATTCCACTTGCCTGTGATGTTTCCCCCTACAAAAGCTGGAATTCCACCTGGCTGTGATGTTCCCCCCTATAAAAGCTGGAATTCCACCTGGCTGTGATGCTCCCCCCTTGGAAAAGCTGGAATTCCACCTGGCTGTGATGTTCCCCCCTATAAAAGCTGGAATTCCACCTGGCTGTGATGTTTCCCCCTACAAAAGCTGGAATTCCACCTGGCTGTGATGTTCCCCCCTATAAAAGCTGGAATTCCACCTGGCTGTGATGCTCCCCCCTTGGAAAAGCTGGAATTCCACCTGGCTGTGATGTTCCCCCCTATAAAAGCTGGAATTCCACCTGGCTGTGATGCTCCCCCCTTGGAAAAGCTGGAATTCCACCTGGCTGTGATGTTCCCCCCTATAAAAGCTGGAATTCCACCTGGCTGTGATGTTCCCCCCCTATAAAAGCTGGAATTCCACCTGGCTGTGATGTTCCCCCCCATAAAAGCTGGAATTCCACCTGGCTGTGATGTTCCCCCCCTATAAAAGCTGGAATTCCCCTTGCCTCGCTGCTCAGCTCCCCTCTGGCGGGCAGGACAGGGATCGATATCCCAGGAGAGCAGCCCTGGCCCTGCTGCGTGAGAGGGATTCACAACAGCTCGCATCAAAAGCCCTCCTTTAATCCTGGAGACAGCGGTCGATGGGAAATTAACTGAGCTTGGGGCGCGATTGCTCCGGCAGGACGGGGCTGCGGGGGGATGAACTCATCCCTGCTCTGCGGCGGAATCAAAAGGAGCCGCTCCCAGCTGCCTCCAGCCCGTTTGATAGATATTTGGCTTTTCTCGCTTTTCCATCAGCCTGCAGACAGCTCCTGCTCTGAGGGAGTTTATGCTCCATCAGCACCGGGGGCGTGGGGCAGGGAGGGAGGTGGAAAAAGGGGATGTGGCACTGGGATGTGGCTCCAGTCCCTTCCCAGAGCTCTTCTTGCCTCACTCACATCATTTAAAGGTAAATTCTCGGGTGCCAGGGCTCCTCGTGGCACTGGTGGTGCCCAGGGCCGGCTCACACAGGTGACACTCATCGCTGTGGGACACCAGGAGTTGTTGGGGAAGATGAAACAGGAAAGCCTTATAAATATGATTGTCTGGCAAAAGATTTTGAGAATATGGAAACTATTAGTGATATTGAAATGAAAGCAAGCATGGAGATCATTTAGTTACTGAACAACTGGAAAACAATGGTGTGGCCAGCTGAAGGTGATCCCCTTTTGATGGAACAACACCCTCTGCTTGCAGACAGGCCCAAGGGGCAGAGCAGACCCTGCCAGCTTGGCAGAAGGGGCCCAAAGAGGAGTTTGTAGGGTTTAAAATGTAACACAGTATGGTAATGTGGTAATTCTTATAGGCTGTATGTAAATGCTATAGGATTTGTATATTGTACTGGATTGGTTAGTGAGAATTAGAATATTCAACACAGAAGATGATTTATTGTATTGTAATGGGAACTTCACTCTTAGCTCTTGGTTCTTGGCCCTCTTGTCTCTTAGCTCTTACCCCATTTATTCTCTTATCCCCTTTTACTCTCTTATGCTTTTACTCTCTCACCCTCTCATCCTCTCTGCCCCTCTCTTCTCTCAGTCCTGCTCTGAGCTGTGCCTGGCAGCTCCCAGCAGGGCCCTGCACTTGGCCCTTTGCAATAAACCCCAAGTTCCATGATCTGGCTGCAGAGATCTCTCGTCTCTGTCCATCCTGACCGTCCTACCCCCGATGCTCTTAGAAGGAGCTCCCAAAGTCCATCGCACACTCTGGGTATCCCTCCCACCCCTATCCCAAGCCAGAAGTGAAGCCAGGCATGTGTGGGAAGGGTTTAAATGTGATTCCAATCCCGTGTGAGACAATCTCTGCACATAAAACAGGTGAAGGGCTGCGTTCCCCCAAGGCACCCCGAGCATCAGAGCGAGGGCAAATCAAAAGCATAAAGGACATGATTATAGACAGCAGAAAATCCTTTGCAAAATTGTTCCAATTGCCTTTGAAACTGCTGCTAGAGATGCTATTTCCTTTTGTGTTATTGCTGTTTTGAAGGGGGGGGGGGATAAAAAAAAAAAGAAATCTGTATTCTCCCCAAAGCGGGTTGCTGCTGTACTTTTTGTAAATGCCTGCCATCTCATCAGCACCACATTAAACCAACATTTCGAATTCAAACCAACGATGCTCGTGGATAAATGGAGCAGTAATAGCAGGAATTAGCAAGCAGGGCACAGGATTGAGGCAGCGATGATTTACGAGGCTCAGGCAGGAACAATCAAAGGCATCAGATCACTTCTTTGCTGCCCTGCGTGCACCTATTTGCATTTTATCCCTGACAGCTGGATTTTAAAGGGAACTTCTCGCCCAAGTGGCGAAGAGATGCTGCTCCTTTTTTTGCTTCTCAGCTGAAGAAAATCGTTCGGAACGGGGTGAGGAGACTGGAATTTCTCCCTGCAGCTGGTGGGGTGCTGTGCCTGGTTTTTATCCCACAGAGCCTGTGATGGGTTTGGGGCCGTTCCTCTCGAGTGGAAAGGGCTGGAGATGCCCCCAGGCTCTCAGCGTGGTGCAGTGGGAAGGAGCTGCTGGAAAAAAGGCTCTCCCTGAATCCCAGGGGATTCCTCTGAGTTATCCTGGGCTTGTTTCTGGGGCAGCACACACGGAGCTGGGAAAGGAGGAAAGCAGGGATGCGCCGGACTTAAACTCCCCTAAGACGCTGCTGGGTGTAAATCAGGTGAAAATCATCGGTGGCTGCGGGGTTTTAGGGCAGGGAGCTGCACCATCCTTCTCGATGGACTTTGTGGGAAGATCCTAAACGGGGCTGTGTGACCCCTGTGGCCTCGTGGTGGTGCTCACAGGGGTTCTTGGATGAGGGAAGAGAGGAGGATCTGACTCCATGTTTCAGAAGGCTGATTTATTATTTTATGATATATATTACATTAAAACTATACTAAAAGAATAGAAGAAAGGATTTTCATCAGAAGGCTGGCTAAGAATAGAAAAAGAAAGAATGAAAACAAAGGCTTCTGTGGCTCGGAGAGAGAGTCCGAGCCAGCTGGGCTGTGATTGGCCATTAATTAGAAACAACCACATGAGCCCAATCCCAGATGCACCTGTTGCATTCCACAGCAGCAGATAACCATTGGTTACATTTTGTTCCTGAGGCCTCTCAGCTTCTCAGGAGGAAAAATCCTAAGGAAAGGATTTTCCATAAAAGATGTCTGTGACAGTGGTGGCTTCGATGACAGAAAGAGTTTCCTGCCATCCTCTGCTGAAAAGGGGCTGGCTGTGGGATGGGGGAGATGCTCAGGGAGGGGAAGGATGGGAATATAGGGGGTGCAAGCAGAGCCCCAAGGGCTGGAGGCTGCTCCCTGCCATGGGAGGGACAGGGAAAGGAAAGGACAAGGAAATTCATCTGGTTTGTGTTCTGCAGGAGAAGGAAAGGAGAAAGGAGGAAAGGAGAAAGGAGAGGAAAGGAGAAAGGAAAGGAGAAAGGAAAGGAAAGGAAAGGAAAGGAAAGGAAAGGAAAGGAAATTCATCTGGTTTGTGTTCTGCAGGAGATGGAAAGGGCAGCAGACACAAGGAAGCTGCTGGCACTTGGCTCTTCTGCTGCTCCAGGGGCTGAAACAAAGCCACAGCAACCAGGAGATGCAGAAAACAAAGGAAAGTAACCAAATGACCCAGGTGGGAATTTCTGTGCTGCTCATTGTCCCTTTCCCAGGTACTGATGGAGCTGAGAGGGGCTCTTTGCTCTGCTCTCTGAACAAATGCTCCCATTCAGGCCAGCACTGCCATTCCCCCCTAAAGTGGGAGCAATTCAACATTCAAGATGTGGCGAGAATGAAAAAATATCCCTTTTTGCCCTCCACAAAGTGAGGAAATCTGTTCTTTCACCGAACACACTCTTCACTGGGCTCCATCCTTATCTGCAGGGACAAGGGAATTCAGCTGATTTGTGTTCTGCAGGAGATGGAAACAGCAGCAGACACAGGGAAGCTTCTGGAAAGTTCCCTCCTGGCTCTAAATCGTGGGAGCAGGAGCCAGGAGGGACCTTGAGCACCAAAGCACAACCTGAGGTGTGTTCTGGAGGAATTTCCCTGGAGGAATGAGGGTGGGGGGCTGCAGTGGCAGCCGGTGTGTCTAATAAAGGGAAATTTATTCTGGAGGCTCCTGCAAAGTCAGACCATGACAATATCAGCCTCAGCTGGTGGCTTCTCATCCGAATCTCTGCGTGAAAGGAGAAAAAAATGGCAGCTCCTCATCCCAGGGTGGAAACAAATCGAACTGGGAGAAAACAGGGTCAGGAAAATACGGGGGGCACTGCTGGGTGGGCCTGATGGGGCCCAAGGGATCATGGAGTGGTTCGGGGTGGAAGGGGCTTAAAACTCATCCCATCCCACCCCTGCCATGGCAGGGACACCTTCCCCCATCCCAGGGTGCTCAAACCCCACCCAGCCTGGCCTGGGGCACTGCCAGGGATCCAGGGGCAGCCACAGCTGCTCTGGGCACCTGTGCCAGGGCCTCACCTCCCTCACAGGGAAGGATTTCCCCCCAAAATCCCACCTAACCCTTGCATTAGGATGACCCAGAACTGCAAGGATGGAGGGACACAGGGCACTGCCCAGGCTGCCACATCCCTGACCCTGCAAGGTCTTATTTGGGTTTTTTTTTTGTTTCCCCCCTTTACTAACACAAAGCTTTGACAGCACAGGGGAGCCTGGTTCGGTTGTGAGGTGAGCAGCAGGCAAATTTGTACTGTGCTGCTTCTCTTGTTATTTTAATACCATTTAAATCGATTTTTATTGCTGCTCACGTGCCAAACTCTCCCTTCAGGTAAGTGCAGAGCTGGCTGGGTTTGCTGTTCTTGGGCTGTCCCATTCCCAGGTGAGGGCACAGCTGTGCCAGAAGCACCTTGTGTGTCCCCCAGCACCAACACTGGTCCCACCCCTCAATTTGGGTGAAAGAAAACCAGACTTTGGCCCCGAGAGGCTTTTGCCAGAAAACAGAAGGAAACACAGAGCAGGCAGCTCCATCAGAACCCCAAATGTTTCATCAATTCTTGCTTAACTCAGCAAACCTTCCTCGGATAGAAAGTTTGCAATTATTACCTGGATCAAGACAGCTTAATTAAGCAATTAGGATGTGAAGCTGGGAGCCCTTGCAGAGTGAGCTGCAGTGCTTTCATTCCAGGCTGCTCATGCATGCAGCAGAACGATGCTTTGGGAAAAGGCAACTTTTCTTTTCCTCTCCCTTCCCTCCAAACACCAGCACCATCAAATTAACGAGATGGGGCACATCCACAGGCACTGGTGGGAGTTTTGCCTGGCTCAGGCTGCAGTAAATCACTGAACAAAGCCCCGTCACCAGCCTTGCTCCAGCTGGAGCCAGTGGCTCCTTGGAGAGCCCTCCGAAGGCAGCGCGGCTCCTGAAAGTCCCTCCTGTGGCTTCCACACGAGTAAACAGAGCAGGGAGGTGGCTCCAGGGAGGGATGTGCTGGACAACCTCCAACATCTCCGGAATCAGAGCTGCAGCTTTGCAGTGATTCTCAGCCAGCTCCAAGCAGGGTCAGGATGGAGAGTGAGGAGGCACAGGACACTCCTGGACATCACCCTGGGCTCTCTCTGGGGGTGTTTTGGTATTTGAGCTCTGCCCGTCTGCCTGGGGACATTTGGGCAGCAGAAACATCCTTGTGGCACCGGGGCTGCTGGTGGGGAGGGAATGGCACAGGGAAATCCCCCCCACCCCTCCTTGGTGAGCGTGGACACCGCTCTGGGACCAGCAGTTCCACAGGGCACAGCTCTGGGGGAAACCTGAATTCCAAAAGGAAGAAAGAACCCAGCTCTGCCAGGTCTGTGGGCTCCTTAACCTCCCTCTCTGGTGATCTGGAAAAGAGCAGAGCTCCCTTGTGAAAAATGCATGTATTCTATGATTGGCTTTTTGCAAATATTCAAATGAATATTATATGTGTTGTGTTAGAAAGTAATGCTGTATTAATTCTCTTAAGCAGTGTGTTAAATAAAGTTTTAGGTTATGAAAAATGTTAAAATAGAAACTGTGCTATGTAGGATATTTTCTTTTAAGAAAGGACTCACAGCAAGATAGCAGCCACAGGACACCTGAATCTTTCAGAGAAAGAGAATTTATTGCTCCATTATCAGAAGAAATGAACTTCTTCCCCCTTTGAAGGTGCTGTCAGGATTCAGAGGAAGAAGTTGATGATGACCAGACAGAATCCTGTGTTTGAATGGAATTTATGCATCATGGATGAGGTGTATGAATATGCAACAGGCTGTTGTTTTTAAGGGTTAATCCTCTGGTAACGTGGGTCCTTTTTCGGGCTCGTATTGCCCAGAAAAGGTACCCAGACTGTCCATAACTCTTTGTCTCTATTGTCTCATATTGTCCTAATTCAAATTGTCCAAATTGTTATTACTCTAATTGCATTACTGTTTTTTTTAATCGCCATTTTATTACTATTAAACTTTTAACATTTTAAAAACAAGTGATTGGCGTTTTTCACATCCCTGGTGTCCCAGGTGGCCACGGGTGGCTCTGGCAGCTCCTGGTGCTGGGGCAGAGCCTGGGGCTGAGCTCAGCCGTGGAGCAGGGGAAGGACAGAGCTGAGGGATTTCTGACTTGGGCCATAAAATCTTTATGGGAAGCGAGGAGAACCCCGGGAGGTTTGAGATTGTACAATTCTGGTTCCAGGCTGCTGGGGCTGGAAATGAAACTCCCATTCTGCAGCCCCAGGGGTGCCTTATGCAACACCCAGAGGTGCCAGAGTAGGGGGGCACCAGCCAAATCCCACCAGGAACACTGGGAGGGGACAGCAGGGCCTGCTTGGGTCACCTGGGAGCAAACATCAAGGAAATGATGCGTTTGGAGCCCACAAGGAGAAAATGTCCTTATATTATTAATATATTATTATAAAATTATTGTGCAAACTCTGAGAAATTCTGCACTGTTTTCATTTAACAGCACGAACTCTCCAACACCTCCATGAGGCTCCAGGTGAGACCTTGCCCAGTCCTGGGGGTGTTTTCATTGCCTGGATGGGTTTTGAGTTTTCTTTTGGGGTCTGATGCAATGGGAATCCTACTAAAGACAATTCCAAGCACAATGGATGAGGAGGAGGAGGAGGATGGGAAAGGTTTCTATCCCAGAGTGCTGATTGAAACTGCTCCCTTTGGGGCTGTCCCTTTAAGGAAGCCTAAAATCATAATTAAAGACTGCAGGCACCAACCACAGCTTCTCCTTAATATCTTTGGGTAATTAAAATTTGTCAGTGGGGGAGGATTAGCACAGGTTTTACACAGGATTTCAATTTAAATTTCATCTGATCCCTCAAAGTTTCTGCCTATCAATTTTTTCAGCAAACTTTAATCTGACAAACTCTAATAGAGCTGCAAATGAGACCCAGGGAGGTCTGGCTCACGTGTTGGATTTGGGAGCCTGATGGAACAACCTGGGCTGAGGATGCAGCCAGAAACACAGAAATGAGAGAAAACTGATCCTGGCTGGAATGAAAGCACTGAAGACAAGGCTGAATTAGCTGGGGTTTCAAGCCAGAGGTCTCCAGACAAGGCTGCATCTTCAAATCATGCTCAGTGCCTGCTCCAGACCTGAGGCAGGGCTGTGGGAGGGAGGGAAGCAGCTGGAGCATCAGAAAGCTGATGGGTTTGGACAGGAGGAAGGTTTTAAGCAGAAGAAAAAACCCCTTTATAAAGAGGTTTTAAGTAGAAAAGTCAGGATTTGATTTCCATCTCACTTGGGAAAAAAACCACAGACCTTGTGCAGGGAAATTTGAGATAAAGCACCCGGGTACTCATTGGAGACACAACAGCACAAACATTTATTTATCACTGAACATTCCGGCTGGAAATAAAACACAGGCTGTAATTTGTCCTGCTGAAAACACAGCAGTGGTTTTTTTTTTTTTTTGGTTTTTGGTTGTTTTTTTTGTTTTTCTTCATTCCCTGCTCCCCATTCTTTCCATCCAGCCACAAAAGTGGGTGGAAGTCAAAATTGCTGAGCCAAAAAATGTAATGGATGTACAGAAGGAGTGGAAGGCAACGCCTGGGATTCCAATTTACTGCAGAGCCCGTGGGTGGGGGCTGTGATTGCCCACAAGGAAATTGCCAGGGATGCAGATATTTTGCAGAGCTCCTTATTTACCTTCTCCTTTACTTTGCAAGTAAATAAGAGATTCAATAAGAGCTGGCAATTTTCTCACCCTCAGCCTCCGAGCAGCTCTCTATTTTTGATGATGAGTAGTAATTCCAACGTTCCTCCACAAAAAAAGCCCCGGCACGCACACAAACCCTCCCACCCTTCCACACTTTATATTTTCCTAATGGAAAGGGTTTACTTTTTAGTAAGAAATTACCCTTCATCTATGGAAAAAACATTTGATTACTTGGGAAAAAAAATCCCTGCTGAGCCACAGTGATATGGGTGATTTTGTGTTGCTGAAATAATCCAGATTTTTTGGGGATCTTTTTGATATAAAATCTAAAATTTAGATGGCATCAATGGGTTGGGAAGCTGTAGAATATCCATCCCATGGGCATCTGCCTTCCTGACTGGGAATATCAGATGGAATTTCCTGCAGAGGTGGCTCAGGGTGACGACTTGGAGGGAGGGAAGGTGAGGAGATGGGGGAGAAGGGAACCCAGCCCTGGGGATTGTCCCCAGGAGGGGCTTGGGAAGCGCAGGTGGCGTTTCATGGGATCAAAACCATTTGGAAAATCTGATTTCCAGCAGGTTTGGGAGTATCAGCAATGGATGTGGACAGTGCTGGGCATCCCATCCCTGACAGGAGGATTTATCCTCAGCAGCAGCAGCAGCAGCAGCAGCAGCAGCAGCAGATTTTGTGGAGAACTCCAGGGAAATCATGGAAACCCCAGTGGCTCCATGGGGGAGAGGTGGGAGGGAAGGGCTGGGAGCTGGGGCTGGTGCTCCCAGCCAAGCCTTGCTTTAAACAGCCCCTGCTAAAGCCAGCCTGAACTCCAGGACTCCAGCAGCAAAATGTCTGGAATCAGCCCCATAATCTGAAGGTCTGAGTTTGATCCTCACACGGGGCACCATTTACCACTGGCAGGGGGCTATTGACAGATCATGGACGGGACGGGGCTGATGTGCAATGTGCCTTGAGCTGTTTCATCTTTCAGCATCACTCTCATTACCTGGTTATGACAATGGGAAGATGGCAGCAGCTCACATTCCAGGCAGCAGACAAAGAATTTAATGTTACAACTTACTTTATAAGTTTCTTGACCAATCACACAAAGCAAAAGCACATTGACAGTAGTTCCATCCAACCACCATAAGCACAGGTACCTTTGGTTAAAACAATGCTTGCTTATTTTGAATACAATACCTGCTTGTAAACCTTAAAACACAACACACAGAGCTCCATTATTAAGCTTCAAACTTCCTAATATCTCTCTAGATAAACTTTTCTGTAGCTTAGAGAGATATTCCAGACAAGCTGTTAATACACAGGCAATTGTTCTATTTGTCCTTGCTTTTCTACTTTTTAAATAATTTTCCTGCTGACCAATCTCATGGCTGCTGCTTAGCTCTAATCACAGTTCTGCTGTCTCTGAGGCCTGCCTTTTGCAGCTTTCCCAAAACCCTCTGATTTTGTGGATTCCCACCGGAGGCAGCTGCTGAGGGTTGCAGAGCCCATCCTTGGCCAGGGAGAGCCACAAATTCCAGGCTGCTTTGGGTAGGAAGGGACATTGAGGATCATTGCAGGGACACCTCCCACTATTCCACATTGTCCAGCCTGGCCTTGACCATTCCAGGGATGAGTTTTCCAGGAGTTTCCTGCACTCTCTCAGACCCCAGGTGCAATATTTGGGGACCACTTCTCCCCTGGCCCAGACAGAAAATGACTCTCCTCGAATCCAGGGGTGTTGGCAATGAGCAAGTGAAGGTTGGAGCCAGCCTGGGCCATGCAGAGGTGGCTCCATGCCAAACTCATGGAAAACTCCTGGGAAGGTGCCTCTCATCCCCTGAATTAGCTCCCTGCAGCTTCAAAAAAAGAAAGGCCCTGAATAATGTAGACAGGAAAATGAGCACAGGACAATCTGGCTGTCACCCAGCTTATCCAAATATTGCTATTTTCGGGCTCTGTTTGAGTTTCTCTGCTCCTCAGAGGCACATCCCAAGATCCTGGTGCTTTTGATCTGGGACACACTGAATAATTCCCTTTAAACAATAATAAAAGAGGGATTTTTTTTTTCCCCACACTGCCGCCATAGCAACCACTGATGTCATAAATGTGGGGACATGACTTCATGGCAGCACCTGAGCTCAGGAGGAGCCTCTGCTCCAGAGCAAATATCCTCCAGGAGAGAGGGAAATATGGAAACCTGAGGGAACAGCAGAGCACTGCATTCCATAAATTCCTTTTCCCTCTGCTGAGGGTGAATATCCCTTGCCAAGGCGTCCAGGGAGGAGGAGAGGAATTTGGAGAAGTGGTTTGGCAGGTTCTGACCCATTCCCAGCCCTCCCTTGGGAAGCTGCAGAGCTGCACAAATGATTGTAAATAATCACAATTATTTAGAGATTGTAAATAATTCCAAAGGGGTAAAGGATTTTTTAAAGATTTTTGTGACAGCACCTGGTGGGAATCCTGGGGTTGGAGCTCAGCTCCTGCTCCCCAGGAGAGGGGAAAGGCTGTCCTGTTATATCAGGAACCTGTGAGAGCAAATGAGAATTAAAGGGGGGAATTCAAGCCATCTGAGGGAATCCAAGCCACCACTGATGAAAAATCTCTGTGGGAAGAGCTCCCTGCTCATCCCTGGGATTGCTCTGGGATGGCTGAGCTGAGCTCTTGGGAGGCATCCTGGACAAAAATAAAATGTACTGAGGCATTTCCAATTCAGCCTGGAGGCAAGCTCTGTCTGCAGCCCGTGGTTCACTTCACCATCTGGCAGGAGGAGCTGGAATCCATTTCCATCAGAGGCTTTGCCAGGAGGAGGAATAAAGGCAAGGTGGGAGCTGGTTTTTCCTCCAGGCTCCTGCTGCCTGGGCAAGCAGGAGGCTTTGCTTGAGTGTTGTCATTGCCTAAACCTGCAGCAAAAAGCAAACCCAGAGGGGTCTTTGTCTCCCCACAGGCTGGGGAATTTTATCCCAATTATTCCCAGGCTGGCTGCTCAAAGAGTCCTTTCTTCTGGTGTGTAATTCTAAAAAATGACTCTGTGGGGTTCACTCTCATCAATAACGGGGATCTGAGGGCAAGGAGCAAATCCCAGCATCCCAGTGCAGATCCAGCACCTGGAAAAGGGAGGAACCAGGGCCACACTGGGTATTCAGGGTGAATTTTAGTCACCAGCAAGGCAGATCAGATGAGGGCTGCTCTCTGAAGCTGCTCCATGTCCACGCACACATTTCACACAATATTCTGCAGAGCAGAGAGGGCTGTGTCTGCTGGGAGCCTGATTTCCCTGCTCCTGCTGGTGCCTGCCAATAACAAACAGATCCATTTACAAAATCTCTGTCATTGTCACCAGGCAAGTTCCTGCAGGGCCACCGAGACGTGGGCCTCGGGCCAAGTTTTATTGCTCCCTTCATCATCCTCCCCCTCCTCATTTTTGGGTTGCCTGCACTGAATTTTCAAAGCCTATTACTCACATCAGCCTGGGATTCCAGGGAACAGGATTCCAATAGTGTGCAAATATCATATTTGGAACAAAAGCCATTCCCCCTCTGCAGAAAAAAAACAAAGGGATGTGTGTTGGGGGCTTCAGCAGGTTCCTGCTGAGAGGCTGAGCAGGGATTTTGCTGCTCTGTGGGTTTTCCATGTGGCAGTGACAGGCAGAGGAACCAGGGGAGATCCTGCAGCTGCTCTGGTGGTGCCAACTGGGATCGTGCAGAGGACTGAGATGTTAAAAAATGCCCAAAAAAAGCCTGCACAGGGCCTAAAAATGCCTCTGAAACAGCCAAGAGGCTGCCCTGCAGCTATAAATATCAAAGAACAAGTCTGTGGTTTGTCCTGAAGCCACAACTTCCCCTGGCTGGGACAGGGATGGCTCCTGGTGGAGATGCCCTGGGGAGAAGGAAGGGAGAGGAGACTGAGCATCCTCTTGCTCCTTCCTCCCTGCCACAACCAGATTTATGGGCCAGAGAGCTCCAGGGCACAGCTCAGAGCGTGGTTTGTTCAGGGAATGCACTTGAACTGCCTCAGTTCCCCCAGTTTCTCTCTCAATTCCCTCCTTTCCCCCAGTTCTCACCCCTTGCTGCACACAGGAGGGGCTGGGCCCTCTCCAGCTCCTCTCCCTGCTGGAAATTTCCCTTCTCAGCAGCTGTTTCCATGCCCTGCCCCAGCTTCCCTCCTCCCTCCCAGGCCATAACAGCATTTCAGCCACCAAAGTGGGACAAAGGACGATTTCATATTTCCTTGTTGTCCTTGGGATTAAATATTCTTAAATAATAACACCAAAAAGGCTTAGAGCAACAGAGGGAATCCTCCAGAGGTCCCATTAATTCAGCACAGCCAAGAGACACAGGATTACAGGGTGGGTCAGGCTCTGCCCACTGCAAGGTGCAGGATTTATCTGTCCCAAAACAACGGGGTTTTGCTGAGCTGGTTTCACGTAGAAGCTTAAAATCAGGAGGATGTTAATCTGCTTTTCCAGTCCCTGCCTTTAATCAAAGCCTGTTGTAATTAATGTGCACGCTAATAACTGTGGAAATGGAGGGCAGGTTTAATGGGAAGAGTCTGCACAAATGGAATTTCAACCAGAAAATGCAGTTTGGGGTGGTTTGGGGCTTTCTGAAGAGCTACCAGGCTGCTGCTCCAGGGAAGGAGCTGCTCTCCTCTCACACCATTAGGGACCAGTTAAACTCTTCCCAGGTAAAATCCCACCTGACCTGGTGAGTGAGGAGTGCCAGAAAAAGGCAGGAGGGGAAAAGGAGCCTGGGTGGGTGTTTTACCCCTCTATAGTCCCTTGGGAGCTGCCAGCATGGAGAAGATGGAAAATCACACCTGGAACAGGCTGGAAAGCAACACTGACATCATGAGAGTGCCAGCAGGGGATGGAGAGAGCCACAGCCCTGCCCTGCCACTGAATATTCCCTAGGGAAAAAAAAAAAAGCCTGGATGGAGAGAAATGCAGAAACTTGTTGAATTAACCCAGAGATTTAATGTCCAGCTGTTGTGGAGTTCAGAGGCATAAAAGATTACTGAGCTCCGAGGTCCTTTGCCACAGGGACCAACAATTTCTGCTGCAACAGGGCTATCAAGAATTGGGATTGTGTTTTATGGGGCTGATATATGGCCCCATAAAGGAGAGACAAGGTCTCTTTCTTCCCTCTTTGAGTAGTCAGTGAGTCACGCCACAAAGACACAATAAACTCAGCTGGAACGCTCAGGATTCCAAAGCAGCAATGCCAAAGTCTCCATATTATTACTATTAATTATTCCTATTATGACATTAATTTCTAAGCCATCAATCTCCACACTATTTGGGTACTGTGACTTAAATTTAGCTCAAAATTAGCATACATTAGCTAAATTAATGTAACATACCATATGTGGCAAAAACTAACGCAACATAATGTGGAATAAATTACAATAATTTAACATTGACTCTCAGGACTTGATGAGACTGTAAATCTTCTTTAAGGACCGAGATTAAAGCAAGAAACATTCACAAGTAAATTCGTTTTATGCAGGAACAGCCTTTGCAAAGGCCGTGTTTTGAAACCCAGTTCATTTAGGGAAAGGTTTCATCCAATTTGCCACTTAATGGCTTTGCTTTGCAATTACAACGTTCCCTTCCACCCAGAGCACCTGCAGCACTTCCCCAAGAATAAATCATTTGCTGTGTGTCCTGCAAAGCCCAGGAGCACCAGCATCCCTGGCTTTTACAGGAGTGGGAATGAGCTGTGGATAGAGGAGGGTGCTCGGCCCAGGCTGGGCTAGGCCTCAGAATTCCTGACTGTTGCTTCTCCATAAAATCATCATAAATCATCCATAAATCATCCACAAAATCATCCATGAAATCATCCATAAATCATCCACAAAATCATCCATAAAATCATCCATAAATCATCCACAAAATCCCCACTGCTGCCGGGGCCAGTGATGGAACCTGCTCCCTCAGGCTCTGCTCAGGCAGCAGGGCCCATTCCTGCCAGAGCCCCGTGGGACAGAGGTGCTGGTGATTCCCACTCCAAGGAAGATGCCAAAGCTTCTTCTTTTTGTTGGAGGAGGTGTCCAGCTTCGACAGAGCGATGCTTTGATGTTTTCACTGCAAGAATCACACTGAGCTCCTGCTGGAACCTTCCACCCTGCCTGCTGCTGAGGCGGCTCTTCCTGTCCACATCCAGGGATCCCTGCAGGAAACTCTTCCAACATTGCCTTGTCCCTCAGAAAAACACAAGGAACACAGGGGAAACTCTTCCCCCATTGCCTTGTCCCTCAGAAAAACACAAGGAACACAGGGGAAACTCTTCCCCTCATTCTCTTGTCCCTCAGAACAGCACAGGGAAACTCTTCCCCATTTTCTTGCCCCTCAGAAAAACACGAGGAACACAGGGAAACTCTTCCCCCGTTCCCTTATTCCTCAGAAGGACACAGGGAAACTCTTCCCCCATCCCCTTGTCCCTCAGAAGGACACAAGGAACACAAGGAAACTTTTCCCCCATTCCCTGGTCCCTCAGAAGGAGCACAGGGAAACTCTTCCCCCATTTTCTTGTCCCTCAGAAGGACATGAGGAGCACAGGGAAACTCTCCTCTCATTCCCTGGTACCTCAGAGCTTTGCTGCAATTCCTGCACTCTGGGATCATCCCAACCACATCTCCCTCTCCAGGGGAAGCTCTCTCTCCCTGGAGAGCCTCCAGGGAGGAAGGGAGAGGAGAGACAGTGAAGACATTGCCCTTGGAAAATGCAGAAGCAGGTCTATTAGTCAGAGAAATCCATTACTCAGGATGATGGATGCCCTTTCCTGCTGTGCTCTGGAATTCAAGCCCGGATCTGTGTTGCAGCTTCCCGAGGACACATTTACATGACAAGTACACAGATCCCAGCCCCCTGGATTTCTGCAGGATTGCAGAGCTGCTCTGGCCCTTGGAGAGTTGCCCCTTTCTGGGCCCCACCTTTAGGAATCCCACCCAAACACCCCAGATCCCCCATGGCACTGAGGGAGCACGAGCAATGCTTCCCCCAAAGGAATTTGGGTCAGTTTGGGGGAGCCCAGGGGGTGTCTGAGGGGATTTGCTCATCAGGGACAGCTCAGAGGTGGTCCTGAGATCCTAAGAGATGCTTGTGGGGAAGATGAGAAGCCTTGTGCTTCCTCCATGGATTGTGAGCCAGAATTCCTGAGCCCCAAACACACCCCAGAGCCACCAGCAGCCCAATTTCTGCAGGATGGGGACAGATCCTCGCCTAAAAAACCTTTGAGCCCAAACCAAGGGGCAAAACAATTAGGAAAGCTGGCTCCAAGTGCACTGGAATAGGAGAAAAGAGATGAGGAAGGTGAAATTCCTGCCCTGCATCCCTACATCCCTGCATCCCTGCATCCCTCCCTCCTGTGTGCTGCAGCTCAGTGGGGTCCTGCTGAGGAGCTCCCACTGCAGGAATAAATCCCTACAAATCAGCATCCATGGCATGGAACCACATTCCCATGGAAATTGTCATTTTCCTACACTAAAAAAAAAAGGGAGAAGAGGTTTTTAAGCCAGGCAGAGGGATGATGAAAGCCTTGAGGTCCTGGGCATCATCCTCAGCAGGAAGGTGCTGATGGAGGGAAATATTATTTTTCAATATTAAACCAATCTTGAAGTGACTCAGAATCCGGTGACAGTGGGGTAATTGAATCAACCAGCTCCAAATCATTTCACCTTTGGAGTAAGAAAATGCACAAGTGGGGAAAATCACAAATGAAATGTTCCAAGGCAGCTGAAATCTGGTTTTGGGGTATTTTTACATCCCATTCTCCAAGATGTTATGACACAATGGCAAAATGTGAAAACACAGGGATTTTCTGAGTGATAAAAAAATTGAAATTTTTCTCACTCCTCAGCAGGCGTGAGCTCAATGTTATAAAGGAGGTTTTAAAGCTGTGGAGAAGGTGATGAAAGAATATTAATGATATTCTTAGATGAGCAGTAAAATACACTGATGCTGCTAATAAATTGTAGCTGCTTCCGTGGCCCTTGGGATTTGGGATGGATACAAGCTGATCTGAGAGATAATTTTGGTTGTGCTTTCCAGGAACAGGGTGGAGGAGAAAGGTTAAAATTGGGGACAGTGGCTGTGCTGGGAGGACTCAAGGAAAACTGGGGTGATTCATCACCTGAGAACAAAGCAGCCCAGACTGAAGGGACCATTAGAAGCGAAGCTAAAACCTCCAAATTATTCATCAGTCCTCAAGCCGGGCCTGCTTTTTATCTTGCAAATAAGATGTCAGATCTCAGGAGCCTTAATTCAGTCCCTGCTTCCCCAATCTGGTGGCCCATCCATAACGATTTGCTTTTAAATACCCCACATTCACCAATTCCTCCTTTTATTGGCTTCATTTGAAACCATCCTGGCCATCTTTTTCTGTCTTCAGGAGATATGACAGAGCCCTTCCACGGAGAGAATTGACTATAAAAGGTGCTAATAAAGGAATCAATCTAACATTATAGCACATATTTAGAATTAATTCTACCTATTCTACCCCCCTTAAGCAGCACCTAATAACAGCAGGAATTATCTGGAAAGGTGCAGCCCTTGATTTAAAAACTGATGTGTGGCAGGGTAATGGGATTAAAAATGAATTGCCATTCCTAATGGTTTCCCACAGCATCCATCTCTCTGTCAGGGCTTCCCAAACAACACAGCCTGAAATTAGTCTGGCTTGTTTTAAGACTCTTCCTAATGATCCTCAGAATGAATCCCTGCAATTTGGCAGCGTCATTTTGGAGTTAAATATCAGCTCTTTATTTGTTTATTTATTTATTTTGTGTGTGCGTGTTGATGGCACACAAGCAGTTCTTCACTTAGCAGTGGATAAAATAAAGTGAATTATTGGAGGAGGATCGGATGTTTTGTTGCTCTGCCACCATGAGCACCCCAGGCTGGCGGCGTCTTGGTGGAAATTAACCCTAATTTGGGACATTGATCTTTTGTTCCCCTTGCTGAGCTGTGGGACAGGGACAGGGCTGGTTCCTCAGCAGGCTGTGCTATTCCCAAATGGATATTCCTGGATTTGGCAGCCTGCAGCACACCTTGACAATCCTGTCCCTAATTAAGTGACAATCCTGTTCCTCTTTATGAGGCAATCCTGTCCCTATTTAAGTGCAGCCCTGACCCCACCCTGTTCCTTTGGAGTACAAACCTCATTGTGGTACTGGCTGAGGCAGCACATTAAAGCATTATTTTCCCTTTTTTTCCCCCATGTTCTCAAGTCCTAAAGTTTTCCACATCCCAAGGGAAATAAAAATACAAGGAAGCTTTGATATTCCCTGGCACATCTCCTGCAGAGCTGCCTGGGTGCCACCAGCAGCCCTGGCACGGGGGCAGAGGCGCCTCGAAAGAGGTGTGGAAGGAGAGGTACCAAAAATAAACTCGGGGTTTTCCCTTTTTTCCCTTGCAGGGCAGATCCTACAGGCTCGGGCTGAGGGTGGTTTGTTCCCAGCCCGTGGATGGGGGTGCCCATACAGGTGCCCCAATCTCCCTGTGTCCCCATCTCTCCACACAGGTGACACAAATCAGATCCAAACCCATTCCCAGTTCTGGGCGCAGCCTGGGAGCTGGGATTCCTCTAATTTCAAGCACCATCCCTCTGGGTAGCAAAGACATTAAAGGAGCTGCTTTCAATTTCCATCTTCTGAGGGGTTTATTAATAAACGCTGTGGGTAAATATCCTCCATCCAATTATGACAAACACCTTGAAGGTACAGTGTCCTTTTAAACAAACATTAGATGCCTTATTAAATCCAAATTAAATGCTCACTGAGGGCCATTCATTGACAAAAAGCTGTTTCCCAGAGTAATGAGCAGGTCACCTCAGCAGGGTATTTCTGCCCGACCTTGGCTCCTGAGGGACAGCCCTGCAGAATGCACCAAAAGCTTGGCTGATGAATGGCTCTGGCAAAATGCTCTTGACCTTAGGAGACACTCCAGAGTGATGAACACTTAATGATGAAAGGCTTCAGCAAGAGGTTTGTTTTAATTTCTGGCCAGAACGTGCAATTTTCAGGCTCTTTGCTTGCTGGGGGAAGGAAAGGATGGAGAGGGGAGGGTAAATTTCAGGATTTGACCAAAGTGGTTTAACAGCATTGCTGAAGGGCACTGAAGGGGCTGTGGGGGATGTGCTTCCCTCAGCCCCTCTAAATTCAGGACAGATGGAACCTGAATTCTGTTTTTTTCTGGGCTTTTCCTTGGGGTCTTTGGGGATGCCCTCCTAACACCCCCCACCCTTCCAGGCTCACAGCATCCTTGGAGCTTTGTGCTCTCCCAGCCCTTCACATCTAAGGGGACAGCAGCTAAAGCTAAAGCCCCACATCACCTCATCCCTCTGAGTTCTGAGATCCCTTCTCCCCAAATTCCAGCAGGCTGAGGTGCCAGGGAGAGTCCCCAAACCTCCTGAAGCCTTTGCTCTCCTCCCTTCTGAAGGCAGTAAAGGAAAGGGAGGAACGACGGTGCCATCTGCTCCCGTGCTTGTCACCTGCTCTGACAAGGCCAATTGTTTGTGTGACTGCCACACACATCCCCTGGGCACCCAGCAATCCCCAGGGCCTTTTTCCTGGCACTCCCAGAAAGGTGGGAAAAGAAACATTGAGGTGCATCACTCACTTGGAGGGGCACAGGAAGGGATGGAGAGGTCACAAGCCCTGGGTCAGAACAGCTCCAGGGCTTGGAGCCAGGCTGAGAGCAGCCAGGGACCCCGAAAACCTGGCAGTGTGGTGACAATAATGACATCACTGCAGTGGCCAGAAAAAGATGTGGAGGTGTCACCATCCAGAATGGAAGGATGTACAAAACAAAAGTGAGCAAGAGGTAAAGGAAGGGAGAGGATGGCTCCAGTCTCTCTGAGGGTTGACTGGGAAATCAGTAGAGGAGGTTAAAAAAGGGGAAAATAAAGATTTGGCTGGAAAATTCGCTTGGAATCACAGACCAAAGTCCCCATGGAGCGAGGTTTGAGCTAGGCTTGCCAGCAGAGCTGCAGGTCCCCACGGGGCCAGGTTTGGTGACAATGCTTTGTGTGAGTATTTTATACTTGGGCCTAAGTGCCCCTTGGAAAATGACACCAAAAATTCCCCCAGGAATGTCAGCCCTGCCCTCCCGACCCTTGGGCAGCCTCAGGTACTGGGAGTGGCACCTCAGGGACTGGTGGATTCTGGTGTGACCCTCTGGGTGAGGCAGCAGCAGCAGGAGCAGCTCTTCATCCGGCTCTCCAAGGAGATGAGAAGGATTTTTCCCTGAGTGCAGGAAGATGTATTGGTTCAATCTCAGTAAACACTCACAGGGCCTGGGCTCCAGTGGGATTCTTCTGTTCTGTTCTTTTTTTTTTTTTTTTTTTTTTCCCCACCAACTAATTACATTTAAACAAATTCTCACTCTTGAGCTTGTTGGGAAGTGTCAGATCCTGTTTTTGTCAGTTGGCCTCTCCCTGGCTGAGCTTGCCTGGCACTTCCATTAACCTTGCAGGGCATTTTGCTTATGAAACAGTGGAACAAATGAACAATGTGCCACTTGGCCTGGAGTTCCAGTCCAGCTGCTCTTTAATTGGCCTGAGTTTTAAAGTGGCCCAGCCTCCATCCTGCAGGTTCCTCTCTGCCCTCACCTCAAAGATAACCCCAGGGAAAGACAAGATGCAGCACAGATGAAACAGGAGACTCTCCATCCCTGTGGATGTTGATAAAACCCATCTCCTCCACTTGGAGTGAGAGGCAGGACCTCACCTTACCCCAAGGCATTGCTCTTTTGTGATGGGCATTTGGGGATTATCCCAATTAACAGCAGTGGAGGGTGCAATCACACACCCCAAATTCTTGATTTTTAAGTCTTTTTCTTTAACCTTTTCTTCTTCACAGGTGTTGGAGGGAGGGCTCTGCACTGTCACAGATGACATCATGAATTTGGATTTCAGAAAGCCTCCAGGAAGATCTCTGCTGTCAGCTCTGCTTTTTTTTATATATATATATATGTATATATTTTTTTTATATTAGTTATGAGACAAGCCAAGGAGATTTAGGAAAGCCCTGAGGGCATGGCAGGAAGACAGGCCCTGCAAGATGAAGAGTTTGGCAGCCAGCTTGGGACAGGCAGGCTCACGTGCCTCTCATACAGAGAGAATTCAGCCCAGCTTTGTCTCCAGGAGCATAAATCAGCCTGACACTGGGAACAGGAGCCATCCTACCTCGGGGAAAAGTCACCCTCAGCCCACGAGCAGCTTTGCTCCATCCAGCACAGAGAATCCCACCTCCCACGGGGCTGCCCCATCCCTGCAAGTGGCCAAGGCCAGGCTGGCTGGGGTTTGGGGACACCACGGAGCAGGAATTCAGGATCCTGTGGGGCAGCAAACACCTGCCTTGCTTTGCATCCAGCTTTCCCTGCTCCTTCCCTCCCTGCTCACCCCATATCCAGCTTTTCATGGTCCTTCCCTCCCTGCTCACCCCATATCCAGCTTTTCATGGTCCTTCCCTCCCTGCTCACCCCATATCCAGCTTTTCATGGTCCTTCCCTCTCTGCTGACCCCATATCCAGCTTTCCCTGATCCTTCCTTCCCTGCTGACCCCATATCCAGCTTTCTGTGATCCTTCCCTCTCTGCTCATCCCATATCCACCTTTCCCTGATCCTTTTCTCCCTCCTCACCCCACATCCACCTTTCCCTGATCCTTTTCTCCCTCCTCACCCCATATCCACCTTTCCCTGATCCTTTTCTCCCTCCTCACCCCATATCCAGCTTTCCCTGATCCTTCCCACCCTGCTCACCCCATATCCAGCTTTCCTTCATCCTTCCCTCCCTGCTGACCCCATATCCAGCTTTCCCTGACCCTTTTCTCCCTCCTCACCCCACATTCACCTTTCCCTGATCCTTTTCTCCCTCCTCACCCCATATCCACCTTTCCCTGATCCTTTTCTCCCTCCTCACCCCACATTCACCTTTCCCTGATCCTTTTCTCCCTCCTCACCCCACATCCACCTTTCCCTGATCCTTTTCTCCCTCCTCACCCCACATCCACCTTTCCCTGAGCCCTCCCTGCTTGCTCCCCCCATCCTTCAGCCCTGCGGGCACTTTTCAGCTTTGTCTCTTCCTCCTACACTGTCCCAAGGTGATTCAGCCCCCTGCTCTTTATTCAGAGCCACTTTTGGCAGTGCCTGTGTTATTTATTTCCCGCTGTCCCCAAAGAATTGTCCCTCTGCTGCCTCGTCTGACAGGGTTAAGCCTTTTCCTCTGTGAAATAAAGGAGCCTCTTTTCCTGTCCTGGGAAAATAATGCTGATGGCACCAGGAAAAAGTGGCAGTAGATCAGATCAAGCCACGATACAGAGAACTTAAAGTGGGCTTCAAGGTAGGGAAAAGCTGCCAGAATTCAAGAAGCACTTGGACAAGGCTCTCAGGCACAGGGGATGGGTTTTAGGGTGTCCTGTGCAGGGCCAGGAGTTGGATTGGATGCTCATTGTGGGTCCCTTCCAGCTCAGAATAGCCCATGGTTCTAAACAAAGGCAGGAGTTTGCTTCAAAACGCCAACAAAACAGCAAATTACATTCACAGAGTGTGTTCAGACCTGCTAATCCTGGGATTTAATTTTCAGGTCAGGCAAGAGTGAGGGGGGAACCGACCTCATGGGAAAAATGGGTGTGGGATCTCAGGAAAATCTCCCCAAAAAATCCCACAGAGCTCCAAAGTGAGCACTGCAGCGCTCCAGTACAGACCAGTTTGGTTCCACAAGAGCACAGAGCATCCATCAGAGCATCCTCAGAGCTTCTGTAGCTGCTGGGGGTGTACCAGAACACCAGCACAGCCCAGCAGCTTGCAGGAAAAATATTGCCCAGTTTGATGCCTTCTCCTTTGGAATAATCCCACAGCTGGGTCCTGACACCGCTGTTAAATGCCCTGGACAGCAGCACTACTGAAACCAAAATATAAAAGCCAGGAGAGAGACTGGGAGAAACATGTGCAAGGAACAGTCTATTAATACCTGCCTACACTGCCAGTGGCTTTAATCAGCACTAATAATCCCTCACTGTCAGCAGCATTTCCATTCACCCTCTAATTTTAAATAATTATTATAATAAAGATTCTATTACCAAATGCTGGAAACAGTGTCCTTGTCACTAAAACTGTGGCTGGTAATTGAAAAACAAACCAGCAGAGGATCTATCAGGCACAAACCCCAAAGAAAGGGAGCATTAAGCACCAGGCTGCAGAGCCCTTTGCCTGTCATAACCCATTAGGGGTTTCATTACACATCCTGCTGGAGCTGGGGATGCAGGAAAAGCCAGGTCCAGGAAGGGGAGACCTAAAGGGGCAGAAATTCCAGGGAAATCAGGTTTGTGTCAACATTGTTCTGCTGGAATAAAGCACCTGGCAGGAGGATTGGCCTTGGCTCCTGTGGGGGGGAAATCCCACATCAGCACCAGCCACATCTGGGTGTGTTCTGTACATTGATTTTTATTTTTTTTCTTCTCTCTTTTCATTCATTCCACCTTGTGCAGGAAAATCCCGGAATCACAAACTGCTTTGGACTGGAAGGGAGCTTAAAAATCACCCAGCTCCACCCCCTGCCATGGGGACACCTCCCTCTATCCCAGGCTGCTCCAATTCCCATCCAACCTGCCCTTGGAGCCTGCCAGGGATGGAGCTGCAAATTCTCTTCAAGCAATCCTATAACCCCCCGAAGAAATCCTATAGAAATCCTTTTCCTTTGAAGTCAGTGCAGCTCCAGGGTTCCTGTGCTGGAATCTCCACTGCAGGAGCAGAGTCCAATGAAGCCATGCAGGAAGAGAGGCCATTCTCTCACCAGTCAATTAATCAATTTCCCAATTAGGCAGCCCACTGATGGGTGTGGGGGGAGCTGGGCAGCCCAGGGAAGTGCAGGATGAGCTCCAGGCCTGCTGCACCTTTGCTGTTGGGTTCTCAGGGCAGCTGCTCTGGGAGGGTGTTGATTTACCTGGGCAAGGGAATATTTTACAGTCCTGAACCAGCAGAGCTGGAGTGGAAGGGGTGGTTTCCCTCTCTCCCTGTTCCTAGAGGCCTGGATGGAAACGAATCCAATTAAATACAGAAAAACAGTACTCCGACATAAATGTAATTAATTAAAAACTAGAAAAATACCAAGAGAAAGAGAAATGTGGCTGAAATTTACTCTCTACATTGGCACAGGGTGCCCAGAGCAGCTGTGGCTGCCCCTGGATCCCTGGCAGTGCCCAAGGCCAGGCTGGACTGGGCTGGGAGCAGCCTGGGACAGTGGAAGGTGTCCCTGCTATGGCAGGGGTGGCACTGGATGGGCTTTAAGGACCCTTCCAACCCAAACCCTCCGGTGATTCTATGAAAATCAAAAAAATTTGCCATTAAAAATAACAGCAGAGCCACATTTCCAAGCAGTCCTGCCAAAAGTACTTCCCCCCACAGCACAGCAGCCTCATCCCAACATCTTCATTCAGCAGCTTCATTCCTTTCCTTTGGAACGGCTCTGGAGCCCAGAGAAGACAAATTTCCCTTGAAAAGAGAAAGAATTTGGGAGAAGGACCCAGAAATCTCAGCTCAGTTTCTTTGCAGCCTCCCCACGACCCCAGCCCTGTTTCATAAGCGCTGCTCTTTATGTGCCACCAGCTGCTTCTCTTCTGCCTTTTTACTGTCCTTGAAAGTGGAAGCTTCAAGCTTTGGCTTGAAATTTATTATTGATAATAAAATAAATAAGCAATCATTGCAAAAAGCCCTAAAACACTTTCATGCTTAATTTAAATGCACCGATATAACATTTGGAATAATCTCATGAATAGATGCAAGGGACTAAGATCACACAGAAAAACATCAGCAAATTATCCAGTTGCCAACACAACTTCCTGATAATAAAAGGCAGCTCAGGACAATTTACCATTGTTTAACCAAATTTATTTATCTCCACATAATAGCAGCGCAGCCCTGGGGGAAGCAGTTGGGGGGAAATAATTGGGAGTTGATTTATATTGTATTTGTTGGCTTGAAATTGGAAGAGAAAATAAAAAGGTGGAATATTGTAGAGAAAAAAAAAAAAATCATTCCAGAATAATTAAATCTCTTTAGAGGGAGGCAGTTTACAGCTTCAAGGTGCCCACCTAGCTGGGGAGCCAATATTCCCATTCCCCCAGTGGAAAAATCCATTCTTTTCTTCAATAAATCCATGGTTGCCACTGAAAATCCCCAATTTTTATGGGAAGGCTATTTTCCTGTGAAAATGCCAACTCGATGGGAAATAACAGAGCCAGCCCTGCTAGTGAGGAGTTTGAAAAGGTTAAAGAAAGTCTGAAAGATGTTTGGGAAACACAGGGAAAAGAAAATGCAAAAAACGCGAGGAGAACACCCAGAATTTTCCCTCCTGCCAGGCTCATTCTGGAGGAGAGGCTTCACCTGTGGTAGACTTGTCAGGAAAACAAAATACATGGGGAGAATAACAAAAAAAGCTCATTATTTATCAGAGATTTGATGTGTTCCCAGAGCTGCCTGGAAGGGAGGCAGAGGGAACACTGAGGTGTGGAGCTCTGGATCCTTCAATCCCAGACTTTGGCAGGATGGAGGGGTCCCAGAGGGTCACCAGGGCAAAATCTCACCTGGGAGCTCCCAAACCCTGCACATGCCGTGGTATTGAACCATATTTCTCAGGGAGAGTCCAAGATCACTTCAGGGTTTTTTTTTTGTTCCCTAGACCCAGGCTAACTTTAGGCTGAGCAAGACTCTGCAGGAGTCCCAGCACAGCAGAAGGCGAAGCTCTTATTTGGCAAGGTGCAAACAGGGTGACAGCAGCAGAGGAAGATGAAAATGTGACCTGGAAATCTGGGATTGGAATTTCTCCTGAGCTCCTTCCCGTCTGTCCTTGCATCCAAGCTGAGGGGATGCTGCCAGGAAGGACCAGGCCAGGACAATCCCTCACCCACCTGGGACATCTGGGCTCTCCAAAATCGCCGTGTGCACGACCAAGCAGGACTCTGGGAGAAGCATTTTGCTTTGTGTCAAAAAGGATCACCTTAAAACTCTGCATTTCCTTTAAATCACACTTGAAACCTGAAATATTTTGCTGGAGCCTTGCCCTGTTGGTCATGCAGAGATTCCAGCCCAGAGGGAAGTTTCTTTACCCAGTTCCTGTGCTCTTGCTGACCTTTTCTCTATCCCACATCCCAGCAAAGCCAGAGAATTCCTCTGAGGACCAGAAGAATTCTCTCCAACCCCTTCACCTCCCTGGGGCATCACTTCTGCCACCCACCCTGCCTTTAGGAGCTCTGAGCTGTAAATGTTCGTTGTTTTTTCTCATTTTTTACCCATTTAACATCCTTACACATCAGAGCAGCCTATTTATGGCCCCTTCTGCAGGAGGATCCAGGTAGCCACGGGCCACCTCAAGCAAACACAACCTGAGAGATCCCTTTGTGCTGCAAATTGTGCTGCTCCTTCCACTCCACCCAGAGCCCAGCAGGAGCAAGGAGCCGAATTCTCCCAAGGATTCTTCACTCCTCATGTGAAAATTGAAATTTCCTCGCCTTTCCTTGCTTTACACCCAACCTGAGCTGGTTCTTTGGCTAAAATGAGAGGAAGCATCTCGTCCCCAGGCTGAAATGGCAATTAAGGACTTAATTTGTAGATGGCTTCTCACATTGCTTGGGATTAATTATTCCACTAGATGGACCCAAGAGCATTCCCAGTGTCCTGTGCCCTGCCCCAGGAAAGGTCTGAGCAAGGAGACTTAAATTACTCATCACAGTCCTTCAAGGCAGGATTGCACATCCCAAGATGGAAATCTCATTACAACTCCTTCCTTTGTCCCACATCAACGCCAAATCCACAGGGAAACAGTTTCCTTCGCTTCTTTCCTTTAATTAAGAGTGTGTGTAACAGCAATTTATTTAAATAAAGTTACAGCCTTCCAGCAGAGCTCTGCTCCACGTCCACAGCCAGTGCTGGGCCTTCCCACATTTCCTCTGCACATTATTGACTGTGAGAGTGCCCAAAAAATGGGGTTGGAATGGATGTATTTGCTAGCAAACGGTGCCATCTGTCACCCTGGCCACTTTTCCTGGAGGATGTGTGTCCATCAGGCCAGGCCAGCAGCCCCTCCTGCTCTCCCAGTTGGTGTTTGTGCTCCCCAGCCCGTGCAGCAGTTACAGATGGCCTGGCTCTTCAATATTTTATCAGCCTCTGCCATCCCCCCAAATCCCCAAAGCAGCTTCATTTCTGCCTTCCTCAATCTACTGGAATGGAAAGTTTACCCAGAGCGAATTTTGGCCAAGCCAGAGTCCTCGGCTGAACTCACCTCACTCTGCAGCAGCAGAGCCATCCTCAGCTCTCTCTGCCTTCAATCAGAGATGGGATAAAAGGATTCTGCTCTCAGAGGACTCAGCTGAGCTCAGCTCATCCCTGCCAGTGCCACAGAGCTGCTGAAGCTCTGCCAGATATCCTCATGGACAAATCCTGGTGCATCCCTCAGGCCAGCAAGGGAAGGAGGGCTCCAGGGAGGATTGGTGACCTGGCTGCCAGCCTCACTCCAAAGGCTTTGCAGTGTCCTAGAGAGCCCCTGGAAAACCAGCAGCCTCAGAGACTGCACATCACTGCAGCTCCTGCCTGACCCTCTGTCCTGAGCAAGAGGTAAAATATTTATAATTAACCACACAGAAATTAAAAACAGCTTTAGTATCCAGGCTCGGTCCAGCCAAGGGAAGCTGGGCTGTCACACCCCTGGCACTGCAGATGTGAAATCCCAGCATCATTTAGGCTGGAAAAGACCTCCAAGATCATCGAGCCCAACCACTAAACCTCATCCCCAAGGGCCACATCCAAGCCATTTCTGAACCCTTCCAAGGATGGTGATTCCAGCATTTCCCTGGGCAGCCTGCTCCAAACCTGAGTGAACCGAATACTCAACAGTTGTTGTTTCAGAGGAAATGCTCAAGCAAACACAGGAGTTACACAGCATCCCTGAACTGGCCTTGATTCACCTCAAAAATCCTCCCCAGCCTGATTTTAACAGGAGCCTGACCCTTCCTTGCTGGTGCTGTCCCTCCTCCAACCACACCCGTGACTGAGGCACACCCAGAATGGAGGTGACATCCACTGTCCCTTGTCACAGAGCACCAGTGACCCAAAACAGACAGAGGGATGGATGGATGGATGATGGAGGGATGGATGATGGATGGATGCATGGATGGATGGATGGATGGATGGATGGATGGATGGATGGATGGGATGGATGGATGATGGATGGATGATGGATGGATGATGGATGGATGGATGATGGATGGATGATGGATGGATGGATGGATGGATGGATGATGGATGGATGATGATGGATGGATGGATGATGAATGGGTGGATGGATGGATGATGGATGGATGGATGGATGGATGGATGGATGGATGGATGGATGGATGGATGGATGATGGATGGATGATGAATGGATGGATGGATGATGATGGGTGGATGGATGGATGATGGATGGATGGATGGATGGATGGATGGATGGATGGATGGATGGATGGATGGATGGATGGATGAACCTCAAGGATGTCCAGTTTATTGCCTGGAACAGCCTCCAAACCCAGGCTCTGGAGAGGGAATGCTGAGG
Organism: Molothrus ater; assembly: GCF_012460135.2. Taxonomy (NCBI): domain Eukaryota; kingdom Metazoa; phylum Chordata; class Aves; order Passeriformes; family Icteridae; genus Molothrus; species Molothrus ater. The sequence continues at coordinate 8,735,001 of NC_050497.2, read as the reverse complement.
ATCCCTCCAACCAGGACTTCTGGTGTTTCCACAATGCTGGAGCTGCTCCAAGGAAATTGTGAGGGTTGTACTCACCCAAGGACTCCTCTGTCCAGCTCACAAACTCAACACACTGTCCCAGATTTGGTCCCAGGCCCAGCTGTAGCTCCGTGACCAAGCCCCCACCTGGAGGAAGGTGCTCCTCACCCGGGGGGAATTCATGGCTTTGGGCACAGGGAAGCCAATTATCCCTTTCCTCATTTCTCGATTCATTTTCACCTGTCCTCCTGCTAATCCCTGGGCCTTTCCGTTCAATTAGCACCCTCTCCATATGGGATGAGGAACAAGCCTCGGCAGCAGAGATTTAACCCTTCCCAAGGCAGAAAAGATGGAATGAAACCCCAGGCAAGGAAACGTCCTGGTTCTGGGGGCACTCCTTGCTCATGGCATTGCTGCCTTGGCTGCAGAGCAGCTTCACTTCCAGCTGGCATTCCCTGCTCAAGGAAACGCTGATTTTCCTACAGATTTACTCCCCTGCTCAGCTGACAGGAGCAATTACCTGCTTTGCTTTGTCTCATTTGTGTTATGGCAAACAGATGTTTTGGGAATTGCTGCACCACCCAGATTTTCCTGAGATGACTGGAAAAGAAAGGAATTGGGGGTTTGGGTTTTTTTGTTTTTTTTTTGTGTATTTGATCCTATCAGTTTAAGGTTCTGCATCATGGCTATTGATAAATGATAGTTCAATCGCCCCCCCATAACTCAATCTCCTGCAATAGTTGTCCCTTATCTTGGGAAACAGGAAGATATTGGGAAAATACAATTCCTAGGTAATTACAAATTGCAAAGGTTGGGAAAATACAATTCCAAGTAATTCCTAGGGATGGATCCCCTGGGCATCTTAGGATTCCTAGGGCACCCCAAATGACCAAATCTTTAGATGTAATTTATATAAATGTACCTACACAGCAGCTTTGTCTCTTCAGCTGCATGTTAAACTGACCAGAGTCACAAACACAGCACAGAGCAGCAGAATTCCCTGGTTCCCCTTGCCAGCTCCTGGAAATTGCTGTTGATTTGTGCATTTGCAAAGTCTCCCCTGCTGAAGTTTCCACTGGCTCCCACTCAGGTGGCTCCCAAGGGCACTAATTGGGATTCCCAGCGTGGCAGAGCAATCTGAGCCCCCGGGCAGGCTCAGCAGGCTCCATTTGCATTCCAGAGTAGCTCCACTCATCAGATTTTGCCTGGAATAATTATCCAGAATCTAGAACTGCTCAACGAGTGGGTGCCATGGCCCAGGGGAAAAAAAAAAAAAAATCCCCAGCTGGAGATGCAGCAGCGTGGCTGATTTCTCCAAGTTTTATTATAATCCTCCATCAGACTCTCTAATGATGATCCCAGTGCTGCCTGGGTTTGCACTCCTGGAATATATTCATGTCAGCTGCTCTGCCCCATTCCAGGCATTAAAAGCCCTGCTGGATTTGAGCTGTAATCCTTGAAAAGTGTAATCCAAGCAGGACTGGTACATGTGTGCATAACTGGCCAAAAAACCAGATTAAAGCAGCAGCATCTGCCTCGGAGCAGCCTTTGGAATTCCCGTGCTGCTCAGTGCAAGGAAATGAAACCATGCACTGGTTTAATTTTCATTTCTAACGCAAATCCTCGTTTCTCATCTTCTCCCTGAGTTTTGGGGAGGATTACAGGGAATGTTTTGGGCTTTGTCTCCCTTTCCCAGCACACAGTTACTCACTCACACTCCTGGGCTTGCCCACATGGGTCCCTGTCCCCAGCCCTGCTCTTGCAGTGAAATCCAGCAAAAATCAGGGATTGTTTGCTTGCCACCTTCACATTCCTCCCAGTTTTAGGGCTGGCAGCAGGAAGGACGTGTGAGAGGTGCCTGGAGCCTGAAGGACCGAGCAGAACAGCTTTCAATTATCCCAGGAATGAAAATAGCATCATCCTGCCGTGCTGCAGGGCTGCCAGCAAGGACAGCTCCCCAAAGCTCTGGGTTCTCTCTCCTGCCTGTCCTGCCCACATCCAAACCACCTTTGGCTGCAGGGAAACAGGGATGAGAGAGGACAAACTCCTGGAAACAGAAGGAATTTGCTGCACTTGAGGCTCCTGCTGGACCTGGGCAGTGCTGCCTGCACCTCTCAGAGCGGGTGCCAGCCCCTGATGGGATGGGGAGCTCACCTTGGGAGGTGACAGGGATTGTGTCCCTGCTCCATGTAATAAGTAAAAAATATCCCAATTTTTTTGGGGAAAAAAAGAGTTGCAGAGCCAGTTAAACCAGTTGCTACCAAGGTGAAGTTCTACCTGTTTGTTCTTGTAATCACTGGTCATTCTCAAAAATTGCTCCTTCTGTATCGGTGAGGCCCTGCCTGAGGCTAAGCTGAGAGCCCTTCTTCCCCGGACAGTGTGAGAGGAGGGGACATGGTGGGGAGGCATCAGAGAGAATGCAAAATAACCTCGGCACCAGCGTGCCATGGGAGGCTACCGTACGAAACTCACCGAAAGGACCCCAAAAACAACGAGCCAACACAGAATTAAGAGTTCAGAGTGATGTCTGGACGTGAGGAACAAAGTACCGAGCCTGCAGAGATGCTGAAAACATTTGTTGCCCCTCGCCCTGAGCAAAGACCTCAGCTGGAACCAGGACCAGTGAACCTAGATATCACAGACACCTTCTCATTCAAAATCCTTTCTTAGGATTTATCTCCCTGAGAAGCTGAGAGGCTTCAGGAACAAAATGTAACCAATGGTTATCTGCTGCTGTGGAATGCAACAGGTGCATCTGGGATTGGCTCACCTTGGATGTTTACAATTAATGGCCAATCCCAGCCCAGTCAGCTTGGACTCTCTGTCCGAGACACAAACCTTTATTATTCATTCCTTTCTATTCTTAGCCAGCCTTCTGAGATGAAACTTTTCCTTCTATTCTTTTTAGCATAGTTTTAATGTAATATATATATCATAAAATAATAAATCAAGCCTTCTGAAACATGGAGTCAACATTCTCGTCTCTTCCCTCACCTGAAAACCCCTGTGAGCACGGTCACACCTAGAGAATTCCACAGTCGAAAAACACAGGGCTGTGCTCACTGCTCTGGTGAAGACGAGACCCCCAGCTCTGTCCTTTAGTGGACAAAGCTGCACATTCCTCCCTCTCCAAGTCACCCTGCGAGTGTTGATGGAGCAAGCCACAGAGCCGTCGAGCTTCCCAACCTTAAGCTGATCACTGCTAAAAAAGGCCTTGAAAGAGAAAAAAGTCTCTTTTAACCTGTTTATTTCACTCCAGGTTTTGCTTCTCCCAGCTCGGAGGCACGGAGCTGGAGCCCTGGAGCGAGGCTGCCCACAGTTCACCCTGGCAGGTGACAGGGACCGTGTCCCTGCTCCAGGTTTTGCTTCTCCCAGCTCGGAGGTGCAGATCTGGAGCCCTGGAGCGAGGCTGCTCGCCTGTCTGAGCACGCTGTCCCCGAGCCCAGTCCCTGTCGGAGCCGTGGGACAAGGACCCATTTGCGCATCCTCATCACAATCGCTCCTTGTCTGTCCCCCCCCTGCCCCTCCCAGCACCCTCATTTGCAATTTTGCCGTGTTTCTGCTCTGCCTCCCCGGCCCATAAATCACATCACCGAGAGAGGCAAGCTGGGCTGACAGGAGACATCAGCAATAAGTCAGACAAGAGAAGGGAAACCATGGCAGCAGCAAACAGGAGAGGGCTGCAATAACAGCATCTATTTTACTTATCTGCCATCTCAAAGTTCTCGCTGTCTGTGGCTCAGTGCTCTGTGCCAGGGGACAGGAGGGACAGCTGAAGGTAATAAGAGCTGACCTGAGCTGCTGTGGAGAGCTTAAAGAAAAGACAACCAGGAAAGAACCCAAAATATTTTCACTAACACACTTCTGCCACTTTGTTTTTCTGAGATCTTCCAGGGGTGACACTCACAGGTCCCACAGCACTGCTGGATCTGCTCCTCCCTTTGGGATTGACACCTGGCACGGGGCTCTTGGGTCACCTGGTGTTGTTTGCACAGTTCAAGGGAGTGTGAAATGCCACCACCACCATCAGGAGTGCCTGGCACTGGTTTTGGCAGGGAAAAAAAAAAAACCCACCCAAAATGCCATGGGCTAAGCAACAGATTGCTCAGGCTCCCAAAGCTTCCTGGAAGGATGTTCCATGTGCTGTCCTGGACATGCTCATCCTACTCCCTGCCCTTCCCCAGGCTGTGCTGCTGTTTGGCAAAGTGGGACAGGACCTTCTAAAGATAGAGCTTCCTAATGGCTGCGAGGGGGGGAAAATATCCTGGATCCATTTATCTCTACGAGGGAGCACCGTGGGGATTTCATAATTAAGCTATGCACATCCAGTTGCTATGGAGCTTTTCCCAGTCCTGCATCCATCAGCCAGAGGAAAATGGGTCAGTGTAGCTCTCTGCAGGCACCAGGTCCCAAATCTGGTTCCTCCCTTGCAGAAGTGGCCCTGAGTTGGTGGTGTTGGTGTTGGTGGCCTTGGTTTGCACCCACAGCCAGGTGTTGCTGAGCCAGGACCTCCCAGGGGAGTTTTGGAGCTCTCACCTCTCACCTGGACCATGGCCAGGCCCTTGGAAGTCTCCAGCAGGTCACAGCAATGGCCTTGCAAGGACACGTTGGAAAATCCAGCCTAATTTTTCATTCCTTCCGCAGAGTTAATCCCAACTTGGAAAAAAAAAAAAAAGTTGGAGAAAAAACAGCCTTACTGAAGAGCCTAGAGCAGGCTGACTGCTGTCTCTGTCTTTCCTTTTCTAGCTATAAAATTCCAATTTCAGCAGGGATGTTCTTCCTGCAGGTTGCCTGTCCCTACTTACCTTAAATTTCCATCCCTACCTACTTTAATTTTCCATGAGAAGCAGCCAGAGCCCTGCCCCTGTGAGTGATCCTTTGGGACACCTGGCACAACAAATAAAATACACCCAAAGCTCTCCCTTCAGACTGCTTTGGGACATACATTTTGTGCATTTCTTGGTCACCTTTAATGAGATTTATGTAAAAGGTCAGAGCAGCTGCATCCTCCGTGGATCCTGAAGAGGAAAAGACAGCAGAGCAGCTGTCCTCAAGGTGGGCTTGACCTTATCAGATGAAGGAAATGTAGGGAAAATCTAAAAAACGTTGCTGGTGCAATTAGGCAGCTGCCTCTGAGCCTGGGACTGTGACAATTCCTGCAGAGCCAGTGTGGGACGTGGGCTGGAGCAGCATCACCCCCAAAAAGCAGCAGGGGGGTGCAAAGATCATGGATTTAATTATAATTTCCCAGCCCTCCATATGCAGCAGCCAGAGGGAGAGGTGATTATTATTGTTATTATCATTATTATCATTACTACTCACTTGCAAGAACTTTCAGATCTTCTCACTTTTAATCAGTCAAACTCCTGGAGGTGATTTGTGCTTTGCTGCCTCAATAAAAAAGATCCTTGGCAGAAGCCATCCTGCTTTAATTCACTGCCGCCAGCAAGGGACAGTCACCTCCTCCTGGGCACGGCCACCAGGATGGGCCCAGCGTGGGCAAGGATTCCTCCCATTATCCCAGACTGGTTTGGGTTGGAAGGGACCTTAGAAATCATCTCATTCCCACCCCCTGCCCTGGGCAGCGCCACCTCCTGTGATTTTCCCTGCTGTCACCCTGGAGGCGCCATGAAAATCCTCAGAAGGAAAACACACCTGAGGGATTTCCTTGCTCGCAAAGCCCCAGAGCTCCTGGCCAAGGCGGTAATTTATCAGCCTCGTTATGCCATCCCAACTAATTGCCTCAAAACACAACAAAGGCATCTCCCGGCGCCTTAACAGCGAGGGCTCGAGCAGGGAGAGGGCTGTAAAAATACCAATAAACGGGTTTTTATGGCAGAGACTTCCCCGGGGAAGGGTTGGTGCCTGTGCACGTCCAGAGGCCAGGAAAACTCAGCTCAGAGTGGGGAAATGTCAGGAAACCACCAGCAGCTGGGAAATCCTGGGGGGCTGGAGCAGAGGGATGAGCAGGGGGAACCCCAACAGCCACAGCACAAAACTGGGATTGCAGGAAAAAGCCCGAATAATTCCCACTCCGGACTGTGCAGGGTCTCACCCCTTTCTGAGCCTAATACAAGGGCCTTTAATGAGGTTAATTAGCACACAGAGCCGGTGCTGTCCCCTGGCCATCAGCGCTGCAATTAGAGCAGCAGCTAATTGCTGTTTTTCTTGATCTTGCTGCTGTTATTCCCTCTTCCAAAAAACAAAAGGATGCAGACCCCACACACCCTTGGAAGTGAACCCTGCTCGGATATTTGGAGGAGTATCAAAGCCTTGGTGTACCTGAGCCTCAGCTGAACTGCAGGGCAAGAGGAAATTACTGAATTTTGATGTGAAAAACTAATACTGCAACAGAAAAATAATAAGAAAAAAAATAATCTCATTCTTTGATATTTCTAAACAAAAGGGTGGTCCCAGAGGTAAGCTCCAGCCCTGTCAGAGAGAGGAAAAGCATATTGTGCATTTCTGAGATTTTCCAGGGCTGTTCTGTGCTCCTGAGCTTGTACCTTGTACGTTTATTTATACACGGGTGACTTAATTAGATGTTCTGTTGTCTCCAGTGGCAGCCAGATGAATCAGCACTCTCTGTACACATGCAAGGTCTCTGCTCAGGACCAGCTCCTCAGAAACTCACATTCCCAGCCTTTTTTAAAAAAACCCTGGCAGGGGTTTTTGGGGGCTGTGTTTGCCCTGACCCGAAGCTCCCAGCGCTGCATTTTCCCAACATGGCTTTGATAACACAACCAAAGAGGTGAAAAACAAAGGCAACGCTTTAAGGGGTAAAGAAATTCCTAGAAATGCTCACATTCCCAGGAATGATGGGCCCACTCAGGGCAGCACAAGTGGAGCTGCTCCTGATCTATGGACCCACCATAAATCACCCAGAGCTTGTGTTGCTCCAACTTGTCAGGCTCAGGAGACAAAAGCAGCTGATGGAAAGGATTTCTGGGATTTACTGCTTCTTTTCCTGCCTCTGGTGGTTATCCCCAGTCCTGCACACCATCCCAAATCCCATGGGATTGCCCTCACCTTCCAGTCCAAGCCAAGTGTCCTCTGAGATTCACAGAATTCACAGAATCACAGAATCCCCAGGCTGGAAGAGACCTTAAAGATCATCGAGTCCAACCCAGCCCCAACACCCTAAACCCTGGCACTGAGTGCCACATCCAGGGCATTTTCTTAAACACATCCAGGGATGGTGGCTCCACCACCATGGCTGATGGAGAGCTGAACTCATTTATCCAAGCCTTTTTAAACAAACCCACACAAGCACCTGCAAATCAAGGGTTTGGTGGGGACATCACCACCCTGCTCAGCCCAGCTCCACCCAGGTCACAGCAAAGCCACCCAAAGGACCTGGGCAAGAGGCAGCCTGGGGACATTTGAGTCCTGAGAGCTGATGATCTGCCCCAAAAAAGGACCCCACACCTGCTGGTGTCAGTGCAGCTGCTGCAAAGGGGTTTATTTATGCAAATAAATTTATTTTTATTTAAAAATAAATTAAAAATCTAAAAATATTTAAATAAATTAAAAAATATTTTAATATATTTATTTTATGCAAAATTGTATATATTATATATAATATATTATATATAATACATATTAAATATTTTTATATATAACATATAACATATAACATATAACATATAACATATAACATATAATATATAATATATAATATATATAATACATTGATTTTTGCTGATTTTTTCCACCAGCAGAACCAGTCCCTTGCTTTGCTGTTTTCTACTCCAAACCCATTTGGTGATGTTCAAAGCAGCACAATACTGAATTCCAAAGTTTTACACGTTTTTTTTTTTTTCCCCCTTCCCAGTGTCTGGCTTCATTTTCCATCAATGTTTTCCCACAACACCGTCAGCATCGCATTATGAAGCAAACACATGGTGGTGGCAGCCAGATGTCTGCATTCCAGCACTTCCATCTGCAACCAGCAACTCCTCCTGGCTGGGGAAAAGCTCTGCCCACCCTGCTGGAGATGTGAAGGTGAGGAATGGAGCAGGTGCTTGTTGGGAAGGATGAAAATTTGACAAGAAAGTCTCACAGATGTGTGTGCTTAGCAGAAAGATTTTTGAATGTAGAATCTGATGAAGGAATAGAGATGGAAGCAAGTTTTGATATGGAAGAAAAGAATTGCTGAGCCAGTCTCACTGGATAACCAAGGAGGCAGAGGGTGTGTTGGTTAGAAGGGGTTTGTATGGCTTAGAGCAAAGGATAAACCGGCCCCAAACAAGATGTTTTTACCAAGCAGGAAGACAGCACAGGCAAACAAGGCAGCAAATGTGGCAAGTAGAAAAAAGGTCTCAGAATTTTCCACTGCAAGAAAACTGAAAAACAACTTCTAGCTTAAACTGTAATGTACTAGTAAACTAAAAATGTACTAGCTTAAACTGTAATGTACTAAGTGTTAGTGATCGGAGAACAGTAACATGAATATGGTAATTACAGTAGCTATGATAGGCTATAGATAATAGTTAAGGTATAGATTGGTTCTACTGTATTAGGATGCTCAGCAAAGTATAATAATTTATATATGTTATATTATTATATAAAAGTATGAAACTTAAAGAAAAGTCTATAATGCATAAACTTATATAAAGTCTATAATTGTAACCCAAACTCAGGGTCTCCAGGCCTGCCTGCAGCTGGAGCTGGCAGCTGTAGGCACAGCTCTGTCACCCATGGACTGCTGTAACTCATGGATCCAACAAACTGCATTTTGGAGAGCCCCTGGAGCCCCCCATCCCTCATTTTGCCTCTCACAGGTGCTGGTGCCCAGGGGAGGATGCAGGAGCAGGCGATCCCTCCCAGCTCCCCTCGGGCAGGATTTTTCTCTGGCAGATGGGAGTGGGCTGCAGCATTCATTATTTGATTGCCACCTATTCCTGGCACTCTCACAATCTTCTGTTCCACCAGGGCCAGGAGCCCTTTGGGGTGGGTTGGATGTGGGAGTGGGAAGTTTTATCAGGTGCTTTATTTTTTTTTTCCTCAGCCTGGTGATTATGTAAGAGGAGGTGGAGTGTCCAAGCTGCAGCTCTGTCCTGCAGGGCTGGAGGGCAGGGAGTGTTAGGAATGTGCCCCTTGTTGACAGAGTGACCAAATTATCCTTTGTCTCCTTAAAAATCAGAAGTTTCTCTCCTCGGTTTGGTAAAAAGACACCTCCTAGGACCTTGGGGACTTCACCTCAGACCTAAGGCTAGCCAGCTGGACAGGAGCCAAAAAGTCCTGCCTAAGCAATTCACTAGAAAAGGAAGAGAACAAAGGAAATAATCCCTTTTGTGGGGTGTTTTTAGCAGGAGCAAGAGCCTCTTGCCCCTAGCTCAGGTTTTCTCCGTAAAAAACTTTATTATTTTGCCTTTTATTAAAACTTTTCTGTTTCCAACACTACCTCAGAAACCATCCTGCTGATTTGATGGCATTTGAGGTAGCTGGCCTATCTCAGGTGTGATACTGAGAGCTCATAAGACCTGGCTCAAGGAGAAAATACAACACAGGGAGGGCTCTGCCACCTCCAGGCCACCCCAGGGTGCAGGTGACAAACCAGCCTGCTCCCATCTCCCCATTCAGGCCCAGCTTGGTGCTCCTCCAGAAGCAGCTGGATTTTGGAGGGAGTCTCTCAGCACCTCTGTTTTCCATGAGAAACAGGGGGGTGAGCAAGGAAAACCTGGCTGTTCTTGCTGCCCACTGAGTTCTGCTGGAAACAACAGAACGCAACAGCCCCATGAGAGAGTTAAACCCATCCCCAGCATGAAAGGGAATTATCCTAAAAGTGTTAGGATCCTAAAGGTGTGGATGGCAAGCCCACACTTAAGCACAGGAGTGAATTCAGCAGCAATGAGGCATTCCAGGCCTGGCTGTCTCCCACATTCCCAAGCATGGAAAAACCCACAGCATCCCAGGAACAGGAGTCAGAGCAAACTTCCCCCTCCACCTGCTGCTGCTTTTGCTTCCACAGCTGGGACAATTTGATTTATTGGAGCTTTGTATTTCCCAGTGGTTTCCTCAGTGCTGTGTGTGGAGGGAGGATGTCTCATCACTGCCCTGCTCTCTGATCACATTTCCAGTTGCTCTGCCCTGATGGTGACACGTGGGTGTTTGGGCCTGCTCTGATCCAAAGATAAAACCAAAAAGAAGGGGAAAAGGAAGGGATGGAAGTGCAAGTGTGATGTTAACTCCAAAATCCCATTATCCTGCCTTTTCCTGGGAGATCAGCACCTGCAAAAGCGATTCTGCTTGTCTGGGGTGTCACTGGAGCCTGTGTGTGATACCTGCATGCAGGAAGGAAATTTTGGGATTCCCAAAAAGGATCTGTGACCTCCCAGCTGTGCCTGTGAGGGGCTGCATGCCCAGAGGGAGGGGAGCTGGATTTCCCAGAATTGAAATGGATTCCCCAGAGCAGAGACCTTTGCTGCTCGAAGTGTCCACCCTCAGCAGGGCCAGCACAGGCTTGTAAAAGCTCCAGGAGTTTTATTCCAGTTCATAAAAGAAAAATGGGATTTTTTTATCCCTCCACATAGCAGGGCAACACACATAAAGCAGGGAAAACCCCCTGGAACTTGAAGCCTGAAGGGCTCTTGCAGGGGGGTTATGGGGCCTCTGTCACCTGCCTAAAATGTGAAATGTAGGGCAAAAGCCCCACAGAAACTCCTGGAGTATTTTAGGACATAAAAAGCAAAGGGTTAACATGACCAGATGCTCTGTAAGAGACTCTGGGTTTATCAGTGAACAACAGAGACACCAAATCATTAAACTTATTAGATCCTGCAAGACAACAGAGGTTAATTCCAGCACTTAATTAGAATACCTCTCCTGTCCCCCTTCATCCCTGCTTTCCTTCCCTTCCCTAGTTTGTCCACATGTGTTTCCAGGGAGCCTCCTTCGGGGAAGAGGGAGGTGTGAGATATGCCAATGTTTATTTTAACAGCTCCTTTTTTAGGGCTCTGCTGCGAACATGCTCCTCCTGTTGAACGGGCTTGTTGCTATGGCAGGAAGTGCTCCGAGTTCCTTGGGTTTGTACTTTTTCCTCCCTCTTCCACTTCCAGGCAGCTCTTGTTCCTCGTGCAAGGACATTTTTGGGGGTGTTCTCATGGAGTGTCCTTCTTTCCCTTCATTAGGGGAGGAGGCAATTAATGACCCGCCACAGTTCCATGGACTGAGGGCCAGGTTGGACAGGGCCTGGAGCAACCTGGGCTGTGGAAAAGTCTCTGGGGTGGAAGGAGATGAGATTTACAGTCCCTTCCAAGCCAAACCAATCCAGGGATCCATGAACCTGAATCCAAACCCAACCCAGATATCCATGAACCCAAACCCAACACAAATCAGGACTTTCTGAAGTCCTCAAGGACTCCTGTGAGGCTCCAAGTGGATGCTTGACTTGTCAGAGCACCCACAAAAATCCTGCCTTGATCCACAGCATTCACACTTTATTTATCATTTAAATTAAATTAATTTATAAATTTATAATTTAAATAATTTCTAGATTTATCATTTATAAATTTAAATATATATTATAATACATAAAAATCGATATAAAATATGTATTCATAAATTTAAATATATAAGATATTAAATATATAATTTAAATATTCATATTAAACATATATGATATTAAATATATAATTTAAAAGAATTAAATATATTAATTTAATAATCGATATATAATGATATTAATTATGTAAGTTAATATATAATTTAATATAATAATATAATAATATTTAATATTAAAATATTAAATAATAATATAATTTAAAATTTTAAATAGATATGATATTAAATAGATGTTTTAAATATTTATATTAAATGTATATTATAGCTAATATATAATTTAAAATAATTAAATATATAATGTAATAATCAATATATAATTATATTAAATGCATAATTGAGAATATAATTTAATAATAATTCAATAATTATATAATATTAAAATATTAAATAATAATATAATTTCAAAATTTATTTCTCACTGAAATAAACCACATTAGAGCATGGCTGTGCAGCTCTGGTGGCCCCTTTCCAGCAGCAGCCTCTGCTCCCAGCGAGCATTTCAGCTGCTCACACAGTCCATTAGGCACCAGCACCCCCAGGACAAATTTCCTGCTGACCCTTCCCTGGTTGCCCTGCCGCAGGTTCGCTCCCATCTGCTCGAGCTGCGCAGAGCTGGTTTTACACCGAGGGCTGGAGCATTTCCCGGCTCTTTATCCCGGCTTTGTGCGTGCCTGGGGCGGGCGCTCCCAGCCCCGGCTCCCCTCGGGACCGGCCCGGGCTGAGCCCGTGGGAGGAGCAGGGATGAGAACGTTGTGGTGATGCACTAATGAGGGATGGTAATTAAACGCCTGGCAGGTTTTTTTGGGTTGGTTTTTTTTTTTTTTTTTGGTTTTTTTTTCCTGTGTAAAAACCCTTCGGTTTATCGAGTTGTCCAAAGCAATGCTGTGGCTGCAATCTGGGCATGGAGCCCGGCTGGTTTACAGAGCTTCACCCTCCTGTGCTGCTGGAGCAGTGAGGGCTGTGCTGGGAGTGCAGGGAACACCTGCAAACACCTGCAAAACCACCCCAAGTACAGCACAAACACACCAAACACCTGCAAAACCACCCCAAACACAGCAAACACACCAAACACCTGCAAAACCACCCCAAACACAGCAAACACACCAAACACCTGCAAAACCACCCCAAACTCACCCCAAACACACCAAACACCTGCAGAACCACCCCAAACTCACCCCAAACACACCAAACACCTGCAAACACCTGCAAAACCACCCCAAACACCTGCAAAACCACCCCAAACTCACCCCAAACACACCAAACACCTGCAAAACCACCCCAAACACACCAAACACCTGCAAACACCTGCAAAACCACCCCAAACTCACCAAACACCTGCAAAACCACCCCAAACACACCAAACACCTGCAAACACCTGCAAAAACACCCCAAACTCACCAAACACCTGCAAAACCACCCCAAACACACCAAACACCTGCAAAAACATCCCAAACACACCAAACACCTGCAGAACCACCTCAAACACAGCACAAACACACCAAACGCCTGCAAACACCTGCAAAACCACCCCAAACACACCAAACACCCGCAAAACCACCCCAAATGTTTGCTGCCAGCTGATGCCGTGCTCTTCCTTGCTCATCCCGTGTGATTTCCCCTGGATTCTGCTCCCACAGCAGAGCCCAGCTGCCTGCCTGCCCCTCCCAGCTGAGATCACTGGCAAATTCCTGCCCAGCTGCTCGTTTGAAACCCCAGCACAGCCACCGAGCTGCAGAACTGCAATCAAACTTTAACTGAGCTCCTCCATCCAGAGGGGACATCCCTGGGTCCCTGCCAGCCCCTTGGGGTGACCTTTTGCAGCCCCAGGGTATGTGTTTTATTTTATTTTATTCCAGCCCCTTGGGGTGACCCTTTGCAGCCCCAGGGTTTGTGTTTTATTCCAGAATGCCAGGGCCAGTTTGGTGAGGGAGGAAGAGCTCTAATGTTCATTCAGAGTGACAGGGCCTGGTGCAATGTGGCTGGGAAATGCTGGATTTTGCCACAGATGGCAGATTTGTGTTCCCTCTCCCCAAGGCCTCTGGTGCTGGGAGGGTTTGAGGAAGGGCCCACTGTGCTGTTCTGCCTGCAGACAGCTTTTCTGGTAGCTCAGGAGGTGCCAAAATGTGACAAATGGGGAAATTCTCCTTGAGGCCAGCAGGTTCTCTAAAAGCCAGGTCAGAAAGGCAGAAGGAGGGAGAGGAAAAGCTCACACAAGGGAGGACCAGCAGGGAACAGAACTGTGGGGATGGCCCTGAGGCCCTGTGGGGTTCCAGCTGCTCTGGGTGCTGCTCCCTGTCCCACACCTGATCCTGAGGGTCACTTCTGCCTCTTCTCCAAAGCCACAGAGCCATCAGTGGCCACAGGTGCCTGCCCAGACTGTTCCTTATGCAATCACTCCTCTTTTCGTTCCTTTTTTTGGGTTTGATTTGACAGATTTGCTTCAAAAGCAGCGTGGGAATACAAATGACATGTTCAATCCAGATCAGCTCTGGCTTTACAACGTCCCAGAGAAGATAAGTGCTGTATTATCACAAGCGCTGGCAGCAAAAGCCCAGCTCAGGTTGTGGCTCCTGAGGCTGTCACGGCTCTGCCACACCCCAAACCCTTCTCCTCCTGTGGTGGTTGCACAATGTATTCCTGACAGCCATGGATTTCCTCCTCCCGGGTCTGGTTTCCAGGAGGAAGAATTGATTTGGGGTGAGTTAAACCCCTGAGGGCTGCTGCCCGTTCTGCTGCACCCTCCTTTATCCTCGTGGATGTGATGGGAGCATGGCCATCCTTTCCAGAAGCCTTGGGAGCCACGTTTGAGAGGTTTGCAGCACATCCCTGCGTCCCTCTCCAGGCCAGCAGAGCCACTGCTGCTTCCCTTCTCTGCAGATTTCAGGAGCAGCTCATCCCTGGCTTCTCCAGTGGTCACTCACCTCCCCACGTTTTTGGCCACCGTGGTGAATCTGCCCATGGATTTCGAAGGAGACCCAATTTTCCTCCTGTGTTCATAGCTGCACTCCTCCAGCTCCCAGTTGGTGTGAGCCACTGAATATAATCCATGCCCAGCTGGCTTTTATTTATTCCTGATGATCCTAAGGCTGCAAAGTGCTGGAACAGAAGGTCTCAGGACCTGTCAACAGGCAGGAGCCCATCCAAGGTAAATGAATATAAAGAGGGATGTGTACATTTGTTTTTACAGTGCTGTAAAAGTGGAGTTATTAGGAAATCAGCCTCTAATTGCCCTCTTAATGATTCTAACTCCTCTGCACTCATTCAGAGTCATCTCTATTGTATCAGGTATGAAAAGAGCAGCCTCATTGACATGGTTTATGACTTTATTAAAACCTGGGGTTTTACATAAATAACGAGCAGCTCCTCAGTTAGATTTCCCCAGTGAAGGAAATGTGTGTGTTGGTGTGGGTCCAAGGCAATTTGTAAACACAAAGTATTAAAAGGCTCAACAATTCTAAAAAAGTTTTAATTGGAAACTCAACAAATTGCTGTGCAAGTTCTTAATGCTTCAATATGGAGCTCTCAGATAATGAGGAGCTAATTAAGGGGCCAGGATTCAGTTTTTTATGATAACTGTCTCCATACGGGCTCAGCACTCGGTGCTTGCAGAACTAATGAAGGTCAGGGAAGTAACAGCAAAGGAAGAAAGGGAAATTTTTAGCTCTCACAGTTGTGATGTGCTAAACAACAGCCAGGGTTACTGCCTGGCTTCTAGGCCAGGTGCTGAGTGAGCTTCATTTAATTCCTGGGACAGGCTGGGGGCATTTCAGAGCCCTGAGCTACATTTCACTGCCCTGAGCTGCATTTCACTGCTGAGAGCTTCATCTCACTGCCCAGAGCTGCAATTCACTGCTCAGAGCTGCATTTCACTGCTCAGAGCTGCATTTCACAGGCCTGAGCTGGATTTCACTGCCCTGAACTGCATTTCACAGCCCTGAACTGCATTTCACTGCTGAGAGTTTCATCTCACTGCCCAGAGCTTCATCTCACTGCCCAGAGCTGCATTTCACTGCTCAGAGCTGCATTTCACTGCTCAGAGCTGCATTTCACAGGCCTGAGCTGGATTTCACTGCCTTGAACTGCATTTCACAGCCCTGAACTGCATTTCACTGCTGAGAGTTTCATCTCACTGCCCAGAGCTGCATTTCAGAGCCCCGAGCTGCATTTCAGAGCCCAGAGCTGGGCAGGATCCCCTGGGATGGGCTGAGGGCTCTGGGGAAGGGCTCCAGGATGAGAGGCAAGGCCAGGGCAGGATCATGGCTTGGTGAAGGGCAGGGATGAGAGCAAATCCCACCAGGTACCCCCTTCATCCCAAGGCAGGTGTGACCCAGTTGGAGGGCACTGGTGCCTCTGACTCAGGGTGAAGTTTGTTTTTTTTTTTTTTTTTTCCATTTAATTTTTTTAATGAAAAATTAAAACATGGAGTGGTTTGGGTTGGAAGGGACCTTGCAGATCATCTCATCCCACCCCTGCCATGGGCAGGGACAGCTTCCACTGTGGCTCCAAGCCCTGTCCAGCCTGGCCTTGGACACTTCCAGGCATCCAGGGGCAGGCACAGCTTCTCTGTGCCACAATCTCTCCACCCTCACAGGAAAAAATTCTAATATCTCATGTGAATCTCTCTTATTTCAGTGTAAGCCATTTCCCCTCACCTTCTCATTCATAAAAATTCCCTTTCCATCAAACCTCTCCCAGCTGTGGAGCTGGGCCTGGGCTGGTGGGGCTGGGAGCAGCTTGGGTTGTGCACCAAGCCCTCCCAAATGCCTGGAGCAGGGCTTCCCAAGGAATACCTTGGTGAAAATGAACACAAACACACACAGAACCATGGTCAGATGTTCCTCTGAAGCAGCTCACTGACTCCCAGCACTAAATTTGGACCAACAAGCCTCGTGCATCAAATAATGAAGTCATAGGCTATAGAAAGCAATCCTCTGGGACGTTCTTGTCTTTGAGTGGCTCATCCACTTCCAATCTGATCCATACCATTAAGTGTAGGGCCATATGGCATCCATTTATAGAATATTGCACTACAGGCAAATAGGACAAAGGTACACCCCTCAGAGCACTTCCCTCATCTCATTAACTTTGGGTACGTGTTACACAGGAGCTGCTCCTGCTCTGCTGCCTTCAAGGACATTTTGTGCTCTGGAGCCTTTGTCTTAAATGAATTGCACTTGGAAAATTAGAATCTAAATGTAGCTGTGTCCTAAAGCAAGCAGCATTATTTTGTCTTTCTGTAATTCGATTTATTTTTGCAGATCGATGTCTTGAAGCAGGCATGTTCTTTTGTCCTCAACTCCTGTCTAATGACCACGCTGACTGCAGGGCACCTGGCACAGGGTGGTGTTGGTGTGCCAGGGTGGGCTCGGCAGGTTTCAGTGGTGCCCTGTCGTGTGCTGTGCTCTGCTTGAAACCTCTCCCCAAAACTGGACACATTGGCTGGGACAAACTCTGCCAACACCTGCAGAGGTTTTGCTGTAAGGTTTGGGGTCCCATTTCCCTCTGGTGTGAGGTTTGGGGTCCCATCTCTCTCTGATGTGAGGTTTGGGGTCCCATCTTTCTCTGGTGTGAGGTTTGGGGTCCCATCTCTCTCTGATGTGAGGTTTGGGGTCCCATCTTTCTCTGGTGTGAGGTTTGGGGTCCCATTTCCCTCTGGTGTGAGATTTGGGGTCCCATCTCTCTCTGCTTTGTGGTTTGGGGTCTCATCTCTCTCTGCTGTAAGGTTTGGGGTCCCATCTCTCTCTGCTGTGAGATTTGAGGTCTTATTTGAGGTCTTGGAGAGGAACCACGCCCTCACTGGATGGATGGATGGATGGATGGATGGATGGATGGATGGATGGATGGATGGATGGATGGATGGATGGATGGATGGATGGATGGATGGATGGATGGATAGATGGATGGATGGAGGACACAAAGCCTGGCTGCTGGGACATTTAGCCTCACCACAAAGCAATCCAGCGCGTGGTACAGCCAGGATTCCCTCCCACTTTTCCATCCTAAAGCCCTCGGGGAGCTGGGCAGGAGCAGTTCCAGCGCAAAGCCCAGCCCTGGTGCCGTCCTCAGCCTCTGTCCCATCGATTGCAGCACCCCTGGACCCAGCTCTAGCCCTTACAAGAGCAGTGTGCTGCCCTTCAGTGAGTTTGCACTGCAGAAATACATTAATTAAAGAGAAATGACTGCAGGTGCCCTCCTGCTTTTTAGCTTAACAGATTTCTCCTGCACATCGAGGATCAATACTGCTGCCAATTACACCATGGGTCTCCAGCCCCCCTTTTTGAGCTTCTTGGAGGGAAAAGCACTGCTAAACAGTGAAGTTCTCCACAGAGCTGGCAGCCCAGAGAGCTGGAATTGCAGAGAGCAGCAGAGGAATGAGTCCTCAGAGAGCTGTCCCCATTCTGCATCCAGCCAAGGCTTCAGTGAGAGCAGCAGAGCTGGCACAGGGCAGGCTCAGCCCCGTGGAACTGCCTGGAACACCTTCACAGGGAGGATTGCTCGGTGCCTGTGGTTTAATCCAGCTCTGAGAAACCACACTGCACTGCTTTGGTTTTTCCCTTTTCCCTCCTCCTGTTGAAGAGCCCAGCAGGAAACTGCTGCAAAGGCTGAGAGGTTGGAATCTGGATGTGCAGCTTGCAGCAAACACCGATTGCTGATATTCAATTTCCTGACCTTGGTAATCCCTGCTCCTTCCCAGGGCCCTGAACCATCCATCTGCTGAGCCCAAAGGCTGAGCCTCACTGGGCCACTTGGCTGGAAAATTGGCATTCCTGGTGGTGCTAAACGTGGCCAATCTGTGGGGGAAGAGGCAAGGAAGAGCTAAAGGCACCCCAGCGAGCTCTTTGCAGCTTGCACAGGGACCATGCCCCAGCTGCCCTCGAGATCCAGCTCAGGATCACCCTGGATGGGTGGGGAAGGTGCTGGCCCTTCACCTGGAGCTGGCTGGAGTGGGAATTGCTAAATATTGTTGTTCTGGAGGTGCAGGGGAGAGATGGGACCCCACATCTCACAGCAGAGAGAGATGGGACCCCAAATACCACAGAGAGAGAAATGGGACCTCAAATATCACACCAGAGAGAGATGGGACCCCAGATCTTACAGAGAGAGAGATGGGACCCCAAATCTCACAGCAAAGAGAGATGAGACCCCAAATCTCACACCAGAGGGAGAAGAGCATCCTGTACCCCATGAGGGCTCTGCTTTGGCAGAACCAGGAGGGCTGAGTGTGACAGTGACAGTTGCTCTTTAGAACAAGGTAAAAAAAGGAGATTTTTACCTGTAGCAGACTCAGGGTGGGGAGCACTCCAAGAAGCCAAGAAGGAGTGGGATCCAGTTGCTCTCAGGGGTCCCAAGCAGTGTCTGCAGCTCCAATAAAGGTGGCAGATGATGAGATTTCCTCCTGTTGTGGCACCAACACCAGACACCGTCAGTCCCTGAGGGGGTGGCCGGACCCTGCCCACAGCAGGAGCAGCCAGACGATTTTATGTCCTTGAAGCAGTGCCTGCTCCAGATGAAAATGGGAAGGGAATCCCTACAGAGCAGAGAGCCAACCCTCCACTCTCCAGCTCCCAGCCCCAGCTACACATCAGGAAATATTCCCTGGAAGGAAACTCAGGATGGCTGCTCAGCATTTACCCCCAAAAATTCCAGTTCTCCCTCCCCTGCACTGGCTCACTCGCACAGAGAAGACACCAAACAAAGCAGGGAAGTCTCCTAATAGTTTTATTGTTCCTTAGATAACTGTGGATAGTACAAATTTTTCCTCTTAAAAAAAAAATTAATTACCTTCACACTTCCATAAACAAAGCTTCCTATGGGAATCTGCTGCCACAGAATCTCCACGGAAGCGATTTCCAACCACCATAATGCTATGTAGATAGATAACAGTAAGAGAATATTCCTGTAATTATCAACATGAAATTGGTTACCTGTGTATAAGGGTGAACACTGACCTTTTTTTTTTTTTTGCCTTTTTAGAAACGAAAAAACCATCATTTATTAAATCCAAACTACATCATTGCATTTACAACATTCATTGCATAAACTGGACATACAAAGTTTTGCCACCTCTGGTAAATAACAGACATACATTATACAATATAGTTGCTGAATACATAAGTTCAAACAATATGGGTACAACAACTTGTTCATAATACATACTTAAACCATCGTGTTTAATAAGTTACTAAGACACAGATCCATGAGCTACTTCGGGTCTCAGCACAGTTAATCTAAGTGACAAGAACACAGTTGAGAGAGACAGTAGCTGCAATGGAAGGCAAAGAAAACTAACCTGTGGTAGGTCTTGTTGAGACAGCCAGAGCTCCTCACGGGTCAGCTTCTCCTGCTTTTCCTTTCCACACATCCATCACAGCTGCCCGTGACGCCGGGGGAATGTCCATGCAAGCCACACACGGAGGAGAGCGAGGCTCCCGAGGGTGAACTTCCAACAGTCATTGCCTTACTGCTTCAGGATGTTCTCTAGGTTTGCTATCAGAACAGAAACAAAACAAAACCCCAAACTGAAGTGGTTCTCTGAGTGCAGTTCCAGCTGCAAGTACACGGTTACTCGTGAGTCTATAACACAGGGCCAGACTTCTAGAAATGTAGAGGTAATGCTGATCTGTCAGGCTTACGCTGAATAATCCTCCATGATGTTGGTCTTAATTTTGGCAGCTGTTTATATGTTTACTTATTTAAAGTATGTTCCCTTAATAGCATTTTTTTAAATTAGTTTCTCCCTTTTTTTTCCTTTTTATCATTATTTTTTTTTTTAAATTTTCACTTTAATTTATTTATTTATTCTTCCCTCCCCCCAAACCCAGTTTCCAACCAAGGCCGGGCTACAACTCGTCGGAGCGGATGACGTGGAAGAGGGTGACGTTGTACAGGATTTGATGCCCGTTGTTCCAGGCGTAGAGAGCCCGATCCTTGGGGTTGTAGTCCAACATGGAGATGTGGGAGTACTTGTTCTGGAAGGGGATGTCGATGTACTCGTAGGTGGAGGCGTTGGTCTGGTAGGCGTAGTGCACCTTGGTGCCTCCCGAGTAGCCGTTGGTGACGTAGAGCGTGCCGCAGATGATGAAGGCCTCGCCGGCGCTGCGTTTCGGGTAGCTGGTGTTCCAGGTCTGCAGGCTCTGCAGGGTGTTGGGGTCCAACTTGCTGATGACGATGTTGCCGGCGTTCTGGTTGGTGGCGTAGACGGCCCAGAGCCCGTTCTCGTCCACCATGAGGTCGATGTCGGAGTGGCCGCCCCAGGCGTAGTGGTACATGTTGTTGTAGCCGGCGTAGTCCAGGCTGCGCGTCTTGAGGATGGTCTCCGTCTTCAAGTCGAACCTGATGATGATGTGGCTTTGGTATTTGTTGAAGTAGATGGAGCCGTTGTAGACCACCTGGCCCGTGCCCGACCAGGGGTGGGGCAGGCGGTGGGAGGTGAAGTTGTCGGTGTTCATGAAGTCCGCCATGGATTTGTACTCGCGGACGAAGCGGTTGTTGTGGTAGCTGTCCATGTACCAAACCTGCACGAGGGAAACGCAGGGGGTTAAGGAGAGTATTGGAATAACACCAATATCACTGGATGGGACGTGCCTGAGCTTGTCTGGCCCTTGCTGCTTGACCAAATAGTGGCACTGTGGTGTTTCACCCCACAGACACTTTTGGCTGGCTGGGTGTGTGGTGTTTCACCCCACAGACACTTTTGGCCGGCTGGGTGTGTGGTGTTTCACCCCACAGACACTTTTAGCTGCCTGGGTGTGTGGTGTTTCACCCCACAGACACTTTTGGCTGGCTGGGTGTGTGGTGTTTCACCCCACAGACACTCTTTCCTGCCTGGGTGCTGCAGCTGGCACTGCAGACAAGTCCAGGCCTGCAGGAGCTCTGGTGCTGCTGGGATGGAGCTTCCCCCCATAACAGGGGCTGCTCCTCAGGTTTCCCTCTGTGGAGAAGCTTTCAGGCCATGGTGAAGGAAAGGAGTCGGTTCTGATGGAGGCTTTGGATCCAGAGCTTTATTCTGGCCCTCAGGCCTCTGAATCCAGCACCAGCTCCAACAGAACTCCCTGAGCCCGTGGCTGCTGCTCCTTTGAACCCCGGGGAGAGGGGCAGGGAAGGAACACTGGGGACCACAAACCACGTATGGGGAGGGGGAAGTCTCAAGGGACAAAGGACACCTGGATGGCCCAATGTCCCTCCAGGGGTGTAAGGCATCTTTTGAATTCTGCCAATCACTAAAGGCCCTTCTGGAATGCCAGGATTGACAGACAGTGCTGGGAGGGGAAAGGAGAGGTGACTGACACACCTGGCAGGGAATTATCAGGGAGGAACCCGGGGCATCTGAGGCAAACCATGACATCGCACCGCACCGCAGCAGAGAGAAATCCACAGCCAGGAGTCGTGGAATCGTCATAAAATGGTTTGGAATGGAGATTAGAACTCAGCCCTGCCAAGGACGCTTTCCACCAGAGCAGGCTGCTCCAAATCTGGCCTTGAATCCAGCCAACATCTGTCACCTACATCCAGAAATAACCCCAATTTCTGGAGCCCCAAATCAGTCATGAAATCAACCCAACAGCAAAGCTTTCCCTGGGGGATAACCTGATATCTCCTTGGCTTAAGCGCTCCCCTGGGAACGCTGGTGGCTGGCACCACCCTCCCTTCCTGAGGGCAATTAGCAGCTTTTCCCTGGCTAAACCCAGCATTTTCAGTGCTGCTGCTGCTGCTTTTGCTTCCCGCGGTAACACTCAGTAAATTACAGCAGCTGCTGTGCACAGCTCCATTAATTTGGAATGCGGGAGCGAGGGATGCAATCACTCATTGTCAGGCAAATTCAGGCAAAAAGTCCATATTGGTTTAAAAATCATACACTTCTGCATCAAAAGCTTAAAGCGAGGCTGCTGAAATATAAGAGACAAAGACATCTAAATCTTGCTCTGGGTAGATTGGGGAGAGATTTTAGATCATCATTTAAGTGCCAGTTCACTGGGGACACTGTCTAGACTCCTTAAAAAAAAAAAAAAGCTTTTGTTATATGAAACCAATTCTGAGGCAAATGACCAAGCTGTGCAGTTAATATCCACAAGAAATATCCAGCCAGCCACTGACATTCTGGATGCAGTTGCTGCCTGAAAATGAGAGAGCTGCTTTCTGTAAGAGCCATTTAGGAAGGAGAAAAGGTAAATTTAGGAAGGAGAAAAGGTAAATTTAGGAAGGAGAAAAGGTAAATTTAGCAAGAGGGAAGCCTTTAAGGCTGCAGATTTGGGTGATGTCGTGCAGATTTCTTCTGCAAACCCCTTGCAAAATCTGACAGCTCTGTGTCTGGAGTGTGATCATCAGTCTTTGAGAAGGGCAGCCCAACATTTGGCTGCTGCCTTTGGGAAGTCACCTGGGGTCTCCAAAAACTTTGGAGGGAATTTCAGCCTTCTGTCATTGCCTCCCTGGAAAGCTGCAGAGGTGGGGAATGCACGTGTGGCAAATGGCTCTGACCCTCATCCCCAAACCTTGCTGGGCTTGGGGGTGGCTGCAAAAGCACCAGAGAACAGCCAGAGCTGGAAATGAAACTTCAGCTGAACCAGATTGGGAAATTATAGGGGAAAAAAATATCTAAAACGTAACTCTCTCTTTGCTGCTTCTATTTCATTATCTGGTATTAAAAATTCAACATGAAAATGTGTTGTTGTGCTCAGTTTTTAAAGCTCAGCAGAGCCCTGTGTCACCATGCAGGGGCTGCAGGACCCAAGAGCATTCCAAGCCCTGGAAAAGCAGGGATTGATGGATGAACAATGTCCCATCACAGCAGCTGGCTCTGAGCAACCTCCTCCTGCCCCCACACAGCCATCCCAGCTCTCAGCATCCACCTGCTGCTCCCACAGCACTCACAAATCTCCCCCAGCTGTGTTCCGTGGTTTCGTGACACGAACAAATGATCACAGGAACACCAAACCCCTCGTGGGGCTCGGGGACAGGAGCTGGGGATGATAAACTGCCCATCCCATGCTCACCTTCCCACTCTGCTGAGCAGCCAGTGGAGTTCACTTAATGGTGTGTTCCTAATAAAATTCCCAGCAGGTTTTATATATTAAATACACAGAGAGGCCTGGGAAGCTCCAGCTCCGGTTTGCAGCCTGCTTGTACAACAAAAATACGCTGCAGAAAAAGGCATGGCTAAAAAAAAAATACCAAAAAATAGCGGTTTGAGACAAAACCCTCTGAAGACACGGGAAGATCTTCAGCATCTGAACCACCAGCTTCAGCTGAAAATTGTTTTAGTGCCAAGGGAAGCAGCAAGCACAGCCTGAAGGGGACAATTCTGTCCCCTCTCTTGAGCAAAATGGGGGTGAAACCTTCCCATCTCACCTCTAAGCAGGGTTTTATTTGGGCTGGAGGGGAAATTTTGCTTAATAACTGTAAAATATGGAGGTGTTGAATTGGGGAACTAGTGCCAACCAGTTGGCTGCTGGAGGGAAAGGGCCTGACAACTCAAGTCACCTTCAAAGAAACCACCCAGGGGTGACTTCTCCAGAGCATCCCTTGTCCTCTCACAGCTACAGAGCTGATGCCAGGGCACAGATCCCAAAATAGGTGCCCTGATCCCGCCCTTGCTGGTGCCTTTATCCTTTGAAGGATGCTGCATGAAGGAGGGAATTACAGGCAGCCAAGCTTTCTGCTTCTTGTTTTGTTTTGCTGCCTGCAAATCCTCGGCAAACACTCGAGATATTTTCCATTCCATCAGTCACGGGGAGCTGGGATTGATTTTCAGCCAGTTATTGGCCTCCTACCTCCTTGGGATCAAAATTGAATGGTCTGAATGGAAAAAAATAAAAGTCCAAAACAAAGCAAAACAAATCTCTCTCTCTGGCTGCAGTCAGTTAATTCCTCACAGCAATGAAGGTGGAGGATGGAGGGCAAATGCAGGCAGATGACATTATCAGAGGTGCTGGCAGCAGAAGAGCAGCAGGGACCAGGACCACGGGTCCCTCTGCTCAGCCCCAGCTCCCTCCTGGCTGCCAAACACAGATTAGAAACCCAACACTTGCTTTTTTTCGCCACATAGACCTCATGGTGACAATTCTGAGCCCACGGAGTTTCAGCCAGGAAAGGCAGCAGTGCAGGGGCTGCTCAACTTCTCCTCATCCTCCCTCCCTGGGGGATGCTCAGCCCCTCCTGCTGCCAGCAGAGCCCGGTGGGATGGATGAGGACATTCCCAGTGGTGAATATTCACTGTCCTCAGGCACACGGGTGATGCTGTCACACACTCTTACCTTGTTCTCTCCCTCAGGAGCCAGAGGATCCGTCATCCACGATCCAAAGCGGGACCCCGAGGTTTTAATTGTGATCGGGTCACTTATTCCCGTCAGCTTCCCACAGGCTGGAAAAGAGGGGAAGGCTGATGAGCACCACGACAGCCCCCGAGGGGCACCGGCACCACCCCACCCGCTCCTCTGTGCCCTGCTAAGCTCGGTTTAATCACAGGGAATCGGCTCAGGAACAAGTGTCGGATGCTTTTGTTTGCTTCACACCTCTTAATGACAATTGCCCTTCTGGCTGTCCCCGAGAAAAGGAGCTGCGAGTGGCCCGGAATGGAGAATGAGAGCAGCAGGCAGGGGCAGGGAGGAGCTGCTCTGATCCAGATGAAAAGGCAGCCGTGGCTATTCCAGCCCTGCTGGAAACCTGCGATTGGTACGGGTTATGCGGAGGAGAGAAAAGAGGAAGGTGGAAAATGGCCCTCGATATAAATCTCCTCCCTGCAGGGATCATTTACCAGCTGCTTTCCCTCGTGTTGCACACTCAGGAGGATCCACACACACTGGTGGATCCTCCAGGCAGCTCTGGGACAGCAACCCCAGCTTGCCCCTCGTTGCATCTCATGTTGCACACTCAGGAGGATCACACACACTCAGGAGGATCACACACACACACTCAGGAAGATCACACACACTCAGGAGGATCACACACATTCAATAGGATCACACACACACTCAGGAGGATCACACATTCAGGAGGATCACACACACACTCAGGAAGATCACACACACACTCAGAGGATCACACACACATTCAGAGGATCACACACTCAGGAGGATCACACACATACTCAGGAGGATCACACACACACACAGGAGGATCACACACACACTCAGGAGGATCACACACACACACTGAGGAGGATCACACACATTCAGGAGGATCACACACACATTCAGGAGGATCACACACACACACTCAGGAGGATCACACACACACTCAGAGGATCACACACACACTGAGGAGGATCACACACACTAAGGAGGATCACACACACACACTCAGGAGGATCACACACACATTCAGGAGGATCACACACACACTCAGAGGATCACACACACACTCAGGAGGATCACACACACATTCAGGAGGATCACACACACATTCAGGAGGATCACACACACACACTCAGGAGAATCATACACACATTCAGGAGAATCACACACACACACTCAGAGGATCACACACACTCAGGAGGATCACACACACACTCAGGAGGATCACACACATTCAGGAGGATCACACACACTCAGGAGGATCACACACACACACTCAGGAGGATCACACACACACTGAGGAGGATCACACACACACTGAGGAGGATCACACACACACTCAGAGGATCACACACACTCAGGAGGATCACACACACACACTCAGGAGGATCACACACTGGTGGATCTCCAGCCAGCTCTGGGACAGGAGCCCCAGCACAGCAGGATGAAGGTGGGAGCATCCTGAGGGTCCTGCCTAGCTCAGCCTCACCAGCACAGGGATCACAGGGCACTGTGAGCCAGGTCTGGGGCACACCCAGGAGCTCCAAATCTGCTGAATTCAGGGAGCCAGTTCAGCTCCTTGCTGGGTTTCCAAGCCCTAAATATGAGGGGAAGCAGCAGCACCTCTGCTCCTGCTCATTTCCCAGTCCTGGCTCTGTCCCACCCCTCTCTGGGGCTGTCCATGGATCTGGAATGCTGCAGCCCCAGCATGGAAGGTGCAGCCACATCCCAGCCCCTTTCCCCAACAATATCCCCAAGTTTCAGCAGAGCTGCCACTCTGCTTCCCTGCCCCACCAAAATTTAACGTGAGTGCAGTGAGGAGGGACAGGGGAGGAGGGGGAGATGCCTCGGGAGGGACTGGGCTGCTGGGGGATGTCCTGTTGGGCAAGGAGAGCACATTTAAAACCCCAGAGCTCATTTAAAACCCCAGAGCCCATTTAAAACCCAGCCAGAGCCCATTTAAAACCCCATCCAGGGCAGAGGCAGTGGGGCACAGCCAGTACCTGGAGTTCAGGAGGTGTTTCCTGAGCTCTCCTTTTGGACGTGGGGTGGAGAAGCTGCCCTGGGTGCTGTGCTGGGGCTGCACTGCAGGCAGTGCCTGCTCAGCAGGACCCAGGGCTGGGCTGCAGGTGGGAGCCCCTGCAGGTGCTGCTGGAACACAGGGAGAGCTCTGCCAGCTCAGGACAAGGTCATCCTGCTCCAAATTAAAACCCTAGGATGGTTTGTTGTTAAGGACCATTAAAGGTTGTTTAGTCCAGCCCCCTGCAATGAGCAGGGACGTCTTCAACCAGATCAGGTTGCTGTCCAACCTGACCTTCGTGGAATCACAGAATTTACACCCTGAGCACCTCCAGAACTCTGCAATCCCTCTCAGCTGCCTCTCTCCTTGGCCTGTTCTCACCTGCATTGTAATTCCTGATCAGACACACGCACCTGCCTCAGCCAAAGGGATCCCCTTAGCCCAGGGCAGAGAACAGAGGGAGAAATTCCTGATGTGCACCAAGGGCACCAGCAGTGTCCCCACAGCCTCCAGACCCAGGCAGATCAAGAGAGGTGCCCCCAAAAAGCAGAGCTTTGGTGAGACACGAGGCACAGGAATTTGCCCTCCTGCCTGCTGCAGTCCAAACCTCTCAGCTCAGAGGGAGAGCAAAGAGATGCAATGGGTTAAAAAAACCAAATTTTAATGTCTTGCAAGGGTCCAGCCTTCCCCTAATCCCAGATCTGCCTTCCATTATCACAGCCCTACGTTGCTGTCACTTTATCTCCTCCTCCCATTTCCCTGGAGAGGAGCGTGCTGTAAAAGCTCATTGATTAAAAAACAAAACAAAACAAAACAAAAAAACACCAGTCAAAAAAAAGCAGCAGCAGCTGATAAAGGTAAACCAGTGTTGTTTGCAACATCTCCTACACGTTGTTTAGCTAGAGGCACACACAGCCCAGCTCCTCAGCAATGCAGGAGGGCTCTTCTCTCTCCTGCTGTAAACCCATCCCAGGCTGCTGGGGGGAATTCAACACGGATTTTGAAGATCCTGAGTGAGCGTTGCCACCCAGGCACGGACAGCTCCAGCCCCTGGGATCCTCACCCACCTGAGGAGATGCACAGCACACCTGCAATATCAGCAGCTGAGCCTTCTGCAGAGCCCCCCACCCCGTCAGGTGGGGTTCTATGGGAATTCCAGGTCACTCAGGGACAGCTGTGCCACAGAAAAGCTCATCCTGCTGCTCACCCAGGGGTCCAGGACAGGGAAACCTGTGAGGAGCAGATTTAGGGCCTCACAGAGGAGCTGCTTTCGCTCCTCTTCACCCAGAGCTATTCAGCTCCTTTCTCCTGGCCACAAATCAGCCTTTCCCCAAGTGTCCCTCTGTCCTGCCATGAGATGCATCCCCGCTTCAGCTGCACAAGGAATTTTCCAGCAGGAGCGGGTGGGACCAGCCCTCCCTTCCTCCCAGGGTGCCACCACCTCCTCTCCAGCTCTGGATGCTGCCCACAAGTCCTGCCTGGCAGCTCCCAGCAGCTCCTCCACCAACGCACAGGCACCAGCTCCTTCTGGGCTCGTGGTTCTGCTGCTACAGCCAGGATCCTGCTCCATCTTCCCAGGAAGCCAAGGATTGATCCCAATCCCAATCCCCATCCCAATCCCAATCCCAATCCCAGTCCCAGTCCCAGTCCCAGCCCTCCAGGCAGGGATGGGGCTGTGGCGGCTCAGCTGGGCTTGGATCTTGCCTCTGTTGCCTGGCTGGGAGCACCCCATCCCAAAATCGTCAGGGATGGCTCCATCCCATCCCAAAATTGTCAGGGATGGCTCCATCCCATCCCATCCCAAAACCATCAGGGATGGCTCCATCTCCATCTCCATCCCAAACCATCAGGGATGGCTCCATCCCCATCCCAAAACCATCAGGGATGGCTCCATCCCATCCCAAACCATCAGGGATGGCTCCATCCCCATCCCAAACCATCAGGGATGGCTCCATCCCCATCCCAAAACCATCAGGGATGGCTCCATCTCCATCTCCATCCCAAAACCATCAGAGATGGCTCCATGCCCATCCCTGCACCAGGATTTTCCCCAAGGAACTCTTGCCCTGCCTGAGTTAAATTCCCCCTAGATCCAAGGAGTGCCAAGCCCTGCACCTCCTCTTAGGAACATTAATGCAAAGGCTAAAATCCCTGTGTAAATAGGGATCTTTAGGAGTGTAAACAGAAACACAGATTGAAGCTGCCATTATTGATTTTTCCCCGCCCTCCACACACATGCCAGGGTCAGGAAGTGTTTTCACTATTGATCCATCAATAATGCTTAGGAAACCCAAAATGCAAAACAGGACCTTGGCTAAGGAAAAGGCCCTGCCAAGGCTCAGAGCTCCCTGGGAGAGGTGAACTGGGTGTGAGTGTGGCACATCCCTCCCCTCCCCTTGGCCTGTGCTTGTTGCAGCAGCTCCCTGACCCTGTTTGGGGCACACAAACTCCAGGGGAGCAGGAGAAAAACCTTTCTCCCAGCTAAAACCTTCTCCTTGAGACATCAGCGAGCCCAACGAGCCCAATGGAGCAGAAAACCTGCGGCAAAGTGAAATCCTCGGCAATCAGGGCCTCATTGTGTGGCAGCAAAGCATTTGTAAGGCTGTTATCTGAATTTAACTCAATTAGCAACCATTTCCAGTGGTTTACACACCAGAGAGATAAACAGCATTGGAAATTCAATCCGTGCTCTTTCTTTTAAGTGACCAAATAAATCAGCTTCCTGAGTGAGCAGCAAATCCTCTGGGATGAGCCTCTGGGAGGCACAGAACCCATCTCTGTGAGCAGCCAGGGCTGCTGCAAAAGAGCTGCCCTGACCCCAGAGAGAGAGCAAGGGCAGGAAGAAGCCAAAAAGCCCAGCTAAAGACTCAAAAAGATTTTTAGAAACTGCCAAAAGTTCCTAGACAAGGTTACCTGCAAGAGCTCAGCATCCCTACCTGCCTCCTTCTTACCTGGGCTGCTGGTCCCAGCTGGACTTGAGTGTGAAGGGATGGGATGTGCAGAAAGGGTTAATGGTCCAAGAGCAGATTCTAATTTTTTGGAGCCCTGAATGGTTTGGGAGCTACTCCTTAAAGCCTGCCTAGGGTCAGTGGGAGGATTGTCCCAGCTTCCCTGGCTGGAATGGCTTTGTTGAAAGAACTGTCCCCAAGGCTGAAGTCTCAAATCCCTGCCCCTGCTTCCTCTCCCTGTGACCCACAGCTCCTCCTCATCTTCAGGGGATGGGCTGAAGGCTCTGGGTGCAGCAAGGGGACCCCTCCTTGGGCATCTTCTCCTCTGCCTTCAGCAGGGCAGGGATGAGAGGATCCATCTGCCAGGAGGTCTCTGTGTGCCCTTGGTCCACCCCACCCTCCTGGGCCTGTTCTCCTTTCTTATCTTTCCTTCTTATCTGTTCATCCTTCCTTATCTTTCCACTGCACCGTGCCCACCTGACAGAGCTCCAGGAATTGGGGACTCCATGTCCCCATGAGGCTTTCAGGGGGAAGTTCAAGAGGGTGAGGGCAAGGTGAGAGTATCCCTCCTTGCCCAACCCTGCTGCCCTCCCTGTGGCCATCACAGGGGAAAGGGGCAGAAAGCCCCAGCCTGTCCTGCTCTCAAACCAAGCCTGGGCCACCAGCACTCATTAATTAATGAGAAATTAAACTCTGATCTCTCTTGGCCAGGGGGTTTTTACCTGTCCCAAGGGTACCTCGGTGCCTGACTTGTTCAAATACTCTGAGCATCCACGTTTAAATGGGAATTTTACTCTCTGGGTGAGATGGAACCTGCAAGGGACGTCCAAGGAACCAGAGGATGGAAATGCAGAGGGAATGGAGGGGAGGTGGCTGCTCACAGTGTGGAGGCATCTAGAAACAAGCAAAATCAACCCCAGCAGCAGAGCCAAGAGAGAAACAAAGTGTTACCTTGCCAAGGATATCAAGTGCTCAGAAGAGATCTGATCTTCCGTGAAGTTACCTGAGAGTGTAATTTCGTATGTGCTACCAAAATAGACTGCAGAGCAGTTAATGTGTTTGGATTATCTAAATGGCGTGGCAAGAAAGTCAATAATGGAAGGAGAAATTAAATCAAGTCAGAGCTGGCCCAACAAATGGTGCAGAGAGTCCTTGCAGCTGTGGGAGGCAGTGCCCTTTCCTCCTTCCCCCTGTGTTTGGGGCCACGCGTTGGGTTTGGTGGCAGCTGAGACTCCCCACAACAGCCCCAGGAGTTTCAGTCAATTCCAACCCTCTGGATGAGGTCGAGTCCCTGGTGGTTTAGCAGCAGCCTGGTGGAAATGGCTCCCTTCTCCCTCAGGGGATGGGAGAGGGAGGATTCACATCCCGCGCAGGGGCAGGACCACACCGCGGCCCAGCTCCTCATGCTCTGCTCCGGGGGGATTGGCAAGATGCAAAAACAAAGAAAGGAAACCGAGGGAAACCGAGGCACAGCCCCACACCCCCCACCACGAGCAGAGCCCTTTGCTGACGGACCAGGTCCAGGGATGCAGAAGCAAAAGGGGTGCAAGTGTTGGCTTTGCATAAGCGTGAGCTGCCACTTATGCAAGCGCCGCCCACACGCCCGCTCCGCTCCGCGGGGAGAGGAGAGGAGAGGAGCATCCTGAAGCGCTCACACCACGAGCAGCATTGCTCCTGCCAGTAATCCTGGGCAGGACTACTCCCAGGAGGAATGTTCCTGGTGGCATAACCCTTGGCAGGATGGCCCCTGGCTGCGTGGAGCTCATCCCTCGCGGCCGGGCACGGCACCAGATGTCCAGCGGGGCATCTCTGCCTCCGGCCGGGATGCGTGCGTTGGCGCCGGTGGCCTTGGAGCCACCGTGGTGGTTCTGAGCCTACCTAATTTTTGCATGCATGCACGAAGCCTTTCTTCAAGATTTGACACTCTGTTCTGAAGCTCTTCGTAGTCATAGGCGCCAATCTCCTCCTGGAGTTCGTTTAGAACTGACGTCAGATTCTGGACCTCCTCTTTAAACTGCAATACCAATTTGGCATCGGCTTTGTACTCTTCCAACACTGGTATCAAAGGCCTAAGTTCCTCCATTTTCGCTTTTATTGCCTGCAAGGTTAAAATAAGCTCGGTTCAGTGCTATGCGTGCAAAAATCTGCAACACTCTGCCTTGACCTGGGTGCTTCCTATGGGAGCGAAATGTTCACATTTCCCACAATTATTAGCATTAAAATTAGCTCAATTATTATTTTTGGTCCGAATGATGTCTTGGCAAGAACATATTAAACAGGCTGCAGAACACCAAAATATTTGGGAAAGGCCTTTATTTGTCATTTTTAGAATGCAACATCTTAGGGTTACATGCTTCAGATCACATACACAAAGAGTTGTTGTTTTTTTTTTTTCTTTTTTTTTCTTTCCAAAAAATAAAAGAAAATAAGATATATATGCATTGACAAGGGTTTCAAACTATTCATGAAATGCATCTACAATTGCATGCAAAGGAAGATCTCGGTTGTGTGGTTCAAGGTTCCTTAGTGAGATATGGTGCTAATTTGGAAAATAATCAAAAAAAATCAATGCATGGTGCAAAATGCTCTGTGGCCCTCTTTTCATGGTTACATGGGAGTGAACTGCTTCTTCAGTCACTGCAGCATTGAAAAAACTTGCTTTTTAGTTAGCCCTGTAAGCAAGAAAATGAAATACTGTTGAGGATCTAGCTCACTAACCTGCCTTATATAGATAGCCATTCATAGACAAATACTCTTACGGCACTAAAGAGAGAAAAAAAACCAACACAAGAGCTCCAAAGCACTCACAGTTTAATGCTGGCATTAGCAGGAACAAAATGCTGTGCCTGTTCTTTCAAATGCTGCTTTGGCAGCAAATTAGACAAAAAATTCCTCACTGGTTTCAAGCACGGAACAGAAAAACAAAATTCATTATCAGATGGATTTTGCAGAAATGAATTTTTTTTTCTTTTTTAATTTTTTTTTTGCTTTTTTGCTTATTTAAAGGCTCAGAATGCAGCATTTTGTTGCAGATGCTTTGCTCCAGCAGCTAATGAGTAGACATTAATATGCATGCACCTACCCGTTAATGAAGCTGTGTTAGAACACCCAAAGTCCCTGGTGCTGCTCAAATTACAGTGGCCAAGCTCCCAGCACCCAGGGCTGTGACATCTGCCTGTGTCCTGAAGCTTTTTGGGGCTGAACAGGATCAGGAATTCCTCCTCAGCCTCCTTCCCATCCATCCCCTCCTATTTAAGCCAAGAGGATTTTTCCCTCCCGGGCTTCGCACGTGGGGAATGTTTTAAATTTTATTTCATTTCAAGTTCCCTGGGCAATGGGGAGGGTTGAACTCATCAGAGTGGTGGAGGGGGGGAAAACAATAATAACTGAAATAAAGAAATAATTAAATAAAAGAAACTCATGCTCAAGTCTTTCCATCCAGACTGCAGAGCTAAATTTAGGGTCCTGCAGTAACTGGAGATGGGGAGCGGAGGAGGTGGAGTTGGTGAAAAGTTTTAAGAACCATCTTCCCAGCTTTTTATGAGATAATCATGGTATTTCAGTATTTAGCATTAAAAAAAAAATCTGCTTTAAAATACCAGCCAGCTGCCTGCAAATGAGGGTGGGAATCAGCTGGGTGGCTGATCAGAAAAGTCCCCAAATTCCACCAGAAATCTCTTCCATTCGATTTTTTATATCTATTAACCCACAGCACGGCTAAAATTTAAGATTCCAGTATTGCTCAGAACATCTTTTTTGGCAATTTCATTCATCCTCAAGCAACTTCCTGAGGGTTTGGCCACTGCTCCCAGTGCCAGCTGCATTCCAGAGGCTGCAGCTCCTCTCCCCCTCTGCCCAGCACCAGGACACCACACAAAACCCATCAGAAGGTGCTGCCTCTGCTGCCAACACCCCAAATTGGCCAAAATCCTGGAGATGTGCAGGTTGCCAGCCTGAGGACAGCTGTAATAATTGTATTTTGTTTTGTTTTGTTTTGTTTTTTTCAGGGGGGGTGATGTTTGATTGATAAACTCCTTTCTCCAGCCACCCCCAGGGGAGATGGGGTTTGGTGACTGCCCGCTGTGGTTTGCCACGTGCTGCAGGAATGCAAAGGGAGCCCCAGTTCTTGGGGTTTTTTCCCCAAGAAATGGGTGCTGGGCATGGCATGGAGAAGCTGCCTGGCCACAGAGGGGAGCCCACCTCACCCAGAGCTGGGGTGATTCCCTGCAGACCCCCCTGATGGAATCACCCTGCACCGCCCTGTTTCGGGCACACGGGTGGGTGTGGGAGCACCGAGATTTGTGCTTTTGCCCTAAAACAAGACGCAGGGCTGAGGGTGTGAGGCCACAGCCTGGATCTGGCTGTGCTTTGGGCAGGAAGGACCCCACAGCTGGGCTCCCCTGATGGGAGCCAGGGCCACAATCCCCTGGGCACAGCTCCCGTAGCAGTTTGGAAATCAGACCTACCTTAAACTGCCTTGCCAGGTGCTGCTTGTGGCTTTCTTCCACTTGCTTAAATTTGGATTCCAGTCCCCTCATCTGGTTTTCCATCTTCTCCACGTACTGTAGGTCTCTCTGAGTCCTCCTGTCCAACACCTCTATCGACTGGGACATGTTTTGCACCTGCCAAACGAGAAGGGACTCATTAAAAAGTGCTGCCAGCAGCGAGGCAGCCCCCCTTGCATCCCAAGGCTGACCTTTCCCACAAGCTCAGCACAGCTAAAGGGCAATCAGCCCATGCATTATTTACTGCCTCATCAACAGCAGCTCCCAGATTACCACCCCGTGCTCTAAAACACAGCAAAACTGCTTTCATAAATGATTTTTTTCCTTTCTGCAGAGAAGGATTCAGCAATCTGACATGGAAATGAGGGGTGTAGTTGAGGTTAAACTCAGGCTGGCCTCTCTGACAGGCACCTGCTGTGGCACGGGGTGAGCTCAGAGGTGACAGCAGCACACCTGGCTGGGGGGAAAAGCTCCAGCCCAGGTGCACATTTCCATCCCCTGGTGAGCACAAACCAGCAGAACTTCATGATCCACCCAGCCTGCTCCAGCAGCACCTGCCACATCCAACCCAGGGGCAGGGAGGGCATCCTGGGGCCGGGGAGCACCGGGCATGGTTGGCACCCCTGTGGGAGCCGAGCGGTGCCGCATTCCCGCCCGGAGCCCATCTGGCCCCGCCAGGGAATGATGCAAGGAGCCTGGCTGGGCTGGCGGTGACAAAACGAGCTGGAGGTGTGAGGAGGGGAGGGGAACGCCAGCGAGGCTGACCTGATTTTGAAGGTTGGCTGCCATCTGAATTATTAAGATATTCCCTCCTGTTTTCCAGGCTGGGAGAGGTGGAACGGGTCTGACGTCAGCTCCTATTTAGCACCGAGCCGTATTTAAGGGCTCTGCAGCGGGGCCGGACGTGTCTGTCCCACGGTGGGGACGTGACAGGGCTCAGCCCACGGGTGCTGCTCCTGCCACCGCCACGTCACCCCAGCCGTGCCACCACCACCATGACGTCTGTGGGTGAAGTGAATCAGGCACCCAGCCTGCTGCTGCTGCTGCTGCTGCGTCAGGGCCTTGCTCCTGAGCCAGCCTGATCCCAGCCTGATCCCAGCCTGTCTCCATCCTGATCCTATCCTGATTCCATCCTGCTCCCAGCCCGCTCCCAGCCTGATCCCATCATGCTCCCATCCTGCTTCCAGCCTGATTCCATCCTGTTCCTATTCTGATTCCATCCTGCTCCCAGCCCACTCCCATCCTGATCCCATCCTGTTCCTATCCTGCTTCCATCCTGCTCCCAGCCCGATCCCATCATGCTCCCATCCTGCTTCCAGCCTGATTTCATCCTGTTCCTATCCTGATTCCATCCTGCTCCCATCCTGCTCCCATCCTGCTCTCAGCCTGCTCCCAGTCCGCTCCCATCCTGATTCCATCCTGCTCCCAATCCACTCCCATCCTGATCCCATCCTGATCCCATCCTGCTCCCATCCTGCTCCAGCCTGATTCCATCCTGCTCCCAGCCCACTCCCATCCTGATCCCATCCTTCTCCCATCCTGCTTGGCTGTGGGTGGATGGATGGATCTGCTCCCCGGATGGATGGGTGCCACATCCGCTCCTGTCTGCATCCTCACTGCAGCCAAGCTGGGGTGGGGAGGGAAGGAGTGGTGAAAATCCCACATTTCCTCTGGCAAATCCCACTGCGGTGGGCTGGGACTTACCTGGAGTGGCAGAGTGAGGGCACGGCAGGACAGCACAGGGCAAATGCCAAGGGTGCCCCTCCAGCTTGGAAAAACCATCACAGTGCCCGTTGCTCATGCAGGATGACACTGAAACTATTGCAGGGGTCTATTAAAAATGTATGGATGAGCTGCATGGCAAAGGCCAACAGGCTTTGGAGTGTTCTGTACAACTGCTCCGGGGGCCAGAGTGTTCCTCAGCAAAGGTGAAGCTATTTGTGGTCTCTGAGGCTCAGAGATGAAGCAGCAGCAGCACCCTGACCTCCCCAGGAGCTGCTCAGGGAGGTGTGAGGAGCAGGGAAGTGCAGAACAAGGTTTGGAGGAGAAAAGAGCAAAGCTGAGCTCAGCCAGAGCCTGGTCAGCTCTCATTAAGCTGTGCCTACCGCAGGGAATGTCAGCTCTCAGCGGGTGTTAATTCACCTGGGCTGCATGTGGAGGGGTTTGAAGACCTCTCTGTGCCCTGAGGCAGGAGAAGAGGAGCCTTAGACAAGCATGGCTGGGCTGCCAAGCTACTTTTATTCCAGTCATCCAGCCTGTCCTTCGAGCTGAGCAGCAGAATTGTTCCAAGGAGCAGAGAGAGGGGTGACTTGTAGGGCTCATGCAAAATTAATCCCATTTATTCCACTAGTGCCTAACCCCAGCTGCAAATAACCAGAAAAAGAGCGTTTCTGTAATGACAGAGCAATACCTGAGTCTGCTGAGTAAAATTTTGGGAGGCTCCTTGGGCTCTCTCTCAGGTGGTGGGAAGGGAGGGATGTACTCTGCTCTGAGAGCATCTCGCCCAGGCTGCTGCCCTCAAACACCTCTGGAACGTTTCTGCTCCCCCCTGAAGCACAGGAAAATTCCCTCCTCACGTGCCTCTGCACAGAGGTGCCTCAAATGAGCTGCTGTGCTGTTCTGGGGTGGGTTTCACAAGCCCAGAGTGGGTGTTTGTTGCCTGTGTTGTTTTCCATCGGGCGAGGTCCTGGCCAGATTTGCAGGGATGAGCCTGAGAATCCTGCCAGCCCCAGCACTGAGGATCTGCCTCTTTTCCCTCATTAGCATATTATGCCCTTGATCCAGCAAAGCACTTTGGCACATGATTAGGTTTCAATGAGCCTGTTGGAGCCCAGGCTGAAGCATGTACAGAAGTGCTCTAATGAACTCAGGCCCAAGGATAGTGCCTCTTAAATTCCCTCAGCTCCATCCATCAGCTGCAGTCCTCCAACCTCGCCTGAAAATGCTTTTTGCCTCCTCTCTCAGCCTGAAACCTCATTTTCACCAAGATAATGTGAGACAGATACCTGTGGCTGTCTGGGAGAAAAGAGTTATTTTTAGCAGTTGAAATAGGAAATTAATACAAATGAAGCTTCCAGTGCTGCTCTTGTCATCCTGTTTGAGGAGCTGATTCACAATTAAACCAGAGTCACAGGGAGTCAGCGTTGGCCTGATGACCTCAGTGAGGTTTATAAGGTCAGATCCAAGGTTTAAACCCTGCTCAAACTTCCCTGTGGATCAGCCTTTCCTGGCAGCTCCAAAAGGGTTGTTCTGAGCCCAGCTCTGGGGTTTCAGCTGGGATCAACCTTCAGCCTTGGGGAGCTGCACAAACTGATGGAGCAAGAGGAATCTTGGGGGA
This sequence comes from Molothrus ater, assembly GCF_012460135.2. Taxonomy (NCBI): domain Eukaryota; kingdom Metazoa; phylum Chordata; class Aves; order Passeriformes; family Icteridae; genus Molothrus; species Molothrus ater. The sequence goes on along the minus strand of NC_050497.2, from coordinate 8,697,319 downwards.
GATTTCCAAGGTTTGGGGGAAAAATCAGCAGAGAAATGGACTCAGCTGATGGTTCAGGAAATGAAAAGTTCATCTGATAAGGTTTGCACGAGGCAGTGATGGCTGAGAAGAGATGGCACCGTCCTGGGAGTGACCACCAGAGGAACAAAAAGAGCTGTAAAATCTGGAAATCAGCACTGGCTGAGAGGAAGGATTGGCAGGAAACCAGAAATGGTTTCACCGGCAGAAGAGGAAGCTGTGCCTGATAACAGGGCCAGACAAATAAACAAATCAATCAATCAATCAGATTCTGTTTGGAGATCAAACACAACGTGATGATGAGCAGGACTGAGGCGATGTCCTGGTTTGGGTGCAGTCCAAGGGCTGCACTCAGCACCTGCCGCGTGTGAGGCTGGAAGGACTCGGCGTGGCCCAGCCAAGGATGAGCTCAGACACCTCGAGTGTCAAACCCTGGGCTGAACACCCTGTGCAGCCCTGGCTGCCCTCCCTCCCCTCTGTGACCTGCCAGGGTGCCCAGCACTCCTTCCCTTCCTACACACGTCCTCATCCCCGTGAGCTGAGCACGGATGGATGGCAGCTCTGAACCTCCAAATCCCAAAAGATTCCTGCATGGAGATTTCCCTGAAGATGCTCTAATTGCTTTGTGTGCACACACATGCAGCTGATGCCTTGCAACACCATTTCCATGGGTGAATTCCACGCCTGCTCCTTGGAAAGCCCAACCACAATTTCCCCCTTGACACATTGTGCTGCTTCCTCTGCTGCCAGGGAGAAACCAGGAGCTGCAATTTCCCCCCATCGCAGAGCCAGGGTTAGAATGCCAGCTGAGGGAAGGAGATTTCAGGATTGAAATCCTCCCTGGGAAGCTGGAAGCTCTGCTCTGCAGTTGTTTGCAACTCCAGGGATGATAAGTTCAGCCTCCATCGGGATCAGATGTCTGGCACTAAGAGCCTGTTCCTTATTTTGGGGTTTTTCATATAGGTTAGCGTGGGAGTGAGATGCAGCCGGATTAGCAGGCAGGTATCATATCCCACAACACACGCCCAGAAATCCTGCTCCTCCCTCACTTTTTCTCCATTGGCAGCCAGAGAGCTGCATTAAAAAAAACCCCACTGAGCACCTCCACCCTCCTGATGTTATCCCAGGTCTCCCATTCCCAACTCCTGCCCATCAGCAGAGGGCATTGGGTCAAATCCTGATTGTTTGGAGTGGATGAGGAGTTCTGGGAGCACCTCTGAGCTGTTTATAAATCCTGCTGCCTCTCAGGAGCAAAAGCACCCAGGGTGTTATTGCTGTGAGAAAGAAAAGCCTGACTTGGGATTATTTTTAGCAGCCTCTGACAACCCAAAGGATTGTTTTAGGGCTGAATGTTTCCTGGCTGGCTTTATTGTCCCCAGCACATGGGGAAATCAGTTAAGTGGAGGTTTAATATTGTTAGAGGGAATTAATACAGCAGCTTTCCCCAAAGCAGCAGGATGAAAATTCTTTTGTCATGCACGGCACAGGCCAATATAGCATTAGGGGATGGGGTTTAATTATATATCCAGCACAGGAGCCAGCTCATATTTGCAAGACAAGAGCACAATTTCACATGAAACAGCATTTCTTCACTGAAATCTATTATCTGGAAAATTCCTTGTTATTGGGGATGTTTCCCTAATGAGATTTTTTGATCTTTTCGGACAGCAGACTATTAAAAACTAATCAAGAGGATGTCAACGTTAGGCAGAAAACCACAGAGAGTCATCTCTGTGCTACCTGCTGGCGACAGCTTGCAGGGTTTCACTTGACCTTTTCAATACCACCTTGCCTAGAAAAGCTTGGCTTTGGGCTTTTAATTCTCTCTCCTCTCCTGTTGCTGAGTCTGCTCTCAAACTGCTTGTGCCAACAGAATAAAAAAAAGGGGATTTTTTTTTTATTTTTAAGATTTTTTTTTTTAGAGATACGGTTCAATATTGGTGCTTTGATCTCAGCAGTTTTCCCTTGACCTTAGGCCAGGCTCTCCTCTCAGAAAACACTTAAAGAGAATTCTCCTCCTGCCCTCAGCTGATTATTCCCCACTACACACACAGGGACAGCTCCCCATGGAAAAACCATCCCAAGGGGTTTTCCCTGGAAACCAAGGCTCAGCTCAGGTTTCTCTCCCACCAAACCAAAGCACTTTTGGCAGCAGGGGCCAAGCATTACCTTTTCTAGGAGTTGTCTCAGCTGCTTTGTCCTGGCATCACGCGAGCACATCGTCTGCTGAGGTGCCACCACTGTGCATATACAACGTCCCTCGCTGTCCTGGGCAGAGCTGTACACCTGCCAGCTTTCCTCTGGGTTGGTAGGCAACACCTAATTAACACAGGGAGAGATGGGTTAATTAACCAGGGGAGGCCTGGCAGGGCTCTGGGAGGTGAAGGGGGATGAGGACGTGGCAGGGAGTGGAGGCTCCTCCGAGGGCCCAGCTGGCAAAATTCACTTGGAATGCAAAAATATGGATTGGGGACGAATCAGAGAAAGCTCTGAAAAGGAGAGGAAGAGCTGAAAACACGAAGGCAACGCGAGTGGGAAAGCAGGGACACAGGGAACAGTGAAAATTCCGGGTGCTGGGCACATCGGGGTGGGAGCCCTGCCCTGCTGCGGTGACAGAGCCCTCCTAAACACGGGGACAGGGATGGGGACAGAGCCCTCCTTAACATGGGGACAGGGATGGGGACAGAGCCCTCCTTAACATGGGGACAGGGATGGGGACAGAGCCCTCCTTAACATGGGGACAGGGATGGGGACAGAGTCCTTAACACGGGGACAGGGATGGGGACAGAGCCCTTAACATGGGGACAGGGATGGGGACAGAGCCCTCCTAAACATGGGGACAGGGATGGGGACAGTGCCCTCCTTAACACCGGGACAGGGATGGGGACAGAGCCCTCCTTAACACGGGGACAGGGATGGGGACAGAGCCCTTAACACCGGGACAGGGATGGGGACAGAGCCCTCCTAAACATGGAGACAGGGATGGGGACAGAGTCCTTAACACGGGGACAGGGATGGGGACAGAGCCCTCCTAAACACGGGGACAGGGATGGGGACAGAGCCCTCCTAAACATGGGGACAGGGATGGGGACAGAGCCCTCCTTAACACGGGGACAGGGATGGGGACAGAGCCCTCCTAAACATGGGGACAGGGATGGGGACAGAGCCCTTAACACGGGGACAGGGATGGGGACAGAGCCCTCCTTAACATGGGGACAGGGATGGGGACAGAGTCCTTAACACGGGGACAGGGATGGGGACAGAGCCCTCCTAAACACGGGGACAGGGATGGGGACAGAGTCCTTAACATGGGGACAGAGATGGGGACAGAGCCCTCCTTAACACGGGGACAGGGATGGGGACAGAGCCCTCCTAAACACGGGGACAGGGATGGGGACAGAGCCCTCCTTAACACGGGGACAGGGATGGGGACAGAGCCCTTAACACTGGGACAGGGACGTGCCCGGGCCACCAGGGAGGGCACAGTGCCCTGCCGAGGGCTGAGCAGTGCCCCCAGCTCTGCAGAGCCCGCCGGGGTCTGGGGCCGGGTCTGGCAGCCGGGGACGCGCTGGGCTGAGCGCACGGACACCGCGAGGTACGGACACACGGACACCCTGAATTACAGACACCCCAAGGCATGGACACCACGAGGTTTGGACAGTCTGAGGTACGGACACCCCGAATTATGGACGCCCCAGGGCATGGATACCCCAAGTCACAGACACCCCAAGGTATGGACACCCCAAGGCACGGACATCCCGAATTACGGGCACCCCGAGGCACGGACACCCCGAATTACGGGCACCCCGACCTACGGACACCCCGACCTACGGACACCCCGAGTTCCGTTCCCCCCCCTCTCTGTGCCCGTTCCCCGGGCATGAGGAGCTTCCCGGACAATCTCTCCCCTCCGCTCCAGGCAGGGGAAGCCCGGAGCCGAGCCCTGTGCAGAATCCCCAGCAGGGACGCGATGCAGCGCTGAGGGCACGCCGGGGAACAGAGCCCACCCCAAACACAGCGCGTTCCCCTCTCTGCTCTCAATTTTCCTTCTGTCTCACGGCATAATCCATTAGTTAATCCTAACCCAGGCTCGGAGCACTTTGAAAGTGTCACCGTGTCCCCAACCAGAAGGGAAATGTTCCTTCCACCACTTCCCTACAGAACAAATCACCTTGCAAATGCCCACGTTGACAGACATGCCCGGGCGGACGCGCAATTGGATTCCCTGGCTAAAACAACCGGGGAAAAAAAAAAAAAAAAAAGAATAATAAATGGATCTCATAAACCCTGACAACGTGGAGAAAAAAAATAAAAAGATCCCAGCTCCATTCACTGAGCAGCACAAGAACCACACGGAATACTCCGGGAACAGCAGAGCTGCAGCAGCGGGGCTCTGTCAGAAAGCACGAGCGTGCAGCCTGCAGGAGAAAGGTGCCCGACTCTCCCTGCTCAGGGAAGACAGACAGACAGACTGCAATGATTTTCCCAGCCATTCCCAAGGTGGGAAGCTCAGGCACGGCCCCAGCTCTCCAGCAGAGCAGGGACAGGGGGTGCCCAGCGCGGCTGCATCTCCCCCATCCCTCCGAGGGCGGATCGCGGAGGGAGAGCAGCGGAGGCGCCTCCCGGGACTCGCGCCCGCTCCCTCGGCGGCTTTTGCAGCGGCCACGAGGGAAACTTTGCATCCCTTCGGCGGCAGGGACGGTGCGGGGAGGCAGCCGAGTCACCCCCCGGCGCCAAGGGGGGGTGGCCGTGCAAGAGGAGAGGAGGGGAGAGGCAGAGACGCTCCCTGCGCCGTCACCCCCATCCCCTGCCAGCGCCCCATGCCCGCTCCCGCAGCACCGCGGGGACACTCGAGGGGCGGCGATCCTGCAGGGGGGGACCCTGCCGGCCACGGGGACACCTGGGCAAGGAGAGATGTGACAGCCGGGCGGGGAGGGACTGCGCGGCGGCGGGGAGCGGCCGCAGGGACGCTCCGGGATGCGGGGACGCTCCGGGATGCTCCGGGACGCGGGGATGCTCCGGGAGGCTGGCGTGCCCCGGGATGCGGGGTGCTCGGGGATGCTCCGGGATGCGGGATGCTCGGGGATGCTCCGGGATGCTCCGGGCAGCCCTCCCCGTGCCCCGCAGCCCTCCCGCACTTACTCCCGTGCTGCGGTCCAAGGTGCCGCCCGTGGCCGCCGTGAGTTTGGTGGTGTTGAGCCCCACGAGGGAGGGCAGCGTCTGCGACATCCAGTTGGTGATCATGGCCATGGTGCTGAGGACGACTCCAATCTTGAGTAAAGGCACAGACATGTCTGCGGGGGGGGCGGCAGGCACCCTTCATTCTGCACCGGCGCCGGGCTCCATGTCGCTGCCTTCGGGCTGCGCCAGCCGCCCCGCCGCCGCCGCCGCTCGCCGCCGCCCCATCGTCCTCCTCCTCCTCCTCTTCCTCCTCCTCCTCCTCCTCCTGTGCCCTGCCCGGCGCTGTGCCCGCTGTGCAGCCGGAGGAGCGGGGCTGGCTCCCTGCGCCCCAGCCCCAGCCCCAGCCCCTGCGAGCGGCTGCGGGAGGCGGAACCGGGGCGGGACCGGAGCGGGAGGGACGGGCAGAGCCCAAGCAGGGGGGACACTGCGGTGGGAGATGGGCGAGAGGGAGGGGACGGCGGAGTGCGGGGAGGGAGGGGAGAAAAGGGTTTGGGGAGAAGGGAGTGGGAGGGGAGGTTTGGGGAAAGGGGAGGGGAGGGATGGGGAGGGGGAAGAGGTATGGGGAGAAAAGATTTGGGGATGAAAGATCTGGGGAGAAGAAATCTGGGGAGAAAAGATCTGGGGAGAAAAGATCTGGAGAGAAAAGATCTGGAGATAAAAGATCTGGGGAAGGAGGAGGGAAGGGAAGGAGAGAAGAAAAATTATGGGGAAGAAAAGAAAAAAATATGGGGAGGAAAGATTTGGGACAGGGATGTGGAGGGAAGGAGAGAAAAAAGATTTGGGGAGAAAAGATTTGGGGAGACTTAAAAGAATCAGGGAGAAAAGGTCTGAGGAGAAGGGAGTGGGAGGAGAGGTTTGGGAAAAGGGGAGTGGGAAAAGGGAAGAGGTATGGGTAGAAAAGATTTGGAGATAAAAGATTTGGGGAGAAAAGATCTGGGGAAGGGGAAGATAAGGGAAGGAGAGAAAAAAAAATATGGGGAGGAAAGATTTGGGACAGGGAAGGGGAAGGAAGGAGAGAAAAAAGATTTGGGGAGAAAAGATTTGGGGAGAGGTGAAAGGATCAGGGAGAAAAGGCTTGGAGAGAAAGGAAAGAATTGGGGAGAGGGGAGAGATTGAGCAGAGGGGGACAGGCATGGGGAAGGAAGAGAAAGGTTTGGGGGGAGGGAAGAAGATTTGAGGAGATAAATTGGGTGGGGGGAGAGGAATGAGGAGAGAGGGAAAATTAGGGAGGAGGTGGAAAGGGCTTTGGGGAGGTGGTGGAAGGGATTTTGGGGAGATGAAATGGATTTGGGGGGAGGTAGAAGGGGTTTTGGTGAGCAGGTGGAAGGGATTTTGGGGAACAGATGTATGGGTTTTGGGGGGGAGATGGAGGGGATTTTGGGGAGCAGATTGAAGGGGTTTTGGGGAGCAGATGGAAGGGGTTTTGGGGAGCAGATTGAAGGGGTTTTGGGGTGAGGTGGAAGGGATTTTGGGGAGCAGATGGAAGGGGTTTTGGGGAGCAGATGGAAGGGATTTTGGGGAGCAGGCGGAAGGGATTTTGGGGGGGTGCGGTTCCCCCACTGCGGCGTGTGGCGCCCTCTGGCGGCTGTGAGCGGCGCTGCGGGCCGGGGTCGCTCGGTGGTCGCGGGGACGGCGGGGACACGGCGGGGACACGGAGCCGTGCCAGGACCAAGGGGAGCCGGACCCGTTCACCGCAGTGTGGCACCTCTCCCGCACAGACCCGCGGGCTCTGGGTCCCCTGCGGGTCCCCTGCGGTCCCCAGGTCCAAGCGGGCTGGGCTGTCAGAGCATCCCCCACACCCCCGACTGTCACCTCGCCACGTCCTGCCACGACAGCACGAAGGACAAACCAAAGCTCACGGTCAGCCCTGCTCCCGCCTCATTCCCCGCGCAGGAATTGGCTGCCGAGCGATGCAAAGGGCGCACAGCCTGTCCGGCCAGCCTGGAATGTCACCTGGGCTTGGTCACCACTCAGGCGTCCCGAAGCCGCTTGAAGAAGTGCCCTGGTGACTTCAGAAGCCAAACCTCCGACCAGCAGAACTCCACAGCTCCTGCATCCTTCCCTGAGAGAACCTCGGAGCTCCCTGTGCAAAGCAGCACAGAAATGAAGCCCCTGTCCCTCTGCAGAGGACACAAGTGTCACCCCTGCCTTGTGGCACAGCCCCAACCTTGACACGGGTGCAGGGAGCCTCAGCTGCTCCATGGGCTGGCCCTGGGAGCCACCACATTCCCACCAGAGTCTGACCAGCCCAGCCCCAAACCTGAGCCCTCCAGAGCTGCTGTTCCACTGCTGTGAATTGTTGGGGTGGGGGTTTGGTTGCCCCAAAACCTTGACCCACCTCACATCCAGCACCCGGGTGATGTGCAGAGCACATCCCAGCAGGGAAGCAGGAAGGCCCAAAATGCAATCCCTGCTCAGCTGGCCTGTCCCACCTCACCAGGACCTTGTCCCACCTCAGCAGGACCTTGTCCCACCTCAGCAGGACCGTGTCCCACCTCACCAGGACCGTGTCCCACCTCACCAGGACCTTGTCCCACCTCAGCAGGACCATGTCCCACCTCACCAGGACCTTGTCCCACCTCAGCATGACCGTGTCCCAGCTCAGCAGGACCTTGTCCCACCTGACCAGGACCATGTCCCACCTCGCCAGGACCCTGTCCCACCTCACCAGGACCTTGTCCCACCTGACCAGGACCTTGTCCCACCTCACCAGGACCTTGTCCCACCTCACCAGGACTGTGTCCCACCTCACCAGGACCTTGTCCCCTGCTGGGGACGTGGCCCTTGTTGTGGGATCATCCCAGCACAGCCAGGCTGGGCAGAGGGAGCAGGAGCAGGCTGGGGGGACAGGAGCAGCTTCATCAGGCAAAAAAAAAAAAAAAAAAAACAAACCCAAAAATAAATCAAACAAACAAACAAAAAAACCCCAAAAAACCCCACACACTTGGAACAGTTCCACCTTTTAGGAGGAATCCCAAATCCCTGCTCTGCCAGGTGCTTTGCTGTGCTCAGGCCTTGATTGCCCCTCTGATTTCCCACCCCAGTGCTGATATCCCAACAGCCCCAAGGTTCTTTTGGGAACAGAGTTTGTCAGGGAAGTTTATCCCTCATATTTGTCTGCTCCAGACACATACATGGGAATTAATCCTGTGGATATTGCAGTATTTAAATTTAAGAATCTCTCCTGTGCTTTGCTCTGAATAAAAATCCCTCCTGTGCCTTGCCCTGGATCCCAGCTGGGCCGAAACCTCATTTCCCAGCAGGGCAGGCAGGTGATTTCATTCCCATTCCCTTCCTGCTCTGCCATGATTAAAGCTCCTCCAGACAGGGCCAGCAAAGCCCAGAGAGGAGCTGTACCTGTAATAATGGGGGAAAAAGAGAAATCCTGGGGGATTTTCTTTCTTTCTTTCTTTCTTTTCTTTTCTTTCTTTTCTTTCTTTTCTTTCTTTCTTTCTTTCTTTCTTTCTTTCTTTCTTTCTTTCTTTCTTTCTTTCTTTCTTTCTTTCTTTCTTTCTTTCTTTCTTTCTTTCTTTTCTCTCTCCTGTTTGCAGTGTTTATGAAAGAATCAAAAGCAGCATTTTTGGGGGAATTTTGGAATTTGTTTTCTTTTTTTTTTGTTGCTGCCTAGATTCATGGAGTTAAGGAAAGGACATCAAAATGTTCTTCCAGATCTTTTTAAATTTTTTAAATTAAAGACCTTTGAAAAGTCTTAATGCATCAATGACCTGCCAGGAGCAGGAAGGGTCACAGCCCTTCCCCAAGGCATGGCCATGGAAGCTGAGCCCACCCCAAATCCCAGATCTGGTGGAAAAAGAGGCTCCCAGGAGCTGCTGTTCCCCTTTTTAGGGATGCAGGGCTGTGCAGAGCAGGAATTGGAGTTGCTGGTGTGTGATGAGCTGCAGTGAGCAGGACAATGACTTCTGTCACTTTTTCATACAGGTGGGGTGCAAACACAGGAGCTCTGCCTCACCCTGATCATCTACCTGCTTTTAAAAGCCCAGTGTGGCAAAAAAAAAAAAAAAAAAAAAGAATAAACCAACCAAAAATCCAGGGAATTTCATGTGGGAGAGCTGCCTTTCCTTATTCTGCAGCCCAACACAGGAACCAGCATGAAAGCAGCAAGGAAGAGCCTCAGGTGGCCCTCTCTGCCCTGGTGGGGCTTTCCCAGCTGGATTCTGGTCCTTCAAAATCAACTTTTCCACCACCACATCTGCAGGAACCCCTGAAGTGGCCAAGCTCAGCTTTCTCCTGATCACTTTTTTGGTTTTTTTTTTGCATTCTGGGCAGAGAAAGAGCAAGAGCACGGGATAAATCAGAGACCAGGGTCTCCCAAAGGAGCTGCTGCCCCGAAAATTCCTCTGCCGGCAGGGAGAACGTCGCAGACACCTTTCCATTAAAAATCCTTTCCCTAGGATTTCTCCTCCTGAGAAGCTGAGAGGCCTCAGGAACAAAATGCAAACAATGGTTATCTGCTGCTGTGGAATGCAACAGGTGCATCTGGGATTGGGCTCATGTGGTTGTTTCTAATTAATGGCCAATCACAGCCCAGCTGGCTCGGACTCTCTCTCCGAGCCACAAACCTTTGCTATCATTCTTTCTTTTTCTATTCCTAGCCGGCCTTCTGATGAAATCCTTTCTTCTATTCTTTTAGTGTAGTTTTAATGTAATATATATCATAAAATAATAAATCAAGCCTTCTGAAACACGGAGTCAGATCCTCGTCCCTTCCCTCATCCTCGGACCCCTGTGGACACGGCCAGAGGAGAACGCAGAGCTCGGAGCCCGGGGGAGCCCCGCCAGGGTCAGGGTGCGCGACAATCGGCGACAATCGGCGACAATCGGCGGTGGCAGCGCGGGGACACGGCGGTCACTGTCTCCCTCTCCTGGCTGCTTGGAGAAGAAAAAGAGCCCGAATTCCTCTTGCTCCCAAATTTTGCTATGGGGATGATGTGCAGGACAGAGGATTCCTGCTCTAAATAAACCACACAGAGAGGAAAAAGTGCCCCGAATTGCTCTTGCTCCCAAATTTTGCTATGGGATGATGTGCAGGACAGAGGATTCCTGCTCTAAATAAACCACACCCAATCCCTGTTCAAATCTGGGATTTTTAACATTGAATAAACCAGAGAATTCCTGCTCTAAATAAACCACACCCAATCCCTGTTCAAATCTGGGATTTTAACAGTAAATAAACCAGAGAATTCCTGCTCTAAATAAACCACACCCAATCCCTGTTCAAATCTGGATTAAAACTAAAATTATTAAAATCAGGGATTTTAACAGCCCCAGACCTCGCTGGAGCCTTGGGGACAGCTGAGGTGACACCCAGGAGGACGATGCCAGCTGTGCCATGAGCTCAGTGCCCTTCCCACATCAGGGAAAAGGGGTCAGGACTGCAGACTGCAGCACAGGACAGCCCCAATCCTGCTCTTTGAGCTCCTCCTCTCTGTGCTGGACATCTCTGGGGTGGCCTGGACACTCTGGGGCCTGTCCTCTCTGCAAGGACCTGGCTCTGGAATGTCAGGGATCCTCCTGAAAAGCTCGGATTGGGATTTTCCTCCCTCCTGAAAAGCTCGGATTGGGATTTTCCTCCCTCCTGAAAAGCTCGGATTGGGATTTTCCTCCCTCCTGAAAAGCTCGGATTGGGATTTTCCTCCCTCCTGAAAAGCTCAGATTGGGATTTTCCTCCCTCCTGCAGCTGCTGGAGGGGCTCTGAAGGGTCCCCTTGGAGGCTTTGCTGCCTCCAGTGCCTCTTCCCACCCCTCCTGGAGCCCTGATTGGTGCCAGATGCTGATGCCAGGGGCTGTCCCTGTGATGCACCCCTGCCCCAAAGGGTGCAGCTGTGGGGAGGAGAGAACCCCCCAAAAAAACCCCTAAAAAGCACCTGAGGGGCTGTGCCCCCTGGCACTCCTCTTGCTGCCAAATTTTGCTGGGGATGATGTGCAGGGCTGAGGATTTCTGCTCCAAATAAACCACACAGAGAAGAAGAAGTGCCCGAATTCAGAGCCTCTCCTGTGGCTGCTGGGTGGTGCTGGGCACACAGAGGTGCCAGCCCAGCCCGGGGCTCCGAGCCTGCCTCGCTCTGTGCCCTCTGCCCAGCACCTCAGAGGCACCCAGGGAGAGGCCTGGACCCTGCTCTGGGCACAAGGAGAGGGTTTATGAATATATGAATATATAAAAATATGAATAACCCTTCACCCTTCCATTTCTCACCCCTTGCAGCCCGTCCTGGGCAGCCACAGCCCCCTCTGTGCCCATCCCAGCCTTCTGAGGGGCGCCTCAGCAGCTCACAGGAAATGGCACTGAGCTCCCCCTCGGTTTTGGGGGTCACAATTCCAAATATCCCGAGGTTTCTGCCTGGTTTTTGTCACTTTTTTTTTTTGCTGCCACCACTCGCACAAACCTGACTGCAGGAGATGGATGCTGATCACAAGTTTTCCCCTCATTGTGGGAAGGCAGAGATGGACAGAAAATAAAAGGGAAGGGAAGGGAAGGGAAGGGAAGGGAAGGGAAGGGAAGGGAAGGGAAGGGAAGGGAAGGGAAAGGAAGGGAAAGGAAAGGAAGGGAAAGGAAGAGAAAGGAAGGGAAAGGAAGGGAAAGGAAGGGAAAGGAATTTAAGACCTCAAAGGGTGGATGAAGGGGATCCCTGCCAGTTCCTGGTAAATCTGTGTGAGAATTGCGGCTGACTCCAGGGCCAGGCACATTTTGGGATCAGGCAGCCCAAGCTGCTCTGGGAAATGAGCTCCCAGCTCTGGACACTCCCTGCTCCTGCATGAAAAACCCTCTGGAACCTCTCCTTTCCTCTGGGAGCAAGAACTCTGCAAGGGAACGTCCCCTTCACGTGCCCAAAGCTGTGTTCAGCTGAAGCTGCTCTTGTCATTGAGCCCAGGATCTGCAGCAGGTGCCAAGAGCTCAGAACCAGCCCAGGTTCCTGATTTTTGGAGGAGTTTTTTGGGCACATTTCCCTGGGTCAGGCACGCACCTCCAGTCCCTGAGGGAGTTCCCAGGGAAGAATTGTTCTCTGTGCTGCTTTCTAGCAAACACAGCTCTGCTCCTGGCCCTGGGCTCAGTGCTGACGTTGTCCCTCTGTTGTCCCTGCAGGATGGGGAGGGTGGGCTGGCAACAGGGAAAAATGGGTCCGGATCAGGGAAAAAAGGGGGTCCTGAGCAGAAAAAATGGGTCCCTGAGAGGGAAAAGGGGTCCCTGAGAAGGATAAAAGGGTTCCTGAGTAGGATAAAAGGGTACCCGAGCAGGGAAAAAGGGTCCTGAGCAGGGAAAAAGGGTCCTGAGCAGGGAAAAAAGGGTCCTGAGCAGGGAAAAAAGGGGTCCCTGAGAGGGATAAAAGGGTCCTGAGCAGGGAAAAAAGGGGTTCCTGAGAAGGATAAAAGGGTCCTGAGGAGGATAAAAGGGGTCCTGAGGAGGATAAAAAGGGTCCCTAAGAAGAATAAAAGGGTAGGATAAAAGGGTCCCTGAACAGGGAAAAAGGGTCTCTGAGCACAGGAAAAGGGTCCTGAGCAGAAAAAGGGGTCCCTGAGGAGGGAAAAGGGGTCCCTGAGGAGGGAAAAGGGGTCCCTGAGAAGGATAAAAGGGTCCTTGAGCAGGACAAAAGGGGTTCTTGAGCAGGAAAAGGGGTCCCTGAGCAGGATCAAAGGGTCAGGAGTGCAGCTCAAGCCAGTGTGGGGGCTGGCAGCGGGCTCGGTTCCAGGAGAGCAGGAACAACCAGCAGGAGCAGGAAAATCAGCATTCCCAGCTGCTGTGCCCCACATTTGGGGGCTGCTGGCCCCAAGGCACATCTCTGTGTCTCTGCTTCTCCAAGCCCACCTGCCCCTGCCCGCCTGGGGCACCCCAAAAAGCCGCAAATCCCAGATGGGCATTGCTGGGGTGTCCCGGCCTTGTCCCCTTTTGTGGGGAGCTCCAGCAGAGCAGAGGTGACGCTGTCCCCTCCCTGCTCCAGCTTCCCCCAGTGCTCTGCTTAATTGCCTCTGATAGTAATTAGCTTTGTATTAACGTGTGGTGCTAATGCTGATTACAAGGACTGATAACTCCAGCAATAAATACGAGCCAGGGCTGGAAATTACCTCTGTTTTTTTTTTTTTTTTTAATTTTTTATTGGTTCCAGCTGAAGTTAAGCAAGACAAGGCACAAATTGGTTTATGAGGCAGCTGCCTCCTGTTCCAGGCTGCAGATTTGCAGCTTAATCCTACCCCTGTGCACATGTCTGCCTGCCAGGGGGAGGAGGTTTGGGCACCAAACTGGGCACTGGGAAATCCTGCATGGGCAGGAGGCAGCTGGGCTGGGCACTGCAAACAGCCCTGACAGGGATTTGAGGTTCTTTTAGGGAAAACCAATGGGTAAATGAAGATAATTCATATTTTTAGGGGTTTTTTCCCCCTGCAAACAGCCCTGACAGGGACTTGAGGTTCTTTTAGGGAAAACCAATGGGTAAATGAAGATAATTCATATTTTTAGGTTTTTTTTTTTTCCCTCTTGCAGAAGCCCTATAAACGTTTCATGTCAGGAAGGTGTTGCTCCCAGAATTACTGGGGCTGTGGATGTGGGAGCACCCTGCAGCTCCTGAGGGAACTTTGAGGAATTCCAGGAGGTTTTCACTGCAATATCCCAGCAAAAGGACAAAGGGACAGCTCGGACAGACAGACAGACAGCCAGCATCTGGCACCCCAGCCCCCCCTCTGCTGCCTGCCCTGGCTGTCCCACAGCAGCCCCAGGCTCTGCCCTCCTGGCAGATCCTTCCAGAGCAGAGGTTGGCTCTGTCCCCCCATGGGCACCAGGAGAGGTGCCCTGGGTGTCCCCAAGGGGAGGACAGGGACAGGCAGCCCCAGACTTTGCCCAGCACCCCAAACCCTGCACCCCAGCAGGATGGGGCATTGCAGGGTGTGGCTGAGCCGTGGGGAGAGGCCGGGCTGGGCACAGAGCAGCTCAGAGAGGGGAAATGCCTCGTGCAAGGCTCCCCTCAGCCCTGCCAGGGGGGATGGAGGCACAGCACAAACACCTGGGGGGGTTTGGGGGCAGCTCCCCCCTTGTCCCACACAGGTCACCCCACCCCAGCCGGGTCTGGGAGCCCTGGGCAAAGCAGGGCTGCAGCCTCAGCCTGGCATCGCCCCTGTGCCCCCAGCACCCTCCCTGCACCCAGGGGGGCACCCCAGGGTGCTGCAGCACCCACGCCTTGCAGAGAGCCCCAGGGATCCCAGAGCCAGGCCAGGCTGGCCCCTCCAGCCCTGTTTGGGAGCCAGCTCGGTGCCCAGCTCAGTGCCCAGATCTGTGCCTATCTCTGTGCCCAGCTCAGTGCCCAGCTCAGTGCCCAGCTCAGTGCCTATCTCTGTACCCAGCTCGGTGCCCAGCTCAGTGCCCAGATCTGTGCCTATCTCTGTACCCAGCTCGGTGCCCAGCTCGGTGCCCAGATCTGTGCCTATCTCTGTACCCAGCTCAGTGCCCAGCTTTGTCCTCAGCTCAGTGCCCAGCTCAGTGCCCAGCTTTGTCCCCATCTCAGTCCCCAGCTCTGTGCCTATCTCTGTCCCCAGCTCTGTGCCCATCTCTGTCCCCATCTCTGTGCCTATCTCTGTCCCCAGTTTTGTCCCCAGCTCAGTGCCCATGTCTGTCCCCAGCTCTCCCTTCCCTGTGGCCTGTCCTGTCACTGTCAGCAGCAGCTCCTGCACCAGCAGCAAAGCTGAGATCAGCCCCCTGCATGCCCCAGCCTCCCCTCTTGCTGCCCAGGCTCTCTGGAGGGCCCAGCAGAGCCGGCCTGGCACGGAGCAGGGCAGTGCCCGGGCTGGCAGGAGCATTTGGGGCTGGCACCTGCCAGCTGTGCCAGGGCAAGGAGGGCTCTGCAGTGCCAGGCCCAGGGCACCTGCCCAGGTGGGCACTGCAGAGCTGAGAGCAGCCCCAGCAGGGCGGCTCAGCTAAGCCAGGCTTTAGCAGGGGCTCAAACCTCCTGCCACCAGCAGGGCAGGGCTCTCTGCCCAGGATCCGCTGGGCTCCCTGTGCCCACCACGATTTAAAGTTGCTGCCAAAGTTGAGGTGCTGCAGTCACAGAGGAAGCAAGGAGAGGAGAAAAGAGCCAGGCCGGGCAGAAACCTTGGCTTTCCTTTGTTTTCCCTTTGTTTTCCCTTGGTTTCTCTTGGTTTTTCTTTGTTTTCCCTTGGCTTTTCCCTTGTTTGTCCCTTGGCTTTCCCCTTGTTTTTCCCTTGCTTTTCCTTTGCTTTTCCTTTGCTTTCCCTTAGTTTTTCCTTGGTTTTCCCTAGTTTTTCCCTTGGTTTTTCCTTCTTTTCCCCCCTTGTTTCCCCCCTTGTTTCCCCCCTTGTTTCCCCCCTTGTTTCCCCCCTTGTTTTCCCCCTTCTTTTCCCCCTTCTTTTCCCCCTTCTTTTCCCCCTTCTTTCCCCCCTTGTTTCCCCCTTGTTTCCCCGCTTGTTTCCCCCCTTGTTTCCCCCCTTGTTTTCCCCTTGTTTCCCCCTTGTTTTCCCCTTGTTTCCCCCTTGTTTTCCCCTCGGAAAATCCCCCAGAGCCGCTCGATGCTGCCCAGGCCGGCCAGGGGCTGACAGCGCCGGGTGCCCAGGCTGTGCTGTGACCCCTGGGGAAGCTGAAGGGACACTGGGGTGACATCCCTGCCACCCCCCGTGCCCCGTGGCCGCCCCCAGCCGTGCCCAGGTGGGCAGGAGCCGCCGTGCTGGTGGTCCTGGCTCTTTGTCCAGCGCGGCGCATGCGCACCCTCAGCATCCTCACGCACAATGGGCTGCTCTGCTTCTTCCTCCCCACCCCTCCTCATCCCCACAGCCCCCGGATTGCTCGGCTTCTCCCCCCTTTCCCTGCCTGCATTCTGGGCTGCTCGGCTTCTCTCGGGATTTGGGGCAGATCTGGGCTCTCCTTTTGGCTTTGCATCCTCCCAGGAATCCTGGCAGGGTGCAAAGCCTAAAAGGCTCCAGGGGCTCAAACTTCAGCAGCAGGGCAGTGACAGGGAGGGCTTTGTCACTGGGAGAAAGGGAAAAATCATCTCCAGAAAGCAGCCAGGATGAGAGCCCAGCTGCTAATTGCTCCTACACTAAGAAGCCTCCATTCCCCTCCTATTTATAGCTGCTTTTTCTTTCCTTTTTTTTTTTTTTTTTGTGCTTCCAGGCAGCACAACAATTAACCCCACAATCTAGAGCATCCTCTTGCAATTACTTTTTTTCTTCCTCTCCTCAGGGACTGGTGGAAAAAAAAAACCAACAAAAGACAATCGCCCTGCCTGCCTCTCCCCAGTCAGCCTCAAGAAGTCAAATGGAGTTTTAATTCCACTTGCAAGAGACGGATTTTGGGTGCCTCCTTTCCTCCCCCCACAACCCCACTCAGCCTCACTCAGCCCAGGGGCTGGGACAGCAGAGAAAAGCATGGAAATCCAGGCAAAAAAAACCAAAAAAAACCCCAAAAAACCAGCAGGTGGAGTGGAGAGAGGGGGATAAATCAACTGCCCCCGTCTCCCACCCGGCTGTCACAGATGCCAACGCCAAGGGACATTTAAATGTCACCTAAAACCAGCACAGCTACCCCCACACGAGAACCCGTCGGGGTGGGGGGTGACAAGCAGGGACAGCACTCCCACCTGGTCCCTGTGGCCACCCGGGCCAGCAGCTCCAGCCCCACCCAGGGGTCCCGCAGCCCCCCAGGTGAGCCGGGAGAGGTGACCCCAACATCCCCCATAGGGGCTGCCCCTCCTGCGGGGGTCCCACGGCCCGAATCCCCCCCAGGGCAGCGTGGTCCGTGCCCAGGTGCGGGGCAGGGCACAGGTGATGCTCGGGGAAGGGGCGGCCGGGCAGGTGCAGCATCCCCGGGCAGGTGCAGCATCCATGCCCCGGCAGGTGCAGCATCCATGCCCCGGCAGGTTCCTGTGCTGCTCTCGAGGTTTAGCAGAAAATGGCGTTGGGGAGAAAAGGGAGAGGAGGAGGGGGAGTGGGGAAAGGAAGAGCTGGACCTACTTGGGTGAGTTCTGTGCCCATCAGGATGAGGAAGCAGAGGGTCAGCAGCTTGCTTGCCGGTTGCATCTCTCGCAGCCCGTTCTAGGCAGCTCGCATACAGATCACCTCCGGGCGAGCCTCCCCTGCGCCGTCCCCGAGCCTCGCTGCCTCCTTTATTCTTATTAATATTTCAATTTATATATTAAAAAAAATTAAAAAAAAAAAAAGGACAACAAAACGCTATTAAAAAAAAAAAAAAAAAGACAAACGGCAAAAATAATAATTAAAAAACCAGCCTGATTTTGCGGGTGGCTCTCAGCACCCTCGGGAAGCGATGCCAGAAATCTGCTCAGCAGAGCCTTCACTTTGCATATTTATTGGGATCCCAGTTTCTCTCCTCTGCTCTCGGTGCTGGCTGTCTGGTAATTTATTTAATTTTTTTTTTTTTTTTTAATGGCTCCCCTGCTCCAAAGACATTTGCGAAGAGAAATTCGGCGGAGCACGCAGCGATTATCTCTGCTATTGCCAAAAGTTTGCCTGGAAAAGGGGGGTGATGGGGAGAGGACAGGGATTTAAAAAAAAAAAAAAAAAGAAAAAAAAAGAAAAAGAAAGGAATTGGTAGGGCTGGCTACTAGCAGGGGATGGCTGTGGAACAGGATGTGACATCAAGTAAGGCGGGGGAAATTTAACTAAACACGGCAAAGGGAGAGGGGGAAAAGCAGGCGCGGGAGCACGGCTGAGGCTGCGGGGACCCCACGGGGAGCAGGGGGTTAAAACCTTCCTTAACCCCATCCTTATTCCCATCCTGAACTGCATCCTTCATTCCCATCCTGAACCCTGTCCTTAATTCCCATCCTGAACCTCCTCCTTAATTCCCATAATGAACAGCATCCTTATCCCCATCCTTAACCCTATCCTTAATCTCATCTTTAACCCCATCCTTAACCCCATCCTGAACTGCATCCTTCATTCCCATCCTTAATTCCCATCCTGAACAGCATCCTTATCCCCATCCTTAACCCCATCCTTAACCCTATCCTTAATTCCCACTCTGAACTCCATCCTTATTCCCATCCTTAACCTCATCCTTAATTTCCCTCCTGAACCCCATCCTTAATTCCCTTCCTTAATTCCCCTCCTGAACCCCATCCTTAATCCCACCCTGAACCCCATCCTTGACCCCATCCTGAACCCCCTCCTTAATTCTCATCCTGAACCCCACCCTTAATTCCCATCCTTATTCCCATCCTTATTCCCATCCTTATTCCCATCCTCAATCCCACCCTGCACCCCTTCCCTGTGCTCCCCTGATCTCCGGGCATCCCTCAGGGCAAGGGGGGGTGCCCAGGGATCTGATCCCCCCCAAACCCCAAACCAGCCCCTGGGGGAGGCTCCCAGCTCCATCCCCTGCCCCGCTCAGCTCCCCAGGATTTGGGGGCAGCACGAGGACGTGAGAATCCTTTTGTCACACCCCAGCCTCACCTGTGGTGCCCCGGGGGCTGCAGGCGGTGCCCGCCCCTCCCTGGCAGCTCCTGCCCCCCATTTCTCTCTCACACGCCCCCCTGAATGCTTCCCAATCCCCAGTTTCTTGCAGGACCCCATAAATATTATGGAATATATCAGTGTGTGTTGCTGTGAGTGAAGAGCATCCCCCCCCTGCTCCAGAGATCATCTCTTGGTGATTATTTAATTCCACAACAGAAATTCCTTCCCAACAGGAATTCCCACAATTAGCAGAGCCCCCCAGCAGAGAATTTCCCCCTGATTGCTCCAGGGTTTCTTTATCTGGAGCCCTTGGCAGTGGAGCAGGACATGGGGTCTGTGCAGGGATGAGCTGATGCTTTCCAAGTTCTGCCATCACGGAACTCAGCAGGAACCAGGAAATTTGTGGCTGAGCCTCCATGGGGACAAAAAAGCTGAGAGCAAACTGGAAAAAAGCTTTCTGTGTTGTTTGCATCAGCAAATATTTAAGGGAAAGTTGTGGCAGCCCTTCCAGGAGGGTTTTAGCAGCTCCAGCCAAGGAATCATCCCATCCTTTTCAAGTGAGCTTGGAAAGGCAGCCCAGGGAGCAGCTGGGATGTCTGACTGTCCCACAGAGATCCCTCCTGAGACACTTCCCTCAGCACCTGCCTTTAAACTCGGTGCTTTAGAGCCCATAAAAGCTGAGGACTTTTAAAAAAAGCATTAAACTCCTCTTGACTTCATGGAGAGCAGCACAAGGAGGCCAAAAGCATCAGTGGAGCTCCGGGGTTTGAACACCTCCTCCCCTGGCACCTCGGGAGGTGTTTGATTACCACAGGCACCACCTTCCCCCTGGCAGGGATCACAGCAGGGCAAAAAAAAAATTCCCCATATTCAGAGGAAGGAGGAGGAGGAGGAGAGAGCTCCACATGGCTCTGTGGGTATTTCACTGTTTCAAGTGCCTTCAAAACCTACCTGAGCAGCTCCTCACCAAGCCTGGCCACGAGCCAGAGGCAGCACGGGGCTGCTGCAGCTCCAGGTGCAGCCAAGGCTTGAAATAGATGGGAGAGAGGCAGAACCCAGCAATGAGAGCTATTTCACATTAAAATGTTCAACAAAACAGCTCAACTCCACCTGGGAAGCTGCTGTGCCCATGGAGGATGATTTCAGCTTGGTTCAGACCTCAAAGGTGAAATCCCGGCTCGTTTTACACGGACAAGGCTCTGAAATGGACTTTTCCCAAAGCACCAAGGGGGAATCTCATTTTCCCCCCTCCTCGGGGTTTATACACATCCAGTTTTATTGACCTTCATGGCTTGCACTTGGGCAAAACCATCAGCCCTGCAACTGGTTTAATTTATTCCTCTTTTGAAGCATTTCTGAATGAATATCAACGGCCTCATTATTGAACTGGAGCTCCAGAGGGGGAGGCCCTGCATGGTCCATCCTCCAGGGAACAGCCCTGCCCCAGGGCGCTCCACTCCCAGGACAGAAATCAGAGAAACCAAGAGAAGCAAAAGGGGAAGAAAATATCACCCAGTGGGAACACAGCTCAGATCTTTTGATTCCAGCAGTGTCTTCCTCAGACTCTGAAAAACACCTCCTCGAAATTTGGAAGGAGTTCAAGGTCTGGAGAACCTCTGCCCGTGGAGTGTGACTAAAGAGGCTCTGGGAAAAGGGAGGGCTGGGAGGAGGCTGCTGGGGAAGCTTTCTGAACATGAAGGCTCTTTTATCTCCTAAAAAAAAAAAAAAACCCAGCAAAGCAAGAGTCCACAGTTTGGAGTAGAAATAGGGCCTGGGTTGTTTTTTGGGTTTTTTTTCCCCCTCAGGGGAGGAGAATCAAGCTGTGGAATAACTCAGAAGGCACGGTGCCCTCTGCAGCAGAGCCTGCCCAGAGCTGCATCCCTGCTCCTCCAGAAGGGAGAACAGAAGGACAGAAGGCTCCTCCCGTGAAACTCTGGCTGTGAGATGGAGGAGAGGAGGCAAAACCACATCTGCTTCCTCTTCTCCATGGATGGGATGAGGTGGAGGCCAGGACTTGGCTCTCCAGAGCCTGCTGTGCTCTGCAGCAGCTGCCCGGACACAGAAATGGACGGCAGGGAATGGCAGGGAATGGCAGGGAATGGCAGGGGATGGCAGGGATGGCAGGGGACAGCAGGGAAGGGCAGGGAATGGCAGGGGATGGCAGGGATGGCAGGGGACAGCAGGGAAGGGCAGGGACAGCAGGGAATGGCAGGGATGGCAGGGAAGGACAAGGGACATCAGGGGATGGCAGGGACAGTAGGGGAGAGCAGGGGATGGCAAGGAAGGGCAGGGGTCATCAGGGAAGGGCAGGGGACAGCAGGGGATGGCAGGGACAGCAGTGACATCAGGGGATGGCAGGGAAGGGTAGGGGACATCAGGGGACGGCAGGAAATGGCAGGGGAGGGCAGGGGACACCAGAGAATGGCAGAGGACATCAGGGGATGGCAGGGAAGGGCAGGGGACATTAGGAAAGGGCAGGGGACATCAGGGGATGGTGGGGACAGCAGGCAGCCCCTTCCTCTTTGCTGGAAGCCAGAAGCACCTGCAGGGCTTTGTCACACCCCTGTCCCTGTCCTTTACAGCTCCTCCCTTCTGTCCCAGTGACCTCCCAGCCCCTCCCGGGCACATCCCGAATTCCCAGCTGGTTTCACACCAGTTCCCTTGCGCTGCTGTGTCGTGTGTTTTCCTCTCCTTTCTGCCACACTTGTGGCTTTCCCCCCCCTCACCAAATCCTTTAGTCCGAGCCTCACAGCTGGAAATTTTGGTTTTGCTGCTTCTGAAGAGCAGAACGCTGCTTTTCATGGGCTTTTCATTATCCAAATAATTCAAGGAGCTGAGCAAAGGAGATAAAACCCCACACCAGGCATACCTGAGCTGTCTGAGGCAGCTCCTCTGCAAACATCCCCTCCCTGCCTGGCACTTTAAAGTTGTTTTTTGCACCTCTGAAAGGAAATTAATTCCACATTAGCGGCTTTTAAAGGGTCTTTGCAGCTTCCCAGCAGCCCTGAACCCACACACGAGGATCATCACCACCATAACAAACTGCTGCCCAAGAGAATCCCCCGGGTTTTGGGCACCTGGAGGGAATCCACGCATTTTTGTACCAACAAATGGGGTCAAGGAGGATCAGAACCCACAGCAGAGCCCGAGGCGCCCAGGCAGGTTTGGCTGCGCAGCTCTGCCTGATCTCTTCTAAAACAGCAACTCCTGCCTTGCTTGGGAGGGATTTCAGTGGGAAAAAGAGGTGGGAAAGGTGAGGCTCGAGTGGTTTAGCAGAGTTTACCTGTAAGAGGCTGAGGGCTGAGTTTCCATGGTGCTTCTGGAGGGCAGCTCTTGAGTGGAATGCAGGATTTGCTGCCACTCAGGGTTCTGCCAGTCTCGGAGTTTTTCCAAATAGTGGAAAGGTGCAAAAAGCCACAGATGAAAAGATAAAATAAAATATAAAATAAAGTAAAATAAAATAAAATATAAAATAAAATAAAAATAATAAAATAAAATAAAATAAATAAAATAAAATATAAAATAAAGTAAAATAAAATATAAAATAAAATAAAATAAAATAAAATAAAATAAATAAAAAATAAAATAAAATAAAATAAAATAAAATAAAATAAAATAAAATAAAATAAAATAAAATAAAATAAAATAAATTAAAATAAAAAAATAAAATAAAATATAAAATAAGGTAAAATAAAATAAAATAAATTAAAATAAAATAAAATAAAATAAAATAAAATAAAATAAAATAAAATAAAATAAAATAAAATAAAATAAAATATGACCAATAATCCCTGAATTTCCAGGAGTGCTACTGGCTCAAAGGGAAGAAAGTGCAGAGAGAAGCTTCTGTTGATAAAGCCCCAAGTTTGCCCTGGTTTGGGTTCAGTTTTCAGCCACCTGCTGAGAACTCTGGAGTCAATCTCAGCCTTTCCCAGGGCCCAGATTGCACATTGGACCATATACCCCGAAATGTTTTTATTTAATTGGAGCCCACATTATGCTGCCTGCATATGGTGACACACACATTTCATTTTATGGAGCAGATGCTGCTTTGCTGTTGAGGATGTAATATACTGAGTACATCAAGCACCGTTTGGGCTGGGGGAGCTGCAGTGTTTTTTAGCTCTGATTAGCCTTAATTTGAAACCTGATTTCCCAAGGAAATGAAGCCTGTGACATCCCCCTCTGGATGCATGCCCATGGATGCTGGGTGTCCATTTGCTTGGCCATCATTCTCCTATTTTTATTTTTTTCCCAGAGCTCCAGGGTGTGTTTCAATGGAATGGGGGAAAATTGAGATTTTTTTTCCCTCCTCAAATGACTCCATGCGGGAGATTAATTTACAACACAAGTTCATGAGTCTGGGGAAACTGAGCTGACCCAGCACTTTCCCCTAAACCGCTCTGTAAATGAGAGAGATAAGGGTAGGAAGCACCAAAAATCAGGCTGAGTTCTGCTCTACCCAAGGCCAAAAGCCCATCTCAGTTGTAATTAGGAGCTGAATAAAGTCCAGAGGGGATTTCAGCTTTGCTGACCTCCCTGTGGCTCGTCCTCTGCTTCCCAATTCATCCCACAGATACCAGCGCTGCTGCTGCTCCCAGGCAATCCCAAACCTGGGATCTGAGAGGAATGGTGGATTTGTCTTTCCAAACAAGCTCTGGGTCTGCTGGTAGATAAAAGCAGCACTGGGAGGTAAAAGAAACAATGGGAAGGATTCCACTGATTGATGAAAAGATATCTGCTTTTACAAATAAACTTGAGCTTTGCTGATAAATGAAATTAGACATTGCAAGATGAAAGAAACAATGGAGAAGGAAAAAGCCTAAATTCCATTAGAATTAAAAATTAAAAGGGAGGGTTATACATTAGAGGGGAATCAGGTGTTCTGGGAAGTCTGAACCTTTCAAGTACCTCAGCCAGTGGGGAAAAACCCCTAAATTCTGTAAGAATTAAACATTAAAAGGGAGGGTTGTACATTAGGGGGGAATCTTCAGTATCAGGCGTTCTGGGAAGTCTGAACCTCTCAAGTACCTCAGCCAATGGGGAAAAAACCCTAAATTCTGTAAAAAATAGAAATTTAAAGGGAGAGTTATACATTACCAGAAAATCTCTGTTATCAGGTGTTCTGGGAACCTCTCAAGTACCTCAGCCAATGGGGAAAGAGAGAAGGGAAATGGAGCTGGAAATTGGGATAAAAAGGAGGCTGCATCCTCCAAAAATTGGAGACACCCCAGGGGAATGCCCCATGGCCTCTCCCTTAATTGGAATAAATTAAATGGGCTCCTTTTTCTCCTTTTTGCTCATAAACCTCTGGCGCTTGTGGATTAATCTTCCTGACAGATCTGCGACCGAGCCCCGGTTCTGCCCCCTCCCAGCTGAGTTCCAGGGCATCAGCAGAGCTGTGCCAGGAGCCAGCGGGGCACAGCTGGGCTGGAACAATTCTGGGAGCAGAATTCCCGCAGAATTCCTGCGGCTGATGCTCTCCCCTGATGCTCCACAGCCAAAAACCTCGGGAGAAGAGGCAGCAGCCACCCCTGCAACCCCTCCCCAGCTGGCACAAACTGCAGCTCGGTCCTTGCTCAGGGCCCAGCCACGGTGGCACCTTCACCCCATGCATCTCCAGAGCTTGGGGCAGAGTTCAGGGCAGATTTCTGTGGCTCTGTGGCAGGACAGGAGGGGCCCAGCTGTGCCCACCCCAGGCTGATGCCAGCACCCCCGAGCCCTGCCCAGCCCCAGATTCATGAACTCTGCCGGGATCCGGTGCCAAAGCCGGCCATAAACAGCACTTAGCGATGCATAATATATGAAAATGGCTCATGCTGAGCTTTTAGATGGAGAAGGGCCTTTTTCCTCCCTCTTAATACTATTATAACATTCTCTTGCAGCCACGGAAGCACTGTCATAAATATTTAAAAGGAGGTTGAAAAGACCCAGCCTGTGAGGTTTGAATATTTATGGCCACCAAACCCTCGACCTTTAGATTTAGGGTGCAGCATACATAAACCAGCCTTATTTAACTGTACACCACAGGTCGCCTGGGGATCAAATCTGAGCTGAAACCTTGGAAGCATTTAGCACTTTTAAGGTTTCTAGTGGTAAACAGAGTGCCATAAATAGGGATTTCAGGCAGGGAGAGGAGTGGTGGGCAAGGCTGAGCACAGGGCTGGGATTCCCAAGGCACAAATTCCCCCTGAGCCTCGATTTTCCAGCATCTGAAGCACAGTGAGAAACAGCAATGGGATAAATGAACAAAAGCTGGCTGAGCTGGTAGATGCAGAGAAAAATGAAATATCAGGAATAACAGGGATCACTTGGCTTGGGGGTTTCCTCCAGCCAGTTCTGCTGCTGTGGATTTGTCCCACTACAGTGCTGGGTGCCTGTAAGGCTCAGCTTGGTGTGCTCAGCCAAAGCCGGGCCTCAGCTCCTTCATTCAGGATTTTCCAGCAGCCCTGGTGCTGTTGAATGCTTCAATCAGAGCCAATCAGAGATTTTCAGAGCCCCTGTGCTTCCCAGCTGGCGTGGAGTTGTTGTTTGTTCCATTTTTTTGGGAGAATTATGACTCACGCTCGGCGCTGTCGAGTTAAAGCCTCGCGTTCCCTCTGCTCATCATCCCAACGCTTTCCTCCTCAAAATCCAGGCTGAAACGGGCCTGATCCCATCCTGAACAGGGATAAAAAGGGGGAACCTCCCTCCTCTGCACCCCAGGAAAATCCCCACAAACTGGGCAGGGAGGACAAAGGAGCTGCTGGGAGCCAGGGCTGGACTTGCACAGAGCCACGGTGGATGCACAGCATCCATGGATTTGTGGTATTTATTTGGTTAGGGTAAGGCAGGAGCCTCTCAGAAGCTCAAAAGCCCTTCAGATCTATCTGCAGTCAGCACTTTGAAAGGCTCCTCTGATGTATTTGCATATTTAAAAATAAGAGGGAGGCGAGGAGATGAAAGGGAGGAGCTGGTGCAAGGCAAGGGCTGCCCTGCAGACCCCACAAAGGTGGCACCTGCTGAAATCCCATCCAAACTACAGAGAAAAGGCAAAACCTGTGGATTTAAAAATCCACTTTAGTTCGGTTTTGGCCTACTCCTGCCCTCTCTTTTTTTTTCCCCTCCAGATTTTGGTTGTTTTTCCTCCCAGAGCACGTGGCAGGGCTGGGGCTGCAGGTGTGAGTGGTGGGATTTTGGCAGCTCCTGCTTTATCTGGAGCCTGTGTGTCACCAGCCCAGGGATGAGCAGGGAGCAAGGCTCCAGAGCTGCTCACAGCTTGATGGGGCTGGTGACAAATGCTGGTGGCTCCGTTTGGGCTGTCACACTCTGAACTCAGGGACACCAGACGGTGATGCCACCTCCAGCCCTCGCTTCGCAGCTGAATTTTGGTGTGTTTTGTTCTGCCCTCTCTCCATCTTTCCCATCCAGCCAGCTGCCAGGGATAATCCATGGGGCAAATGTGCTTTCAGGGCTTTCCTGCTGATGAAGTTTTCCATGATTTGCTGCTCCTGTGCCACAGAGCTGGATTAATTACAGCACTAACGACTGTCTACCAGGTGCCTGTCACAAATTAGCTGTGGGAACTGGACAGCACTTCCCTGATATTCCCAGTTTCCTGCTCTGGAACTGCTCCTGCTGCTCCATTAGCTGGAAAATAAACAAACCCACAGCCAAGCTGGCTGTGTGCCCGCTGCTGGGAACCTGCTGGAAAAGGAGGAAGATCCAATATTGCAATTAATAATCCACTGGGCTGTTTGGGGAAGTGTTCCAGTGTCTGCAGCCCTTTGCAGTGGGTTCAGAGCTGCCTTTCAGAGCCAGCCAAAAGCTGCTGGGGACAATCCCAAGCTTGCTCCCTGTGGAGAGCCACCAGGATCTGCCTTTCTCCTCCTGTTAACGTCCCCCAGGACTGCTGACAGCTCCAGGGGAAGCAGGGACAGCTGCTCCCCTCTTCCCATCTCATTTCCTCATGCAGGTGTTGTCTTTCCTCTTCCTCAGAGAAGCTTTGTGCCATCCCAAGCCCGGACTGAAAATCCCTTGGTGAGCACAACCAGGTTGCACCTTTGGGTGCTCACAGCCTGGAGCCTTCACTTGGGCCTTTCAATCCAATCCCATGAGGGTTTTTTAAAAGGAAATAACCTCAAAATCCCTCTCCAGTTTGGATGGTGCCAGGGTTCCTGGGGGTGGAGCTGGCACGGAGGCAAGGCTGCTGCTTGTCCTTGCTTCCCCAGGAAACTGCTGCCTGCCAAAGCAGCCAGGGATGGTTCCTGCAGCCTGGGGAGCCAGAAAAACAAACTGGAATGATGGGGTTTGTGTGGAAATAATTGGGAGATGCCCAGATGGGAAGAGCTGTGTGGATCACTACAGGATTTAGGGGGTGTGAGAAGGATTAATGTGGGAGGGGCTGTAGGATGCAAAGAAACCTGTCCTGGCTTTTGGGGGATTCAAATTGTTGGGTCAAGCTCTCATTTGGGGTGAAAAAGGCAAAGAAAGCTCCTGAATAGGTGGAACCAGAGGTGTTTATGTCCCCAGAGGATGTGTCCCTCTCCTGGTGCTTTTGGGAGCCTCTTTAGGAAACTTGGCAGAGGGAAATGTTCCCTCAGAGCCACAAAATGTTTTCCTCAGAGCCACCCAAGGTGCACTGGGGAATCCTGGATTTGGGAATGTTCTCTCCATTCCCTTGTGTGTTCAGCAATCCTGGCTCCTGCTCCTGCTGCTTGTGCAGGATTTCTCTCACTCCATCCC
The DNA here is from genome assembly GCF_012460135.2 of Molothrus ater. NCBI lineage: Eukaryota > Metazoa > Chordata > Aves > Passeriformes > Icteridae > Molothrus > Molothrus ater. The sequence goes on along the minus strand of NC_050497.2, from coordinate 8,669,966 downwards.
CATCCCTGAACCTGCTGGGCAGGCAGGGAGCTCTGGGAATCTCAGAGACACCCGAGCACCCATCCCTCTCTCCCTCCCCAACAGCTGGCCCAGGATCTGTGGGTTTGCTGCTCCAGCTCCCTGAATTTTCCTCCCCTGCCTGGAAAGGAGCAGGGATGGAGTTGAGGCAGGAAGGGCAAGGTTATGTCCCTCATCAAAGCCAACTTTGTGGGTGTTTGGCTGGGAGCTGCCGCTGTTTATTGTGCAATCATCACTTTAAACCCTCTCCTTTTCCTCTTCCCCAGTAACCCAAACGGAGCAATAAAAATCCAGCCCGAGGAGGACAAACAATTCCCTTTATGGTCTATCCCTGGGCCTGATTTCTTGCTGGTGGAAATCTCCATGGGAGCATCCCAGCTTCTCTGCACTGCCTGGGGACGGGGAGCAGGCCAGGGCCACCCCAAGGCTCTGCTGCCACCCTGCCTGGGGTGACAGTGCCCAAGGTGGCACCTGAGAGGCCCTGAAGGTCATCTCAGAGCAATCCCAGCCAAGCCACCTCTCATGGTCTCTAGCTGGTCAGAGTGACCTGAGATGTGTTAAAGTCTCTTTTCCTGGCCTGGCACTTGAAGAAGGAGTCAGAGCTCTTCTATTCTCATGCTCAAGGTTGTTTATTGTATCTTAGCTATAAAATTCTTTCTCCTGTCCAGCTGAGGTCTGCTCAGCAGGACAGTTCCAGGCACTCTGCCTGCCCTGGGGGCGGTGTTATCTTTTTATACTAAAAACTCTGTGTACAATATTTACAATTATTTCCAGTACCTATCACCTGTGTTAGACAGTGAGCTTCTACTCTAAACCAATCCCAAAGTGCCACCATCACAGCAGAAGATGGAGGCCAAGAAGAAGAAGGAGAAAGGCTGGACATGCCCAGATTCCTCCATCTTGCCCCCTGAACCCCCATTCTAAAAACCCCAAAAATCCCTTTTTCACCCTGTGATAAATTCACTGCCATTCTACTTAAACTGTTGTGGCTTGCAGATCTTCATGTAAGGTTGGTGATTTGCTCCATGGGTCATAATCCAACCCACAGGGGGTCTTGGGCTCTGTGCCAGGGTCTCTGAGCCCCCTGGCAGGGGTTGGGGCAGTCCAGGACAGCCAGAGGGATGTCCTGAACTACAACAGCCACCTGCCAAAACCTCTCCAGTCTGACACTGGGCCTGGTTCCCTTCCCTGTCCTCGGGGACAATGAAGAGCTAAGGCCACCAAGGGAGCTAAACTGTTGTTTTCACTGCCTCAAAGGCACTGCAAGAGCCGTGTTCTTTTAAAAATTAAACGCTCGCATCCAGTTGTATTTGCACTGAGTAATGTCCTTATCCCATGCAATCACTTCAAATCACTGTTTTTCAAATCCTCTGGGGCATCTGCAGCGAGCAGAGGGCCCAGGTCAAATGTGAAGCTCCTGGCTTGTTTGGGAAAGGCTGTGGCAGCGTTGCCATTGCATTAATGAGCCGTGTAAATCCCAGCCAGTTGTTAAAGAACAGAGTGGGGAGAAGGAGGAGAAGGCAGCAGGGACTTTCCACCCTTTCTCCAGAGAGCTTTGCAGCTACAAGGAAATGTGTGTCAGTGCTGGCACTCGCCAGCTTGGGGGACATAAGGTTCCCATCCAAATATTGCTTCTGCAGAGGCTCTGGCTGCTCCCGAGAGATTCCCGTGGAAATTCGGAAAGCCCGGACTCAGGCTGCCTTTGGAGGCACTCACAGGAATATTTTTAGTTATTAAATAAGAAATAAAAGAGGCAAGAAGTGGGTGGAGAGAGAGCCAGGTTGCTGTGAGTGCTCCCTGCAGGGCTGGGGTGATGGGGCCTGGCTCTGCTGGCTGTCACCGGCTCCCAAAAGCACAGGGACATTTCTTGGTGTGTCACTCACCCCTCAGACTGCACAGGATGAAATCCCAGCCCTGGGAGGGTTCCTCAGCTCCTCAGAACGCTCTGTTATTGTGTTAATATCAAAGGGAAGGAGGCTGGGTAACTGGACATATGGCTTGGCTGGAGCTGTGGGTTTTTCCTGCTGTCTCCCTTTCCTCTCCATCTGTCCCGAGAGGCAACGGCCTCTGCTTTTCACAGCCCTGCTCTGAAGAATTCCTGCCTTTGCCATTCCATGCCTGGGCGAGCTCCTTTCCCCTGCAGGCACTGGGGCTGGCTGGGTCTGGGCCCCTCCAGGGGTCATTTAACAGCTGGGGAAGCATCAGATATCCCACCCAGAGCAGGATCCAACCCCTGCCCAGGAGTCTCCTGTCCTGCTCTAGGACAAATCCCTGCTGCTTATCCACAGGCACTGAAGGTAAACAGTTCCTGGATCAGGAATGATTTGGGGGGGTTATTCTCTGTTTTTCATCCCTGCTCATGTGAAATATTTATATTTCCTATCCATTTCATCCAGGAGCCTTGGTTCTCACTGCTTGTCCTCTGCAGAAGCTTGGCCTGACCTGTCCAGCTGAAATCTGTATTTGCTGCAGATGGCTCAAAATCCTAAACCAGCCTCATGCCCTGAAAACACAAACCAGGAGGTGTAAGGCACATTTGTCACCTCAGTTACCATTTTCCTGAGCCATCTTTACTGAATTAATGCAATTAGGGAATGGTTTGGGTTGGAAGGGACCTTCAAGACACCTCCCACTGGCCCAGGCTGCTCCAAGCCCCATCCAACCTGGCCTTGGACACTTCCAGGGATCCAGGGGCAGCCACAGCTTCTCTGGGCCTCCCCACTCTCCCAGGGAAGGGGAACACCCTCATGGTGTCCCTCCCTGCAGTTTCCCTTGGGATACCACGAGCAGAGGTGTTTTGGGAGCTTTGTGTTTTGATAAAGCAAGTGAGATCAAAAATAAATCGTTAATAACGACCCACATCTATCACGGATAAACAAATTGGTTATTTCTAAATCTGGCTTGGACTGTTTCAGGTTTTAAATGCTGTAACCAAAAAGAAAAGCACCGATTTGTTCTGCATTTATGGGGTGCTCCTCAGCTCTGTCCCTCCCAACACTCCCAGACAGGGACCCTCAGGGGGGAACACAGCACACAGGGAGAGAGTTTGTTCCTGTACCAAAGAACACTTGGAGAAGCTTTGGAAAAACAGCTCTAAAAGCTGGGGGCTGGGCTGATTGTGACAAAAGGGACTTGGAACTGAGGTGAATCATGCCCAGGCTCCACACGTGAGCCGGATGGAAACGTCACCCCCACCACCACGAGCTCACATCACCTGAGCTCTGAGGGACAGGGATCCAAAACAAGGGAAAAAACCCCACAAATCTCACCCAGCAACACTGGGACAGCGTTCTCCCTCCTCTCCTCACTGCCAGCAGGGCATTGTTTAGATCATTTATGGAGGAGCTGGGTTTGCTTCCCCTGGCTGGAATCACTCATCCAGGGGGGGAGAGCGTGACGATATTTCATGCCTGGGTGATCTGCCTTGTGAAGGAAATGAGGCTTACATGGTGCTGGGGCTCAGCTGCTCCTCATCTCCTGACCAGACACATTTCCAGGGCTCATCATTGTCACCAACACAAATGTGCAGAGCCCTGTGCACCAGGCAGCTGCTGCCAAGTGCATTCCCTTTTTGTGGGAATTCCCTTTGTGCTGGTCCTGGAGGAGCCAAGGTGGGAGCTGAGAAATGAGGGTGCCTAAATAGGGGATTTAGGGCCTTGATTCCCATTTTGGCTCAGCCGCCTGTGATTCCCAGTGAATTCCCTACTCCAGAACAGAGCATCTCTGGGGGTGCAGCTCCTGCTTTTCCCTTCTTTTTGGGGTGACCAAAGAGGGGCAGAGCAGTGAGAGACCCCAAATCACTGGGCCATGATGGAGATGTTGGCCTGGCCAGTGAGTTCGGGGTGGTTACAGCTGCACCAGAGCAGCAACTTCTCATTCTTAAATGCTTAAATTCTTCTCATTCTCACCTCTTCCAATCAACTCCACATCAGAAGCCCCTCACTTTATGTCCACTGAGGTGGGGATGCAGGAAGGGCATGGCCAGGGTGGGCTTGTCCATAGGAAAAAAAGAGGTTGGGAAAGTGAAAACAAAAATCCTGCTCCAATGTCCTTCCCTTGCTCCTAAGCCAGCACCCCTGGAGCTCTGCTGATCCTTTTCATCCCCATCCATTTCCCGTGGCAGGTCCTGAGCAAGAAGGATTGGTGACTTAGGAAAGAGGGGAAAAAATCCCTCTGCAAAAGGCAGAGGTTTTACTGCTCCAGCCCTTGCTAAATGAAGCTGTTGTACACTTTGCTCTGCAGCCAGATGGAACGTGCTGGGCTGTGGTTTGACTTCCCCAATCCCTCCATCACCACAAACCCCACAGCAAACCCCGTTTGTTCCACTGAGCTCCCTCTGACCTCCCTGTAGGGATCCAGTCCCTCCCCATCCCTGCCAGGTTCTCCTCCTTGTTTTGGGGCTGCCACTTGCAAATCCCTGCACTGACACCCAAGCCCTGAGGTTTTTGTTTAAAACAGGCTGGAGTGAGGCAGACAAATGTTTCATTTTTGAGCTGCTGCACGTTTGGGTTGTGGTGTTTGGAATGGGCTGAGGCCTGCAGAGGGACAGGGACATTCTGCTCTTTGATGAGGCAGTGTGAGGGCAGAGGGGCACTCCAGACTGGGTGGTGTCTGCTGAGTTGCCTTTTGCTGGCATTCAGTGATTGCCTGTGCCATCAACTGTAGGGAATTTCTCTGCTTTCCAGATGTGCTTTTTAGCTCCATTTCTCCCAACCATGCAGACATATGGAGGGCTGGCCTACTTCAGAGTACTGTTCCCTGACACTTCATGACTGCTTTTTGTATAAATGAAAGGATTTAATGAACTATGACTTAAATTTAGTGTGCTTTCTAACTCTTCCCTCAGTCTTTGCTTCGTGCAAGGACTCAAACCCCACAGCAAACCCCGTTTGTTCCACTGAGCTCCCTCTGACCTCCCTGTAGGGATCCAATCCCTCCCCATCCCTGCCAGGTTCTCCTCCTTGTTTTGGGGCTGCCACTTGCAAATCCCTGCACTGACACCCAAGCCCTGAGGTTTTTGTTTAAACCAGGCTGGAGTGAGGCAGACAAATGTTTCATTTTTGAGCTGCTGCACGTTTGGGTTGTGGTGTTTGGAATGGGCTGAGGCCTGCAGAGGGACAGGGCCATTCTGCTGTTTGGGACAACAGGCCCAGGCAATAAAAAAAGGGTTTTTTTAGGAGGACAAGATCCTATTTACAACTGGGATTTTAAAATAAACATGGGGTGGGGTGAACCTGAGCAACAGCACAGGGTGAGGTGTCAGAATGTTGGAACCAACCAATGATCAATTCAATTGATTGCTGCTCCTCTGGCACCCGAGAAACGGAATAACAGCACAAAATTCTGTTTTCTCTGCTGGCTTCACTGGCTTTGAAACGCCACTACCCCTCCTTTGCCTGGGAATTGGGTTTGGGGATGTTTTGGCATTGGTGGATGCCCACTGCAGCATCCTGGGGTGTGTTGGTGGCAGAGGGATGTCCCCTGAGGGGTCACAGCCCTCTGCACTCATGGCCACCCCCAAAACGCCAACACAAACAGCAAGGCTGGAGAAACCCTGGAATTCCCATTCCTGGAGTGATTCCAACCCTTAGAATGGAGCCAGAGCAGGAAGCACAGAGCCAAGCTGAGGGGCAGGGCAGGGGTTAATAAAAGCAGCAGCAGTGAAATGTTTGAAATGTTTGATAAGGAGCTGCTCCTTGCTCTCAGGCTTGCAGTTCCCCTGATTTTTCTCCCTCTTTGAAAGATCTCAGAGCGGTGAGGATTTGAAATACATCCATATAATGCAGCTTCAGACAGCAAACAGGATTAAAAGCCTGCTCCAGAAAAGGAAAGGAAGTCAGATTACTTGTCAAAATTAAATTTGCCTTTGGATGCCATTACTTTCTACATTAAAAAGCTCTGGGGATTAGGAGATAAAAGAGCTAAATCCAATCTAGAGACAGGCTCAGAGGAAAATGTCAGCCAGCCAGTAATCCAGGCTCTTTGCTCTAATAGGATCTTCCTGGAGTCAAAGAAAGTGAGAATAATTATTTAATTCCATTTTTGGAGCCCGGCTTCTTTATCGACCTGGCTCAGCATCGCTGAATCAACTGGTGGCACAGGATTCCCAGCTCCAGGCACCTCCAGGAGCAGCTCCCTTCACCCTCTGTGCCAAGAGGGGTTTGTGGCACTCAGGGATGGGTTTAATGTGACTGCACTGAGCCCAGCAGGGCTCCAAGTGGGTTATTTGGGTGCCATTCCCCACCACAGCCCATGGCCAGCAGGAAAAGTCCTCTCCTGGGCATTTCTTCCTTGTTTAAGGGTGATAAATAAATTAATAAAGCAAATTAAGAGGGATAAATCAATAAATAAAGCAAATTAAGAGGGATAAATAAATTAAAAAGCAAATTAAGAGGAATAAATAAATAAATAAAGCAAATTATGCTGGGCACAGAGGTGCTGTTCACAGATTTTGGTCACCATGAACCCCAACATCTTCCCTATGTCAAACACCCCGAGGAAGAGCCTTCCCTGGCAGATCCCCCTTCATCTCTTGAGGATGCCAAAATTACAGCCTGCCCCAAATCATGGGATCATGGCCAGCAGGAAAAGTCCTCTCTTGGGCCTTTCTTCCTTGTTTAACAGCAATAAATAATAAAAAAAATAAAATTAGGAGAGATAAATAAATTAAAAAATCAAATTAAGAGCAATAAAGAAATTTAAAAAGCAAATTAAGAGGAATAAATAAATAAATAAAAAAGCAAATTATACTGGGCACAGAGGTGCTGTTCACAGATTTTGGTCACCATAAACCCCAACACCTTCCCTCTCCCAAACACCCCGAGGAAGAGCCTTCCCTGGCAGATCCCCCTCTCATCTCTTGAGGATGCCAAAATTACAGCCTGCCCCAAATATCCCAGCACCTCCCTGCCTGTAACCATGGTTGCAGAGCTCTGGCAGCCGTGCCAGCCACGCCTGGCCTGACTCAGAGGATGAGTTCATCCCCCAGCGTGGTGCAGGAGCCACGAGACAGCTCTGTGCCATCTGATGGGGCTGTGCCAGCCCTCTGCCCCAGCCTGAGAGAGCTGCTGGGCTGCCAGCCGGGTGGGAATGAGCGATGGAGGAACAGCAGAGAGTGTCAGGGATGAGGGAGCATCCACGAGCAGGGCTCTGGCTGCCGGGGCCAGGGAGCAGGGATGGGATGGGCTGCCTTTAATGAGCTGAGCCTGGCAGTTCAGATGTGAAAATGGGGTTTTTGGTGTCTCTGGAGAGCTCCAGCTCGTGCTCTGGGGTTCAGCTGAATGCACATCTCAAGCTGCAGGTCAAGAGAAACTGTTCTGCTCCAAAAAGGAGCCAGAAAATGGCCTTGGGGAGAAGCCACAGGACTCTGCTACCAAGTAGGGAAACAAAAAAGCATCCAGGAAACCCCAATGCATTTGGGGCTGGAAATGCTCCTGCCAACTTGGAGGTGATGCACGAGGCAAATCAATCAAACAGGAGGGAAAAAAAAAGCTTTCCAATGCTCCTTTTTCTTGCTAAGAGTTCTTTTCTGCTGGTCCAACAATGCTCATCTCCTTCAAATCCAGATCCAGGAGACCCCCAGCACCTCCCTACCAAAATGACAACCTGTCCTTTCTCCTGCCCAGGGAGCAGGGATGGGATGGGCTGCCTTTAATGAGCTGAGCCTGGCAGTTCAGATGTGAAAATGGGGTTTTTGGTGTCTCTGGAGAGCTCCAGCTCGTGCTCTGGGGTTCAGCTGAATGCACATCTCAAGCTGCAGGTCAAGGATTATTTATCCAGAGAAACTGTTCTGCTCCAAAAAGGAGCCAGAAAATGGCCTTGGGGAGAAGCCACAGGACTCTGCTACCAAGTAGGGAAACAAAAAAGCATCCAGGAAACCCCAATGCATTTGGGGCTGGGAATGCTCCTGCCAGCTTAGAGGTGATGCACGAGGCAAATCAATCAAACAGGAGGGAAAAAAAAGCTTTTCAATGCTCCTGTTTCTTGCTAAGAGTTCTTTTCTGCTGGTCCCACAACGCTCATCTCCTTCAAATCCAGATCCAGGACACCCCCAGCACCTCCCTACCAAAATGACAACCTGTCCTATCCTTCAGATCCCAGATAACACAGCCAGGTGAGGGATAAGGGCAGTGAGGGCACTGCCACCACCCCTGGCAGCCCAGCTGGTGCCACCCAGAGGAATCCCCCCCCTGCTTTTCCTCCTCCTCCTCCTCCTCTTGCAGCTCTCAGATGGCTGAGCCTGGGGGAAGGAGTGAATTTATCCAAAGCAAAAGGGCAGAAAAGGGAGGAACTGCAAATGCAGCCAAGTGGAGGCACTGGAGGGGCTCTGGAGCTGGCAGAGTGGCTTTGGTGGCAGAGGGTGACTCTGTGCCAGCCCTGCCCTTCCTGCCTTGGCACACAGGGCAAGGCCCTTCAGGCCTGATGCATTGCTTTTTTTAATTAAACAGGCTGGAGAGAAATATAACATTTTCCTTCAGTAATTCATCCCCAAGCCTGCCCTATTTTGTCATTTTAATTAAAACCAGCCCCAGCCAGAGTTTGGATATTTGCAGCCATGAGTATTAAATCAAGCCCAGGCCTTGGGGACTGGCCCCTCTTTTGCATTTTCTTGGGTTTTTACAGCAAAAACCCAAAAATTCTGAGGCTGAAGGTGTGCAAAAGGTGACCCAGAGACATCAGGCTTTGTCAGGAGGAGTTTTCCCACTTGGGGACTCTGAATTTTTCAACCAGAGGTCTGGACTCCATTTTGCTTTGGGGAACTGCCAGTCCTATTATTTACTATTATTATTATTATTATTATTATTATTATTATTATTATTATTATTATTATCATGATTATCATTATTATTATCATCATCATCATTGTTATTACTATTATTATTACTATATTTATTATTGTTAGTAGTAAGTCTGGTGTTACCCCTCATCTCACATACACAGAGCAAAAAACATCCCAGCCTTAAAATACAGGAGGCAAAGGAATTTTATTCTATGCCCCGGGCCCATGGAATCAGTCCCATCTCCATTCCCACCTGGAATTTTCCTCAATACCTCTCCTGAGCTTCCCTTTCTTCAAGGTTAAATAATCTGCCCAAGCTGCTTTGATCCCTGGCAGGGTTTTTATTGTGATTTATGAGGTATTCAGTGTTTTTCTTAAACCCACAGCTTCAAGGCTGGGCTGTTACCTGGGAATCACACGTTTCACTTCAAGGGGAAAAAAAAAGCTTTTCATGTTGGCCTTTAGAGTGGAAAAACATGAGCAGTGCCACAGCTAATGGCTCAGAAACAAAGGGGAAAAGGAAGGGGAAAGGAACCCAAGAAGAATTTGTGAATTTGATTTTTTCCCCACAACTACAAGTTTTCCCTGCGCCTGATTCTGAGTATTCCCGAGGAGAAGCACAGCACCAGGAATGGGGGAGGGAAAGGGAAGGCCAATTCCAACTACCTGAGCAGCAGCAGATGGGAAGAACGGGAGGAAGTCTTGCAGGATGAGTCAAGACTGGGATTTGCACGAGGAAAAAGAACCGTTCTTTCCAAAAGCATGAAACCCCCACCAGGCCAGGGATGCTGCCAACAAGTCCTGGGATGGTGGCAGCCTCACAGGCAGCTCCCACACACCAAACCTGGGGGAAACAGGACCTGGGGAGCCAGGGCAGCATCGAGTCAGGGCCCTGCTGGGAAGGGTGGAAGTTTGACAATCATAAAATACCCATTTTGGGGAGGATTTTCACAAGCCCCACACCTTCACTGACCCATTTCCTCGCCTGATGCCCATGGAAAACCCTCAGTGACAAACAGATTTTTTCCCAAGAAGCCAATAAAGGACTCGGGAAGGGCATTTATGGCTTCATAAAGCACTTTGCTAACGACTTGCTTTAGCGCTGCTAAATCAACTGGAATCGTTTCACTGTGGAACTCGGAACTTTCTGCATTCAGCCTGCAGGGAAAGGGAAAAAAAAAAAAAAAAAAAGGAGTGCTGACATTAGCAAAATACATCTCAACCCATATTAGATGGTGTTAATTAAAATGACTTGCTGGGTAATGAGCTACAAAAAAAAAAAAAAAAAAAAAAGGGAATCAATGAGAGTTTGAGCTCAATTAAACCCAGCGAGCCCTGCAGACAGGGACAGACAGGGATGGGGTCTCCTCTTGAGGATGAACAGCCCCAGATCCCTCAGCCTTTCCTTGCCAGAGATGCTCCAGGTCCGAAATCATCTTCAGGCTCTGCTGCAGGAGCTCCAGACAGCAGCTCCTTCCTCCCTGTGGCAGGCTGAGCTTCTGCTCACACCTTGCCCAGGTTAAAGCACAGGTGAAGGAGCAGCCTCAACGAGGCACCGAGGGAAGGGAAATGCTCCTGCTGATCTTTTCCCCAGCATTTTCCCTCCATCCATCTCTGCTGGGAGCAGATCCCAGGGCAGGGAACGCACAGAGCCCCTCAGCTCTGCTGTCCCCATGTCCCCTCCAGCAGCACCTGGCTGTGACCAATGAGAGGTCAAAGGATGCTCCAAGGACACCAAAAAAAGCACAAAGCAAGCAGTGAGAGCGAAATTCACTGTTTCATCCCCCAAAATGAGCCTTTCAGGTGGGTAAATTGTGGAGCACGTTCACAGTGGGGGAACATTTTATGGCACAACTGCAGGGAAACCGAATTCCATAAAGTGAGATGTAAGCACCTCTCCAAAGCAGGGAATTTCAGTGCTTTATTGTGAGACACAGCTTGGCTGGGGATCTTGGAGCATTTTCCTCCAAAATTCATGTAAACATCTGTCTTGGTTTAAGTGCTTCCTTAACACCAGGCTTTACTGAGCAGGAGCTTATTTCAGCAAATGCACTACAAGGCTTCTGCCTGCTAAAGCTCTTATTAAGTGTCAGGACAAAATGGGCAAAAACTCGCTGGTAAAAGGAGCCTGGCTGACAGCAGTGCAGAAAAGTGGCCTTTATTCATCTCCTGAACAGGTACATTCAGCCAGGCAGCCATAAAAGCTCTGTGCTTCCCCCAGCCCTGCCCTGGAGGACAATCTGCAGAGATAGAGGGGAAGTTGAGTCTCACAGCCTGGCTATCAAATCCCTCCAGCTCATCATAAATAACAGAAATGGCTTTTGTTCCAATGGCTTCTCTTGAGACCTTCAGCTGAGGTGCCAACCTGGGGAAGGGGAGCTGCAGCTCCAGCTCGGGTGGGCTGAGCAGAGGCTCCCAAAAATCATAAATGTGGCTTAATTCCCTCTCAATTTGAGCTGGGCTTTGCAGCAATGCTGCAGAACCAGAAGTTTGTATTTCCAGCCCTTGTTTTTGTTCTGAACATTCCCCTTTCACCATTTTAACTGTGTTTCTAAAACCCAACCAGAAAATGCAGTTTTTTTTCTCCTCTCCAGCCCTCACCACCCCACGTGTGCCCAGACCCACCACAGAGCCAACACACCTTTTAAATCTGGAAATAAATAAGTTATTAGTGCCCAGGGATCCAGCAGCCATCTCCTCCCTAGCTGCATTCCCTGGGCACAGCAGGCAGAGCCAAAAGCAGCAGGAGGTTAAACAGGGAGAGGGAAAAGCATCTTCTGTTCCCTGTGCCCACAGGAGGCAGGGAGCTCTCCTCCCATGTCCCCTCACTGCCATTATCCTGCCACCAACAATGAGGCACAGCTGTGGTGACATGGAACAGTCCTGGCGTGGGGCTGGGGAAGAAATTCTGCTGGGCAAGAAAGGAGAGAAAATTCTGCTGGGCACACAAAGGAGAGAAAATTCTGCTGGGCAAGAAAGGAGAGAAAATTCTGCTGGGCATACAAAGGAGAGAAAATTCTGCTGGGCAAGAAAGGAGAGAAAATTCTGCTGGGCACACAAAGGAGAGAAAATTCTGCTGGGGAAGAATGGAGAGAAAAATCTGCTGGGCAAGAAGGAGAGAAAATTCTGCTGGGCAAGAATGGAGAGAAAATTCTGCTGGGCAAGAAGGGGAGAAAATTCTGCTGGGCAAGAATGGAGAGAAAATTCTGCTGGGGAAGAATGGAGAGAAAATTCTGCTGGGGAAGAAGGAGAGAAAATTCTGCTGGGCAAGAATGGAGAGAAAATTCTGCTGGGCAAGAAGGGGAGAAAATTCTGCTGGGCAAGAATGGAGAGAAAATTCTGCTGGGGAAGAATGGAGAGAAAATTCTGCTGGGGAAGAAGGAGAGAAAATTCTGCTGGGCACACAGAAACTCCTGCTTGTCACCAGCAGCAAAGCTGGCACAGGGGAGCCAGGGTTTGGCTCTGAGCCCTCAGGCTGGGCACCAGGCACACCTGGCACCAGGGCACAGAGCTTTTCCTGCCTGGTGGAGGCTCAAATAATTGATCAGAGCTGCCAGGGAAGGTTGGGATGAAGGCCACAGTACCCACAAGCCTGAAGTAGAAGTTTCTATTTATTCCTGCAAGGCCCCCGTGAATCAGACACACTTCAGATTGAATTCCTTAAATTATGGATTGCTGGGAGGGGTGAGAGCAGCAGGAGGGCAGCTCTGGGCCGATCATGGATCCACATCCCAGCCCCTGGAGAAGCAGGAGTGTGCCCAAGAACACGTGTAGGGAGCTGCTGGGAAAACCCCAACATTTCCCTGCTGCCAGTGATGGATTTTGGGACCAGGCCTGAATTTGGGACCAGGCTCTGCTCTGGGGAAGGCAGAGCAGGAGACACAAACAGGAGAGAGGATGGGGAGTGTGGGGATGAGGTTTTATAATGGAAAAGGGATGGAGGAGCGTGGGGATGAGGTTTTATAATGGAAAAGGGATGGAGGAATGTGGGGATGAGGTTTTATAAAGGAAAAGGGATGGAAGAGCACAGGGATGAGGTTTTATAAAGGAAAAGGGATGGAAGAGCACAGGGATGAGGTTTTATAAAGGAAAAGGGATGGGGGAATGTGGGGATGAGGTTTTATAAAGGAAAAGGGATGGAGGAGCACAAGGATAAGGTTTTATAAAGCTAAAAGAATGGAGGAGCACAGGGATGAGGTTTTATAAAGTTAAAAGGATGCAGGAGCGTGGGGATGAGGTTTTATAATGGAAAAGGGATGCAGGAGCGTGGGGATGAAGGATTTGACCAAGCTGAGCCTCCCCCCAGGGCTGGAGGGGCTCTGGCAGGGATGGGGCAGCCCCAGAAGGGTTCAGAGCATCCCCAGAGCAGGGACTGCAGCCCTCACACCCAGCAGGGCTGGCACCTGCTCCCCTGGCCTTCCCAGCCCACAGAATGTTCACACTCTGGACCTTGAGGCAGCTCAGAAATATTCCCAAGCCTTTTCCTTCAGCTGCACCAGCAGGAAGCTTTATCCCATTAAACCCCAGGAGCTCCCTGATTTTGGGGTATTTCACAGGGAAATCAATGTCAGAAGGCTCCTGCAGGAAAATTCAGGTTTATTGATACAGAGCCCAAGGTCCTACTGAAGGCAGGGCAGGAACCCTTGCACCTCAAGGGATCCTAAATCCAGTAGGAATCCAGCTGGGATAACTCCTTGGAGCCTCTTCCCAGTTCCTGGGAGCTGAAAAATGAGGGGAATTCAGCCCCCCAGGAGAAAGGGGTCCCATGGGCCAAAAGCTGAGGTTGTGAGGGGAACAGCAGGAGGGCTCAGGCAGCCAGACTGACAGCTCCAGCTCCAGCATCAATATTAATCTGCTCATTAACAGAGCCTGGAGAAACCAGGCCCAGGGAGAGGGGGAGGGAGGAGCGGATGGAATCAGCAAACCAATCCATCCTGGAGATTTTTAGGCTTTTGACTATGGATTTCTTTCTTCCACCCTGACTCAGGCAGAGCAGGAAGGGGGGGGGTGAGACCTGTGCAGTTCAACAAATCAATTGATGAATTTTCTCCCTGACATTCAGGGTCTGAGTCCTGGGCTAATCGTAAAAAGGCACTGCCAGAGGATTTTAATAAATCCCTTTAATTAAGTGATATGTTTTAGAATTAAATTATGATGAAAACCATAAATCCTTTCCCAACAAATGGAGTTCAGTGTGCACAGAAGGAAAAGAGCATTCCTCTTCTATCTTGCTGGTTTTTCCACCCCTTAATACAACAGGATTCAAACAATTCATTATCAAACAATACAGGAAGCTGGGCCATTTATCACCCTGCACTCCAGGCTTTTAAATTAGTGGGATTTAGCCTCGCACTAACTAATCCTGTGCCAGCAGAATGGATGAAAATTCTTTTCCTTTCCCACCTGGAGCTTTGTTCTAGAGGTTATTCCCCATAACTGAGGCTGGGGCAGGGCTGAAAACGCCTTGGAATGGATCTTGCCTCTGTTGCCTGGTTGGGAACACCCCATCCCAAACCATCAGGGATGGCTCCATCCCCATCCCAAACCATCAGGGATGGCTCCATCCCATCCCAAACCATCAGGGATGGCTCCATCCCCATCCCAAACCATCAGGGATGGCTCCATCCCCATCCCAAACCATCAGGGATGGCTCCATCCCATCCCAAACCATCAGGGATGGCTCCATCCCCATCCCAAACCATCAGGGATGGTTCCATCCCCATCCCAAACCATCAGGGATGGTTCCATCCCCATCCCAAACCATCAGGGATGGCTCCATCCCATCCCAAACCATCAGGGATGGCTCCATCCCATCCCAAACCATCAGGGATGGCTCCATCCCATCCCAAACCATCAGGGATGGCTCCATCCCCATCCCAAACCATCAGGGATGGTTCCATCCCCATCCCAAACCATCAGGGATGGTTCCATCCCCATCCCAAAACAATCAGGCTCCATCCCCATCCCAAGCCATCAGGGATGGCTCCATCCCATCCCAAACCATCAAGGATGGCTCCATCCCCATCCCAAACCATCAGGGATGGCTCCATCCTGGTGGCCCAGCTTGGGGTCTCTCCATGGGATGCCTCAGCAGTTTCCATCCTCCAAATTCAGGAAGAATAAGAAATTTAATGAACCTGACCAGATCCAAAGGTGGGGAGGAAAGGAGAGGAGAGGAGATGAGCTCCTTGCTCCAAACTGGGGGTTTGGGGAGGTGGGAAATGGGAATTCCAGGAGGGAAAAAAGGCTTGGCTGTGCTGCTCACCCTCCCTGTGCCTCCGTGCTGAGGCTCTGCCTCAATTCCTGCCCTATCCTGGAGAGTGAACACACACAGCCAAACCTTGAGCCAGAGCAGGAGCTGCACAAAACCAATCTGGGGGACAAACCCCAAGTCCCAAAGCACCCACAGAGCCCTTGCAAAGCTCTCCCTGCTCCGGGGGCTGCTTTGCCCATCCCTTTATCCATCCCACTGGGGGTGGGAAGGCAGAGCTGCCTCAGTGCAGCACAGAAAGTCAATAACGAGGGGAGGGAAACTCAACAACAGCAGCAATCACTGCCCCAGACGCTGCCTTGTCACGGCAGAGGCAAACAGAGGCTCTTTGTTCACATATTTACCTTTCCCCAGCATCATTAGAGCCTCTGCATAAATAGGAGGGTTCATTTTCCTCTCCCTCCTCCTCTGGGATAGAGCTGCAAACAGCTCAGGGTCCCTGGCTGCTGTCGTGCCCTCCTCCAACAAGGCTGATGGTAATTTCAGGAAGGAAAAAAATAATAAAAAAAACCCAAACCAACAAATCCAACAAATCCCCCATTAAAATCGCTGCTGAAGGTTGCAAACAAGGTGAGAAAAATCCACACAAATAAATAACGCTGTAGTGAGGAAACAGAGGCTCATGAGAGCGACTTCCCCAGCGTTAACTCCTCTGCTGCTGTAGGAGGAGCAGGGCTCTGCTGCTGTTCCTGGGCTCCACCAGGACTGAGAGCAGCACTTGCCACACTCCCTACTTCCACTGGTAAAAACGTGGAGCAATTGACCCCCAAACCGAGCAGTGCTACAGCCACTTCCATTTTTCTCTACACAGAGAAATCTATGAACTCACAGGAATTGCTCACGTTCATTAAAAAACCCCAGCCCTGTTATTCTAATTAATTTTTAAAACCTAAACCTGGCTCAGCCTTTTATTTTATTTTATTTTAAAATATTTTTTATATATTTTTTAGCATTTTCCAAATGCTACCAGCACTAAACCTCCTGGCTTAGCTGCACCTGAGTCCCTGAGTTTTCTCAGCTTGCAAAGGAACACAAACCCAGCAGCTGCTGGGTTTTTATGGGGCAAAAGCAGTGAGGAACCTTACCTGAAGAAAGCCTGGTTTGGAGCCAGGTGTCTCTGAATTAACCCTCTCCAATCTGGGGAATAATGCAAATCTGAATTCTCTACAAATGGAGTTTCTGGGGCTTTTCCTTTATTTTGCCCAGAGCAGGGATATTTTGCACAGGGACACTGCCCATGTACATTTGTCACCTCTTTATTGCCAGCAGCCCCTCGATCCCAGAATTCTGCTTCTGGCAAGGTGAAAAAAACCTTACAGGAATCACAAGGTGAGACCAAGAGCAACAGGAGCTGCTGTTTTCCTGCTCCTCTGTGAAACCAAAGGTCATAAATCTCCCAGTTCAAATTCTCTTGATTGATGAAACACAACTTATTGCTGGTAAAACACCCTTGTTTTCAATAATTAATATACAAGATACCTGGAAGAAAGGCAGAGTTCTGGCGGAGGGGAAGGTGCAATTATTGTTTCATTAAAGATTGATTGCATGTGAGGCCAGTCGTTTGAATAATGGCTCTGCTGACACCTGAAATGGAATGATGAATGAGGCTGGGGCCACTGGATGCACGGGTTGGCTCTGGAATGCCAGGGAGGAGCAGCAGCAGCTCTGCAGCCCGAAAGGTCAGCTGAAATATTAAAGAGCTGAAGATCAAGTAACTGTGAATAAGGTCAAACAGAGTGCCATGGAGACAGGGGAGGAATTAATTGAGTGATAATTGCCCTGAGTTTATGCACTCATTTTTATTTCTGTTGGTGGTGGGAGAGAAAGCCAAAGGAGCAGAAATTCAGGGGGTTTTGAAGCAGCCAGGGCAGAAGGGTTTCTCTGCCCATTCTGGGAAAGGGAGCTGCCCCCGTGGTGGTGTCATCTGCTCCTGGGAAAAGTGCCTTGGAATATCTGGGAGGGCCAGGAGCCCCCTCTCCCTGAGCAGCTGAGCTCTGCTGTGTCACCTCCTGTCCCAGCACCAGGACTGAGGTGGCTTTGCCAAGGCTGGAACGGCATCCCCTGGCTCCAGAGCAGGATGGATCCCCCCAGGCAGGAATTCCCAGCTGGAATCAGGTGGGATTGTCCTTGTCCCACTCACCCATGGTGCTGAGCAAAGCAGATCCCACCTGCCCAGCCCCAGGGATCTGCAAGAAGGAGCCCTGGGGTTTCTGGAGATAGAGATGGAGAAGGAGAAGGAGAAGGAGAAGGAGAAGGAGAAGGAGAAGGAGAAGGAGAAGGAGAAGGAGAAGGAGAAGGAGAAGGAGAAGGAGAAGGAGAAGGAGAAGGAGAAGGAGAAGGAGAAGGAGAAGGAGAAGGAGAAGGAGAAGGAGAAGGAGGAGCCCTGGGGTCTCTGGAGATGGAGAAGGAGAAGGAAAAGGAGAAGGAGATGAAGGAGAAGGAGAAGGAGAAGGAAGAGGAGGAGAAGGAGCCCTGGGGGATCTGAAGAAGGAGAAGGAGCTTTGGGCTTTCTGGAGAAGGAGCCCTGGGCTTTCTGGAGAAGGAGCCCTGGGCTTTCTTCCTTGGCAGCCCCTGCCCAGCCCCATCCCTGCAGCTCCCGGCCAGGACACAGAGAAGGGAAGCGGACACACAATAATTTTGGGACAGAAAGCAGCTGCCCGTTCAGGGCAAAGGTTTGGAAGTGTTTCTGTTTCTGTCCCTCAGGGCCCAGGCAGGTGAAGGATGCTCTGTTCAGGTGCAGGGACAGCACCTTGCAGTCCCTGGGCCTCCAAAGCACCCCTGGGTGCTGCCTGTGTGGGGGTAAAAGCGCAAAGCTCCAGCATCCCGGGCTCGCTGTGCACAGCTGGGGTGAAATATTCTCCTTTTTCCCACAACAAAGTGAGGAGCAGCCTGACTCCAAGGTCATCCAGCAGCCAGGAGTTTGCCAGGCAGGAGTTACAGTAAGAAGGAGCAAACACATGCTGGAAGTAAATGCCTTAATTATATTAATGATTGGTTTTGCCCTCGACTGCAGCGCTAAGGAGACCCTCTTCTATCAAAGTCAATTAAAGCCTTGCTACACTCCTGAAGCCCAGCAATAAAACAAGAGCTGTACATATCCATTAAGCTGCAGTACACATCCATTAAAGTGGCTTTTGCTGCTGCAGTTCATTTACTGCCAGCTCTGGACTGGATTCTGCTCTCATTTCTGTGGGTTTTACCCTGGTGTAGCAGCAGAGACCTGGCAGGCTGAGCCCAGCTGATTTACTCCAGTCCAGTGCGGATGCAGACGTGGTTACAAAGGGGATGAGAGTGATACTCCCACCTCAAAGGCCTGCAAATAATCCCTGTGCATCAATAAACCCTGAGGATGAACGGTGTGCTGAGCAGCCTGGGTTACTCTGAACACACACACACAGGTCTGTGTGAGACTCTTGGAGTGAATTTCTCCTTGAGATGGGAAAGGTTTCCCCTCCCTCAGAAAGCCTGGGAGGAAGAGGAGCACAGCCTGGATCCTGGGGAGGAGCTGGAGGTGCTGCTGAGGGTGACAATGAGCTGGGCCAGCTGCACTGGGTTAATTTCCCTCTGGAAAAGCAGCTCCATTCCCAAATCAAAGCAAATCCCGAGCTGGGAAGCTCCAGACCCTCATCTGCACTCAGTTGTTCAATTAAACCACTTTAAAAAATGGGGGTTTTTTTTGCCCTTTTATCACACTTGGCTGGAAGCTCCTTGTGCCCAGGGGAGCAAGTGTGGGACTGTGCTTCTCCTCAGTGTTTTATCAGACACCAGGAGCTTCCCTGGGTCTCACTCTGCTCTCAGCCAACCCTTCAAAGATCAACTTCACAAAGGCATTTTGAGCTTCCCTGCTGCATTAAGACTAAAATCCACTCTCACTTCCATCCCCACAGAGCTCCAGAGGTGCCCTGGGAAGAGAAAATCTCTGTTCTCTCCTGGGGGCTCAGGATTTTCCCCACTGACAGGGCCAGGGAAGATGCTGCAGTGGCAGACACAGCTCAGGCACCAGCCAGGGATGTGGCACATGCAGAAAATGGAACTTTTCCTGATTAGTGTTGGTATTTCAAAGAGCTCTTGGGGAATGTGCTCCAGCAGTGCAAGACAAGGTGTTGAAATCAGCAGCACTTGAAAGGTGCCTTTGCTTTCCTCAGATTTCCTTAAGAAGGAGTCTCACAGCAGTTCTCTTAAAAGGAGCTGGAGATAACAGGGACGTGGTAAAAAGGCAGGGGAGGGAATGGAGAAATCAGAGTTTGCCTGAGGGCAGGGCACAGGGGATGGCAGGGGAGCAGGGGGCACCTCCTGCAGCACTTGGCACGTCCCAGGGGCTTTTGTGCCAAGCTGAGCCAACAGAAGGGACATTCCCACTCCAGCAGACCCCAAAATGTCTGTCCCTTTGTCCCTCTGTCCCATCAAACAGGAGGAAGAATCCCACCCCAAAACATCTGTCCCATCAAACAAGAGGGAGATTCCCACCCCAAAACTTCTGTCCCTTTGTCCCCTTGTCCCATCAAACAGGAGGGAGATTCCCACCCCAAAACTTCTGTCCCTTTGTCCCCCCATCCCTGTGCCCACCCCCTGTCCCTGTGGCTCCCTCAGGATGCCCAGGAAGGAATTCCTGGTCGGGATCTTCTCTCCTCACCCCTGCAGGATGTGTTTGCTCTGTGTTTTGGGGTTTGTGGCTCTCGTTTTGCCTTTGCCACAGCTGGGAGGAGGAAATGGAATGTCAGAGCCCCTGGGATGAGCAGGGCTGGAAAAGGGGAAAGGGGAAGGAAAAGGGGGAAAGGGAAAGAAAGGAAAGGGAAAGGGAAAGGGAAAGGGAAAGGGAAAGGAAAGGAAAGGAAAGGAAAGGAAAGGAAAGGAAAGGAAAGGAAAGGAAAGGAAAGGAAAGGAAAGGAAAGGAAAGGAAAGGAAAGGAAAGGAAAGGAAAGGAAAGGAAAGGAAAGGAAAGGAAAGGAAAGGAAAGGAAAGGAAAGGAAAGGAAAGGAAAGGAAAGGAAAGGAAAGGAAAGGAAAGGAAAGGAAAGGAAAGGAAAGGAAAGGAAAGGAAAGAGGAAAGGAAAGGAAAGGAAAGGAAAGGAAAGGAAAGGAAAGGAAAGGAAAGGAAAGGAAAGGAAAGGAAAGGAAAGGAAAGGAAAGGAAAGGAAAGGAAAGGAAAGGAAAGGAAAGGAAAGGAAAGGAAAGGAAAGGAAAGGAAAGGAAAGGAAAGGAAAGGAAAGGAAAGGAAAGGAAAGGAAAGGAAAGGAAAGGAAAGGAAAGGAAAGGAAAGGAAAGGAAAGGAAAGGAAAGGAAAGGAAAGGAAAGGAAAGGAAAGGAAAGGAAAGGAAAGGAAAGGAAAGGTCAGCACACCCTTGGCTGTCAATGTGGCCCTGCAGAAAGACCTGGGACTAATTAAAACTCCACAGCCAGGAATACAAATCCTTACATCTGTCCTGGCCTTCATTATCCACCTCAGAGGGCTTCTTCAGGAAAGGGAGAAGCAGCCATATCCAGCCTAATTGGCTTAATTTCTCTAACTGCCTTCCCCCCTGAGATCTATTTCTAAAACAATTTCCACCGTTCTTTCAATATCCTCTTCTTATCTCCTTATCATCATCTCATTCATTCCAATTTGGAAAGAGGCCCCATGAAAGAACAAAAAAACCCCTGAGTTTCTTTTGTTTTATGCAGCACACGATGTGAATTTCCCAACAGCAGAATTTTAGGGTCTCCTCCTAATCAATCCTTGCTTTCTTTTATTCCTGACTAGGAATTAAAATGATATTTTTGAGGCAGGAGATGAATAACAGCAGCAGCAGTTCCCCCATGCTTGTGGTGGAGTCTGCTCGAGTTTAAAATTGAGACAGGCTATTTTTGTAAATCAAAAGTTCAGCTTCAAAGAAGAAAAATTCACTCACACACAGGAGGTCTGAGCCACCCCTCCCATCTGTCTCCCACTCTCCAAACCCTCCAGAAACGCTCCCAAACCCATGGGCTTCACAAAGGCTTTGAGCCGTCCTCCTTCTCAGTGTGGCCTTTAATAATTAAAGAGAAAAGAAGGAAAGGAAATCGAGGTGAGAGTTCTGAGATTTACAGCCCCCAATAAAGGCTCTGTACACAGTGATTTACAGAGCCCCAGCTCTGCTGACTGCAGGACAGGAATGTTGTGCCCCTGGCTGATTTGTGAGCACCCGCCTGGCCCCTGCAGAATCCTTCAGCAGCAAACGCTGGGCTCAGGAACTCTGGCACTGCCTGCCCTGGGCTCAGACCCACAGCAGGCACTTGGCTTGTGCTTATTTCCTTTTTATTTCCCTTTTATTTCCTTTTCATGTCCCTTGTATTTACTTTTCATTTTCTATTTATTTCCTTTTTATTTCCCTTTTATTTCCTTTTAATTTCCCTTTTATTTCCATTTTATTTCCCTTTTATTTCCTTTTTGTTTCCCCTTTATTTCATTTTTATTTCCCTTTCCCTTTCGTTTCCTTTTCATTTCCTTATTTCCCTTTCATTTCCCTTTTATTTCTCTTTAATTTCCTTTTTATTTCCCTTTAATTTCCTTTTCATTTCTCTTTTATTTCCTTTTCATTTCCCTTTTATTTCCATTTTTATTTCCATTTTATTCCCCTTTCATTTCCCTTTTACTTCCTTTTTGTTTCCCCTTTATTTCCTTTAATTTCCCTTTAATTTCCCTTTTATTTCCTTTTTATTTCCCTTTTATTTCCATTTTATTTCCCTTTTGTTTCCCTTTTATTTCCTTTTTGTTTCCCCTTTATTTCCTTTTTATTTCCCTTTCCCTTTCGTTTCCTTTCGTTTCCTTATTTCCCTTTCATTTCCTTTTTGTTTCCCCTTTATTTCCTTTTATTTCCATTTTATTTCCTTTTCATTTCCCTTTTATTTCCTTTTTGTTTCCCTTTTATTTCTCTTTTATTTCCCTTTTAAAAATCCCATTGCCACCAACGCTGAGCAAGGACACACCAGGGCCACGGACCCAGGGGTGGGTGTGAAGCTGCAGGTTCCTGATTCTGGATTTTGGATGGGTCCCATGGCATGAAAACCATCAAAGCCAAACCTTGATTTTGGCTATTTTGGCTCCCCAGGGCAAATCTCCTGTGGATGCAGATTTGAAACTCTGAAATATCAGCCCCATATTCTGCTCCCTCTCCAAAGGAACATTCCCCTGGGTTCTCACCCAGTGAGCTTTTTTTCTTTTTCCACACACAAACACAACAGGGTTAACTCTCAGCAGGGATAATAGATGCTTGATAGGTGCCAAAAATAAAATATCAGCAGATGCTCCACAGGAACTAAAGGTGTTGAAGAGTTTTCACAACTCTCGTGCTCCTCGAGAAGTGCTGTTCCTTCCCCCCTCAACCTCCAGGGCTGAAAATGCAGTTTTTTCCCCGGTATTTCGTGCTGAAGGCTCCAGTTATGAGCCAAGGATGTGCACTGGGGCACAGAAGATCTATCCCTGAGCCTGCAAGAGAAATCACTCTGGATAAAATTGATTCCTTCGCTCCTTGAAGCCTTTTCTTTCACACAGGTGGCTCTTGCAGCTTTTCCTGCAGAAGCTCAGGCCAGGCAGGCACTGAGGGTGATCATGTTTCATTTCTCCTCTCTGCTCTCATTGCCACAGGCTCAGAAATCTCTCCTAAAGCGCAGCAACGCTCGTAAAGGGCAAAGCTCAAGCTCCAGCCACGCCTTGGGATTGATGAATCCAGCATCATCCCTGCCCTGCTGGGGCTGGGAAAGCTCCCACATTTCATTTTTTCCTGCTGTGATTTATGGCACAAGGCCCTGCTTGGGCTCTTTTGGAGGATGGTGATGGGTTTTGCAAAAAGAAAACTGCCCTGACCCCAGCAGCAAATGGTGAGGCCCCACACGGGGAGAAGGACATGGGAACTACTCCAAAGGCTCTCAGAGCTGGTGATGATGAGGAAAACAACCCTGATCTTGCCTTGATTGCCTGTCAAGCAGGATGATTCCTCCTGGGTGAGCAGATATTTGCAAGGCTGCATGTCTGTGGTATTTAAACATATGGGCAGCGCATCCATCAGCGTGACAAACAGAGCGTGATGGATTTGGAAAAGCAGCTACACCCCAAAGCTGGGCAGGCACTGGGAATTTTTAATCCTTTTCCCCCGTTTTTGGAGGAGCTGGAGCCTCTGAGCATCATCAGCTCAGAGGGGAAAGCTGCCCTGCAGCAGGAGCAGGGGAGATGTGCTGGGAGCACAGGGACAGCAGGGCTTAAATGAACAAATAAACCAAATGTGAAGAGGAAAAGGTGTTTACCCCTCCCAGCTTGAGCAATCCTTACTGGGGCAATTTACACTGGACTTTAGGAGGGAATTGTGCCCCGGGAGGGTGGGGAGGCCCTGGCACAGCTGCCCAGAGCAGCTGTGGGTACTCCTGGATCCCTGGAAGTGTCCAAGGCCAGGCTGGAAGGGTCTTGGAGCAGCCTGGCATAATGGAAGGTGGGATGAGATAATAATACACACCTGGGATGGGATTTACCTCTGCTCCTGGAATTCTGCCTCTGGAAAACAAAGGGGAGCAGCCAGAGCCCCATCAGAGCAGGAAATGTGGGACTGGGGGTGCTTGGCTGCCTCCCCCTGCACCCCAACACCTCCAAAAGTGCCTGATCCTAATGAAACTCTGCATCCTAAAAGGGAACCCATGGATCTGAGCCTCACCCCAATATCCCCAAAAGAGCTTGATCCTAATGAAACTCTGCATCCTGGAAGGGAATCCATGGATCTGAGCCTAACCCCAGCATCCTGAGCCTGATCCTAATGAAACTCTGCATCCTAAAAGGGAACCCATGGATCTGAGCATCACCCTGTGCACAGAGGTTGCAACTCCAGCTGGGAAGGAGCCCAGGACTTGCTCCATGGGTTGCAGTCAGAAAGCATCTTCCTGCAATGCCCCATAAATCACCTGCCCAGCCCCTGTAAATCTCACCAGTCAAAGGCAGCAATACTCAATGATTTATTTCTACAGCCAGCTGAAAAATCTCCCTCAAAGCATCTCTTTCAGGAGGAAATGGCTTTTTAACAAGATGGACACCTGGCAAAGTTTCTTGTTTGGAAAAGTTTCTCAATCAGAAAAGAGTGATTTCTGAAGATTTCTCGAGTTTTGAGTGATGATGGAAAAACTGAATATTTTTTTCACAGGTTTTCTCCTGGAGAAGAGGGACAAATGTGTTTTAGCCTAAGTTTCAGTGGTGGTTATGTTTAGTCAGAGATGTGTTACAGGGCATTCCCAGCATTACCTGACATAGAAAAATCCCTGCCCCAACAAGCCAGGCTTGAAATAATAAATTAAATTAATAAAATAAATTAATGATGGGAAAAGAGAACAGGACTTGGAGAGGGCCACAGGCTGAGACCCAGGCATGCCTTTGGTCCTTTTATCCACCCTAAACTCCTCATGGCCTTGATTGGATCACTCAAAATTCCTTCCAGGAGTTGTTCAAGCTCCTGGAGCTCCTGGCTCCCTTTCCCTGCCCCTATTTCCACCCAAAGCTGCTGCAATAAATGATCCCAGTCACTCCATAAGGAGATTCCCGCTCTCCCTCTCCCTTAATTTGATTTTTCAGCCTGGATTGCTGAACTCCTCTTTCCTCCAGCCCATTTCCACCATCTCAGCTGCAACAAATGGGCACTTTATTATCTGCAATTGGTCCTGCCAGAGGACTGGGGTTGTTCTTGTGCTGGCTCTGAGCTCTGGTGGAGTTCCTTTTTTCCTCTGAATGATATTTCCAAGCCCTTCCCCCGGCGAGGAAAGAGACAGAACGTTTGTTATTGACAGAATTTCCATTTAAATCGAGGATGTTGCTCAGTGCAACACGTGTTCAACCAAACTCTTTTCCCCCCCAGCGAAAAGCAGCCAATTATATGAGTTGGGGGGGGGGGGGGAAAGTGAAAGGGAGAAATCACAAAAGCTGTGAAATCCAGCTGGAAATCCACCCTGTAATGAGACATCTCGATCTTAATAAGGCTGTGGGTAAAGCTTGGATTACACACCCAGCTTTGTGCTGCTCGGCAGCTGCTTCCCCTGGCAGCTCCTTTCTGTGCTTGCCAATCCGATTAACTCTGCAAAATGAGAGACAAAACAACGCAAAAATCTCGGGCTTTTAAAAAATAAACAGGAATTCAGGCATGTGGAGGGTGCTGGAGGGGCCCCAGCAAAGCCTTTCCAAGTGGGGAATGGCTCTGTGGCACAGACGTGTTGAGGTGGGTTCCCTGTGAGCCACAAAGGGCTGTTGGGATCCCCAAAATGATTGGAAAACCCATCCTGATGGAGCCTGGGAGTTCTCCCCACCCCTGGGCAGCAGGAGGAAAGCTCTGGAGCAGGGAGAGGAGGAGGAATTGAGTCCCCTCCATGATCTCACTGCGGCTCTGGAGCGATGCTGGGGCTGATCTGGGGGGTCCTGAATCCCCTCACTCAGCTGGAGCCGCCTGGGATCCATCCCAGAGCTCCAAAGCAGTGACACAAACCAGGCCCTGCCCCTGGCACCTGCAGTGTCCCCTCAGTGCAGCCCCCAGGATGGGTTTGGGCCATGGAATCCCAGAAAAACCCTGGGAAAACCATCACATCCATCCTTTAACCCAGCCCTGCCCAGGCCACCGCTCAACCCTGTCCCCAAGTGCCACACCTGCGCCTTCTAAACCATTCCACCCCTTCCCTGGGCAGCTTTTCCAGCACTGACCAACCCTGCCAGTGATTAAACCTTTCCTGGTTTCCAGGCTGACCCACTCCTGGCACTTCTCAAGGGCATTTCCTCTCCCTGAGCTCATTCTCAGCAAGCTGAGGGCAGCAGGTGGAACTGGTGGCCTGGAGATGCTCCTGCTCCTGCTCCAGCAGCCCTGGAGAGCAGGGAGAGACTCCAGGTCATGGAGAGAGCAGGGAGAGACTCTCCAGGTCATGGAGAGAGCAGGGAGAGACTCTCCAGGTCATGGAGAGAGCAGGGAGAGACTCTCCAGGTCATGGAGAGAGCAGGGAGAGGCTCTCCAAGTCATGGAGAGAGCAGGGAGAGACTCCAGGTCATGGAGAGAGCAGGGAGAGACTCTCCAGGTCATGGAGAGAGCAGGGAGAGACTCTCCAGATCATGGAGAGAGTAGGGAGAGACTCTCCAGGTCATGGAGAGAGCAGGGAGAGACTCTCCAGGTCATGGAGAGAGCAGGGAGAGGCTCTCCAGGTCATGGAGAGAGCAGGGAGAGACTCCAGGTCATGGAGAGAGCAGGGAGAGGCTCTCCAGATCATGGAGAGAGCAGGGAGAGATTCCAGGTCATGGAGAGAGCAGGGAGAGACTCCAGGTCATGGAGAGAGCAGGGAGAGACTCTCCAGGTCATGGAGAGAGCAGGGAGAGGCTCTCCAGGTCATGGAGAGAGCAGGGAGAGACTCTCCAGGTCATGGAGAGAGCAGGGAGAGACTCCAGGTCATGGAGAGAGTAGGGAGAGACTCTCCAGATCATGGAGAGAGCAGGGAGAGACTCTCCAGGTCATGGAGAGAGCAGGGAGAGACTCCAGGTCATGGAGAGGGGAATCAAGAGGTGCAAGGACCTGGTGGGATGGTTCATCTCCCACTGTTTTCAGATGTTTTTTATGTCCAGATGCTTTTCAAATGTTTTTTTTTTTTTTATTTCTAATCAGACAAAAAACCCCACTAAATATAAATGTTTTGCAGTCTTGCTGTCACATCTTCTCTGCTCCAGGAGGCTGGGGCAGGATGCAGAGGGCACACCCATGCCAGCCCAAATCCCATCATCCCATCAAGGAGGAATATCCATGGAAAACAGGTAATCTCTAAAAAAACCAGCTTTCATCTCCATCTGCTCCAACAATGCCCCCAGCATGGCCCAGGCTGTCCCCAGCTGGGGACAACAGAGGGACACTGTGCCCCTCTGCTGCTTTCCAGGATTAAAGTGCTGAGCCCTCCTCTGTTCCAGGCTGGTTTGTTCCTCCCAGGAAGCCCAGGATCCATGGAAAAGGGGTTTTTTTGCTGTTTGCAGGGTCACCCCTGAGCCTAAATCCCAGGTGAGAAGGAATGGGCTCCATATTGCACGTTGGTGGTTGCTGTGGGGGAAGAAATTCTGAATTTATCACCCCTTGCAAGAGCTGGAGAAAGAAAGATAGAAAGGGAAAGAGAGAAGGAAAAGGAATAAGAAAAGGAAAAAAAAAAACAACCAACAACAAACCCTCAGAATGATTGTGCCTGAGCTGCACAGGAACATTATTTATGGTCCAAAAAACCCCAGAAGCATCTGAATGTAAAGCAGAATCACATCATGGATAACGGCGTGCCCTGATCAGAGGGAAAAGACATCTGAGGAGGGCAGGCAGGGAAATGGCACATTGCAGCCAGCTGCAGAGATTGCAAAGGGATTTTAATTCTGGGGATGCTGAAGAAAATTGCAGATGAGAATAAATAGTGTCTGGCCATAGATCAGCACAACTTGATTTTCTCCCCTTTAAGTGCCACGGTATCAATCTTGGGAGGGGAGGGAAGGGAAAAATCAAGGTGGCAAATGAATTATTCCTCAAACCTTCCTCCTCATCCAGGAGGAAAAACAAACCCTTGCACTCTTGCTGGGCAAACTGGAAGGAGCCTGAGATGCAGATCAGGAGAGGAAATGGGGGAGGTGGGAAAGAAGGTATTTATATACAATAAATATTTAATCCTGCTCAGTGTTTCCTCCTGGAGAAACTCATAGCAGGGATTAATTTGTACATTCCTCCCTGCTCCACTGGTGCCCTTCAGCAAGGTTAATCTTTGCCTGATGCAAGTTGGGAAATTAAATCCATGGTGGTGGACAAACTTCCTCTGGGGCTGGATTTAATTTCTTGCTTTTTCCCCCCTCCCAAAAATGATGGATGTGTGTGGAAGCTGCCTCGTGGAGCAGATCATTCCTGAATGGATGCCCCCCCTCCTTCTTCTCCCCCGCTCTCCCTGTTGTGTATCTTAATTAATGTTTTGAGTCTGGCAGGTTTTTGATTTCTGCTTCAACAGGGTCTCAGATCCACCTGCTTGAAGGGAACATCCTAAAAAGGAACAATTTGGGTTTGTTTTTAGTGGCTGCTGCTCCCTCCTGAAATCCAGCGTCGTGCTGGTGGCAGTGAGGAGCAGGTGGGGTCCAGCCTTCAGCTCTGGGGGAGATGGGGGCTGAAGGGAGGCACTTCCCAGCCCAAATTTCCATCTGGGAGCCCCCAGGAGAGCTTTGGGTGTGAATTTGTGCCTCAGTCCTGAGGAGATCTTCTCATCACCACACCTGGGATGTGTTGGACCACCTTTGGCAGACACCCAGCACCTCCTGGTGACATTTTAAAGTTGAAAAGGCACAGTCAGGGCATTTTTCACTCTGGATCCCCAGGAAATGACACAACCACGGCAATGCCCATCCACCTTCAGGCTGTGGGATATTCCCAAATTATCAGCACCAGCAGGATGCTGATGAGTTATTCCTGATGCTCTCCTGACTGGGGACTCCCTTGGCACCTTGGAATGCTCAGGGAATCAGAGAATCCCGGAATGGGTTGGGTTGGAGGGACCTCAGAGCTCATCCAGGGACAGGGCAGGGACACCTTGACTATCCCAGCCTGCTCCAAACCCCCTCCAACCTGGCCTTGGGCACTTCCAGGGATGGGGCAAAAAGATCCCTCAGGTTCTGCTCTGCCCAGGCTGAGAAAACAAAAAAATCTGCGAGCGGAGAAGCAGCGGAAGGGCGGGGGGGAAATGGAATAATCCGAGCGTGGCGCGGGAAATTTTCCGCAAAGAACAACATCTCACTGTCCAATTAACATATTAACAATTAGGCAGGATGAGAACACGGAGTCCCAGGGCTGCCAGGCTGAGCAGCAGCAGTTGCAGGGGTGCCTCTGAGCGTGACAGCCAGCGCTTACAAGTTGTAATTTCAGCGCTTCGCAGCTCCCCTCGTTGCGCATCTCCGAAGGAACAGGCAGCGCTGGCTCCCCTCTGAAGGAGGGGAACAGCTGCTTTCTGCAGGGTTTGGTGTGCTTGGTTTCTTTGGGGTGTTTGTTCTTGCTCGGGGCTGTTGGAGGAATGCTGTTAATAGGAGCGCGGATTGGGTTTTGTTGCTGCTGTGGGAAGCAGCCGGCGTTGTGACCCCGGAGAAAATCACTTTGCTGCCACGACGCCCCAGGATGGGGAAAATCTGCAGGTGGAGAAGTTATGAGGAATAAATGAGGTGGCAATAGGTGCCATTAATAAAAGCACAGCTCACTAAACTCCTCCTGCTCTCAGATGAAAAGCAAAATTGGTTTTCAGTGCAAGAGCCCCAAATCCAGTATTTCCACAGGAGATCCCCTAATGGGAAAAGGGATTGGATTCCCCAGAGCTGGAAGTGCTGAGGGAAGGATGGATTAAGAAGGATGAATTATTTCCAAGGCTGGTTTGGGGTCACTGCACAATGGCAGGGGAGCAGCCCTGCCTAAACAGCCCCTGACAGATGTTGGGAACATCAGCCCAGCTTGGCCTCAAAGGAAAAGCACAGGAGAAGAAAATAAAAATGAAAGAAAAATCCAGATTATGCAGGGATAATATAATTATTGGATAATTATGATGAATCCTTGCTTCCCACCTGCTCATGGCAGAGGGACACCAGGCTCGTGGTGCCAAGTGACACACACAGCACTGAGCAGTCCTGTTAAAAAAATATATTTGAAAAAATGGGAATTGTCTGGCTGGAAAGCCAGGGCAGGTAATTTGCAGAGGCACAGCTCCTGGGCAAGGTGTGAAGAGAGGGGACACATTTGACTTGCACTGCTTCAGCTTTTCTGGGCACTCTGTACATTAATTTACAGGTGGTGCTGAACTGCCAGAAGCACCTCCAGCTCGCTTGTTTTTTGTCACAGGAAGACATGAGAGGGATTTTTGTGGTTTTTTTTTCCTTTTTCCCAGAGCTGTGGGTCAGATCAATTCTGCTCTTTGCTTGAGACATTAATAAAAACAAACCCAAGTCAAATCCAGCCTGGCTGGGAGGAGATGCAGGACAAAAAGCAGCTGAAGGACAAGAATAGCTCCAGCTCCTTTGAATGCCATGAGAGCCTCACTCTACCCAACAATTTGCATATTCTCTCCATGCTAATTCATGCACAATCCTCTCCCCTCCTCATCCCAGCCTCCCACTTGGTCCTGCTGTTTCTGTCTCTCCAGGAGAGCTCTGGTGGCACTCAGGCTGCTCAATCCTTTGTATAAAACACCCATTCACAGCTTCTCTTCTTGTTTGCCAAAACTCACCTAGACAGGGAGGGGATGCCCAGGATCTGGTCTCTAAATTTAATCAGTGCCAACGCTCCTTTTTTGGCCATTTTTATTTTTACCAGTCTGTTGTAAACGCAGGGTTTAAGGAGATGGGGGAGGAACATCTCTTGGAGAGGAGGCAGCAGCAGGAGCATCCCAACCAGAGCTGTGACAGCTTGTGGAGAGCAGAAGCTGCGGTCCCAATGTGACCCCGAGGGGCACAGGGAGGGGGACAGGGCAGGGTTGTGATCCTGGTTCCCTTTCCCAGCTCACAGGAGGAACTGGGACGTGCTGGTTTGTGCTGGTGCAGCCCCAGCTCGAAGCAGGGCTGGGGGAGCTGTGTTTGGTGGGAGCCTCTGGGCTCTGTTCTCTGTCCCACTCCTACAAATCAGGGAGGATGGGCTTCTTTAGGGACAGCCAGTGCTCCACCTGTTAGATCACAAAATTCTTCAGGCTGGAAAAGACCTTCAGATGATGGAGTCCAACTGAAGCAAGGCGAGGGAATCCAAGATAAAAAGCAGGGAGTGACTGGTCACAGAGCACGAGGGGCTGGGCCTCTTCCTCCAGAGCAGGGCTGAAAACCAAAGCAAAGAACAGTTCCCATGTCCCAGGCAGACAACAAATCTCACAGCAGCTCCTGTTTCACCCCTGGCAGCAGCGTGGGAAGCACATGGACACATCCTCCTGCCTGGGCCAGCTCAGGCAACTGCTGAACCAACACTGAGGGGAAAACTCTGCAGGCTTCACCTGCTGTCCTCACACAGCAGGGCAGAAATCCCAGCCCAGGGCAGAAATCCCAGCCCAGGGCGCTTAGAATAAAACCCCATGTGAAAAATGTGTGTTTTATGATTGGCTTTTTGCAAATACTCAAATGAATATGATATGTGTTGTGTTAGAAAGTAATGCTGTATTAATACTCTTAAGTACTGTGTTAAATATAGTTTTAGGTTATAAAAAAATGTTAAAATAGAAACTGTGCTATGTAGGGTATTTTTCTAAAGAAAGGACTGGCAGTGAGATGGTGGCCACAGGACACCTGAATCTTTCAGAGAAAGAGAATTTATTGCTCCATTATCAGAAGAAATTAACTTCTTCCTGCCTTGAAGATGTCAGGATTCAGAGGAAGAAGTTGACACTGCCCAGACAGAATCCTGTGTTTGAATGGAATTGATGCATCATGGATGAGGTGTATGAATATGCAACAGGCTGTTGTTTTTAAGGGTTAATCCTCTGTTAACGTGGGGCCTTTTTCGGGCTCGTGCTGCCCAGAAAAGATACCTGGATGTCCTTAACTCTTTGTTTCTATTGTCTCACGTTGTCCTAATCCAAATTGTCCAAATTATTATTACTCTAATTGCATTACTATTTTTATAACCATTTTACTACTATTAAACTTTTAAGATTTTAAAAACCAGTGACTGGTGTTTTTCACACCCCGCCAGCAGGGCAAGGCAGAGCAGCAGCCCCAAGCCCTGCAGCCTCCCCTTGGCTGCTTTAAGAGCTGTGGAAACCCCACTGGGATCAGCTGCCCTTGGATAATTCCCATTCCCTGGGCTGGGTGCTGAGCTTGGTGCTTTGCATCCTCCCTTTGCTGCTTCCTGAGGTTTGTGCTCCTGGTCCTGCCCCTGTAGGATCCCTGCTGCTGGAATTTGGGATGAGCAGCCCCATCCTCACCCCGTAACTGAGCAGGTTTGGGTGCTCACACTCTGTCTCAATAATCTGCTGCTGTTTCTGTGGCTCTTCTAAAAATTCCCCCCAGTGTTTCACCTGCTGGAGTTACAGCTTTGGAGCTGCAGCACTAAACCATGGACTTTGCTCTGTGAAAAGAGGTGGAAGATCTGCCAGGGCTCCTGTGTCTGGCAGTGCCAGAAACAGTCAGATCCCTCCTCTGATCTCTGGTTTTCCCTAACAGCAGATCAAAGCTTCCCTCAGCACCGAGGTGTTTGCTGCAAGCAGCAGTGATTGAGTGCAAATCACAACTGCTGAGAAGGGCCTGGGGTCACCTTGAAGCATGATCCAGGTCCAAGTGAGGTATTTCCAGCTGGGTTTAAGTAAATAAAGTTATTTTGCCCTCATTTCTTCCTGCAGCTCTGGTACCTCTGCATTTCTGGGGTCTATCTGGATGAAGATTTGGCCGAAACACCCCAAGATTTCCCAAAACTACTCCTAGAAGTTAATGACAGATTAAATAACTGAAGAGTAAACCATTTCAGGATGGGGTTTGGAGCACCCTGGGCTGTGGAAGGTGTCCCTGCCCATGGAACTGGCTGATCTTCAATTTCCCTTCCGACCCACCCCAATCTGTGACTTTGGCTCCTTCTCTTTTCTTTCAGCAAAGAATGAAGATCATCAAAGACCTTCTGCAGCCAAAGAATGAAGGGCAGAGGCTTTTGGGACACAGAGCTTGGCTTGGTCACTGCAGAGCTGGGCTGGTGGCCCCTGACCCACCTGCAGAGCTCCAGGTGTCACCTTCTGAAGGTCCAGCATCTCCTGGAGCTGCAGCACCAAGCAGGGCTTGTTTGAAGAAGCCCCTGAGGGCCAGAGTGACTCAGATCCACTGACAGCCACTGGTGGAGCCTCCCACAGTGAATTCCAGAGGATCCTGGAGTGAAACCTGCAGGAGAGGAGGAGGAGGAGGAGGAGAGGATGAGCAAAGTGTCCCCTGTGGTGTTTCCCTCCCCACAGCAGAGCCCTGGGGCCAAGAATGGGAAATTGGGGGTTGAGGAGCTCACCAAGAAGCTGAAAAGTTTGGTTTTTTTTTCCCTGAATTTGTCTTGGTATGAGAAGATCAACAAGAGAAAAACGCCTCTGGTGAAGCTTCTGCTGCTGTGAAGGCGAAGAGCTGGTGGCCACACAATCTTCTCCTCCACATCCAAGCAAAACCAGGTTGCATTTTTGCACTGGAACGTCTCACTGAGAAGGAAAAAAAAAAAACCCAAACAACAAAGAAAAGATTCCAGGCCTGGAATCCCTCCCCATGGTGGGTTTGGGTTGTATTTTACAGTATTTGTTTACCTTTAAGCACTTCCACTGCAGCTCTGATGAACTTTCCAGGCTCCACAGGGCAGATCCCGCTGCAATCAACTCCAAGAAGAGATTCAACATCACGGGGGTTTAGGTGGAAACAGTAAACTTGATTTATTGAAAAAAAAAATCTATTACATTTATTCCTTTATTACACAGGTTTAAAATATTTAAAAATAGCTCTTATGGGCATTACACTTAAATTTTATGACATGTTTATTGGACTTTGAAGAAATGTACAATACGGCATTTGACACTATATTTTAAAAAGGGCCTTATGTACTAAAAGTTGGGTTTTTTTTTCCATAGGTTTTATTTTTCTTATCAACATTTGTTCAAATCAATATATATTAAGGGGAGGAGGGAAATAAAATTACACAAAAAGAAGGTCTGCAAATACAAGTAGTAATTTTATTGCAATATACCGTAGCTAAGTGGTCTGGGGGGGATTGGAACAGTTGGGAGCTCAGTACAATTACAACACTGTGGAATTCAACAGAGGAAATTTTTTATTCTTTTTTCTTTTCTTTTTTCTTCTTCTTCTTCAAGCAGAGAAATCAAAAGGAAAAAAAAAAAAAAAAAAAAAGCTCCCTTGATGAGAAAATTGAGAACAGAATCCCATGACCTGGGCAGACACACAGGTGTGGACAAATATCAAAATATCAGAAATATCAGGATATGGCTTTGCTGGGATGTGCAACCTTTCCTGCCCTTCCCGCTGTTGCCAAGGTGACTGAGAAGCTGAATTCCTTATTTATTATCCTAAATTCCTCTTCACTGCTCTGCTGCCCGGAGTCTGCAGTTTTTAGGGTAGCACCTTTTGGGGTTGTTTTTTTTTTTTTTTTTTCAATTCCCTAAAGTGGGGGAGAGAGCACAGGAGAAGAAGGGAGAGGGATGGACACGGCTCCTCCAGGCCCCAAAAAGCACCTCTGGCACGGCCGCTCCCTCCAGCACGGCTCTGCCTCCCTCCCTCGGATGCTGCTGCTCCCAGTTTGGGCAGGAGGGGGGAAAAGACATCATATATAGGCTTTTTTCACAGTAAATGTGATGTCTTTTCCTTGGTGGTGAAAAATCCCCCTTGAGCTGAACGCTCCGGGCCGAAGGATAATAATAATAATAATAATAAAAATAATAATAATAATAATAATTTATAAAAACCCCACCTTGCAACAGTTCTTTTTCCAGCTGAGAGACCTGAAGAAGGAAAACGGGCAAGGAGGGAAAATAAATGGGAAAAGAAGAGGGTGTCAGCACGTTGTGAGCCGTGGAAGGAATTTAAAAAAAAAAGAAAAAGTGGGAAGAGCAGGAAAATTGCAAATTCCCCGGATTGCTGGGCGGGCAGCACCCCCACGGCTTCAGGACACCCAACATCTACATAAATTAGCACCACAAACGTTCAGCCACTGAGGACAATCTGCTCTGCTTCCAACCGGGAAAAGACGTGGATATCCTTGGGAAAACCAAAAAATAAGAATAATAAAAAAAAATGGTAAGGACATTTAAATGCTTTTTCCTACACGGGCCCATCTAAGGAAGGAGAGGAGCAGGATTTGGACAGAAGAGATAAGAAGGTGCCATGCATTTGTCAGCAGCCAAAATCTGCCTGAAAGTGCCTAAAAACCAAGTGGGAGATTGGCCAGTGGCAGGGTATCCCCAGTGTTGTGTTAAAGTTATCAGATAGCACCACAGAGATATGTAAAAATAACTATAAAAAGCACCTTTTTTCTTCTTCTTCTTTTTTTTTTTTTTGGTTTTTTTTGGTTTTTTGTTTTTATTCTTGATATTCAGAGAGGACAAACGGATTTCCCCTGCCACTGGGATCTGCCACTGGGAATGGATTCAGGTTTAATTCTTATCATTTTAAAGAAATGCTGAAAGAAAAAAAAAGAAGAATTAATTTAAAATATGGGTGTTAAGCAAGTGGATGAAAAGGCAGAGACTCAATGCAGATCCTGCTTTTAGATTAGGGGATTTGTAGGGAATTTTGTTAAAAAGGTAGCTTTAATTTCCTCATTTTGAAAGGAATCAATCCAAAAGGCATCTGTGGCTCAGGGGGCTGGTTTGCACCTGATCCTGGGGGAAATTCCAAGGCTCCAGATCCCAGTTTGGGGCTGGGAAGAGGCAGAAGTGGGGACAGGAGCTGCTGTCTTCATTCCCAGCTGGAAGCTTGGCTGGGACCGGGTGGCTTTAATACAGACAAGGTCACTTGCATGGTTTGAAGGCGGAAATATTCCAACATTTCAAATAAAATACGATACAAATATTTACTCACAAACATACAAAAATAGAAGCACCTTTAAGACAAGGCAAAGAGATGCCCAGTGTGACCTTGAGTCAGCACTTTGGAAAACGTGGAATGAGGCAAACTCAGCGGAGGAAACATGGAAAATTCTGGAATTGGCCATGCTGGAGCTCATCCAAACCTCGTGGAAGGCAACAAAACCCCTCTGAGGAGCTTCAGATCCAGGACTGCCAGGACTTCAACATCGAGCTGGACACGAGGAATTTCAAGTTTTTTCCATATTTCTTTTTTTTCCCTTAGGAACAAACAAACGCTTTCTGGTGAGAAGAGGAGGAGGAAGCAGGAGGAGTTTGCTGGAGGTGGGCTCAGCTCGGTGGCAGCAGGGACAGGGCCAGGTCTCCGTGTGTGGCTGTCGGTCATGAGATTCCATATCCATCCTGGGAATGGCTGAGGGGGGCACAGAGGGGCTGGGGCAAAACCAGGGACACAACAAAATAGGGGGGGAGGAGGGGAAAAAAAAATAATAACCCATCGCTGTCCAGTTTCAGACCGTGCACGTGACGAGGAATTCTTTTTTTTTCTCCGTTTTTTTTTCTTTTTTCTCTTTTTTTGTTTTTAATTAAATGGCGCAATGAGGTTACGAGGTTGCTCATTTGGAGACTAGGTTCAGGTGGCTCTTTTAGCCCAGGAAGCAAGCTGGTCCCACCTCGAATCCAAATTTCTGTGCCGCTTCTCCGAAGTCATTGAACATGATGTCGACTATGGGGACCTGCTCCACTTTGGGCGTGTTGATCTCCAGGATGGTTTTCTGGTAGCCCTTCCTTGCCTGGAATGAGGGAAAGAGGAGCTCTGAGGATGCCTCCAAGCCAACATCAGCACAACTGAATAATCACCACTCTGCTGGGAATGTGGGGTTGGTTTTTTGCTGGGAATTTTTGGACCCAAATCGGAGTCACCTCCACCCAAATAAATTTACTTGCACGTTTAATACATGTGCTGAAAAACCCCTTGGGAGGTGCCCAGACCTTGGAGCAGAAGCAGATCACGACACTCTAACTGTGCTCCAGCACATTTCCAGGCTGGAACGGGAGCCTGGAAAAGTTTGGGCTGTGGAAAGGTTGTTTTCCCTCCCCCAGGACACACCTGGCTTGTTGGGCAAATGGTAGCAATTTAATTTGAATACATTACTGAAAAGATCACATTTAAAGTTGGGTGGAATGAACAAGGTGCTGCTGTCTTTTTATCATGCCTGGTGGCCACGGAGTTGTTTCCAAAATATAAATAATTATTAGAGGAGCAGAAGTACCCCCCGAGGGCATACAAAGCTGCACAAACAAGAGAATTTATGGAGCAGCTTTGGGCTCTACCTTTCCCTGTGATTTGTGTGGCTCCAGAGAATTGGCTGGAGCACAGCTATGAGAAAGGGCTGGAAGTTCAGGAAAAACATATTCAGATTATGGGAAGAACATCAGCCCTGGCTTCAGCAGCCTCCCCACCACAGCAGGACCTCTGTGGCAACCCCGTGTGGGACAGCCCAGCCTCATCTCCACAGGGGAGGGCTCAATCCTGGAATCATTTAGGGTGGAAAAGACTTTTAGGACTGAGTCCAACCATTAACCCAGCACAGCTGAGCCCAGCAATTGGATGGGTTGTAGCACTCGCTCCCAAAAAAGACATAAAAGCACCTCTAAACTCCTGGTGGAGTTCTCTAAATTCCTAACTGCCTTTTTATGGGTCTAAGAGTCAGACTAAAATCATCTTTAATGTAGAGAATCGATTGTATACCCCAAACTCCTTTTAAGTAAATAGATAAATCTCAAATACCCTGCCTGTGCTTTGGGCAGCACAATCTGCCAGGGTAGCAGATTAATTCAATTTATCTGCCCAAAAGGTGGAGGTTTTCAGGAGGCTCATCCCCTTTAAAATGTGCAGCATGTGCTCCTCCAGCAAGCCTGAGATTCAGAGGGGAAGGGAGGAGAAGGCCCTTCTCCTCAAGGACGTTATGTCAGCAGGAGACACGAAAAACTTGAGGATAAACTTCTCCTGAGTGTTTCCAGAAGGAGGCTGGATGCCCTTTCCCTCTCCAGGAATGTGTTAAAAGTTCTAATCTGATTTTCCTCATTGCTCCATCAGTAAAAAAATCTGTTTGTGCCAGAGCAGAAGCGTTTCAATCTCAAATTACATGAGGAGTTTTTTCTGTCAAACATCTCAATCTTTCTGTCCCGTGGGCTCCAAGTGCTGCAGTTCCAGAGGGTGGGAATTATTCATGTTTTTACACCAGCAAGCTGGGGCTCAAAATAAATGCATGCAACACCTGCTTTGCCAAATTTTTATCTCCTGAGGGCAGAATTTTCAGAGTTTAAACCCAAATCAAGCATCCAAGAGGAGTTAAAGAAAAGGGAGGGCGTGAGGCACCTTTGGAAACTGTGGCTGTGCTTGGGCACCCCATGAGCAGCACAGCCCAGAGCCCTCCTGGGGCTGCAAAAACAAAAATTCCAACCAAACCCATCCTGCTTTGCCTCCCAGAATTTCTGAAAGCAGTTACAAAGATCCCTATCAAACCCTGCAAATTCCCAACCCAAATTTTAAGAATTTCTGAAAGAAAAGATCCTTATCAAACCCTGTAAATTTCCAACCTCAATTTTGAGAATTTCTGAAATAAAAGATCCATATCAAACCCTGTAAATTTCCAGCCCCAATTTTCAGAATTCCTGAAATAAAAGATCCATATCAAACCCTGTAAATTTCCAGCCCCAATTTTCAGAATTCCTGAAGGCAGTTACAAAGATCTTTATCAAACCCTGCACATTTCCAACCCAACTGGGCGCCGTCGCTCGCCTCTCCCCGTGTAAGGAATTGGGTGAGAGCAAAAGCACAGGGAGGCTTTTAAAAAAGCAAGCAGCACTTTTAGGCAGGTAAATTGGATTAATCAGATTGATTTGACCCCTGGAGGTGCTGCAGCTTCCCTGACTTCCAGCAGGATCACGGATTCCCATCAAATCATTTATTTCCATCTTGGGGAAGAGCACGTTGATGTCTCCCACATCAAGGAAAACCCTGAAGCACCAGAAATTTGGGGGTGATCTGCTCTGGGGAAGACAGTGCTGTTCAAGCAGGGAAGGGCACAGAGGTGTCCCCAAGGTGTCCCCAAGGTGTCCCCAAGGCCAGGAGCCCCCACGTACCGCGCAGCCGTCGAGGGCAGGCCGGATGTAGGGGTTGTTGTCGTAGGACATCTCCTCGTCGTTGGAGCCCAGGAAGCGGATGGCCTTGTCGTAGCTGTTGGTGGTGGCATCGTGCCAGGCCACCGACTGGTAGCAGTTGTAGGTGATGTTCTGGCGGGCCGAGGCGCTCAGCAGACGCAGGAAGGTCATCTGCACCACCCCGATGGGGTTCCCGTCCGAGTCCACGTAGGAGAGCTGGGAGAGGGGGACAAGGGACAACACTGGGCAGTGAGGGACAGGGAGACACAGCTGGGGGCTCTGAGGGACACCAGGGTCACCATGACATGCTCCTGAGGGACACCAGGGTCACCAGCTCAGACACTGCTCCTGAGGGACACCAGGGTCACCATGACATGCTCCTGTGGGACACCAGGGTCACCAACACAGACTGCTCCTGAGCTGGGGGCTCTGAGGGACACCAGTGTCACCAGCCAAGACACTGCTCTTGAGGGACACCAGTGTCACCAGCCCAGACACTGCTCCTGAGGGACACCAGGGTCACCAGCTCAGACACTGCTCCTGTGGGACACCAGGGTCACCAACACAGACTGCTCCTGAGATGGGGGCTCTGAGGGACACCAGTGTCACCAGCCCAGACACTGCTCCTGAGGGACACCAGTGTCACCAGCCCAGACACTGCTCCTGAGGGACACCAGTGTCACCAGCCCAGACACTGCTCCTGAAGGACACCAGGGTCACCATGACATGCTCCTGAGGGACACCAGTGTCACCAACACAGACATTGATCCTGAGGGACACCAGGGTCACCACAGATGCTGCTCTGCTCACCCAGGAGCTTTTTGTTCTCTTGCTGGATGGGGTGAGGGTGTGAGCAAAAAGATTAAACCTAAGGAGGGCAGGGGGAAATAGAGAAGGGGATTTCAGCCCTGGCTGCAAGAGGGAGGGAATTTGGGATATATCTCAGGATTAAGCCAATCTTGAGAGTATTTCTCCAGCTTCTGAAGAGGAGAGAAGGTGAATTTCTGTGAGGGTTCAGGGCTTTATTTTCCTGTCCTGTCTGACACAAATTTCTGACTGCTGGGGGTGTTTTGTTCTGCACACTCTGGGGTATTTTCCATTCGTTTTTCCTGGGGTTTGAAGCAATCTTGGCACTGCATCTACAGCAATCCTGGCCCTGCTGATGAGGGCTGGGGGCTGCCCTGGTTGGAAAAGCTCAGCTCAGGTAAAGGGAAAATGGATTTGCTGCCCTGTTGTGAACACAGATTGTGAATCCCAGTCTTGCACACTGGGATTTGCTCCATTCTGCCCACCAGGCTCCTTTGTCTCCCATGCAGGAGAATTTATTCCTACAAAAAAAAATTATTGAAACCCAATCCCAGCACTTGGGGGATTCAGGACTGTGTGGGACTTTCACAAAATGAATTTTTGCAGGTATGAACTGACTGTGCTTGAGGTGGCATCTCCAAACCACTGCCCTGGATGGACTGAGGATTTCTTTAGAAACAACCAGGAACAAAACCCAGGCACCCAACCAGTGTGGATTTCCTCCAGGTGCCACCAACCCTCGAGCTGTGGTGCAGGCTGCAAACAGTAGAAGAGATTGATTGATAACCACAAGAAAACACTGAATTAAAAGAGACAATCCAAATAAACAAAGATACCAACCGGTTGTCAGGATGCTGCTGCACTGTCCTCCTGAGAGTTAAATGTGACTGACCAGGAGAGAGCCACGCATGCCAGGAGGAGCTACCAGAAAGCCACCAGCACGTGGAAGGAAGGGGACAAAAAATGCCAAGGACTTGTCACACACCCAGCGTGGCACTACTGAGCTGCAGGACTGACTCTGATTTGGTTTCATATCAAACCAGTGCTTGTTTTGCAGCCTGGCTGCCTTTTAAGGGGTCTTTTGTTGTTCAGGATGTGTGGATTTGGTGAAGCCCTGTCCCAGCTTTCCAGCTGGAGCCACTGGGAGCTGGCTTTGTGCACAGTGCTTGCTCAGTTTGGGAAAAGTCAATCCTTTCCTCTTTTCTCTGTGCTGGCAGGTGTCCTGTGGCTGGGATGGGATGGGATGGGTGCAGGCCTCATTAGAGCTGCTGGCAGTTGTGTGTAACAGACACAGAGAAAAACACCTGCAAGCCTCTTATCCCTCTAAACACAGCTTGGCTGCATCCTGAGGAAAGGTAAGGAATTGGCTCCAAGGGCTCTCCGTAGAATTGATGAATGATGGTGTGGGAGCATCAAACCCAGCTGGTTTGGTTGTATTTCATATTTACTGCATCCCTCTCACTTCAGGTGTCTCCAGAAGAAAGGCAGCATCTGGCCAGCTGTGCAACCCCAGGATTTATACGGAGCCCCTGGCAGCACTGGAAATCTTCCCCTCAGCTTTGGGGCTCCCCAAGGGTTCAGCCCCTCAAGACACCAGGACCTTCTCCATGGAGTAACAGGAGCAGAGTTACACCCAGAGGGGAACTCAAAGTCCTTTTGATTCTGCCACTCCACACACAAATTTCAGCTGAGGCAAATGTCTCCTCAATTTACCAATCTCATGGTTCCAAATAGTGACTGAGGCAAAATCAGAGCTAATCTTAAAATAAATAAATAAAGATATAAATAAATAAAACTTTTATGGCCTGTGTGTTTGACTGCTTTGTGGTTTGCTTAGGTAGGTCTTCCACATACTGGAGGCTTTTTTTATTTTTCCAAATAGAAAAAGCAGGACAGGTAAAAAAAAAAAAAAAAGGCAGGAAAATGACAACACAAAAGGATGGAACAAAGAGCTCCAAGTAGCACCAGAAATGTTTTTATCTGAAAAAGAATAAGCCCTAAGCTCAAGGCTGGCAACTGAGCCTCTAACAGAGCTGGGAAAAGGAGAAGCAGGGGAGATGGAGAAGTGGAGGCACTTGGAACATTAACTGATGAAGTGCTCTGTAATTAAGCTATGAGTAGCTGCCCTCCAAGGAACAGGAGGCTGAAGCCTTGGCTTTGCAGCCTGATTTGGTGATGCAGAGAAGCCCCAGAAGCCGTGTCCTCCTCGAGGGCAGGATCAGAGCAAAATGTGTTTTAGTGGCGATGGAATGCAGCAAACATGGGAAACAACGCAGGGCTTGGGTTGTTTGCCCTTTAAGGTGGAAGCTGGGGCACTGCAGGAACCCCTGCCCTGGGGAGGGACAACCCAGTGGGACACAGCAGAGCATCTCCTGGCCCTGGGCAGGCTGGCTGTGTCCAGGGAATATTTGCCTGTTCCCACATTCTCCTGGTTTGACTGAGCGCCTTCCGTGCATCCCGCTGATTCTACAGGAACTGATGGGCCAGGGGACATTTCTGGGGCTGAAGACACAAATCCGACACCCCTGCCCAGCACTGGGCCTCTGTGCATGTCCTGTTACCAGATAAGAAACCAGAGCTTTTCCTGGTTTATGCCTTCTTTGACCTCAAAACAGCTCTTCCCCCGTGAAAAAAAAATCCTTAATTGTGACTCAGTCAAATTCCTTTGCACTAGGCTTGGCTGGAAATCTTCCTTTAAATAAACGACTTTGGCTCTCCCAAGCTCTGGGGTCAGCATGGGAGTCTCCAGAGTGGTTCATCTCCATATGGGGACAAAATCCACCCTATGGGGCAAACCTGTCCTGGAGAGGCCAGAGATGTGCAGCTCTTCCCCTGGGTCCCATCTCAGGGCTGGAGCAGCATTTTAGGGATCTCAGCTCTTGGGGTAAGGCTGCACTGCTGGGGGACAGCAACATGGGGACAGCAACATGGGGACACCCAAAATGGGGACACCCAAAATGGGGACTGAGGAGGAGACAGCAATAGCTTTCCCTGTGGGAT
The DNA here is from genome assembly GCF_012460135.2 of Molothrus ater. Lineage (NCBI taxonomy): Eukaryota > Metazoa > Chordata > Aves > Passeriformes > Icteridae > Molothrus > Molothrus ater. Next base: position 8,627,398 of record NC_050497.2, on the reverse strand, counting down.
GAAGCACTCCCTGTGGGATGCAGATTTCCATATGGGATGCAGCTCTCCCTGTGGGATGGAATGTTCCCTGTGGGATGCAGCTCTCCCTGGGGGATGCAGAATTCCATATGGGATGCAACTCTCCCTGTGGGATGGAGTGTTCCCTATGGGATGCAGCTCTCCCTGTGGGATGCAGCTCTCCCTGGGGGATGCAGAGCTCCTGCAGGGCTCTGTGCAGACAGAGCTGCCCCAGGGTGTCCCCTTCTAACCCCGGGCAAAGCTCAGCTCCCCAGTCCCCAGTCAGGCAGACTGGAACAAAGCCCCCCAGAGGCTTTGGGCTCTCTCTCAGAATTCCACCTTAAACACCTCCATGTGCCTGGCAGGGGGGTTAGTCCAGCATGCAGAGGGCAGCAGCGTGGCCATACCAAAGCAGGTGCCAAGCTCTGATTCAGGGCCAGGGTTAGCCACTTACCAAGGACCCCCGCTTGTACTGACTATACCATGTGGCAGGCTGCTCTTTGGGCCAACGAGCCATTTTACTCTGTAAAATATGACAGGGGGTTAAAGGAAACAGCAAGCACCAGGATGCATCTTACCAGTTTACCGCGCTTGAATTCACTGAACCACGAGCCTGGGTTTTCCTTGGGCCAGGAAGTAATTCTAGCCTAGTTTGTGGACAGCAAGGAGGGGAGAGAGAAAGAAAAAAAAATACAATCAAAATTCAAAAGTTTACTTTCATTCCAGAGTCTGCATGTCTTATTGAAATTGTCCAACTTGATTTAAATTTTTTTTTTTTAATCTTTATGCATCAGTAATGAGAGCAGAAGGTGGCTCTGAAGCAGAGAGATGGAGTGGTGCTGCTCTGGCACCAGCCTCCTTTGCTGAGGGCTGTCTCTGCCTCCTAGGAACTTGGGATGCAAACCCAGCAGTGGCAGGAAAATTAAAAGGAAAGTCAGAGAGGGAAAAAGGAAGCATGGATGGGAAAAGGTGCATTGATCTTCGTGTGGAGGGCAGTGCTGGTGCTGGACAAGCCTGGTGCCTCTCTCGTGCCAAATCCAGGTGCTGTGGGGCTGGGAAAGGCAAAGGATGTGATGAAGGAAAAGCCTCTGCCTGCCTGAGGTGCTGGACACACAGGATGGAGCTCCAGGTACCACAGGGGTGATGTGGACAAGGAATCAGCCACCAGAGCATCCTTAAGGCAGGCCCAGCTCAGCAGCCACAAGGAAGGAGCGTGGCTGCTCCCTCAGCCTCCCACAGCGCCCTCATTTGTGCTGGAAACGTCTCCTAAAGCAGCAGCCCAGCTGCAGGTGACTGGGGACTGCCCTGCCCTTTGCAGGATGTCACCTGCAGAGCAAACCCCAGAGTCTGTGCTGGGGAAGGGATGGGCTGAGAGGAGCCACGGCTGAAACTCTGCTGTGCCTCATCACAAACCCACCCAGCCGCCCCCAGGGATGGGGTGGGTGCCTCTTTACATCCTCTGGGTGGGAGAAGCTTTTTCTTATGGATCCCAGCATGAAATTTGTATTTGAGGAGTTCTGCAGCTCCACAGAGCCCCTCACTGAACCAGCACAGCAGGAGCTCAGGCCCCTGCAAGATCATGGCCAGACTCTGCTTTTTGAGCTGTCAAATTTTGAGGAAAAACACAGCTCAGTGATGCAAAGCAAGAGGAAATCCATCTCCACTTTAAACAGCCCCAAGAAAAACTCAGGCAGGATTTATGTGGCGTGTGCTTTGTGCTGTGCTGACACACATTTCTGGTGGATGAAATGCAGCAGGAGAACAGCTCAGCTTTGTCACAGCTGGAGCACAACTGTGACACTGGCACAGCTCCCCTCAGGCTGAATTGCTGTGTTTCTGCTTGGCCAGTGCCACAGCTGGTCCCCAGGCAGCTCTGGAAAACAGAGTGCAGGGATACAGGACAAAAATGATGGGTATGGCTGAGCTAAGAGCATCATTACACAAATCACTTCATCAACCTTGTGCAGCAGTGCCAGGGAGAGCTCTGAGCCTGCTTGCAATCATTCAGGATCATTTACCCACAAGGAACAGCAGGAAAAATGACAGGAGGGAAACATTTATCTGCCCTGCCTGGAAACACAGGGAGAGGAGGGGAATCAGTGGTGCTTGGGCATGCAGGGCTGTGGGAGGGAATGAGTTAAACAGAGCTCCCAATTCATGCACCTACACACACCCCTGCCTTGGACAGCAAAGTCCAAAAAATGAAGGTTTTAGCATTTATTATGCCTGGGAAACCATCAGAGGTGGCCCAAATCACAGTTTATATCTGATTTTCTCTTTGTCAACATATTCCATGCTATTGTAGAAGGTAACGTTGTGTAACAAAGGAACATTCTGGATCTTTGATCCTTCCTTGCTGCTGTTCAATTGGCTGCCTATGAATATTCATATCAGGAAACCATCTATCACCAGCACAGAGGGGAAAGCAAAGGTGGTGTGGACTTACTCCTTCAGATTTCTTATCAGGGAAGATGCAGGTCTCTCCACCAGCTGTGAAATTACAGTAAACTTTGAAAGAGTCCCTGGAGCACCCTTGGTTGGGATCAACCCAGTATTCACCTGCATGAGGGGAGAGGAGGGAGGAAAGGATCAGCTCAGAGGGCACTTCAGCCACCTCCTCACCTGGGGTGTTTCACCTCTCATGGGTTATTATTTATAGGTAGTTATAAATAACAATTCTCATGGGTTATTATTTATAAGTAGTTTTTGAAAGCTGGTCATGCTCTGGTGCCAGCTGAAGGTGGTTTTCCATCCCATATCCCCATTTTCAGCTGGAAGGGCTGCCCAGTGATATCCATCTAGCTCTACATATTCCACCAGCCACATCCCCCATGGACTCCCCAAATTCCTGGTCTCCCAAGCCTTCCTTCTGTGTGAGGCTGCAAAACCCCCAGAATTCCCTCCAATTCCCCCTTTCCTGGGACACACCATCTGGGAAATCAGGGTGGCAGAGCTGCAGGTCCTTGCAGGTGCGTGCTGGGTTGTGCTGAGTGCCCAGGGGATGCTTCATCTGCTCAATTTCCAGTTTCAAGGAGTTCAGGGAGCCGAAAATCTCCTCCATGCCATCAGCATAGTCCATGTAGTTGTCAGCATTGCCATCGTCCAGCAGCTGGCTGGCATCAATGTTCCTCCTGGTCCTCTTGGCAGCCTGGATGGGCAGGGGCTGGATGACTTCTCCAGGAGGACCCTGATTTTTGGGGGAAAAAATAAGATACAACTTCTCATTCCATTGGGAAAAGGACATGAGAGGTGGACAAAGCAGCAACATCCCGAAATGCACATTGGACATGGAAAACAGCCATGGGTGGTGCTGATAAAACCTCTGGCTTCAACATTTCCCACCTTTCCTTGTTCTCTTCCCGTCAATAATTCCTCCCTTCCCATCCTTTCTCCCCCAGTGTCTCCAAGAGACTCCAACCCATTGCTAGGATTGGAAAGGAATCTTTGTCCAGAGATTTTTTTTGCTTCCCAAATTCCAGCAGCCACGAGGTCTGAACCTCATTTCATCCTTCACCTTATGGGTTCTACTTACAGGAGGCCCTGGGGGCCCAGGAAGACCTGATTCACCCTTGGGACCTGTGGGACCCTGGATGGAAAAACAAGGGAAAATCAGGAGTCACTCAGGAGAATTCACCTGGCACTTTTATCACATCCCAAACATTATTTTAACTAAAGAAATTTCATTTTTTGTCCTTTCAGGCACACAAGAGGAGTCTCCCTGTACCCACATCCCAAGAAAATAGTATTTTTGGTTATTTTTGGTGTTTAGGTGAAAGAAAAGATCAAACACCTGGAGTTACAGTCAGATTTCTCTTATGCTTCCTACAGAATGCATAAAATGCATAAAATCTTCAACTCTCCCAACCAACCCAACGGTTCTGCAAGTCAAATAAAATCTTCCAATTAATAAAACACCGAATTCTGGATGGCAAAAAAAAGACACTAAGGAGTTGCCCAAAAGATGAATTTTTAGCTGCCTGCACAGCAGGTGTGCACCACGAAGCTCCAGAGTCTCATTTCTCACCGAGTTCTTCACTTTCCAACTTCCCACCTCCCGCTTTTCACGGGCTATTTTTAATCCCCTCCACTCTCCAGCAGCAGCTTTTCTCCTCAGGACTAAGCACTGGGATAGCTCCTTGTGATCTCTGCTGCTCTGCTCTTCAGGGAAGTGCAGTTGTGGCACAGAAACCTTCCCCAATTATCACTGCTGGGCTTAGGCAGCCTGCAAAGGCAGAGTTCCCTAAGTCCTCTCTGCTGATTGCATTCATTTTGCTGATGAAGGGAGGCCCAGCCTGTCCCACACTCAATAAAAACCCCTCAGCCTCTTCCTTCAGTTGTGTCCATACTCACTGATGAGCCTTTAGCACCCTTGGGACCAGGTGGACCCTGTGGAGAGGCAAATACAGAAAGGAGTCAGCTCATTTCCAAGCAGAGAGTTCAGAAAGGGAATTTTTATAAAATTTACTCCTTTTCTATTTCCATTTTCCCTCATTCACTTCAGGTGGGTGCTGCTTTTATTTGCCAACAGACAAAAAGCTTTTGTGGCAGAGCTCCACACTCCTGCCCCGGTGGGGACTGGGGAAGCTGCTGGGAGATTCCTGGAATGTGGGGCTGATCCCACTCCATGCTCAGGACACCCAGCTGGGCACCCCAGGGTAGCACCAAAAAAGTGATGAAAATCAGCAAAAAAGGGCAAGAAACCCCCATGGGATTGTAGATATTCCAAAAGAAAAGGGGAGGAAAACAAGGGGGGAACGATTTCCCAGTGCCCATCTCCCACATCACTTCCAGCACTCCTGGAACTTATCCAAGACTTTTTAAAGGGTTCAGCTAAAAAACCCCATTGTGCCCAACATCCTCCTGCAGCCAGGGCTGTGCTGGGCATTCCTGGCACCACCAAAGTGGCTCCTGAGGGCTCCCAAGGAATTCCAAGGTCATTGGTTGTCACCTACCGGTAATCCTGGGGGCCCTGGAGGTCCGATGGGTCCAGAGGGACCTGTGATACCCTAAAAGATAACAGGAAAATGATATTCACCTGCAATTCTAGCTTAAAATTACATATCCAACCCCTGCTCACAGGTGGGCACCCAGTTCTGGGGGATTCCAGGCCAATCTGGAGCTTTACCTGGTTTTTAGAGCATGGGCAAGGAATCTCTTATCTCATTTAGGCTCACACTTTTAAAAATCAGCCCTTCAGATGAATATTTAATGGCACCATCCCTCCAGGTCTATTCAACTCTTTCATAGGACCCTTGAGAATCTGCTTCCCACTAAAATGGGTCATTTTGGAGCAAATCCATGTTTCACACACAGAATAAACCACATTAATACAGAAACTATCCCTCAAAAACTGCCAAGGATCTCCTGCCAGGGTTGCCCATCTCTGCTATGCTGCACCTCCTCGAGGGTGCAGTGCTCCCAAGCACATTCCAGGAAGGTTTCAGGGAATATTTACCTGCTCTCCCTTGGGTCCTGCTGAGCCCTGGGGCCCTGGGAGGCCTCTGTCACCCTTTTCTCCCTGCTCTCCTGGTGGCCCAATGAGACCAATTAAACCTGGGTGACCCTGGGGGAAAACAGCAGATGTTAATTAGGATTTCTGACTGGAGAGAGCAAAGACATTTCTAGATCCAACCCCCAAATATCTGAGCGAGGTGAGAGGAGTTTGTAGCAATCCCTGACATGTGGAAGTGGGAGAGTGACCAAAAATAGGAGATTTTTACAGCAGAAAATGCTACAAATATAGAGAGAACCTCTGCACTGGAGCAGCTACTCATTCCCTGGGGTTATATAAATATATAATATATATATAAAAATATATTATATATTATATGTTATATAAATAAATAAATAGATAAATAAATATACATACATATAAAAACGAGAGAAAAGTTTATAGGGTGGAGAATCACCCCAAAAATGGGCCAGGGCTCTGCACTCCCACACTCCCCCACAGCTCAGCTCCTTGGGGCTCACTCAGAGTGCTCCAGCTCTCCTCTGAAGCTGTCACTGGGGCTGGTGACACTGCCCAGCCCTGTCCTGCCAGCTGCAGGACCCCTGGGCAGTGCCATTTGTCCCCCACACCCCACCACGGACCAGGCAATGGGATCCTGAGTGGATTCTCACCTTCTCCCCTTTAGGACCAGAGTCTCCTTTCAGACCAGGCAAACCCGGAGGGCCCTTTGGGACACAGGGGGGGAAAAAAAAACAGGGGATGAATTCATGTCACACTCATTCATCCAGGTCAAAAACTCCTAGGATTGGATGCTCTGGACATACCATTGGGCCTGGAGGACCATCTGGGCCAGGGGATCCCGGGAGACCTTGTTCACCCTGTAAAAAAGTGAAATTTCCTCATTGCCAGTGACAGCAGCGCTCCCATCTGGGAATATTCTGATTATTCACCTGTGCCAGGGAATGACTGTCCTGGCTTTTCACAGGTGGCAAAGGCAAAAGGATTTATGTTCCTTCCATGCTCAAATCTCTGCTGGAAAAGGGACCTTGTGGGTCGAGGAAAATCACTCCTGGAGAGTGGCTGAAGACCCAAGACTCAACTGAAACATGTGGGAGATGATATTCACCATCCCATTTTTCCCATGAAATCTGTTTTATCTGCTGTCAGCCATTCCAGCACGGACAGAAGCCTGAGAAAAGGCACCTTCCAGAGAGGTGGGACACAGGAAGAAAGCTGAGCTTTCTCAGGCTGGGAGTACTCACAACTGGACCGGGGATCCCACGGAGGCCATCAGGACCAGGCTTCCCTGGAGCACCTTGGGGACCAATGGGTCCAGTCTTCCCAGGAGGTCCTTCCAAACCAGCTTCCCCCTGGATGAAGAGGCAGGGGGTTGAATTTGTGTTGGGACATCAGATGATTTTGTGAGAGGGCGCCAGGACGTCATGGAGTGGATGCAGATCCATGCAAAGCACTGGAAATGAAACTTTCTACTCCCTGATTTTCCTGCTGCTCCCTCCACCTCAGGCACTCTCCAAACTCCTTCAGTTTCCAGCCTTGCCTGAATTCCAGCAGGAACCACCCTTTGGCTCTGAGCTCTCCTGGGTTCAAGGACACCTCTCCATCCACCCATCCTCCCTCCCCTGTGCTGCCACAAGGAGATCTGTAATTTCCCACCCCACCTCCATTTCCCCAGCACTCCCACCCAAACAATCCCAGCCCATGAATGCTGTGTTTGCCCTGGGAAAGGAACACGGGGCTCTGCACACCCCATTATTTACAACACATTACATTGCCAAATATAGCACTTGCATGTTCCAAACCAGGCAAAACATTCCCGTGACCTTACCAAGCCCTAATTATCTCCACAGAGCTTGTTAAGGGCTGAAACATAAGCTCAGATTGGAGGCCAGTGGCCCCAAATCCAGGCTAATTTGTTGTAACACGCAGCAAAATCAACTCCCTGCCTTGGCAGAGGGAGATCCTCTTGGACTAGCAAGGACACAGCACAAGTGAAATTCCATTCAGCTCTCACCTTGGCTCCTTTCTCTCCTTGCCTTCCTTCAGGACCAGCTGGACCAGGAGGGCCCTAAAGAAAGCCCAGAGTAGATGGGAAACACAATTAGATGCTGCTGATCTGCAAGGGTCTGTTGGAATTAGCAAAACGATGCTGCAGCCCCAGGGAAGGAGACAAAATGGAGACAAATATCCCTGAAAAGCTTTTTAAATTAGCTCCTTGCTAAATGAATCCCTGGGTTCTGCCAGCAAGACAGGAAGAGCAGCAGTGCCTCATCCTTGGATTTTCTTTGGGCTGTTAACATCTTAAAAAAAATCCATGGGATTTGCTTGGCAGCTTCCCATCAATTTCCAATGGCTGTGGATGGTGCATCATTTTATTTTTTTAATTATCACATTTTTTTTAATTATCACATGTTTTACACAGTATTTACACAGCATTTATTGTAGGCTTCATAACACTGTGAGTTTTAAAAAGTTAATGGAAGTGCTTTTGGGAAAATCTTCCTAAAAAAACCAACTCACCCTTTTTCCAGGGGGTCCAGAGGGGCCTGGCTCTCCTGTGGGCCCAGGGGAACCCTGCAGGGAGAGAGGGGAGAGGAACAAGCCTTGAGTGCCCCACCCATGGATGGATGGATGGATGGATGGATGGATGGATGGATGGATGGATGGATGGATGGATGGGATGGATGGGATGGATGGGATGGATGGGTGGATGGATGGATGGATGGATGGATGGGATGGATGATGGATGGGTGGATGGATGATGGATGGGTGGATGGATGGATGGATGGATGGATGGATGGATGGATGGATGGATGGATGGATGGATGAGGGATGGATGGATGGATGGATGGATGGATGGATGGATGGATGGATGGATGGATGGATGGATGGATGGATGGGATGGAGAGATGATGGATGGATGGATGAGGGGTGGAGGGATCAATGGATGGATGGATCCATGGAGGGATCCATGGAGGGATCCATGGAATGAAATCCTCAGTGGGCAGTTCCCTGTGGGAAATTCTGCTGGGAGTGAGAGGCTCAGTGTCCCTGGAGCTGGCACAGAGCCATGGGCACTGTGGGGAACAGCTCTCATCTCTCCAGGTACTCACAGTCTGTCCAGGTTCACCATCATCACCTTTGTCACCAGGAGGACCATCTTGACCCTAAAAAGGAGGGGAAAAGGAACAAGGAGGTGTCTTTAGGGTGTGAATGGTGCTGAGCAGAGGAAATGCCAGGGGAGCTGCTGGGAATGAGCAGCACAGTTGAGTTTCACCACCCCAGGAGGAGGAGGCTCCGTGAGACCAACACTTACAGCTGGGCCAGGCTCTCCAGGAGGACCAGGGTCACCAGGGAAACCAACTGGACCCTGCAAAGAGAGAAGAACATTCCCAAGTCAGGGATGTTGCACCAGTGACAACATGGGGAGCCCCCCTATGGAGTAAAACCCCAATTTGTACAACCACAACCCCTCTTTGGAGCTGCAGTGTTTCCAGCCTGCCCCAGCCAGTCCAGATCTGCATCCTGACCACCAGAGCTCCAGAGACAATGCTGGCACTTCCATCCCAGTTTTTCAGAAATCCTCTTGCTGGGTGACAGCAGAGTCCTCCCAGCTTTGGGAACGTGCAGATTGGAAGGTTTTGCTTTTGCAAATGTGTGACATTTTGCACAGGAGGAGCCTCTCAGAGCATTTAATGACTGAACCACTTCAGCATTCTTCCCCATACAATGTCTGTCGGGTGCTTCACATGATTCCAGGAGCAGCCTGCAACCCATCACAGATATCCCAAATCCCATCTGTTAGGAGGGATGACTAAACTCCCCTGCCTCCTCTGCTTCTTTGTGCCATCTTGCCTTATCTCATCATAAATTTCAGGCATCAGAGGAGCCTGCAAGATAAACTCTGCACCATTGTCCCCTGGTAAAATCAGCAGAGCTCCAGTGGCTTCAGCAGAGCTGTAGAATCAGCAGCAGGGAGCTGGGTGTGCAGGTACAGCTCCCAAACCCAATAAATCTCCTTGATCCTATTTTGGAAGATCTGCTCTGGTGTAGAAGACCTTGGAAAGCCATAAACACAAAGTGACCCTGCTGCATCTCCTCTGCATGGGGTGAGATTCCTGATAGCCTGCAAAAAGCACTGACAATTCCAGTATTTCTGGGAAATATGGTCCAGCAGGGTCTTTCCCTCATCAACACCCTAAGGAATGGGGCTGAGATCATGGATCACCAGAAGAACAAGTCCATGGCTAGGAAATGAGTCTAAATTTCCACAGATATCTCTGGGAACATCTTTTCATGCAGAAATATCTGCTGGCAAGGCAAGGAAAGACTGAGGGGTACTTACAGGGCTGCCTTTGGGGCCATCATCACCTGGTGGGCCTTTGGGGCCAGGTGGACCAGCAGCACCAGAGGGACCTGCTTCCCCCTTTTCACCTCTTTCACCTTTAGGGCCCTGTAAAGGACAAAAAAAACTTTTATTATCAAGGAAAACAAAACAAAAAAAATACTGATCTCTAATTATCCTTTAATCAATTCTGAGCAAGAGAAGTTCTATTTGTGTCTCCAAACACAAGGGCATGATTTAACAGTCCCTTCCCACAAGGACTGAGTGGTGTTCATGGTGTTCAGCTGTGGGTAGCCCAGATTTGGTGACTAAACGTGATCCTATAAATACCCAGGAACGTGGCAATGTGTCATCAATACCCAAATCCAGGACAGGGCTGGCTCAGCCCCTGCTGTCCCATCCATGTCCACACCTCTCCAGCTCATCCATGCCTCTCCCAGGGGGCACTTACCGGCAGGCCAACCTCTCCAGGGAGACCAGGCTCACCAGATTCCCCAGGTTCACCCTACACATGGAAAAAAAAGGGATGGAAATATTCACATTTCTGCAGGGGGATGAGTTTTCTGCTGGCACAGCAAAGGCACTGCACGAGTGCTGCAGCAAAACTCCTGCTTCAGGCTCCTCAGGGTGCTTTACCTTCTCTCCTACTGCACCAGGGTTTCCTATTCCTCCAGGAGGACCCTGTGGACCGTCTGCTCCTGGTGGCCCAGATGGACCTCTGGGTCCTGGTGGGCCTGGTGGGCCCTGAGAGAAAAGGAGGACAAATTTCAGATGGGTTTCTCAGAGAAATGTCAGTGGTGAAATAAGAAATTTGGAAGCCCCTTACCATCTGGCCAACGTCACCCGTTTCTCCCTTCTCCCCAGGCGGTCCAGGCAGGCCCTGTGGAGGTGCAGAGGGTGAATTTTAGCTGGGAACATCTCAGGTGAGCCCCAGCTCTCACCACCCTAAATGTAAGAGCTCAAATGAGGGATGGGAGACTCCAGGGGCTCTCCAAAATGCAGTTTGTTGGATCCATGAGTTACAGCAGTCCATGGGTGACAGAGCTGTGCCCACAGCTGCCAGCTCCAGCTGCAGGCAGGCCTGGGGACCCTTAGTTTGGGTTACAATGCATTATAGACTTTTCTTTGCTGAGAATCTCAACACAGTAGAACCAATCTATACCTTAACTATTATCTATAGCCTATCATAACTGCTATAATTGCCATATTCATGTTACTGTTCTCCAATCACTAACAGTTAGTACATTACAGTTTAAGCTAGTACATTTTTAGTTTACTAGTACATTACAGTTTAAGCTAGAAGTTGTTTTTCAGTTTTCTTGCAGTGGAAAATTCTGAGACCTTTTTTCTACTTGCCACATTTGCTGCCTTGTTTGCCTGTGCTGTCTTCCTGCTTGGTAAAAACATCTTCTTGTTTGGGGTGGGTTTATCCTTTGCTCTAAGCCATAAAAACCCCTTCTAACTAACACTCTCTTTGCCTCCTTGGTTATCCAGTGAGACTGGCTCAGCAATTCTTTTCTTCCATATCAAAACTTGCTTCTATCTCTATTCCTTCATCAGACTCTACATTCAAAAATCTTTCTGCTAAGCATACAGTATCTGTGAGACTTTCTGGTCAAACTTTCATCCTTCCCAACACCTAAACCCTCCCTGGATGCTGTAAATTACCTGCAAGCCCACAGGGCCAGGGGGACCAGGGAACCCTCGGGGTCCTTCATCACCTTTCTGACCAAAGAGGCCTTGCTGTCCTCGGGGCCCGGGCTCTCCATCAGCTCCCTGCAAGGACAGGCTCTGATCAGCCCAAGACAGACGTGGGGACCACCAACCCCACCCCACCACCCCCTGCTCGTGCTGGGCAGCAGCAGTGCCAGGCAGGAATCATCCCAGTGCTTCCCAGGAGCTTTTTGGGGGGAAAAAAAAGGGATTTTTGCTAATACTCACAGCTGGGCCAGGCTGACCAATTGGACCCTGGGGACCAGTGGGGCCTGGGGGACCCTGTCACAAAGAAAGAAATGTCAGTGTTAGGAGCAGAGTGACAAATTCACCTGGAAAATGTGAATTCCTTCAATACAATCTCCATTAAAACTGCATTAATTCACGAAAGAGAGGTGGGGAACAGGGTCAGGCCTCCCTGGACACCCCAGCATTCCTCAGGCTCCTCCAAACACATTTTTGCTGCAGCAAAGCAGTGTTAGCACTCAGCCCTGACTCCTGGGTAACTCATGTTCTTCAGGCTTTGGGCAGCATAAAAAGGGTGTGGAACTGGAATTACCACAGAATTACAGGATGGTTTGGGCTGGAAGGGACCTTTAAAAATCACCAGGTCCACCCCTCTGTCATAAACTAAATCAGAAAGGGAACTTCAGCCAAAGACCCAACTTTGATGGCAACACTGCTCATGTTTCACAGATATTTCCATGCTAAGTGGGTGATGTGGAAATATCTCAGTGTTCCTGGGAGCTGGAGGCTCCCACTTGAGGCTCTCACTCTTTTTTTTACATCATGTGGGTATTTGATGAAGCACAGAAGATGAATCAACATTAGAAAATGATATAAATTTAATTTCTATTTCCAGCAAGTCACACAACGAACCAGATTCAAGAGAAGCAGCTACAGCAGAGTCCCCATCACTCACCTGCTCCCCCTTGTCACCTTTGCTGCCCTTCTGCCCAGGCTCCCCGATCTCACCCTGCCAGGAACAAAGGGACAACATTAATCCATCACCACTTCCCCATCTCAGCAGCCTTGAGGGGCTGCATCCTCATCCCAAACCCCACAGGGACTGAATGGGTGAAGAATTCCAGAGATTTGGCCACTCCAGGTGCAACCAAACCCTTTTCCACCCTACAATTCCTCGGCAGCCACGCCATGTGCGAAGCTGCTTCTTGTAGACCCTTTGAGCAGGCACGAGGGATTTGCCCCAGCTGATTTTTCCTGGGAATCCTCCACCCCAGAGGGGCTTAATGAGAGAGGGAATTAATTTGGAGAGGCTGGGCATCTGTGGGTAGGCGTCTGCTACAGGTTTGGGGGACCCAATGTGGATTTCAGGAATTTCTGCATCCTGCAGACCCTTTGAGCAACCACGAGGGATTTGTCCCAGCTGATGTTTCCTGGGAATCCTCCACCCCAGAGGGGCTTAATGAGAGAGGGAATTAATTTAGAGAGGCTGGGCATCTGTGGGCAGGTGTCTGCTACAGATTTGGGGGAGCCAACGTGGATTTTGGGGAACTTTGTGGCTGGAAGAGGACATGGAGCCCCATCTGCTGCTGCCCATCCCATGGGATTTTGAGTTCCACAAAATTCCTCCAGCAGCACATCCCACCCAACTGTGGGGTGCACCACGGTGCAAACGCTGCCCAGCTCCGTGCCAGAGTGACCCCAGGCAGCAGGAGCTGTCCCCACCTTGTCTCCATCCTCTCCTGGAGGTCCAACAGGACCTGCTGGTCCCGGCAGTCCCACGGGGCCCTGGATGCCATCCCGGCCAGCCGGTCCTTGGGGACCCTTCTCCCCCTGGAAGCAGAGAAACAGGCAGGTCACACCCTCTGACCGATCCATTACAGCCCATTAAGGTTTTATTCAGCTGCTAATGACTCCTGGCTGGATGGGCAGGAGCAGCAAAGCCGCTTCCAGATGATGTTTCATCTGTGCTCCTTGTCTGAAAGGAGACAAAACTTCTGTCTTGAGGGATAATGAAAAGAACAAGCAAATGTAAAGATCACAGCTGCAATTTCACTGCTACAGCAACATAATCTGATTTAATCTGAACCCTCTGCCAGCCCTGCCTGGATGACAAACAAGACCCCAAGTAATTTTTACTCCCACCAGCCAGTTTTTGCTGATTCTGGTCCTGCTCCCTCCCTGGCTGACCCCCAGCTAAGGGGGGTTCTCAGGAGGCCCATCCTGAGATTCTGGACAAATAAAACCACCTGAAGTGAATAAAACAATCTCTGTGGCAACATCTACTTGTACTCCTTTGAGCAGGAGTTTTCAATCAAATTTGTTTGTTTACAGGAACTGAACAGTGAATATTTTCCAGTTTTCTCGTCCATGATTGAATTGCATCTGAATCCTGGGTGCTCTCCTCTAAATAAATTAGATGCCACATAAATTGCCTATTCATGCCTGCCCTGACTGACACACGCTGCAGGTACTCAGCAGGACAGATGTTCCTAAAACTGATTCACCAGGAAATTCTCCCCTCTGGATCAGCTGCTGGAGTTTCTAACAAAGCAGCAAGTGTGGCTGATAAGCAGTTCTGATATCAAAGAGCAGCCTGACATCACCAAAGCCACCTCTGGCTCCTTCTGCTGATGGGGCTGGCTCAGTTCTCTGCCCACAGGCCTGGCCCTTGGCTGATTGTCACCAGGAGGTGACACAGGCTGTGGCACCTTTTTGGCCCCCAGGCCTTCTCCTTGCCTGAGGACACACCAGTCCCTGGGGTCACAGCCATGCTTGACAGGGGTGGCACCTGAGCAGCTGACATCCAGTGGTTTGATGTGCTCAAGACGAGAAAATTCCTTTCTAACTGAACTTTATATCCTTATTTTTTAATAATTTAAATCTCCACAAGGACTGATCCCATGCTCAGCTCCCTACTGCACACATCTCCAGCTGTCCCACATCTCTTCATCTTCATACTGGTACTTACTGGAGCTCCCTTTTCACCTGCAGGTCCTGGAGGTCCCTGAGGGCCAGGTCTGCCTGGCAATCCTATAGGGCCAGCTGATCCTGCAGGGCCACGTTCCCCAGGAGAGCCCTGTTGGGAGGAGGAGGAGGAGGAAAGGAGCTTTAATTGCAGTATCAAGCTTCATCCATGGCCAGACAGAGAGAAATCCAAGCTCTTCATCCGTGGGATAACTGCCACATGAAGAGTTGGTACCACCAGCCTAAGGGGCCCTGCAGATTGGGGTTTTTTTTAAATTAAAATCCCTGGAAGGGCTGGATTCTCCTCTGGATGGTGCAGATTGCTCAGCTCCTGGGGACACATAAACAGCCTGGAACAAGAGCATGAGCTACTTCACAGCCAGCAGGGAGGGTTGGATGATGAATGTTTCCTTCCAGGACGGCCCTGAGCGGGGATCTCAAGTGGAGACAACGTCCAGAGGCAAAGCAGGTGGATTAGAAACAAAATCCTGGATGTTCTGAACCCCTGCAGTTCCCTCAGCCTGTCACGTACATCCACAGCTGACCCCACAAAATGACTGAGCTGTTACATGCAGGGCTTGTAAAATACAGGAACATGCAGGGAGTCGTCAGGAAAATCAGGATAAAGCCTGGAGCTGTGACTAACCCTGGCCTGGCCCTGCCAAGCTTGTAAATGGTGCTGCCTGCAGGGACAGGGATACTCACGGCTGGGCCTGGAGGGCCTGGGGGACCTTCATTGCCTTTCAGTCCTGGAGAACCCTGGAGGAAGGAAAACAAAGTCATCTGGGAATTCAACAACTGGAGCAACTGGGAATTCAACCACTGGAGCAACTGGGAATTCACAACAGCAGCAACTGGGAATTCAACCACTGGAGCAACTGGGAATTCAACCACCGGAGCAACTGGGAATTCACAACAGCAGCAACTGGGAATTCAACCACTGGAGCAACTGGGAATTCAACCACTGGAGCAGTTGGGAATTCACAGCTGGAGCAACTGGGAATTCAACAACTGGAGCAGTTGGGAATTCACAGCTGGAGCAACTGGGAATTCACAACAGGAGCATGGGAATTCAACAACTGGGGTAGCTGGGAGTTCTCCAGCTGGAGGGACCAAGTAGGTTCTACTCACAATGGGGCCAGGGAGGCCTCGTTCTCCAGGGAACCCTCTCAGTCCAGGAGGACCATCCTTCCCTGGGAGGCCAGCAGGGCCAGGATCCCCCTGCAAGGAAAAGGAGAAAGAGCTGAGGGTCTGCTCATTCCATGGAGGCCCAGCTCATCTCCTCAGCCTGCAGCTGGGATGAGGCAGGAGCTCCATTTCTTTTCTGAATCATCCTCTCCATGTCCAGGGAGGGACAGGCAGCAAGGAGGTGGATTCCAGTCCCTACCTTGGTCCCTTCTTTTCCAGTGAGGCCAGGGAGGCCTTGTTCACCTGGGGGGCCTGGAGGGCCCGGGTGGCCTCGCTCACCCATGGGCCCAGTCTCACCAGTTGGACCCTGGAAAAAACCAGTCAGAGAAAACGGGGTGGGTGTTGGCAGAACTGCTGAGGAAGGGAAGAGTGCAGGGTGGGATGGAAGAGGTGCCTTCAGTGCCACCAGCAGTCCCTGGAGACATTCCCCCTCTGGCATCTGCTCTGGAAGTCTCCAACATCACCCTCAGCAGACTGGAGGCACTGAGAACCTCTGGAGTGAGCCCAGATTTCACCCAAACGAGATGTTACCACCACAACTATTATGCTTAGCTTTCCCTTTCTAATTGAAAACTTCCCAAGCACTCTCCAAGCCCGCTGATTCCTGCTCGGATGGGGCATAAATAATGCATGAGGCTCGCTCTGCCTGGCAATTACCGGCTGCCTCCGTGCCCTCCGAGGGCACTCAGGGTGACAAGTGTCACACCGGGCTCCCCAGGGGCTCCTTTTCAGGAGGACAAAAGCCACATGCACAAAGCCACGGTGTCCCTGCCCCCTTGGTAGCTTTGGGGACAGGGCTGTAACTCATGTCCTGCCGCAGGGAGGGCACTTAGAGCACGCAGAGCTCACTCAGCAGCCACAGATCACAGCAACTGCACCCAGCTGAGCGCCACCAAATTGCCACCGAGCCTAATTTGCACTCGAGAAGACAGACACAGCCGTCAGGGGATTGCCCCTAATCAGGGAATTTACAAATCAGGGGCTTTATGGTGTCATTAAAGAGGACGAATTAATTGCTTTCTAATTAAAGAGCTGCTCCCCAGCAGCTCAGGCGAGAAGGCTCGACCCAAAGCCAGTCCTAAGCCCAGTGCAGGCTCTCTGGAAGTTGTGCTTGTGCTTGTTCGAGGTGACTGAAAGCAAACCAGCCCAGCTCTGACAGAACCTGGCAGCCCTTGAGATGAAAGAGGGATGATTTTCCTCACAGTGACATGGAAGAGCACTCTGGCAGCACGTTTGCTCTGCCCTGACCACCAGCAGCTGCTCAGCCCTTGGAGATCTCATTTAACTCCCTGGCTGCTGCAGGCCTTTGAGCTGGGATGTGGTTTTTTAGATGTTTTGTGCTTTTCAGCTGCGTTGTGCTTTTAGCTGGGTTGTGTTGTTTAGCTGGGCTGTGATTTTCAGCTGTCTTGTCTTTTTCAGCTGTTTTGTGTTTTTCAGCTGTATTTTGCTTTTCAGCTGGGTTGTGCTTTTAGCTGGTTGTGCTTTTAGCTGGGTTGTGTTGTTTAGCTGGGCTCTGATTTTCAGCTGTTTTGTGGTTTTCAGCTGTTTTTTGCTTTTCAGCTGGGTTGTGTTTTTCAGCTGGGTTGTGCTTTTAGCTGGTTGTGCTTTTAGCTGGTTGTGCTTTTAGCTGGGTTGTGTTGTTTAGCTGGGCTCTGATTTTCAGCTGTTTTGTCTTTTTCAGCTGGTTTGTCTTTTTCAGCTGTTTTTTGCTTTTCAGCTGTTTTGTGTTTTTCAGCTGGGTTGTGCTTTTCAGCTGTTTTCTCACCCTACTCTGGTTTTACACCGGGGTGGTTGTGCTGAGCTCACAGGAGCCACCACATTTGCGTTTTTCTAAACCCCATCCCAACCCCTCAGCAAGGTGAGCTGGGGCCATGGGGGGGATTTCACACCTTCCTCAGGAATTTCAAAGCCACCTGACAAGGCTTTGCCTTCCCTGGAAAAGGAGTCCCCGCTGCACAACCAGTAAAGACCAGTTGCAGGGGTGAGCATTTGCTTCTTACCTGAGGCCCTACGACACCAGGGGGGCCTGGAGGGCCGGTCTTGCCTTGGAAACCCTGTTAGAGAAAGGGAAAAGACAAAGAAATGACATTTCTGTGAGGGTCACACTGCCACCAGCTGCTCCTCCCCAAGTGAAACCCCTGACCAGGGTGGGCCAAATGAAAATGAAATAAAAAAATCAAACAGAAAGTTGGAAAAATGTCCTTGTGCATTTACAAAGGGTGAAACAGAGGAAGAAGAAGGGATTCTCAAAGCTCAGCCCTGCTGTTTGGATGGAGCTGCTGTGCTTTGGCCATTTATATGTATATCTATAAAAATCTGTTCCACTCATAAAACCACGGAGGAAATGGCAATTAAAAACGCCATTAATGGCTATTAAATGGCTCTTAAAATCAGTGTGAATTTCTTCATGCTGAGCAACTCTTAAAAGCTGTTTCCCTTCTCCTGCTGCCCATTCTGGTGCTGGTTTAGGCTCCGTTCTGTCTCAGCTCAGCTCCCAGAAGCGCAGGAACAGATTAACCCACGGGGGCTGAGTGAAGTTTTATCTCCTCCATCAACATTTGCTGAAAGGAAGCACAGCCCTGTTTGTCTGCAAAGGCTGATGAGCAGGGAAGTCTCCCTGACAGCTCCTTCCAATGGCATTTTGAAGAGTGACAACGAGGAACTCTCACCACTGCAATTGTTTGGCTCTCCCAGGCTACTCCTTAAAAAGCACATTAATTATGGTTGTTACTCCAGCCTGCTGACAAGCTTGAGGAATGGCATTTAGGGCACACGGGCTATTCTCTCCTTGCCACAAAAGAGGATCAGATAAATCCCATGCCAACGCTAGCCTGTCATGCTTAAATAACTCCTCCATGCTATTCTGGCTGCCTGCAGATCAGAAAATATCCTGTCACTGATGGGGAAATGGCAAAATATCCTTGGGAAATGAAGGTGCAATTTAAACTCTTATCACAGACAAATATTTAGATCATTTCTGTGCAGGACTTTCCTTATTAACCTGAAGAAAGGGCTTTCCTTTTGTACTCTTTCAGCCTTGGGCACAGAGGCTTTAGAATCTGTCATGGTTTTTTTAGAGCCAATCTTTGCAAATCTAATATGGCCAAATATCTCAGCATGCCTGTTTGCTGCTGAATGGGAATTTCAATAAGGGGAAGTGTTTGACACAGAGATTTCAATCTTGCACAAAGATGCACTGCACTGACCAGGCTACTGATGTAGAAAGAGCATTTAATTCATTTTTTTTTTTTTGCTTCTCTCCTTGCATTTTGGCACTGTGAGGAGAAAGGGGACAAAAAGGGGACTTCTCCTGCCTAGGTGTGCAGGGGAAAGTGATCTCTGCAAGGCTGATGGCACAGGTTAACAGAGATTGTCTTTCCTGGGAGAGGCAAATTGAGGAAAGCAATTAGGGAGAGCTTTCAGACCCCAAAATAATTAAAAACCCATTCTCCATTCACTCCTGCAGACTTGGAGGTTGATGCTTTTGACTGCAGTCTCAGAAGCTGATGACACCTTGGATGTCATGGAAAACTCAAGGAAGACTCAATGTCAGTCAGGCTCTGGCAGGTGAAAACTCTTCACCTTTTAAGTTAATCCTGACCTGAGGACTTGGCTCAGAAATACCTCAAAACCCCCTTGTTTTAAAACCAGCCTCGTGGCATGTGAATAAATATCTGGAGCTGGGCTGAGCAGTGTTTGCACTGCCTTGCTTAGCAAATGCCAGGCAAGTTAATTAAATTGTCTGATAAGCTGAGGGGAGAAAATGCATCATGTGCAAAACCTTTTTAATGCTCATTTAATGCCTGGGGAAGGCAGTGGGGAGAAATGGGCTGCTTCCCACGGAGACACACCCTCAGGGACCCCAAACAACCCAGCCTGGGGCTGCACCTCCCCAGCAGCACAGGAGGGTTTGGAGAACCCAAAATGAGCCTCTGGAGCGATGACCAGTCCAAGGTTTTTTGGCTACTTACAGTTTCTCCTCTCTGTCCAGGGTGCCCAGGCAATCCATCCTTCCCAGGAGGACCCTGTGGGAGAAAAGCAGCATCACCAAGTGCTTGGCAATAAAACTGTGCCAAACACTGAATCAGCCCTGCTTGCCCAAGCTCCCAGCTATTTCACAGGGAAATGGAGCTGCAGACCCTAAAAGCTGCACCCCTTTCCTCCCCACACATCTCCCAAAGGATTCATCTCACAGGAGTTGCTCAGGAAATCACTCCCAAACCATTTCTGAGGTCCCCCCAGTGTACAACAACTGCAGGGACAGCACTGCTGTGCTGTCCTCCACGTCCACAGAGGGAAAATAAAGCACGGAACAACCACAAAAGATCCCAGAGATCCTGAGTCAGTAGGAAATGAACATTTATAATCAGCTGCAATTTACTTGGCTATTTAAAATCTGAAACCATGGCGTTGTTATCAGCATGTCTCAGTGATGCCTTTTCTTGGGAATTTGTCAGGGAATCAGCCCAGGCTGGGTGGGAGAGGCTGGATTATCCCTCTGGATGTCCCAGGAATTGAGTTACTTACAGGGGGCCCTTTTGGTCCAGGAAATCCAGTCGGTCCTTGAGGCCCTGGTGGTCCCTGGGATGGAAGACAAGGCAGAGAAGTTGGTTAAGGAACCTGCAACACTTGATATGAAATATTACAAATATTACCTCTGTGTGAGTAGCAGGTAAGCACAAAGGTCTGGAAAGGCAAATGCTAGGTAGTTGTGTAGAAAAAATTACAAACAGAACAAAAACCCAGTGGGGGGAAAAAAAAAACCAAACCAGAATTGAGGCTAAAATCATGAAAGTCCCATTGTTTGAGGATTTCCCACCTGACTGTGGTCTGGAGAAAGCAGCAGGAGGTCCTAGAGAACCACATCCTCCAGAAAGAGCCTGGAATTCTGACTGCCTGCAGTCACCCAGGGGTGACTTGTCCCTTCTCCCCATCACTGTGGAGTGATGCTTCCACAGGACACCCAAAGTCCCACCTGAGCCTTCCCTGGAGAGCTCAGACAGGACCTAAGGGCTGGAGATGGCTTGTGGGCCCTCTCTCCACACCAGCACCTTTCACCTTGGATTTTTAACCAGAATTTCCCTTTATTTTCCCTTTTGCTGAGCTGCCTCCTGCCCACTCCTCTCTGCTAGCAGGGCACCCAGGAGGATCCACCTTGCCAAAAACCCTGGCAGCCCTGCAGGCCCACCTCCTCTGCCAGAGCCTGCTGTACCCCTCAGCTCCTCTTACCCTTTCTCCAGGAGGACCAGGGGGGCCATCACCACCAGAGTTGCCCTTTTAGGAAGAAGGAAAACAAGACAGCATTTAAAAAAAATACCCAAATCAGCATCACAGCTTCTTGTGTGCCAAGACTTCAGATGGCACCAAGCCCACGGTGACACCACAGCACAACTCCCCCAGGCCTCTCTAATAATAATTCTGTGGCAGGAACAGCAGCCTGTGACAAATGAGCAGCTGCTTGTTCCCCCCACATCCCCTCATAAAAATCCTGGGGAGATTGGGATATTTCCACCACACAGTGGGCCCCCTCAGAGAGATAAATGCCACCCTGAAGAGGGGGGATTTATACAAAATTCATGCCAACACAAAGCCCAGAAATTTGTTTATAAACAAAAGCTTTGTTTCCATCCAGCCTGGTGATCAGTGCTTAGGTAATCAATCAGTGCTTTGGGATTGGTTTAGAGAAAAATCCCAAAGTTTGCCTGGTGGCCAATGCTGGCTCAGCAGTGGGAAGGCAAAAATGGCTCAAAAATGGCTCTCAGGGGGTTTAAACTCGATTTAAACCCCAAAAACGAGGGGCTGGGGAGGTTTAGGGGCTGTGGGGTTGTGCTGGTGTCGGGGTTCTGTTGGTCTCCAGTCTGGGAGTGCTCTCAGAGTCCTGCTGGCTCCTGGGCCAGAACATTTACAGATCCTGGGCACATCCTCTGCAGCTGGGTCATGAGCCACTGAGCTGGGAATGAGCCTCGGGAGGGCTCAGCTTTCCCAACCCAATGGAAAAGGAAAGGAGGGAGATGGAGGCTGGTGGAGCAGCTGCTCTCCACACCAACACTGCCTGGGACACCACCCCAAAGGCTCACACACAGCCCCAAAACCTCTCTGCTCCTCATCTGCCACGAAAAACTCAGCAGCAGCTTCACCTCCACCTCCTGATCCTTGTATTTATGTGGATTTACAGCCCCTGGGCAGGTCTGGACAGTGATCCCAATGCCCACACAACATCTGCTCTCTGAGGGAATGGATCTCTCCAGCAGCAAAGTCCTGAAGTCCTTAAAACCCCCAAGCCTTACCTTTGGGCCAGGCTTTCCAGTGCTTCCCCTGGGGCCTCTTTCCCCACGTGGACCCTTGAAAAGACACAAAAAGTGACATTTGAGGCCTTTCTGAGCTGTGTGGGGTCAATAAATCATCCCAGCAGCAGCAAGGGCTGACAGGAAAGTCATCAGAAAGATTTAAACCACATTCAGTGGAGACACCCAGCCCCAAATCTGTGTCCCCCTGGCTCAGCTGCAGCTGCTGAAGGCCAGGTCCCATCCCCAGTGAGGACACAAAGTTTCCCTTTGGCCAGGACAAGGTTTTGAAGGACAAAAGGATGAAGAACAGGCTGCTCACCGTGGGACCACGCTGCCCCCTTGGACCTGGTTTGCCAGGAGTGCCCTGGAATGGAAAAGGAGAAGGGATTAGGAACCCACAGCAGAGCCTGTCACACACACACACACAGCCTCAGGACCTCTCTGCTCCTCATCTGCCACGAAAAACTCAGCAGCAGCTTCACCTCCACCTCCTGATTCTTGTATTTATTTGAATTTATAGCCCTTGGGCAGGTCTGGACAGTGATCCCAGACAACATCTGCTCCCTGAGGGAATGAATCTCCTCAGGAGCAGCATCTGAAGTCCTTTAAAACCC
This sequence comes from Molothrus ater, assembly GCF_012460135.2. Classification (NCBI taxonomy): domain Eukaryota; kingdom Metazoa; phylum Chordata; class Aves; order Passeriformes; family Icteridae; genus Molothrus; species Molothrus ater. Next base: position 8,604,853 of record NC_050497.2, on the reverse strand, counting down.
CAAAACGCTTTCAAAGACGAGGCCACCCCCTCAGCATCCCAAAACCTCTTCAGCTCCACCACCCAACACCTGTAACCCCTTTTTCCCCACTGATCCCTGCTCCTGACGTGGGGCAGGGCCCTCACCCCGTGCTCCAGGGGTTCCTGTGGGGTTTGGAAGGTGTGACACAGGTTCCTGTGGGGTTTGGAAGGTGTCACACAGTGACACAGGTTCCTGGGGGGTTTGGAAGGTGTGACACAGGTTCTGTGGGGTTTGGAAGGTGTGACACAGTGACACAGGTTCTGTGGGGTTTGGAAGGTGTGACACAGGTTCCTGTGGGGTTTGGAAGGAAGGTGTGACACAGGTTCTGTGGGGTTTGGAAGGTGTCACACAGGTTCCTGTGGGGTTTGGAAGGTGTCACACAGTGACACAGGTTCTGTGGGGTTTGGAAGGTGTGACACAGGTTCCTGGGGGGTTTGGAAGGTGTCACACAGTGACACAGGTTCTGTGGGGTTTGGAAGGTGTGACACAGGTTCTGTGGGGTTTGGAAGGTGTGACACAGGTTCTGTGGGGTTTGGAAGGTGTCACACAGGTTCCTGGGGGTTTGGAAGGTGTGACACAGGTTCTGTGGGGTTTGGAAGGTGTGACAAAGGTTCCTGCACCCCAGGCCAATTAGGCTGCCCTACATCTTTCCAAATTTCCCTAACTCAGAGCTAAACAAGGACTTCCAGGCGTTGTTTGGCAGCAGCTCGTGAGCTCTGACAGCTGCACTGGGCTCCCTGGGATTAATCCTGCCGTGGAAAAGGCGCAGCCTGCTGCAAATAAAGCTGGCAGCACATTAAGCTGAGCCTAAAAGCAGAGGAATGGCCTAAAAGCCCAGTTTGGGCTGGTGTCAAGTGGCCAAAACACCACGGGAAGAAGTTTTGACTTTGCCCTGGGGACCTGCAGCCTGTGAATGGCACCAATCACCTCGAAAGGAAAGGAGAGGAAACCTCCATTCCCTGGGTGCTTAAAATATCCCTTTGCCATTTTCTGCCCCAAATCCATCACCTCAGAGCCTGCTCAGCTCTGACACTCATTAACCAGCAGAACATAAAACAGGAGCTGCAAAACTTTCCCATCAACTTTCCTGCAGCTGCTAAAATTAGTCCTGCTGAATCTTCCTTGTTCTTGCAGCTCCATTTATTAAAGCCTGCTGGCATTTTTTTTTTTTTTTTAATTAATGGCAAAATTCGCTTTAAAATATTCCAGCTGGTTTTGCTGGAGCTCTGGGAGGCTAAATTGGGAGCAGGTGGGGAGGAGGGGGTGCTGCCTCCCCTCAGGTAGCCCCCCCACACTCCTCTCCTTCTCCCACAATTCTATTTTTTAGCCAAATTTCCCCCTGCTTATTGTTGTCATTAGTCATGCATTCATGTGCAGTCGCAAAGAATTTATATCCCCTGTAAATACACACAGACCTGTATTTGTCAAACAAGGATTTTGACATGAAGGCAGCTAAATTCAGATTATTTTCCAGGCACACCAAGAAATAGTTGGATTTGGGGAGCTCTGTCAAACTGGGCAAGCAGGGAAAATCTATTGCTCCCTTCTAAAGGCAGAAAATAGCTCTTAAAATAAGATTTATTATTCATGTTTAAGTATTGATTTCATGAGCAGGGCTTGAAAAGATGCTGAGCCCACCTGGAGCCGAGGAGGGGCTCGGTGCTGAGCAGCTCTGGGGGGATTTAATGGCTCAGAATTCTCCAAAAGCACCAAACAGAGGAGCAAAAGCTGCTTTGGGCTGGAAGGGACCTTAAAGCTCAGCTCATTCCAAGCACCCCCGTGGGCAGGGACACCTTCCAGCAGCCCAGGCTGCTCCAAGCCCCACCCAAAGCCACTCCAGGCTCCTTTAAACAGTTTAATTCCATCTTTCCTGCAGCTTCCCTCCAAATTCAGCTCATCCCAAAGATTCTCTTCTCCAGCAGTCCCAGTCCTCCCAGCCTTTTCCCAGCCTCATCCTCTAATCATCTTCCTCCCTTTTTCCCCTCCCTTTTCAGCCATTTTTACCTTTTCAGCCCTTTTTTTGTACAACTGAACATCCACGAGCTGAACTTTTGTGTTTGGGCGTGTTCAGCACTCAGCACTAAAATTCAGCTGCCTGTGCAGGTCCTGCCCTTCCACCTCTGATTTTCACCTTTTTTTTGAATTATTTAAGAACTTGGGAAGACTCTCTGTGCTGCTGAAAAGCTGAGCTCCATTTCAGCAGAGAAATGTGGGATTTGCATGATTTTGGCCACATAAACCAGGGAACTGAAGAGCAAAATGGAGATATTGTGATAAAGGAAAGACAAACCAATGATTTGGGGGTTTTGCAGCTCCAAATTGAATTATTCCACATTGAACTGCAGGGGAAAAAAAAAAAAAACTAGAAATTTTATTTCTTGGCTCCATGTGAACACATTCATAAACCAAACAAATTGAGTGGTCTTAGGAGAAGCAGCGGGGGATTTATCAAGTCTGACTCAATGAGGCTTAAATTAAGATGAGGACTGGAGCAGAGTGACCCCAGCTCAGCCTATAATTCTGTGTATAATTGCTTTTCTCTTTTTTCAAACGGGATACTTGGGAGGAAAAAAAAAATAGATGGATAGGAAAGCTGTTACTGAAAATCAACATTTCTGCTAGTCTTACATTTCCAAGCTGAGCTGCTGTTGCTAATGGAAAGATTTGTCCATGAAAATCTCTCTGTACACTGATAAAGTGAATGCACGTTGATTAATTTGGTATAAAATGGTAGAACCCATTGGAAATAATAAAAAAAAATTAAAAATTAGAACTACCATGAAACAAATCAATGTTTGAAAGGTTAAAAAGCCATTTTTTAATTCCTGAAGTGAAGAAATGTGTGGCAAGCCAAGGGTGTAACTAAATATCCTCACTACCTCCATGAGAGGCACAAAGCTCATTTGGAATAAAAGTGAGGGAAGTGCTGATTTTTTTGCCTTCTCTTCTCTTCTCATGGCTTGGTTCTGAAGCTGGGCCCTTTCCCATCAGATCTGCTCCCTCCCCAGCCCCTTTCAGGCTGGAAAATGCCAAAATTCAAACCTCAGCCCCCTCAGGGCTTGTTCCAGCCTCAGCAATGCCCAGCTCCTGGTACCTTCCCCACTCCCTGGAAGGTTTCCCATCCCCTCCCAGCTGGGATTTGATTCCATCCCAGAATAGAATCATTCATGGATGCGCAGGGATTCGAAGCAGAACAATCCCTCCCCTCTTTTACACCCCCCAGAAATCCAGCCCGGGGGTTTTATTGCTGGATATTTGAGAAGGAGGGGGGTAATTCCAGGGAATTCCAGGGCTGAATTTCCTGGCCTCCCTCCTCCTGCCCAGCCAGAGCAGAGGGAGGGATGGGGATGAGAATTTGTAGCTCCAGATGAAATGAAATAATAAAAAAAGGGGGGGGGGGTGGATAGAGCCCAAATTGCAGGGGTAGGATATTAATGCAGTGCAAAGTGATTTATATTTGCTGGGCTCCTCTCAAAGCTGCCTGTTAGAAGTCATTTCTATTTAAATGAGAGTAAAAAGGAAACTAATTCCACTTGCTGTCCTCACTCCCCCTTCTTGTCACTGTGACCGGAGCTGGTGCAGAAAATGACTTTGTTTGTACTCTGAATCCTTTAATTCCAGCATGTTCTGCAGCAGATAAAAAATAAATCAGTATATTTAGACAATCCCTACTCTGAGAGAAGGCTGTGGAGGTGGGGTGAGAGGCAGAGACAAGGCTGGGGGATGAAACCCCCTGATTTTCAGGGTGTCTCTGAATTTTGAGCAGCCTATTAAAAGCACTGAGAGCGTTCTCAGCCGCGCATTTAGAATTCAAAGTTGGGTGAAAGATGGTTCTGGCTGCTTCTGAACAGACTCAGCCATCCCTAATAATTACTGTTAATTAAAGAGCTCTTTGTGCCCTGAGCAAAGTCCCAGCAAAGGATTCAGGTTCAGAGGAGCCTCTTAAAATATCCTGAGGGGAAAATTCCCAGGATTTAATTGGGAAGGTGCTGGCTGTGCCATCCCTAGCATCCTCCTGTCCTGCAGCAGGAACCTCATCCTGGGATGAGCCTTTTTGGGCAATTCCTGAGCGGAGAAGCCTTTGGAGCAAAGGAATGGTCCCCAAATCTCTTTGGAGAAGAAGAAATGAGTGAAGCAGCAGGGATGCAGCAGCTCTTACCCGTGTGCCCTTCTCTCCGTTGGCTCCTGGGAATCCTGGGAAGCCGATGGAGCCCTTGGGGGAAGAGCAGAGAGGGAGGGAGAGGCTCAGGACAGCCCTGGGGCAGCTCTGGCCATCCCCAGAGCCCCCAGCCCTTGTGCCCCAAACCTCCCTCCAATGACAGCAAAACCAGCAGGCCTGGGGTGCCCTCTGAAATTCAATTTTCTCCAAAAACAACACCAAAACCAAAATACCCATGGCTCATTATCAGTCACTACAAAAACCTGAATTTTGGGGTGACATTCAATTTTCTCCAAAAACAGCACAAACCCCAAATATCCATGGCTCACTAGCACTCACTACAATAACCTGAATTTTGGGCTTCCCTCTGACATCCAATTTTCTCCAAAAACAGCACAAAAAACAAATATCCATGGCTCGTTAGCACTCACTACAAAACCCCAAGCCCATGGTTGTGATGGGAGCCCAGGCAGGGTTTTGGATTTTAGCTCCTAAGTCACTGTGGTGCACATGAAAATTTAACTCCTGGCTTGTTTCTGTCTGATGCCAACGCCTGGAGAATTGCTGCTGCTGCTGCTTTTAAAATATGGATTAGTCCAAGAAAATGCAAAAAAAAAACCACCCCCCACAACCTTACTCCAGATATAAAATGTAAATTAAAAATAAAGCAGCCCCACCACAAGCAGGAAACAATCTCTTGCAGATAATTCTGTCTCCAGAATGAAACAAGCCTGGCTTGGTTTGGTTGTTTTTGTTTTTTTTTTTTTTTAAGCAGGGAACATGAATAATAAAATACCATTCTTACAAAAGAAGTTAACAAAAACAGAAGTTCCCAAAGCCTCCAGGGCATGTGAAAACTGGGCTGGAGCCTAAGTCTATGGAGTGGAATTCACAGTTTTAATTTAAAAAAATGCCTTGAAAATGGCCCAAACGGAGGTGGGCGTGGAGAGAAGCTACAAAGGCTGTTTGCAAATATGCAAATGGCAGCTTTCTTTTCATTTCAGGGAGACCCTGAGTCATTAACTATTCTCCTTAATTAATTAGATAATGCTGCCTTGGAAGATAAAAACCCCAGTCCAAGGAGAAGGACTGAAATGCCTTTCAGCAGCAGGAAAGCTCCCAGGAGCCTTCCCTGCACATCCCAGCCCTTCTCCAGCTCTTCCCACCACTTTGGGACCCAAGCCATGCACCAGCAGCTATTTTTGTCCATCCCTATTTTTGTCCTGCATGAGTGGGAAGGAGGGGCCTCACCCCACAAACGGGGGCTGAGCTGGGCTGTGTTCCTGGGCTCCCCATCCAATCCCATCCAAAATTCCTCATCCCATTTCCATCCAAACCTCTTCATCCCGTCCAAACCTCCTCATCCCATCCCATCCAAATCTCCTTATAGCATCCCATCCTAATCTCATACCATTTCCATCCAAACCTCCTTATCCCATCCCATCCCATCCCATCCCATCCCATCCCATCCCATCCCATCCCATCCCATCCCATCCCATTTCCATCCAAACCTCCTCATCCCATCCCATCCTATCCAAAGCTCCTTATCAAATCCCAAACCTCCTCATCCCATCCTATCCCATCTAAATCTCCTCATCCCATCCCATCCCATCCCATCCCATCCCATAACTTCCTCATCCCATTCCACCCTTCTCATCCCATCCCATCCAAACCTTCTCATCCCATCCCAAACCTCCTCATCCCACCCCATCCCATCCAAATTTCCTCATCCCGTCCCATCCCATCCCATCCCATCCCATCCCACCCCATGCCCATTACCTTGGGGCCCTGCCTGCCTGGATACCCAGGCAATCCTGGCACGCCAAGTTTTCCCTGGAAAAGAAGGAAAAGGGAGTTAGAGCCTCTGTGGCAGCAAGAAGGGGGGATGCCAGCGGCAGGGAGGAGCAGGGCAGGGGGGATGCCAGCGGCAGGGAGGAGCAGGGCAGGTGGGACTAAACTTTGAGGGAATCCCAGTGGGGAGATGCAGAGTGAGCACTGTAACCGTGCTGGGAACCAGCTAGGAATGGTTGGGCTTTTACTGGGAAATTAGACTGGGGTTTTATTGAAATTTATTGAAATTAAACTTTCTGTTTCTCTGCTTATTCCCCTCTGATCTTTTTATTTAAAAATAACCCCAAAGAGACCAAAGCCTCAATGTGGCTGCCCTAAACCCACCTCCCTCGGGCCTCCCTTCACACAAAACTCCCACAGCTCCTCTTCCCCCCTCTGCCCTAAAACTGCCCACACCCCTGAGACACCCAAAATTGTGGGGTTGGATGTAAAACACAGAATTCCCATCCTGGGCTCACCTTCTCTCCAGCAGGACCAAGAGGACCTGGATCTCCATTGGGGCCAGAGCGACCTTTGGGACCTTCGGGCCCATCCTCACCCCGAGGGCCAGGGGGGCCAATTTCCCCCTGTTAATTACCAGAGAAGGGTTAATTAGACAGGCAGGTCCCAGATCCTGGGGTTGCTGGCAGCACATATTCCATGGAGCTGCTCTGGGAGAAAGCTGGGCTTCAGCAGGAGGCTCGGGGAGATGAAATTGTGGATGTGACCAAAATGCCACAAAATCCAGGTGTCATCCACAAAATTCTCCCATCCTCACTGGGAATATCTCCACCAAACCAGCCTCCATCAGCTTTGACTGCAGCCCTTTCACCTTCCTCCCTTTCACCTCCACCTGGATGTGCAGAGCAAGCCCTGGGAAGTGTTTGATGGAGGGCTGAGCTGGGCAGCTGCAGGGTAATTATGGGAATTATTGGGGAATCTGAGCTGCTGACATGGCTTGTGGCCCTGCCAGCTGCAGCACAGGGGACAGCAGTGTCACTTTGTCACACAGGGAGCAGGAGATGGCTGAGCCAGCCCTTTCCTGGCTCACCAGGAGCTGCTGGATTGATCCCACAGGTCCCAGACTCTCACCCGGTCTCCTTTGATGCCCATGTCACCTTTGAAGCCAGGGAAACCATCTTCACCCTGAAAATGGAGAGGGGAAAAAAATCACCCATGTGGTAGAGATGGGGAAAAAAAAAAAAAAAGAATGGAAGTTTCTCAAGCCTCATTTGTTCAGGGAGGACAAGCTGAGGTCCACACATTGCCTTCTCCAAGTCCTTGGAGTGCACAAGCAGGAATGGAAACCCACCCAAAACCCACAGAACCCCTGCAGTGTCCCCAGATGTGCCCTGCATCCCATCCTGCCTGCAAGGCAGCACCACAAACAGCCCCAAAGTGAACAACAGGACCTTGGCAGCGCTGGGAACCAATTATTTCTGGAGTAGAAGTGGTTTCATTCTCATGAAGGAGGTTTTGCACCTGCTCCCAGGCAGCCTCCAGGACACTGCAATATTTCCTTCAGCCAAGAAGGTTTAATTGCAGATTAATCAATAATGCATCTCATCCTACAGCTAACCCCCAGAGGCAGTGAAGACATCTCCCAGAAAGTTTTAAAGTTTGGGAGATCCCAAGCTCAAACTGCTGCTGAATTTCTGGGGAGGGGCAGGGATGGAGGAAAGGTGCTCAGTTCCCTTTTTTCCCCCTCTCAAGAAAAATCCCTTGTGCAGGAGAAAACCTCCCAGGGAAGATCCTGTGGGATCCCTCTACAAAGATGCTCAGAAATTGCAGAAACACAACCCAAACTGATCTCACCTTTTCCCCCTTGGTGCCTTTCAGCCCACGAACTCCATCTGCTCCCTTGAGAGAGAAACCAAGATGTCACCAGGGCAGGGGTAAAGTTCAGGGTGAAGAAATTAAAAATCACCATTAATTGTGGCGATTTCTGATTTCTGTTATATTTAATTGCATCTCTGCAAGCTCCAGTGCACAATTCCAGGGGCACTGCCCTTGCATCTCCTTACCTTGACTCCCCGTGGTCCTGGATAACCAATGGGGCCCTGAGGACCTGGGGGACCCTGAGGGGATGAAATGCAAACAAGAAAAACACATCAAAAACCAACCCAGAGGTGCACTGATGAGGAGAGGGTGTGGAAAACAAATTTCCTGTTTCCCACATGGGTAGGAATGGCAGCAGCCACCTGAAAACAGCCCCAAATAGCCCAAAATAACCCAAAATAGCCCCAAAACAGCCTGGGGAGCTGCAGGAGCATCACCTGCAGGTGGGGTGGCAAAGATCCATCCAACAGGAAAGGGAGGATGAGGAGGGTCAGGATGGAAACAATTTGTTAGAAAGGGGATTTATGCACAAGGTATGATTTGTGGTTTGGGTTGGAGAAAACCAGGGGAGGAGGAACATGTTCTGTTCTGTAGGAATGCTCCACCCTGCTTCCAAAAATTAAATATGTTATATTCCATATTTAAACTATATATATATATATATATATATATATATATATATATATATATATATAAATATTTAAATTAAACTTTTGGTGATGATCACAGAGAGAAGGGATCACCCCCACACCATTCTGATTTCTCCAGGGGAAAGGTCGGAATTTTCAGCCTCCTGTGACACCAGAGGGACAAACCCAGCTGTGGTTGTGCCCAGCAGCACTCCTGGTTCAGTCCACCCCGCTGGGCTGAACTCTGAGCAGAGAATTTTGACAACTGCAGTGCTGTCTGCAAGACTGCAGCTGGCAAATCTCCTGGACAGACAGACAGACAGACCAGTGCATAATTCAAAGGCTTTGGCCTCTGGCAATAATCTCAAATATATTGTTAAAGAGGGACTTGGAGGTGGAAGGGAGGAGAAAAAAAAATCTATTTTCTACATTGCCTGTGCCACAAAGGACATTTATTTGTGTCTGTCAAGAGCAAGCTTCCCTTCCCAGGCTGGGTTCTTGGTGTGGGCTGCTCTGTGGAGCTCTGCTGGCCAGGAGAGCTGGGAGCAGCTCACAGGAGACACCCAGAGACAAAATCTGGGCTCAGCTTGCAGATTGCAGCTGGGTTTGCTTCTCCCCTGCCCCCCTGGCCATGCCTGTGCAGATCCATCTCCACCCAGCCGCCCTGACCTTCTCGTGGTGGAGCTGAGGGGTTTGTGGACACCAACCTGACTGCCCTTCTCTCCAGGAGGACCTTCCTTGCCAGGGTGACCCTGTGGGTAGAAGAGAAAAGAGAATGTTGGGGTTTAGAGCACATTGAATTTTGGGGTTTAGAGCATATTTATGTTGGGGTTTAGAGCACATTGACTTTTGGGGTTTAGAGCACATTGAATTTTGGGGTTTAGAGCACATCGAATTTGGGGTTTAGAGCACATTGAATTTTGGGGTTTAAAGCACATTGAATTTTGGGGTTTAGAGCACATTTATTTTGGGGTTTAGATCACATTGAATTTTGGGGTTTAGAGCATATTTATGTTGGGGTTTAGAGCACATTGAATTTTGGGGTTTAGAGCACATTTATTTTGGGGTTTAGAGCACATTGAATTTGGGGTTTAGAGCACATTGAATTTGGGGTTTAGAGCACATTGAATTTTGGGGTTTAAAGCACATTGAATTTTGGGGTTTAGATCACATTGAATTTTGGGGTTTAGAGCACATTGAATTTGCGGTTTAGAGCACATTTATGTTGGGGTTTAGAGCACATTGAATTTTGGGGTTTAGAGCACATTTATGTTGGGGTTTAGAGCACATTGAATGCTTTGGTAGCTGTGATTTGTTTGCCAGAGAGCAGCTGCTCGCCAGGAAGCTCCTACTGCCACAAGCAGGCTTCCTGAAGCCACCTTGCTTTTCCCAAAGGGAAAAGAGCAGCATTTGGATCCTTGGTGCTTTTCCACCTGGATGTTTCTAATTTTCCCCTTCAGCACCTCCCAGCAGAGCAGCACGAAGCATTCTGGAATATTCTCTGCACAGCAGAGCACCTGGGGGAGTTCAGCAGGAAAGCAGCCCGAGGATTTTGATCAGATAAACAGATAAAATCCTGGTGGCAGGAAATTTGTGAAGGTCACAAGATGCCCAGACTGGTCAGAGCCCCTCATTAAGTTCCTAATTCCTGGAGAGGTCCCATGAGAATCATGGATCTAAGCTAACCTGCATCCCTGCTAGCCAGAGGCTGGCCAGCTTTCCTCTAGGCATTTGATGCTGGATAATTCAGCATCCCAGAGTTCCCAACATGTTCTCATCACCTTTATGGCCTTTTCCTGGGGTGGCAGGCAGGGAAAATCAAAGTGTGAATTGCCCCAGGTGGAGCTGGGAGGGTCAGGGAGAAATGGGGAATGCAGGAAAGTGGTTTTGGGTGGTTTCCCTACAGCTGGATCCAAAATGGAGCTGGGATGGAAAATAACTTTTGGTTTGGGGTGAAAAATGCATGTATTTTATGATTGGCTTTTCGCAAATATTCAAATGAATATTATACGTGTTGTGTTAGAAAGTGATGCTGTATGAATTCTCTTAAGCAGTGTGGTAAATACAGTTTTAGGTTATGAAAAGTGTTAAAATAGAAACTATGCTATGTAGGATATTTTTTTAAAGAAAGGACTGGCAGTGAGATGACAGCCACAGGACACCTGAATCTTTCAGAGAAAGAGAATTTATTGCTCCATTATCAGGAAAAATGAACTTCTTCCCCCTTTGAAGGTACTGTCAGGATTCAGAGGAAGAAGCTGACGCTGCCCAGACAGAATCCTGTGTTTGAATGGAATTTATGCATCATGGATGAGGTGTATGAATATGCAACAGATTATTGTTTTTAAGGGTTAATCCTCTGTTAACGTGGGGCCTTTTTCGGGCTCGTGCTGCCCAGAAAAGGTACCCGGACTGTCCATAACTCTTTGTTTCTATTGTCTCATATTGTCCTAATTCAAATTGTCCAAATTATTATTACTCTAATTGTATTACTATTTTTATAACCATTTTATTACTATTAAACTTTTAAAAATTTTAAAAACAAGTGATTGGCGTTTTTCACATTTGGCAATATCTGCAACATCAGTGACCCCTAGAAGGGCACTCACTGCACACCTGGGTTTGTTCAGGATGGTGGGAGCACATCCAGCTGCTCTAAAGCCATTCTGCACTCTCTGGTTTCCTCACTGAGCTCTCTCCTTTAAATACTCAATTTTCTACCCATATAACAAAGAAAATGATGAGCATTTTCCATCATCGGTTTCAGAAGGGACTGTCAGACCAGCCAGACTCCCTGAGTTTAATAAAGGAACAAAATGACAGCTGCCACTCCTCCAGCAGCAAAACGGGGGAGAAAACTCAAATCTCAGCTTGATTGGATTGAGAAAACTCAAACCTCCTGCGATTTTAATGGCACCAAGAGCACCAGAGCACAAAGGATCCCTAAAACCACTCCTGCCTTCAGCTCCAGGATGAACCTGCAGCAGGATTTCCAAAGCTTGGGTCCAGCCTGCACTAAACCACCCCCATTTTCACTGTGCCCGTCTCCCTGGCTGCTCCTGAGGTCACAAAGCGATGAGCAGCTCTCCCAGAGAGGCCCTCGGGGATTTTCAGGGATTTCCCAAGACAGATTTCCATAAATAAAACCCTTTTTGGCCTTGCAAAGAGCAATCCAAGCCCACCTGTGGTAAAAGGTCCCTGCCCGTGCACAGCCACTCTGCGGCTCCTCCACAGCCTCCAGGCTGCTTAAAAATAGAATTTCTCCAGCAGAAGCTCCCCGGAGGCTGCTGCAGGAATTTCACATCAAAACCTACAGATTTAGAGATGTTCTGGGCTTTGCTGGAGCTGCTCTGTTGACTCAGCTAACAATTGTACGGATGTTCCAAGTGCCCTCTGTAGGAATGACAATCCCAGGGTGGGAAATGCAATTTTTCTTTTCTTTTCTTTTAATTTTTTTTTCTCTCCTCAGGCCGTGCTCTGCATTTGCAGAACGAAACAATTTTTGCAGGGTTTTTTTTTTTTTTCATTCTTAAATGAATGTCTCTCTGAGATGGGTAACAATGAGATAGGGTTGAAAGGCTCGGTGATTTTTTATTTTTTGAGGCTGATTTTGACAGCGAGGAGACAACGATGTTGAAAGTGGGATTAGGGAGGGGGAAGCTGCGAGAATGGAACACTGACAGGGAATTTCCAGCTGCTCTTATCACCTCTGTGAAACCCAGGGTGAGGGCATGGGATGGAATAAACACCCCCAGGGTCCATCCCTGCCTCTGGGATGGGAATAAACACCCACAGAGCACAGGGCAGGAGCAGGAAGAGGGGAAAGAGAGGCCTGAAGGGATGGTGAGGAGTACCCAGGGTGAGCAGACCTGTGATGGGGCTTCCCAAACTCACCCCAGCCTCCAAGGAGGGTGAGCTGACCTTGCAGGATGTTTTTTCCATATTAATTTTTTTTTTCTATATTAAAGTTGGTTTTTTTTCCACACTAAGCTGTCTTTTTTTTTCCATATTAAACTCCATTTCCATTCTAAACTCTCTTTGTTTCCATTTTAATACAGTGCTCTTTATTCCCATTTTTAAAGTGCCTTTATCCCAACCAAAAAGCTTTCCTTGTTTTTACCCTTCCCATTCCCCCTCTTTGGAGCCGTGAGGGGCTCAGATCCCAACCTGGGCTCCCATTTCCAAGCCCAGGGGCCACTGCAGGGTGGGGAGAAGCCCCTGCAGGAGGAAGAGGAGAGCAGCACTTACCGGGGGCCCATCAGCACCAGGCATGCCAGGGAGACCAGGTTTGCCCAGAGGGCCCTAAAACCAAACACAAAATCAATCAGAGCCTCCAGAGCACCAGAGGATGGGCATTTCCAGCCACATTTCCTGCTTTTTTCCCAGCTGTGAGAGGCGGCAGAGGTGGAAAAGCTGCCACAGGTTGGAGGGAAATCTGTTTATTTCTGTGCTGCAGCATCCTGGGACACCTCATACACAGGATGCAGCAATGGGAGCTTCAGGCACCACAAAAACTGCCCAAAAGCCAGGATGCTGCACAGCTGGTGAGGACAAGGTGGGGATAACCAAACTCTGGGCTCACAGGACCCAGAAATGCCCATTTTTGGGTGAAAAATGGCAAAGGAGAGGAGCTGCCCCAGCTGCCTGCTCTAACACTGCTCAGTGAGCACCTTTTAATCAGCAGCTGCTGATTTCTGCCCCATCAGGAGGTGCCACTTGTCTGACAGAGCTGCCAGGGCGCTCCTTCCCAGGGCATTATTGATTATTGCACTCCAAACAAGCAGGAGGGGGCACACAGGGACACACACACAGCGCCCCTGCTCTGTGGGAGCTGACAAAGTCCTAAATGACCCCTCTGAAGGGAAAACTTCTCTGCTAAATCCTGCAGGTTCCAGAGCTCTTGGGGAAAGTTCTCCTCATTTACATCCCGCAAGTTCCAGAGCTCTGGAGGAAACTTTCCCTCCTTTAAATCCTGCAGGTTCCAGAGCTCTTGGGGTAAAGTTCTCCCCTTTTAAATCCTGCAGGTTCCAGAGCTCTTGGGGGAAATTTTCCTCCTTTAAATCCTGCAGGTTCCAGAGCTCTTGGGATAAAGTTCTCCCACTAAAAATCCTGCAGGTTCCAGAGCTCTTGGGGGAAATTTTCCTCCTTTAAATCCTGCAGGTTCCAGAGCTTTTGGGGTAAAGTTCTCCCCTTTTAAATCCTGCAGATCTCAGAGCTCTTGGGGTAAAGTTCTCCCCTTTTAAATCCTGCTGATCCCAGACCTCTTGGGATAAAGTTCTCCCACTAAAAATCCTGCAGGTTCCAGAGCTCTTGGGGGAAATTTTCCTCCTTTAAATCCTGCAGGTTCCAGAGCTCTTGGGGTAAAGTTCTCCCCTTTTAAATCCTGCAGATCCCAGAGCTTTTGGGGGAAATTTTCCTCCTTTAAATCCTGCTGGTCCCAGACCTCTTGGGGGAAATTTCTCCTTTAAATCCTGCTGGTCCCAGAGTTCTTGTAGGAAACTTTTCCCCCTTTCAATCCTGCTGGACCCAGAGCTCTTGTAGGAAACTTTTCCTCATTTAAACCCTGCTGGTCCCAGAGCTCTTGGGATAAATTCACCTCCTTTAAACCCTGCTGGTTCCAGAGCTCTTGGGGGAAGTTTCTCCCCCTTTAAACCCTGCTGGTCCAAGGGCAGCACCAGCCCCACGCTGACAGCCAGAAAATCAGAGGCAGAGGGAAGGGATCCATGGGCTCTCCCCATTATCATCCCACTCAGACTCCCAAAACCCACAGAAAAAAAAATCAATTTTCAATCCTCTCCTCATGTTTTACCATAGGCTGCCTTCAAAATGTTTCTCCTCAGAGGGGAAATGAATGCAAATATGATGAATTAGAGGTAAACTGAGCTGGCCTGAGCTCTCCTCTGTCTGGAATGAGAGCATTAGACTTTCATGGCCACGGCTGCAAACAGATGTTGCAGATGGGGCAAAGGAGCAGCTGAAGGAGCAAAATGCAAATCCATGGCGGAGGGAGGAGAATCCAGAGCTGAATTTCAACTCACTTTCTCTCCTGGGGGACCGATGGCGCCTTGCGGACCTGGGAGACCCTGTGAAAAACCAAAAAAAAAAAATTAAAATTGAGGTTGTAAAGGAGCAAGTTATTCCTTCCAAATGCATCTTGGCTGTGCATTATTTTAGTGCCTGTGAGGGCTGGGGATTTGCCCAGCTCCATTCATTCCCAAAACGTCTTGTGAGGGGCAGTAAAACGTCTGGAGAGCTGCAGGGGCTGTGGGCAGGAGGGATGCTCTGAGGAGCAGGATTCCCTGCGAGCCACGGGGAGAGCCTGGAGATGTGCATTGTCCACCTGGCTCTGCAGAGCTGCACTGGGAGTGTTAAACATCCCACAGGATGGGGTTTGGCCGCCTGGAGCCGCTCTGGCCGTGCCACAGCCAGGTGAGAGCTGGGGGATCCCATGCTGGGAGGGTTGGCAGGAAGATTTTTGGGGCTGGAAATGTTTCCTCAAGCCAAATCTCTCCAAATGCTGCTCCCCTTTCTGGTGCTGAATTCTGCCCCCTGTTTTTCCCAGCTGTGCAGAAGGAGATTTGTTCTTACCTGAGCCCCGGGGTTCCCCTGCTGTCCTGGGGGCCCTGGCTCGCCCTGAGGGCCCTGGGAGGAGACAAGGGCAGGAGGGAAAGGTGAGATGGGAGCACAGTTCCTGCATCTTACCCCAGCTGTGCCCCTGCATTCCCACTGCTGGACACACCTGAGCTGGACCCACACCCTCCCCGAGCCCTCTCTGACCTTCCAAGGGCTCCTGGAACAGCTTTTCCCACTGGGAAAAGGAAGGGGGAAATGATTTCCAGGCACACTGACTCCTCCCCAAGGATTTCCAGCCCAAAAGAGCTGAGCAAGGCTCTAACACCTCCTGGTCTGTGTCGCCATGATATTTTCTGAAAAATCCCTTTGCCAGGATTTTCCTCCTGAGAAGCTGAGAAGCCTCAGAGTAAAAGAAAACCAATAATGATCTGCTGCTGTGGAGTGCAATAGGTGCATCTTTGATTGGTCCATGTTGGTTGTTTCTAATTAATGGCCAATCACAGCCCAGCTGGCTCGGACTCTCTGAGAGTCACAAGATTTTATCATCATTCCTTTCTATTCCTTGCAAGCCTTCTGATGAAATCCCTTTTTCTATTCTTTTAGTATAGTTTTAATATATCATTTTCTTTTAATATAAATCATAAAATAATCAATCAGCCTTCTGAAACGGGGAGTCAAGATTCTCATCTCTTCCCTCGTCCTGTGAACACCACCACAGGTCTGCATTTATTCTCCAGGGAATCCATCCCATCCCATCCCATCTACCCATCCCAATCCCATCCCATCCCATCCCATCTTTTTTCCCCCTCTCAGTTAAATGTCTCTATTTTGATGTTCATTAGCTCAGCACGCATCTCAAGGAAAATGTTTCATCTTTCATGGAGAAATGACGTGTAATTCCGCCAGAAATTACAATAAATTAACATCCATTTGCTGCAGGAAGATGTTCCTGGTGCTTTGATAGGAATCTAGACCAGGCTAAAAAGCAATTAGCAAATGCAATCTAAGAGAATTTTGCATTTTGCCCTATAGAAAATCTGAACTGCCTGTAAAAATTTGCAGGGAGGACTTACCACATTCCCTTTGGGACCTGTTTGTCCATCCATGCCAGCCACACCCTTTGAAAGGATTTAAAAAACACAGCAGTAAGAAAATATCACATTATTTCACACCACAAAAGCAGGGAAACTGCCACAAAAATAATTTAAAAAATCAAGAAGCCCTTTGGACCACGTGGGAAGGGAATAATTTCCTAAAGGTGTTTGGTGAAGCAGCCAATTCCACGAATCCAGGTGAATTTTGGAAGTCCTTTCAGTGCTTTCCCCTTTGGTTTATCCTGCCTGGGAGGCACGGGCAGCCCCAGGCTGAGGCAATCCTGGCTGGATTGCATCCCACGGGCATGGGGTGGCACAGGAAAAGAGGGAACAACCCCTGGCTGGTGAAGGGGACAGTGCCACACCAAAATTCACCTGGCACTGACACTCCCTGGGCACCTGCACTGAGAGGGGAGCATGGAGACCTCCCCATGGCACCAGTTCAGAACCATGGCATTGTTCAGGTTGGAAAACAGCTCCAAAATCATCAAAAACCATCAAACCCAGCCACGTCCCCAGGTGCCACATCCACGTGGGCTTTGAGCCCTTCCAGGGATGGGGACCCCACATTCCCTGGGCACTGCTTGGCAGCTCCTTCCAGGAAGAAATTTCCTCCCCTGGCACAACTTTTCCTCTCATCCTGTCTCTTGTTACTTGGGAAAAGAGCCTGATCCCCCTCCCCACAACCCTCTGCCTGCTGCAGAGAATGAGATTCCCCTGAGCCTCCTTTTCTCCAGGGTAATCTTTCATCCTGCGGGGTGTAGCATCCCATCCGTGGGAGATGAGACACTTTGGGAGCAAACCCTGAGTCCTCACTGAACCCCAGCAGCACCAGGAGCTCACAGCAAAGCTCTTCACGTCCCAGGAGGGCTGAAAGGCCAAAATTGTTCCCCATTCAGCACTGACCCCTTGAGCTTTGGGGTGGGGTTTAAAGATTTGGGATTCCAATGAGCGGCAGAGATTTGGGGACAGCCCCTGAATCAGCATTTCCAGGGATGAGATCTGCTGGATAAAATCCCACATGATCTGGCCTGGAAGGTGAAGGAGCTGCTTCAGATTAAGCAGTGACCCCCTGAGCTTTGGGGTTGGGATTTTAAGGTCTGGGATCCCAGAGCAGCAGAGATTTAGGGACAGCTCCTGCATCAGCACTTCCAGGGATGGGATCTGCTGGATAAAATCCCACATGCCCTGGCCTGGAAGATGAAGGAGCTGCTTCAGAGCCCCGAGGCAGCAGTTAATGGCAAAGGCTCTGTGTTAATAACTCTCATTCCTCCCCTCCAGCCTGAGCAAGGAGTTCATATTTACTCAGGTGGGGCAAATCTGCGCTGCACGGACGTGACAGCACTGAGGATGGGGGGAAGGCAGAGCCGCCAGCTCCTTTTGGGACCCCACTGCTTTCCACTGCCCAGATGTGGCAAATTCTGCAGCTGGAGGCTGTGCTGGGGTGGCTGAGGTTGGGGTTTTGTCTGGAAGGCTCTGGGGAGGGCAGCAGGGAACTCACCGGGGGCCCTGGGGGTCCTGGGGGTCCCTTGGGGCCCAGCAATCCTCGGGGTCCCTGTAGGGGGAAAAACTGGGTTAGGATTCCCATCTGAGGATGATCATCATGCTGGGCATGGACACAGCGGGGTTTGGAAGGAGCTTGCAGGTGCTGCAGCAGCTCCCCTGAGCTACAAACTGGGAGAGAAATCCTGTGGGCACAGACCCTTCAGTAAATAAATAAAAATAAAAATAAAAATAAAAATAAAAATAAAAATAAAAATAAATACAAATATAACCATAACCATAAATATAAAATTAATATATATTAATAATAAAATATTATTATATATAGATAATAAAATAAATATCAAATTATTATATAGATATAAATATTAAATATTATATGTGTTAAAATTAAATATAAAGATAAATATTATAAATATAAATAGTATAAACATAAATGATGATTAATAATATAAGTATAAATATAAACATTAATATAAACAATAATATAAATATAGATATAAATAAAAATATAAATATTAATAATTATAATTATACTACAGGCATTTATTCCTTGGGTTGTAACAAATTTCCCTTGAAAAAAATTAAAAAAAAAAATTAATTTAATCCTACTCCTGGATTATCCTGTGAGCCACACTCTTTGCAGCCAAGTCATTCCACCTGGGAATTCATGAAGGATGACCTGAGAACACCAATGGAGCATCCCAAAAATCCCTCCAGGCTGAGATTTTGCCATGGACAACCCACACAGCTCAGCAATGGTGGCAGAGGTTTCCATAAATGTTCATTTTTAAAGGCTTTGGGTCCTCCAGCATGAGGGTTTCTGCTCTCCTGGTGTTTTCCTTCCATTCCTGCCTCTCTCACCAGATCCAGCCTGGCATTGCTGAAATTGGTGGGATGGGAGCCTCACATGGAATAAGGAAAACATGGCAGGAGAGTTTGAATGCCTGCAAATTGTTGGAAATCCCAGCCCAGCCCCTCCTGGAGCCTTCAGGGGATTTGGAGTGGAAGGAAAGGGGTGGGAGCACCCACTGGGAGCTCACTTTAATCACAGCCCCTTCCCTGCCACGGAATGAAGAAAATCATTCCTGACTGATGGGCAGATTTATCTGCCTGCCCAAACATTCCACAGCCTCCTTTTTGTGATGCAGAGAGGGCTGAGGAATTAAAATGAGGGCTGAGGAATTAAAATTAAACGTTACAGGGTGGAATAGGAGACATTAATGAAATGCCTTGGAGGTCGTGGGGAATTCAGACCCTGCAAGGAAATTGCAGTTTCCAGCAAAAACTGGATGAGTCCAAGGGTCCATCCCAGCCACTGGAGACCTCCTGGGCTGAGGCCTTGCATGAACCCAGAGTAGAAACTCCACTGGTGAGGGCAACTGGAAGGAAATGGAGCAGGATGAAGGCAAACCCATTTTGAAGTCCCAGCACTGCTTTCAGCCACATTTGGAATGACTTTCTTCTGGCTGAGGGCAGAGGGAACAAACCCCCAGCTTTGGAGTGCGTGTATTTAGAGCAAAATTGTAAATTTACAGCAAAATGCAATGCCACTGAATCCTTTATCCTGGCCATCCCAGAGATTTTTACTCGTGCTGCTAAAATAAAAATAAATTTTCCCTGCGTGTGTGTGTTACCCTCATTTAAGCTGCTCTTTTGCTGCCGTGTTACCTGAGCACATAAATGCTTTTAAGAAGTTAATAAGCCATAAGTTATTGCTTGGACATGTGCTAAGGAGATAGCTGAGTTGATTAATCTTTCCCAGAAGTTAATCAGACATCTTGTCTATAATTTAGTTCCAGCGAGTCTGTAAATGCCAACCCTTCCCTCTCTCCCATGAACTGTGCCCAGCAATTCCCATCAATTAAGCTCAGGCCACCGTGCACAACAAAAATCAGGGATTTTGAGAGAAGTGGTAGGGAATGTTCTTTTCACAACAGAGGAAATGCATCCAGGATGAAACCAGCAGCCACACAGAAATCTGCAGGCAGCACGAGCAGTTTGCATTGCCAGCGAAGTGAGAAATACTCAGAAATACTCAGTATTAGGGGGAAAATGCCTTTTCAGAGCATTTCATTGACTCCCTGTTTGTTTTTTTTTAGTGGGGCTCTCCTTGAAAGCATTTCTATGGCTTGGCCCAAAGGGTTTGTCCAAGCCCTGTGGGATCTCCTCCATCCATCCATCCTGAGACCAGGAACCCCCAGCTCCTCCTGCAGCTGCTCTGCAGCACCTGGGCCCCAAACACTGGCAGAGAGCAGATTTGGGAAGTTCTGTGCCCTGGCAGCAGGATATTGACCCCACTGGAGTCAGACAGAAAAGTCTCCCTGAGCTCAATCCTGCCAGGGTTTCACCCTGAGGTTTATCAGGAGTCACTGACACTGGTGACACTGGTGGAGATGCCACTGCCCTGAGATCAAACCCTTTTCTCACTGGAATTTGCTATGGACACAAAAAAAAAACAAACGTATTTTATATTTATTTGCCGCACCTAATTTCTACCCCAGCCTGATTACCTCAATCCCAAAGCAGAGAGAAGGATACAGGCAGGAAAAATGTTACATTAATTTAAGTTTTATATTTACAGTTATGATTTTCTCTGAGTAATCAATGAGATTTTTTTTCATTAAAAAAAAACCCCCATCTAACAAACAAGCAAAAGAACTCCCACCTTTGCAGGAATGAAAATAAGTGAAAATTATTAATGAAAATAAACAAAGCAGAGTTGTTCCAGCACAGGCCACTCTCAAATTGTTCATGTGGAGCTTCAAGCTGAGTTCAATCCCTGCAGGATCTCAGGGCAAAGCTGCCCCATGAGAGCCCTAGAAATGCCTTTTCCACCCCAAATCCACCCCAATTGCACAGAAAGGGGAGGGGGATACTCACAGGTTCTCCAGGGAGACCTCTGGGTCCAACTTCTCCATCATCTCCCTGGGCAGCAGCAGAGACACAGAGAGAAGCAGCAAGAGACAGAAAAAAATCCACATTTAATTCAACCTCACAGGGGGTTTTGTCCTTTTGTAATAATATTTACACAGAAAAGCAGTTTTTGTGCAGGACTGACAGGGTTTCCAGGCCTTGGAAGCCTGAGGACTAAAACTGAGTTTACCAGGGACTAGAAAGGCCTGAGGATCCTTCAGAATTCCTGCTGATGTTTAGAAAAGTGATTTTGCCACCACACAAGGGGTTGTAGACACAGCTCAGGGCAGGTGAGCCAAAACCCACAAGATTTGAGACCAAACTGAATGGCAAGGCAGGGTGGGGATGGGGTTTGGGCAAATCAGAGCCCCTCAGATAAACCAGAAGCAGCAAAAGGGTCACCCTGTGAGCCAACCCCTTGCAGCCCAGTCATTCCAGCTGGGAATTCATGAAGGATGACCTGAGAACACCAATGGAGCATCCCAAAAATCCCTCCAGGCTGAGATTTTGCCATGACAACCCACACAGCTCAGCAAGGCTGGCAAGGGTTTCCATAAATGTTCATTTTTAAAGGCTTTGGGTCCTCCAGCATGAGGGTTTCTGCTCTCCTGGTGTTTTCCTTCCATTCCTGCCTCTCTCACCAGATCCAACCTGGCATTGCTGAAATTGGTGGGATGGGAGCCTCACATGGAATAAGGAAAACATGGCAGGAGAGTTTCCTCCCTCCTCTCCCATATCTGCTGGGGTAAAACCCCAAAATGATCAAATGCTGCTTCCCCTTGGTTATTTTTCACCCCAAACCTGAGGCTCCCCTTAGGAGAGCCAACACCCTTGGAAACCTCCCTGCTGTGCTCCTCTCCCTGCTCTGCTCCCAGTCCTGCCCTCCTGGGATTTTCTTTTTTCCCTTTGGGATTCTGAATTTCCTCCTTCCCCTTCCAGCTTTGCTCTGCCCAGCCCCAGAGCCCTGTGCAGCCACAGCTAATTTGGCCTCCCCAGGCTGTGGAGAGTGATTACCTGAGCTCTGCAGGGACACCCAGAGCCCAAAGTGGGAGGAAAACACCATGGGAGGGGATGAGAGCTGGGAAATCCACGCTGGCTCCTCAGGCTGAACCACACACCAGCATTTCTAAGCTCTCCCTTTAAACCAGAGCTGGGATCACTTAATCTGGGCTTTGCTAAACACCCTCTGTTAGTGGCTGGAGGAGAAGTGAACAATTCAATCTTGGATTCCTGCCTCTGCCTGAAATTTCTGCTCCCCAAATCTCACTGCAATCCTCTGGATTTCAGAAATTCAGAAGCCATCGTTTCCTCTGGATTTCAGAAGTTCAGAAGCCATCCTTTCCTCTGGATTTCAGAAATTCAGAAGCCATCGTTTCCTCTGGATTTCAGAAATTCAGAAGCCATCGTTTCCTCTGGATTTCAGAAATTCAGAAGCCATCGTTTCCTCTGGATTTCAGAAGTTCAGAAGCCATCGTTTCCTCTGGATTTCAGAAATTCAGAAGCCGTCGTTTCCTCTGGATTTCAGAAATTCAGAAGCCATCATCTGCTCACTGTGAGCGATAATTTGCTCTCTGGGCTATTTTCTTCTTCCCTTTAACAAAACCTGGCTTTCCTGACCAGATCTTTAAAGCCAAATTCTCCTTTCCACTTCAATTCCCGCCTCCCTGCCCCGCTTCCCTCGCAGGGAAGGCTCAGGGACTGGGAGCTCCTGCCTGATGCTGCACCTGCTCCTTGTTCCCAGGTTTTCCTTGGGAATTCCCAATCCCCAGGCACACTTACCCTCTCCCCATCCTCTCCAGGAGCCCCTGGGGGGCCGTGGGGGCCTGGCTCACCCTGCAAAAACACAAAAAAAGGCAGAAAATGCTTCAGAGATGGTGCAAACGCTCTGGCTCTGGAAGCCACCAGGGAATGGGGACGAACCAAGGCACGGATTTGGTTTTTCTGTCTGTGCTGGAGGTCCCTGTGCCCTCAGAGCTGCCTCTCTCTCTGCTCCAGGGAGGGGAGGGACACCCAGCCTGCCAAAACAACCACTTTCCCCCATTTCCCCCCCCGTTTTTAATTATAAATTGTAATTTCAAGCCATCCCCACCCCATCCAACAGCAGCTTTTGCCTCTTGCTTTGGTTTTTCAGGCTGCATTGCACTAAGGTGATTTTTTTCCACCCCATCCCAAGCTGGAGCAGCCCCAGGAGGATCCTGCAGAGGGATGTGAGGGCACTGGGACATCCCACGGGCTCTTAGGGACACTCATCCTCTCCTGTGCCTCGTCCCAGTCCCTCCCAGCCTCCTCCTCCTCCTCCCAGAAGTGGAAGAGCACTCACCCTGTTTCCCTTCTCACCAGGCAAACCAGCCAAGCCATCAAAGCCTCGGTCACCCTGAAAGCAAAACCAGTTTAAAGCACATTCTAAACCAGTTTAAAACCATTTCAAACACATTTCCAGCTGCATTTGAGTACCCTTCCCGTTTATTTCCTTTCTGTGGCAAGGAGGGACGGATTTTCTCCCTCAGGCATTCAGCCTTCAGCTTCCATCAGACCAGGGATTATCTCAACAGTTATGGATTAAAACAAGGGAAAAAAAACCAAAAAACACTTCCAAGTCTGTAGTGCTTTGATTTGTTAATTTGAGATTCTGTTAATTTGGGGATTTTTTTTTTGGATGGTGCATTAATGAGTGTGGTGGGTTTTAGTGTTGGTTAATTATTAGTGTATTTCTTTTTTGTTGTGAGGTAGGATTAGAGAAAGGTAAAGTAGGTTTAAAACTTCAAAAGGGTATAAAGAAAAATTTATTAACAGTAACTAAAAGAGAGGATAATGAAAATTAGGAAAAAATTAGGGTAAAATTTGTTATTATCTCATGTAAAAACTACCGCATTGCCATTTGAAGCTAAACTCTTCCCTCTTCCCCCCAGCTGAAATGCTTTTTTTCCATGTGGATTTCCAGCACAACAGCTTCTTTCCTGCTTGATAATTCTGGCAGATCACAGCAGAATTAAGGGATTTTGTCTCCAATAAAAAAATTATAGTGGGGATTAAAATTCCTCACCACGCCTCCATTTCCTCACCTGCTTAAGAGGTGGTTTTTGGTGGTTCTACTCTAGAGACTCCCCAGCCACTTGTTCTGTTTGGTTTTTTGTAATTGGGATTCTGAAGCATTTGTTCTACAACTGCAGCATATTTCGTTCAGCAGGTTAAAAAAGTGGCATTAAAAAAAAAATAAATTCATTCAGCAGGTTAAAAAAGTGGCATTAAAAAAAAAAAAAAAAGGAAAAATTGAAAAATTGCTATTCTGCCTTCCAGGAGTGAGTTTAACTTCCCTCCCTTAACCTCCATGTCCCATGAAGGCTTCTTGTCTTCACAGGAGCCTCTGGACCGGCTCACAACCTCATCCAAGCAAGCTGGGCTCCTTCTCCACGCGTCCCTCAGCTCATTCCTGCTGGAGAGAAGGTGCAGATTCCCCAAATCCATAAAAACCTGGCACTACCTTTGGTCCTGTCTGGCCTGGCATGCCCCGGGCGCCGTCACTGCCAGCTCGTCCCTGCAACAGAGACACCAAAGTCAGATCCAGAGGGTAACACAGAACCACAAATGGGGCTCTGAGACAGGGTTTAGTTAGGCCAGAGAGAGGGTTTATTTAAGTCAGGCAGCTCCTCTTGGCGAGGGAAAAATCCCTGCTCTGTGTTTGAAGCAACATCCTGGGGTTAATGAGAGGTGGGAGATGAACGGCAGCGGAGCCACGTCAGTACATGGGCCGAGGTCGTTGGTTTTATGTGAGAAAATAAAATCTCCCAGCACATTTGGAGAGATGCTAATGATGATGGCTGCAAATTAAAATGGGAGTTTCTGTTTCCAGGAAGGCAGAAGTGGGTCACACACAAGACTTGCTCGTTCCTTCCTCTGGCAAGTTGAGTCATGGTGAGCCAGAGGGTGGCGTGAAATAAAAATCAGAATTAGGAAACAGAGCAGGGTTTACACCTGATCCATTCTTGGGACTGGATTCTCCTCACAAAATGCCAGGAGTGGGGACTCCAAGCCAGTTCAAAGCATTCGTGGAGCTACAACCCCAGTACCAGGGAGCCAAAAAACCCTGGGATAGAAGAGTGGGATGAGCAGCTTTGAATTCCCCCACACTGCTCAGATTTTAACTCCCATTCTTCTTTGCATCCTCCCAGATTTTAACTTCCATCCTTGTTTCTGTCCTCCCAGATTTTAACTCTCCTCCTCATTTCTGTCCTCTCAGTTTTCAACTCCCATCCTCATTTTCATCCTCCCAAATTTTAACTCTCCTCCTCATGTGTGTCCTCCCAGATTTTAACTCCCATTTTCATTCATGTCCCAAATTTTAACTCCCATTTTCATTTGTGTCTTCCCAGATTTTAACTTCCATCCTTGTTTCTGTCCTCCCAAACTTTAACTCTCCTCCTCATTTGTGTCCAGAATTTTTACTCCCATCCTTGTGAGATTTTAACTCTCATCCTGATTTCTGTCCTCCCAAACTTTAACTCTCCTCCTCATTTGTGTCCTCCCAAATTTCAACTCACAGCCTTCTCTCCTCCCAGATTTTAACTCCTATCCTGGTGCCCTCCCAGATTTAACTCCCACCCTGATATTTGCACCCTCCCAAATTTTCACTCCCATCCTGGTTTCTGTCCTCCCAGATTTTAACTCTCCTCCTCCTGTGTGTACTCCCAGTTTTCAACTCCCATTTTCATTTGTGTCCCAAATTTTAACTCCCATTCTCATTCGTGTCCCAAATTTTAACTCCCATCCTGCTTTCTGTCCTCCCAAATTTTAACTCTCCTCCCAGATTTCAACTCCCAAATTCACGTCCTCCCAAATTTCAACTCCCATCCTTCTCTCCTCCAAAATTTTAACTCCCATCCTTGTGCCCTCCCAGATTTTAACTCCCATCCTTGTGCCCTCCCAGATTTAACTCCCACCCTGATTTGCACCCTCCCAGATCTTCCCTCCCATGCTGGTTTGTGTCCCCCAGGACGGCCGAGCTCAGCCCGGCCGCCGGCTCTTGCGCAACGCCCTCGGTGCAGAGGAATGGGAGGAATTGTTTGGCAGCAGGAGCAGTTTCCAGCAGCAACTGCAGCTCCTGCCTGCTCAGCACAGCTGCCAGGACACTCACCCTGCGGCCTGGCTTCCCTGCAGGACCGGGAGGACCCTGGATGCCTCGTGGGCCCTGCAAGGAATCAAGGAGAGAGGAAGAAATGTCACCTCAAGGAAGAAATGTCACCTCAAGGAAGAAATGTCACCTCAAGACCCAGAGATCAGTGCCCACTTCAGGCACTGCTGGGGCCCTCCAGGGCCACCAGGGCTCCAAAATGAATCCCTGGAGCAGAGCCTGTGGTTCCAAACACACAGGGAAGGGGCTGAGCATCTCCAGGCAGGAATTGCAGGTGTTTATCCATGGGGAAGGTTTTGCTAGCAAGTGGTGGAGATGCATCCCATAAATCACTTCCCTTGCCATCAGAAAATGGGAACTTTCCCTCAGTGCAGGATTTAAGGCTTGGAAGAACAATATGCTGAGCATTAGTGAATTCTCCACACTTCAAATTATCGTTTATGTACAGGACTCCTCCGTGGGTGTTCTTCCAGGAAGGGAGCTGCAGAGTTTTACACTGCTGGCTTCAAACCACTTCCAGAGCCTGCATTCAGACACTTGGAGGGACATTTCCAAGCCAAACACGTATTCCCACAGCCTCCTGCTCCCAGCTGGCACGGGGTGACTGAATCCGTGCTCCCCAACAGCCTCTCCAGGCAGGACTGGCTGCTTCACCCTCGTTTCTCCAGCTCCCTCCAGTTCCACACTCACCTGAGGTCCCATTTCTCCAGCTTCTCCCTTCAGTCCTCCACTGCCCGGGGGTCCCTTTGGACAGAGTAGAGGATTTATTATATTTTTGCTCCAAGAGAGCCAGAGAAGAAGATTCCACATTAAGGAAAAGCCATTCATGGATCCAGAGCCCATAGGGAGCTGGATCAGCTGGGTTGGCTCCATCCTCAACAATTCCATCCTCACCCGCTCCATCTACGCTATTCCATCACTCCCCAATTCCACACCCCAGTTCCATCACTCCCCAATTCCATGTCCCAGTTCCATGTCCCAGTTCCATTACTCACTATTTCTATCTCCCCAATTCCATCATTCCCCATTTCCACCCCTCCAATTCCATCCCCCCAGTTCCATCTCCCCAATTCCATCACTCCCCAGTTCCATCCCACCATTTCCATCACTCACCCTTTCTATCCCCCAATTCCATCACTCTCCAATTCCATCTCCCCATTTCCATCCCCCCCAATTCCACCACTCCCCATTTCCCTCTCCCCATTTCCCTCCCCCAGTTCCCTCACTCACCATCGGGCCCGGCCGCCCCGTCAGCCCCATGGGTCCTGCTGGTCCCCTCAGTGCCAGCTGCAAACAGAAGGACAAACAGGGCTCACCTTGTGACAAAGCCACCACTGAGCCACCAGCCACAGCTCCCTCCACACCCACAGACCCCTGGAGCAATGCCCACATCCCCAGGGAATTCCAGACCCACAATGGGCAAACAGCTTCTCCTTGCCCAGACTTGCTGTGCCCCATCCCTGGAGGTGTCCAAGGCCAGGCAGGGACACTTGGAGCCACCTGGGGTCATGGGAAGTGTCCCTGCCCATGGAAGTGCTTGGAATGAGATGGGCTTTAAGCTCCCTCCCATCCCAAACCATTCTGTGATTCTATGAAAGCCCCTGGACTGTCCATGAATCTGCTGAGAGGACATAAATATTTATGACCCCACTTCAGTTCAAGAGAAATTTTTTTCTTTATTGTCCTGGTGGTTCAATTTTAGAGGAATTTTTCCCTTTTTTCCTTTGGTTAACATCCTCCAAACTGAGCTCCAATTCAAACTGAACACAGGGGGCTTTTAGCTCCATAATTAAGGAGTCGTGTTAACCGTGCATCAACCCAGTAATTTCCACGGTGGGAAATGGAGCTGGGCCATGCTTTAAAACATCCCTCAGACAATTTGTTCCCTCGTGACAATCCAACACTTCCAGAGAGTTGTAATTATCTGTGTACTCCAGTAATTAAAATCTACCCAGTGACTGAGCTTGGAAAGGCAGAAATATTGCACAAATGCTGGGTTCTGTGGCATCTTTTTACAACACCCCATTAAAAGGGAGATGCTGTGAACCACTGCTGGCTGCAACAACATTCAGTGCCTAATGAAAGCCAAATTTTAAAGGGATAAATCAACCTAATAATGCAATTAACAGCAGTGATAACGAGAAAAAAGAAAAAACCAACCCAAAATAGGAAAAGCTTATGCTTGCTGCAGGACCTTGTTTTCCAATCCTGTCATATCCTGTAGTTCCTTACAAAAATGACATTTATTTCCCTTCCTGCATCACGATTTTCAGCCAAAATGTTGAAGTTCACAAAAAAATTGATTTTTGTCCTCTCTAGAAATATTCAACTTTTCATCCATAGCCCAAAAGTTACCCATGATTTATTTGGGTTTTAATTTTTTTTCCCCAAACATGAAAATTTAAATAAAAAGGGACTTTGAATGAGGGGAGGGAGGCTATTTATTTTTTTGGTAAATCACAATTTTCAGCAGGGAAAAGAAAAAAATAAAAGAACAAAAGCAGAGAGCTGGAGAAAGCAGGTGCTTCTCATGAAACGTTTCTCAGGTCAAACCCTCTATTTCCCAGGAAAATAAAATGCTGATGGAAAAACGCTGGGCAGGCTGGAAATTAAGACTGACAAGGTAACACCAGGAACATAATCCAGGATATTATTGGCAGCACAAGGTTAATGGACAGGAAAATGCAGTGGCTGGGAGGATCAGGACTCTGCCTGAATCTGTAAAAAATCCAATCCAACTCCTTTGGAAAAGGATGGAAAGCAGAAAACTCCCAGTTAAGGCAAACACTTCCTTAAAAACGCACCAGGGGCAGGTGCCACCCATGGGGGGAGAGCCCAATGGAGTTTATCCCATATAAAGGTGAAATAAGTTGAGTTTTTAGCTTCTTTAAGCCCCCCAAAAAATCTGTGTTAAAATCTGCAGACAGCTCAGAGTGACAAAGCAGCTCCAGCCACACATCCCAGCTGCAGCCAGATGTGAGCTCTGGAGCTGTCCCCAAATAAAACAGCCCCAAAGCTGTGCCCCTTTGGGAACTGCCACCCTAAAAAATGCTCTCCTTCATGGCAAGGGTGTGTTTGCAGCAGAACTGGGTCCCTTTGGGGCAAACAGAGCAGTTTGGGAACTGTGGGGTTCCCAATCTCTGGTTTTTAACATCGGCACTCAGGAAAGCTCCCACGAGCTCCAGGGGAGAACAATTTCAGAGCTCCACTGGCTAAAAATGCAGTTTGATTTTGGAGAGATGAGTGCAGAGCCTTTCCCACTGAGGTGCCCATCCAGGCAGGGAGCGGGAGCTGTGCTGGGAGTGTGCCAATCTTGTTGCACCAGGGAGCCAGGGATGATTTGGACATCAATCAATAAGGCCATCCAAGGAAAGAAATGTTCCAGGCATGGCCACCATGTATTCCCAAATAAACATATTAAATTACAAATCTGCCTGTTGAGATTTTGGGAACAGCTTCCATCTGTGACATAGGTTTCATTAGGAGGATTTACTGGGGGGAAAACCATACAAAAATAAGAAAATGCTTTGAGCACAACTGCTTATAGGGACCCTCAAAATAAAAATATGCCAAAGCCAGCGGGTCTGCCAGAGATCTGCAAGAAATTAAAACCAGCTTTCCATCAGCTGGTGGTTAATAAAACCCCAAATCATGCAGGTGCAACCCTGTGGCAGGTGAGAGGTTCCACCAGCAGCAATGGGGACTGTTGAGGATTTTTTGGAGGTTGAGTTTTTGCATGGCCACATTCAGCTGATGCACAATTCAGCCTGCTTGCAATAATGGACAATGGACACGTTCAGAAACAATCAATAATGGACATGTTCAGAAATGGGGTCGGTATATCCCTGAGAAAGATGCAAGAAGAATCATCAAGACTCAGCAGGTTTGTCAGCAAGCTTGAGAAAGTGAGAAAAAAGAGAACCAATGTGTGGGCCAGACAACCACAGCAAGACGCGTGAAAGACTGAAAGATCCAATCAGGATTCTATTTCAGAGGTGTGAACAGCTGGGATTAACCAATCATGTATTAGCCAGAGATGTGTGGACAGTAGAAAGTTATTATAAACATAGCTCGTTTGGGGATAATAAATTTGGCTTCACTGGATCGTATTGATCATGGTGCGATGTCCCCTTCCTGACCCTCGGCGTGAGAGGATTGATTCTGCTGCTGCAGGGAGCCCTGGCAGGCACTCCCAGCTGGCCCCAGCACTCACCCTGGCCTGCTGCAGGATGGCCTGGGCCTGGGCCTCCTGCGCTGACACCATGGGTCCCTTGGAGCCGGCGTCGCCTCCGCCGCTGAAGCGGAACTGGTGGGAACGAGGTGGGCACACAGCAAGGTCACAGCTCTGCCCCTGCAGCCTGCCCAGCCTGAGCCTGAGCAGCTCCATTCAGCATGACTGCCCTGAGCCCATCCCAGCCCATCCCAGCCCATGCCAACCCATCCCAACCCATCCCAGCCCTCCCAGCCCATCCCAGCCCATCCCAGCCCAACCCAGCCCAGCCAATCCCAATCCATCCCAACCCATCCCAGCCCATCCCAATCCATCCCAGCCCATCCCAATCCATCGCAGCCCATCCCAGCCCATGCCAACCCATCCCAGTCCATCCCAGCCCATCCCAATCCATCCCAGCCCTCCCAGTCCATCCCAGCTCATCCCAAGCCATCCCAACCCATCCCAGCCCAATCCAACCCATCCTAGCCCATCCCAGCCCATCCCAGCCCATCCCAGTAACCCCTGGGCTTGTCCTGTGCAGAGCCAGGAGTTGGACTCAATAATCCTGGTGGGTCCCTTCCACCTTGGGATATTCCATGATTTTTATCATTATCCATCACTTCTGGCAATTTTAACCTGTCTGTGCTTTTGACTAATGAAGGAGCTCCAGTGCTTTGCAGCAAAAAGTCAATTTACAACAGGAACCACCCATATCCATCTTTTCCCTCAAAGAAAACATATCCTTGGGGTAAAGGAGATGGGAGATTTCTGCAAGAAGGGGCATTAAACAGCAGCAAAACCAAGAAATCTGACTCATTTCAATCCCTTTTTAGTTCTGTTTGCACTCACAGGCAGCATAAGCATTGTCCCTGGTGGTCCTGGCAATCCATCAGCTCCTGGGAGACCTGGGCGTCCAGGTGGGCCCTGAAAGAGGAAGAAATTAAAATAAACTTCTAAAACATCATTTTGGTTCTGTGCATACATTAACAGCTGTGGTTATGTCAGGATATTGTCACGACAGGGATAGAGTTGGTGGGAATCCAATTTTTTCTTCAATTTCCTAAATTCCCTCCTGTTCCATCCTGCTCCTGCTGTTTCCAGGGCCTGCCTCGTGCAGTTTTGGAGGAATCCAAGTCCCTGCAATGCTCCAAGACAACAGAATCAATGTTTAGAGTTGGGTCTGTTAAAATCCATTAAAAAACCCCAAAAATAGATGAAACTTCCTAACTCAGTGAGAGAGAAATGGAGGGAGATAAATTCATTCCTGCAGATGCTCAATCAGCTGGGTCATTTTATTTTTCTCCCTTCTTTTTTTTTTTTTAAATTATTTTAGTCCTTTGAGGCTCCTTCCATTGGAATGGAGTGATCCTGTCAGGGGCTGCAGATCAGCCCAAATCCATGGATCTCCACAGAGAGGAGGATCTTTAATTGGCACTAAAGCAACGAGTGGGCAGCCAAAGATCTATTGATGAAGCCACAAAAAAAAATCAAATATGGCCAATTTTCCCTGGCAAAAAGTTGAGGTTAACCCAGATTTCCTCCTCGTTCCACCGATCCCATATGCAAATGAGGGTGACATCAATGTCTGTGGCTAATTGCAATTTTCACAGCACTTTAAGGCAACAGGGATTTGACCACATCCCAGCAAGGCCAAAAAAGCCCCAGTGCTCCTTTTGTGGCCAGCAGGTTGGGATTAAGAGCTTGGCCACTCCTTTAGTTAGGAAACACCAACAATAAATCAATTTCTAGAGAACTGGCTCTCTTGGAAGGGCAAGCAATGAACATTTTTGTAATTCTTGCTCTCCTCAACCTGCCTGCAGTCTGTTCAGATGCCCCCCCCAAAAAATGTAAATACAAAATCTTTCCAAAAATCTCAGGCAGGGGGACACCAAAAAGCCAGGAAGTCCTAAGGCCACCCCACAAAGGAGGTGGGGTAACGGTGGGAAAGACAAACACGCAACCAAGTGCCTAAAAATCAGAATATTAGAATAAAACAACCCAAGAGAGCACCGAACCAAAGGATTTGGTGCTTTAGCCTTGCCCCACGCCCTTCCAGCAAGATCTCCCCACTCCACATCTCTCTGCTCCCTCTTCCTCCACGAGGACCAGGCACCATGACCAGCCTGGGTTAACAACGCTGCTCCCAGGGCTGGAGCGGCAGGGAAACACCAGGAAAAATCCCAGCAGTGCCCAGGGGGGCTGCAGAACTCTCCAGAACATCCAGGCAGGCTGGACAGCCACAGTTTGCTGAGCCTGGCCCATGCCAGAGCCCTCAACCCCACTGAAATCCCACCCCAGACCCATCTGTTGGAGCAGAAATGGCACAAATCATTCAGGCCAGGCTTGTTTTATATGATAAACCTTCTTTTTCTCTCCCTCTCCTCCTATAACTCCAGCCCTGCCTATGATGGAGCAGGGCTGAGCTTGTTTATCTCTCCTGACAAGTGTTGATGCAGTGCTTTTACCCACAAATGCCTCTTTTTGTTTCAGCCTGGGTGTGGGAGGTCTTTTCCTGGTGGAATGGACCAGCAGAGGGGGGGTGAGCAACGAAACACAGGAAAATCAAACCCATAAAGCACTTTGGAAATTTAAATTCATGAATGCCTGGGAGAAATGCAGCCTGCCAGGGGCTGGGTGTAAATCTGTGTGCCTCTCCTTGTGGAAATGGGGATTTGCTGAAATACAGCAGCCAGGCAGGGATGGCGACTTCAACTTGCGTTTGAAATGCAAACCCTGGGGTAGCATTGCCATGGAAGGGTTAAACTGAAACATGGGGTGTCTGTGTGGGACCACGGTGCTGAGCCTCAGCATTCACCAAGGGTCTCTCTCTCCCTGGTTGTTTTTCTGCCCTGGTCAGAAAATTACATAATAGGAGATGTTTCCTGCAGTTTTGGGGGTCTCTGAGTTAAGGGAGCAGCTGGAAAAAGCAGCACCCTGGAAGCCCTCAGGAGCCTCAGCATTCACCAAGGGTCTCTCTCTCTCTCCCTGCTTGTTGTTCAACCCTGGACAGAAAATTACATAACAGGAGATGTTTCCTGCAGTTTTGGGGGTCTCCGAGTTAAGGGAGCCCTTGGGAAAAGCAGCGCCTGGAAGCCCTGAGGAGCCAAATGAGGATTTTTAGGGATGCTTTTTAGGGATCCTGTTGCACTTCTGAGGGGCAGAACTGTGCTCAGGGCAGTGATTCCCTTGGGATTCAATGGCTGATGGCTTTGGAAGGTGAAGATATTTTGTGATGAGCCTTCCCCAGAGCACCCAGGCCCCCGAATTTCCAAGCAAGCAGCAGGGCGGGTGAGGGAGCTGCAGTTTTCTCCAATGCTGCAGCTCACCCCCTAACAAACAACACATTTTCCCACTTCCTTCCTGCCAGTCTGGAGCTCCCATGGAACAGCTCCCTGCTCTCCTCAGTGCCATATTTCCTCCTTCCCACTGCTGCCTAAGTCATCCCAAAGCATCCTGAGCCCTCTGGAACCTCCCACACCCAGGCTGCTCCTCAGCTCTGCTGCTGACACAAACTCCTCTGTGCCTCCTGATCGTGGAAGAAGCTTTAAATAAATAAAGCTCTTTCTTTTTTTTTTTTTTGTCTTTTTTTTTTTCTTTTTTACAATGAATAAACCAGAGCTAAATGAGTGTTGGCCAATATTAACAGAGCTGACTATTGTTGGGCTGTTAATTCATTGCACCTGCCCGAGAGCAGATAAAAAAATCTCTTTATCAGATGCAGGCAATGTTCCTCACTGTACCCAGGGAAGGGTCATGTAAATTCATGAGCTACACTCTCAGGGTTAATAATAAACAAATTAAAAGAGGAGCTGCTCTAATTGAAAAGGAGGGTTCCAATACATTTGCAGCTCCTGTGTGAGTTCATCACTTCTCTCTGCACCCTGTGCTGGGTTACACTCTGCTCTGGACACTGCTGCAGCCTGTCCTAGAATGCAAATTATTCCTCTCAGAGTGGCTGCTGCTGCTGCTTGGCTCTGCAGGGCTGTTCCAAGGGAGCTTGGCCAGCAAATATCTGCATCTGCCTGGCCAGATGACAGCAGGAGTGTCCCCTGTCCCCAGGGCCAGCATCCAGCCTGCCAGGAGTGCAGCAGGGAAGGAGGCTGAGCATCACAGGAGGGAGGCAAGCAAGACAGGGATGAGGCCACAGGGGAAAAACAGCACCCTGGAATTATTCAGAAGCCAGAAAAGGATTTTTGGGGCTCGCCCTGGACCACTGAGAGATGCAAACCAAGACAGGCAGGGAAAACCAGCACCCTGGAAATACTCAGAAGCCAAATAAGGAATTTATGGGACCACTGAGAGATGCAAACCAAGAAAGGGATGAGGCCACAGGGAAAACCAGCACCTGGAAATACTCAGAATCCATATGAGGATTTTTAGGGCTCGCCCTGGACGGCTGAGAGATATAAACCAAGACAAGGATGAAGCTACAGGGAAACACAGGACCCTGGAATTATTCAGAAGCCAAATAAGGAATTTTAGGGGACCACTGTGAGATTCAAACCAAGCAAGGGATGAGGCCACAGGGAAAAACAGCACTCTGAAAATACCCAGAGGCCAAAAAAGGATTTTTGGGGCTTGCCCTGGACCACAGAGAGATGCAAACCACACCCAGCTCAACCTGTCTCTGTGAACCCAGGCTGCAGAGCTGGCTGTGTGGGCAGCAGTGCAGTGCCACAAGGGTTAAGCCAGGCCCAGGAGCCCCCAGGGCTGAGCCTGGATTGACTTTCTGAGCTGGCAGGCAGAGATGGATGGAGCTCAGGCAGGGCCCCTCGTCCTCAATCATGTCCCATTTCTGCTCCATCAGGAGCAGTGCAAAGCAGGGGAAAGGGGGAGTGCAGCAGCCACAGGGACCAAGGAGGCAACAAAGAACCTGACCTAAAACAAAGGCAGTGCCCAGGCTGGGGACGGTGCCATGGGAATGTCCCAGCACCTCAGGAACCTGCCCTGCCCTGTGTCCCACCACGAGCCCCTTTGGGAGCTGCTCTCACAGGGTGAACAGGATTTCAACAGGATTTCAACAAGATTTCTACAGGATTTCAAGGCTCCAGGGATACCCCACAGCCCCAGCAACCCACCCAAACTCCAGCAAAGAGGAGAAAGCCATGGGCACTCACCCTCTCCCCTGGGTCACCCATCAAGCCCACGGGTCCAGTTGGTCCTGGAGGTCCTGGAAGGCCCTGGCAGAGAAAAGGGGAAAAAAAACCCCTAAGCCACGAGAGAAAATGTGTTATTATTTGTAGCAGATTTCTAGGAGCAGCAGGAAAAGCTCTCTGTTTGTTTTTGCACCACAAAATCCACCCCAAAGCTCCCTCTGTGCACGTGTGTGGCAGATGGGAGCAACAGAGCCCAGGGAGCAGGGGGAAAATGCCACTTACTGCTGGGCCTTCAGGACCAGGGGGGCCTTCCACCAGCATTCCCTGAGCAAGAGGAAGGAAAAAAAAGGGATTAGACACATCCACAAAGGCATTTTGTCCACAGGGAAATGCCCGGTGCTTCAGCTGTTCTTAAATATTTCAGCTCTTGCTGCTGCATGGAGACATCCCAGAGCTGGAGGGTTTGCACTGCCTCTGGATGACTTCTCCCAGAGGTGCAGAGCATCATGGAAAAGCCAAATAATGTGTAATTAAATCCCAAATAATGTGTAATCAAATCCCACAGGCCAGCCCTTACTGCCAGCATCAGCCCCAGCACAGCATCACCTTCCCCAGCATCACCTTCCCCTTCTCCCTGTGCTCAGAGCCAGGGAAAAAGCAAATCCTGGACTTTGTCCAGCCTCGATGGTGCTGGAGCTTGAGGAAAAAAGCTGTTTCTGGCCCTAAAGAGCTTGACAAGAAGTTAGCAATCAAGTTGCAAGGTGGTTTTTAAGTGATTTTTTTTTTCCAGCAGACTGCACGCTGTGATTTCCTCTGTGAACGTAGGAAATCACTGTGTGGGAAAAATTCTGGGATATTGTTACTCCAACCTCTTCAATCTAAATATTTTGTCATCACTTTAGATCAGATCTATCATGCACTCAGGAAAATTAAGGTTTGGTGGTTTCTTGGTTTTTTTTTTTTTCCCCATCATGAGTATGTAAAAGGCAGGAAAGAAACTCCCAATCCACTTGGAAATGCTTTCGAGAAGGTATCAGGGGAATGGTTTGGGAAGAGCTCTGTCCCTTTTATCTCTGAGATAAAGCAGCTCAGGTGGAGTCAGCAATTCCCAGCTCACCTGTGGCAAACAGGGACATTTTTCCTAAGGGATGAAATCCTGTAAAAATCTGTGGATGAGCAGCAGGAGCTGCTTTGGGGTCACCCTAAATTGTTCTCAGGCTCTGGTGCCAAAAGCCTCAGCTGACCCCACTCCAGCCGAGCCGAACGAATCTGAAATGTCTGCAGGAAAATCCAGGCATTCCTGCCCCAAAAAACCACACTCCCAAAGCCCAGAGCAGCAAAAAATAACCTCAAGCAGCAAGCCATGCCCCAGCCCTGCTTCCATCAGGGCTTCTGCACCAAAAAATGCACGGCCAGCTCCGTTCTCTGCCCTTTCCTGGTGTCCACACTCAGCTCCACAGCGTTTCTAAGCTCAGAGAAGAGCTGGCTCCCGCTGCAGCTGGATGTGAGAGGGGGAATTTGCTGCTGCCACCACAGAAAAGGCTCTGCAGCTCCTCACCAGGGAGGAATTCAGGTCATGGTCATGGCCATTGCAGCTGCAGCCATGGAAATATTTCACTGGGTGGGAGTTAGGGCCGAGTTCCACACGCGAGTCCTCAGGGAAACCCCAGAGATCTCAGCACGTGGACACCCCAAAATGATGGATTTTGGATGGATCTTCTTGAGATCCCAGCACGTGGACACCCCAAAATGAGGGATTTTGGATGGTTCTTCTTGAGATCCCAGCACATGGACACCCCAAAACCTATCCTCCTTGAGATCTCAGCATATGAAAAACCCAAAATCCATCCTTGT
Organism: Molothrus ater; assembly: GCF_012460135.2. Lineage (NCBI taxonomy): Eukaryota > Metazoa > Chordata > Aves > Passeriformes > Icteridae > Molothrus > Molothrus ater. The sequence goes on along the minus strand of NC_050497.2, from coordinate 8,567,998 downwards.
TGAGATCCCAGATTATGAACACCCCAAAATCCATCCCAGCATATAGACACTTCAAAATGATGGATTTTGGATGGATCTTCTTGAGATCCCAGCTTATGGACACCCCAAAATCCATCTTTGTTGAGATCCCAGCATATGGACAGCCCCAAACCCATTCTTGTTGAGCTCCCAGCATATGGACAGCCCCAAAACCCATCCTCCTTGAGCTCCCAGCATATGGACAGCCCCAAAACCCATCCTCCTTGAGCTCCCAGCATATGGACAGCCCCAAATCCATTCTTGTTGAGCTCCCAGCATATGGACAGCCCCAAACCCATCCTTTTTGGGACCAGTGGTGGCACATTCTGGTGTGACAGGTTCTAAACCAGGAATTAATCAGGGTGCAGGGAATCCCAGCCCACAGCAGCAGGAGGCTTTTGGGGGGCTGCTGTGAGCACACACGGCACCAAGGCTCTGCTCCCCAGGACACTCCTCCCCAGGGGGAAGGGTCAGGGATAATTGGCCCATTTGGGATGCAAACATCCTTGGCATCTTCCCATATTTATCTGCTGGTTTATGTCGAGCTGGGGCCTTGGGGACATCTGGAGATTCTCCTTGGCAGGAAACCTCCCGTGTTCCCATGGATGTTCATCAATGGGAGCAGTGGGAACATGGCAGGGTTTTAGGGACAGCGCCAGTGAGGTGATCCCATTGAGGGAGGCAAGCCAACCGTGGATTTGGGATTGTCCCAGGGGAAAACAGGGCAAGGGTTCCACTTCAGACACCGCCCACAAGTGAAGCCAACATCCCCAAACCAGCCCAAAACCCTGCTGCAATTCAGAGGTGCTGAGCAAACCCTCCCTAAAAGGGAGCACCAGTGTCCCCCCCAGAAGGACAGAGGGCTCTGAGGAGGTGCCAGCAGCCTGGTGACCCCACAGCTGGGATATCTGGGATCCCTGCATCCCTCCTCTCCATCCCTCCTGCCCCTGCCCTGCCCCGCTGCCTCCAGCAAGTGTCAGCACAGAGCAAGGATTGAAGGACAGCTGGGTTTGAAAGGCAAGGAGTGAAAATCCACCAGAATCCAACTTTGTGCTTGGGTTTTATTTCCCTTCTCCTGCAGCTCCCATCAAAAACTGGGGGAAAAAAAGAAAAAAAAAGAGCTAAAGAGCGCAGCAAATCCGAATTTCCCTGCTCAAGAGGAGCTGCAGGGAGAGGGACAAGGCAGCATTTGGTCTTGTTTACTTTCTGGCAAAAGCCATCCATGCTCCAGTGTTTTGAAATAGCAAAGGCGGCCAAATTCCTTCTGGATGATTAAACTTAACTATTTTGTTTGCTTTGTAGCTTTTCAGGCTGGGTTTCTGCCATCATCTTCGTGGGGTCTGGCTGCCCCCCTTCCCTTCCCTTCCCTTTCCACCCCTCTGATAAGGAAATCGCCAGCTCCTCCTTTTGTTTGCAGAGCGAGAGACCCAGAAAGGAAGAGGAGGAGGGAAAGGGTCAGAAATGTTTTTACAAGGGGCTAAATCAGAGTTTTGAAGCCACGCTACTGCACCCCCAGCACCTGCAGAAATTTCAGGTGAAAGAGGAAAAGGAGGAAAAATTAAAAGGGAAATAATGGCCCGAGGATGACGGGAAGCGCTGTGCTGGCCCTCTGCCAAGGAAAATGAGGTTAATTGAACTGTGGGTGTGCAGCCAGCAGGAGCTCAGCCCGCAGGGACGGGGCTGGGGCAGGTGGGTGCGAGGAGCTGATCCCCAATTCCAGCCTGGGAGGAGCAGGAACGGGGCACCCGGGCATCCTGGCACACAGAGAGGGGAAAAATGGGAATTTACCAAGAGCCTTTTGCTCTGCTCACAGGAGCCCCTGAGGCAGCCCCACCACGAGGCTCCTTCCCCACCTCGGGGTGCTGGGTTGGGCACCCACAGCTTTTGCAGAGGGCACAGGCAGCTGGGAATTGTTCTTTAGAAGGAAAATCAACCTCAAAATCAGGCCAGAAGTACAAAGGAAGAGGGTTCCACAAAGGAAGAGCTGTGGGGCTGTGGAGCTGGTGCAGGAGCAAACCTCTCTCTCCACAGCTTTGTGCTGCAGGGGTTTATTTTCTATCCCTTTTATTCCCACAGGGATAAAATTATTCCCATTGGTGGCCCAATTAAAGCCAGCCCCAGGCTGGGAGCTCAGGGCAGGACACAACCTGGATGCTCCCAAACCCCTGAGGGATGAGAGCTGCCCCCTGCCCGACACTCCAGTCCCAGGTTTTATTTTGCTAAAGGAGAGATTTCATGGGAATTCTTGCACTTCCTTCACGATTTAGGTCATTCCTTGAAGCTTTCAAATAAAATTATATAATTACAGTGGTTTAGATTCAATGAACCAGGGAATTCTTTCATGGGGAGTTTTTCTCCCAGCTGTCCCAATGAGAACAAATTCTCTGCACCTTTTTCCATGGGGAGGGGGGGAAAAACCAACAAAACCCCAAACTCAGGTGCTCCTTACCGGCTCAATGATGGCAGGTTCCCCCTTCTGCCCCTTCTCACCCCGGGGGCCACCAATCTGTGGGACAAGGGAAACACAAACCAGACAGTCAGAGAGGACACTGCCATCATCACCATCATCATCACCATCATCATCATCACTATCACCACCACCAACCCCAGCAGGAACTGGAGATCCTGGCACAACCCTGCAGGAAACACCCAGGGCATCTCCTCCTTGTTTAAATACAAGTTGCAGGTGGGCGAATCCTGGTTGTTTTTTTGCACTAATTCTGCTCTAAGTTATGGAAGGACCAACATTTTGAAGCAGAATGCTGCTGGATGGAGCAGAAAGCCTCTCACCCCTTCGTAGATGGTGTCCTGGTTGGCTGGCATGCCTGGGCCAATGTCAGGAGAGGCTGTCCGGTCGTAATAACTGTCATAATAATTCCCATCATATTCCTTTATGGTTTCCTCAGTGAAATCTTTGTCCAGGTCATCCCCTCCTTCAGCAGCCTGGAGAGGAAAGAGCAGCAATGGGTCAGGCTGGAGTTCTCTCCATGCTGGAATATTAATTGCTGTTAGATCAAGGGGTTGACTTTTGTAAAATGGGGATGCTTTATAATAACAGTGACAAGGGGAAAACCCGGGGAAAAGTTAAATTCTGGAATTTTTAAGTCTCCTGTGACTTCTCCAACAGCAGGAAGACAGATGGGAGCAGCTTCATGTCAAATACACACCCTGGCTTTCCCTGGGATTTCTTCACTGATCCCCAGTAAAACACTGAGAGTAGAAAAGCTGGAGTGAGGAAAACACAACACAGCACAAAGCTTGTGTCAGGAGGACCCTGCAAACTGAAAATGCCTGAAGGAAGAGGTAATGGAAGTTTCAGGCTCCAAATCCTCCTCATCTCTCACAGCCCCTGTGCTGGAGACCCTGGATTATCAAGGCCAAGGAGTCCCACATCCGTTCCCAGATTTCAGATGCACACCAAACCCAGGATGTGTCACTGTCAGTGTCCAGTTACACAGGAAATGTGGAAAAACCCAAGTTCACTTCTGCGAGAGCCTCCTGTTTGTTTAGTCTGGGATCCAATCTGCGCCTGGGCCCATCCAAGGAGCAGAAGTTGTTCCAAATCCGGTGCCTCAACCCCTGAATCCTCTCAGAATCCCTTCAGATGCCACGGAGCACAGCAAGGACATCCAGACAAGGCTCAGAATTTCCTTGCTGCTCTCCATCTCCCTGTGCTCCCAGCAGCCTGGCAGGCTCAGCCCTTTGGCACCCCTCGCTCTGAGCAGCCTGCAAAGAACAACATGTGCTGCTGAGCTTGATTTGGTTTCTTCCCTACCCAGGTAATGACCAAAATAGTCCAGGAATTGAATTCTCTCCAGTGCTTCCTAGAGAAAGAGCTCCTCACTACTACAGATTCAAAGTCACTTCAGTGTCATCACAACTTCCAGACTTCTTTCTGTGCCAAAACTGCTCAGGAGTCATAAACATGAACATCTGGGTCTGAATTCAGGAGGTTTTAAATTAAGATTAAACCTAGAACTAAGGTACTCACCAGCCCACCTTCTCTTATATCTGCAAACACCAACTGGCCTTGGCAGAAATTATACTTTGGCAATTATTTAATTAGAAAACTTGGAAAAGCCAGGATTGTTTTTCCTTTGGGCTGGTTCAAATGGATCTGTTGCTATCACACCCCTGCCTTTTATCCTGGCTGAAATATTTCACCTGGTTCTGCACTTTGAAACCTTAAAACCCTAATCTAAAAAATCTCATCTGCCTCTAAGGCTTTGAGGATAACAGCAAATTACATGAAATGAATATCAAAAATGTCTGGTTTGATATTTTAATTGAGGTCCTCAGGTCTATTTGCATGGAAAGATGATATTTGGAGTAAGTGGGCAGTTCCCTGCCTGAGCTTTCCTCCTCTATTTCCTTTCCTTAACAACTAAAGTGGCCCTTGAAGCCTCTTACTTCTTCTCCCACTTTTATATTTAATGCCCCTCTATCCAATCTTTAATTCCTCTCTCTTAGAAATCCAAGCTTGGCCAAGGATTTCGGGCTCTTGGTCAGGAAATGGAAAACTTTCCCATCCATGGGTTCCCTCCTGTTGTCTCCCTCAATTCCTGGAGCCTTTTCCTTTCCTCCCTGTGCATCATTTTGGGCTCTCCAATCTCCTCCACCACATTTTGGCTGGACTGGATCCCCCCTGCCCTTGGATCTGCACCTGCCTCTCTCCAGCTGCTCAGATCTTCGCTTGGACACTTTCCCTGACACCTTTTCCCTCAAATCTCCACCTCCAGGGATCCTGGCCAACTTTTGCTGTCTCTTTTGCCAGTCCTGAATTGTGACAGCCCCACAACAAATTATTCTCCACTGGAGAAAGCACCCCCAAGCTTTTCCTGGGAATTAGGATGGGATTTGGAAGCATTACAGAGACATGGGATGGTGTGGGCTGGAAGGACTTGAAAACTCATCCAGTTCCAAACCCTTGCCATGGGCAGAGGCATCTTCCACCAGAGCAGGTTGCTCAGAGAGCAATTCCATGTTCTCCCACCTGTGATTCCCTTGCTGCTGCTCCTGGGTAATGAAGGATTTGCCCATTTAATGCCATTATTTCCTTGCTCTGTGAGCCCCACAGCACCCAGCTCCCCAAAAATTCATCTCAGTCTCACCGACATTCACCTATTTCAGCATCAACATCAAAAGCAAGAACTTAAGCACGGGGGGGGGTCTCGAGTGCAGCATTTCAGCTGGAGGATATTGAAGTGTGGAGAGGTAAAAGTTCAATATTCCAGCAGCAAAAGCTGTGGGGTTTGGGCTGATCCCAGCCCTGAGAAGATCCATGCACAGAATAAAGGAGTTCACTCCACGTGGATGCAGCAGTTTTGGAATCAAGGCTTTGTTCCAGTGTTGAAATGTTGTGTTTTTTTAAAATAAAACAAACTGAAAAACATAAAAATGCTTTTCAGGGAAAATGGCAAAATGAAAAATATTGATGTTCTCCAGCAAATCAACATTTTAAGGATTTATATTAATAACTTTGGGATAAAAGGCTTTTACTGAGATTTTAACAGCAACCCTCATTTTTCTTTTTTGTCAGACAACCACTTCACCCCAGGAAATGCAGATGTCAATATGAGCAGCTTTTTCCAGGGGAATAATCCTTAACCAAATTCTAAATATCTGCGTTCCCCACCCTGAAAAATCTGGAGTGAAAACATTTTCCAAGAAACTTCCTCTCCCTGCAGCTGCCTGAACCACTTATGGATTTACCATCTGGCTGCTCCCGTCCCCTTTGCTTCCAGGGCTATGAAACAGCAGAATTAATTGAAAAAAAAATTAAAATTAATGAATTAAAATTACATCAGTCTCATTATAGGTGACGACAGTGCTCGTGGGGAGCTCAGCTTCCACTGCATTTTCAGTGAGGCCACCCTGGGGATCGATTTCCTCGTTGTAGTTGATATCCTCATAGGGCATGGGAGTAAAATACTCCTCGTTGATGGTCTCGTAGTTGTACTCATCAACCAGGGGATCATCCACTGCTCCATCCTCCTTGGCCTGCTTCCCGGGGTTCCCTCTCTCAGGGGGTGCTGTGGGAGCTGGATAATCCTGTCACACGTGGGAAATAAAGCGCCACAATCAGAGCAACAAAATCGTTCTGCATCATCCTCCCCTTTACAAAGGTTCAGCGCCCACACCCCTGCCAGGACCTGCCTCAGTACCTGCTTGGTTTCGGGTTTCTCTCCAGCAGCCACTTCAGGAGGGCTGGGTTTGGTGGTGGGGGTTTCTGGTTTGACAGCTTCATCCACGTCCTCGTAGTAAGGGTACTCGTAGTAGTAAGTGTCACCTTCTCCCTCCCCGTCCGTGTACTGCAGGGAGAGGAGGAGAAGCAGGAAATGAGCGGGGAGCACCCAGCGTGTCCCTGCCAGCTCCTGTGGACATCACAGCTTTGCACCACGAGTCTAGATGGGATATTTGGGAGAAATTCCCCCCTGGAATGGGTCACCCAGAGCAGATGGGGCTGCTCCATCCCTGGAAGTGTCCAAGGGGATATTTGGGAGAAATTCTCCCCTGGAATGGGTCACCCAGAGCAGCTGGGGCTGCTCCATCCCTGGAAGTGTCCAAGAGCAGGCTGGATGTGGAGGAATGTGGGATTGCAGGATGCGACGCTGCCCTGGCAAGGGATGGAATCTGGTAAACTTTAAGATCCCTCCAACCCAAACCAGTGACTCCATGATAGTTTTTCAACCTTGGGTTGCTGAAACCTCCCAGACCTGCCACACCTGAACTCCCTGAGAGAGGGGCAGAAAGCCCCCGAGCCCCGTGGCCGCTCTGGCACCATTCCTGCACTCACAACGCCCCTGTGACTGCCCAGCCACCCCAGGCCTGCAGGCTGGAGGCCTTGGAGGAGCAGATCCTTGCAGCCTTGCCCACAAGGCATCAGTCACTCACTCTTGAGCAAGAAACCCAAACAGAGGCTGGTTCCAGGCGGGCACGGCCCCGCTCCTCGCCAGCCCAGCTCTCCCTGGCAGCGGCCGCCGGCGCGTGGAGCTGCTCCTACATTGAGCAACACAGCCTCGGGACAAGCCAGCTCTTGTTGGACTGCTGGCTCCAAAAGAGGAGTTTTATTTTCCTGCTGCCACAGATTTCCACCAAAGTGCTGTTTTATTTGTGCTATTTATTGTTTCTGCAGAAGCGCTGGCGGAGTGGCCGCGGCGCTTGCCCGGGGCTGTGCCTCGCCGTGAGCATCCCAAAGCCCTGCTTAGGTGCTGGATTAATTTAATCCCAAAGATAAACTGGCAGGGCTGATGACATTACTGGTTTGTGGGGATTCCCTGACCCTGCAGGTCTGGGCTCAGCTGAAAGCAAATCAGCCCTAGAGGATGTCAGGATGCCAGACAGCAACTGCAGCGAGCCGAGACCTCTTTAAAAAGGGCAAAATTCAGGTGATGCTCATTAAATTCAGCCACACCCAGACATTTCTGATTGGGCAGCAAACATGCAAATGCACCCTCCACCAGCCTTTTTTATAGTGTTTCCTTTTTTTAAGGAAAAGGCCTGGGGTGAACCCTTCGTACAAAAATTATTGGGCACAGCAGCTCCCAGGGATGACTTGGAAGCATTTCTGCCAAAATGAGATTAAAAGGAAATCCAGGGGAAAAATGGTTCTCCCTCCTTTAACACCCGTTGTTTCACAGAATATTGAGAAATAACTGTTTAATCCTTTTACAAGTCCAACAGCATAACTGGAAATTTAGAAACAGGTGCTGATCTGGACAGGGCTGGAGCTGCTAGGGAAGGTCAGTAATCCACACTTGGCTCACATTGTCTCTCCTGTGTTTCTGAGCTCCAAAAGGATGTTCCTTTGAGTCTCTGGAAACGGAAGGAGCTCAGAAAGAAGAGAAACTCCCAAGATCCAAACCCAGAACGTGCAAATCCTAAAAACAATCCCTGTCTTGGACGCTGGAGACAAGTCGTGGGGAAGCTGAGCACGAGGAAGGAGCCACGTGTTTGAGAGGGTGAAATAAACCCAAATATGGGTGGTTACAGCCCAAACCCTCCGCAGAGACTCACGTATTCATCCTGGTTGGGGTCCTGGGACTGGGGGGAGTCGGGGATGGCGGTGTCGCAGTCGGGGCTGTAGTGCTCGCAGTACTCCAGGGCTGCCCGCGGGTCCGCCACGATCAGGAGCTGCTGGATGTCACCCTGCAGGGAGGGAGCACAGAGGGTCAGAGGTGGGTGCTGCTCCTGCAGGCACCAGCCTGGGGCTGCGATCAAAGCCAGAAACACAAAGAAACGGAAAGCAGAACGCGTGGCAGGGCCGCCTTCCTGACAGGGGCACATCCCCTGCGATGAGCCAGGGGAAAAGCTCCATGTCTAGGGGAGCAGCTGCTTCTCTTGGGCTGCTCCACGAGGTGTGAACCCACCGTGCTTCATGCCCAGCCCAAAATCCACCTCCCCAAAACACAAATCACCCAGTACAACAGCGCTGGCAGCCCCAAGCAAGGCAAGTGCAGGAAAAATAAAAATAAAAATAAAAGGGCTTTGTGCCCCCCCCCCCAAATCAGCAATAAAACAACTCCTTTCCACCTGGTCCTATGCAGGGCTGCAAAGTCACCTTGGCCAGTCCCAAAAGCTGCTTTTTGGCCTCAAAACTTCTCTGCTTCTCCCACCCCACCAGCTGGTCTCATATCACCCCCGGTTTTTTTTGCATCTTTCCTTACCTCTATGTTCCACCCACAACAGACACAGCCAGAGATTAGAAATGCATCTGATAGACCCAGAAAAGAGCCAAAGGGAGGCCTTTTTATACTAAAACCCAGGTGCAGAGGAAGCTCATTAGGCACCAGGGCTGGTTAATGGAGCAGCTGCTCCCTGAAGGCCGACACAGCCACAGCCAGAAGGTCAGAGCAGAAATTGCTCTTGAGTTTCCTAAAGAGCCACCACGCTGCTCAACCACGATGCCAAAATCCAGTTCATTCAGCAGACAGTTACATAAGACTTTACTACTTGGATGCTTAGAGCTGATACTTTAATTAGGGGAGGGAAAAAAAAAATTCTTATTTAATAATAGACAAACAAGGCTAAAGCATCAGGGGGAAAAGCAGGAGCCTTACAGCAAAACTGGGAGGATGATTTGGGCGGTAATAGGAACCAGAAGCTCCAAAGGGAGCCTGGCCAGACTGGCAAACAGCCCTGTGGAAAAGGATATTTTTGAAATTTTGGGCCAAATCTGCCTTGGTGTGACTGGATCATGGACTTGCCCACTGACTTGCCCCCAAAAAAGGGAATGCTGCTAACATTTTGGGCAGAGATCTGCTGGGCAAGGAGCAGCTCAGAGCTGCCTGGAGCTCCCTCCTCCATTCCCAGGTTGTCACTTCCCTCCCTGCAGCAGCTCAGGAACATCTGGGCACCTCTCAGACCTACCCCAGTCACCCTTCAAAGAGCATTCATTGAAGCTCATTAGTCATTGTTTCCAGTGAATAACCTTTACAAAATTAACAGAAATGTCTGCAAAGCGGGTTTCAATTTTCCACTTTTAAAACAAGAAACATCTTTCTTTCCCTTTCCCTTTTCTTTTTTTTTTTTTTTTTTTTTTTTTTTTTTTTTTTTTTGTTAATATAAATCCAGTCCTGCCATTACTATTCCAGCTTTTTCTTTTGCAATGTAACCACCAAAACTGGGCTAAGATTATTGGGGAAATGAAATAGTCCAAGATTGAATTTTTTTTTTTATTTTTGTAAAATATTTCCTTTTATCCAAGCAGCTCTGGCCACCACCTGCCCATGGGACCCATTGGTCCATGGTGGGACCTCCAGGACCCCAGGTCCTGGGGGTGTTATGGGGTTACTCAGGCCATAAATTATAAAACCATCCCTGTCCCCAAAGGCACTCCAGAGCTCCAAACCTGTTCCTTTGGATTTCCCTCCAGCAGGGAATACCCAACTCGACCAAGGAATCTGTGGCTGATGTGAAAAATCTTCCAGCTGCTATTTCGGCCCCCAGGACCTCAGCCAGCCCTCCCTGACACCTCAGCTAAGCCACTTGGGCCCTCCTCTCCCTCAGGTGCTTAAAGCTCCCAGTTTTCCATGGGAAGATGGGAAGTGCCTGGCATTGCTGGGATAAGCTGAAATAAAGCAGCCCCAAAGCAGACCTGGGACTTGTCTCCAAGAGGCAGGGGAGGCTGAAAAAGCTTTTTCTCCCTGATAAGGTTGGATTTACACCTCATGGAGAGCTGATAGGCTGCATCCCATAAGCGAGCAGGGCTGGAGCTGCGTTTCCTCAAGGAACAGATAAAGCAAGGAAAGGCATCCTGGCTAAACACAGTGCCAAAGGTTAAGCAGAAGAGAATTTGCTAAAGCTGGGTTTGTTTTTAGTCTCAGCTGACGGCAGCTCCTGAGCTATGCATGGGGAAAAACCTTGATCCCACCCTGCCTGGGCATCCTCAGCCTTGGAGAATATGAAAAACAAAACCACCTGCAAATTCCTGCAGAAAACTGAACCTCAACACACCCAAGGACAGCGTGGGCCCCACAGTTTGTGCTGGGTGAGAGGGGGAGGCTGAGCAGGGGAAGCTTCCTGCTCATTCTGGGTCAGGAACTTGGGGAAATCAGCGCACAACTGAATAAATGTGGGACGTGGGGAGCGCCAGGAAAAAGCATCAGACGGCTCCGCCAGAGCTCACCACGCTTCACAGGCTGCTGCTGCCCCTCTCCTTTTCAAACCCAGCCAATCACCCTGCCCAGAGCTCATCCTTGGCTTGTTCCAGCCTGAAAAATGCAGGAGAACCAAGGCTGAACTAATGCAAAATGCAGGAGAACCAAAGCGGAACCCAGGAGAACCAAGGCTGAACAATGCAAAATCCAGGAGAACCAAGGCTGAACCAAAGCAGAACCCAGGAGAACCAAGGTTGAACAATGCAAAACCCAGGAGAAGCAAGGCTCAAACAATGCAAAACTCAGGAAAACCAAGGCTGAACTGATTCAAAATCCAGGAGAACCAAGGATGAACCAATGCAAAACGCAGGAGAACCAATGCAAAACCCAGGAGAACCAAGGCTCAAACAATGCAAAATCCAGGAGAACCAAGGCTGAACCAATGCAAAACTCAGGAAAACCAAGGCTGAACTGACTCAAAACCCAGTTTTGAATCTCCTTGCAGGAGAAGCAAGGCTGAACCAAAGCAGAACCCAGCAGAACCAAGGCTGAACCAATTCAAAATCCAGGAGAACCAAGGCTCAAACAATGCAAAATTCAGGAAAACCAAGGCTGAACTGACTCAAAATTCAGGAGAACCAATGCAAAACCCAGGAGTACCGAATTAGGGACAACTGAGAGCCCAAACTGGGAGCACCCGAGGTCCAGCACAGAGGCTGAGCAGCTCAGGGGAGGGGGAAAGGAGGAGAGCTCAGCCCATTCATCTTTGTTTCACTCTCAGCAAGCGCCCAGCACCGGGGGATACCCCGTGCTAACACTTGTAAAAAGCAGCCAGGAGTAAAAACCTTGTTAGCGAGATTCCCAGTCAATTGACCTCATCCCTCAGCAGCAAACAATAAAAGGGGCTAATTTAGGCTGCCATAAAAAGCCCCACTATCTGCACCTCACAAAAGCTGCACAAAGCTCTGCTGTCAAGAGCCCCATTTCTGAGATTTAAAAAGCAACTTTCAATGGAGCCAGCCGCGCTGGGAGGTTCGGGAGCCTTTTGTGTCCTCTCCAGTGTGCTGCTGCTAATAAATTGTGCCCAGGGACCCAGGGATCCTGCCTGGCAAAGGGGAGCCAGCCCTGCTCCCATTCCACCCTCAAGTGTCCGTTTGTTTCCCTGGTTTGGTCACAAACCAGCCCAAAATCTCCTTCCCAGCTGGATTTTTGCAGCACTAACAAAGATCCCGTTAATCCACACGCATGGATCGGTGTGGGACAGGGTTTTCCAAGAGAGACAACTGAAAAATGCACCAATAAAGGGGTTTAAAGGCCCGAGCAGCCAAATCAAAGACTTGTTTTCAAGTAATGAGTTATTTCAGGCAGGGAGCAAGACGGAAACACTCTGCAGTTGCTTTGTGGAAGTCACCAGCAGCATCCCCCAGCCACCCACACAGTGGGTAAAGCTCTTTTTTGGCCTGGCAATGAGTTGGGCAAAAGGCTCAAGGAAGTTCTCCAGTGCCTGGAGCACTTGGTAGCATCCAGAGGCTGAGCTCAGTTGTGTTTTGCTGGCTTAACAAAAAAAAAAATTTCAAGCGGAGAATAAAAAATTCAATTTTTTTTTTTTTTGCCTGCCAATAACCACAATTGTATAGATTAGGAGAGGCAGCGCTTAAAAGGAAGGGATAAATCCCACTTTGGCCTTTATTCCTAAAACTTCTGGTGCAGAGGAAGAGGCAGGACAGCACATTTCTGAGCAGGACCGTGAGTTGTGAGGGTTTCATTTGCTCCACCAGACAGATGGAAGTGCTAACTGTCAGGAGCAGTAAGGATCTGCCTGACATTTATGGTAAAGCCATTTATGCCTGATGACTCATTTGCTTTATGGATTAAGTTCCATCAAAGCCAGTTTAACTCAAGTCCCCAGCCAGCTCCCAGACAAGGCTGGAAAAGCTCTTTCTGGAGCATTTTTTAACACTTATTCTATATGCTTGCAAAAAAAAATGTCACATCACTTCCAATGACATCAACTTCAAGAACTCAGAGGAATCGTTGTGGTTCAATGAAAAATAAACCAGCTGGAGAGGAGGATCAGAGTGACTTCATCTGGCCCTGGCAGCAGCTCCCTAAATCCTGGGATTCTTCAGGGCTCCCACTGTTCATTAACTGGACTCGGGTTAGGGCCTCACCCCAAAACTCTGAGATTCAGCGTCCCTAAGGGAAAATCCTGCTGGATGCTGGAAACTCCTGCATTTCAACTGGAGAAACACAGGCCCAGGGTGAAGGGTGATAATGTAAAATCTTCCCAATTATTGGGAATCACTGAAGTTTATCCTGACAAACTCCCTGGCTCCATAACCCCAAACCCAGGCAGAGGCTGGAGAGGGGCAGGGGTTCAGTGCAGCTCCAGGATGAAGTGGAAGCTCAAAAACCCCTAATCCCTGTCTTGGAGCCAGCCTGGCAGCCCTCAGCTGTTCCACTTGATAAATCCTGTCACCAGCACTTCCCAGGGATTCTCACAGCCCAGCTCCAGCCTGGAGTGGTGTTGGAGACATCAGCAAAGGCCCAGGAACCACCACAGCTCTGCCACGGGGAAACCCCAAAAATCAGAGGTGCTCAGAGCATCCCAGAGTCCCTCCTTGAAACAGCAGCTCCAGGAAAGCAGCAAAAATGCAGCAAAGGGGTCAGACAAAGCCTCAGCATCCCCCCAGTCCCTGTCCCCATGTCCTGAGCCCTCTCCTGGCCAGGAGTGACCCCACAGACAGAGCAGCTGCTGCCTAAAGAGCTTCCTTTGGGCACTGCAGCATGGGAAGGTAATTGTTGAAAGTTTGGCTAAATAATAATGAATTTAAAAGAGAAAAGCTTGACTCGCACGCAGCTGTGACTCAGCTACACATTGCTGGTGGTTTGGCTAAATCCAGCTGGGTGTTTGTGTCCCCATCCTGCTCAGAGGGGCTGCAGGGCTGGATGGGGCTGCTCTGGGGTTACCCCAAGAACAGCTCCTGCTGCTTTGGGCACTCACACAGGAGCCTCTGCCCAGCCCTTTTTGGAAAAACCAGGTTTAATTCAGCAGAGCTGAGAGAGAAAAGTGTCACCAGCACAAAATGTGGCTCCAAACCCTCTTGAGAGCTGGGGAAAGTTTCTGTTTTTCACTGCATCTCTGTGTGGGGACCACAGTGAAGCCCTGGGACCAGGGATGCTCCTGGCTCAGCCTGGGCTGGGGGTGCAGCACTGGGCTTAGGGTTTCCCTGGGGTCCCCACACAGAGATGCAATGAAAAAGAGAAACTTTCCCCAGCCCTTGAGAGGGTTTGGTGCCACATTTGATGCTGGTGACACCCTGAGCCCAGTGCTGCAGCCCCAGCCCAGCCCGGGCAGGAGCATCCCTGATTTTGGGCTTGCAGAGCACAAACTCTGCAATTAGCACAGCCCACGAGCTCTTCCCCTGCCCACAGCAGCAAGAGGAGCATCAGCGCTCTGGCTGGGTGCTAATTAACCTCTCTGCTAATTGCCCAACCTTTCTGTTTTACAGTCCCAGGGAGGAAGGCCGTTTCCCATCCTGTGAGGATCCCCGAGCTCGCTGCTCCTCCTGCCTGCTGGGCTGGAAGGAACGGGCCAGGGAAGTGTTGTCCCCTCCTTGTCCCCTCCCCTGAAGCCTGGCACCTCTCCATGCTGTCCCCAACACCCAGCCCTGCCCCAACACGAGACCAGATCCTGTTTTTCCCCCCATAGCTGCTGCATCCTTGGACCTGCAGCCTCGTGGCTGTGGTTTAAAATTCAATTAATCGATTCAATTCAATCCTGCCTTAAAATGAAGAGGTTTTTTGGAGCAAAGGGCTGCTTGCAGAGCCCACAGAACACCTGAGGTCTGCCTGTGTGTGCCATCCCAAACCCAGCTGGGGAGCAGCTCAGCAAGGACTCCTGGCTGGAAGGGAAGGACAGGCCATTCCCTGAGCGGGGAACAAAAGCCAGATGGCTTTGCTAATTCTGGAAAGCTCTCCTGAAGGAGCTGTCGCTCTGCCAACACCCAAATACCCGTCAAGGACTCCCTGGCAGGGCAGGAGGCAGCAGCACAAGGCCCATTTCCAGGTGGACACTTCCCACCCAATCCCAGAGTCAAAAACCCTAAATAACCCTAATAACCCTAAAGCAAACACAGCCCTGAGCTCCCCCTGAGCACCCTAGCAGTGCATTTCTCCAGGGGTTTTTCTTGGTTTTCCAAGCTGGAAAAGGCACTTTGGGAAGGGCACAGCACCCCTCAGCAGGGCGGTCACAGCCAGCCCTCCCTCACGGGGGGACAGAGCCAGGCTGCACAAGCACCACAGCTGGGATTTTCTGGAGAAAATGGAAGATTTGAGGTGGGGAACACAAGCAGGAAAAAGTGGAGAGAGGTTTGAGCGTCCTGTCCCTGCATGCTGGGCCTGGCAGGTCCCTCCCAGGCAGGGGATGTGTCCAGCTGTCCCCTGACTCATGTCTGGGGCTCCAAACCACCAGACGTGGGCTGTGCGCTCCCCTTCACAGCACAAAAGTGGTTTATTAGTGGTTTTTTTTTAGCTTTTGCTGCAGGGAATTCCACCAGAGAGCAGGACCCACCCTGAGGAAAAATGATTCTGTGGCTTCTGGTTTTCCTCCTGGCTGACATCAGCCCTGGGAGCCTGGTGGCATCACCACTGCAGCCCTTTGGGACCAAACATTGGCAAGATTTGGGGTTTCGCTTCCACTTCGCTTTCCCTGCTTTTCACTTTCCTTTTCCCCCCTGCTTTTCACTTTTTCCTTTTTTCCAGGTCCTTCTTAAAGCTGGATTTCTCTGCATCTCACCTCAGTGGGACGGGGAGGTGCAGCCAGGGAAAAGCAGCCAGGCAGTGGGGACTGCAGGAAAAGGAAAAGGCAGCCAAGGTGCCTTAAAAAAATAACAAAGCTGCTAAAAAACACCTCAAGAGAGAGAGAGAGAGAGATCCTTAAATCAACAACCTGCTCAGCCACTCTGCTGGGCTATTTTTATGTATTTATGTCTGTTGAACAAACCACAATTTATCTCCTGGGGTTTCTGGGTGCAAAACAATCAGTTCTGGCCACAAAAAGCAGGATGGGGCTGCAGGCCCAGTCTGGAAGGGTGGCTGGACTGGGAGAGGGGCTGCTGGGACAAAAGGCTGCTTTATATTTCCCTGCTTCCCTCCACCCTGGCCAAGCACTGTGTGCTAGCACAGGCAAAAATCATTTGAGGCAAAAATAATAGGAGAGGCAAAAATAATAGGAGAGATTTCTGCAGCTCTTTTGCAAAAAGAGGGGGAAAAAAATAATGGCACAGTTCAGGTTTTTAAAGGGTAAAGAATGGAAAGAAAGGAAAGAAGAAGCCCCTGCCAGTCCCACTCCTCTCCACCCCAATAAAGAGAGAACATCACAATAGGAAAATGAAACTCGAGAGCAAAGTCAGCCTCTACGTTTGCAAAACGAGCAGTTTTGAACTTTTCTTTTTTGAATTGTGTGCTCTGAGCAGATGGCCTGAGCCCCCCCAGCAGATCAGGAACACATGTGAAGAACCAGCAACCTGAACCACAGGTTTTTATTAAGCTGCAGTTCAGATTTCATCCCACTGAAGTGAACATTGTCCCTCTGCAGCAGCAGCTGTGGGGTGGCTGCCCCTCAGAGGGGCTTTGCAAATGTCCTGGGTGTCCCTGGGTGCTGATAACCCTGAGGGATCTCAGGGATGCCGTGGCTACCTGGCTGGGGCTGATCTTGGCTCTCTAATTCTGGATATTTGTCCCTGTGACACCTCCAGGTGCCAAGCAGTGCTGACTTCAACAGCTCCTCCACTGGGAGAGGGAAAAAAACCTGCCAGATTTGGGTAATTCTGGGGGATTTGTGTCACTCTGCAGGACAGGAGCTGGGGCTGGGTTCTCACTGGGTTGTGAACCTCACACTGGATCTAATTTGGATCTGATTAAGCCATGCACAAACCAAGCTTGACTGGAAGAAAGAATTCCTCTGCTGGCTTAGTTTGGAGCTGCTGGGCAAAGCTGAACCTCCCATTTCAGGGGGAGAAGGGAAGAAAAAAAAGGTAAAAAAAACCTGCCTGCAGAAAACCCTCCCAAACTCCCATGAACACAGCACAGAGCCTGAGCTGCTGCTCCCCCTGTCCAGTTTGGACTGAAAGAGGGGAAACTGGGTTCTGAGAGGAGCTGGAAGGAGAGGAAAGCAGGTTTGGGGTGTGCTGGGCACAGCCACACCACAGGGAAGGGGATGATGGGCTCAGAGCTGGGGTAGGTTCAAACCTCTCCTGTCTGGGGCTTTAATGGGGCCTCCAGGCCCAAGCAGTTCATTTCTAACCCCTACAAGGAGCTCAGGCAGGACTGGATCTCTCCCTGCAAGGATCCTACCCAGAGGGGAGAGTTGGAGTAGAGCTGTTGTAGGCATTTCCTAGAGGGAAACACCTTCACCAAAGGAGCAAAAACCAGTTTGTAAACCCAGTTTACAGCTGCTAAATATTCACTTCATGGGCAGCAGGAACCTGGGGGAGAGATTTCATCTGAAGCTTTAAAGGCAGCCATGAGGAAGCTCTCTCTTCTCATGAATTCATTAGGATAACCCTGCATTTTTTTGGCTGCTTTCCCCCCAAAACCAAGCCCTGGGTGATGCCTGTGTGCAGCCCCAGGTGTGTCTGTCTGTCCCAATAATTCTTCTGTCTGATGGCTGATTTCAATCACTTCTGACAGGGAAAAGAGGCTCAGGATAATTAAACTGCTATAAATGTCATGGAAACAGACAGCTCAGGAAAAGAAATCCTCCCAGAGCCTTGGCTGTGCTGAGCCCTCCTCTGATCAGACCCAGGCACTCACCAAACATCTCTTTAATGTCCCCACCACCCCTTTCATGTCCCTACCAGCAGCTGAGGGAACCACAAAGCACAAATTAGAAGGGATCTAGGCCTGGCTGATCCCAGAGCATCTCTGAGCTTCCCAATTCCCACAGCTGCTGGAAAAACATGGGCTGAGGCACCACAAAATGAGCACTTTTCCTTGCCTTTGTGCCTACCCATGGAAAAAACAAAATAAAACAAAACAAAACATTTTCCTCAATTTTCCAGCCCCAAGACAGATGGAGGAGGGAAGGGAGCATGCCCAGGTCTCAGCTAAGGCAGATTCCAGGGTTTTGTGGGATTTCCAGAGGGATTTCAGCAGATCCAAGGGTTTTTGTGGGTGCCTGTCAGCAGCTCCAGGCTGGCACTGCCACCTCAGATGAGCCTTTCCAGCGGCTGCTCCATCTGCTCTCAACACACTTGGAATCCCTTCCTGCCCCCTCCAAACACTCCCTGGAGTTATTTTTCTTCCCCCCCCCCCACTCTGTGACCACACAGCAGCCTGGCACTCTGTGATTTCTGCCTTCAAACTCCTCATTTGGTGGCTCCAAATCAGCATTTCTGTCGTTGTGCACACAAATTACAGCCCCGAGAATAGAGGCCCCACAATCACCGTGTGCTGAGCTCTCGCTGCTCTCACATCCATCCTTTGTGGTGTAAAACCCTTTAACCCTGCACAGCTGGTTTTGCCTTCTCCCCCCTCCAGAGGATAAATTCCTAGTGGGAATCCAGAGGATGACTTTGAAAGGAATCCTTGAAAAGCTGCTCAAAACTGAGTTTTTCAGGGTTTTTTAAAATCAAGGCACCTTCCATCTGTTTATAATATTAAACCCACCTCCCGTGAGAGGGACTTCATAGCAAGAGATCCCTCAAAACCCCAAAATCCATCCCTCAGATACCTCTCCAGAATTCAAACATGGAGGTTTTTTTACCCTTTTTTTGTAGTTATTCTCTATTCCAGAGCTTTAACAAACCACCAGTGTGAAAAACCCCCTCAGCAGCAGTTTTTCCAGCAGTTCCTTCCCATTATTTTCCAACAGGAGCTGATTTGGCTCAGGTACATTCACACGGAGTGGTTTTGTTCCCTAATTGAAGCATCGAGTCAGATTATGCTTCTGAAGCAGCAAATGAGACTATTCACCAAAAAAAAATCTCTTTATCCTTGCTCAAAACGTTTGCTTGCCTGGATATGCTTATGAAGAATAACTCAGGGAGCTCCTAAAAATGGGATTTTGCAATTTGAGCCTCATCCTGACAGTCAGGAAACGAAATTTCCATGCAGGGACAAAGCAGTGGGACAGGGTGACACAGTGGTGCTGTCCCTGAGAGCCACCCCGAGTGTCCCATGTGCCAAGCAAGGCTCAATCCCATGGACAGCATCCCAAAAACCTCATTTAGACCCTCTGGAAAGCTGCATTAAATCATGGCCTGCACATTGTGGGAGGCATTTACATAAAGGAGCAGAGGGTCAGCCTGACCTTCAGTGTCCAGTGTGGAAATTTCAAAAAAAAAAAAAAAAGAAAAAGAAAAAGAAAAGAAAAAAATCCCACAAAAGCCCAGCCCAGGCCTGTGCAAACTGAATGGGGCCAAATGAATGGCTGGCATTGTGTGCCCTGCTGTGCCAGCCCTGGAACTGGCACTGAATGAAGCTGGGATGGGCAGAGGATGGGGCCAGGAGCAATTCTGAAAGAATCCCCTGGTTTTGTGTGAGGGGTACCCCAAAGGACACCCACACTCAATGCCCTGCGCTCACAGGCCAGCCTCAAAAAGAGATTTTGCTCCATTTTCCTCATCCCACTCATTAGGGATCCCTGGAAGAAACCCAAGGCCCCATTTCCCCTTGTCCTCCACTGCTCTCTGAGCACCAGGTAGTGCAGGCCAGCCTGGGCCGTGCCACCACTCTGTGTCACCTTACCAAGGTGACATCGTCCCCACATCCCGGCCCACGGGAAACTGCAGAATTTCCTTGCAAAGGAGGCACAGTCTGCAAAAACTCCCCTCAATCCCAAATTCCAGGCTGCCCAGCCTCCCCTTGGCACAGCCCGAGGTGCCAAAAATCCCTTTTCAATCTGGCTCAGGTGCCACCCCTCTGTGTCACCTTACCGAGGTGACAACGTCCCCACGGCCTGGCTGCTGTCCCCAGCTGAGCAGGGCCCTGTTATCCAGCCTGTCCTTTTGTGCAGAGGAGGCACTGTGCACAAAAACTCCCCTCAGTCCCAAATTCGAGGCTGCCCAGCCTTCCCTTGGCACAGCCTGGGCTGTGCCACCCCTCTGTGTCACCTCACCGAGGTGACAACGTCCCCACGGCCTGGCTGCTGTCCCCAGCTGAGCAGGGCTCTGTTATCCAGGCTGTCCACAGGAAACTACAGAGCTTCCTTGGAGAGGGAGGCTACCAAACCTCCCCTCAGTCCCAAATTCCAGGCTGCCCAGCCTCTCCTCGGCTCCCTGTTCCTGCAGACCTGACCCCAACTCCCAATTAATTCCCTCCACCACCCCACTGAGTGCTGCCCTTCTCCCACCCCAAACCCCGTCCCCCTGATGCCAGCTCCTCACCCAGCCCTGCTCACACCATTCCAAGTTTCCCCTCTCCCTCCAGATCAAATAATCAGCCAATAACCCAGGGCTCTCCTGGAGGAGTTCTTTTTCCATGACATATGTGTGAACCATCAGGGATGGTTTAAAAACTGATTCCCCCTCATTACAAGGCCGGCACAAAGCTGCTCCTTTGTGTCTTCCCCCTCTGCACCACTGCCTGCTCTGGTTTCACATTGATTTATTTCCCTTTCATCTCTGGAAAATTAGGAATTCTGCTGCCCACAGGAGGATGGATAGGCCAGTGGATTGTGAGGGGGAAAATACAGAGTGAAGCAAAGCTTTTGGATTGAGTTACTCATTTGAGAAGTCACTGAGCTGAAGTGGAGGCACTTGCTCAGGTTTTAGTGTAAAAAAAGGGTCACAGAGTCTGCCTGGGAGGTGTTGATCCCAAAGATCCAGGGGATTCCATTCCCACCTCTGGCCACAGCAGAGGTCAGGGATGCAAAGGGTAAAAGAGGATTTGGGGAAGGAGAGGCTGGAGGAGCAGCTGCTCTTGGGACAGAAAGGGAAGGGGCAGCAAAGAAATCCTGAGATCCCAGAACGGATTGGGATGGAACGGACCTTAAAGTGACCCAGTCCCACCTGGGCTCACTCCCAATGCCAGAGTGGCACTGACATCTTCTATGGAAAATCCTTTCCTTAGGGTTTTTTTCCTCCTGAGAAGCTGAGAGGCCTCAGGAACAAAATGTAACCAATGGTTATCTGCTGCTGTGGGATGCAACAGGTGCATCTGGGATTGGGCTCATGTGGTTGTTTCTAATTAATGGCCAATCACAGTCCGGCTGTCTCGGACTCTCAGTCAGACACAAGCTTTTGTTATCATTCTTCTTCTTCTTGCTTGCCAGCCTTCTGATGAAATCCTTTCTTCTATTCTTTTAGTATAGCTTTAATACAATAAATATCATAAAATAATAAATCAGCCTTCTGAAACATGGAGCCAAGATTCTCATCCCTTCCCTTGTCCTGGGACCCCGGCCCAAACCACCACACCAGAGGCTTTTTGGATTCCAGAGCACATCAGGGCATCCAGTCCCATCCCACAGCAGCCTCCTGAGGTACCCCAAACTTGCTTTTACTCCATTTTTTTTTCTCCCTCAGAGCCAAATTAAAGTGGAAGTGGAGCTGCTGTTTCCTCAGCCCCACAGACAGGATTTCCACCCCCAAGAGCCACCCTGAGCTTTCCTCCACACCAAGGTGGCTCAGGACCAAGGGGGTTTTGTGTGCACAGAGCCTTTTAATCAGCACTTGGAACGTTTTCTACCCCAGGAGGTGAACACAGGTTTTATGGATTAAAGGCAAGAGGGGAGGGGGAAACAGACCTGGCTGCCAAAGTGATCTGGGGATAGAAATGGGATTACAGCCCTCAGCTTGGGGAGATCTGCTGACACACTCAGAAAATGCAACTCAACACCAAATTTTGGTTGGAAAGGATTTTCCTGCATCTGGCTGGCAGCAATCACCCAAGCATGGAGCAGGGACCTGCTGGGACCACCCGAGGAGGAGGCTTTGTGCAGGTTCCTGTTGCTAATTCCCACCACTGCTGGAAATTTGGCTGCTGGGGCAAGAGCTGGGAACGGAAAGCTGAGCTGGTGTGCAAACATAGGTGTGACACCTCTCATCCACACACCTTCCTCCCTCATTTTCCAGGAAACTCAAATGTGCCCTTTGTTAATGTTCACACCCCAAAGCATTTTTTTCAATTGGGTTTTTTTTTCTTTTTTTGGCCACAAAAAATGGTTTGGGTTTCATTTATTCCGTGCAGCATTTACCACCTTAAATTCAGCATTAAAAAAAAAATAAAAATGAAATCTTGCCTTGGAGTTGGATTTGGATGATCTTTGGAGAAAGCTGATCTTTCTGTGATTTTTTTTGTAAGCATAAAACCTGCACAGTTCCATGAACAGCACCCCAACTTTTCATCCCAAGGAAGGGAGCTGGGTTTGTGCACCCTGGGGCCTGAAAATCAGGTGTGAAATTCATCCCAGAAAGGAGATTCTCCAAAGCAAACCCATGAAGGAACAGGACTGGATGCAGTGGAGGCTGAGCATCCCCAGACCTCGGATTGCACAGTTCTGAACATCCCCAGCCCAGATCTCACCCTTTCTGAGCATCCCAGCCTAGATTTCACAGTTTTGAACATGCCCAGAGCTTGGATTCACCTTTCTGGGCATCCCCAGCCTGGATTTCAGTTCTGAATATCCCCAGCTCAGATTCACCCTTGGATCTCACCCTTCTGAGCATCCCCAGCCCAGATTTCCCCTCTCTGAGCAGCAAACAGGCAGAAGGACAAACCAAACCTGCAGATAAATTTGCTCCTGCGAAGCATCAAAGCCTCAGCAGAGCCTTGCATTGTTTGCAGCCATTCCAGAGCAGGGAACAGCACCCAAAAGTCACTTTCAGCACTGATTTCCCCCACATTTTCCCCTGTTTGTTCGAGCAGGTCTGACCTCCTGAACCCCAGCCAGCGCTGGCTGCGTGTGCAGAACAACGAGCCCACGGTCAGGGATTCATTTTCCATGTTCTTGCAGGGGATAGAAAACTCCCAGACACCCCAATCCCCATCCAATCTTCTGGAGAAATCATTAGGAATCCCCTCTTCCAGCTCCCATCCCTGGGGGATGTGTTTATTGGGAATATTTCCATTTCAGCCCTGTCAGGGGGAGGACTACACCTGCACGCTGGGGATGGCTGCAGTGGGCTTGGATTTTCCTCTGGGTTTTGGCAGGCAGCCCAGACTGCCTCCAAAAAGAAAAAAAGAAGGGACTAGAAAGACCTCACCATGTGTGAGGAACATGTGTTTCATTTGTTCAGGCCTCAGTGGTGAGGGAAGGGGGTGAACACGGAGTCAGCCCAGAGGTTTTTAGGTTGGGAAGAGTTTTTACTCTGTCCTGCTCTCAGAAAAGGGGAAAAAAGGCAGGAAAATAGCAAAAGAGATTGAAATTACAGAGAAGCAGGAGCTTGAGCACCACCAGTTGGACAAGGACACAAAGCCTGATCAGCCTCATCATCCTCTTCCTCCAGCTCCTGGGGTTTGGCTCAGCTGAGCCTTTACTTCCCACAAATTCACTGCAACAATCCAAACCCACCGCCCTTTTGTAAATAAAAAAGGATTTTTCCTATTTACAGGCTGCAAAAAAAATTTAACTTTTATGCAAGTAGGACTAATTGGTGAATAACCTCCCACACAGAACAAGGTTCCCAAGTGAGCAGGGAAGGGGAACATGCCCTGCTTTGGGCCAGGGCTCGCTGTCACGCTCTGCTCCCAAAAATCCCTTTTCCATCTTGCTCAGGGATGCTGCCAAAAACCTTCAGCTGGAAACTTCTCCCCCAAAGCACAAGGATTTGGCTTTTCCCTGCTGCTCAAGCTGAGGAAAATCATCTTTCCCAAACACATCCATTTGCTGCTCCTTCCCAAATCCCTTTGTGGCTCTTTCCCTGCCCCTGAAACTCCATCCTGGTCCCTGCAGATCCACAGCAGCCCTGCAAACCTTGCAATGATGTCACTGGAGAGAGGAGCAGCTTTCCAGCATTACATCAGCCTGTCTGGGCTCAGCAATCAGCCTCCTGCTCCTCAGACTTTCCATGGAAGAAATTCATCCCCCTCCTCCCTCCTCCCATCCAAAGAGGGGGGGAAACAAACTCCAAATGGAGCCAGGGCTGGAAGAGAAATGACCCCGCACCTCGGAGCATCCATCACCCCAAACGAGCCTGGGGCTGCTGCCTGCCAGCACTGAAACACAAAAATCTGCCAGGGGGATGTGAGGAACAAGCAGCCACAGCTCCCCAAACCCCACAGAGTGCCTGGAGGGCTGGAAATTGCTCCAAAGGATGAGTTTTGCCTCCCGGAGATCGCTCGGTTTTCCTCTGGTTTTACTGCTCCTTTCTGCAGGAGGGACCCCAAGCCAGGGGAAGGGGACACAAGTTGCCTGTCCCCTCCAGGCCAGCAGGGATGGAGAGCCCTGCAGCATCCCAAACTCGTGGCAGAGCCCAATTTCCCCTTTAGCATCCCTTGGGGAAATGCTCCTCCAAACCAGCTCCTCTGTGGGAGCCCCTGGTACCCAACCATCAGGCTCCAAACTGCTTGTTTGAGGGATAATATCCAAAAAAGTGTTGATTTTCCACTGGCACATCCCAGCTGCAGTGCCCAGGAGCAGCAGGGTGTCAGTGGCTCCTGGGATGAGGTCCCACGTCCTCCACCAGGAATTCCCAGAGGACCTTAATCCTGGATTTTCAGGCCTAACTGCCCCATTTCCCACCCTTTGCCAACAAAACCCTCAATAGTGCCATCCTAGCCCAGAAACCACCCAAATCACCAAATTCCAGCCTGTTTTTGGGTGGGAGGAACATTAAAAATTCATCTTTTCCACCCCCAGTGGTGGTGGCACCTCCTAAAACCAGGCCTTAAATCTGGACAAGCTCTAAGACCACGCAGCTTCCTAAGGCTGATGTTTCACTTGGCACCCTGAAAAGATAAATGATAGACTGCAGGAGTGTTTGAAACATCAATAAAAAGCACTTTTAGGATCTGTTTGAACAATAAAGTGCTTTGTAAGCCATCAGAGGCCTGCAGGCATTCGATACCAGCAAACAGCACTAATTATCCACACATGCCAGCACAGTTGCTTTGACAGTTCATGAAATGGAATTTACCATTGACCAAACCAAAAAAACAAACAACCCACGGAAAAACCAACCCAGAAAAGCAAAAAAAAAAAAAAAAAAAGGAAAAAAAAGTGGATTTTGTAATCATGACTAACGAGGCTCCATCATTACAGGCAAGGCTGACCCAGTCACCAAGCTTGAGTGCAGGCCAGATGGCTGAACCTGCAATTACCCAGCGAATGGAGATGGAAAACAAGAGTTTCAGCAGAGTGTATGCAAACAATCCAGCTGATGTTTCCAGCCAGGCTCTCACTTTCCTCGCTGGCACCTGGCACTGAGGGGTCAGATGAGCCAGCACCACTCTGGGGTGGAAATGAAAGCACAGAGTCGCTTTTACAAGCTGGTTTGCAATTCTTATTCTGGCCCAAGTGCTGCCCTCCCTCCCTGATAAAACCAGATGACGTCCCTGGGCACCTGTGTAAGGTGATGCTGTGGCTGAGGTGCTGCCAAACGGGGCCAAATTTCACATTTTTGATCAGATCGACTGCATCGCTTGGACTGCTGCCCCAAAAACCTCCCTGGTAATTGCAAACCCATCCAGAGGCATAATCCTCAATAATTGCAGACATTTTCTAGGCAGCACTGCTCTCCTGGAAGAGCCCAGAGCTGTGATTTAATCCATATGTCTCAAGTGCACCATTTTAAAGAGGATCCTTTGGAAAAAAAATAAAAATAAAAAAAATAAGGCAAAGCAGAAGGAATGACGAGAAAACCAGCAAGCAAATGGAGAATTATTAGGAGACTGGGGAAAGCTACAGACATCTTCAATAAAGATCCCCAAATGCTGGCTCAGGAGGTTTTATTTTCCATCCTCTCACACTGTGGTATATGGTGGTGGTGTAAAACATCCCCTCTCTGCACTCCCTGAAAGACTGCACAGCAAAGGAGGTGAAATCAGATTTGGCAGGGCCAGCAGAGCAGGCAGCCAGCTCTGTAAATTACCTGCTTTCAGCAGCCTGCCAAGGCAGGGGGAGAGAAATGGGAACATGGATCCGTGGTGCATCCTGACAGACAAATCCAGGTTAGGAAAAACCACTAATTTTTAAAAATGGGTTTTGAAGTCGAACGAAAACTTCATTAATCTGGGCTTTCCCTGCTCCTTCCTGAGCCTCTGGGCTGAGCCCAGATCTTGCAGGATGTGCTGGGTCCAGCTCTGAGCTCATGGAGAGCTCCTGGGGTGCTGCTGCTTTGAAGATCCCAGAATTTCAGGATTATTTAGGTGGGGAAAGGCTCCAAGACTGACTCCAACCTGTGCCTGACCCCTATCTTGTCACAAACCCTGAGTGCCACATTTGGGTGTTTCTTGGACACCTCCAGGGCTGGGGACTCCAAACTTCCCTGCTCAGCCCATTCCCAATGCCTGACCACCCTTTCCAAACCCAGGTTAGTAAAAACCACTAGTATCAAAAATGGGGTTTGAAGTTGAATGAAAATTTCATTAATCTGGGCTTTCCCTGCTCCTTCCTGAGCCTCTGGGCTGAGCCCAGATCTTGCAGGATGTGCTGGGTCCAGCTCTGAGCTCATGGGGAGTTCTTGGGGTGCTGCTGCTTTGAAGATCCCAGAATTTCAGGATTATTTAGGTGGGGAAAGGCTCCAAGATTGAGTCCAACCTGTGCCTGACCCCCATCTTGTCACAAACCCTGAGTGCCACATTTGGGTGTTTCTTGGACACCTCCAGGGCTGGGGACTCCAAACTTCCCTGCTCAGCCCATTCCCAATGCCTGACCACCCTTTCCATGTTGAAATTCCTCCTGAATCAGGGAATTTCTTGCTTCCCCCTCTATCAGAAGTGTTCCCCACACCTTGGCACTGCTGTTGATGTTTGCACAGGACCCTCCTACCACCAGGAACTGCCAAGACAGAGGTGCTGAGGCAAAATTTGGTCTAAATGTGAATTGGAGGTGGATTTAGACCTGAGGAGCTGACAAAGTCTAACTTAAGTTAGCACCAAGTTCTCTGCAGCCCAGCACATCAGTCCTGGGAGGAGAGACAGAGTAAATCTCCTCCTGGAGTCCACAGAGCTGTTGGATGTGTTAACGGCAGATCTGCCTGCAAGAGGAGGCTCTGAAACTTCCCCATCCCCAAAACCAGCAAAAAACCACCATAAAATGCACCAACATGTACAAAAATGTGCTTTTATTTCTACCCCTTCCACTAAAGCAAAAGCTTTTGATCCAACCTTCCAAGCTCAGAGTAAAATAACCTACAAAACTCAGAAAATAAGAGCATTTCCCAAGGATGCAGGAGCTGGGCAGGGAAGGAGAACACCCTGACGAGAGTGAAATGAAATCTGGGATTATCAACCCCAGGGATAATTGGTTTTTTGAGTGTAAACAAGGCCCAAGATGAAAAGAGAGGTGGCATTTGAAGCCCAGGAGCAGCTGAAGGGCCCCAATGTCTGGGCTGGGAGCATTGATGTGTCTGTCCTGCTTTGTCCTGGGCTGCCTTGGAGCTCTCAGCAGCCCTAAGAGCACCTCTGGCACCCTGCCCAGCCTCTCTGGCTCATCCCAAATTGCTTTCCCTCCATTTCTGATGGCTTGATTTCACTCGTGGGCTTGAGAAAAACAAACAAAAATCACAAAGGAGGAGAGGAAATCAAAGGCAGCATCTTTCAGCACCCTCCAGGGTGCTGTGTCCCATCCCAGGACAAGCTTTGGCACAAGTTTTTGTCAGCCCCTCCTGGCCACAGGTGCCGAGATCAGAGGAATCCACTTTTTTTTTGGGTTTTACAGCACCAACTACACCACTGAGACACAGTTATGGCACTCAGCCGCACAAAATTAACTCCTCTTGTCTTCTGAAGGAGCCAAAAAGACCTTAAAAAGCAATATATTCATGCCCTGAGCTTTTCCACACACAGGAAAAGTCAGTTCAGCCACTCCAGGCACTGCTGCAATCCAAGAGGGTCAAAACCCCACTTAACTTCTGGGACAAGGCTGCAAAATTTCACACAGATGAACCAAAAAAAAAAAAATTGGCAGCAAAAGCAGTCACTTGTTCCTAGGCTGTCCTCAGGTTTTGCCAAAACCTACTCAATTTTTTACCCATGTCCACATCACAATTTAACAATGCCAACCCCAGCTCTGGAGCCAGGGGCTGTACAAGACTTTTATCACCACACAACAGCCCCAGGCTGGCAAATCAGGGGGAAAAAAATGGGAAATGCAGCAGGAAAACGGAACAGCAAGGTCTGAACAAAGCTCATTTTGCTCATCACTGGAGTAACACAGAGCAGAAAAACGGGGCTGGGCCCCTCCCTGCTGCAGAAACCAAATTTCTCATGGAATTTCTTCCCTGAGATGCCTCCAGACAGCCCCACAAAGGGGTTAAATCCAGCCCAGGGGTGGAAACATTTCCCTGCCCCAGACTTTGGGCAGCTCTTTCCCCCCAGCTCTGGGTTATGGGATTCCCCCATTCCCTGCTGGGATCCAGGTGTGACAGACCATGGGCACAAAATGGGCATCACCAGGATGGTTTGGGAATTATTGTTGCCTTTCAGGCTGAAAATGCTTTTTTTTTTTTTTTGCTGCAAAAGAGCCTTTCCCAAGCTTCTCCCTCTCTCTCTATTCCTACACTCAACCATGAGGACTTGGTTTCTAATTTATATTTAAAGGAAAGCAAATTAAAAGGAAGTTTTTCCCTCTAAAACTGAGACACATTCACATGGCTGCACTCCCCCCAGTGCTGCTGCACCACAGGAACTGCAGCAGAGAGAGTTTATCCCCCACCACGGGCTGGATTTTTGTCCTTCCCTCTCCCCTGCAAAATAAAAAAAAAAACCCTTTGCAGCCTCATCCCCTCAGCTTGAAACCTCCCAACCCTGCAAGAGCCCATCCTGCCATTTGTAAACTCCTGTTTACAACGAACCCAGCACAAAACTCAGCTTGTCCAACCTGGGCCCAGGGCTTGGCCCCATTTCAGCCCTCCCCAGTCCCTCACAGAGACCCTCAGAGCCTCCCAGCTAATTGAATTTTAATGAGAGGAAGTCATTTTTCCACTGGAAGAATGTTTTGCTGGAGAAATATTTTGAAACTCCTCTAACCTTTCCTGCCAGGCTTTTTCCAAGTGTTTTTTTGGGGTTTTCATTTTCGCAGCAGAACACGTGTGAGGAAGTTCCCATCCGAGCTCTGAGCTGCTCCCCTCACAACCCCAGCATTTCAATAATTACAGCTTCCAAAACAAAAAGCGTTTGGGGCTGGTTTGATTTCAGTCCTGACAGGGAGGATATGAGTTCCCACTGCTTTACAGCTCCTGTGTGAGACAGAGCCAACCCCAGCCCTGTCTCCAATCCCACTCCCACCTCACTGGGTTATTTTAATTTCCAGCAGAAGTGACAAACACAGCAGAGCAGAAAACCTCTGTCCTGGTTTAGGGCGAATTTGGGAGAAAACAATACCAAAAAAAAAAATTACAAACACAAATATACAAACATCATAACATCACCCTATGAGAACCTCCTGAGCTGGGGTTTGCAGATGCGGTGGGACAGCAGCAGCTTCATCTCCTGCATGCTCCAGAAACCCTCAGCTTTCCAGGAACACAGAAATTGAACCCTTTGTTCTGGGCCTGCACAGTTTCTGCTTAGCCTTGCAGAAAGGAGGAAGGAGGGGCCAAAGGAAATGGAGTTGCTGAGATATGAAGGAAATTAGGTTCTAGTCCACTGCCTTCAGAAAAGCTTCTTCCACCCCAGTTAAAGCTGCTGGTGGCTTCAGTGGTGCGTGAGGAGGGGACCAAAAAAAACCCAGAAAGGATAAATATCAGAACTAGAGGGGGTTTATATCCATCTTGTGTAATTTCAGTACATGCAAGACAAAGAAAAATAAGTATTTTCTAATGACCCAGTTCTCATTAATGCCAGCAAGATCCTGCAGCTGCAGCCCACAGCCAGAACAGGCGAGAGGCTCCTTTGCACCCCAAACCTGAGGAGGTCCTGATGCCTTGAGAAGGGTGGCTTAGAACAGAAACTGGACAGAGCTAAAGAATAAAGCAGGGATTTATTAGGAGGCCTCCATGGATGCACCTTGGGCAGCACAAGAGCCCAGCCAAGATGAACCAAAATGGTCCCAAAATGCATCCAAAATGGTCCCAAAATGCACCCAAAATGGTCCCAAAATGCACCCAAAATGGTCCCAAAATGCACAGCCGGGCACGGCGTCTCTCCCTTGGATCAGTTCTGCTCCATTTGCATCTTGCAGTTCATTGTCCCGTTCCAGCTTTAGCCCCTGCAGTCCCACCCTTGTTTTTCTCTCTCCAGCCCACCGGGTTTGTGCTCTTGGGCTGAGATTTGGATCATTTGTCCTTGGTGCCCAGCTGGAGCAGGAATTGTTTTGTCTCCCTGCTCTGTGCACAGAGCTCCCCATCCCCTCATATGAAGCTCAGACCCACCCACTAAAGGAGCACAGAATGTAAATATATAAAAGCTAAAGCTGAGGCACCAGTCCCACAGCCCCTTGGGGTTTAAATTCTTTTCAGCAAGGGAACATGGCCACAGAAAGGGCTAAAAGAGGAGCAGGGAGCACCCATGAACACCTGGGTTCAGTTCCCTCCCTGGCAGAGGAACCAGGTGAGCCCTAAAAAGCACCTGGGAACCCCCCAGATTTCAGGGGCAGTTCTGGGAATCCTGCCATTTCACAAAATGAAAGTGCAGGTTTTTCATCCAGCCTGGATGTGACACCAAAGTCCTTCCAGGGGCTCTACCGGACCTGAGCTGGAGAAGAGCTCTCCACTTTTATATAACAAGGCAAAACCCAGCATCCAGAGCTGAAATATTTGGCAGAATATCCAACACTTGTGAAAGACACTCCAGTGCCCATTAAACCCAGCTTTTACTTTCCATTCTAATTGTTCAACTTCCCAGGGAATGTCTCTTAATTTAATACAATTTCAAGATCGAGGCCTCACTCTGTAACTGGGATTTTGGCAGATCTATCCAGCCCAGGCATTCCTCCTCTGTTTACAGCAGAGCAGCTCCCAGATGTTGGTAATATTAAACAGACTGGAACTTTCCCTCTGAGTGACAGCAAAATGCAAGCAAGAACTGGCTTTGCTATGGCTCTGATTAGCCAGGGATAGGAGATATTCCCATCCCTTTGCTGGGCTGGGGAGGCCCAGGAGATCCAGCTCTTCCTCTTAATAAATTCCACAAAAATAAAGAGCTAGAGATCAACAAGGCTTGATTACACCCCATTGCACTTGGTGCTGGTTTTAGGAAGCAATTCCAGCTCACAAGAAAGATCATGAACAGGATTCTCATCCCCAGGAAAGCCTCACAAGTGCAGCAGAGCACAGAAGTTGATTTTGCCAGGGAAATGTAGACATTAAAATGCTGCTGAACTATGGGATAAAGCTTCTCCCATCTGTACCTTGTCTATAAATAATGCTCTGCCTTTCTGCTTCCATCACACAAGAACATCCCACCCCTCAGGAATTTGCTTTGCCTTCGGAAGCAGAGTGTGGGAGGTGACAACCAAGCCAACCAAGCTGTCAAGGAGAGTCCCCTCGTGTCATGGAGCAAAAGAACCAAGAATCCATGGCCAATGAGTGGAAAAAGAGCAAATTCCGACAGCCCCAGGGTGAGCAGGGGCTTGGGAGGGAGCTGCATCCCTCAGCCTTCAATCACTGCCACTGCAGCTCTAAATCCCAGCATGGGATGAACCTTGTGAGCCCTTCCCAGTTTAAATGTGCCAAGAGTTCCAAAAACCCAGTGTAGAGGTGGTCCAGAACCCCAGCAAGGGCTTGAAACCAGACAACCAGAGGAGCTCATTCCACCAAGGCCACCTGGCCCCCAATTTTCATCAGTACGACAAAAACACAAAATAAAAACTTAAAATCACAAACAACAGCGTTCTGCTGTGGGGGGGAAAAAAAAAAAACCAACATAAATTTCAAAAATGAGCTGGAAGTGTCTCATCATCCCTGTGGAACAGCTGCAGAGCTGCTCCTTGCCATGGCTCACCTCAAAGACCTCCTCATCCAAGATCCTGGTGCCAAAGACGATGATGCCGTTGACGTCGATGATGGGGTGCTCGCTCCGGTCCAGGAACTTGGTGATTTTCTTCTTACAGTCCAGAACCAAGGTGACATTTTTCTTCTGCACGCTCAGAGCCACCCGGTGCCACCTGTGAGGACACAGCCCACAGATGCGTCAGGCACCGCCCTGGGCTTTGCAGGACAAGGCAACGATTGAACAAAACATGAACTTTCAGGAATTGATGCTCTCATGGAAATCCTCCCTGGGCAGAGCCTAAAGGGTTGGCTGGCAGGAGAAATGCTGGTTGACAGCTTTCATCCCTCCAAATCAGGCAGGAGAGGGCCAGCTCTGGCTTCAGCAAGAAGCAGGGATAAAGCCACACTGTTGTCTCCCTTTTCCACCCTCTTTTCAAGCCCTGCACAAGCCTCAGCGTGGATTTTGCAAGACAAACTGATTTTTTTTTTTTTTGAAGGCCCTTCGCAGGAAGATCAAATGTTCCTATCCCCACAAGTAGCAGACAGCAGCACTGACTGCTCATTTACAATTCTTACAGATGTCAAATTAATCCACCAAAGGCCAAAATGACAGAGTGGGGCACCTGTCAGCTGCCAGGGGTGTGCAAATACATTTCTACAGGCACGATTCCCATTTTACACAGTGTTCAACATGCTGGCATGGATACAAACAATGAACTGTTTTTTCCTTGGTGCACAAAATGTCACTTACTTGCCATCTGCTAGGTTAATGCCTCTAAAGAGAGGATAGTCTTCTGGGCCTGGCTTTCCTGTATGGTCTTCATACAGGAATACAGGAGATCTACCCAACTCCACACCAATTTGCTGGATCCCTTGCTCATTGTAAATTGAGATCAAGAAGGACTGACCTCCTTTCTTCGCTTTTACAGTGGTTAGAATGGAGAAGTCCTCTGGGAAGGGGGAAGCTGGAGTGGAAAAGCAAAGAGGTTAGTGAGGTTTCCTCGGAAATAATCCCTACATCAACAGTGCTGTTTTGTCTGAGAAGCCATGGCTGGTTTGTCTCCAGATGGGGGCACATCAGCAGCCTTAAATGTTTATATAGGGCCAGATGAAGATGTGGATTTTCCCCAAATACTCTGGGGTGAAACCCCTGTGCTGGGGGAAACAAAAGTTCTACAAAAGTCATTGGCTTAAAATTGCGTTTTTTGCACCCAACCCTTCCAAAAGAAGCTCCCCTAAAGCTCTTTAGGACACAAGACAAAATCTTTCATCGGGTGCTCCAAATGAATTTAGGTTGTCAAAGGGACAGAGGAAATCAAGCCTCAACACAATCTTGAAGGGTTTTTCTTTAAGGGAGCAGAGAATTGCATCAGGATTTGTTCATTCCAGATGAGAACAGAGGATTTCGTGGTTTTGCCTTTCAGGGTTGCTGCAGACACACACACACAAAAAAAAATCTGAAAAAGGAAATAAATCTGGCAATCAATGGAAAATGCTGGTTTGCCTGCTTATTAAACAGCACCTCATTTCCTGACCTTTCCTCCCCTCAGGAAAGAGCTGTGTCTGATCACAGGTGATTTCTGTCTTTATTTCTGCAAGGTTTGGAGGAGCCATTAAAGCCATTAAACTCTGTCGGTACAGGGTCAATCTGCAAGGCCAGGCAAACACATTTAAAGATTCAATCTGAGCATCACCCTCTTGCAGAAACCCAAATTCCTCCCCTCTCTTTGGATTTCTCTGCTGTTCAGGCTGAAAAAAATAAAAAATGAGCCCAAACTGAAAATCCTGGATGCACATGCCAAACAGGGCAGCTTGAAAACCACCAGGAGCATTCATAAAGAAGATTTCTTGATCAAATTATACACAGAAACCCCCTGATTGCTGCATTTCAGAACGTGGGGCTTGCAGGGAACCTCCCCCTGGAGCAAACCAAGGATTGCTTTGTACCCCAGCAGGGCAGAGCAGAGAGGGGCAGCCCCACAAACCATGGGGTTTGCGACACGTGTGGCACTGCTGGCACCCAGGGAACACAGGGATCCTGTTTAAACTGCAGATGTGCAGCCAAATAAACCACAAAAACCACCAAGCTCAGTGCCCAGAAGCTTCAAATAGATTTCCTTCACTAGTTTAGGTTTTTTCTAGGGGGGTTTCGCCCAGGGAGGGGATGAGGAACGTGGCAGTGGGGAGTTCTTGGCACCACAGCAAAGCTGGAGCTCAAACACAGAACCCTGAGATCATTCCCTTCCTCTCCTGACTGGGAGGTGCTTCAATTTTAAGGAACAAACTGTTTATGTATTTATTTAAGTATTTAGGAACAAAGTTTTTAATGTTTTTATCTGCCCACAGCAGGGAAGGGGATGAGGCAGGAGTCGCATCAAATCCAGAACTGCTGCAGAGCAAAGGGAGAATTTCAGGGGCATAACTCAGGGTACCTATGGAGAAACACTTTGTACCAAGTTAATCCCCCTCACCTTGTGTAAATAACATTTGGGAAGCAGCAGAAAGCAGCAGAGAGACCTCCCAGTCAGGAATTAAATGCCATTAGGTTCTGATTTATGCCCAGGACTCAGCCCCAGATATTTGGCCAGAGCAGCTCTGGTTTTGGTGCCTCCCTGAGCTTCATCTCCCTCCCCTGTGCACAAACCCTCCTGGAGGACTGAGTCAGGACCATACGCCTTCCTGGCTCCAATTACAGCCTACAGATTTGGGCCTTTTATGTAAAATAGTTCATGTCCAAAATTTCATTATGAACCCACAATACAGTACCTTTCAACTTGGACAAGCTGCCAACTCATTAAAAAGCTGCTTTTAATTTTTTTTTCCATTATTATCAAAATGTCTCCATGGTGATGCGAGTTTCTCAACCCAAATAATCATAATGGATGAATTATAGCTGACATTACTCTGTTACTGCTCTGCTGTCCTGGCAAAACAACAATGCCTGCACTGTCAGAGGCAGAAATGACCCGGGCTGCTGAACGAGGGATGAAAACACATCCCCACACACACCAATACTGATAAATACACGGCCATAAATACACCAGGCAGCGAGAAATTGACCCAAATCCCTCCAAAACAATGGAGACACCCCTCCAACAAAGGCTTTGGGATGGAGTCCTCCTCTTGGATTCACTCCTCAAACGAGCTCACGCTGGGAGATGCTGCGCATCCGTCGCTGGGGCTGGCTGGCACCCTCCTCCCACCCCGTGGCCAGAGCCTCCCAAAACCACCCTGTGGGACCTCCCACAGCACGAGGGGGAGCCCCCAGTCCTGCTGAAGCTGCAGGAGCTCCAGGGTGGGCATGGCTGAATCCATGGGATGCTCCAATGGATGAGGCAGGGTCAGGCTGAGCAGCTTCTGGCTTGGGCACGGTGATTAAAGGTCCTGGAGAACCTTGTGGTCTTCAAAACAGGGCAAGTCTGGAGCTTCTTGCTAATCCAGGTGTGCCCAAACACAGCCTAAACCAGAGTCCTGCTCCTGAGACCTTCCTAATTCAGGGGAATCTAATCAGAGCCTAAACCAGTCCTGTTCCTGAGACCTTCATCCTAATCCAGGTGTACCTAAACACAGTCTAAACCAGAGTCCTGCTCCTGAGACCTTCATCCTAATCCAGGTGTACCTAAACCAGAGTCCTGCTCCTGAGACCTTCATCCTAATCCAGGTGTAGCCAAACACAGCCTAAACCGGAGTCCTGCTCCTGGTCTGGAGCTGCAGAACAGCAGAAATCAGAAAAGCAGTGAGCTGATCCCATTCCTGACACAAACACAAAGAGAAAAGTGGCATTTCCTGAGCCTTTACACTTTTCCTCTTCAAAGCAAAGCTGGTTTCCAATGGTGTCACCAATTTCTGGCCTTTTCCTTCAGCTGAGGAGACTCTCAGCTGAGCAATGACTTGTTTTTCTCAGGGGTGACTGTTCAGGCTCTAACAGAGATTTCTGAGAAGGCAAATGACAACTGCAAATTTGATGGAAGCACACAAATGACATTTTGCTGGCTGCCACTGGAACCCTTGCCTTTCTTGCTCCTTTTTTTCTTGCTTTTCTTTCTGGAAAAGCACAGATTTTGTTGGGAAGCAGGACTTCTTCAGGGAGCCAGGACAAAAAGAATCTCAGCAGATTTTTTTTCACTCTTTTGAGCATGAAAAAACAAGTTTTGTGTGTATGTATATATATATATACACACACACACATACATCTTGCTTTGCTGGCTGTGGCAGCAGAATGCAAAGCCCATGAAATTACAACTTAGAAAAGCACCAGCTTCTAATTAGCAGAAAATATTCTGTGCAGAGCACGTTTGCCAAGGGTGCTGTGGAGCAGAGAGGGCAAGCCCTGCTCCAACCCACCCTCCTGGTGACACAAAAGCCCTAAAACCGCATTCCCCTGGGGCACTGCCCTGCAATTTCCTTGTTATCTTTGTCCCCTCTCTCATCTGGGGGTGGGAGCTGAAGTCAGATCTCCTTAAAGGGATGATGAAACATCCAAGGATCTGCTGGAAAACACTGGGAGTTCTTCACTTGGCTCTTCCCTCTTTCCTGAGTAAGCAGCAGAGGAGCATCAAGGACCCTGGAAGTTTTCAAAGTGGGACTGAGCTGCTTCAAGCACCCCATGGGTGTCCAGGAGATGAAATGGTGGAAAAGTTTCTCCATAACTCCATCCTGATCTTCCCACCCAAGGAAGATGCGAGCCAAGAACTCAGTGAAGGTGAGGATGTAAAAGCAGTAAGGCAAAAAGGAGGCAATCAAGAAAATCTTCGACACTGAGCTCTTTCCTGAGACCAGGATTGAATTTTCTCCAGGGACCAGGACTCAGTTCTCTGCAGGGATGAGGATTCAGTTTTCTTGACTCAGCTCTCTGTGCTTGTGTCCCCTCTGTCAGACCTGCTGTGATCCAATCCCTTGTTAAACAATCATCCAGAATGTTCCAGCCTTGTTTTTACCCCTCCAGTTCAGCACCATTTGCTGGTTTCTGTTACATAAAAGTGACCAGACAAGACTCCACAGTGGCTACAGAAAGTGCTGGCAAGCTCTCAAATCCACTCCAGCTGGATATTCCAAGCTGGAACATTTCTTTTGAACACGTTGGAGCTTGTAGACACCAGGCCTAAAACTTGAAGTCATTTCAGGAGCATGACATGAAGGGACAGAAGGCACAGCCTGTCCAGCTGGGCACACAGTGACTTGATCTGTGATCAGAAACAACTTCCCTGCCCTGGACAGCAATGAAACCAAATTTAGGGTCTGGTTTGCCCTTCTGCAGACATTTAAGCCCAGCTTTAGGCCAGACTGAGCAACTCCTTTGCTAAGGGTTGTCCATGCCATGATGTCCAGCCTGTTCTCATCTGTCCCCACATCAGGCTCAGTTTTTAGGTGCGACCCAGACTGTGCTCCTGCTCACCAGGGTTTAATACAATTATTGCCACAGCAGGATAATGATGAAGGCTGGAAACAACCTCAACAACGAGGGAAGCACGGGAGGGAGGGTTGGGAGCAGCCTCAAAGTCTTCATTTGTGCCTCTGCCAGGCTGGGGCTGAGGGATGCCCTGGTTAAATAAGAACACTGGTGGTGGCACAGCCCATTAGCTCTGATTGAGCCAATCCATTCATCCCCTCCCAAGCCCTGAGGGAGGCTGAGTGAGCCTGCTCTGCTTCAATCCCCTCCTGCCTCCCACACCAGCAAAAGCAGCTAGCTAGATAGATAGATAGCTTCCTTCCTTCATTTCTTCCTTCCTTCCTAAATTCCTGAATTCCTTCCTTCCTTCCTAAACTCCTTCCCTGCCCAACCTGCCTCAGCAAAGGCACTTTTCTCATCCAAGCCCTGCCATGCCCAGCCCCAGCATTCCCCCTGTCACAGACATATTTTATGAAAAATCCCTTTGCCAGGATTTTTCCTCCTGAGAAGCTGAGAGGCCTCAGGAACAAAATGCCAACAATGGTTATCTGCTGCTGTGGAATGCAACAGGTGCATCTGGGATTGGTCTCATGTGGTTGTTTCTAATTAATGGCCAATCACAGTCCGGCTGTCTCGGACTCTCTGGTCAGTCACAAGATTTTATTATCATTCCATTCCTTTCCTTTCAAGGAAATCCTTGATTTCATCCTTCTGATTAAATCCTTTCTTCTATTCTTTTAGTATATATATGTGTATATATATATATATATATATATATATATAAAATAAAATAATAAATCAGCCTTCTGAAACATAAAGTCAAGGTTCTCATCTCTTC
Source organism: Molothrus ater (assembly GCF_012460135.2). NCBI lineage: Eukaryota > Metazoa > Chordata > Aves > Passeriformes > Icteridae > Molothrus > Molothrus ater. Next base: position 8,530,117 of record NC_050497.2, on the reverse strand, counting down.
CCTTGTCCTGGGACCCCTGTGAACACCACCACATTCCCCCAGGTGAATCAGGGACACCTGGATGGCTTGGGAAGGAGGAATTCTGGTGCTGACTGCATCTCTCAGGCAGGGAGGGGTTTGGGTCCATAATTTCTTCTTCCAAACACACAATGCTGATGCCTTGGCCCAAAAACATTCTGCTCAGGCAGCAATAGAATGGTCAGTGCCCTTCAAGGGCTTCGAGCCTTGCTCTGATGAGCCTCCCATCCCTTCCAACAACTTTTCCCAGGACATGTGTTCCCGTGGGCCAGCCTCAGCTATTTTTATCTGGTGATTATTTGTGTTAGGGCAGAGAGCAGAGCCCCAGAGCCAGACCCCACTGAGCTGGGCACAGAACAAAGCCCAGCCCGGGCTCCTCTGCTCCGTCCCCTGCTGGGTATCACCCTGTGAGAGTGAGAGAGGGGGAATTGTCCAGTCTGAGGGAGCAGAGGTGGCACTGTGTCCTCTAACAGAGACAGCCACATGCAAACACGGGGATAAAAGGAAATTAATTGATGGCTGGAAAGCTGCAGCCCCCCTGAACCAGCAGAAGCGCTGCAAACACCCTGGGGAAACGAAGGAATCGGGCATTTCCATGGGACAAACGAAAAGCTGGACTCACCAGGATACAGCTGCTTTGTTGGGGCACTGAGCTGAGCATCTTTTGTTACTCTGTAAGCAACATCTGCTTCTTTTGAAGATCTTCTGCTTGTGCAAAACCCCGTGGTTTTTGTGATACCATCAGGTAAATTATGAAAATCTAACACCTTCAAGAGGTCTGCAGGTTCAGCTGCAAAGAGAAAAGGAGAAAGAAGAATTAGGAGACAACAGGGCTGGCACTGCTGGACTTCAAAGCAGGCAATTGTCACAACCTTAAACTCAGCTGAAATGTGCTTCCTACTCTCCTTTCCCCTGCTGTTCTTCAAGGCAAATTTTTAGAGGAAAAGTTGCCTTAAACCCTGCTGATCCTTCAGGATATGTGCAATGACAAACAAGGATTTTATTTCAGTCCATTACACCTGTCAGTCACAGAGCTCAGCACAACACTGCAGGCCAGGGAAATGCTTTCTCCCCTCAATAATTATCCAAAGTTTCATTTCCCCATCATCATTTTTGGTTTCCCCTCCTAAATCCATCTTCCCTGGCCAAGGGAAAATAAGGAAAAGAATTAAATATTATTCTCCCCTCAAAAAAAAAACAAAAAAAAAACCAAAAACAAAACAACATCAAACCAAACTGAACAACCCCAAACAAACCAAACCAACAACAAAAAACCCTACAGGAAACCCCAAGAACCCCATGGAAACATTGCTCAGTGCAAGATGGGAGCTGGAGCTCCTGCAGAGCACACTGCAAATCCCAGCCTCAGCCAGAAGTCATTAATCCAAGCCATATTTAGGCCTGCAAGAATCATTTTTACCACCCTGAACACCCCCAAAGCTCTGCCAGAAGTCACTGATGTGTTCCTTGTGCGTATCTGTGCTCCCAGTGCCTGCAAGATTACAAATCGCAGGCAGCAGACCTCAAAACAAATCTCATTTTTCAAGGCCTTTAATGAAATCCCCATCCCTGAGGAGAGCCACAGGGTTTGGCACTGGGCTGAGGAGCTCCTGAGGTTCGCTCACCATGCTGGGGACATTCCCAGTGCTCCCAGTGCAGGGAACTGGGCAGCCCTGGACAGAAGGAAAAACCAGGTTTTATAAACAGAGCGTGGTCTGGGCTCCAGGGAATTCTAAAGCTGAGCTCTGCCAAGCCTGGTCTAGGGGAGGCTCCAATGAGATGAGCCTGAAGGTCCCTCCCAACCCAAACCTGACAGAATTCAGGGGCATTCCTGCAATCTTCCTTCAACTCTTTGCCTTCCACCACCCTTCAAAGCGGCAAAAATCCACCTGGAGACACAAATTTGCTGTGCACAGCTGCCCTGTTGTTGCTTCAATGCCCTGGCTGAGGCATCTGGGGCTCTGCAGGAGGGGTGGGCAGCCTGCAATGGGAGGATTTTCTTCCATATTCACATTTGGAGCAGGCAAAGGGCATCCCAAAACCCTTCAGGGCTTTCCGATGCAGCTCTCAGTCGCGCTGTGGTTTTTGTGCCATAAAGTGAAGAATGAAAAATCATTCCCAGCTCATTCCAGGTCCCCTCTGCCATTTCCTCACCGTTTACCAGGCTGGGGATTTGCAGCCCAGGGGTGCAGGTTTGCTGGAATGGTTTTTGTTGGATATGAACAGAACGGAGAATTGTCATTTATCTCCCAGCAAATGAAGCCAAGAGGGAGCATTTCAGGAGTAGTGAAAAGAATTTCAGGACATCTTCCACTGTCCCAGGGCGCTCCAAGCCCTGTCCAGCCTGGCCTTGGACACTTCCAGAGATGGGGAAGCCACAATTTCTCTGGACAACCTGAGCCAGGGCCTCCCCGCCCTCACACAGAAGCTGTTCCATATTTTAATGGAAAAAGGTGTTTTCCACCCCAAGCCATGAGGGGTCAGAGCATGAGGAGGGACAGGAGGAGCCCTCGGTGACCCCAAAACTTCAACCCCAACCTGCAAAACCCACCCGAGGTCAGGGTCCCTCCAGGAAGGAGCAGAGAATCCCCACGGCACAGGGACTGCTGCCCCAAATAAACCCTTCCCCTTCCAGCTTTAGCAGCCCTAAAGTGCTTTTCCAAGGTATTTTTAGCCCTAAATAAACACCCAATTATTGCCTTTGCAGAGCCCAGCCCAGGCAGGGCACAGCCCCTTCCCTGGGTTTCTCACTCCCCAGAGGTCGCCTTGAGCATCTGGGCTTAGATTTGGAATCAAAACCAAGAGGTATTTATATATTCCATCCTAATTTAGGGATGTTCTATTATTCCTAGAGTTCCTGTGGCAGATCCAGAAGAAATAAAAGCAAGCTTATTTGCTTTTATTATTTTTATTCTTTGTTTTTGAGGACTGGAAGTTGCTTCCCCTCAGTGATGGCTTTTTTTATGGAGCTGGGAGTCTCCTTTTCAGCCTCCTGGGATTTCAACAATTTTGACTCCTTATCTAAACACTTTTCACCACAGCTGACCTGGCTGCAGCCCTGGGATAACTGACTAAAACAGGGTGGCAGAGGCTAAAATAAAACAGGGCCTAAAATAAGAATATCAGGCCCCAGCTGCTGCTGCTCCAGCATCCTTTGGATGGGCTTAACAGAGGCTCTTAAATTCTTCAGCGTCCCAGCAGCCCAATAAAACACAATTATTTATTTGGGCAAAGAGAAAAGGCATTTTAAGGAGGAGAAGAGAAGGATGTGAGCTGCAGGATTGAGGATATTAAAGGTCTTTCCTTAGGAAGAGGTTAAAAATTAAAAAAAAAAATTAAAAAAAATTAAATTTAATTTTTTTAAATTAATTTTTTAATTATTTCTTAAATTTTAATTAAAAATAAATTAAAATAAACTTTTTAATTTAAATTTAAAAAGGGAATTAAAAAAAAAAAAGGCAGCTATGGAAAGGGTCAGAACTGATCTGCTCCTTCCAAGAGCTACCACAGAGCTGTGTCAATTCACACTGCTCCAGATTGCAGAATATTTCACCAATGACTCATGACATCCCCTTATTTATTTATTTTTTTTCTTTTAAAAAAAGCCCAAATAGTCCCAACTGGGAACAAAGGAAACCATTATGCAGAGTCAGACTGGAAGGATCCTACATCTAATCCCAAAAGGAGAAGAAAGAAACCCAGAACTGACACTGGAGCAGCTCAGAGACTCCATGAAATTAAAAAAAAAAAAAAATCAAATAATCCCTGTTCCTTTGAGCAGAAATCTTTTTCTTTAATTTTTTTAAATAATCAATTATTTGGGTTTGTAACAAAGCCATGGTGTTAGCAGCTAACAGTGAGCAAAGAGCACGGTTTTGCTTCATGGATTTTCATGAAAATCTGCAAAATTTATAGATACAGTGCCCAAAAAATCAGGAAAATGTCGAGGATTTGAGGGGAAATCCCAGCCCTGTTCAAGGACAGCCAAAATCCTGCTTGTTTAAAGAGATTTGGGATTTTCCCTGGGCACAGCAGGACCCACCCAGGGGATTTCACCTTTTCCAAGGAGCTGTTGTCCCCCCATTGCACAAATCCTGGGGAAAAGCCATGAAAACCCTGCAGGGAACAGGGAGAGGGCTTGGGGGTGTCCCTAAAAGGGAAGGTTTGGGGGTGCAAGGAACAAAATCTCCCTTTCCCTGCTCCTGGTTATTCTGGTTATTTCCACCCAATTTGGCCATTTTGGCTGATTTTTCCAGATTCCTTGGTTTAGAAAATGATGCTCCTTGTCCTTCTGGGGCCCTGTGTCCTCACACCTCAGCTTCCAGCACATCCTGGTCCCATTTCTCCAGCATCTTCCCCTGAGTGCTGCTGGAAGATGCTGAGAGAGAACAGAATCCTTTGCTGTGGTGTTTTCCTGGGCACCAAATTCCATTTAGAAGTGGTTTTATGATCCTTTCTGATACCCCTGAAGTGCTGAGAGATGTGCTTTAGGTTATCCTACAAGGCTGGATGGAGCATCCTGCTGTGCTTCCACTGGCTCGGGATGGGGGGAAAAAAACACCAAATTTTTGCTCTCTCTGTTCTCAACGTGCCCTGACACCCATGGAGGCTGCTGGCTTCCTAAAAAGAAAAAAAATTCCTAAAAAAAAAAAATTCCTAAAAAAAAAATTCCTAAAAAAAAAATTCCTAAAAAAAAAAATTCCTAAAAAAAAAAAAATTCCTAAAAAAAATTCCTAAAAAAAAATTCCTAAAAAAAAAATTCCTAAAAAAAAAATTCCTAAAAAAAAAATTCCTAAAAAAAAAATTCCTAAAAAAAAAAAATTCCTAAAAAAAAAAAAATTCCTAAAAAAAAAAAATTCCTAAAAAAACCAGGCACGGGCTGGGGTTTCCTGGGTGGGGGACACCGCTCTGAGTGTGTGGGATGGCTCCAACCTGGGGCAATAATTCCCATTCCAGTGGCACCCTTGGCCTGCAGGGACACCATCACCCACATGAAACAACCCAGGGGGCTGCAGGGGTTTGATTTGACAGGGGAAAAATCTCAGCTGAGCTGTCGATTTTTGGGGTGGATTTGTTCAATTTTGGGAGGATTCGAGGGAGGCCATGAGGAGGAGGCCACTCTTAGTCCAGGTCTCCTTTATGCCTTCCCCTTTTCCAGAAGATTCTGCCAGCTTTGGATGCTTCCTTGCAGGGATAGCTGCTCTGCCCCCCATTAACACTGGTTGCAAAGCTTCTTGTTGATTTTAATGTGCTGCGAGCTCGGGCCCTAATTAAGCCTTGCAGGCCTTTAAGTGGTTGATTATCACAAATTGCTTTGAAAACGCTGCTGCTGTCCCAGCGCCAGATTGTCTGGGAACACTGGGACTCTTTGGAGCAAAGAAAAGAGGCTGGGATTTCCTTTTCCACCTTCGAGTGCACCTGTGTGAGAGCTGCAGGAGGTTCTGTGCTTGGGAATGAGCCCATGGCAGGGGAGGGAAGCTGGGAAAGGCCTCACTGGGCTCCCAGGGGAGAATCAATTCCTAATATCCCAAAGAAACCTGCCCTGGGTGGGTTCTGAGCCTTCCCCCCTCGTCAAAAGTCTTGGAAAGCCTCAATGTTCCACCTCCAGAGAGGTGCCAAGGTGTCCTTGGGAAGCATGGCAGAATCCTTGGATGTGATTTCCACCTCTTGGAAATCTCTGCTTTTACATCTTCAGGTGCTCCTTGAGGGCTCAGGCAATCCAGGGGCCTTGCAATGATTTTTAACTGATTTTTTGCTGATTTTTTTTTTTTTTTTTTTTGCTGATTTTTAAGATTTTGTGTAAAAAAACAGAGCCTGGGGGTGAGGGAGACAAAACTTGCATCCCTTTAGGGCTGGTTTTAAGGAGCTGCTCCTAAATCCATCTGTGGATCTGCTGAGGGAGGGAGTTTGGAGCTTTCACAGCTCCCAAAATTCCACCCTCAGTGGTTCAAAGGGCAAAACTCCTGCCAGGAAGGAAACTGGGGCTGGAGCACTTCCCAAAATGTCACAGTGACCCAGAAATTCCTGCTCCATGTGGAGTGGGGAGCTTGGAGAGCTCTGCCTTGTAGGATAACCTAAAGCACATCTCTCAGCACTTCAGGGCTATCAGAAAGGATCATAAAACCACTTTTAAATGGAGTTCTGTGCCCAGGAAAACACCACAGCAAAGGATTCTGTTCCCTCTCAGCATCTTCCAGCAGCACTCAGGGGAAGATGCTGGAGAAATGGGACTAGGATGTGCTGGAAGCTGAGGTGTGAGGGCACAGGAGACAAGAAGGACAAGGAGCATCTTTTTTCTAAGCCAAGAAATCTTTAAAATCAGCCAAAATGGCCAAATTGGGTGGAAATAAGCAGAATAAACCCCTTTCTCCAGCCTTCCCAGATGGGATGGGGATGGGGATGGGATGGGAGCAGCCCCATGGGATGTGAGCAGAGCAAGGGCAGCCCTGGAGCTGCTGATTCCCCTCCTTGCTCTGATCCCACTCCTCAGAAATCCCCTGGGCACCGAGCAGGCAGGGATGTGGGCCAGAGGGTGGCTCAGGCCCTGCCCTCAAAGGGTTTTGTGCTCCATGGATGGGGTTTTCCCTTCAGCAGGGAAGGATTTGTGCCCCGGGCCTGCCCTGGGGGCAATGGGGGAAGCCAGGGAGGATCCCAGAGATCCCTGCTGGGCTGTGGAGGGGAAGAGGGAGATGTTGGAGAAATGGGACCAGGATGTGCTGGAAGCTGGGGTGTGAGGACACAGGGCCCAAGAAGGACAAGGAGCATCATTTTCTAAACCAAGGAATCTGGAAAAAGCAGCCAAAACGGACAAATTGGGTGGAAATAACCAGAATAAAGCCCTTTCTCCAGCCTTCCCAGAGCCGTGCCCAGCCCTTTGCTGAGGGCACGGGCCAGCCCTGAGCTTAATTAAGCAAATTAACACAAGCACCTGCAGAATTAGCATCACTTCCAGCCCGCTAAACCCCGGCTGAGCCCAGCCTGGCGCTTCACATCACCACTTCAAAGGCAGCAAATCCCCCCCCGGGCACTGCCCCACCCCAGGTAAACCCGGCCTGGATGCTCCCAAAAATACAGAAATCCATTTTCATGCACTGCAGGTTTCTCAGTTGTCTGCAAAGTTAATGGGAGCAGGCAGAAGTAATTTCATTTTTAAATATTTCATTGGATGGTTTAAAAAAAAAAAAAAAAATCCCAACCTTGAATTATTTCCAGCCTTACTCTACGCTCCACTATTCTGACACGGGGAGAGAAATGTAAAACCAATTATTTCCTGCAGATGCTTAAACCAACCAGCTCTGTGCATTTAGTTCATATCTGATTCTCCTCCAAAAAAAAAAAAAAAAAAACCCAGCCAGCAGGCAAATTTCAAATTAATACCTGCTTGACTTCACGAGAAGTGTTCCTGAAGCGTGTTTCCCAAAGTTTCCTCTGGAGCATTAATTCCCGAGTTTACATAACCCACACTGCAGCACACCGGTGCTGCTTTCAGGGGAAGAGCAGGAGGGAAAAAAGGCCCAGAATTTACTGAATTTTATCCCTTCTCAGCCCCCAAGGAGCCGCGGTGCCCTCAAGGGGTGCCTTGGAGAGCAGGGAGGAATTCAGCGCTTCAATTCCCAGTTCTCAGTGATTTTCTCACTTCTAACCCACATTTATCCAGCGGGTCTTGCTCCCAATTAGGCGTTTAGATGGGTTTCCATGTGAACATCGCCAGGGAATGTTATTTTACTGTAGGCCAGTGGAGGACTTTATGCTAATACAGAACCTGGTGATCCCAAACGTGCAGCAGAGGCTCATCCGAGCACAACATCAGCTCCTACTCAATTCCCCTTTTTTAAATTTTATTTTAAATAAAACAAGAGCACAAGGTGTATTTGCTCGCTCAGAAATGGCACTTTTTGGTTTTTGTTTTTTTTTTTTTTTTGTATTAAAATCCCGGTGTTCAGGGAGAGGGTTTGCTCCCATTAAATGAGCACATCCAGAGGGATTAGGGCAGCACCGGGGAACTCCCGCCCAGCCCCGACAGAGCTTTGTGATCTCTGCTCCTCGGTCATTAGGGGAGAAAGGCAACCCCCGGCGGCACCTCCGTTACAATCACAGCTAATTACTGAGCTAATGAGCCAGCTCCTCCCTCCCCATCCCACCTGCCCTGGGAGAGGAACCCTCCCCATGGGGATAGAAACATCGGCAGGGGAAACAAACCTCTCCAAAACTGGGATCCAAACTTCTCCATGGGGATACAAACCCCCAAAACAGGGATCCAAACCCACCATAGGATACAAACCCCCAAACAGGGATCCAAACTTCTCCATGGGGATACAAACCCCCAAAACAGGGATCCAAACCCTCCATAGGATACAAACCCCCAAACAGGGATCCAAACTTCTCCATGGGATACAAACCCCCAAAACAGGGATCCAAACCCCCAAACAGGGATCCAAACTTCTCCATGGGAATACAAACTCCCAAAACAGGGATCCAAACCCTCCATAGGATACAAACCCCCAAACGGGGATCCAAACTTCTCCATGGGAATGCAAACCCCCAAAACAGGGATCCAACCCCCTCCATGAAATATAAACCCCAAACCAGGGATCCAAAACTCTCCATGGGACCCAAACCCCTCCATGGGGATCCCAACCCCTCCCAGGCTGCAAAGCCACCCCAAACCCCATCCCTCACAACCAATCCAAGAGCTGATGGATCTCTCCTCACCAATATTCCTATACAATCCTGGCTTCATCTGCCTGGAAGGCACAGCTGCCACCACGGGGTTGCAAGGGGTGATTTTAGGAAATCTGGGTCACAGCTGCACGTTCTTTCCCCTCCCTCCTTTCAGATATTCCCCATTAAACTGGTTACAAGGTGACACTAGAAATATCTGCTGCATTTAAGAGCTGAGATGTCATTTCAGGTCTTCCATTCTCCACACAGGAGGACTCAAACCCAAAGATAGCATCTAAAAAAATTGAAATATGCTCCTATAAAAGCCAACAAGAAACATCCAAGATCCTCATCCAAAAAGCTTTCCCAGGACTCAACCCAAGGCTGGCCCAGACAAATATTTACAGAATTATTCACATGGGTTTGTTTGAAATAAAGAGCCTTTTATGATCATTACTTTGGCATCAAACATCTAATTAGGGGCCAATGAGAGTTATAAAAATCTCTGAGCTCTCCTTGTCAGTGCTGCTGGGACTGGAGATTTGTCCCAGCCCTGCTGCTCCCCTGGGAAACTCCCAATGGGACTGGGATGGAGCAGGGGGTGCTCAGGGAAATGGAAAAGTGATGGGAAAAGGGTCAGAAATGCCCACTCGTGGCTGGTTCAGGCCTAAACTCTGGAATTGGCATCTCTGGCTTCAACAAAACCCCCGGAATTGGCATTTTTAGGCCTCTCTGCTCCACACAGCAGCTTTTGGGATGAGCCTTTCCTGCAGGGCTCCCAAAGCAGACCTGGACTCTCGAGCCCCACACAAAATGTGATGAAATTCAGAAATCTGAGCAAATCTCCAACACTTAAATCCCTTTGTGCTGAGTCTCCAGGGAGGAGTTTCCCTTCCTGATGTTACAGCCTCCAATCCCCATCACCGCTCCAGGTACTGGCTCCTAAATCCCCTCCAATTTTCTCAAATCTATTAAAAGAGGGACAAAACTCAACATTCCCATCACTGAGCTGATAAAACTCATCATTCCCATCATTGCTTCAGGCGCTGGTTCCTAAATCCCCTCCAATTTTCTAAAATCCATTAAAAAAGGAAGTTTTTTTGGAATCTATTAAAAAAGATATAAAACTCAACATTCCCATCACTGAGTTGATAAAACTCAACATTCCCATCATTGCTTCAGGTGCTCATTCCTCAATTACTCCCAATTTTTTGGAATCTATTAAAAAAGATATAAAACTCAACATTCCCATTCAGGTGCTGGCTGCTAAATCCCTTCCAAATTTTTGGAATCTATTAAAAAAGATATAAAACTCAATATTGCCATCACTGCTTCAGGTGCTGGCTCCTAAATCCCTCCCAGTTTTGTGAAATGCATTTAAAAAGAGGTACAACTCAATATTGCCATCACTGCCTTGCAAGGAAGGACCAGTGACCACGTTTTGATTTTATTTTGCTTTTTTTGGTAACACTGAAGAGCCAGTTTGCCATCAGACAGCTGAATTCTCAAAAGGGAAACAAACAAAGCCCAGCTTTGGAAATAAATCTGCTTTTAGAGGGGAGGTTTTGTGCAGAAACCCAGCCAGAATCTCCTCAAAGAACTCTTCCAGACCCCAAGTCCCATTGAGGAAGAGCACATGGCTCTGCTTTCCAACAATCCCAATTTGCTCTGTATTAATTTGTTAATGAGGCTGGCAGAACCTGGCTCGAAGAGATGGGCAATAAATAAAAAAAATATAAAAATTAAAAAAAAAAAAATCACATTTCTCTAAGAACACAGCACCAAACCATTCAATTACAGGGTGCTGAGCAGCGAAATCACAGCACAGAGACACAAATGAGATCCAGCACAGCCACCTTGGGCACCTCCAGCGGCAAAATCAGCGCCCCAAAGCCCCAGGGCTGAGAGATTTTACTCCTGCAGTGAATTCTGCAGCCCCACAGGAGGTTTTTGGCTCCAAAGGATCAATCCCACATGGCTGCACTGAACAGATTGGGGTTGATTTGTTCTCTGCCCGTGTCTTGACTCCAGAACAAGCAGAGCCCACATCATTGTCACCCTTCCAAAGGGTGCAAAAAAGCAGCAGGTTGGAAAGAGATGAGTAAAATGCAGCAAAGAAACCAAGACCTGACACAGATGAGTAAAAAACAGCAAAGAAACCAAGACCTGACAGAGGAGAGTAAAAAGCAGCAAAGAAATCAATACCTGCCACATCCACCCCTTCTTCAGCTGCTCTCTGCACAGCTCAGGGAGTTTACCTTGGCATTATCCCTTTAAATGCTTCAAAGGCTCCCAAAATTCCCTGCAGGTTTGTTTTCCTCTGTTCTGATAAGCAGGGTGATAACACCCAGGGCTCCAGCAGGGTCACAGGAGTGAGGGAGAGTGAAGGGAGAGTTCCTGAGCAATCGGCAGAGCTCTCCTTAATCACCCACGTTCCTCATTAAGGCTTAATTCAACACCTGCTTTATAAACCTGAAACTGGGTGTTTTCACACCCCAAAAGCATCATCCCTTCCCCCCAAGCACCAGAACCTGCTCAGCTTCCCAGCCCTGGGATGGCCACCAATGTCCCCCTGTCCCTGGGACAGTTTTTGGGGAGCAGACAAGGGGCAGGAATCTGCCCAAAAATCCCCCCCAAAGCTGCTGTCACATCCAGAGCTGGCTGTGCCAAGCTCACCTCCAGGTTTTTCTTCTTCAGCACCCCAGAGTGGGGTTTGGCTTTAGAAAACACTGAGGTCAAACAGGGTCCAGGCACTGCTCCTGTGCCAAGCACAGCCTGGCACGCAGAGCAACAAAACATCACCCAGGGGAAGGAAAGAAGGACCAGAAACCCTCCCCAAAACATCACCCAGGGGAAGGAAAGAAGGACCAGAAACCCTCCCCAAAACATCACCCAGGGGAAGGAAAGAAGGACCAGAAACCCTCCCCAAAACATCACCCAGGGGAAGGAAAGAAGGACCAGAAACCCTCCCCAAAACATCACCCAGGGGAAGGAACCAGGAGCAGAAAACCTTCCCAAAACATCACCCAGGGGAAGGAAAGAAAGACCAGAAACCCTCCCCAAAACATCACCCAGGGGAAGGAAAGAAGGACCAGAAACCCTCCCCAAAACATCACCCAAGGGAAGGAACCAGGACCAGAATTCCTTCCCAAAACTTCACCTAAGGAAAGGAAAGAAGGACCAGAATCCCTTCCCAAAACTTCACCCAGGGGAAGGAAAGAAGGACCAGAATCCCTTCCCAAAATTTCAGCTAAGGAAAGGAAAGGAGCAGAATCCCTTCCCAAAACATCACCCAGGGAAAGGAAGCAGGACAAATGCAAGGCCCTTCCCAGGGGAGCTGCTGTGTCCCTGCTTTGCACTGCTGGGAAGAAATCCAAGCTAAAATTCATCTTTGACTGCCCAGTCCATCCTTCCCTGCCAGACATTCCCTCCCTCCCTACCAAGCCAAATCCCATTTTTTCCCATTAACAGCTGCTCCATCCTGCTGCAATTCCCAATTTTGGGGTCACCCTTTAGGGATTGCCTTTGAGCTCCTGCTCTGGTTGTGGTGGACAAAAATCCCTCATTCCTTCCACTGGCTTGGATATTTAGCCAGAAATGAGGGAAGGAGCACAGTTTGGGAGAAATGAGGGAATAAATTAGGGAGAAATGAGGAAAGGAGCACAATTCCAGCATCTGGAAAAGCACAGGATGACATTTCCAACCAGCTGTAAACAGGGAGAAGTTGTGGGTGGTGTTTTCACCCTGCACTCTGAGGAGTTAAAGGCACTGGGAGAGCAATGAGGGAAGGAAATATTCAGGATGCTGGAGACGAGGCAGATGCTGAGTTATCAGCACATTTTATCCTGTATTTTAGGAAGATTGATTCCTACATGGAGCATTTTGATGTTCTCCTCATCACTAAATAAACAGCACACAAACAACTTAGTGCTGGGCTTAAAATTGATCTGGGTACATTTTTCTGTGCCCTCATTTTGAACCCAGAGGAAAGGGAGATTTTCCATAGCTACAGGAAAAGAAATGTCATCCTTATAATGCAAAAGGATCACTCAGAGTGATCCCTTCATGAGCGTGCTGAGGGATTATTCCAGAGCAAGGAGAAGGGAGAAATCATCCTAGAAAATACAACACCAGCTGTGGGCAGCACTCCAAACGGGAGAGTTTGGAACCCTTTTCCTGGTTCCTCCTGCCCAAACCCACCAGGACATGGATGCAGAAGAGCTCCAGCTGCAAACCCATCACTGCCACGCACAGAGAATTGAATAATTTCATTTAAATCCCAGGATATTACCCCAGGTAATATAAAAATCCTATCAGCCCCAGGATATTACCCCAGGCAATATAAAAATCATATCAACCCCAGGAAATATAAAAATCATATCAACCCCAGGATATTACCCCAGCTAATATAAAAATCATATCAACCCCAGGAAATATAAAAATCATACCAGCCCCAGGATATTACATCAGGTAATATAAAAATCATATCGACCCCAGGATATAACCCCAGGTAATACAAAAATCATATCAGCCCCAGGATATAACCCCAGCTAATATAAAAATCATATCAGCCCCAGGATATTACCCCAGGTAATATAAAAATCATATCAACCCCAGGTCAAATTCAGCTCAAAAGCAGCTCCTGCCTCACACCCACCCCTTAACTCTGGCTTATTTCACTCCAGCCTTTCCCAGTGATTATTCCCAACCAGGCCTGCCTTCCCAGAAGAATTCCCCCCATTTTCCTGTCTCAGCTGACACTGCCCAGGCCTGCCCTACCTGTCTGCCCCAGCACTCCCTCCACTGCCATCCCTGGCTCAATAAAACGGGAAGGAAATTCCCCCAAAATGAATGCCTTCGGTCACTTTTGATACTCAGCATCAGAGAACCCAAGTTCAGTTTCCCAGAAGCTCCCTCTGATCTCCCACATCTATTTTTAGACTTTCCATTGACTAAAACTGAGTTTGGGCATTTTGCCACCATCAGAAAAAATAATCAACAAAGCCCCAGATCCCACCCTGGGTTTTTTGAACTGGAGCAAGGACTGGAGCAGATTTCTCTCCCCCAAAAGCAGATGTTTTCCACAAAAAGCTCCATCCCAGGCCACCAGAATGGGGCAGCAGCAGAGGCTCAGCTGTTTGCAGGCTGGCAGGGACAAAGCTTGCTGCTAAAAGGAGTGAAATGTTCGTTCAGGGTTTGGGATTGTTGTCCCCAGGGCAAGGAGGGCCCCAGCCTGTCTGGCCAAGGCTTTGGAGAAGGGAGAGAAACCCTGCTGGGCTCCCAGCACCCCTCAGAACATCTTGAACTCAGGCTCTGCCTCACAGCATCCCAGGGTTTATTGGGGTGGATTTTGATTCCCTTCAGCTGAGGAGCCCAAAGTCCTTTATGGGTATTTCCACACCCAAACCAAGCTCTGGCTCCTATTTCACAGGAAAAATCTGGATCAGTTTGGTGTTATCCCCGTTGCCATAAGAAATCCCACCCAGAGCTGTAAAATCTTGAAAATCTCCCCAAAAACTCCCATGGGGAGCAAAGGCAGCACATCAAGAGCAGCAGCAGGAGGGGATGAAGGAAGTTCTGTAATTTGGGAGTGATGCTGCCCTGCAGAACATCTTGAACTCGTGCTCTGCCTGTCCCAGAGCATCCCAGGGTTTATTGGGGTGGATTTTGATTCCCTTCAGCTGAGGAGCCCAAAGTCCTTTATGGGCATTTCCACACCCAAACCAAGCTCTGGCTCCTATTTCACAGGAAAAGTCTTGTTGCCATTTCACAGGAAAAATCTGGATCAGTTTGGTGTTATCCCCATTGCCATAAGAAATCCCACTGTGTTCTCCTGCCCTGAATCCCACCCAGAACTGTAAAATCTTGAAAATCTCCCCAAAAACTCCCATGGGGAGCAAAGGCAGCACATCAAGAGCAGCAGCAGGAGGAGATGAAGGAAGTTTTGGAATTTGGGAGTGATGCTGCCCTGCAGAACACCTTGAACTTGTGTTTAAATGGGGCAGTGCAGAGAGGATTCCTGCAGAAATCCTAAATTTCCATGGAGGGCCAGCAGAGAGAGCAGCAGCAGGAGGAGATGGAGGAAAGTTTTGTAATTCAGGAGCGATGCTGCTCTGCTCCTTCCCTCCCAAATTCCCAAACGCAGCAGAGGCTGCTCCCAGCCCTGGATCCACCCCAGCTCCACGTGGACCAGGGCAGTGCTGCAAGAGCCTGAGGCACAGCCAGGGAGCCAAAAATTTCCCATTTCTGCCCAGCCAGGGGCCCCGGGCCAGGACAAAACTCAGCCTGAGCCTCAGAGGGTCAGAGCAGAGCCCTGGGATGAATTTCAGAGTCACTGAGGCTGGAAAAGACCTTCAGGACCAGAGTCCAAGCAGAGCTCCCAGCACAGAGAGCACAGCTGGGAATTTGGGCTGGGAATTTGGGGATGAAGGACTCAGCATGTTTAGGTGTCACTGACATATTTTATGAAAATCCTTCTGCTAGGATTTTTCTTTTGAGAAGCTGGGAAGTCTCAGCAAAGAAATGCAAACAATAATTATTTGATGGTTGTAGGATGTGGCTGGGAGATGGATCATTAACAAGTGTATTTTTGATTGGTTTGACGTGAATTGCTTTTATTTAATGACTAATTATGGTTTAGTTGTGTTGAGATTGTGAGTAATTACGAGCTTTTATTATTCATTCTTTGCTAACCTTCTGATGTCTCCTTTCTCTTTAGTATAGTTCTAATATATCATTTTCTTGTAATATGATATGATATGATATATGATATATTATATATTATATAATATGATATAGTATGATACGATATAATATAGTATAATGTAATATATAATATTGTAATTATAATATAGTATAATATAATATATTATATGATATAATATAATATAATATAATTAATATAATATAATATAATTAATATATCAACCTTCTAAAACATAAAGTCAAGATTCCCATCTCTTCCCTCATCCTGAAAACCCTCAATCCCCAGCACCCTCAGGGATGGTGTCAAAGGCTCTGGAGCACCCTGGCTTTGCTGCTGTGTTTTAGGGCTGATCCTGCCCAGCCTTTCCCAGTCTGCTTGGAAAAGCCTGTGCTGCTCCCTGCAGCCTCCCAGCTGCCTGATACATCTCCCTAATTGCAGAGCACTGGGAAAAAATGCGTGTTTGCAGAGCAGATACGGCCCTCATTGTTTTGCTCTTCTGCATCCTGCAGAGATTCAGGACTTGGAGGGGAAAAAAAAATCAAAAACCAAAAAATCAAAAACCAAAATAAAAAAAAAAAAAAACAACCCAGAGCCAGTTCGGGTCTGTTGGCTCCTCCTCCCATCCCAGCTCCTGAGGTCAGCAGGGAAAGCATCCAAGAGCTGCAGAAAAGCCAGATTGTTTTAATTTAAACGTTTGAGAGAGGCAGAGTGAGGCACTTTCTCCCCCCAAGTGCTCAGGACGTGATAATGTGCCTCTCCCCGTCCCGGCCAGCCCTGCTGAGAGAACATTCATTCCTCGCACTTTTCCATCGGATCCCGAGTGCCAGGGGGAGAAATCCCCTTCCCTGCCAGCCCTGCTGCCTCTCCTGGAGCACAGACACCACTGGGGACCCGCCCTGCCTGTCCCCACAGACAGGGAATGAGGAGAACATCAGGGTGAGCTTTGGAAACCAGAGCTGGTCCTTGCAGGGACGCCCTGAGCAGCCCCCAGGCAGCAGGTCTGTGTTTGAGGCACGGCCAGCCTCGTATTTCCCAATGAAAACCCTCCAAGGGGCATTTCCAGGGAGGTTTGTGCCCTGCTTCAAGGCTTCTCCCATGGAATCACACCCCAGCTCTGCTCCCACCATATCCAACCCCCTCATTCCTCTGCAGAAATCCCAGATTTCCATGGAACACCAGCACAATCCCAATGTTTCACCCCAAACCAGGCTCAGCCCTTCCAAAATCATCTCCAGCCCTCAACCAGCTCTGCTCCCACCATCTCCCTGAGAAATCTCTGCAGGAATCCCAAATTTCCATGGAATACCAGCAGAATCCCAATGTTTCACCCCAAACCAGCCTCAGCCCCCCTAAAATCAGCTCCAGCCCTTGGTCAGCTCTGCTCCCACCATATCCAACCCCCCCATCCTTCTGCAGAAATCCTAAATCTCCATGGAATACCAGCACAAATCAATATTTCACACCTCAGCTCCCAAAAATCAGCTCCAGCCCTCGGGCAGATCTGCTCCCACCATCATCTCTCTGCAGAAATCCCAAATTTCCACGGAATACCAGCACAATCCAATATTTTACCCCAAACCAGCCTCAGCTCCTCAAAATCAGCCCCAGCCCTCGTGCAGCTCTGCTCCCACCTTCTCCCTGAGAAATCTCTGCAGAAATCCCAAATTTCCATGGAATACCAGCACAATCCAATATTTTACCCCAAACCAGGCTCAGCTCCCCAAAATCAGCTCCAGCCCTTGGTCAGTTCTGCTGTGCCTCACCTCTCCCTTCCTGTCAGCAGGAAAACTCCTCCAACCCCACGATCCCTCTGCAGAAATCCTAAATTTCCATGGAATACCAGCACAATCCCAATGTTTCACCCCCAGCCAGGTCCAGCTCCACAAAATCAGCTCCAGCCCTCGGTCAGCTCTGCTCCCACCACCATCTCTCTGCAGAAATCCCAAATTTCCACAGAGTGCCAGCACAATCCCAAGGTTTCACCCCACAACCAGGCTCAGCCCCCCCCCCCCAAAATCAGCTCCAGTCCTTGGACAGCTCTGCTCCCACTATCTCCCTAAATTTCCATGGAATACCTAAATCCTAATCTCCATGGAATACCAGCACAATCCCAATGTTTCACCCCAAACCAGGCCCTTGGTCAGCACCACTCCCCTGTCCCTCCCAGCCCAAACCATTCCATGATTCTGTGGCCTCACCAGCAAACCAGTCCCAGTTCCCAGACATTTGATACCCACTGGAATTCTGGTGGAATTTTGGGCCACCTGGGATCAAAGCTGAAGGGGGCAAAATTCATTTGCAAAGTTGTTTATGGAAATTAGCCCCCATTAGAGGGACAAGGAGCAGGGCTGGCCTTGGCTCCCTGCTGAAGGTGTGTTCTGAATGTGCAGAATAAATCAGGATTCTGAAGCTTTCTCTCTTTTTCAGAGGAATGTCTCTTTCACACCAGCACAGTGATTTCAGAACTGAAAAATCCAGTGGCTGGAAATCAAAAATTTCAATATTCCCCTGTACTTTTCAGGGCTCAAATGGTGCCAGAAGCCCAAAGGAGAGCAGGGCAGTGTGCAGGGGAGTCTGTGGCAGCACACCACGATCCCAAACCACTGGGGCTGTTTCCTTGGCAGGACAGGGAACAGCAATGGGCCAAACTGATAAACCCACAGGAGGATGTAAAAAAGGAAACCCAGAGGTACAGGAGCCCAGGGTTTAAACCCTGCCCTGTTAAAAAGGCATTAACAAGCCCTGAATTCCTTCTGTGCCCTGGCCAATGCTGCGATTCCAGCTGCAACCCAAGGGAAAAGCTGTGGCCAGGTCCCCAGCCCATGGCACCCCCTTGGCACAGCTCCTCAGCCACATTCCCCTTGCCAGGGCCCTGCCAGTGCTTCCCCAGCTGCCTGGGGCTTCTTGGGGCAGGATTTGGGCAGGAAATTCAAAAAGTTGAATTTACAAGGGGGCATTTGGAGAGGGGAGGGGAGGCCATGGCATGGGGCTGTGCCCAGCTCTGCTCCAGGCCTTCCCTGGGCTGCTGCAGGGAGAGATGGGGACCCCACCCCTCCAAATCCCGGGGAATTTCAGGAATAACCATGGAATCACAGTGGTTTGGGTCCTTAAAGCTCATCCAGGGACATCTTTCACTATCCCAGGTCACTCCAAGCTGGCCTTGGACACTTCCAGGGACCCAGAGGCAGCCACAGCTGCTTTGGTCACCCTGGGCCAGGGCTGAAACATCCCCACAGGGAACAATTCCTTCCCATTGTCCCCCTGGCTGTTCAAATCCCTTCCCCCTTGTCCTTTCCCTGTGGCCTCTCCTTCAGCTCGATGAACACTGGAATTATCTTACCTTCAATTTATATTTTATACATTTTTTATTCCATTCATTTCTTAGACAAATCATTAACACATATTTGCCTAAATCTCCCTGTCAGCTGGCAGATCCCTGCCTGCATCCAGCTGTGCATCTGCAGCCAGGGCCACAGGAATCCTTTCAGAATAAATAAAGCCAAAAGTGGTTCCTGGGCTCAGCTTTTCACCAAACTGCTTCCAGGCCCAAATCCCTCTCCAAGAGCACCTTCATCCCACCCTGGCTCTGAGAGCTGAGGAGAGGTGGTTCTGGATGAGCAGAAGGAATGTCCAGCTAGATTTGGAGGAATTGTTTCCTTCTGGGTGCCAGTGGCTGCACAGGAGAGCCAGAGCTGCCAGCCCTCCCCAGGGCAGAGGTTGGATTTCCAAGCCCAGCATGGAGCCCAACTTCCCCAGAGCATCCCCTGGATGTTCCAAACAGAGCCCAACTTCTCCAGAGCATCCCCTGGATGTTCCCAACACGGAGCCCAGCTTCTCCAGAGCATCCCCTGGATATTCCCAGCAGAGCCCAACTTCTCCAGAGCATCCCCTGGATGTTCCAAACAGAGCCCAACTTCCCCAGAGCATCCCCTGGATGTTCCCAACTTCTCCAGAGCATCCCCTGGATGTTCCAAACAGAGCCCAACTTCTCCAGAGCATCCCCTGGATTTCCCACTGCAGCTCCAGCTGCCAGAGCCCAGCTCCAGCCCAGAAGGGAGGTTTGGAGTGGTTATTGGGAAGGAATTCCTGGAGTTTTTAGGGTCTTGGACAGTCCAGCAGATCCCAGCCAAGATTTCCTCTCGTTTTCCCTGTCAGTCCAGGGCTGGCACCAGCTGGAACACCTCGCCTGGAAGCTCCTTTTTCTCTCCTTTTTCCCATTTCTCCTGAGCAGAATGACACTTGTGTTCACTGTGACTCATCTCCTTGACCTTTCTATTCACTTTTAATGGTGCAAGCTGGAAATAAGGGCACCCAAACAATGCTTGCATTATTCAGCTGGTGAACCACAGCCCTCGGAGCAGATCTCTCCCCTGCAGCACACAAGAGCACACACAGTAGGTATCTCATTCCAGCACATCCAGCACGGGAGAAAAAATAAAATAAAATCCCACAAACTCACTGCTTAATTCATATTTGAGAGTTGAATGAGCTGCAGCAAGAAAATTCCCAGTGTAAAACGCTGCAGGAGGATGAGAGATCCTGGGAAACTGGAGTGGCATCTCCAGGAATTCGGCTGCAGTGAATTCTTACTCCAGTATTGTCTTGGAAACAAAAAAAAGGGGGTGGAGGGAGGAAAAGCAGAGGAGGAGAGGCCAGCCAGGCTGATGAGCTCAGGCTCCTTGCTGAATTTCCTCAGCAGCTCCAGCTGACAGGCACAAGGAACACAAAACCTGGTTCCAAATGTGACAGTGATGATCAGTGACTCCCTCAGTGACCTCTCCTTCCCAACCCAGCTCCTTCCTGAGCGCTGCAAACTCCCCTCCTTTGCAGCTTGGAGCAGAAAGAGAAGGGAAAAAAAGGCCTGGAAGCAGTTTGGTGAAAAGCTGAGCCCAGGAACCGCTTTTGGCTTTATTTATTCTGAAAGGATTCCTGTGGCCCTGGCTGCAGATGCACAGCTGGATGCAGGCAGGGACCTGCCAGCTGACAGGGAGATTTAGGCAAATATGTGTTAGCAATCTGTCTAAGAAATAAAATGAATAATAAATGTATAAAATATAAATTGAAGGTAAAATAATTCCAGTGTTCATCGAGCTGAAGGAGAAGGAGAGGCCACCAAACATCCAGCACATCCCTCTTTAGGAAAACAGCTCCAAATTTCCTCTACAGGAAATTTTCCTCTATCTAATTCAAAATATTCTGAGTGTAGCCAACAGAACAGCACGGTGCTCTTGGTATAATCTGTAAAAAACCTGTCCAAATTGAAATACAAAATCCAAATAACCTCCTGCATTTGCTGGGTGAGGGGCACTGGGGATGCCCAAGAGGAAAAAAATTTTCCAAGGAAGGAAAGTGTTTGTAAAGTAAAAAACATTTTTAAAGACGAACTCCAGTTCATCACCATCCAGCACATCCCCTTCCATTTGCACCCCAAAAAAGGGTTTTTTTTCCAGTAAAATTAAGGGAGTTTTTTGGGGCTGCCCAAGTGAACTTCTGCTCCAAATTTCCTTTGTAGATCTAATTCAACGGATTCTGAGAGTAGCCAACAGAACAGCACGGTGCTCTTGGTATAATCTGTAAAAAACCTGTCCCAAATCTAAAGCCAAAATCCAAATAACCTCCTGGATTTGCTGGAGAAGGGACACTGGGGATGCCCAACAGGAAAAGAAAAAATATTCCAAGGAAGAAAAGTGTTTGTAAAGTAAGAAACCATTATTAAAGATGAACTCCAGTTCATCACCATCCAGCACATCTCCCTTCCATTTGCACCCCAAAAAGGGGATTTTTTTTCCAGTAAACTTAAGGGTTTCTTTGTGGCTGCCCAAGTGATCTTCTGCTCCAAATTTCCTTTCTAGATCTAGTTCAAAGGATTGTGAGAGTAGCCAACAGAACAGCACGGTGCTCTTGGTATAATCTGTAATAAACCTGTCCAAATCAAAACACAAAATCCAAATAACCTCCTGCATTTGCTGGATGAGGAGCACTGGGGATGCCCAACAGGAAAAAAGCATCCCAAGGAGGAAAAGCATTTTTAAAGTAGAAAGAATCAACCACCAACAGAACCTCAGGCACAGGGATGGAAAGAGACTCCTGGAGCTGCTTGAAAACCCAGATTTTATTGGCACATCAGCAATAAAATGGTGTTCAAGCATCCCCTCAGGGCCAGGCTCCCCACAGGGATGCAGGATCAGCCCCCAGGCCATGGGAAATCCAGGGTTTTGCCCGAGGGCTGGGACAAAATCCACAGCAGAGCTCAGGGGTGAGCCCTGATGCAGCTTTTCCACTCGCTCATCCCCAAAGTCTCCTTTTCTCTCAGGCTTATTACACAAACTCAAAGAAAAACTCTGTTGTAAATACATTAATACAACTTTCCTCCTTTTAAAAAATGACATCTCATCATTGTGAGAGCTTCCAGATGATGTTAAGAATCCTCTTGGCTTCTGGAAAAAAAAAAAAAGAAAAAAAAAAAAAAGAGCCCAGACTTGGAGCAACCGACCTCAAAAATGCCTTTTGTGTAGTTCCTTCATTTATTTATTTTAGTTCCACAGATTTTCCAGACACGTCCACAGAGCAACCACGACATCATTTGGATGCTCCAGCCAGTGCTAGGCTGAATTTCAGGAGCCTTGGGACTTGCCAACAGTAACCAGTGCTTAATTATACCACGTTGCCAACCCAATTTTTTCCACATAACATTAGATTTCAACAAAATGTTTCCATTCTTTCATGTCTCAACCTTTTCTTTTTCATTTTTTTTTTTGTTCCCCTGGTTTTGCTCATTCTTCCCATCCTCGGTGTTGCTTTGTTTCACACAAAATGTTTTCTTGTGTTTTTAAGGACTGAAAATTCAGTCCCAATCACATCAAATTTAGTAGGAAGAGTGAAATATTTGATATAAAACGAGGCCAGGCTGGAAGTGAAGAAATTTTTCCCAAGGAAGAGAGGAGGGAAAAGAAAAGGGGATTCACTTTATTTCCCAGAGAATTCTTCTCACTTTAACCAGCACTTCCCATTCACCAAAATCTGGGTATTACAAACTGACACCCATGCTTTGCACAGGACCCAAACAATATTTGATACTCTGCCATGCAATGTTTTACACTCTTTATACAATATTTTGTACTCTTTATACAATGATTTATACTTTTCTCTGCCAAATGATCCATTTTCTAGAACAACCTGAGGATCAAACTCCAGCTAAACTCAGCAGGCAAAAGGAGAGGTGAGCAAATAAAAAACAGAGGGGATGGAATCCAGATTTATCCTGGTTTCCCCCGTCTGGGGGCTGCTCACTTTAAAGTGAATTCCCATGAGAGCAAAGCACCAGCTCTAAATGGAGCTGCTCCTCCCAAAGGGTCTCAGAGCCCTTTCAAGTGTTGAAAACAAAATTTGTGAGGGGTTTTGGATGAGGGAATGGCTTTAAAGTGACAGAAGGAAGGTTTGGAGTGGATGTAGGGAAGGAGTTCCTGGCTCTGAGGGTGAGGAGGTCCTGGCACAGCTGTGGCTCCCCTGGATCCTTGGAAGTGTCCAAGGCCAGGATTGAAAGGGCCAGAGAGCCCCGAAATTTCTGTGAAAGCATTCCCAGCTCTTTGCTCCCTGCAGGTTTCCACATTTCCAGAGGCACTACCTGCCATCCATCCATCCATCCATCCATCCATCCATCCATCCATCCATCCATCCATCCATCCATCCATCCATCATCCATTCATCATCCATCATCCATCCATCCCTGCATCCATCCATCCATCCATCCATCCATCCATCCATCCATCCATCCATGTCCATCCATCCATCCATCCATCCATCCATCCATCCATCCATCCATCATCCATCCATCCATCCATCCATCCATCCATCCATCCATCCATCATCCATCCATCCATCCATCCCTCATCCATCCATCATCCATCCATCCATCCATCCATCCATCCATCCATCCATCCATCCATCCATCATCCATCCATCCATCCATCCACATCCCTCCATCCATCCATCCATCCATCCCTCATCCATCCATCATCCATCCATCATCCATCCATCCATCCATCCATCCATGGATCCATCCATCCATCCATCCATCCATCCATCCATCCATCCATCCATCCATCATCCATCCATCCATCCATCCCTCATCCATCCATCATCCATCCATCCATCCATCCATCCATCCATCCATCCATCCATCCATCCATCCATCCATCCCTGCATCCATCCATCCCTGCATCCATCCATCCATCCATCCATCCATCCATCCATCCATCCATCCATCCATCCATCATCCATCCATCCATCCATCCCTCATCCATCCATCATCCATCCATCATCCATCCATCCATCCATCCATCCATCCATCATCCATCCATCCATCCATCCATCCATCCATCCATCATCCATCCATCATCCATCCATCCATCCATCCATCCATCCATCCATCCATCCATCATCCATCCATTCATCCATCCATCCATCCATCCATCCATCCATTCCTCCATCATCCATCCATCCATCCATCCATCCATCCATCCATCCATCCATCCATCCATCCATCATCCATCATCCATCATCCATCCATCCACCCAGAGCACGCCCAGCTCCCAGATCCAGCAGCTCCAGGAATCAGGACACAAAAAGTAATTACTGAAAGAACGAAGGGCCAATTTTAACTGCCCAGCAGATAAACCCTTCGGAGTGAAGAGCAGTTTCCTGGAATGCCTTCCCAGATTTTTCCTGAAGTCCAGACAAAACTCAAAACATCCCTAAATGCCACTGCACACTGTCCCACAGCAATTCCTGCTGCTCCTCTGGCTCGGGGCAGAAATCCAACCTAACTCAAAGCAGGTGTGAATGCAGATCCTGCCCTGGGGACAGGGGGACAGGGATGGACAGACAGCACCAGGAGCTGAGCACAGCTCAGGGCACAGGGAAAGCAGCCGGGCACTGCCAAGGGTGACAGGGACATCTCTGTGCCACTCAGGGCCTCTGGGACAGCCACAAAATGGGAAAAACGGAAAATCTCCTTCAGAATGAAAGCTGTGGTTTGCTGGTGTTTACCTGAGGGTGCTCAGGATTTGGGAATCTTTTCCAACCCCAGGGGTTCTGTGCTGACCCCTTGCTGCAGCCACACTCAGGGCAAAGAACCCAAATTAACTCAAATTAAATCACGGGTGTCCCATCTCCACTCCTGCAGCACCCAGAGTGGGGAGAGCAGATATTTGAGACCCCCTCAGCTCCGAGAGACATCAGCACAAGCCCTGCAGTGCTGAAAACTTGAAAAATCCATCTCCAATTCCAGATCCTAAAGGGCAGGGACAACACCCACTTAAAATAAGGATTCACAACCCCTTTCCAGCCCCCCCGATTTCTCCTAGGGCACACAATGAACACTAAAAACAACACCAAGGCAGGTTTTTTAATTTAAACTTGCCATTAAAAACATGTTTTGGTCAGAGCCAGGTGAGTCCTCACTGCTGTCCCTGTGTGCACACTAAAAACCAGCAACTCCCCAGAGGGTGTTGCCTTAGAGATACCCCAAAGAGGTGAAATGGGGCTGGGAATGGGGTTGGGAATGGGGCTGGGAATGGGATTTGGAGTGGGATTTGGAGTGGGATTGGAAGTGAAGTTGGAAATGGGAATGGAAATGGAGTTGGGAATGGAAATGGAAATGGGGCTGGAAATGGGGTTTGGAATGGGGTTGGGAATGGGAATGGAAATGGGATTGGGAATGGAAATGGGAATGGAAATGGAAACGGGATTGGAAATGGGACTTGGAATGGGATTGGAAATGGGATTCGGAATGGGATTTGGAATGGGATTCCTCCCATTCCCAAATTTGAAGGAACTCCCTGAAATCAGGGAATGCTCAGCACAGTTTTCCTCCTGCCCCTGGAAGAACAAGACAAGACCTCCGCTGTCCCCTCCGCTGTCCCCTCCGCTGTCCCCTCCGCTGTCCCCTGGCCAGGCTGCTCCCACAGCCGAGTGCCTTTAACTTCCAAATTCCCATTGCAACCTGGCAGTGCACTGACAGCATGATCCAGCTTTTACAGGGGAAAATTGGAACTGCCACCCATTCCAGACCCATAAAGTCAGATTTCTTCTTGTAAAACAATATCAACACTTTTGACTGGCAAAGTATTGAAATAATCCTCTCTTTTAACTGGCTGGATAAAGATTTTTTTAGCTCGTTTAGGTGACTGGGGAAGAGCCAAGGTAACAGGATACAACATAATTTCCAGCATTTTTATTTTAGTTTGGATCCTCATTACTCTTTGCCACTAAAGGAAATTGCTGTGTCCAAAAGTTTCACCCAGAAACCCGATTTGGTTTTTACAGGGATTTGTAAGAGCAGAGAGGGGTTCCAGCTTTGTCTGTGGGTTTGATTTTGGTGTGACATCATCTGTGCAAATATGGGAAAATCTGAGCTGGATGGGCAGTGGTGGGAGGCAGCTTTGACATTGTTATTTCCCTGTTATTTGCTGGAAATCCTCTGTGCCAGGTGCCATCCCACAGATTACAGGGAAATTTCACCTCTCCACACAGAGAAACCAACTATCCTGAAACTAACACATGCTCTGAGCAGCAATAAAACCAGAGACAACGTGGAAAAATTTAAAAAAAAAAACGAAAAAAAGCCATCAAGACCATTAGTCAATGCCATCAGCAGCCCCAGTCTGGCTCCTCCCTCACCCAAATGATTTGATGTCCTATTAGGCGGCTCATTAGGAAAACTCAAAGCCTTTCACCACAAGAGTCATTCCCCAGAGCTGCACGCTGGCCCCACAAAAGCTCCCAGCCGTCCTCTGCCCCGGCAGCTGCCCCCAAAACTGGTCCCAAAGTCACCTGGGAACTCCCAAAAGCGGTTTGGGATTGTCTGGAGGACAAACACAGACGGGGAAATGCCTGGGGATGCTCTGGGAGTGTTAAAGCATCAGCACAGGCACGAGTGAAAGGAATAAATTGTTGGTTTTCCTTTGGAACAGAGTGGTCTGGTGAAAATTCAATTTTCAGCTGATACAAAGTACCCGAGCCTGACAAGAGGAGCTGCTGGCATTCCAGCCCTCCAATATCCCGATCCCGAACTCGGGGATCTCCCACTGGCCCCTCATTTCCCTGCAGGCACGTTCAGGACATTTTATCCATTGAGTTTTTTCCACCCTGCTCAGCCTCCACAAGCAAAACCTTAATGGAAGCATTCCTCCAACGCCCACCTCTTCTTCCTTAAGGTCATTTGGAGAGGCCAGAAATGAAAATAATTGGCGATCCCGCTGCTTTGACACAGAGAATCCCACTGCTAACACTCAAACAAACCCTGCAAAAACCACTGAATTCGGGCAGGGAAGCTGAATCCCAGACAGCCCAGCTCTTCAGGGCACTTCTCGGCTTCTCAAGTTACCCTGAAGAACTCGAGTTTTAACTTTGCAGATTTCAAAACTCGCCTCGGCCAACAAATCCTGCCCTGAAATCCAACACAAACAGAGCTCGATGCCTCTGAGTGTCCACCACAAACCGGGAAAACGCTCTGCAAACACCCAGGAAACTCCTCCAGCACCCCACAAAAGGATATTCTGTGATTCCCCCCGCCCTGGCATTTCCCAGAAGGCAGAAATTTGGGAAGCAGGGCTTTGGAAACAAAACTGCACGGCCCCAAAGGGAAGCAGAAATGTGTTCAGTCTCTCTTCTGCACCATTAGGAGGGGAGGGGAAAAAAAATGACATTCCAGTGGTTTTCTGTGCTGCTGCACATCTGGAAGCTCAGAGCTTCCTCCTGCTGCACTCAGCCCCGGTTTTAGGGGCAAACCCTGCGGGATTGAGGTTGGGGAAGGGGCAGCGAGCTTTGGGGTCCCCGGGCGGCTCCAAAGCTTTTGTGTCCCGAGCTTTGATGTGCGGAGGGAGAGCGGATTCCTGCGGGACAAAAAAAAAACTTTCTGCTCCTCAAGGAGGAGGAACTACGCAAGCCCGGAGGTTTCCAGGGGACTAAATATACATTCACATATATATCCACGGCGAGAGAGAAAGAGGCAGAGCCTCCAGAAACTCATCCCCGACTTTTCCTCCGGAAAAAAGCAGCCCGGCAAGAGGCGGCTCTTGCTCCAAGGAAGGCGAATAAAGAATTGTTTTAAGTTTTTTCCCCTTTTACGGGCCCCCTGACAAATGGCATTCAGAGATTCGGGCAGCTAAAGGAGGTTGGGTGGGTTTTGTTGGGTGGTTTTTCCTTCTTTTTTTTTTAATCTATTTTTTTTTCTCTCTCCTTTTTGCTGGAACGCACAGGGAGGAAGGAAAGCCGAGAGGGTTTTGCCCCGCACCGAATCCCCCCCCCCACCCCCGTTTCCCACTCCCCCACGACCCCCGCAGCTTTTGGGGGGGCTCGGGAACCCCCCTTACCTGCCCGGCCGAGGGACAGGGCACCCAAGAGTAGCAGCGCAGCGGGCACCGAGCAGCTCCGTATCCAACTGCGCCTTTTCCACCGCGTGTGCGTATCCATGCTCCCCCCCCAAAAAAAAAAAAAAAAAAAAATAAACTAAACTAAGCGGGCCACCAGCTCGGGACAGCTCGAAAGGAGGATGAAGAAAAAAATTATTTAAAAAAAAATACAAAAAAAAAAAAACCCCAATCCAAGCTGTCTGTAGAAGCGCAGAGCAGGCGCTCAGCCCCCCCGGCAGCCCCCCCCGGGGAGCAGCCCTTTATAAAGCCATGGGGCGGGCGGAGGGTGCGGGGGCTCCGCCGCGCTCAGCTCCGGCCCTGCCTCGCCTGCTCCTCCGCAAAACTTTTCCCTTCCCTCTCTCTCTCCCTCTCTCCCCACACCGCCCTTTTTTCCCCCTTCTTTTAAACCCGAGGCCGGAGTTTGTCAATCTCGGAGCAGCGCAGCAAATCAGGGCCGGGCGGAGCGGCCCCCCCAGCGCCCGCCCCCGGGATGTCCCGGCCCCCAAAAGAGATTTTTTTTATTTTTTTTATTTTTTTTCCTCGTTTTTTCCCCCCCGCTGGAACAGCAGCACACGGAGTTTTTCCGCCTCTTGCCGTCTCCTCGCTTTTCCCTGCGTTTTTCGGGATGTGCCCTTGTTGGAAGACTGGAAAATCCAAATTTTAGACTTTCTGTGCTTAACCCACCCCCCCCCAAAGGAACACTGAGGAGAAGGAGAAAGCTTCCAAAATGGAATGATAGAACTGAGATTATGATGATAAAGTTTGAGTAGAAGTGTGTAATATTGCATGGTAGAAAACTTAAAGTTTTAGAAAATATATATTCTATATATAGAATATAAAGTTTTAGAATATGGTTTTAGAATATGTAAGTTTATAGAATATAGTATAGAGATTATGATTATAAGGTTTGAGTAGAAGTGTAATATTGCATGGTAGAAAACTTAAAGTTTTAGAATATATATATTCCATATATGGAATATAAAGTTTTAGAATATATAAGTATATAGAATATAGTATAGAGATTATGATAATAAGGTTTGAATAGAAGTGTGTAATATTGCATGGTAGAAAACTTAAAGTTTTAGAGTATATATATTCTATATATAGAATCTAGTTTTAGAATATATGTGTTTATAGAATACAGAAAACTTAAAGTTATAGAATATAGTATAGAGATTATGATTATAAAGTTTGAATTTATAGAATATAGAAAACAAAGTTATAGAACATAGTATAGAGATTATGATTACAAAGTTTGAGTTTATAGAATATAGAAAACTTATAGAATCTAGTCTAGAGGTTATGATTATAAATTTTCTATCACATGGTAGAAAACTTAAAGTTTTAGAATATATATAGTCTATATATAGAATATAAAGTTTAGAATAGATAAGTTTATAGAATATAGAAAACTTAAAGATATAGAATATAGTCTAGAGATTATGATTGTAAAGCTTGAGTAGAAGTGTGTAATATCACATGGTAGAAAACTTAAAGTTTTAGAATATATATATTTTATATATAGAACAAAAAGTTTTAGAATATAGTTTTAGAATATATAAGTTTATAGAATATAGAAAACTTAAAGTTATAGAATATAGTAATATATAGAAGGCAAAATGGAAGTTTTAGGGTGAAAGCTGGTTCTTCCTCTTCACCCTCTTCTTCATGAGTTGGCGTGATATTGTGTAATTGGATAAAGAATCTGCGTTGCAGCCACGAGTGGTTGGTTATTGGGTTAAAAGTAAAAAGAATTTAAGTGTCATTTCCTAATTAGACAGTTTATCCTTAAAAGACCTTGTGGAGAGACACGGCTCCAATTTTTAACTTGTTAGAAAGAAACACTGCAGAGCTCACACTTTGTGAGCCCGTACGGCAGATAAAAACTAATAAACATCTGAAATACCATTTCACACATTCAATCCCGACCTTGGCAGACAAAAAGAAACGAAGAATCCACATTCCCTGTGCTGCCCGGTGACAGGGAATGGCTGGAGCAGGGACAGGAGGGTGGGGTGGGACAGCAGGGCAAGGTTTCCCAGCCAGAAGGTGCCGGGCAATGGTGCCAGCCCCAAAGCTCAGTGGCTCCTGCTCAGGGTGGGATTCTGGGGTCAGGATTGGGGTCGGTCCTTGTGGGTCCCTTCCAGCTCAGGATATTCTGTGATTCCATCTGGAGGGGGTGTGGGAAATGCGAGGATTGGGCACGAAAGGGAGAGTGTGTGTGCACAGGGTAAAAGGGCAAACGAGGAGGGGAAAGGGAAGGGGGTTCCCTTCCCTGACAGGTGAGAGTTAGGGTGGCAAAACCCACCTCTGGCAGGGAAGGGGTGGAAGGGACAGAGAGCTGCTGGTCCTTTTTGTCACTGTCACCACAGCAGTGACACCGATAACCCACGCGGGTGAAACACCAACTTCCAACGTTCTGGCTCTGCAATATCAGAACAGCGCTCAGGGCTGGGGCTGGATCATCTCTAAGGTTCCTTCCCACCCAAGCCTTTCTCTGATTCTATTGAAAAACAAAAGCTCCAGTTCTTTTCCTGTCCCAGAAGAGGACAGATCCCTCTGCAGAACTTGGTGGCCCACAATGCTGCAGACCCCTCTACAAAACCAAAATCAGATTAAATGAAAACCAGAGAAGGAAAACACAACAAAATCCAGCCCTTTTCCTTAAATAAATGCCCTGAAGATGCTTGCTGCTATCAACACTTTCTCTGTCAGGGCCATCAAAGACCTGAACATCACTGCAGGCACCACTGATGTCACATCCAGGTGACAGTCCCAGCTCCTTTGGAGCTCATTTTCCCCATAGCACTGGTGTCACCTGTACCCCACACCCTGGGCCACACCAGAGCGTCCCAACCCTCTCCACTCTCCCTGCACAGCAGAAGAATTAAGGCCCTCACCATCCACAGGGGGAAAAACACTTCCATGAGCTGAATTCCCACTCTCTGCCTGGCCTGGACTCCAATTTCTTTGTGGGTTTGGTCACCCAGCACTCAAGGAAGGACATGAAGGACGTGAAGGACAATGCAGGAGTTTGGGGTGGCTCATCCTGCCCTGGTTTTGGCTGAGTGATGGAAGAACCCGGCCTCACGAGGAGTTTTGGCCATAAATCTTTGACTCATCCCATTTGGGGTCAGGATTTGGGGTTGGGATTTGGGGCTGGGATTTGGGGTTGGGATTTGGGGCTGGGATTTGGGGTTGGGATTTGGGGCTGGGATTTGGGGTTGGGATTTGGGGCTGGGTTTTGGATTGGGATTTGGGGCTGGGATTGGGGATTGGGATTTGGGGCTGGGATTTGAAGGACAATGTCCCGTGCAGGGACAGTGAAGGAGTTTGGGGTGGCTCATCCTGCCCCTGGTTTTGGCTGAGTGATGGAAGAACCTGGCACCATGATGAGTATCACCATAAATCTTTGTCCTGGTGGAATGAGAGTCACTTGGATGGATAATCAATACCAAACATACCAAACCCTAAAAGGACAGGAGGCCAAACCCCCTGGATCGAGCAGTGGGAAAGCGATGCTCCCGCTCCACTCAGGGAACGTTCCCTAAGGATTCGGTGGGAAGAGCTGCAGGAAATCCCTCCCTTTGCCTCTGAGATGCCTTCCCCAGCTCCCAGGCTCGCTGTGGAGCTGGAAAAGCTGGAGCCTGAGGCACAGGCAGGAAGAGCTTCCCTGCTGGAAGAGCCTTTGTGGGTACCCAGGTGACTGCAGGCTGGCAGGTAAATCACACCCTGCTGGCTCTCCAGGAGGAGCCTGCAGGTGAAGTGTGCCAGGGCAGCACCTGCACAGGGTGGAACCTGCGGCTGACACTGTCCGTGCTCCCTCCTGCTCCAAAATATCCCAAAATCCTGGGATTGACACTGTTCATCTTCTCTCCTGCTCCAAAATATCCCAAAATCCTGGGATTGACACTGTTCATCTTCTCTCCTGCTCCAAAATATCCCAAAATCCTGGGATTGACACTGTTCATCCTCCCTCCTGCTCCAAAATATCCAAGTATCCCTATCTGTGCTCCCTCTTGCTCCAAAAGGACCCAAGATCCCAGGATTGACCCTGCCATCTTCCCTCCTGCTCCAAAATGTCCCAATATTGTGGGATTGACACCATCCATCCTCTCTCCTGCTCCAAAATATCCCAATATCCTGGGGCTGACATAATCTATCTTCTCTCCTGCCCCAAAATATCCCAATATTATGGAATTGACACTGTCCATTCTCTCTTCTGCTCCAAAATATCTCAATATTGTGGGATTGACACTGTTCATCCCCCCTCCTACTCCAAAATATCCCAATATCCCAGCATTGACACTGTTCATCCTTCCTCCTGCTCCAAAATATCCAAATATTGTGGGATTGACTCCATCCATCCTCCCTTCTGCTCAAAATATCCCAACATCCCAGGACTGACACTGTTCATCTTTCCTACTGCTCCAAAATATCCCAATATTGTGGGATTGACACTTCATCCTGTCTCCTGCTCCAAAATATCCCAATATCCTGGGACTGGCATCATCCATACTCTTTCATGCTCTAAAATATCCCAGAAACTGACACTGTCTGTCCTTCCTCCTGCTCCAAAATATCCCAAAATCCCGGGATTGACACTGTTCATCTTCTCTCCTGCTCCAAAATATCCGGGGACTGGCACTGTCCATCATTTCTCCTGCTCCAAAATATCCCAATATCCCAGCATTGATACTATCCATCCTCCCTCCTGCTCCAAAATATCCCAGCATTGACATTGTCCATCCTTTCTCCTGCTCCAAAGCATCCCAGTATCCCAGGGCTGACACTGTTCCTCCTCTCTCCTGCTCCAAAATACGCCAGAATTGACACTGTTCATCTTTCCTGCTGCCCCAAAATACCCCAGGATTGACAATGTTCATCTTTTCCACTGCTCCAAAAGACCCCAGAATTGACACTGTTCATCCTCTCTCCTGCTCCAAAATACCCCAGGACTGACACTGTTCATCTTTTCCACTGCCCCAAAATACCCCAGTCTTGTGGGACTGACCCCATCCATCCTCTCTCCTGCTCCAAATACCCCAATATTCCCAGCTGGGCCTTCCCACAGGCTCCCATGGAGCAGAAGCTGCTCCACGCCACCATGGAGATCCTTCCTCTCCCCTCCGTGTGTTCAGACTGCGAAATATCCCAAGAATTTGGACTTGGAAGGAGGGTGGTGAAAGCACCAGCAGAGCCTGTGGGTTGCAAATCCCCTCCCTTGTCCCTTGGGCTTAGAATTTGATGATCTTTAAGGTGTTTTTCAACAGAAATAATTTACTAATCTGTGATTCCAAATAATCCCTGATTGTGGCACCAAGGGAATCAGGATTTCCCTGGATGTCTGCTCACCTGGGGGGGGGGGGTCCCATTTCTGCCCCAAATTCCAGGATTCTGGACCTTCCCCTCCCTGATTTCTGCCATACAAGAAATGGGGCGGAATTGGATGATCTTTAAGGTGTTCTTCAACTCAAATCATTCTCTAACCCTGTGATTCCAAATAATCCCTGATTATGGCACCAAGGGAATCAGGATTTCCCTGGATTTCTGCTCACCTGGGGGGGTCCCATTTCTGCCCCAAATTCCAGGATTCTGGGCCTTCCCCTCCCTGATTTCTGCCCATACAAGCAGCTCAGAAACACCTGGATTGTCTTCTCCAGCACTGAGAGAAAATCCCAAACCCCTGGAGCCCCCTCCCAGCCACTCCCTGCCCTTCCAGAGGCACTCAGACACGGGGAGGGGGTTCCTAAAGCCCCAAAACACGGCAGACAATGAAATTAAAGCAGCTCAGAGCAGTGAACTCCCACAGCTCCCTTTTTCCTGCTCCAGACTGACACCAAAACACCCAAAGCTGGACCTGGATCAGATGCAAAGCAGAAAACCTGGCCCAGGAGCTTCTGCTGAGCAGGAAGTCTGAGATCCCAGTTGCTTCCCAGGTGATTTGGGAGCTTGCACAGGCCTGTTTGCTCCTCCTCAGCAGCAACAGAAATGCAGAAATCAGCTCCTGGTGGCAAACTGGAAAATTCCAGCAGGCACGTGCCAGGTTTTGGGAGCCAAACCCGGAGTGGGAGAGGAGCAGATGAGCTGGAGGGAGCTCCAGGAGGGGTCACAGGAGCTGGGGGGGTGATGGCAACCCCAGATCCCAACCCCAAACCCAAATCCCAACTCCAAATCCCAAATCCCAAATCCCAATCCCAAACCCCAACTCCAAATCCCAAATCCCAGCCCCAAATCCCAAATCCCAGCCCCAAATCCCAACTCCAAATCCCAAATCCCAATCCCAAACCCCAACTCCAAATCCCAAATCCCAGCCCCAAATCCCAAATCCCAGCCCCAAATCCCAACCCCAAATCCCAACCCCAAATCCCAATCCCAAATCCCAATCCCAAACCCCAACCCCAAACCTCAACCCCAAACCTCAACCCCAAATCCCAAATCCCAGCCCCAAATCCCAAATCCCAGCCCCAAACCCCAACCCCAAATCCCGACTCCAAATCCCAACTCCAAATCCCAAATCCCAGCCCCAAATCCCAACCCCAAATCCCAACTCCAAGCCCCGACTCCACATCCCAATCCCAACCCCAAACCCCAACCCCCAACTCCAAATCCCAACCCCAAATCCCAACCCCAAATCCCAAATGCCAGCCCCAAATCCCAACCCAAAATCCCAACTCCAAGCCCCGACTCCACATCCCAATCCCAACCCCAAACCCCAACCCCCAACTCCAAATCCCAACCCCAAATCCCAACCCCAAATCCCAAATCCCAACCCCAAATCCCAACCCCAAATCCCAAATCCCAGCCCCAAATCCCAAAT
Source organism: Molothrus ater (assembly GCF_012460135.2). Lineage (NCBI taxonomy): Eukaryota > Metazoa > Chordata > Aves > Passeriformes > Icteridae > Molothrus > Molothrus ater. The sequence continues at coordinate 8,495,499 of NC_050497.2, read as the reverse complement.
CCCAGCCCCAAATCCCAAATCCCGACCCCAAACCCCTCCAGCAGGCAGCCAGGGCTGTGTCTGAGCAGCCAAGGGAGCACAGCAGGGCTGGGAGCCAAATTTCTTTAGGAGCAGAAGTTTGTGGAAGTGTTTTCCTCCCAAGTGCATCTTGAGCCCAGCTGGGGGGTGTTTATGGGATGGAGGAGATGTTTGAGGGCTTTGAAAAGAAAGAAAAAGGTTTAAGGGATATAGGTAATGTAAAAAAACAATAAAATAATTGATATGCTATGAAATCAGCAGCAGCATTCAGCCATTGTTGTGGAGTTTGAAAGGATTGGGATAAATTTGAAAGAATTATTGATAACCACTTACACCCCATGGCCAGCTGAGGGGAAGAGGCTGAAATGAGGAATTAAAATGACCTGAGCTGTTGTATAAATAATTAGGACAGGCAGCTGCTCTCAGCAATGATTTCCAATACCATTTATGAGGAGAACACATCTATAAAATGCACATTTTCCCTCCTCAGTCTTAATGCCAGCCTTTACTCCTGGAAAATTTATAAACACCATTGCATCTCTGCCATTAATTCAATTTTTATCAATTGTTCTGTGCCCAAATGAGATCACAAATCCCAACCCTGATTTATAATCCCACACCTGGAAAGGATTGCTCCCAAATTCAGCTTAAAAAAAAAAAAAAAAAAAGGAGGATTTAGCCCTAAAGAGACAATTTGGATGGAGAGACTTGGCGAAGGAAACTCTCCATTTATCCACAGAGGAAACTTCACATCTGGAATCCCAGAGCTCAGCACTGCCCCAAACTCACAGCTCTGGGTGGTCTTTAATTTGAACAAGGAGTTCAGTGCATTATCCAGGGCTCTTCACACCCATTCCCACCCTGCAGAGTGGCAGCATTTTCCCCAAAACCTTCCTGAAAACGCTGCTTTGAATCCCAAATCCACATTTTTCAGAGGTGATGGGCAGCCCATCATCACTGACAGCAGAATGCCACGGGTTTTCAGGCAGAACAGACAATTAATGCTTTAATTAGAACCCAGGCATGATGAAATATTCACCAGGTACCTCCCAAACAGCAAGAAGAAAAAGGAAAACTCTTTCAAGAGTTAAATTTTCCCCCCTAAAAAACACAAACTCCCACTCCCCCTGAGGCTGAGCCCCTGCTGGGGCTTTGCAGGAGCTGGGCACCAATTCTCCCAAATCCCAGCTGCTCCCGTGGGAATTCAAATGGGATTTTTTGCCATGAGGTGGCACCAGGACCAGCCCCATGCGTGGAAAGAGCAGCAGCACAAGGTGGGGTTTGTTTTTGTGCATGTTTGGGTGTTTCACAGCTCTGTTGAAGAGAGGAAATAGCTTTATAAAGGGAACAGACTTTCCACTCCTCCTCTTTTTCCAGCCTTGTTGCAGCTCCAGGGTGACGAGGCCAAGCCTTGGATGTGTTTGAGCCATCCCAGGCCGTGAAATTTGGGATGAATTGTTCAGAGAGGAGGCTGAACTCAGCTGCCCTTGCCCTCTGCGTGCCCAGAGCCAGCCTGGGGGCCAGGGAGGAGCTGCCATCCCCTGCTCCCATCCTGGGGCTGAGCTCCCCCTGCTCTGCAGGCAGCGGCTCAGGCTAAACCCAGATAATCTGTCTGGACTGCAGGAGATAATCCCTGGGGATACACAGAGCGTGCTGGGAAACCAGGGGCTGCCCCTGCCCTCTGATCCCCACAAGGGTCGAGCACTGAAGAGGTTCCCAAACCCCCCCTGACCCCACAAGGGCTTCACTGAACGCCACAAACTTCATTTTCCCGCCCCGCTTTGTCCGTCATAATCATGGCTGAAGATTAAAGTCACAAATTTACAGAGCCAGCAGCAGCTCCAGAGGTTCAGCTTGGGTGCCTGATCCCAGAATTTTCCTCTGCACCCGTGGGATGTTCATTCTGGCTGATAAGAGATGTTAGCAGAATAGGAAAAATGAGATAAGGAAGGGCAAGGCCTAGCTGGAATTAAATCTGGTCAAGAACAGCAAAAAGAACTTCAAACACATCAACAACCAAAGAAAAACTTTCCCAAACGTTTCCAAACCTTTCCAAACTTTTCCAAACCTTCCAAACCTTTCCAAATCTTTCCAAACCTTTCCAAACCTTCCAAACCTTTCCAAACTTTTCCAAACCTTTCCAAATCTTTCCAAACCTTTCCAAACCTTCCAAACTTTTCCAAACCTTCCAAACCTTTCCAAATCTTTCCAAACCTGTCCAAATCTTTCCAAACTTTTCCAAACCTTTCCAAACCTTTCCAAACCCTTCCAAACCTTTCCAAACCATTCCACAATTAGAGACAAACCCAAAGCCTGGGGTTACCTTAGACCTGTCCTAAACTCAGCCTCTCCCTTCCCACAGAACAAAGCCAGCAGAGCCTTTGCCAGCTCATTCCAGCTCCTGTCCCTGTGGTTCCCCATTTTTGGGTGCTTTTCCCCCTTTTCCTGCCTTTCCTGGACCCGTCCCCAGCTCCTTTTCCTCTGGCCAGGCTTCCCCCTAGCTCTGTGCTCATAAATCAGGAGGCCAGAGGGGTTTGTGTTTCACAGAGGCCACGGGGCTTCCACAAATTAAGTTTTGTTTGAACTGGAGGATCGTTTTTAGTAAACCAAACAAACTCCTTGACCTGACTTGTACTGCAGCAGAACGAGCCCAGAAAGAGCTCCTGGCTGCAGCAGGAAGGTATTTTGTTTAAAAAAAAAAAAAAAAAAACCAAAAAAGTCAAAGTGAAACAGCTTCTTGTGGCAGTGTTGAGGGAATGGAAGGTCTGAGGAGACACCCTCAGCTCAGACATTCTCCTGGGTCCAAATGTGATCTCTGTGAGGGCTCTTTATCCAGTCCTGGCAGCCCTTAAATTGCCATTTTGCACTTTAAAATGCTTTTCTTGGTGTCGTGTTTGGTCCCACTGAGCAGTTTTTCCTCTCCTTTGGGTCCCTGTTCTCAGCAGCAGAATTATGTGGGTATTTTTTATTATATTTTAGCCAGCTCAGATGCTCAACTGATTTAATTTGGTTCCACCAAAGGCCATGAGTCTTCAGCTGTTCCTGTTCTCAGCACCTCTGCCCCATCCCTTCCTTCAAGAAGTCAACTCTTCATCACCAGCATGGCAGATTCCAGGGTGGCCATAAATCCCATTGCTAACTGGACTTTCACAGCCCCACAGAGAACCCAATCCCTTCCCAGGCATTTTCCACCTGATCCATCCCCAGCTCCAGCAGAGCCCTCAGGACCTGTCACTGCCAGTCCCATCCACGGGGCTCCACTCCTGCCATGTCCAACCCAACACCAGAAATCCTGGGACTCTTTGCCCCAGTTCTGTGCTCAGCTCTTCGCTCCAGGGCTATTTCCCCACATATCCCACTTATTTCTATTTATTCTTTTCTTATATTTTTTTTAAGGAGCTGTGTATTTTAAAAAGCCGGGCGAGGAGCTCCGGCTGAAGGATTCAATTGACAAAGGTCAGCAGCAAACATGACTAATCCATTATGCTGTTAAACAACTCAACATGCAGGGGTTAATCAATGCTAGCCCAAGGTCTAATCCCTCTTTCTGCTAAATAACTCACTGAAAACAAACTCTGCCTGCTAATGTCCTGCAAAGGAAGATAAATGCACACCAGGCTCGAGGAGGTTCAGTTTTCAGAGCTCTCTGCTCCTCCAAAGCCTGACTACTGTCAGCCTGGCCAGATGTTATTCCCATCCTTGCAAGGAGAGGGATTAGGGGAAGGTTTGGTGGCATCCTGCCAGCTTAAAAAATAAAATAAAATAATAATTCAGAGTGCTGGATTGCTCAAGCCGGGCTAGCAGGGCTGTCCTGCCCAGAGCCAGGCTCTGTTCCCAGGGGATATTCCCTATTCCTGTGCAGATTCCAGCCCCCTCCCTATTTATAGCCCTGATTTGGGCTTTTCCAGGATGGTAATTTCATGCTGCTCATAAATGTCCTCCTGCAAACTGGTATTTGTTGAGCATCTTAGCTGGCTAAAATATAATAAAAAATACCCATATAATTCTGCTGCTGAGGCCAGGGACCCAAAGGAGAGGAAAAACTGCTCGGTGGGACCAAACATGACACCAAGAAAAGCATCCTAAAGTGCAAAATGGCAATTTAAGGGCTGCCAGGATTGGAATGCTTCCTCTCCTTGCTGAGCAGGTGATGGGACAGACACTGAAATGCAGGCAGGGGCAGTCAGAGCTCTCTTCTGCTGTCTCTGCTGCTGGAAGGGTTTGTCCCATGAGCATCAGCTGCAGGAGGTTTTTTGGGGATCTCTGGCAGCATTTTCCTCCCCAGGACAGAGCTCCTGGCACCACCAACCCTGGCAAATCCCATTTGGCATCATGGCACAGAATCAGCCATGCCTCCCGATTCTCCTGCCTTTCTCACACCTCTGGGATGGCGTTTCCCCCTCCAAAGGGAGCAGGAGCTTTCCTTTGACATTTAAAGGTGTTGGGAGCAGACTAATCCTGGTTTAGGCTCCACAGTATTGGAATTACAGAAGTTAATTTGTCTTTAATTCCTTCTGTGTCCCACCGATTTTAGGGCAGCCTCACAAAACTCCTTGGGATAAATGGCCTTGCACAGAATTCCTGCAGGTGAGTCCAGCTTTTAACAAATTCCACGAGCAGGGGTTGATGCTCTGCCTGCAGACACTCAGATGCCACACTTTGCTTTTTTTTCCCTGGCCATGCTTCCACCACCAATAACTCAGGAAAGCCTTTAGGCCGTGCCCATCCTCGTGTTTGTTCCACCACTGCAGTAAAACAGCTTTTACTCCCTCGCTGCTACATCAACAGCCTCTTTATGCTTAGAAATGATGCTCAATCCCTGAGGGAAAAAATGATTAAAACAAACCATTTTCTCAGCTGCTTCCACTGCAAAGGCCCCCTCAACTTCCAGACAACTTCATTTTTCATCAGGACTCCTTCTCCTGCCTCTGCTCAGCACTGAGCAACCTGCACAAGGGCTGCTCCTGGGTTAAACACCCAAAAACCTCACTCTTTTTCAAATCTGATTTTTAAAAATACATCCTTGCTACTGGGTTAAACACCCCAAAACCTCACTCTTTTTCTAATCTGATTTTTAAAAATACATCCTTGCTACTGGGTTAAACACCCCAAAACCTCACTCTTTTTCTAATCTGATTTTTAAAATACATCCTTGCTACTAGGTTAAACACCCAAAAACCTCACTCTTTTTCAAATCTGATTTTTTTTAATACATCCTTGGGGATTGCAAAGTCCACAGAGTGGCTCCATGGGGGAATTTGCTGCTTTTTTCCCTCTGAGCTCTCCAGCACCACCTCAATCTGATGCACCCCATGAGAAACTGTGATTCCAAAGCTGAGTAAGTCTAAAAAAACAACTCTTAAACCTCCAAAAAAAAAAAAATTATTCAAGTCTCCTCTGAAAGACCCCAGGATGGAGCAGGAGGCAGCAAATGTGGAAAGCAGATGTGAGAGAGGAGGAAATCGGGATTGCAGGAGCCGAGGAGAGGAAGCGCGGAGCCCACAGGAGCAGCACCTGTCCTGCTGGATCTGGGGTTTTCTCCCAAAAAAACCCCTCTGGAGCAGGGCAAGCACTCCAAGGCTGTCCCACAGGCTCTGCTGATTTGTCTCCATGCAGCAGGAAGCAGTCTGGCCTGGGACAGAGCAGCAGGCAGCAGCAGGGGCTGGATGAGAACTCCCAGCAATGACGTGGGGTGGAATTCCTGCCTGGAGCTGGACATGAAAAGCCAGGGGAAAATGGCTCTGGGTATTCAGGAAATCCAGGGAAAAGTGGCTCTGAGTTTTCATGAAAACCCAAGAAAAAATGGGTCTGAGTTTTCATAAAAACCCATGAAAACCCAGGGAAAAGTGGCTCTGAGTTTTCATGAAAACCCAAGGAGAAGTGGCTCTGAGTTTTCATGAAAAACCCAGGAAAAAGTGTCTCTGAGTTTTCATGAAAACCCAAGAAAAAATGGCTCTGAGTTTTCATAAAAACCCATGAAAAGCCAGAGAAAAACGGTTCTGGGTTTTCATGAAAACCCAAGAAAAAATGGGTCTGAGTTTTCATAAAAACCCATGAAAACCCAGGGAAAAGTGGCTCTGGGTTTTCAGGAAAATGCAGGCTAAAATGGCTCTGAGTTTTCATGAAAACCCATGAAAAGCCAGAGAAGAATGGTCCTGGGTTTTCATGAAAAACAAGGGAAAAGTGGCTCTGAGTTTTCAAGAAAACACAGGGAAAATGGCTCTGAGTTTCATGAAAACCAAGGAAAACATAGGGAAAAGTGGCTCTGGGTTTTCATTAAAACCTATGAAAAGCTGGGGAAAAATGGCTCTGGGTTTTCCTGAAAACCCAAGAAAAAATGGGTCTGAGTTTTCATAAAAACCCATGAAAACCCAGGGAAAAGTGGCTCTGGGTTTTCATGAAAATCCAGGGAAAAATGGCTCTGGGTTTTCATGAAAACACAGGATAAAATGGCTCTGAGTTTTCATGAAAACCCATGAAAAGCCAGGGAAAAATGGTTCTGGGTTTTCATGAAAAACCCAGGGAAAAGTGGCTCTGGGTTTTCATGAAAACCCATAAAAACCCAAGGAAAAGTGGCTCTGGATTTTCACGAAAAACCAGGGGAAAGTGGCTCTGATTTTTCATGAAAACCCAAGGAAAAATGGCTCTGAGTTTTCAGGAAAACACAGGGAAAAGTGGCTCTGAGTTTTCATTAAAAACCAGGGAAAAGTGGCTCTGATTTTTCATGAAAACCCATGAAAACCCAAGGAAAAACGGCTCTGAGTTTTCATTAAAAACCAGGGAAAAACGGCTCTGAGTTTTCATGAAAACCCAGGGAAAAGTGGCTCTGAGTTTTCATGAAAACCCAGGGAAAAATGGCTCTGAGTTTTCAGGAAAACCCAGGGAAAAGTGGTTCTGGGTTTTCATGAAAACACAGGGAAAAAGGCCTTGGATTTTCATGAAAACCCATGAAAACCCAGGGCAAAGTGACTCATTCACCAAGCCACTGGCTTGAGGAACAAACTGAAAATATTTCCCAGCTCTCCCACAGCCTCTCAGTGAATCAATCCCCGGAGCTGAGCAGCAGTTTCTGCGCTGGCTGCAGAAGTTCTGTTGAGAAAAGCCCTGAATTTGGGTATTTTGAGCTGCAGGACTGATTGGGAGCACAGATTTACACCTGGCCTCCCCCTCCCCAGCCAGCAGAGAGAAATGAGAAGTTTCCACAGGGTTCAGTCCCAGAGAGGCAGAGCTTGCCAACCCCAAAGGAAGCAAACATGTCAAAATCATTCTCAGGCAGCTCTGAAAAATATCCTGCAAATCTTCCACCTGTGGCTTTTCACTTGATCCAATGCAAGGCAGGAAAACCTCAGAAGTGGCTGTTTGAATTTTATTTTGTTTTTCAGGCGTGGAGGGCTTCAATTCAGTGCTAATTTTGGGGTGTAGGATTTGGGTGCCTGGGCAGTGTTGAATTGAAACTGCTCAGTCACATCATGCACAATTTAGGGATTTTTGGCACATTTTGTGGTAGCTGAGCTGTGTTTTAGTGTGAGGAACATCCCAGATGTGCTGGTCCAACCCTCTCCCAACACGCTGGGCCTCTCCAGCACCTGCATTTTTGCACCCCCCAGTGAATAACTAAAAACCCTCTGAATCTTTGTGTTCCTCAAGCACAGCCTGAGCAAATTCCTCACCCAGGTTGGAAACAAATCCACCAAAAGCTCAGCCCGTGCTCCCCTGTAAAATGATCCCACAGATCCCTGGGTGGGAGCAAAGCCAGCCCAGAGCGCTGCTCTGCTCTCTCCTTGCTGCACCCCAAATCCTGACCCTGCAGGAATTCCAGCCTCCAGGGGAACCTCTGGAATCCCAAAGCAGCTCCCCCAGAATCCCAGAGCAGTGACTCTGTTTGCTCGTTTTTCCCCTGTGATTCATTTCACCGTCCCCATCATCCCCTGGGACAGGACAGAAACGTGGCTGGGGCTGTTTTAGCGGATGAACCAAATCTGTGTGTCTCTCATCATTTCCATTCTCTGAAACCCCATGGATACAGCAGGAGAATATTTTGGAATAAATTGTCCCCTTCAGAGTCACTGAGCACTTCAGTCCAGAATTTCAGAAATTCAGAAATTCAGAAATTCAGAAATTCAGAATTTCAGTTTTTATAGCAGGGTTGAGGCCAAGATTTGTTGTTCAAAATGTCCGCTCAGTGGGGCTGAAGTTGGTTCACCTTCAGATCCTGGAAATTCATGCCCAAAAGGAAACTTTGCTGGGAATTCTGCAAACAACAGAGCAGAATCAGCACCAAGGGTAAAAAAATACACCTGGAATCAAGCAGAGTGATAAGAGAAAGTTTGGGGTGAATTTGGAGCCATTGGGGCAGATTATTTCCAGGATTTACCTCAAGAATACTGGGGAAAAGTGTGTGATGGATGAGAGCGTGGGCAGGAAGAGAAAGCCCTGAAGAGAAGAGGGATGAGCCCAGCACCCCACAAGTGCTGCCTGCAGGGATCCTCATGGATGCGTGTCACAGACATCTTCTATGGAAAATCCTTTCCTTAGGGTTTTTCCTCCTGAGAAGCTGAGAGGCCTCAGGAACAAAATGTAACCAATGGTTATCTGCTGCTGTGGAATGCAACAGGTGCAGCTGGGATTGGGCTCATGTGGTTGTTTCTAATTAATGGCCAATCACAGCCCAGCTGGCTCGGACTCTCTGAGAGCCACAAACTTTTCTTATCATTCCTTCTTTCTCTATTCTTAGCCAGCCTTCTGATGAAATCCTTTCTTCTATTTTTTAGTATAGTTTTAATGTAATATATATCATAAAATAATAAATCAAGCCTTCTGAAACACGGAGTCAGATCCTCGTCCCTTCCCTCATCCTCAGACCCCTGTGAGCGCGGTCACAGATGTGGAGCTCTCCATGCCCATGGAGAACCTCAGCAGCCCACCAGAGCCTCCATCACTGATTTCCCCCAGCTGGAATTGGGCTGCAAACCCTTCTGGGGCCATCTCCCCCTTCTCTCCCAGCCCAGCACTCCCAGTCCCATCCGTCATCCCCCAAAGCAGGCAGAGCCTTCCCGGAGCTGTGCTGGAGCCAAAAGGCAATTACCAGAGTGAGTTCAGCCCTGGCAGCCCCTGCCACGGCAGCCTGTTAATATTATTGCTTCCAACAGCAGCTCTGTTGTTCCCCAAGTGCTCTGCTGGCACCAAAACCCTGGGGAGGAGGAGAAGAGCTGCTCTCCATAGCATCCCTCCCATTAAAGCTCAGGAATACGAGCAGGAGATAATCTGTGGCCTTTGTTAGCAGCAGGAGAGGCTGAAAAGTCCAATTTTGATAATTCTGTGAGCATCCCTCCCCAGCGGTGCTGTCAAACAGCCTTTGCTGGGCACCCAGCACGTGTTTGTCCCCAAAAAAAGCAGGAATTTCTCCAGTGTCCCCCCTGCAGCAGCTTTTGGGGCGCAGCAGAAATTCAGAAACACTTCTGTGCCAGGGGAGCAGCACCAACCCAACCCATTGCTGCCACAGGCCCTGAAATAAATCAGATTTGTCACCCTGGCTTCGCCTCGTGGCACTGCCACCGTCTCTTCCCAGGGTTTTGGAAGCGTCTCTTCCTTGGATTTAGTCTGGAAAAATCCCCACATTCAGAGGTGAGAGACAAGATTCCTGCCACACTTGAGGGGAAGGTGGAAAGACGAGGTGAGTGCCATAAAAAATGTTTTTCTCCGGAGCTTGTTAAAATCCTGCATGAAAATTTGGAACTTCTGGAGAGCAGGCGGCATGAATGTGGATTAAATAAAAAATACAAATGTTTCTGTTTCACATCTGTGGAAGAGCCAAACATGAGCATTTTCAGGATATTTAGGAAGGTTTAATTAAATTTTTTTTTTCCAAGGAAAAAACAGCATAGCACATCAGCCTCCTCCTCCAAGAGCTGAATTACTCTTGGCTTTGCCATTTCCATCACTTCCAGAGGTTTGACAACAGTGCAGCTCCAGCTGACAGCACACAACAGGGAGAGCCAGGGCCAGGCTGAATCCCACCCTGTGGAATCCACCCCATCCTCTTCCCTGCCTTCCAGAACAACCCAAGAGATTTGTATTTCTCACAGCTTTTGACTCAAGGAGAGGAAAAAAAAGGGAATTTTCGCCTCGCCAAACACATCCTGCAGCTCCAAGGCACCATAATGAATCCAACAGCCCTCTGAGATATCCTATGGAAAAAGCTGCAGCCCTCCAGGCGCTTGGACAAAGGTTCCTTTTTCCCCTTGTTAGGGCTGGGATGGACACAGGGAACAGCTGGGATGTTGTTTGGGTTTTTAACAAGAGCAATCCATTTCATGCCATGGGAAATTTATGAGCTGCTCAGCCTTAGGAATCATTAAATTCAGGGACTCTGGGATGCAGAGGGATCTCAGGGATGGAAAAATTTGTGTTCTCCAGGATGTGTGAGCAGCAAGGAAGAAACCCTGGACGCCTCAGGGGTTGATGTTCCTCAAGTGGCACCACCAGACAGAGGTGACATCCCAGCTGTGACCTGGAATATCCCACTCCCAGCTGGGACTTGCATTTCTCCTGGGCCTTCATTTCCCTTAACTGCCTCCAGCAACACCAGCCTGGAGTGAAGCAGAGTAGAAATATTCCAGAGTAAAAACCCATTTTGATTCAGTAGAATGTACATCTTTGAGTGTGTAGCTTGCTGTGTAGTCTAACTGCAAAAGCCTAAGCTCAGGGAAACTGAGAAGAGAGATAAAGAGAGACAGAAAGTAATAGAGAGAAAGACTGCTGTGAGAGCAGGTCAACCTCACCCAGGAATTCTCTCTGGTAAAGAAGAACTAGCAGCAAATGTCACGCGAAATTCATAAAAATGAATATGGATGAACCCATTGTGAAATTGTATGCATATGTATTTGAGAAGGAGATAAAAAGAGACCTGAAGTTCCCAAAAGTACACATGTCATTTTAAGAGAACAATTCCCACCCGTGTCCAGCGCTGGAATAAACATAGCAGCTTTACAACTCTCACAAAAGTTGTAGAGTTTTGTTTATCTGCACAAAACAGGAGTTTTGGGAATCAAGGCTTCAGCTCCAAGCCCAGTTTCGTGTAAATCCATGGGCAGAGTTACCCCTACGAGGGGAAAAGCTGCCGTGCTTGGGGTGCAGCAGAGCTTCCCAAGGCCTTGGGGATGGATGGCGGATGTGTCACAGAGATCTTTTCATGAAAAACCCTTTCCTTAGGATCTTTCCTCCTGAGAAGCTGAGAGGAACAAAATGTAACCAATGGTTATCTGCTGCTGTGGGATGCAACAGGTGGGTCTGGGATTGGGCTCGTGTGGTTGTTTCTAATTAATGGCCAATCACAGCCCAGCTGGCTCGGACTCTTTGAGAGCCACAAGCCTTTGTTATCATTCCTTCTTTCCCTATTCTTAGCCAGCCTTCTGATGAAATCCTTTCTTCTATTCTTTCAGTATAGTTTTAATGTAATATATATCATAAAATAATCAATCAGCCTTCTGAAACACGGAGTCAGATCCTCCTCTCTTCCCCCATCCAAGAACCCCTGTGAACACGGGCACAGGGATGAGCAGTGCCTCCCTCCCTTCCCCCTCAAAACAACCCCTGGAGAAATAAATCCCATGGTAATGGTGCAAAAATGTAATACCTGGCACTGGGAAGGAGCTGCCAAGACACTGCCTGTGAGACAGAAAGCAGCCTGCTCAGAAATCCCAGGGCAGGAAATCCATCCCAGGAGGGAACAGACGGAGCTTTTGCTACTGTAAATAGACCTTTTCATTCTTCTGCAGTGTTTGGAGGCCAAAAGACTGTCCCAGCCTGCTGGAAAGTGTAAGTCAGTGTCTCACTTCTGAACATTCACCAGGCAGGGCAGGACAGATGGATCCATTCTTGCAGGGAGCTGGCAGGGCAGGGACACACACACACATCCCAAAATCCCCCCAGCCAGGGTGGAAAGAGCTGACACTGAGGGAACAGAGCTCCAGGACGTGCCTCTCTAGGCTAAGCTCTCCAAGGTGACACATTTGCAGGCTGGGATGGGGATTAGAAATGGTTTTTCAGAGCCTGCTGATGGCTTTTTCCTTTCTTGCCAAGGCTGGGAGGTCTGTGTGCCTCCTGCCTTGCAGCACGGGGCTGGCACAGGGTTTGTCCTGGGCAGGAAATTATTTAGGGGAGCATTAGGGTTAGGGCAAAGGGATTTTTCCAGAAAATATGACTGCCATAGGTAACTCCCCTCTGGCAGCTCCCTCTGGCCCTGCTGGGAGCCCACGAGGACTCCCCAAATGTCCCTTAATAAAGGATGGGAGCAGCTGGATCAGCTGCAGGGGAAGATTTGTCCTGGCTGGAGCAGCTCAGCCTGCTCAGCCCAGCAGGACTTTGTGTCTCTGGTGCGACAAAAAAATAACAAAATTCCCTAAAATCATCCCCCTCTCTGCAGCCTGGGCCCAGGTCAGGTCTCTGCTGGAAGTGGAGGGTGCAGCCAGGGCTGGGGCTTGTCTGGTGCTTCCTCAGCTAAGACAGGATTTCCATTCCATGCTTTAGCAAGGAAATGCCATTCCTGCTCATTCCAATTTGGGAGCAGCTAAATAAGAAGTAACTCGAGTGAGGATAATTGCTGGCTGGTAAATAGAGGAGGCAGAACCATTCCAGCCCTTACAAATTGAGCCCTTCATGCTTATTAGACAATGATTTTATGGGAACTTCCCATTTTCAGCTGGGTTTCGTGCGAAAATTTTGGCCAAACCTCCCCAGGAGGAGATCCAAGCACACCTTGACTTCAAAGCAGGGTTGGGAGGGTGTGAAATTCCTGCCAGGAGCTTCAGGGGCAGAGACAGAGCCTGAGCAGCATCCCCAGGGCTGCTCTGGTGCCAGTGACTCCTCTGGCCCTGCTGAGCCCTGTCCTGGCTTTGGGAGGAGGATGCAGCTGCCCCCAGAGCTCCAATTCTCCAGGAATGAACCTCAAACCACAGCTTTGGGCCCAGGCTGGGGTTTTGTCTCCTGCTGGCTGTTTTGGGGCGAGCTGGAGGCTGTGCACAGCACCCAGCCTGGGGGGGGACAGCAGCGGAGCAGCACCTTCCCTGGGGTGAGCAGGACAAATCAAACCCCAGCCCAGGGCTGGGTCAGGACTCAGCATTTGGGAAATGATTTTTGTGCTGCTTTATCCCCACTTGTTCATGCCCAGCTGGAGGAAAAGAGCTGCCTGGGATGGGATCAAATCTGACACAGCAGCACAGATTCCCCCAGTTTGGGGTGCTGGGGAGGGGTTTTGTTTTCTGCCTGGAGAGATGGAAATGGAGAGGCAGCTTGGGCAGGTGGGAGTGGGAAATAAACCCCTGCAGAGGGTGTGCAGTGCTGGGAAAAGGTTGGATGCAGGCTGGGTGACCCAGAGCAGGAATTGCTGCCTGAGGATTTGGGATTGGTGGAGTCCAAAGTGGGGTCATGGAGCTTTTCCATGTGTCAGATTCTGCCGTGGGAGGAAAGATTCTTATTTCCTGTAGCAATTGGGATTGCATCTTAGTATTTTTCCAGGATGCAGCACCCAGAGAGCTCCTCCTGGCATTTTGTGCACCCAAAATTAATTTTTTTTTAGGGAAATTCCCCAGTGTCAGGTCCCTGGGTGCCAGTCTGTGGCCATGAGTGTCCAGAATGGATTTGAGGAAGGGAAACCTGAGAAATCCCCACCCCAGGGATTCCCCTGTGCGTGGGATCTGACTCCCCTAAAGTGGATTTCTTGTTCCTGTGGGATTCCTCTCCTGTGCCCACCAACCCTGAAACAGGATTGAAGCAGAAGGTGCTGCTCCAGCCAGAGACCCTAAAAAATCCCTGACATCTAATTCACATCTCCAGGAAGGCTTTTGGAAGCCTGGCATATGGAAGGGGCTGTAAAAATCCATCTCCTGCTCCATAACCCCTGTCAGTGCACCAGTTAATTGCCCATCAATATGCCAGGGTTTTACAGGGCAATTCCTTCTCCTGCACTCCAAGAGCAGGCTGGGGAAGGAGAAGATATAAGAAAGTTTCTTGGTTGTTTTCTGGCTTATTTGAAGCCTTCCCTGAATTGGTGTTTGCTTGTTTTCCTCGTGTTTTTAAAGCCCCCCTCGGTCCTGGTGGCATCTTGGTACAATATTCAGCTTTGAAGGAGAAATGTGGCTGCTCTGGGGCTGAGGAGCTGCTGAAGGAATCAGGGACAGATGAAAAAACTCCAACTGCGCTTCTTCAGAGGAAGAAAATTTCGTTTTTATGTGCTCAAGTGCACCAGCACAAGCAGGCAGTGCTAGATGCTGATTTTGATTAATAGTTGGCTGGAGATAATCTGCAGCTATTGGGGATTAGGGAAACAGTTCTCCAACATGGAAATCTTGGAAGGGAAACCTGCCTGGGAGCCAAAAAAGCTCCAGCACCAGCCTAGGAGCAAAACAAGAAATCAAAATTGCTGTGGTGAGAGCAGTGCTGGGACCTGTGGGGCTGAGTGGTGTCCATGGCCTTGGGAATGCTGAGAGATGACGGAACTGAAGCAGAGAAGATCAGGTGATGCCTCCTTGCGCTGTTCTAAGGGGATTTGAAATGATTTTATTCACATCAAAGGTTAAAAACTCCCACAGCCCCTGTGCTGCTGGAGGGGAACCTGGGCTGCCTGCAGGTGATTCCAAATCCCATACAGAGGCCATTAAACACGCCAGGAAAAGCTGCAGGTGGGTTTGGTTCCCTGCAGTCGTGGTCAGATCTCACTGATTTGATCCTACAACAAAAGCTGAGACACCGGAAGCTGAACTGGGATTGCTGGAAGCTGAATTTTTTAGGGGAGCTCCTTAAAACTTGGACAAACTGGACAACTGGGCCAAACTGAGTCTCTTGTCCAAAACCCCAGTGAGAGCCGGTGCAGAGACCCCAAAGCCCCTGGGCTGAAAAACTCGTGACTCCTTCCAGTGTCCCAACACAGCTTGACCACGATTGGCCATTAATTCAAAATAATTCACATGAAACCAGTGAAACAATTGCCTGTTGGATAAACAATGTCCAAACCACATTCCAGAGCAGCAAACCACAGGAGAAGCAATTGAGATAATCATTGTTCTCCTTTTTCTCTGAGGCTTCTCAGCTTCCCTGGAGAAAAATCCTGGGCAAAGGGGATTTTTCAGAAAATGTGACAGTGACAAAATCCAAACTCCACTCCTGATTCTCTCATCCCTGATGTCACAGCTGAGGGGTTCCCTGGAGCTGAGGCCCTGGCAGTGAATATTCCCAGATTTCAGCTGGAGCAGTGGGGTCCTGGCCCCTCTGCAGCTGGAGCTGCCCAGAGGCACAGAGCAGAGCCAGGCCATGGATTTTGGGAGTCATTCCTCACCCTGAGCCCGTGGCAGGGGCTGTGCCCAGGATTCCTGTGGTGCACACAGGTTTGTGTTGGCCTGCTGCACGTGAGCTGCGAGGGCCAAGGCAAACACAAGGGCAGAGGTGGTTCCAATGATTTGGATGCATTAAAGGCACTGCCACTTCCAGGGAAAACAGGGGAGGTGAGATGAGGCTTTTCCTTTTGTGTGGCAGAGCACGGGGCTTTCACATTTGTCCAGCTCTGGCACAAAGCATCGCTTGTGAGCTCTGCTCAGGGATGCAGAGGACAAAAGGCAGCAGCAGCAGCAGCAGCAGCAGCAGAGCTGAGGCACACGTGGGTGCAGTGAGAGGTGAATTCATGGAAAAGCTGCTGGATTGGCAGAGGAAGGGCTGCTCCTGGTGCTGGGAGCTCAGCAGTGCTGTGCATCAGCAGAGCTCAGCCAAGCTGGGAATATCCCAAAGACATTTTTGCCTGGGGCAGCATCACCAGCCCCACAGTGGGGCCCCAGACCCTTTTTCCATCTTTTCCTCGGGAGTTTTAGCAGGATTGACAATTCCAGGATGCTCAGCCCAGTGATCCCAAGTGCTGCCCAGAGACCTCTCCCTGTCCCACACCCCGAATTCTCTGCTGAATTAATTCTCCAACTCAGACCCCTCCTGCACTCCACCTGGGACATGTTTGCAGCAGCCAGTGGCCACTGGCAGGGGGGTGGCAGTGCCCAGGCCCTGCTGGCACCGGGGGCAGGCGTGGGGAAGGAAAATTCTCCAAATGCAGCAGGTTCCTGCCTGTCCTGCTCCTCCCAGGGCTGTCAGGAGGCATTAACAGCAACACTCAGCTCCTGCACTGCCTCCCAGCATCCTCCTCCTTCCAGCTCATTTGCATCTCCCAAGTGGACCTCAGGCTGCTGCAATTACTTAGCAAAAAAAGAGGACACTAATTAAAAGGCTCGTTAATGGGGTTACTGCAAGCAGCACTGAGGCAGAGATCTCCCTTTGAGGCAGCAAGCACAGAACAAACAGGGAAGTGGCCTGGGAGTACTGAGGCTGTCCCTGACCTTCCAGGAAGGGATTTCGTGGTGGGGTTTGCCTGGTGAGATTTGGGATCCCCTGTGAGTGCTGGTGACCCCAGGAACAAAGCTGGGGTTGCTGTGAAATTCAATTACAGCTTCGTGCAGATCCTCAGTGCTGGAATTTGAAATATCAGCACAAAGTGCCTTAGGCTGGGGTAGATCCCACTGCTTTGAGCTGGGAGTGTTGCTGGGTTGATCTCCAGCCCCAGCTGGACCAGAGCCAGCAATCCAACCCCAGCTGCTGCCAGGGGAGGGACAAGGATCACCCCAAAGCCTGTGCTAAAACCCGGGGGGATGGGGGAAAATACCACTGAAACATGGAGCAGCTCTGGAGAGGGGAAGAAAAGGGAAAAAGAGAAGGGAAAGGAAAGTCCTCCATGAAGTTCTGCTGCATGGAGGAGAGTCCTGGTGGCTGCAGTGGGAAAGCTGGGCAGGAAGAAAAGGAAGAGAAAAGGAAAAAGGAAAAAGGAAAGGAAAAAGAAAAGTTCTCTATGAAGTTCTGCTGTGTGAAGGAGAGTCCCGGTGGCTGCAGTGGGAAAGCTGGGCAGGAAGAAGAAGAGGAAAAAGAAAAGGAAAAGGAAGAGGAAAAAGAAGAAAAAGAAAAAAAAAAAAGTTCTCCATGAAGTTCTGCTGTGTGGAGGAGAATCCTGGTGGCTGCAGTGGGAAAGCTGGGCACGAAGAAAAGGAAAAGAAAAAAGATAAGGAAAAAGAAAAAGAAAAGTCCTCCATGATGTTCTGCTGCATGGAGGAGAATCCTGGTGGCTGCAGTGGGAAAGCTGGGCACAAAGGAAAAAGGAAAAAGGAAAAGGAAAAAGGAAAAGGAAAAAGGAAAAGGAAAAAGGAAAAGGAAAAAGGAAAAGGAAAAAGGAAAAGGAAAGTTCTCCATGAAGTTCTGCTGCATGGAGGAGATCCCTGGTGGCTGCAGTGGGAAAGCTGGGCATGAAGAAGAGGAAAAAGAAAAGGAAAAGGAAGAGGAAAAAGAAAGGTTCTCCATGAAGTTCTGCTGCCTGGAGGAGGCCCTGGTGGCTGCAGGGGGACACTGGGCAGGCCCAGCTGGCCCCAGGGGCCAGGGGATGGTGCCTCCTTGCAGGGACTGTGCAGAGGGCCCCTGGTGGAGCGGGGCAGCAGCAGGAGCAGGCTGGAAGGGCTGTCAGGGACACAGCTGGCCGAGGCCCCTGCAGGCTGACACATTTTCCACCCACAAGGGCCAGGATGCTCTGGCCAGACGGCGCTGCCTGCACGGAGCTGGGGCAGAGGAGAAAATAGCCCCGAAGTTCAGGAGAAGGTCAAGTTTCTGGAGCTCTCTCTGGCATGGGCTGTCCAGTGGTGCCTCCAAGGGAGCCAGGAACATGTGCTGGAGCTTAAGTGGAGGAGACAAGCCCTAATCCTAGCACAACCTGCAAAATCACACGGGTATAAAAGCGCATCCTCGCAGATGAGCTCTTTGCAGAGGTTTTTCCCAACCCTTTTCTTGAGATTCCTCAAAGTTTGGTAGCTGGAAAATGGAAAGGCAGGAAAGAAATGAAGCTTGCATGGGAAATGAGAGAACAAGGATTTTCTGACCCTTTCCCAGGCATGATTTGTCCTGTTAGATTTGGTTGGTGCTGCTATTTTTATTTGCATGGCTTCCAACTGCTTTCTCATTCATGAAAAACATGTGCTCCCTCCTCGGTTCGGGGAACAGGGGAAGAGGTGGGAGAAATCCATCAGCTCTGTGTGCTCCCATCCCTGCTGGCAGCACAAGGGGGAGATGGGGCTGGGTCCCATGGGAACAGGACGATGAGATGGAAAGAGAAAACAAGGAGTTTGGGATGGTGGGGTTGGAGGAGGAGAAGGAGAAGCAGCAGGCAAGTTCCCCTGAGACAGGAGGATCTTCAGGGACAGAGGCCCTTAATTACAGAGGAATCTGGGCCTCATTTGGTGTTAATTCAGCCCTGGGAGGAGGAAAAGCATGTCAGGAAAATGAAGGTGGCTTCTTGACACCTGCCCTGCAGGGAGGGTGGGGACTGGGGACAGGTAGGGTTTGCTCAGGGATGGCAGCAGCCAGGAGGGTTCTGGGTATCCCTGGAGCATTTGCTGGGGATTTGGGGAGGATTTGATTTTTGCATGATCAGGAAAGTCCTCCTTGAGACACTCCAATTCCCTCTGGAAAGAACGTGGTGTTTTCCCAGCCTGGCTTCCTCTGCACTTCACACCTGCAGCTCTGGACGTGCCAAACCTGAGTTTGTGAGGGGAAAAATCCAGAGGATGAAAAAAGGAAGAGCTCACAGGGTCACCAGGCTCTCCTCAGCAGGAGGGTGAGCTGAATCTGAGTTTCTGAATCCAGAGTTTCTGAATCCAGAGTTTCTGCCTCCATGGCTTCTAAAACCATTGGGAGTGAGGGCGGAGTGGGATCGTGGGATCCCAGACTGCTTTGGGATGGAAAGGACCTTGAAATTTTTCCCATTTCACCCCCTTCCAGGGGCAGAGACACCTTCCACTATCCCTGGTTGCTCCCAGCCCTGTCCAACCTGGCCTTGGACACTTCCCTGGAAGAATTTCTTCCCAATATCCGATTCAAACCGGGATGTGAGATTCCCCACCTGGCCCAAGTGGTTTAGGATAACCCTAAAGGAGGAGTGCAGGGAGGGCTGGCTCAGGGGTTTCCACCTCCGTGCTGGACAGGGATGGTTGAAGAGCAGCTGCCAAGCCCTCAGCTGGTGGCGCTTCATGGGTGACACTGGGGACATCCTTTGCCTCAGGGGCTGGGGGAAAGCCCCACTGCAGCCCAGCCCCGGGACTCTGGGGGACTCTGGGTCATGCCCAAAGCAAACACTGGAGGTTGCACAAAGGAAATCAGCCGTGGAGGGTGGGATGTGGATTTTTAAAGCTTGGATCTGTCAGGGTATTTGAAGAAAACAGCACAAAGTTGGTGTTTCATTGCCTCTGCTTCTCTCTTTCTCCTCAGCACTTTATTGATTCACCAGGACTTTCTAAATGCAGTTAATAGTGGTTTTAAATGTTTATGTTTGCAGTGCTTATGTTGATTAAGGAAAGGCTTCTTTTTAGTATTGGCCTTTTCTTTCTCCTTCAGCTGGCAAGCAGCTCCCAGAAGCTTGTGCTGATTCTGATCAGATGCCTCAGACTTTCCACGTAGGACGCCAAATTAACATCTCTGCCTGCAGAAATGGCTGGGGATAAACACATGTATATCTAGGAAAAACAAATGCTAAGGGAAGGATACACAGAGCTGCGTGTGCAATAAAAATGCCTCTCTCCTTCTCCGTTAGAGCCCTGCCAAAATGTGAGATGGGGAGCAGGAGGGGGGGAAATGGGAGGGGGAGGATGCAGATCTTCCCCCAGTGCCCAGATCTGAGTGCCCACGGTGATGCCAAGGGGTTGGGAAAGGAGAAACTCTTGAGTAGGGCAAGGGGAGGAGGAAAAAGTGGGATCAATAAAATGCATCTCCGTGAAGGCTGATAGCACACTCCTGCTTTTCCAAGGCAATAAATAAGGGGAAAGCTCCCAGAGCAGTGGTTAAACCAGAGAGAATTGGCAGACAGCATTCCCAACATCTGCTCCCTTTACAAACATATGTCTGTGAAACACCAGCACTGCACGGGGCTCTCTGAAGGTCCCTGCTCAGGGAAGGGAGCTGGGAATTGCAGGGCAGGGTGGGATGGAGCCCACCCAGCTGCTCTGCACTCGCCTGTCCCTGGAAAAGGGCTGGAAAAGTCCCCAGGAGTTTGCCATGAGCTGCACCCAGGATGGAAGTTGGAACAGAGGTGAGCAAACAGGGCTTGGTGAAATCTGTTTGCTCCCCCTCTTGTGGTTTCTCCAGCAGCCTTTAGTGCCTCTCTGGCCTGACACTTGCATTTTATCATCCCCAAATCCTGCCTGTGGTCTGGGGACTCCATGAGGGCTCATTGAAGGTGTCCCTCTGTGTAGCCCTGTCCCCGGTTTGTCACCGAGTGCCGAGCCAGACCCAGCAGGTGAGGATGGAAAGTCAGGAATTAGGCAGGAGCTTAGAGCTCTCCTCTTCCTCCTCCTCCTCCTCCTCACACACTGGCTCTCCTGGCTCACCAGGGTGTGCTAAAGCTGATGCACACTCGGGGAATGTTACCCATGCCTAGCTTGGCACCTGAAAGGGAATCTGCCATGGGAATGTGGAAGGCACCAAGGAGGCCTTGATTCCTGCCTTCAGAGCAGCAGCACATCAGGAATGAGACAAAACTCAGCTGCAGACCCATAAGGGCTCTTGCTGAAGCTGCTTCACCACCTTAAACCTCCTGCTGAAAGAAAAACTGCCTGATTTTAGGGAAGGGCTCATCCCACTCTCCCAGAGCTTTCTCCCTCTTCAAACTCCATCCTCAAAGCAGGTCTGGCTCTGGTGACACCCCCATTTGTGTCATTCCCCATCCCATAATGGCATCCCAGATCCCAAAGGGACACTGCCTGCTCCTGGCTCTCCATGGCACTGCCCTGTCCCTGCCATGTCCCCAGGGCTCGGGTCATGCCTTGGTCAGATGCAGATGAGGAGAGCTCACAGTGTCCATGTGGCACCGTCCTCCCACGGCTTCAAAGCCAGCCCTGCATCCCCTTCCCTTCTCTTTGGAGCAGCAGGGACAAATTCCAGAGCCGAGGTTGCCATCTGGGTCCTGTCCATCTGATGAAATGCGAGGGCTGGACTTGAATTTTCCAATAGCTCAGAAACGTTTCCCTGAAGTCTCCACTCGGTGCTGTGCATTTAATAAAGGAGTTTTTGGTCATGTTCTGTATTCACAGCAATGCTTGCATAGGAGCAGGCTCTGCTTCCAGTTATTCTGGATTTCTAGAGGCCATTCCCCAATTTCTGCTCGTGGAAGGAGGGGATGGTCTGTCATTTTAATTGCTGTTTGAAGCACCATAAAGGAAAGTGGGGTTTCTGTCTGGTTGAGAAGCTGAGCTGTTGGCAGATGTTTCCATAGGCCTCATTATAAATGCAAACAAAACCGAATTTTTGCACTCAGAAATTTGCCAGGGGATGCAGGAGAAAGCAATAAAACCCTGTTAGGTGATTCACAGGGCAGCCACCCAGGAGACTGAAAAAATATATATTTACCATCTGGTGCAATCAGACGCCTTCCAAAATCATCCAAGCCTTCCCATTTTCCTCGGAAATATCTTCATGAGCAAGGGACAGAGGCATCCTTGGAGGCTGCCAGAGCAGGGCCAAATCAAGGACAAATTTGGAGGAACAAGTCTCTCCTTTCCCCTCCATTCTCTGTTTCTAATTTCCACTAATCATGTACATGTTATTTTTAATTTCTCCTGTGTCGGGATTCAGCCTGTTGTGAGGAAAAGGGCTGGTCCCTTTTCCTCAGGGAATGAGGGCTCAGTCTGGGCTGTGTTTTAGGGCACACTGGTGACCTTTTGCCTTTTTGGGGAGAAATCAGGTCCATCCCTTTTGGGCACAGCAAAGTTCATGGAATCCCAGAATGGTTTGGGTTGGGAGGGAATTTAAAGATCACCCAGTTCCTATGAGTTCCATGGTCAGGGACAACTTCCACTACCCCAGGGTGCTCCAAGCTCTGTCCAGCCTGGCCTTGGACACTGCCAGGGGTGAAGCAGCCACAGCAAATCTGGGCCACCTGTGTCCAGCCTCACAGAGAAGGATTTCTCCCCACGATCCCATCCAACCCAAACCTCTGTCAGTTTACAGCCTTCAAAGGCTCCTTCAGACCACCTGATCCTCAGGCACTGCCATTCCCTTACTGCAGAGCAGCGATAGCTTAAAAACAAAGGGAAATGTCTCCTTTTTGAAGAGGCAAACCCATTTTTGAGTGGCTCCTGGACACTTGGAGCCGCTGGGAGCAGGAAGGTGAGGGTGGCCCCAGCAGCAGCAGCAGCAGCAGCTGGGTGTGCAGGAGCAGATGTTCTGCACAGGAACGTGTCAGGGCCATCCCAGGAGGAACATCTGCTTTGAGCAGGGCTGGGATGATCCTGATTCGTGTGGACAGTACCTCCTGCTCCTCAGGGAAAGCTTCACTGCACCCAGCACTGCTGGAGCAGATCCAGGCCTGGAGCAGGTGTGGGCAGAGCTGGGGGCTCCCAGCACATGGGTGAAGGAATGTTCCTGCCAAGAAGCTTTCAAGGAGCACATTGTCTTAGCAGGGATTCGTTTGGAGGAGGCTGCTCACCTTGGAGTACCCCAGGAGTGACAGGGAGCTGTGCTTTCCAACACCAGGGCCACACTGGATCTCCCTCTCCACAGTTGTCACTTATATCCCACTGCTCAATTGTCCATTATATCCCACTGCCCAACTGTCCATTTTATCCTACTGCTCAGTTGTCCACTTTATCCCGTTCCCCAATTGTCATTTTATCCCACTCCCTAATTTTCCACTATATCCCACTCCCCAGCTGTCACTTATATCCCACTGCCCAATTATATATTTTATCCCACTGCCCAATTATCCATTTTATCCCACTCCCCAGTTATGACTTATATCCCTCTCCCCAATTTTCCATTTTATCCCACTCCCCAATTATCACTATATCCCACTCCCCAATTTTCCATTATATCCCACTCCCCAGCTGTGACTTATATCCCTTTCCCAATTGTCCATTTTATCCCTTTCCCCAATTTTCCATTTTATCTCACTCCCCAATTATCACTATATCCCACTCCCCAATTTTCCATTATATCCCACTCCCCAAATGTCCATTATATCCCACCCCCTAATTGTCCATTATATCCCACTCCCCAATTTTCCATTATATCCCACTCCCCAATTGTTGATTTTATCCCTTTCCCCAATTGTCCATTTTATCCACTCCCTAATTGTCCATTTTATCTGTCTCCCCAAATGTCCATTATATCCCACTCCCAATTGTCCATTTTATCCCATCCCAGGCCCATCAGCATTCCCAGCTGCACAGCACCAGCTGTGTCTCCTGCTGAACACCCCAGAACAGAGGACCCCAGTGCAATGGCAGGACAGGTGACAAAAGCCACTCTGAGGTGCCTCAGCTCCCCCTTCCCACAGAGCCCCCTCCAAGCAGCCCCTGCACTTTCCAAGCACCCAGACAGCATTCCTCAGCCTCGTGGATGAAGGAAAAGCCTTTCCAGAGGCTGTCTGCAGCCCAGATGCACTCAAGGGACGACTGGGCTCTTCTTTCCAGGAGCTCCTTTGATCTTGGACAGAGCTTTATTATTATTTCTATTTTTTTTTTTAATTTTTTTTCAGTCTGCGTTGCCATCTCGGGGAGATGCACAAGACGTGGGACATTTGGTTATCATAAAACGATGGTTTCTATTAGCTGAGCCCTCCTGCCCCCTTTTCAGTCCCCTGGCCTGCCTGTCACAGATGTTGTGATGGCATCTGGGGCACACGTTGGGAGCTGAAGAGCTCTTGGTTCTCTTCCCTTTCTGTGCTGTCCATGGAAAACATGCTGCTTTAATACAACCCAAATTAAAGTGTCACTCACTCAAAGACCTCATCCTTATGGATGGATTTTTTGGAGGCAGAAGCCAGAGGAGGGTCACAGAAAATGGTGTTGTTTTGCTTTTTTTTCCTCTCCTTTCTCCTTTTTCCTTTCTTTTCCCCTCACTATTGGTGCCACGTCACAAAGGAGCTGGGAGATGCTGCAAGATGGCTCCAAAAATGGACAAAATTGAGGAATTGCAGCTGGCCCTGCATTCCCAAGGGCAGTGTGGAGCCCAGGGATGGAATGTGAGATGCCAGAACACCAGGACACGCTCCAGGACATCCCCATGCTGGGTGCCCATCCCTGGAAAGCAGCTGGCTGCCTTCCTCCACTGGGTGTTATTTCTTGCAAGAATCCACTTTTTCCTCCCTGTGTTTTTCTTGGCGTTCAGGAATTCCCCTTTGCACCCCAGTTGAGCAAACACTCCTATCACTTATCCACAAGGCAGCTTCCTCTCCCTGCAAGTGAGGGCCGAGCTGCCACGAACCCAGCTCCAGATGTTTCTCCTCTCCCTTCCCTTCTCCCACATTCTGCTCCACTGCAGGAATAAGCTCAAGAGCTCGCAGATCCCAGATCCTTTTGTGGAAGCAGAGGCTGCAGATTCCTGGAGATGCACTTCCAGCGTTTCCCAGTCCTTTTGGGGGAGGAGGAAACGCGTGGCAGGAAGGAGAGTGGATGAGGAGAGGAGATTCCTGAATTTCTGGTGGCTCTGCAGCACCTACGTGATGCAATCACCATTCCACAGGCACATTTTTAGACTGTGAGTCAGGTTTCATGGAAGTTTTGCAATCATCCCAGGAGCACGATGGATTTACAGCTGCTTCCCACCAGAACACAGGGAAGGACACTCCAGCTCTGTTAAGAAGAGCTGGAATTTATACAGAGAGGGATTCTCACAGCAAATTAAACTGGGAAGACAATTCTCCTTGTCTGTGGAAAGTGCACATTGGATTTTTTTCCTTGTTCCCTCAATCAAAGAAGCCCCAGACTCGAATTAGCATTTAGAATAAAATTGGAGATATCTGGATCCAGCCCTAGATGTAATTCCAGCCTGCTCTGAATGCAAACTGGGTTTAATGATATTCCTTTCTGAACACAGACACGTGAGTCCTGCTCTAATTCCATCGGTTTGCTCTGAATTTCTGAGGGAAAACATTTATTAAAAGGGAAGTTTCATGCTTGCAACAGGAGAGCAAAGCACAGCAGAGGCTGCTGGTCTGTGCTTGGATGTAAAGAATTTAATGACATTTTAAGATAAATTAAAAACATGGTCCTAAATTATTACCTCGTGACTCTAATTAAACACATCCTAATAAGCAATGGGCAGGGTTTGTGTAGTTCCTTGCTTGTTGGGCTACCTAGAAAATGACTCTGTCCCTTCTGGTCCCTCATGATTTGGGGAGAAAGAGCTACTTGAGAAACCTATGGATGCAGCAGGGCAGGGAAATAGGGATTAAAACTCCCACATCTTTCAGCAGAGCTGCACATCCCCTTCAAGAAACCCCAATCCCTCTGTCCATGCCCTCATTTATCCCCTCCTTTAGGGAAGCATCCACAGATCCCGCTGCTTCTAGAGAAATATAAATCTAGGTCTTGTTCCTAACAATTTGCTATTCCTGAACAACTTTGGGTGCTTATTTTTTTTTCCTAAAGGATGAAATCCGGGGTTCAATGCCCATTTTTAGGGCACTCAGCTATTTTGGAACCAGGCTGGAAGGAGGAAATGTGACAATTCTAACAAATAAAAGCAGAACCCCCAATGCAATGGGTGTGTGTGCTGTGTTTAATCACATCCACACACAGGATGTCCAGGGAATGTTTGC
Source organism: Molothrus ater (assembly GCF_012460135.2). Classification (NCBI taxonomy): domain Eukaryota; kingdom Metazoa; phylum Chordata; class Aves; order Passeriformes; family Icteridae; genus Molothrus; species Molothrus ater. Next base: position 8,469,824 of record NC_050497.2, on the reverse strand, counting down.
ATAGCTGGAGAAATCCAAGGCTTTTTCTAGGAAATCATCTCCTCAAGGCACCAGCGATATGAAAAAGCTCCAGAGGTTTTCTGACGTGGACTGTGCTGAACCTGAAGGCTGGATAAAAATGAAAAATTGAGCTTTAATGGCCCAGCAAAATCTGAAGTGACATCCAAGCTTTCCACAGCAGGAGAGGGAAACACCACATCCTTCAGAGGTGGGAGAGCAGCGAGGGATGACGTGTTTAGAGAAACATCCCCCAGGCTGGCTCCTTTCCAGCACATTACTCGCAGCACAGGAATGCCTTAAACAGCTCTTGGAAAATGTATGTTGGAACCTGGAGCTCCATATGTCCTGTGTCACCACCTTTGGGATGATGGCTGACATCCCAAAAGGCACAGCAGGACTGGGAATGTGCCCACTGCTCATCCTGAGCATCCCCACCCTCCTCCTGCCCTTCTGGGGTGTTTTATCCCAAAATTCCCGGTGCAATCCCAACTGCTGTGCCCGTGATGGCAGCGAGGCACGGCTGGGAATTTGTGCCTCAGGAGAACCTGCACTTCATCAACTCTGTCCTAATCCTGCTGCAACAGGGAATAATTCAGGCTATTCCAACAAAACAGGGGAAGCAATTCCAGTGGAAGACCTGAAATTAAGGAGCACAAACCCTGAAGGGGCTGTGGGTGCAGCACAGGGACAGGGTTGGGTTCCTGCAGTCCCAGCATCGCGAGCTCCAGCGCCGGCACCTCGGGAATCTCGGAGTGAGGGTCCAGATTCCCTTTTCGCCTGCTGGTCAAACCTGTTAAATAACAACCCCTTTGCCTCCATGGCTTCTCTGTTTCATTGCTTCCAGGTACTGGCGGGGTCAGCTCAGGCCGAGCAAGTGGTGCTGGTTAAGAACTGGCACGGTCAGAGCGGCCGGAGCGAGGCACAGCCAGACCCAGCTCCTGGTGGGAATGTGTCTGTCTGGGTCAGGGTGGGACCTGCTCACCCTGCCCTGCTCCAGGAAGCCTCAGCACAGAGTTATTCCTCTTTCTTCTCTTCTTTTATTCCTCTTGCTCTGTGCTGAGGTTCCCTGGAGTGCTGGGAATGTCCAGAGCCAGCACAAAAAACGGGTTTGTGTTCCCAAATCCATCCCATGGGATGGATCCCTTCTGGGGAGAGGGGTCCCCCACCAGCCAGCCAGGTTTTCATCCCAAGTCCTGGGGAGAATTCGGACCTGGGGATTTGGACTTTATGATCTCAAATGTCTTTTTCCAACATTAATAATTCTATGATGTTGCTTCCTGTTATTAAACAAGAGCTTCATGTTGAGAAATCCCAGATAAAGTCAAGGAGATGCTTATCCAGGCAGTGAGATAAAAGTCCCTTTCACACTTACAGCTCCTGCAGTTATCTGGGGCTGCTGCAGAGCTCGAAACAACTTCAAACAGACAGAATTACAGTCGCCTTTACGAGTTATTTTTCTGTTTCTTCACTGCAGAAATAAATCCCTTTGTTCTGTCAGATAAAAATGTGCCAGAAGAGACAGTCCTTAATACAAACTCAAACTGGCTGATTATTCCTTAAAATAAACAGAAAAGAGATGTTAGGAAAATAAATGGGGGTTTCTACGGATAAAACTGAAGCTCTTGTGCTTTTCAGGTGGCAGCAGGGGGTCGTGGCCCTTTAGGGCACAGACTTTGCTTGGGGTGTCCAGCTCAGTGGGAATGGGGTGGGAGCGCTGACCCCCAGGACTGGATTTGGGCTCTGATTTCCCAATCCAGGGTGGATTAATCCTGACCCAGTGCCCAGAGCACAGAGCTGGGAATAGGTCAGGCTGTCTGCAGGAGCCTTTTGGCTGACGTGGCCAAAGGTCAGAGGTTGTGACATTAAAGCTGCCAGGAATTCTCCATCAGGGACTTCTTTTAGTTCTTTCTTTATTTCTCAGCCCAAAGTAAAAATTCTGGCAGAAAATTTTGTCCTGTACCTTTGCTCCGTTTCTCCTTTATCATCCTTTATTTTTCCCCCCTCATCACTGCAACAAAGAGCTCTTTCCAGGAAAAGAACAATGGAAAAATCATGGTGAGAGAAAAATGAAGGAAATTTGGTTTCTCCCCTGTGCCATGTTGGATCTGTGGAAGCAATTAAAGTGGCAATTCCCAAAGAACCTGTGACATTACTTTCCAAGGAATTGAAGTGCCAAATTCCCTCAAATTCCTGAGAAAAGCATGGCCCAGGTGCCTGTGGAACAAGAGCTTTTCCCAGCTCTCCTGCCTTTCACGTCAGCTCAAGGGTTAAGGGAGCCTTTAACTTCTCTCCACCGGATTGAGCCTCAATTTTCCATTTCATCTCCATCCCCAGAACTCCTATTGATGGCAATATCCTGTTCAGGGCTTTTCCTTCCTTTTGATGTTTGATTTTCTCCTGCTGGCTGTGTGCTTGTACACAGAGGCTGATCAGAGGAGCTGACATTTATTTGAACGAGGGACCAGAGGGGAGTGGGATGTTTTGTCTCGCTCAACACGCCCTGCTCAGGGGAGAGGAGGGAGCTGTCACCAGATTCCAGCTCGTCCCACATGGAATCTGCACTTCCCGGGCTGTTCACGGCAGGGAAGGGATCCTGAGGGAGGGCAGGGAGCTGGGCTGGGATGCCAGCCACGATGGCAATTCCTGGGCACTGAACACACAGTGGCCAGCTGGGGCTGCTCCCGTGGCAGGGCGGCGACAGCTGCAGACTGCCACGTTTCTTGGCTGCCTCCTGAAATCCTCCTTCCCTAAAAACACCAGCATGGGCACTCCACATCCAGCTCGCAGCTGCTTCTGCTCCAAGCGTTGTTTTGATGCCCCTTGGATGAGGATGAGAAGTTGCATTTGCTACGTGCTCTTCCTACAGATCATTCCTGGATAAATAATGCTCCTTTTCCCCATTGCAAAGGCACAGCAAAATGCCATTAAAATACCTCACAAAATCGGTATTGGTGTTGGAGCACCTGAATGCCATGAGCTGCATCCAGGCAGAAAAAATTGGCCGTGAAAATCTTCCCTAAATTTTTTCATAGTTCTTGATAGAACTGTCGCCAACTCCAGGGCTTGGAATTCAAAATCTGGGTCCAGATTTCCTTTGGCAGTGACTTCTCCAACTTAGGATAGGCTGACACAACTGGGGAATGAAGGCATGGATTGAAGTCCGAGACAATTTGGCCTCTGCTCAGAATCCACAAGTTCAAGCCTTGTCTTTGCAAATAATTCCTAAAGGAGGCTGCTCAGACTCCTTTCCTCCTCTTAGGAAGGGTTGGGGGTGGGAAAAGGCAGCTCCAGGAGCTCCTGCACCCACTGGGTGTTGGGTTTACTGCTGGAGGAGCTGACCCCACCTTCCCTGAGCTCAGAGTGATTTAACAACCAGAAACTGCTCTGGTTTTTGGGAATAGCTCTGACCACAGAGAGCACCGTGGTTTTTCCGTGCCCTTCACCTCACCAGGAAAAAATGCAAACCCCACCAAGAACAACTGAGGTCTGCACTTTTCCCAATCCCCAGAGCATTTTGCCCAGAGCATGGAATGTTTCTGATGTGGCATTTCCTACCAGGCTGTCGGGCTGGCAGCTGCAGGAACCCGGCGCAGGAGCAGGGATGGTGGCACTGGGCAGGCTCTATCCATGAGGGAATTCCCCATTTCCCAGATGGCAAATGATCCATGGGACAGGAGTAGGGGGACACAACCACAGCCCTGAAGGGCAGATCTGGCACCTTCAGGCAGCCACTGCTTCTTTTCATAAATATTTTATAATTTTTTTTATAAACTACCAGGCTCATCACTCCATCCTAAACTTTTCCTTGCTAAGCTCACACCCTACAATCAATAAGTCAACACATCTCCAAGGATTTGGGATTCCCTAGCAGGAAACAGGGCAGTTCAATAATAATTAGATTACTTTGAAACCAGTTACTTCTCTCTGGATCAGCACAGAACACTGTGTCTGTCACAGCAGACATGAAGGAAAAGATGATCATGATGATGATGATAATGAAAATAATAATAATAATATTAATAACAATTGGTGAGATAATAAATTGCTATGCAAATCTGCCAGCCAGCAGGAAAGCATTTCCCTGGCCTCTCTCCATATTATAGGGTTTAATTAATACAATCTATGGACAAACATGTATTTTATTTCCAGAATGGGAGTTGTAATTTCCTGAGGCTTGGAAACCCAGATGGTTTTGAGTTTAGAATATATCAGGATTTGTTTTTAAAGAGTATTTCAGTAAAGGTTGGACGGGAGGGGGGAGTGGGGTGTCTTTTATTTAGTTCAAAGTTTAATTTTTGTGCCTTCAGCTGAAGTTCAGAGCTTCCAATGGGAGCAGGACTAGGGAAGGGCTCAAATATGCAGACAGCCACAGGACAATAGCTGTGGGAAGCCCTGTCTGCCTTTGAAATGAGCTGTCATCCAAGGGACTGGGATGGTCCCGGGCTAGGAGAAGCCTGGGATGCTGACAGGGAAAGGGAGCAGGGATCATGGCCTTGGAAAGCCAGACCCAGCTCCCAAAATAACCCTGGCCTTGTGGCACCCGCCTGGTGTGGCACTGGGAGGCTCCCCAGGCTGGCTTTGAATGATACCCTTGAGGTGAAAGTTAGAGGGTGCCTGGGGTTACTCATCCCCGGGCAGAATAAAGATCCATTTCTTCTTTTTCCTTCTTCTTCCCTGGGTTTCTCTGCCTTGGAAGGGCTGGAATTGTGACTCACATCTAAAGCACATTAAACCTTTCTCCGTGGGCCTGTGGATGGAGGAATCATTAAGGGCTTGAAGACATCTCAGGCACAAAAGTCAGCACACACTGAGTCATTCCATGCTCCTGAGCTCTGGATGAAAAGCACTTTGTGCTGTCTCCTTACCCCTCTTTCCCAGCCACTTTTGGAAAGCTTGGGATTCTCATTAGAGGTTTTGCAGCCCCACCACCTCCACAGAGCTCAGAAGCTTTATTCCAGATGTGCCGTGCCAGCCTCCTCCTGGTGCTGCTTCCACACCTAGGGCATGGAGCGCTTCTCAAAAAGAAAGAGCCACAAAGGCCAGCCGAACAGAAGATTTGAAACAGCATAGAATTCCTCATTTTTCCTCTTTTCCTGTCATTTTTTTAATGCCACTGCTCAGGAGAGCAATTGCAAATCAGGTCTTCTACCAGGACCAAAAAGCTCTCATTTTCTCTTTCTAACCCTTTTAGGAACTAATATAAATTTAATTACATCTCAATTAGTGTCTCACTTTATTTCCCTTCGTTTAGTTCACCAGATCAGAGAGCCACCATTCAATAAACTGCTTTTTGCAGTGCTGAGCAAGCCCCAGCAGCCCCTGCCTGGCCAAATCAGGATCTCCTGCAGAAGAAATCTATTGTGGCAGAAGCAATTTTGTACCCAAACACTCCAGACCCTGCTTTTCTCTACACCTACTCACACGCCACTGTTTGTTCTTCGTGGAGCCCAAAGACGTTCAGCCAGATTAACCCTGGAGATCGACAGAGTGGTTGAGAGGCCAATAATTGTGGAGTTTGTAACCAAAGCCAGGGCTGAGAGCTGCAGAACCACTCACCAGGATTGTCAGGGGATGGAAAACGCAGCCTCAACTCGGCTCTGCTCAACGACTTTAAATAATGGGGCAATCAAGTGACTTAATTTCCCAATCAGAGTGAGTACCAGTGAGAATTGCACTGGAGATGTGGCCTCAAAGTGTCCCCAGATCAGGGTTTTTGTGCTGTCACAGCCACCTGGAACACAACTGATTGGGATCCTGATGCTTTTCCACAGGCAGAGTAAATTACTCTTAGGCTGAGCCTAAAAAATGGGTCCTGCCAGCAGCAGTTCAAGGCCAGGCTGCAAACCGGGTGAATCCTTAGGATGGCTGGGATTGGGAAAAGCTGAGCTCCAAGTGGAAAGGCTCAGCTGCCACATGGAGTCCCCTGGGGCATCAGCCCTGTGTGAAGCCTTTCCCTTCAGAGGGTTGGGTGGATGCTGGGGATGAAATTCCACAGGCAGCTGGGAGTTCTGGGCTCGGGGAGTTTTAAGCCACACAAATTGTCTGAAAGTTGGCAGGGTCTTCTCTGTAGGAACAGCAACCCTCAGCCTTCACAAGTCATGAGATGGCTCAAAATATCCCATTTAACATCAGTGTGGTCCCACCTTGAAAAGCTTCCAGCTCCCAGCTCCAACTCTTCTATGATTCCATTGTTAAATTCCACCTCTACAGGTCCCATTTGCTCTGGGAGATACTGGGGGCCACCAGGAAAACACCAAATATCCCAAGAGTGCTGATAAATTGAGGGGTGGCCATCAGAACTCCATCCATCAGAATCAACAGATCAGATTTTTGGAAGTCATGTCAACCCCTCCATACCTTGGTCCTCTAAATTGGGACCTAAAACCAGAGGAGGCTGTGGCTGTCTAGACAGATTTTAGTCAAGAGCTCATTCTTTTCCCTCCTGCTATTTAGCATGGAAGTGCCATGGCTGGAATCATCTTCCAAATGCGGGAGAGACCTCATGGAATTGCAGGGAGGAGTCACCACCATATCATTATCCTGCTCCAAAGAGCCTGGATAAAAATATCCCACATATCCATGCAGGCTTCAGTGGCCAGAGGGGCAGGAGCCACCAGCTCAAAGGGATTTTAATTTGGGATATTCCAGCAATCAGCTGGAATATTGTGGTTTTTAAATTCCTGGCTGAGATCTGGGCTCCCATCTTCTGCTCTGGAGAATCATCTCAAAGTCCATTGGATGGGGTGGGACATTCCAGGTGAAGGAGGTGATGTGTTTTTGGAGTAGGAAGGAGCAGCAGCCACGAAACCACATGGAAAACATTGCCCAGAGAATTTGTGGCTGCCCCATCCCTGGAATTGTCCAAGGCCACGTTGGAGCAACCTGGGATAGTGGGAGGTGTCTCTGCCCAGAGGGTGGGACTGGATGAGTTTAAGGTTCTTCCCAACCCAAACCATTCCATGACCCCACAATTCCAGAGGTGGCTTTGGGGGCTGTTGTGTGCATGTCCATGCCCTGAGGTTGTTTTCTGCTCCCTCCCAGGGACAGAGGGAAGGAGGATGTCCAACAGCTCCATTCCTGCTCCTCTTTCCAGCCAATGTCATCTTCCTTCTGCTCATGTTCAGCTCAGGAGCCTCAGACCATGAGCTCATTTGGCTTCTTGGAGCAGAGGCAGGAGCCAAAGAGAAAAAAAAACGGGGAAAAAAAGGAAAAAAATACAGAGCAAACAAGCTCCCTGTTTTCCAGGGGCTGAGATGGCACCAGCTCCTTTTCCATCCAGTCCCTTTGGCACTGCAATCCTGTATTTTTTGGGATCACTCCCTGCTCCGAGTTTTCCATTTGTGGCTCGCCACACTCAGGACACTTTTCATGCAGTCCTGGTCCCCTCTGGAGGACACAAAACTCAGGAATGGGAATATTGCAGCTCTGGGAGGCCTCTCCTGCCTCCATTCTCCAGAGGGACATGGCATTGGGTGAGGTGGGAGAGCCTGGCCGTCACCCCTAGCATCTCTTCCAGGATGTCTGTAAAGAAGCCATAAAAGCCCCTCTCCAGCCCTTCCACTGCTTTTTCCACCCACTTCATATCCAGGAGCTTCTTCCAAATACTCCAGCCCTCAAAAAATCCCATGGGAAGGGAGAAGCTCCTGGGAAAATTATGCTGAAATAGCAAAGCCCAGAAATAAACATTTTTTAAATTATTTTTTGTGTGTGGTGGGGGTTTTTTTGGTGATTTTTATTTACCAAATACTGAATAAAGCCAAAGAATTTCTATGGACATATTAAAAAATATTTTCACCTTTCAGCATCAATCCCAAGTCCAGCTTTTCATTCCAAATGAAACAGGGGAATGGAGGAATCTCCCAGGACAGGAAAACTTTACTCTTTTCTGTTCCTTCTCCCAAAACCTACTGAACACCTTAACATAAAGTCAATTTTCTGAGGAACTGATAAGGGAGGGCTTTGGCCTTGCTGCAGCCCATTAGAACATGAGAACTTGCCAGATTTGGAGCACACAGGATGTTTAATTCTCTCCTGGGACAGCTGTGCTAAAAAATGGGGCTGAGAAAAACAATTAATGATGATCCTGGTACCAAGGGAATCTCCCAGTGGATTCCTGGAGTCACCAGTGCCCTGCCACAGTTCTCTCTCTGCTGGTTCTATGAGATGGGCAAAATATAAAATTAATGTGGGTGAGGGAGAGGAAAATAATGAGAAACTCCAAAACCAGGGCTATTTTTGTACCTTAGGGAACACACACAAAAAATATAATTTATTTCTCTCCCCAGATCAGGGCACCTTCCCTCCTGTTTGCAAACCTCTCCATGCTCCCATCTCCCCCCAGGAACTGAGCCTCGTGCCCAGAAGGGTTTCATCAACAACCAGCAGAATTCTCCTCACTTCTGCAAAATTTGAGGGCTGTCAGTTCCCAGCACTGGGAAAACATCAGGCTTCCCATGGCTCTTTGTTGTAGGATCACTGGAAGCTAATGGCCATTCATGAACTCCCAGAGTTGCAACATGACACTTTTTATTTTATTTTTTTTTTCCAAGATGATTTAAGAAAAAGAGGAAAAAAAAAAAAAAAAGAAAAAAAAGAAGAAAGGCTTTTAGCAGAGACATTTCAACCATTCCTTTAATAGCTACAGAAACAGGACCAAAATCAAACAGCAACTAGATGTAATTAGACTTTAGCCTAAAAAATCCCCCACATGTTGAATGATTTCCATGGGGACTTTTGGGCACACTTGGCTGGCACAATTCTTCTGAGTGTGTCCTTCAGGAGGGAGCAAATTCCTTCCACTCCTGCTTTCTGGGTTTTCCTCCTCCCTGAGGAACATCCATCCTCAGTGCTGGCTTTGGTAGTGGTTGGAGCTGAGCAACCTGAGTGGAGAAGGCAAAAATGAATGAAAAAAATCAGGAAAAAAATCAGAAAAAATATGGGGTTTAATGTTTGATTTAAAATAAGCACATTTTAGGTTTGCTAGTGGGACTGGTGGTAATTGGAAGCTCAAGGTAGCAGAACTGGGAGGTTTTTGCCACCTTCATATTCACACACCTGGCTGGGGCTAAGGCATCTGAAGGACATTGCAATTTTCCTAACTCTAATCCTAACCCTAAATCTGAACTTAACCCTAAGCCCCATTCAACAGCTGAGTAAATGACACCAGTAAAGGGCTGGGCTTGGCCTGTGGAACAGCTGAGGGAGATGGAGCAGAACTGAGCTAAAGATGCTCTGATTTATGTATTTGTTGGGCCTGCTCTGGGGTGGACCCTCTGTCTCCACTTTTCCTGTGCCTTGAACCAAGAGTCAGTGTGGGTATGGTGAAAAAAAAAGCAACATTTCTCAGTTGTAGCTGGGATTGCTGCTGGGAAAAGTGGCTCGTTTACTTCTGAGAGCTCAGCAGGAGCTGCAAGACCCCTGGGATATTCCAAATGGAAAACATGTCTGTGCTGCCTCCCAAAAGGAGGAAGAACAAACTGCCAAGGCTGAAAGCACAGGCTGTTTCACGGCACCCAGAAGGTTCCTGTGTGTGTGATTGATTCTCCTGCACAGGCATTCCTCCATGTTTTTGTGGCTTTTAAGTTAAGGGAGAAAAAAGAGCCCAGGCTCAGTTTTCAGCTTTGTGGGGCTGCCTGAGATCCCTCTCCTGAGGGGTAAAACCCTGTGGTCCATGTGCAGCAGCAAAAGGATGGCAGAACAACCACGAAGCCTCCTGAAGACTTTGGGAGAGCTTTGGATTCCTCCTTGTGAGCTTCCATCAGGCCCTTTATTCGAGCCCTGTGGGTGTGGATGTGTGTTCTTTTGGGGTCTGAGCCAGCTGAACTCAGTGGGAGTCCTTTGAAAGTCCTCTCCTCTGCCCTGAGCAGGCCGTGGACTGAGCTTGGACTGGGAATCCTCCTGGGGCAGGATTTACTTGGAGGAATGTTCTGTGGAAGGAGCAGCTTTTCATGGCCTGTTGATAGAAGGCCATTACTGAAGTCATAAATAAGAGCATTGGCACTGGCAGGGGTGAATGAAGTGAGGAGTGCATTAGGAGCAGGGGTCATCCAAAGCCAAAAGCCAGGCAGGAAAGGCTTTTAACTCCCAGAAAATGCTCACATGCTCCCAATCCTCCCAGAAACTTTGATTTACATCGCCTGGGCAGGCTCCTTGCAGTGTGATGTGGCAGGGGGGAGCAGAGGCTGTGTAAGCACTGCAGTGCTGGGGTTCTGGAGTTTATTTTTTTGCACAGAAAGGTGAATATTGGAGTGCTGGAGCAGTCAGGGAAGCCCCAGTTCAGTGTGGTGGCAGCACCTTGGGGACAGAGCCCTTGTCCTGTGCAGGGCCCTTCAGCTGCTCTCGCTGTGTTTGAGTGCTCTCCTGGCCTTCCCCTCACATCAGCCGTGCCAGAGCTTGAGTGGAACCAGCTGATAAAAGCTGGAAGTGTATCAAAGATGGGATTTGAGCACAGCAATTGAGGCCTCAGCTGCAGGCCAGAACCACCATCTGCTCAACGTGTCCCGGCCTGGTCCTGCCGCGTCGAGGCCGTGCACAGCATCCCTGAGCCCAAAGGAGCCCAAAATCCTGATTTTCCCCTACTCTGGGGTTTTATAGGTGTCAGAAACATTTCCCATGTTGCACAGTCTGTGGAAATAGCAGAACATGGTCAGGGCACCAGAGGGATCCATCTGCTCAACGTGTCCTGGCCTGGTCCTGACACATCGAGGCCATGCACAGCATCTCTGAGCCCAAAGGAGCCCAAAATCCTGATTTTCCCCTACTCTGGGGAAGGATTCTGGGGTTTTATGGGTGTCAGAAGCATTTCCCATGTTGCACAGTCTGTGGAAATAGGAGAACATGGTCAGGGCACCAGAGGGATCCATTTGTAGGGAGGAATTGGAGCTTGGATCTCCAGCTTGGTGTGGGATGGAGGAGGAGAGGGCAGAAAAGCAGCTTGGGAGGATTCCAAGGGTGTGAGCACAGAGAACTGAGGTGGAATATGTGGAATTGGACTTGCAGGTGTGACTGGGAGCACAGGAAACATAGGGAAGGTGCAGCACAAAGTGAGCAAGATCAGCCTCTGGCCCAGTCTCATACTGTTGCCATGCAAAGCCAGAAAATAGAGATTTTTCATTTAGCTAACTGCTTCATTTATTTTGTTGAAGTGCCATTAAACATCACCACTTTTTTCCAGCTGGTTTTGGAACTTCCAGAACAATCATGCAGGGGTTTTGTACACCAGCCCTCTGCACAGCGCCGTGAATCGTGCAGTTTCAGGAGTAGAACTAAATACAGATACTAAACCAGAGGATATGGGAAAATTACTGGTTTTTCCACAATAAATTGGCAAAAAGGCAGGATCTGTACGCTAAAATATTTTAGTCTCCAACATGTGTGATTGTGGAATTTCATCTATTTTTCATCTTTGACTGCCCAAATCTCTGCTGGCATAAAAAAGATCTCTCTGAGAATGGCTACACTTTATCTTAGCCCAGAGTTATTCCTTAAAAACCTCTGCATATTCTTACATCATGCCCTGGGAAGCTGTCACTAATTAGGGACAGATGAATCAATCCAGATAAAATTAAATCCTGGTTCAACTTTTGCCCCAGTTTCTCCTTTCCTGCCGCCCACAGGAGCCTGGAGTGCCTGACTTGTTCTCACGTCTTTGGTTGTGTTTTGGTGACTGGAATTCTTTGGGAACACAGGAATGGGATGCTTTTTGTCCTATCTAAAAGCAAAGCTGTGCTTGTTTCAGAAAGAAACCTCAGACTCAACAAGCCTCAAGGGGAGATGAATAGAAACCAAAGCTTTACTTTGCTGCAAAAAAAAAAAAAAATCAATTTGCATTAATCAAAAACCTCTTAAGAGATTTCCAACGTGGTTTTTCCAGAGTCAAGTTGCTTTGGAAGCAGAGATTCCCATTGGCTGGGTTGGAGTCTCTGCTGGCATCCATTTGAGATGTCTGATCCAACAGATCTCCCACTGATATCCACCAAATCTCCCCTCTTGGAGGTTCCTCCATCAGACCAAATCACCTGCGGTCCAAGGAGCGTGTGCCTGTGGAATGACATCCAAGGGAAAGCTTGGCATGTCAGCAGAAGTGCATTTAGAGCTGATTTATGTCGGGTATGCGAGTGGAAAATCGCCTTTGCAGTGTTGGGATGGACACCAGCAGCTTTTCCCTCAGCCAGGCTGAACCCCCAGGCTTCCTGAAATTCATTTATCACCGTGCTCCCAATCTCCTTGGGAACCAGCTGAGGGGAATTCTGCATTCCACAAACTTTCCTCTCCCACTGCTGCATTCAGGGAAGGCTCCAGTTACAAATCCCTCAATCAAATATCCACAGGAACATTCCCTTTGGGACAGAAAGTTGAGGAGTTCTCCTGAATAGCCACTACAGATGACAGCCCCTTGGAAAATCTTTTTACTACCTGGTTTCCAACACCTTCATTTTTTAACAGGGAAAACATGTTATTTTTCCTAGAAAACATATGTAAATCTCATTTCTGTGGTGTTTATTTTTTGCTAAAACATTTCTTTTGCTGTGCCACCCCCCTGGGAGTGTTTGCAGTTTGGGACAGAGAGGTGGAGAGAAGGGCTCAGGAGGAGAACTTTGCTCTGTGTCCTCATATACATGTGAGCCAATGCTTGTGTGATTTTCACAATCAGGATGACTCAAACAATCAAAAAACGGAGATATTTCCTGTCCAGGCACCATCCCTTCCCCTGCTTAGTGTGACAGAATCTTGGGATGGGACTCTGGTCTTTTTGGGGTCATTTTGCATTAAAATTTCCAGCTAAGAAAGACATTAAATCCCCAATTTCCACCACTCCAGCCTCTGGGAAAAGGATCTATTGGAGATGGGCAGGAGCCAGAGATGGTTTAGGGAGGTTTCTACTTCTCCTCTTGTTTGCTGTTTGGGTTCTGATTTTAGTGCTGGGCCTCTCCCTCCTCTCCAAACGGGCTCTGCTTTTTGTAGGGAAAGCAAGAAGGCTTCAGCCACCATGAGATGCAGCCAAATCTCCAAACAAATCTGTTTGAAGGTTCCTGGTCTGGGAGTGATTAATCCAAGCTGGAGGAGGGGAGAGAGAGAGAGAGAAAAAAAAAGGGGAAAATCAAGATAAGAAAACCGTTCTTGCAGGGATATTGCAATTATTCTGGGTTTAATTTATGAACTCTCTGGCCTCTTTGCAGCGTGTTCATCTCGGGTTTGTCTGCGGTGAACAACATGCCTTTCAACAAGGCCAGGAGAAACTGGAGCTTGGGTCAGGCTCTCACAAATGTTTTCATTCTTCTGATGGCCTCAAAGACCAGCAGAGAATACCCAGACTCCAGGCACAGGGCTGCAGCCAAGAGGGAACAAGACACAATCTCCATGGGCCCAGGGCAACCAGGGATTAAACACCATCCTGGGGACCAGTCCAGCAAGGACTCTGGCTATGAATTAGATCAATTAAAGTGCTTTCAAAACACCCTCCACGAAATATCTTGGCTTCCTCGTTGGTGAGTCAAGTGAAGAGCACCAGGAGCACGCGGGAACGTGGCCACCACGACGGGGGGGGGGCCTTTAATTCATTTTGGGGATGCTTTTTTTGCATGGAAAGCCTTCCATAAAAAGCAGAACAGTGCTGGGATGTGCAGGCTCCGTCCCTGCTGGGGCAGGGAACAACTTTTCCATGGCTGGAAGAAAGGAATCCGAGCTCCAGGTTCCAGCCCTGCAGCAGAGGCTCAGTACCTGAGCCTTCCCTCCCTCTGCCAGCACCAGGGATGTGGGAATTGACACCGGGGATATGGGAATCTGCACCAGGGATGAGGGAATCTGCACCAGGGATGAGGGAATCTGCACCAGGGATAGGGGAATCAGCACCAGGGATGTGGGAATCAGCACCAGGAATGCAGGAATTGCCTTCAGGGATGAAGGAAACAGCACCAGGGATGAGGAAATCTGCACCAGGGACGTGGAATCTGCACCAGGGATGAGGGAATCGGCACCAGGGATGAGGGAATTGGCACCAGGGATGAGTGAATCTGCACCAGGTATGAGGGAATTGGCACCAGGTATGAGGGGATTGGCACCAGGGCTGCAGGAATCAGCACCAGGGTGTGGGAATCAGTGCTAGGCATGCAGAAATCAGCACCAGGGATGAGGGAATCGTGTCCCAGCCACTGCTAAAGCTATCAGAGGGGACAGTTCAGCGCCAGGGCAGCTGTTCCAGCCTCCTGTCTCAGATGCTGCTCATGCAGAGCTCAAATTTTCCATCCGTCCCTCCAAGCTCTGCTCGCTGTTTTGGGGTCTGACGCTCTGTCCCTGCTCCGAGCCTGATGTCAAATCTCCGTTTTACAGAATATTGAGAAATGCTCCAGCCAGATTTTCTCCCTGGCTAATTTTCTGGGTTTGGAAGGATTTTGCTGCCAGGTGTTTTGTCACCAAGTCCTGGCGTCCTGTGGTGATGCCATGGGCAGGAAGCAGATTGTTGCCAGCCAAGGACAGAGGATTCAGGGATGATCACCCTGTGCTCACACCCAGCGTGGCACATTCCAGGGCTCACAAGTAGAGCCTGGAAGGTGGATTTTGTCAGGATCCTTGCAGAGGCTTCTGAAGAGGGAGGCTTAGGGGCCATCCCTACCACCCAGGGAGAATCTGTATGGAAAAGGAATAATTTCTTTTTCCTCCATCACTCTTGAAGTCCTGGCAGCCCTCGGGGGTGGTCCAGAGAGATGGGAACACACAGGGTTAAAAGCAGTCCTGGCTCCACAAAAACTGATTGCAAAACCCCTTTTGGCTCCAGTGAAGCAATTTTCCCACCATCCTCACCAGTTCTGCCTTCCCAGAAAGGTGAAGGACACGCTGGGGAGTTGCAGTCAGAGCCGTGCAAGGAATGCAGATGCTTTATTAGGAATCTGTGCCGGTGCTCCTGCAGCAGCCTCAGTCCTCCTGCAGCCCTGCCTTGCAGCTTTGTTCCTGAGAATCCTCTGGGGAGCTCATTTAAAAAGCAGGAATGCTCACCAGAATTCTGTCTCCTGTGAGCTGGGAAGTGGAAGGAAAAAGCAGGAGAGACCTTTGAGAAAGGCAAAGATCCATCGAGTCAGGGCACAGGGATTGTTTGCTGCAGCAAAGCCAGGATCTTACCTCTGGATTTGCTGCTGGCTCTGCCCCAACTCTCTCCAGAGAGCTCCAGTTGTCCTATTTTTGGTTTAGGCTGCAGGCTCTCCCTGCAAACCTGGGCTCAATTATTTGGGTACAGCAGGCTGGAAGTTGACCTGCAGGTGCAAAGAAAAATGTTAATAAACCAATCGTGTCTCTCCAGCAGAGAAACAGAAACAAAACCTGAATCAGGCACCGTGTGCCTGCAAAAAAATTTTGCAGAGCAGAGGTGTTTGCAGAAGCACTGGGAGTAATGTGAATGATTAGGAAATTAAAGTTGTCTTTGCTGAGACAACTTAGAAATAAATGCATAAATTAATGGGAATTTGATGAGAAGGTTTTAATCATTTTTACAGACAGCTGTGCACAGACAGCAGCTCCTTTTCCTGACTGGGGAAAAAAAACTGTGTTAATTCTGATGTCAAGATGCCACTGAAGGGGAATCAGGGTGTGAGGGGAAGGCACTGGGAAGTGAACACCTTTATTCAGGATGAATAAACCCCTTGGGCTAAACGGATTTCTCTAATCTCCCTCTCTCATGGTGTAACTCCTCCGATGGTATCAGATCTTTGCTAGAACCAGCAATTTTTCCTACCAATTACCCACCAGTTCCAGCCCATCTCCCTCTGAAGTAACAGGCAGGGCATTCACATCAGATTCCAATCAGATGATAAGGGAATTTATTGCTGAGATGATCACTGCAGCCGTGGTGATGAATGGCCTCAGAAGGATTTTAGGGCATTATTTCCCCTTGTTCCTTTTTGTGCCTGTGCCTACAGGCCGGCTCCTCCACAGCCTTTCAGGGGGTTTTCTGCACGAGGATGGACAGTTTTCTCTGATTTTATTCCTCCTCCAGCTCTTCTTGCTCAGAAAACAAGAGAAGGACAATTAAATCCATCACAGGGACAGTGCTTTTGATGGGGTTTGTTGTACTTGGCACCCTGTCAGCAGCAGGGCCTGCGATGAAAAAGGTGCACGTTTAAGGAGCTTTAATCATTGCTGAAGAGCTGTGTAGGGTGTTAAAAATGAGCTGCTCCGCTTCTGAAGCTGCTGAGGAGATGCAGTTTGAAGATGGGCTCCCTGCCGCTGCTCAGCTCCAAGATTTGGGTTGTTCTCTTTCCTAGAAATGAGCTCAGTGGTTTCATCTGGAGCTTTTTAATAGCAAAGGTGGATCAAAGGGGGAAGATCCCCTGCTGCAGCCCAAGAAATCTGGCTGGTGGTAAAGCAGGTTGGCATCTGAAAGGCTGGTCCAGTTCATGGTTCAGGTCAGGCTTTTTAATAACCCCAAGCATTAGGAGCCACTTTCCTTCACCCAGCCCAATTTAGACCAGTGACAGCAGCAAGAAGCAAAGCAGAGCCAGGGAAATCCCCAAATTGCTGCTTCTGCTGGAGAGGAAAAAACAACCTGATGGCTTTTAGCAGCCCTGCAAAGCCTGGATACCTCAAGACAGCCCCAGCAGATCTTCCCAGAGAGTTTTTCTCTCCAGCCAAACTCTTCAGTGTCCTTTTCTCATTAACGATCATCTGTTGGATCACTCTGAGGGAGCAGTGGGATGTCCAGAGCTGTCACTGTCATCTCACACCAGCCACTGCCAGTGATGCTGTCACGCTCCAAGGGAAGAAAACAGAGCTGAGAATGCAGATTTATGGTTTATTTATGCAGAAAAACCTGATCTTTTAAAAATCTGGGGCAGTACCCTGATGGTGTCCTAACAAGGAAGGGCAGAGGGCACTTCCCAGGGTTTATAACCAACTGGAAGTTTGAACCCTGGCTGGTTTTCCCATTCCCTGAGATGCAGTCAGGGTTACCATGCCTTTATGTCATTAGAACCTGGGTGGATTTTTGGGTTTGGCCAGAGAAAGACAATTTCCCAATGGAAGTACTGCCCCTTTTCCAAGCTCTGTGTTTGGTTCAGCTGCCTGAAATTCGGGATACTGAAATTTAAGTATCATCAGCCTCCTCCAGCTGGGCCTCATCTCCAATATCTCACCCAGAGAAAAGTCCAAGGTGTTTAAAAGCAAGATCATTTGCTAAATTTATAGAGATGCAGATTTTACTGTCTCTAAAACTGACCAGGGAGCAAATGTTTGATCTGGGTTCAGCCTTTCCCCCACTTTATTGGAAGACAGTCACATTTGGGGCTCTGCAGTCTGGATCTAATACACAGCACAGCATTAATAGATGTTGGAAAGGGTTGCTACAAGCTATTACTGAGGCAAAGTAAAAGAAATCAGATGTTTATGTACAATTATGCTTTTGTACAAAGCTGTGGCCAGGAGAGAGCAGAGACAGCAAAAAGGAAAAGTGCCTTTTTCCATTAGGGGACGAGATGGATGGATAAGGACAAGGAGAGAAGGCACCAGGGCTCAGGTTTCCCTCACATCCCTCTGGCAGAGCAGTGCAGGGGATAAACACACTCCAAATCTGCTGACTCTGCCTCAGGGAGGGCAAAAGGGGTTTTGCTGTGCAGCCTCTGCTGAGTTTCCAGTCAGGAGTGGAAGTGCAAGCCCAGCCCTCACCCTGCCCACGGTGACATCTGAGTGCCACCCATGGCACGGGCAGCAGCCTCTGCTCTGCTCCCTGTTGGCTGCAGCAGCAATAAATCAACGTTCAGACACTTTGCTCCACTTCTGCATCAACCCTCTGGCTCTGTAACCCACCCTGCAGCCACTGAGATCTCCAGCAAAGCAGAGGAGCTTCATCTTCTGTGCACACCTGGAGCAGCTCCATCCAAACCCCCTCACAGATGTTCCTCAGGCAGTTGTGGTGCTGAGCCAGATCCCATCAGGGTGCTGGCCATTCCCAGTGTCCTTCATGGCACCCAAATTTAGGGGCATAGCCCATCTGTGGCCCTTGGGAGCAGCACTTTTGTGTCACTGGGCAGAAAGGGAGAAGTGACCAGGAGAAGGGGACATGTCTCCAGAGCCTTGGGAGTCGTTGCCATTAATGACAATGATGAGGAAGATGTTCCCCATCTCTCCACTTGTCCCCAGGCTGTTGGGGGGAGGAACAGGGTCGAGGTGCTGGAGGATGTGTCCGTGGGGTGTTGATGGAACTCTGCTGCTTCTCCCAAAGATCAGCCCCTCTCCCCAGCCTCCCGCAGCTCCCTGGGGCTGCAGAAGGGGACAAGCCACCAGCAGAAAGGGACAAGCCACCAGCAGAAAGGGATAAGCCACCAGCAGAAAGGGACATGTCTCCAGCAGAAAGGGATAAGCCACCAGCAGAAGGGGACATGTCTCCAGCAGAAAGGGACAAGCCACCAGTAGAAGGGGACAAGCCACCAGCAGAAAGGGATAAGCCACCAGCAGAAAGGGATAAGCCACCAGCAGAAGGGGACATGTCTCCAGCAGAAAGGGACAAGCCACCAGTAGAAGGGGACAAGCCACCAGCAGAAAGGGATAAGCCACCAGCAGAAAGGGATAAGCCACCAGCAGAAGGGGACATGTCTCCAGCAGAAAGGGATAAGCCACCAGCAGAAGGGGACATGTCTCCAGCAGAAAGGGACAAGCCACCAGCAGAAAGGGATAAGCCACCAGTAGAAGGGGACAAGCCACCAGCAGAAAGGGACAAGCCACCAGCAGAAAGGGATAAGCCACCAGCAGAAGGGGACATGTCTCCAGCAGAAGGGGACATGTCTCCAGCAGAAAGGGACAAGCCACCAGCAGAAAGGGGACAAGCCACCAGCAGAAAGGGGTCATGTCTCCAGTAGAAAGGGACAAGCCACCAGCAGCAAGGGACATTTCATGGCCTGCAGTTGCCCTCCCCACGGTCCCAGCTGTAAATAACCCTGCCAGCATCCCCAGGCCAGTTCCCATCGCCAGCGGCCCGGCCATCCACGCAATCCGTGGGAGGATAAAGGCAGGCAGAGGGAGAAGGGGGAGAGATAAACAATTTCCTACACAGTTGTGGCTCAAGCCTGTCTTACAAGAAACACATGGTCCCTGACACAATATTTAGCTCTCCTGTAACATGGTCCATTTGGAGGCTGGTGGCTGTGTGGAGAGCTGTAGTAAAACATTCCTCACTGGTAACACACACACACACACACGGAGAAAAACCCAACCTCAGGAGGAATGATTGGGGTTAACTCCATAAAGGCTGGAGAAGGGGATGGCAGGGAGGTTCCTCTGCAGCAGGGATGGGCCTCAGCATCTCCTCAGGACGAGGAAAACCCAACTCCATTGGTTTGAGAAGCTTGTCCTGATGGGTGGTGGCCCCTTGGCTTTGCCCCATTAGACCCAGAGGAGAGGAGTTTTTGGGGCTGGAAGTTTTCCTTCACTTCGCTGTTCTCTGCTCACAAAACAGTCCCGGGGAGGATCGCTGTGTTAGGCCAAAAAAAAAAAAAATAAGCCTTTTTTTATTATTATTTTTATTCAACTTTTGTGCTCATTAGCTCAGGAACTTACAGTTGGAGTTGTCACTGGGCTCCTCCTGCCAACATCTTGCAGGGCTTCACGGGAGTTACATCATTTGGCCTCGGAGGAGCAGCTAAGTGGAAACACATTTGGGTTCACTCGTGTTGCTCCGGCTCCTTTTCCCTCTCCCCCTGGATTCCCAGGGCAGAGCAGTTGGTCAGGCAGCTCTCAGTGCCCACAGAGCACAAGGACCCTTTGGGATCCCATCCCATGGGCATTGCACTCCCCAAACCATCCCAAATCCTCCTGCAGTTGGGCCAGATCTGCTCCAGTCCTGGGTGAAAGCTTGAAAAGCCAGGTCTTTAACTCACCCTGCCTCATCCCTTCTGCTTCCTTAGGTTTTCCCTCAGATTTCTCCTGGAGCTGTGTCCTTCCCCTCCCAGCTCGCTGCAGGCCAGCGTGTCCCCATGGCCAGCACTCTCTGTCCTTCCCACTCCTTCTCTTTCTGCTTTGCTTTGCCCAGACATTTTATTGTGGGATTGAACACACTCCCAACACCAGCCCAGTTCTGGCATCACCGAGGGCAAATCAGATCCCACAGCAGGAAAATTGCTGGTGATGTAGCCTGAATTTTCTCCTGACCATGGCAGGACTGTGTAGTGACAATTGTACCTAAATGGCTTCATTTGCTCCTCGGTTCATCCATTAACAAAATTCCAAGGGTGGCTGACACCCAGCCTTGCCCACCAGGACTCTGGATGTTGTGTGGTGCCGGCGCTTTTCTAACCTCAAAGCCAAGGAGGGAGGGGATGATAAAGCAAAATGAAGGTCCCAGTTGCAGACTGGAGTGCATTTTTAATTAGTTGCAGCCTGTGGGCTGGCAGCCACTCGTGCTCTACTGTGCCCAGGGAAGGGGACTTGGGGACTTGCTGGGAGCCAGAGGGGGTTTGGAACTTCCCCCCCCCCAGTTTTGTGTGTCACTGCAATCCCAGCTGCTCCTCTCCCTCGTGCCCCAGCGAGCTGCTGAGGAATAGCTCGTTATTTATAAAAATAAAGCCAAGAAGCTGTCCCAGCAGAGGCCACCCCAGCGAGCTCCCTGCCACCCAGGTCATCAGCTCTCAGAAAGGAGCTGCTTTGGAGCAGCCCTCACCAGCACAGCCAGCCCCTCTCCCTGCATCTGCTTCACACCACGACACCCACAGCAGCCTTTCCTCTGGGCTGGGGCCTCGCTGATGGGTTTGAATTAAATTGATGGTCATGGTTCTTTTTTTTTTTTTTTGATTTTTCTGTCCGTTGATGTTGAGTCATGAGGACGCAGTTCCTCGTGAGAGCAGGACACGCTCCTCCTGAGCGTGTCCTGCTCCTGGGAGGGTTTGTCCTGCAGGATGTGGTGCAGGGCTGCCTGCACTGACTCACGGCCCTGGCAGCCACGGGGAGCTGCTGGGGACAGGGGCTCATCCTTGGGAGGAGCAGCAGAATTCTGTGAACACCCCAGGGACACATCCTCCAGCATCTCGACCCTGTTCCTGTCCCCTGACAACCCCAGGGAGCTGCTGGGGACAGGGACAGGGGCTCATCCTTGGGAGGAGCAGCAGAATTCTGTGAACACCCCAGGGACACATCCTCCAGCATCTCGACCCTGTTCCTGTCCCCTGACAACCCCAGGGAGCTGCTGGGGACAGGGACAGGGGCTCATCCTTGGGAGGAGCAGCAGAATTCTGTGAACACCCCAGGGACACATC
Source organism: Molothrus ater (assembly GCF_012460135.2). Classification (NCBI taxonomy): domain Eukaryota; kingdom Metazoa; phylum Chordata; class Aves; order Passeriformes; family Icteridae; genus Molothrus; species Molothrus ater. Next base: position 8,448,597 of record NC_050497.2, on the reverse strand, counting down.
CTCCAGCATCTCGACCCTGTTCCTGTCCCCTGACAATCCCAGGGAGCTGCTGGGGACAGGGGACAGGGGCTCATCCTTGGGAGGAGCAGCAGAATTCTATGAACACCCCAGGGACACATCCTCCAGCACCTCGACCCTGTTCCTGTCCCCTGACAGCCTGGGGACAAGTGGAGAGATGGGGAACATCTTCCTCATCATTGTCATTAATGGCAACGACTCCCAAGGCTCCAGCGACCCCCAGGAGCCCCCTGAGCATCCCCGGGCGCGGCTCCGCTGCTCCGGGAGCTGGGAAAAGGCAGCCGTGAGCACCATCTAGTGATGCTGGCGGCGGGCCCGGGGCTGTCCCCTCCGCGGGGACCCCAGCGGCCACTAAAGCCCCGCAGGAACCGGGCAGGGCAGGGCTGGGCTCGGTTTGGTACCAATGACAGCATCCATGTCCTGTGATGGGTTGGTACCACTGTGCTGGGTGCTGTGCCTGGCATTCCACCCTTGGTACCACTCTGGGTGCTGTGTGTGCCATTCCAACCTTGGTACCACCCTGCTGGGTGCTGTTCCTGGCATTCTAAACCTTGGTACCACTCTGGGTGCTGTGTGTGCCATTCCAACCTTGGTACCACCCTGCTGGGTGCTGTTCCTGGCATTCCACCCTTGGTACCACTCTGGGTGCTGTGTGTGCCATTCCAACCTTGGTACCGCCCTGCTGGGTGCTGTGTGTGCCATTCCAACCTTGGTACCACTCTGGGTGCTGCTCCTGGCATTCCAAACCTTGGTACCACTCTGGGTGCTGCTCCTGGCATTCCACCCCCAGGGAGGGAAGGGAGGAGTGCTGGTGATGCCTTGGGAAGGCTGACCTGGAGCAGAGGCTGGACAGAGCTAAAGAATAAAGTAGGGATTTATTGATAGGCCTCAATGGGCCACCTTGGGCAGCACAAAAAAAATGGCCACAAAATGCTCGACCAGTCATGAGGTCTCTCACTTTTATCAGTTCTGCTCCATTTGCATCTTGCAGTTCATTGTCCAATTCCAGCTTTAGCTTATGAAGTCCCATTCTTCTTATTTTCTCTCTCCAGCCCACGGTGTTTGTGCTCTTGGGGCTGAGATTTGGATCCTTTGTCCTTGGTCCCCAGCTGGAGCAGGAATTGTTTTGTCTGCCTGCTCTGTGCACAGAGCTCACCATCCCCTCATATGAAGCTCAGACCCACACACTAAAGCATCACAGAATCTGAAAAATATAAAACCTAAATCCTGAGGCATCCCTAGCAGCAGGGAAGTTAGGGAATCCTATCCCTGGGTAGATCCTGCATGGTCCAAGCCCTCCAGATCAGCTCCAGCACTGCAGCTCTTCATCCATCCCTTCCCACTCCCTCACAGCAGCCCTTCCCAGGAGCTCCAGCACCCTTTTTGCAGCAGAGGATGGGGAACTCTGCAGAGTGCTGGAAATCCCTGCCCTGGAAGCACAGAGGGGGCAGCTGGCAGCAAGATCCTGCCTGGGCCTGTCAGGGGACACGATGGCATTTCCTAGGAAGGGCCTTGGTGTCACAGGCACTTTTCTTAATGATCCATTTTCCACCATTATTTGAACGTGCAGAAATCTCAGGGTTTCTTTAAACAGTATTCATTTGAATCTTATGAAAGTATGAGCCAAGAGAGTGGTAGGGTTCAGAAAATGGAAAAGCCAAGTCTGAGTTGTTGCAGGTACTGAATTTTAGGGATGAGTGGGAAAAGCACAATTCCACTCCATTAAAATTTTCAAAGTAATGAGGGAAAATGTGGCCTGTTACACATTGAAAGTAGAATGTTTAGAAGTCAAGGGTTTGTCTGAAAAATCAACCCTGCCTGGGACAGGGATTTCTGATCCTGGGCCTTCTCCAGGCCCAGTTTTGTGGAATCACATTTTGAGCAATGCAGAGACACCACAAACCTGCTTTTCTCCCTCACAAGGAGCAGGGTTGTTGGTTGATTTTGTTTTAAAGTCACAGCTTTAAAGATAAACCTCCTGCTTTCTGCTACCAGCCTGGAATCCAAAATGATGCATTTCTCTAACAAAGCCTCGTTTGACAGGCTCTGAACTCCTAACACAAAATATTCACCACATTCCTGGGTTTCTTCCCCAATTCCAGCTGAGGACATGCCACACACCTCGTCCCACACACTCAAGCACACCAGGGGACAGGCAGGCAGTTTGTGGATGGTGGCCATGGCACGGATCACTGGAGTTAAAATAACAGGAAGCATTTGGGAAGGGATTTTCAGTCTCACTCTTCAGGCTTTAGGTGGATCTGTTGTTCCTAAAGACAGGGATGAGACTCCAAAGGGGCAGGAACACAGAGCAGCAGAATCTGGCTGCTTCCAGAGACCCAGAGGGGCTTAAGGTCTCATTTAACCTGGATTTCATGGGTGAGGTTTGGTTGTGTCACTCAGCCCTGCTGCTGAACACCAGCCTGTTTTTAGGGTGCATCTGATGCTCTCACATGAGAGGTGAGGGTTTTGAAAGGACAACTGCCAAATCCAGGGATTTCCACTTCCCAGGTGCTCTGGGGACCGTGAGGCTTGGGGATGGCTCTGTACAAGCCCTTGAAGGTGAAGGGAATGCCCCAGGGAGTCCCCCAGATCTGCCCACTCCCCAAATCCTGAGCTGTGCTCTGTCAGCCCAGCTCCATCGCTCCCCTTTTCTAAGGAATACACAGCCTGTTCCCAGACTGGGCTGAGCACCAGTTTCCCCTGCATCCAGAGGCCCCCTGGCCCTTTCCTAGGTGAGCTCAGCAAGCACAAATGTCCTCCCTAAACAACAGCAGAGAGGAGACAGCTGGATCTGAGCACGCCGTGCTGCTGCAGGCTCCCTTTCCAGTGAGTCATAAAAGTTCCTTGGCAGCTGCCTGTGTGTCTCTGACTGGGATCAGGTTAGGGGCAGAGTGGAGAGCTGAGGATGGAAAATATGTGTTGAATTTACTCCTCTGTCCCACTGCTGATCCCAGGGCTTGGGAAGGCTCCTGCTGGAGCCCTCTGCCCCACGCCAGCTCTGCTCTGAGCTTCTTGTCCCTCCATCCTCTCCTATGTGTCCTCCTGCATTCCCACCTGGAATGCAAGGCAGGCACTCAGAACAACTCACATTGTCCAGGCCACAAAAAAAAAAAGCCTGAGGAACGAAACTTTTCCATCTTTTTTTTTGGTCTAAGCAGCAGCAACAGGCAAAAATTCCCATTCCCTACCTTCCTGCCTCTCTCCAAGAGCCCTGACTGGTGCAAACACCCCCAGACCTGGCTGGGTGTTGGACCAGGGGATGCTCCCACTGTGTCCTGACACTCAGCTGCTCCCTGGTTATGGAAATGGGGGCTGGATGTGCACATCCCACTGGGAAACACCCAGGGGGAAATGCTCCCAGTCCTCTGCAGGCTTTGTTTTCCCTGGAGGAAGGACTGTGTGGAGGCACAGCTGGGATGTGGCTCCAGCCCAGCAGCCTCAGTGCTCACCCAAACACCCACAGCGAGGGGAGGAAGGATCAGCACAAAGCCCTTGGAAAGAGATTCCCAGGAAATGGAGTTCCTGAAATCCTGGAGGAAATGGAGCTCTTGGCATGGAGCAGAGCTGAGCTTTTCCATAGATCTGTGCTTGGGTGGGAGGAAGAAAAGCCCCTGTAAGGAGCCTCTGCTCTCAGGGCAGAAAGCTGCACCCTGCTCTGAGCAGAGCCTGGAATAAGGAGGGAAAATCTCCCAAAACCATCAGGAGAAGCTGCCAGATCCCCTCTGCAGCCCTTCCCTTGTCACGGCATCTGAGCCCTCGGCCCCAGCAGCAGCTGTCAGGCGCTGCTGGCCGTGTTTGCCTCCCATCCCACTCCCAAACACCATAAAAGCAACTTGGGGAGCCCCCCCCCAGCACCCCGAGCCACCAGGCAGATCCTCCCCAGGCCTGCAGCCAACAGAGCTGCTGCTGCTTCTGCTCTCAGCCATTTCTCTGCCTGAAGTGGACACTGAGAAAGGAAAAAGTGAGAAATGAGCACAGAGTGCTCAGGGCCTGCAGATGTGTGGGGCCTTCCTGCCAAAATCCCTGCTCGCTCCTTCCCCTCCATCCCAGCTTGAGGAAACCTTCCAGGGGCTCCTCGGGGTGTGAGGTCACATTTTCTGCTTTTTTCTGCTGCAAATGGGGAAGTGGCCAAGGCCAGGTTGGACAGGGCTTGGAGCAAGCTGGGATCATGGAAGACAACCCTGCTCGTGGAATGGGATGAGCTTTAAGATCCCTCCCAGTCCAAACCAGCCTGGGATTCTGTGCTGTGCCCATATAAATCCCATTTCTGTGCCCATAGAAATCCCATTTCTAAAGACCACAGAAGGAGCAGGAAAGGCTGATCCCAGCAGGGAGGATCCCTGTGGATGCTCCCTCTGGGGGATGTTTGCAGAGCTGATCCCACGTCTGCAGTCTCAACTCTTGAGTGTTATTTTTGAGCATCCTCCTCCTGGGGTGCGAAGAGATCGCCAAAGGAACTCTGCCCTCACTCAGCTCACACTTTTCACCAAGAAAATAAATTTGGCTCCCCACCAAAAATCTGCAAAATTAAAAAAAAAACAAAAAACAAAAAACAACCCACAAACCTCATCCTTCAAAGTTAAATTTTTCGCTGATTTTTGGCATTCAGATGAAAACTTCAAATCAAAAATATCTCTGCAGAAATCCTGAAGTGGTTATTTTGACAGAAAAGTTGGCGCTGCTAAAATTTCACATGGAAAAAAAAAAATAAAATATCGAAGAGCCATCCCAGCAGTGCTGCTGATCCTGCAGCACCACAAGAGGCTCACAGGACTTGACCAGCTCAGGATTTCTTTGGAATGAGAGATTTTCCCCTTCCAAGAAGGTCTGAAACAAAAGCAGGGAGGAGCTGTGGTTCCCTAATTTTAGGACACTTTAAGAGATAAGAATTTCCCCCAGGCAGTGGGAAGTCACTGCTGGGGTGGGATGTTGAGTAATGGGGATTGATTTCAGATTTTCTCAGCAATTTTATGAGCCCTAAATTCCTAAAATTATCTTTTCTACCCCAAAATTACCTTTCCTTGAGCCAGCCCTGCCACCACTCAGCACCACACTCTGTCAGGAGCCACAAGAGGGCATTAGATTTGTATTTTTTCCCTATCCAAAGAAAGCCAAGATATTTCCTTGATCCTACTCCATTTCTCAGTGCCCAGGTAGGACTGTGGGAATATTTAGTGAATCCTAAAGCCTTAATAAGGCAGCTTGGCTTCCTTTTCATTCCTGCAATTTGGCTTTTTGTTGCCTCTGTGGAAAAAGAGGAAAGGCAGGGAGTGGGAAAAGCAGAACATTTTGAAAATAACGAAAAAAAACCCACAAACCAACCCAAGCCACAACATTTCCAGTGCCTGCAGGAATTGAATGGACATGAAAGAAATGGAATAAATATTAAATAAACTTTTGGAAATGGTAAAGGAAGAAGGTTTAGGGGGGGTTGCAGGGATTTCATGGAGCTATTTCCTACTCCAACAGCAGCCATGCTCAGGCCTGCCTGGTGTCACTCCAAAGTGTCCCCCTGTCCTCACCCGAGGTCATTGCTCCAGTGAAATGACATTTATAGGACCAGGATCATGTCCTGGGAATACCCTGCAAGTGTCAAGGGACATTTTTCAACCCTGAAGTGCCATTAGGCCTCGACCCTTTAATTAAGAAATCATTCAAAGCAGCTGAAAGCCATCAGGCTGCAGCTGCAAAGGGATCAGCAGAGGCCCTGGCTCTTCAAAGCTGAAGTTTTTCAGTAATATCAGCTCTGAAACAGGTGAAGAAATCAATGCAGAGCCAGGTGTACAAACATGAACCTGCCAGGCTGGTGGTCAGAAGAGGAAGGTGCTGTTCAAAATGTCCCAGCTGCTCTGTGCATCCACAAAGGAGGGAGAACATTTGGTCTGCAAGGACCTAAAAAAAAAAAAATAAATAAATTCAAAACTTGAAGCAATTTAAGGAAGATTTATTCCCTTTTTGTTCTGTGCTCTCCTGGGCTGCCTGACACATTTGGGATTCCAGGGAGATGTGTGAGCCAGAGAGAAACTTCCCAGGCCAGGAGGGAAATGCAGATGGAGCCAGCCCTGACTTTGCTTTCCCAGCTAAAATTGTGTCCCAGGGAAGTGTGGCACCAAATCCAAGGGAGAGCTGGCCTGGATTTGGCTCGTGGTGGCAGACACAGCCCTGACCTGGTGTCCCCATGTGAGCCAAACCCCTCTGGAGCTGAGTGTTGTTCCACTGAGCAAATCTCTTCATCCTCAGCCACAGGAAGGTGGAACATCAGCCTCAAGAAGGAAGAACATCAACCTCAAGAAGGAGGAACATCAGCCCTGTGGGCAGGAGGAGCTCAGCCCCAGGAAGGTGGAATATCAGCCCCAGGAAGGAGGAACATCAGCCTCAAGAAGGAGGAACATCAGCCCTGTGGGCAGGGGGAACATCAGCCCCAGGAAGGTGGAATATCAGCCCCAGGAAGGAGGAACATCGGCCCTGTGGGCAGGAGGAGCTCAGCCCCAGGAAGGTGGAATATCAGCCCCAGGAAGGAAGAACATCGGCCCTGTGGCTGGGAGGAACATCAGCCCCTAGAAGGTAGAACATGAGCCTCGGGAAGGAGGAACGTCAGCCCAGGAAGGAGGAATATCAGGCCCTGGAAGGTGGAATATCAGCCCCATGGGCAGGAGGAGCTCAGCCCTGGAAGGAGGAACATCACCCTAGGAAGGTGGAACATCAGCCCTGGGGCTGGGAGGAACATCAGCCCAGGAAGGTGGAACATCAGCCCATGGAAGGTGGAACATCAGCCCAGAAAGGAGGAACATCAGCCCATGGAAGGAGGAACATCAGCCCAGGAAGGAGGAACATCAGCCCATGGAAGGTGGAACATCCCCCCGGGAAGGAGGAACATCAGCCCAGGAAGGAGGAACATCAGCCCATGGAAGCAGGAACATCAGCCCTATGGCAGGAGGAGCTCAGCCCCAGCCACGTGCTCATGCCTGAGTGTCTGCAGGTGTCTGGGACAGGAACTGCTCCAAGCCCTCTCCAGCACCAGCCCTGAAGCGCTGGGGAAGGGCTGGAGCTCTGTGTCTCCTCTCTGGGGGATTTGATGTTCTTCCAAGCCATGCTGAGGCTGCCAGGTTCTGCAGCTCCAGGGGAAGCAACAACAACAACAACGCTCGTTAATCAAAGGAGCCTCAGGTTCCTGCTGCCACACATCCACTTCCCCAGCTGACAGCTCCATCCCAGGAAAAACCAGTCCAGGAATGCCTCCCACAGCAAAAACACCTCCCACAACACACCCACCCCAGCCAGGCCTGCAGGGAGCTGAGGGAACTCACCCAGCATGGAAAATAAACCCCAGATATCCCAGCGGGGAGGGGACACCCCTGCCCAGCCTCTTCCCCTGATCCTTTCCTTTCCCAAAGCCACCCTCAGCCCTTAAAACACATCAAGAACTGCACCCCTGGTGTCTTCTGTGCTCCTCTCCTCACTAATATGATTTATCCTGCAGGCCAGATAATGAGGCTGTTAATTCTTTGGCTCCTGCTGTGACCAGTTTAATGGAACATGACAAGAAAACAGCGTTTCTTTCGTGGGAGTAATTATTGGCTGACTTTAAGTCTTTACCTACAGCAATGGCTGTGAGAATAGCCCCATTAAAGGCAGGTGGGGACATTAAATCCTTGGAAATTGCCAGTGTTTTTTAAGCTGAAAGACAGGAGAAATGACCAGAGCTGGGACAGTCACCTCAGTGCAGACGAAATATTTTCCTGAGGGCAGAGCAGCTGCCCTGGCTGTGGCAGAGAATCCATCCTGTGCTGAAGGAGGGCATCAAGGATATCCATTTATTCCAACTTTTCAACGAGGTGCTTGCCTGTGGGATGCACCCACCCTGACCATTGGGAAAAGAAAATAAAATCTTTAATGGAAAAATAAACAGGGAAAGAAAATTAGGATGGAAGAGGTATGTCGCCATGATATTTTCTGAAAAATCCCTTTGCCAGGATTTTTCTCCTGAGAAGCCTCAGAGGAAAAGAAAAACAATAATTACCTGCTGCTGTGGAGTGCAACAGGTGCATCTTTGATTGGTCCATGTTGGTTGTTTCTCATTAATGGCCAATCACAGCCCAGCTGGCTCGGACTCTGATCAGTCACGAGCTTTTGTCATCATTCCTTTCTATTCCCTGCTAACCTTCTGATGAAATCTTCTGTTCTTTTAGTATAGTTATAATGTATCATTTTATATATTTTATAATAAAATAATCAATCAGCCTTCTGAAACATGGAGTCGAGATTCTCATCTCTCCCCTCCTCCTGGGACCCCTCTGAACACCGCCACAGAGGCGTGAGAGCTGCGGGCAGACACAGCCCTGACCTCCAGGCTGCCTCAGACAAACCATTTCCCTCTGCTTTCCCTGCAGGACAGAGCTGGAAAATCCTCCTCAGGCAGGCTGAGGGGATGCAGTTTGCTGTCAGATCCCACTGGTTTATTGTGGTGGGCCTGCTCCCATTGCTAGGAGACGCCGTGTTGCTGTTGGCACTGGGGGATGGATGCTGGCTCTGCTGGAGCCCACATGTGCAGGGGAGGTGACTCATGAGATCTGGATCCTGACTGTCAGGCTGCCTCGAAAATGCTGGAGGAGAACATTCCCTTCTGCTGACACACAGCCATGGCAGCTCCTGACAGACAGCCCTGAGCCCCAGGGGACCTGCAGGGCTCCCAGAACCGTGGGGACGAGCCCTGGAGGGACTGTCCCATCCCTGGAAGTGCTCAAAGCCACCCTGGATGGCATTTTGAGCAACCTGGACTAGTGGAAGGTGTCCCTGCTCATTAGAACAAGATCTTTAAGGTCCCCTCCAACCTAAATCCCCCAGAGCTGCAAGATTTCATCACAGCCCCTTTCCAGAGCTTAAAAACCAGGGGATTTCCCTTTTTCCCTGGGGATCTTGCACTAAATATTGCCTGAACATCCCTGGATCAGCTGCTGTGGGTGCCCAGGCTGGACACAGGTTTTGTCATCATTGTTGTTTGGATAATGTCCCATTGTTGGTCACCTCCCCCAGCTCTTGGCACCCAAAATTGTGAGGTCCAAGCCCTTGCACAGGTGGAAAAAGCCACCCCTGATGAGCCACGTCCCCATTGTCCCCAAGGACAGGGGCCAGGGCCAGCCCAGGGCTGGGCTGCAGCTCTGGAAGCGTGGAGGAGTTCAGGAGTTCAGCCCTGGCTGTGAAACCTCTCCAAGCTGCAAAATCAGCCTGGAAAAGCCACGTCCCAACCCCTGGCTGGTCTTGAAAGCCAAAATCCCTCGAGCAGATAAAAACCTCAGATGCAGCCACAATCCAGGAGGGTTTGCACTGAATTCAGCTCCAAGCTGACACCCAGCACCACACAGCTCCCACCTCCTCTGTTTTACTGATGTTTTGCTCCAAAAATCAAAGAGCTGCAGGGATATTTACTATCACACACTGACCTGAATCCCAGGACTTTGTATCCCACTCCCCTGCTTTGCTCCCCAGTTTTCCACAGCTCCTGGCAGCTTTTGGAGACGCAGAGCAGCTACAAAGGCCACTGTAGGTGCACAGCACCCTGTGTCGTGCCTTGCCTCTTGTCCCTGTCCTTAAAAAGCCCTGGAATGTCTCTAATCAGCCCCTCATGTGCCAGCTGCATCCCTGGAGAGTAAGAAATCTGCCGTTCCAGCTTGCACAGATGTCCTATGAAAGGAGGAAGGAAAAACTGTTCCTCAAAAGTGGCCCTTGGTGGGACAGAAATCCCAGTTTGCCCTGGTTTGTGGGGTGCCTCACTGGGGCTGCTCTGACACAGCTCCTGGGGGTGCTGGATGCTGCCTGGCTGCATTTTGGGATGCAGTTCCCTCTGCTCTGGGGGTGTGGGACCTGCTCTGGTCCCTGGGGTTTTTTCCAGGTCCATTCCCTGTCTGCTCAATCCCTTCCACAACCCAGAATTTTGAGGCTTCCTCATTAGGATCACAAAGAGGGAGTTGATTTGTCTGTAATACTGGTGTCTTTTTGGGTTTAGGTTCTTCCCCCCAGCTCTTGGTTTGGGAGATGCAGCCACTCATCAAGCAGACCCTGGGGTTGGTGTGGGCAGAGGCTCCCAGGTCAGGCTGGGATCTTTTGGGATGGGATGCTCTGCCTGTGCTGTTGGCTCTTTTGGGATGGGATGCTCTGCCTGTGCTGTTGGCTCTTTTGGGATGGGATGCTCTGCCTGTGCTGTTGGATCTTTTGGGATGCCTGCTCTTTGGGTATTTTGGGATGGGATGCTCTGCCTGTGCTGCCCACCCTGGAATGGTGTGGGATCATCCCTCTGTGGGCTCAGGTGCTCCACCCTGTGTGCTGCTGTTCACAGGGGTCCCAGGACCAGGGGAGAGATGAGAATCTTGGCTCCACGTTTCAGAAGGCTGATTTATTATTCTATGATATATATTATATTATATTAAAAGAAAATGGTATATTGAAACTACACTACAAGAATATCTGTTCTTTCCAGCTCGTGACAAAGAGCTCAAGGGTTACAAACACCCTGGTCCCTGGGGGTCTTTCCAGGTCGTGATGGGCAGCTCAGAAGTGACAAAGAGCACAAGGGTTACAAACACCCTCTCCCTGATTCCCTAAACCTTTCGTGTTCAGGCCATCCCTGAATTCCTGCAAACCCAGTGTCCAGGCTGCCCCTCGCCTGCAGAGCTGCCAAACCTCCTCCCAAACCTCTCTGCCAAAGCTGGCTGAGGCCCAGAGGCCCCAGGGGAAGAGTTTTGAAGAAGTTCCAGGCAGAAATGCAGCTGGAGAAAGGCGGGAGCACCCCCAGAGCTCCCTGGCAGTGCCAGCAGCGATGCCACACACGCTGCCCTGCTCTGGGGCTGGGCACAGGGGCGCTCACACGTGGCCTCAAGCTGCCATCTAGTGTTTTGCACATGGATCCTGCTCCCAGAGCCGGGGAAAAGCAACCCAGAGCTGGGTTTGCCTGCAGGACCCCGAGAGCAGCAGGGCAGGAGGAGGGGCTGGCTCCCAGCGCCAGGAGTTTCAGCCATGGAGGTGATGGAATTGTCCAGATTGGATTTTAGCTCTGCTGGGTTGGTGCCATATTCCGAGGAAACAGAGCATCCAGGGCTTTCAAGTGTTTATAAAAATCAGCAATTTAAAAACTGGCAGGATGAAGCCAGTCCAAACAAAAAAGGCCAGCTCTAATCACGGCAGGATGAGCTGGGATGGTGTCACATAAACAGGGAAGGGGTGGCCACAGGGCTTGCTGGGAGTCAGATGGAGCTGCCAAAGACAGCAATAAGGTTATTTCTTTTGTTTAGAAAAGAAAATTATTTTCTTTGAGAAAGAAATTTGAGAATTCCAAATTCGAGAAGTCTAAATTTGAGAATTCCTTTTTTGAATCTGAAAATTTTCAGACTGTCAAGTTTGAAAATTTTGAGACTTTGAAAATTCAAATTCAAAAAAAAAAAAAAGGAATTTGAATTGAATTTGAAATTCGATTCCATTTGAATTTGAAATTTCAAATGTTTGAATTCCTTTGGGAATTGCAGGGTTTGGCCCCAGAGCAGATGCAGTGGCATCTTGGGATGCATCCCCCACGTCCTGCTGGAGCTGCCCCAGGGCTGGGGGCACTGGAGGCACCGGAGGCACCGGTCAGAGAGGTCACCCCCAGCACAGGGCTGGCACCAAATGCTCTGCCTGGTGTCAGGGACAAGCTGTGCCCACCTTCAGCCCCATCTGGGCTTCACCAGCCTCAGGAGCTCCAAATCACAGCAGCTTTGGGCTGCCTTGCCCCTCTCTGAGCTTCCTTTTGTTCAATTCAATTCCCTCTGCAAACGGAGAGGAGTTTGACATCAGGGGCTGAATTGCCGGGCCCCTCTGGAGCAGCAGAGTGCTGGTGCTCAGAAGCCACAGTGCTTTGTTTGTTTTGCACACCAGGGCCCCTCCCAACACTGAAATCCAAGCCCTTCCCACCCAACAGAAGCTCCATTCATTCCCTCTGTGTGACCGTGTCCACGGGGGTCTGAGGAGGAGGGAAGAGATGAGGATCTGACTCCGTGTTTCAGAAGGCTGATTGATTATTTTATGATATATATTATATTAAAACTATACTAAAAGAATAGAAGAAAGGATTTCATCAGAAGGCTGGCTAAGAATAGAAAGAATGATAACAAAAGTTTGTGGCTCAGGCTCTCTGTCCGAGCCAGCTGGGCTGTGATTGGCCATTAATCAGAAACAACCACATGAGCCCAATCCCAGATGCACCTGTTGCATTCCACAGCAGCAGATAACCATTGGTTACATTTTGTTCCTGAGGCCTCTCAGCTTCTCAGGAGGAAGAATCCTATGGAAAGGATTTTCCATAAAAGATCTCTGTGCCACTCCTGCATTCCCTGTCTGCTCAATCCCTTCCACAACCCAGAATTTTGAGGCTTCCTCATTAGGATCACAAAGAGGGAGTTGATTTGTCTGTAATTCTGGTGCCTTTTTTGGGTTTAGGTTCTTCCCCCCAGCTCTTGGTTTGAGAGATGCAGCCACTCATCAAGCAGACCCTGGGGTTGGTGTGGGCAGAGGCTCCCAGGTCTCCAGGCTGGGATCTTTTGGGATGGGATGCTCTGCCTGTGCTGTTGGATCTTTTGGGATGGGATGCTCTGCCTGTGCTGTTGAATCTTTTGGGATGCCTGCTCTTTGGGTATTTTGGGATGGGATGCTCTGCCTGTGCTGCCCACCCTGGAATGGTGTGGGATCATCCCTCTGTGGGCTCAGGTGCTGCACCCTGTGTGCTGCTGTCCACAGGGGTCCCAGGGACATGGAGAATCTTGACTCCATGTTTCAGAAGTTTTATTTTATAAAATAAAATATATTATTTTATATATTATATTATAATATATATATTATATTAAAATATATATATTGTATTAAAAGAAAATAGATATACGTTTATAAAAGAAAAAAAAATATATATATAAAGATATATTAAAAGAAAATTACATATTAAAACTACACTAAAAGAATAGAAGAAAGGAGACATCAGAAGGCTTGAAAGGAAAAGAATGGAATGATAATAAAATCTTGTGCCTGCTCACAGCCTCGACACAGGTGACTGCCATTGCTCATCAAATAAAAGCAATTTCACATGCTGGGTAAACAATTCTCCAAATCACATCCCAAAGCAGCAAAACATGGAGGAGCTGAAGCTTCCCAGCTTCTCAGGAGAAAAGATCCTGATCCCAATGAAAGGATTGTTTATAAAATACGTCTGTGACACACCCTGCACTCAGTGGGGACAGAAATGTCCCAGCAGCCACCTCAGTGTCCCCAAATCAACGTGCAGCAGAGCATCAGTGTCCTATGAAAATCAGATTATTTACTTGTTACCATTATCATTTCCAGTTCCCAGTTCAACCTCCCCGTGCCCTCATGAGAATTCCCTGCAGGAGCCCCCAGGCTGGGGGGGTTCTGCCCTCCTGGCCCTCCCCACCCATCCATCCCCCCCTCCAGGCTGATCCCACAGCACCCCAAATGCATCCCAGGTGATGGCAGAGCCCAGCAGGTCCAGCCTTGCAGGGATAACCCATTCCCTGGGCAGAAAGGTTTGAATTTGGGGGACATTTCCATGTGGGGCCTCTCCACTGATTTTTGGGTTCATTCTGCTCCCCAGGGAGGTGCAAAAATCACCTTCCACCAAACCAGGCTGTTCCAACCCCCATCCAACCCGGGCTTGAACAGTTCCAGCCACTGCTGGTGGCTGCACAGCATCACCCACTCAAAGCCCAGGCCCTCAGGGAGGCTCTTTGCAAAAATAAAAATAAAAATAAAAATAAAAATAAAAATAAAATTTAAAAAGATAAAGATAAAGATAAAATAAATAAAAATTAAATACAAAATAAAAATAAATACAAAATAAAAATAAAAATAAAAATTAAAATAAAAAATATAAAGAAAAAATAAATAAAAATTAAATTAAAAATAAAAATAAAAACAAAATAAAAATAAAAATTAAAATTAAAATAAAATAAAAATAAAATTAAAAAGATAAAGATAAAATAAATAGAAATTAAATTAAAAATAAAAATAAAAACAAAATAAAAATTAAAATTAAAATTAAAATAAAATAAAAATAAAATTAAAAAAGATAAAATAAATAGAAATTAAATTAAAAATAAAAATAAAAACAAAATAAAAATAAAAATAAAATTTAAAAAGATAAAGATAAAATAAATAAAAATTAAATTAAAAATAAAAATAAAAACAAAATAAAAATAAAAATAAAAATAAAAATAAAAATAAAAATAAAAATGGGACTGGCTTAAATTAAATGGCTCATCTCACTCTGACAAACTCAACTGCAAGAACCATGTGAGTTCAGTAAAAAAAAAAGCTGCTCCCTGCACAACACAAACACAAACAACCCCCGGAGCAGATGGGAGCAGCTGTCTGGGAAAATTGGTACTAATTGGTGCTTTGCAGGAGAATTCACAGCTCCTGGAGCAGGGAGAGCTCCCAGGAACGAGGGGATCAGCTCTGGTTTGGGTCTGGGGAAGGAAAAGAGGCTGAGGAGGATGAGTTGAACCCTAAAAGTGGCAATGATTTGACCCCTAAAAGTGGCAATGATTTCAACCCTAAAAGTGGCAGTGATTTGACCCCTAAAAGTGGCAATGATTTGACCCCTAAAAGTGGCAATGCCCAGGCAAAAGGAGGCAGCAAAGCCAACGGTGCCATCACCACCCAGGTGCCTCTTGGAGGGAAGGTTTGACCAGTTTGATCCCAGTGACAGCTGGGACCAGCTCTGTCCTGGCAAATATTGGACAAACTCAAACCTTTCCTCTCCTGCCTTGCCCCAGCTGGAGAGTGGAGACAATCCCACGGATCCCCAGGGAATGGCACAGCACAAAGATTGCAGAATTCAAGGAGCTCTGAGGCACAGGGTGGGATTGTTGGGGTGTCCCTTCCGACTCAGGATATCCCTGACTCTGTGATTTAGCCTGGAGGAGCCCTCAGCACGTGGTTTCATGTCTCAGATCATCTTTAAACAGGATTAAAATGCATTTTTCCAAAGTTTGGGACACAGCAATCCAAATTTCCCCATGGATTCCCAGCAATCCCAATTTCCCCATGGATTCACAGCAGTGCCAGGCTCCCCATGGATTCACCGCTTCCCAAACTGCCCAGACTGCCCAGTTTAAGGCAGACGGGTTCACTGGAAGCTGCCTGAACACAGGAATTCTCATGGCTGCTAAGCTGGGATTGACACCTCCTGCTCATCCCATTCACCAGCTTCCAAAAATTCACGGGCCCTGCTCAGTGTGAGCAAGAGGGCCTGGGATGTGTCTGAGCAGGGAGAAATCCATTCCCAGCACAGCCCAGGAGGATTTTGGGACTCGTGGCAGACTCTGCTCCTCCTGCAAACCCCCCCTGGCAGCTGCAGGGAGCCTCTGCCCAAACCTGCCCTTCCCAAACCTTCATTCAGCTCTCAGCACCCAGAGATCTCTGCCCAGTTTGTGCCCTTATCCCCCAGACTCCGTGGTGGGCAGGAGGTGAAATTTCCCAGCTCCTGAGACTCCTCGGGCCGAGCCAGGAGCTGAGAGTGAAAAACCTGGAGGGGTTCAGCCTCTCCAGCAGCATTTTCATGCTCGAGTGGAGTCACTGGAGCTCAGCAGAGGGAGATATTACGGCCTAATGCAAACAGCACTGAGAAGACTGAACATAATTAAAGCCCTAACGACAAATGTTGGACTTGGGTTTACGCTGCCAAAAAAAATCTCCTTCCTAACATCCCTGCAGAGGGATAAAACGCTGAGTAAACCTGGGGGAAAGAGAGAGAAGATGATGCTTTTCATTTCCTAGACTGATTTATGCTCTCCAAACAGCACCGCACGCTGTCGCTGACAATTTCATGCTGAGTTACTCCTGCTGCTCCCCTGCCTGCGGATGGGAAGGAGATTTGGTGTGCCTGCAAAAGAAGAGAGGGAATATTTCAGGTTGACAGCTTGTTTTCTTTGGTCAATGCATGGAAGGGTTTGAGTTCATTATTTCATGTCTAGGCTCGGTTCCCAGCCAGCAAAGGCAGAGCTGGAGATGGGGGGTGAGACAGAAACCCAAATGCTTCTCCTAAATCTGCCCCAGCAAGTGAGCAAGATGTGCCTGGGGACATGGAAATGAGTTAATTGCTGTAATCCGAGTCCTGGAGAACGTTTTGATTGGGTTGCAAAGGGGAATTCAGTGCTTTAAAGCACTTTTGGAGCCAAAACCCTCGAGGTGCTGGGCACCCACGGGTGCTGGGCTGGGGCTGAGCCCCGAGGGAGGAGATCCAGGAGGGCGAGGATGAGGAGGAGGCACA
The DNA here is from genome assembly GCF_012460135.2 of Molothrus ater. Classification (NCBI taxonomy): domain Eukaryota; kingdom Metazoa; phylum Chordata; class Aves; order Passeriformes; family Icteridae; genus Molothrus; species Molothrus ater. Next base: position 8,432,270 of record NC_050497.2, on the reverse strand, counting down.
GAAGCAGCTCTGGGGATGGGGCTGAAGGGCACCTCCCGCTCCCAGGGCTGTTCAGGGAGCTCAGCCAGGCCTGGTGCAGGGCCCTCACCCCCATCTCACCTGCCTTGTGTCCATCCATGATTTAGGATTGGTTTTGGCTCCAGCCAGGGGGGCTGGAGCTGTAACCTGAGCTGCAACAGCACAGGGCAAGAGGCTGCATCAAGAGCAGCACTGAAGGAATAACATCATCTTCATGTGGTGATCCAGAAAGCAAAGATGGGGTTTGAGGGGTTGGGCACCTCCTGCTCAACACGCAGCTGGGACTCAGGTGCTCAATAAAATTTCAGTGCTGTCTGTGTGACACAAAGGGTTCTTGGACAGGAGAATCCCTGTAAGGAGGGGCTGGAGAATTTCTGAATTCTCACTTGCACCCCTGCCTCCCCCTGGGGGTCTGCAAAGGGCAAACAAAGCCCTTCAGGATGCTGAGAGCAGCCTGGGCAGGGTGCTTGGGGTGCACTGCCCAAAGGCCTGACCTGCATCTCCACAGACATGTCAGGGGATGCTCTTTGCTGTCACCACTGCAAAATCTTGTAGCAGGTTCAGGACATGAGTCCCGAGCAGTGTAAACAGCTTGGAAAGGTCAGGGCAGGGAAAGCACACATGGCCAGGGCAGCTGGGCTGGGAGGGGCTGCGTGCACTGAGTGCAGGAATGGGGAGCTCACAGAGCACGGCCACCCCAGCAGGACACAGCAGGGACAGGAGCCACAGGGCTCCAGAAATAGGATCCCAGTGACACCTGGGACCAGCTCTGTTCTGGCAAATATTGGACAAACTCAAACCTTTCCTCTCCTGCCTTGCCCCAGCTGGAGAGTGGAGACAATCCCATGGATCCCCAGGGAATGGCACAGCACAAAGATTGCGGAATTCAAGGAGCTCTGAGGCACAGGGTGGGATTGTTGGGGTGTCCCTTCCAACTCAGGATATTCCCTGATGCTCTCACTCTGTGATTTAGCCTGGAGGAGCCCTCAGCACGTGGTTTCATGTCCCAGGTCATCTTTAAACAGGATTAAAATGCATTTTTCCAAAGTTTCTCTCTGTTCCTGTGATTGTCATGCTCCAGGGTCACATCCTGGCTCCTGCTGGGCTGGGCTCTCCTCCTGGGGCTCCACCATGAGCCCACCCAGCTGCTGGGCTCACCCCTCTCCTCTGCAGGCGTTGTTCTTTCCTTGGCTCCCCACCCAAGGGTGCTCCTCACATCCCTCCCTCCCTCCCAGAGAGGTTTTTGGGTTTGCCTTTGCTCAAACCCTCCTCTGTCCCCATGCCCACACTTGCAGCCCTGCTGCTTTTGCCTTCCAGGAACATTCGTGGCTTTGGTGTTTCCTGCAGGTAAGGAAATCAAATTTTGGCTTTTGGGCTGGAGCTGGACTGGCTCTGGCTCTGCAGTGCCAATTTCCCTGTGGATCCACAGCAGTGCCAGGCTCCCCATGGATCCACAGCAATGCAAATTTCCCATGGATTCACAGCAATGCCAGTTTCTCCATGGATTCCCAGCAATGCAAATTTCCCCATAGACTCCCAGCAATCCCAGTTTCCCATGGATTCACAGCAGTGCCAGGCTCCCCATGGATTCCCAGCAATCCCAATTTCCCCATAGACTCCCAGCAATCCCAGTTTCCCCATGGATTCCCAAAAATCCCAGTTTCCCCATGGATTCCCAGCAATCCCAGTTTCCCCATGGATTCCCAGCAATCCCAAGTTCCCCATGGATCCACAGCAATGCCAGGCTCCTTGTGGATTCCCAGCAATCCCAATTTCCCCATGGATTCACAGCAATCCCAATTTCCCCATGGATTCACAGCAGTGCCAGGCTCCCCATGGATTCACCGCTTCCCAAAGTGCCCAGACTGCCCAGTTTAAGGCAGACAGGTTCACTGGAAGCTGCCTGAACACAGGAATTCTCATGGCTGCTAAGCTGGGATTGACACCTCCTGCTCATCCCATTCACCAGCTTCCAAAAATTCACAGGCCCTGCTCAGTGTGAACAAGAGGGCCTGGGATGTGTCTGAGCAGGGAGAAATCCATTCCCAGCATTGTCCAGGAGGATTTTTGTCTGAGCAGGGAGAAATCCATTCCCAGCACAGCCCAGGAGCATTCTGGGACTCGTGGCAGACCCAGCCAGCAGCAGCACACAGGAGGAGATCACTTGGGGGGATCCTGGGGGCATTTCCCCTCTCCCACGGGATCAGCAAGACCCAACCAAGCCCAGGGAAGCAATAAAGAAGAAATTCATCTGGACAACACTCTTCTTCTGATTCAGAATGGGAAATAAAATGCCAGAAAATGAGCTTTTTCTCTATTTTTTCTTTTTCTTTTTTTTTTTTTTTTGAGCAGCCAGTAGGGCTGTCATATTTTCCCACTGACATCATCCAGCATGGTTTGAATCTACAGTGACTGGTAAAGCCTCAAAGGCATAATTGCAGTTGTCTTAGGAAAGTGAAATCATATGGTGCTCCCAAGGTCCCCTCCCCCTTTGCTTTTTTTCCTCTTCTTTTCTTCCCTTCCCCTCCTCCCCCCTTTTTAATGTTTCTCACTCAGCTTCCAGATGTTTCCTGAGGAAAAAAAGAAGGAGAACAAGAGGCAAAGCGAGGCCCAGAGCAGGATGCTGGAGTGGAAAAGGCCACGTGGCAGCAGGAGCTTCCCAAGCAGAGGAGGGGAGCGCTGGGAGGAGCAGCCTGAGGCTGCTGGGACACGGAGATCCGGGGGGACACTGCCCTTATCCCATCCCATCCCATCCCATCCCATCCCATCCTATCCCATCCCAACCCTCCAGAGATCTGGGGGGACACTGCCCTTATCCCATCCTATCCCATCCCAACCCTGCAGAGATCTGGGGGGACACTGCCCCCATCCCATCCCATCCCATCCCATCCCATCCCATCCCAGCCCTGCAGAGATCAGGGGGGACACTGCCCTCATCCCATCCCATCCCATCCCAACCCTGCAGAGATCCAGGGGGATACTGCCCCCATCCCATCCCATCCCATCCCATCCCATCCCATCCCATCCCATCCCATCCCATCCCAGCCCTGCAGAGATCTGGGGGGACACTGCCCCCATCCCATCCCATCCCATCCCATCCCATCCCATCCCATCCCATCCCATCCCATCCCATCCCATCCCCGCTGGGAGGAGCAGCCTGAGGCCGCTGGGAGATCCAGGGGGACACTGCCCTTATCCCATCCCATCCATCCCATCCCATCCCATCCCAACCCCACAGAGATCTGGGGGGACACTGCCCCCATCCCAGCCCCCCAGGAGCTGCCCCAGCCTCTCCAGGGTTCAGGACGGAGCTGAGCGAGGTGTGCTGGGCACAGTGCATGCCCTGGGCCACTTCTGGGGAGTGCCAGAGCCGGGAAGGAACTTTTGGAACCCCGGGGATGAGGGATGTGGGGGCCGAGATGTGGGATGAGGGATGTGGGATGAGGGATGGGGAATGGAGCGGGGGCGGCCAGGATGGAGGATCCGGGATGGGGGATGCAGAAAGGGGGAAGCTGAGATGCAGGATGGGGGATGAGGGATGCGAGATACAGGATATGGGATGAGGATGCAGGATATGGGGATGCGGGATTCAGGATGTGGGATGCAGAAAGGGGGAAGTCGGGCTGCAGGATGGGCCATGTAGGATGGGAGATACGGGATATGGGATGAGGATGTGGGGTGTGGGATGCAGGGAGGGAGAATTTGGGATGCAGGATGGGGGATGAGGGATGTGGGGGCGGGATGGGGAAGTTGGGATGCAGGATGGGCAATGTGGGATGCAAGAAATGGGATATGGGATGAGGATGCAGGATAAGGGATGTGGGATCCAGGACAGGGGATGCGGGATGGGCAATGTAGGATGCGAGATACGGGATATGGGATGGGGATGAGGGATGTGGAGGGTGGGATGGGGGATGAGGGATAAAGGATGGGGGGTGTGGGGGGCGGGATGGGGAAGCTGGGATGAAGGGTGAGCATTGTGGAATGCAAGATACGGGGTGAGGATGCGGGATGTGAGCCAGGGGATGCAGGTGCGGGGTTTGGGATATAAGATGGGGATGCGGGATGTGAGCCAGGGGATGCGGATGCGGGATTTGAGGTGGGGATGCGGCTGCGGGATGCAGGATGCGGATGCGAGGGCGGTACCCAGGGCCGGCCGTTGCCATGGAGACGCTGGAGATGCGCGGGGCTCGAGCGCCACCCGGTGGAGGTGCGGGGACATCGCAGCCCCCAAAATCCCGAACCCCCCGGGAACGGATCCGCGGGATCCCGGGAAGAGGGAACCCAAAAAAACCCGAGGGATCCCACAAAACCCGAGGGAGCCCAGAAAACCCCGAGGGAACCCAAAAAAAACCCCGAGGGATCCCTCAAAACCCCGAGGGAGCCCCACAAAACCCCGAGGGATCCCCATAAAACCCCAGAGGAACCCCAAAACCCCGAGGGAACCCAAAAAAAAAACCCGAGGGAGCCCCAGAAAACCCCGAGGGATCCCTCAAAACCCCGAGGGAGCCCCACAAAACCCCAGACCCCATCATTTGCCAGCTGGGCTTTCCCAGCAGCCCCTTCCCCAGCTGGTGCAAGTGCAGAGCACCAGAATTGAGGGAATTCTTTCCTGTTCTTGACCTGAAGAGCCAAATTTAAATTCTTCCTTCCTCGTGTGATCCTGATGTCAGGTTAGCAAGCCACAGCCTTCCCCCCACCTGCCCCAAATCTGGTTTAATGGAGGAAAGCTGGGACTTGTTGGGATTAGGAAGGGAATTTTGAGATACATAAGGAGATCTATTTCTCTTTTTTATTTTTTGAGGTATTTCTTGAAAAAAAATTTTATAAAGGGTGACTTGGTAAAGGATAAGACACTTGCATTGTAAAAGCAGCTGGAGTAGTTTGTAATTGAGAACTGTTGGAAAGATGCTACTCAAAATATTAATTTTGAACAGCTGAAACAATTTTTTTCAGGATCTCGACTGCTCAATTCAACACATCATTTATGAGCTTTAATAATAATTTCAGCAGTTGATTCAAAAAGACTAGGGGTAGTTTTTATAGATTGAAAAGGTAAAAATAACTATTCTAAAATATGGAAAGGATCTTCCCACTGGGTGATCATTGGGAACTTCCTGAGGCTTCCTGAGAAACCTGTCCATCCCCTGCCTTCTGATCCTGCTTCCTATCCAGGTTTCCATAATTCATCCCTTTCAGATCATGCAAATCCCAAGAATGCAGCAGGCCCAGGGAGGTTCCCAAGTGGATGTGCTGGATTTTCCTTTCAGGTTGGGTTTTTTCCCATGGGAAAAAGGAAAATTATCTTCATTCAGCACAGAACCTCTACACACACTCCTGGCTTCAAGGATGGTGGAACCAAAAGTGTGGGAGAGGGGCTCTCTGCAGCACCAGGCACCAAAATGAAATCTCTCAGCAGAGGAGAGAGAATTTGGGCAAAAATCCACAGCTGGAATGGTAAAATCTCACCAGTGGGAAAGAACTGGGTGGATGTTAACAGGAGAGGAATGGCAAATTTGGGAGCTCTCAAGCAGAAGCCAATCTGCAAACAGAGCAGGGGGGGTTTGTGTGTTTGGGTAAAATAAAGTGGAATATCCTGAGTGATGAACTAAAAAAGAGCCAAGAGACAGCGCCGCGGATTAGGAGACTGCTCCTGTGCCTGGATTGTTCAGAGCAGGAGAAACAGGGATTTACAGACCTGGGGGAAAAAAACGCGACCAGAAAAAGCGATGGAGCTGAAGAGAGGGAGAGTGTTTGTGTTTGGAGAGCAGGAGCGGGGCTCTGGGAAAAGAGGAATTTGTTCATGGCTGGAGGGAGCACCCTGGGGATGGGAGGAGGAGCAGGGGACGCTCCGGAGCCGGGCGAGCGCGCTGGGGGGAGCAAGAGAGCCGGAGAGAGAGAGGGAGCGAGGGAGGGAGAGAGGGAGGGAGGGAGAGAGGGAGGGAGGGAGGGAGGGACGGAGAGAGAGGGAGGAGGAGAGAGGGAGGGAGCCGGGAGCGGCTCGGGCGAGAGACCCGCCCCAGGCTGCTTCGCTCCGTGACGAGGGACATGGCAGTGTCACCCCCCAAAGGGACATGGCCGTGTCACCCCCCCAAGGGACATGGCCGTGTCACCCCGTGAGGGACAGGATTGTGTCACCCCCCCAAGGGACAGGATTGTGTCACCCCCCAAGGGACACAGCTGTGTCACCTCACAAGGGGACAGGATCATGTCACCCCCCTGAGGGACATGGCTGTGTCACCCCCCTAAGGGACATGGCAGTGTCACCCCCTAAGGGACAGAACCGTGTCACCCCCCCAAGGGACATGGCAGTGTCACCCCCTAAGGGACATGGCAGTCTCACCCCCAAAGGGATGGCCGTGTCACCCCCCAGGGACAGCCATGCCCTAAGGGACATGGCCGTGTCACCCCTAAGGGACAGAACCGTGTCACCCCCTATGGGGACATGGCTGTCACTCCTAAGGGACATGGCATGTCACCCCCTAAGGGACAGGATCATGTCACCCCACAAGGAACATGGCCTGTGTCACCCCTATGGGACATGGCCTGTGTGACCCTCTAAGGGACAGAACCGTGTCACCCCCTATGGGACAGAACCGTGTCACTCCCTAAGGAACAGGATCATGTCACCCCCTAAGGGACATGGCTGTGTCACCCCTATGGGACATGGCTTGTCACCCCCTATGGGACATGGCTGTGTCACCCCCCTATGGGACATGGCCGTGTCGCCCCCCAGGGCTCTCCCCTGGGCTCAGCTCCAGCCCCAGAGCCCCTGTGCTGATTTCTGCTCTCCCTGGGAGCTGCAGAGCTCCTCTCTCTGCCCTGTCCCCCTTTGTCCCAGCCCCTCCAAGCCCTCACCCTCGGGTGTCCTGCCTGCTGTCCCCAGTGTCCCTCAGGGATGGAAACTGCTCCAGAGGGACAGACCTGCCCTGCCCACTCTCTGAGCTGAGTTCAGCTGTTCCCAGGCCAGGCCTGCTGTGCTGTCTCAGGCAGGAGCAGTCCCCAGGCTCTTGGTTTTCTCCTTAGCACCCAGATTTTGGCTCTTCAGAAACTCCACTTTTCTAAAACTCTATAAATAAATCCCATTCTGCGTGCTTGAGTTAACATTAGCCTAAAACCCACCCTCCTTATAGCTCATGTCAGGCAAACAAGACAGCCTTGATAAGTGGAGAGAGAGTTTATAAAAGGCACCATATGGGAGCTTGTCTCAGAACCATAATTGATTAGTGAGCTGCAGAAATATTGCTGTGGGGCAGACACCAAATCCCTCCGAGCTTCTGCTCCTCTGAGGGGCCTGGCACCCATTCCAACACAAAAACCTCACCCTGGGGGCAGCCAAATTCCCTGAGGGGCTTCTCAGCCCTGTCCCACCTTGCAGTGATTCTGGAATCATCCTGGACAGCAAGGAGAGCAGGGGCGGGTGTGAGCGCAGCCATCCATCCAAGCCAAGCCCTTTGATTTGATTTTCTCTGTGCTCCAGGAAAAACTTCTGGCCTGGGATCTGTCTAGACACTGCAGGCAGGTCCCAGGCCGTGGGGATCCTCATGGCAGGAGCTCCCAGTGCTGACAGACACTCCCAGCAAGCAGGGAAGGGAGGGAAACGCCTTGGATTCCCTCTGCCCCGGGAACTGGGGCTCAGGGGGAGCCTGAGGGTCCCTCAGGGCGCGCTGGGTTCGTTCTGCAGCACCTGCAGCGTGCCCAGGGCTCTGCTGGGTCCCAGCACGAGGCTCGGGGTCTCTCAGTGCATCCAAAGGGTCCTCGTGGCCTCCCCGTGTCACTGGGCAGGAAGGGACACATAAAAAACTCAATTTAGAGCACGTGCCAAAAACCCCTATTCCTAGCAGCAGGCAGCACCCAGTGCCCATTAGCCAAGAGTTGCTGAGTTAATTAGAAATGTATATTTGATACCAGGGGCTGAGCAGGGCCCCGCACGCCGCCCAGGTTTAATAATTGATTTGTAATTTATTTGCCCATTAATTCTTCCTCTTTCAGAGGCCAGGCAGGAGCTGGTGCAGCTCGTCCATCATCCTGGCCAGCAGCAGCAGCAGCAGCAGCAGCAGCAGCAGCAGCCCTGCTCCCCCTGAGCTGTCGGGGCTGACAGACTGGAGCCTCGTGCAGCTGTAATTAGTTCCTGACTTCAGAGGCTTTTTATAGGAGCTGCGTGTGCCTCTCGAGGAAGATTAACAAAGGGTTCCTTTCCCATGGACTCAGGCCGTGTGTCAGCACCAGCCAGGCTCCAGAAATTATTGATTCCCTTTCCAGAAGGTTTGCATTTCCAAGGTAAGTGATTTGGCTCTTACAGGCAGCGGTCCCAGGGCTCCATCCATCACCGGCTGACCAGCAGGTTCAGCTTTAAACACAGCCTGCAACACTTTCCCTCCCTGCCACCACTGCTTGTGACAGGGACAGGGGTTTCCAAGTGCCCATTGCCAGTGAATCAGAGGGAAAACCGAATTACAATCCCCCGGACCCCCACTCATTTGTGCTGTCACGGATGAGGGGTTCATTCCTGTCTGCTCATTCCTTCTCTTTGCCCTGTGTTTTCTGAAATCTCAGGGTTTGTACCTGAAAAGATTGCACCTGTGTATTTCAAACCTGTGTATTTCAAACCTGTGTATTTCAAACCGAGTTTTCCACGTGCCTGGAATGCCCCAAGGTCCTGGAAACCAGGGGCAGCCGGATGCACCAGAGACACCCACGAGCAGCAGGACAAGCAGGCAAAAATCCCAGCAGGGCAGGGAAGGGCCCTGACAGCAGTTGGCAAGCAAAAATATTTTGAATAGTCAAGAAGAATATTTCCCAGAGGTGAAAACCCCATTTTTAATGAAGAAAATACAGCCCCACACTCTCAGTGGGAAGAGAGCCCTGAGCCTGCCCAGTGCTCCCCTCTCATCTCAGCAATCCTCATCCTCCCCCAGCTCTGAAACCTCTGCTGTCAGAACATGCCCGGATATAGGAGCAAGGGGGGAAAAGTGGGTTGGGATGGGACAGGAAT